>NC_140593.1:480221785-481565951 GCF_964204655.1 Triturus cristatus | reverse complement strand
TGACATAATTTTGTTTCTCCTAAATATGATCTACAAAACTATTTCCCCGGTTTGAGATAATCAGACAAAATCTACACCCCAAGGGAAAATATTTATGCAAACAATTTTTAGGACTTAATAATTATGTCTACACAATAATTCTGTGTATGATATTTTGACATCCAAACTTTCCCACTTTTCTCTTTTCATCTGGGATTCGCATGCTGAAATGTAATAGTAGCATTCTTTTTTATCTGTTTGGGTTAATGGGCATTCTTTGTGTGTGTGTGTGTCCTTTTTACATTTAACATTTGCATTAGGCATTCCATACTTGTCCATGCCCTGGTACAAGTGCAGGGCAAAAAAAGCTTCTGCTTTACTGATATCAAGTTGAGCCAAGTGGGGTGAACACAATTGTTTCTTTGTTCCCTGGGCAATAGACTTTCCTTTTCATCATAGTGAATAATCATGATTTTCCCAATACCTTCTATGCATGTGCTTTACGCCTGAGAAATTCCAAGGCAATCCTGTTTTCAGTGCATTTTTGCCTTCCTCCTCAGGCCTAAGGAAAATAACATATTTTTCTTTGCACTGCCTGCTTTTGACCACTGTGGCAGGTGGGTGGACAAGTGGTCGTGCTGCCCATGACAACTGTTATCTTATGGAAGTCTACTTTCTCTGTACGTTTGAGGCCTCAAGAAATCGACAGAATTTGTACTTGATTAAACATTATGATCATCTGATGACCAACATCCCATGACAAAGGAATATTTTTTGTGAGCAGGAGCTGATTCAATCTCTGCCCACATCTACATTTAGTCAAGGGTGCCGCTTTGCCATCATCAGTTAAGCAATGTCAGTTCTCTTGAAGTACACTAGCCAAGTATTACATTTTAGTTAGTACCACCACAACCCGTGATAAGTGATAAAACATCAACAAACACACCGCCAGTCTGCGAATTCATATCACGAAGAAGACTTCTCTTCTACAATGCGTGTGCAGTTTCATGGGATATTGCCAACTGTTAGCTGAATCACTGGCCCATCATTTCCAAAACTATTAAGGACAAATGTCCTTGGGCAACCTGTCATTTGATGTGCCTATAGGAATGCTGTCCATAAAGATATCCCAGTACCTAGAAAAACTCAAAAATTGAAATGTGTAACCCTCATGTAAATTATATTTTGTTTTCAAAAACCCTCAACCACTACTTAGGTGGCATGCTTCACAGGTCTCACCCTAATTCCTATAAACCAGGTGGTGGAAGAATTTTGAATATTTCTTCTTGGGGTACTGTTTAAAGATACAAATACCTATGGGTACACCTGGTTTACCTTTATTTTTGGTGTTCCAAGTATGATTAAAGTCAGAGTTCTGGATGCTTTGGTACACTATTGCCCATGAACCCCAATCTTAGTAGACATGTTACAACCTTACTCCTTGCCTTTAAGGGTCCTCGGCATTCCGACAAGTGCCTGAAATAACAATAAGTGAACATTCAACTGAATGGTATCACTCCTTTTGTATAACTCCTTTGTAAATCCTATGTCAGTGGAAGTGTGCAACACCATAACCTTAATCAACACAGAACCCACAACACAGCACGCTACATGCAATACAAATCATTGGGACATGGAGCACTACAAATGTAAACTGATAAAACAATTGTGGCCATTTCAATGTCGAAGATGCATCTCACTCTATTCTCTTGTTGTCATACTTATCAGGAACAATTGATGACATGCGCCTGTATTAAAACACCTCAGAGTGGGATAAAGAAAAAAACAGATGTTCTAAACCCAGATGGCATGATATCGTTCCCATTCTTCTATGGCTAATACTTTGTGCGAAATTACTTACATTGCTGTTATACTACCTAGCTTCTGCCATCCTGGTACCTGGCTGTTTCCTCATGTTCAGTCATGCGCAATGCTTTATTTGAGCCGGTGGTTTCCAGTGCTCGGCAGGGCACTAAATTGTCAACACCGGTGCTTGTGACAGTCCACCACAAAGTGGGTCTGTCTTACTAATTTTGTGATGACCTGAACAAGAGTTAATGATTAATTCAGTCAGTCAAAATACTTCATTTCGATAAATTAATATCATAAAAAGACATAGGAACGATACAATTTCACACAATCATCAATTCATAGTTAAAAGAAAGTCAAATCATGATATATTTACAAGCTATATCTATTTACACAGAAAGAATACAAAAAAAGTATGGGGCAGATTTATGTTTGACTTGCACCTCATTTACGCCGCCGTTGTGTCACTTTTGTGACGCAGCAGTGGCGCAAATCCTGCGGCGTGGTGCGGGGTATTTACAACGTGACGCATCTGGGAGATGCGTCACGTTGTAAAGCCCTGCGCCACATGTAGGTGTTCCAGGGCAGGTGGGGGCGTTCCGGCGCAGAAACGCCTCCTAAAAGTGGCTGAGTGAAATCTACAAGATTTCACTCAGTCACTTTTGAGCCCATGCTGCGTCAAAACCCTGCGCCTGCTTGAAGCAGGCGTAAGGATTGACGCAGCATTGTGCAGATAGGGCCCCCCAGAGCATTGCTGGAGCTGCGTCGCGCTTGCGACGCAACTCCAGCAATGCGCCACTTTTACGGCACAGATGCGTGACGCATCTGTGCCGTTTTTGCCCCATGGTGCGCCGCATTATAAATGCGGCGCATCCATGGTGGCGGAGCTGGGGCGCAAAATAATTGGCGCATCCCTGCTGATATGCAGAGATGCGTCAGTTATTATAAATATGCCCCTATATACTTTCTAAAAACTCAGGGGCAGATTTATGTTGCACTTGCGCCACTTTTGCGCCGCCGTTGCGTCACTTTTGTGACGCAGCAGTGGCGCAAATCCTGCGCCATGGTGCGGGGCATTTACAAACGTGACGCATCTCCCAGATGCGTCACGTTGTAAAGCCCTGCGCCACATGTAGGCGTTCCAGGGCAGATGGGGGCGTTCCGGCGCAGGAACGCCTCCTAAAAGTGGCTGAGTGAAATCTACAAGATTTCACTCAGTCACTTTTAGGCCCATGCTGCGTCAAAACTCTGTGCCTGCTTGAAGCAGGCATAAGGATTGACGCAGCATTGTACAGATAGGGCCCCCCAGATCATTGCTGGAGCTGCGTCGTGCTTGCGACGCAACTCCAGCAATACGCCACTTTTCGGCACAGATGCGTCACGCATCTGTGCCGTTTTTGCCCCATGGTGCGCCGCGTTATAAATGCGGCGCATCCATGGTGGCGCAGCTGTGGCGCATAATAACTGGCGCATCCCTGCTAATATGCAGGGATGCGCCAGTCGTCATAAATCTGCCCCTCAGTTATTAAAATGTATTAAAAAGAGGTCAGTTAATTAAAACAATCTATTCACATCACTTGCATGTTACATTTGTATATATTAATTTCAAGGAGTAACCATTTCATATGGACGATAATAAAATTCAGCCATTATAGAACCATATTCGTTAAATTATTGGACAACTTCCTTTTCTTGATCCTAATGGCCCCCACTAGAAAACTAGCAACATGGAACATAATCCTGGGGGTCTGCAATAACTGTAGAAACAGGAGTGCTGGCTTAACCTGTATAAACCCTGCCTCCTTTAGGATCGGGATCAAATATTTCCTTCTTAATGCCGTGTAGTGTTCACAGAACATCAAAAAGTGCAGTGTGTTCTGGGTCGAAAAGTTGTCACACTTACACGGCATAGCATTTTCTGGGGTACAACAGGTTGGGAAGTGACCAAGGGTTAAATGGATCAAATTAAACCGAAAACGAGTTAAAAGAAAACGATGATAAAGTTGGTTTACGGTGGTTAAGTATAGTTCAGGGCCTGCATGAGTGCTCAAAATAATGCTAGTCCTCACCGTTTGTTTCTCAAGTTCTACTTGTTCCCTTTCCAGACTTAGCAATTCTCCCATCATGCCTTTAATCAGAACAATGTCTTTAGCAGTTATCGAGGCCGGGGAAAAAAAGAGATCTGGTCTCCCTAACTTGACAAGACAGTTCTTAATGTAAACTAACCACGGTATTTTGTTTACTCTGTCCAGCTGCAAACAGTCTTTTAGGATGATATGGTTAAGGGGAATTTCTTGGTTCATCCAGGTCTTTAGCCAGGTCAGAACTGGGGCCACTTTAATCAGATCTGAGATATATTCTATGCCAAGTTCAGTGTGAACAATATATGTTGAAGAGGACTGTGGTACAGAGAGAACAGATCTTAAAAATTTGTTCTCGGTGATCTGTATACTTTCCGTAGAACAGTTACCCCAGATAGCACTTCCATATGTAGCAACAGCAAGACATTTTGCTTTATAGATTTTTAGCAGCGTTACTATTGGCCTTGCTCCCAGTTTTTTTGTAAAACTCTGGAGTGCAGAAGATGATCTAGCAAGGGAGATGTTTCTATTTTTTATCTGGGGACCCCAGGTGCCTCTCTCATCAAAAGTTATCCCTAGATAGGGAAAAGTGGCTACTCTGCAGAGCTCTTGTTTCCCACAAGTAAATGTTTTTGAGAACTTGTTATTTTTGCCCTTGCCCGTTATCATAATTTGAGACATTTTGACATTAATCTTTAGGTCCAAGGAACCCATAAAGTCCTCAAAGGCATCCAATAGGCGTTGAAGACCGATACCAGTACGTGAAAGCAAAACCGCATCGTCCGCGTATAGAAGAACTGGAATTCCAAGTTCTCCAATACGTGGAATATCAAGGGTTGCTTCTTTTAGGGAAGGTTCCAGGGCATTTATATAGACAGTAAATAGGAGGGGTGCCAGGATGCACCCCTGCCTAACTCCCCTTTCTGATTTAAAATGGCTCGTACAACGCCCCTCCGAGGTGACTCTAACCGAAGCTATTAAATCGGTATGTAAGTCTGCTAGAAGACTAACAAGGGCCCTGTCCAAACCTATATCAAGCAAAATTTTCCATAGTTTGGAACAGTTTACAAGGTCAAAGGCTGACGAGAGGTCCTTGAACCCCAAGTACATGGCCCCCTCCTTGGCCCTCGTATATTTTTCTATTAGTAAGTGCAAATTAAGGCCTTGATCTATTGTGCTCCTTTTAGATCTAAAACCGTACTGAACATTAGATAGGACCCCTTTCTCAATTAGCCAATCATTCAGTTTTGTTAAAATAACCCGGCCCAATATTTTCACCGATGAATCAATCAAAGAAATGGGTCTATAACAGGATGGGTCTTGCCTGTTACCCTTTTTAAAGACCGGTATAATGATAAATTTTTTCCAGGAGTCCGGGATTTTGTCATATGTAAGAGCATTGAAGACATTACATAAGACTTTAGACCAAAATTTCGGTGCACTTTTGAAAACATCCCCTGCGACCCCATCAGGGCCCGGAGCTTTGTTTTTCGGAGTCAGATCTATTGCCCTTTCCACTTCTGCTGCCACAAAAGTGACAGCGGCCTCAGCAGTACAAGGTTTCACTACCTCAACTTCAGAAATTACAGCAGAGGTAGCAGCACTGCTAGTAACTGTATATATCTGTCTAAAATATTTGATCCAGCCCTCATCAGAAATATTAGCCTCTAAGGGGGTGTTTGGGTCGTCTGAAAAGAGTGGCTGATTTATTATTTTCCAGAATAGACCACTATTTTTTAGAGTTTCTGGTTCAAGAAGTTGGGCTAGAGCATTGTCTTTCAGGTCCCTTTTTCTTTCTAGGATGGTTTTTTTGTACGCAATCCTAGCACACGCTATATCTGCACGGATTTTGGGAGTGGCTTTCAGGGCTTTTAGTAGTACTCCATGCGCTTTTGAGCATTTCTTGTCGAACCATCTTTTGCCCACTAGCGACTTCTGCCGGGATTTATTCTGGAGACTACGGTTAATTTCTATACAGATGTTATCAAATGCCGCTATAACCTCTTTGCATTGTGTTCTATTCGCTAAACATATTGCGACTTCATCCTCTACGTTGGACAAAACCTCTTGAAGAAAGGTTTCAGGGACTATTTTTGTCCATTTCAACCTACGGTTCTGGTCTTTTACCGTGAGGTTTACTCCCCCTCTAGCTTTTACTGTTTTTAAGGAAATTAAATCTGTATGCTTCATTACAAGTAAAACAGGATTATGATCGCTAAAAGCTGATACCTCTGTGTAATAATTTATCACATTATTTAACAAAAAAGAAGACACAAAAATATAATCTATAATAGTACCCATATCTTTTCCCTTAAACGTAGGGGACCTATTTTTACCATCCCCGCAGCCTGACTCATATAAGTTCCATCTTGCAAGAAAAGTTTCAAGAAGCTCTCCACGCCTGGTATGTTCCAAATGAACAGATGAGGAGAGGGGGGGGGGCTTCTTCATCCTGGCTATTGCATGGTAGGGTGCATGGGTGTATATTGAAGTCCCCTAATAATATTAATTCAAAGGTATTTACATTAACACTGTAGACTGACAGAAATTTGTCCAGTACTTCCAAATTTTGGCTGGTACACTCATTTGCATGTGAGTTATAAAAATTAACAAAAAGTATCTTGGCCTTATCTTGGGTAGAAAGTTCGACAATCAAACAGTTTTCAGAACCCGAAGAACACTGAGTTAGTGTGCCTTTTATGTCCAGTTTGCATAGACTTAGCAAGCCCCCCTTAGATCTTCCTGCCACGCTACTAATAGCTAGAATACAAAAGTGGCTATAGCCATCCAAAGAGAAGCTATTCGTCTGGTCCCAAGTCTCTTGTAGGGCAATGATATCAAAAGATTTTAATGACGTTAGCCATTCAGCATTCCCAATTTTATTCTTTATACCGGCAATGTTCCATGTAGCAATTTTAAGGGGCGATGGTGATGGCTGGATAGAATTCCTCGAGGCATCGGGCAGTCAATCATTTTCCTCCAATGAGGATAAAGCAGTAAAACGATTGTAAAGAGGAAGAATATTATCAAACTGCCTGTTAGCTAACTGATAACCATATAAGTCCCCACTATTTTGATGCGCGGGTACATTCAAAGGTACGTTCGGAACACAGCCAGCCATCCCCCTACCGTGCCCATTTACAGGATACCTTTGCTGATGAGGTGATCGATGTTGGGTGTTGACCAGATGGTTATAAAAAAAGCCAAGGGGTCTAGCACATACAGAATTTTCCAGGGTTGGTAAAGAGGCAGCTCTAAGGAGGACTGTTGCAACATGTTGTGGATGTTTAAAATGTACAATGATGCAATCCCCTCTTGTATTTTTTGTTCCGTTGCCAATCCAACTGACTCTACGAGTGGATATTATATCATTTGAAAAGGCAAGCGGAAAACCACAATTCCTATTCAGCCAGGCAAGTGTTTTATTTTTTAGGGCATCATGGGTTTCTAGCCTAGAGTCAATCAGGCAAGAGTCAACCTCTGGGACATTAGTTAATACCACAGTGTATGGGACACACTCCGGTGGGAGGTTGACAACATTTTTCCTCCTGGGTCTGCTTCTCCTGACAATATCTCCCCCTGCTAAGTTATTCTGATTGCCTTTTTGTGCTATTTGTGGTTGTACTGATGTTTGTGCTAGTGCAGTTCCCGCTGGTGGTAATTTAGAAGGTGGAATATTCAGTGCGTTTACGACTGAGGGAGCCTGAGCAATCACCCCTGTATCACTAACCCTGGTACTAGCTGATACGTATGCTACGGGTCCCGTTATACTGTTGCCCATGGGACCCGATGGGCCGGGCTGGGGGCTCGTCAGGATAGAAGACCGGGTCAAATGGGAATCTAGGAGACCTTCCAGTCTAGTGACCTCTTGGGCAACCAGTTCTAACTTTACGACCAATGGTCTCATCAGTGCCTCTAATTTGGACTCAAGGATGGTTGCCAGGAGTTCAATGTGGACTGGATGCAGGGTACTACCCTCGACAATGTTTATGGACTCTGGAGTGTCTCCCCTACTGAGTAATGTTGTACCTGCCTTTTTGGTCTTTCGACCCGCCACCCTCTTGACAGGTGCCTTCCTACATGTTCGCACCATTCTCCGTACGGGAGATTGAGTTGGTGAGAGCCTTGGGGAGGATGTCGGACTCTGGCTAGGAATAAATTCAGTTAGAATTTCCCGCTCTTCCGTTGACACTATCATGGATACATCGTTATTTGTGTCAACATTATTAAAGTTAACCCATCCACTGTCTGGGTGAAGCGACGGTGTAGTAGGCGTACTCAGCCTTGTAGGTGATGTTTCTGGGCTTACCCTGCTTAGTGATAGTCTCCTATCCTTATTGATCTTGCTGACTACCTTAACAAGATAGTTGTCCATTGTCCTTGTGTCATTAGTAGCCACTGATTTGGAAGACCTAAGCTTGGACATAGTATGACCGGCAAGTACTAACTACAGAGTGATTTGAACAGTAGTAACTTGTCTGGTTCGTGTGGAACACTGTGATGTCAATAGGGCCAACAAGCATTAAACGGGCAATAACCAATAATAAAAGGTAGAGTCTTACTAAAAGTCCGGGATCCGAATAATATGAACCAAAGTCCGTGGCCCAGCCCAGCCTCCTATGGCGTCTGACGGCCACAGACGGCCCGCCCTCTGCCCGGGCTCAGCCCGGCGCCGCCTGCGCGCGTCCCGCGACGCGGAGGGAGCCACTGAATTATGAAACGCCTCCGGGCGCGCTGTCAGCCGGAAGTGGGCGGTGCGGTGAAGGATGCCGGGAGCTGTAGTCTCCCCCAACAGCGGCCTTCGGTGTTGTTAGGCGGCGGGGGAGACACACAGCGATAGCGCCCCGGCCAGTGGTTGACGCTCAGGAGCCCAGGTGAGTACGGGTGGGGTGATGGCAAGTGCTGGTCAAACAGAGAACCCCGCTCCACTGAGGGAGCCACTGAATTATGAAGCGCCTCCGGGCGCGCTGTCAGCCGGAAGTGGGCGGTGCGGTGAAGAATGCCGGGAGCTGTAGTCACCCCCAACAGCGGCCTTCGGTGTTGTTAGGCGGCGGGGGAGACACACAGCGATAGCGCCCCGGCCAGTGGTTGACGCTCAGGAGCCCAGGTGAGTACTGGTGGGGTGATGGCAAGTGCTGGTCAAACAGAGAACCCCGCTCCACTGAGGGAGCCACTGAATTATGAAGCGCCTCCGGGCGCGCTGTCAGCCGGAAGTGGGCAGTACGGTGAAGGATGCCGGGAGCTGTAGTCTCCCCCAACAGCGGCCTTCGGTGTCGTTAGGCGGCGGGGAAGACACACAGCGATAGCGCCCCGGCCAGTGGTTGACGCTCAGGAGCCCAGGTGAGTACTGGTGGGGTGATGGCAAGTGCTGGTCAAACAGAGAACCCACCTCCACTGAGGGAGCCACTGAATTATGAAGCGCCTCCGGGCGCGCTGTCAGCCGGAAGTGGGCGGTGCGGTGAAGGATGCCGGGAGCTGTAGTCTCCCCCAACAGCGGCCTTCGGTGTCGTTAGGCGGCGGGGGAGACACACAGCGATAGCGCCCCGGCCAGTGGTTGACGCTCAGGAGCCCAGGTGAGTACTGGTGGGGTGATGGCAAGTGCTGGTCAAACAGAGAACCCCCAATATACATTGAAAATGACTATTACCTCCTGCCCAAGCTATTCTTATAGCGTTGGAGGCCTGGAAAAGTCCAAATTGTCACACTTGTAGGAGTGTGAGGGTTAGTAGTTCTGTTGTTAATATCATTGGCAGCATGGCAGGGGCAATGTGTGGTGAAAGCTGCAGTGGCCTCCTGACGAGAGGTCTGGCACTTGTTTTTTACAAATTAACCACTGGTCATGTTGTGTTTAGGCGATTCTGGCTGAAACCCCAGTGGACGTGTGCATGTAACATGCATGTGAGTGCATGTAATGTGCATGTGAGCACGTCACGTGATGTGTCTGTCATGTTGCGTCAGCATGTGCATCAGGGGATTCATGAAGAATGTAGTCTTGTAGGACTAGAGTTTGTTTGTCTATTCTTATGCCCCAGCTTTTAGCACAGGACATCTCCAAAAAAAGATAATAGGTATCATGTGGTCACCCATGTGCGTATTTTGGCATAGAATACAGAGTTGTAAAATACTTTCTAAATCAGTCAAAAGAAAATTGAAACCATGATGTTACAAAAAAATGTAATGGCATCAAATGGTGCGGCCATTGTGGTGCCTGATTTAAGTAAATACATAAAGACATTGGGGCATATGTATCAAGCCCATTTCCCATTTGCAAACGGGCCGATTCTCAGAAGCAGCCTGTTTGCAAACGGGAAAAAGCCTTTTGGGATGTATCATCCCAAAATGCCCTTGCAAAATAGGGAATCGCAGGATGCACCCAAGTTGTGCGATTTTGCCCTAAGAAATCGCAAATTACCACCAACTTCAAGTTGGTGGTAATTTGTGATTTCTTTGAAAAATGCGCTTTTTTGCATTTTTCAAAGTGCCATGTGGTGCACATACATACATATTTCAGGGGAGCAACAGGGTGTCCTTTTGACACCCTTGCACCCTTGAGATTGCTTTCTCAGTTTGTGAGCACCTAATGGGTACTCGCAAATTGCGAATGTCTTCTCATTCATTCCTATGGGCCTTTAGGCCCATAGGAATTAATAGGAAGGTATTCCTTAATTGCGAATCGCAATTTGCGATTTGCAATTAAGGAATATTAAAGAATCACAATTATTATTGCGATTCCTACATACATTCCATTTTGCGAGTCCTTAGTAGCGATTCGCTAAAAATCTCTATTAAGGACTCGCAAAATGGTTTGTTCATACATATGCCCCATTGATTCCTATTTAGTTGAAAAGAGAAACATGTTTTTAATTGGTATTTTATGTTTAATTAGCACCTACTATGGGAGACATTGAAAGTAATAAATATTACGAAGCTTCATGTCCAAAGATCGCCAACCTCGCCAACCTCGGACTCAGACAACTCGTCATAACACCCACCCACTCTGCCAGCCACACACTGGACCCCATCTTCTCAGCAAGCTCCCACGTCTTCTTCAATCGCACCACCAAACTCCACTGGACGATCACCGCTGCATCCACTTCACCATCCAGAAACCCACCACACACCACCGCACCCAGCAGATGCCTCGCCGCCACTGGAGCAAAGTCAGCGAGGACCAGCTAACCACCGCCCTCGCCCAGAGCCCACCCGCAGACCCGCCCGACCCGACGCCGCAGCCCGTAGCCTCAGACAGTGGATCGACGACTGCGCCAACACCTTCGCCCCGCTCAAGAAGCCCTCCAACACCCACCCCAGCAAGAGAACCAGCTGGTTCACTGAAGACCTCCAGGCCTCCAAGTGTACCTGACGAAAACTCGAAAAAAACTGGATCCGTGAACGAACACCGGAAAGCTACACAGCCCACAAGAACGCCACCCGCAGACACCACCACCTCATCAGATCGGTCAAAAGGACCTACTTCAAAGACCGCCTAGACAACAACGCACAGAACAGCAAAGAGCTATTCAACATCGTGAAGGAATTCTCCAACCCCAGCTCCAACACCAACGACATCCCACCATCACAAGACCTGTGCAACTCGCTGCCCACCTTCTTCCATCACAAGATCGCAGACATCCACAACAGCTTCGATGCCGTCACCCCCCTGGCAACCGCTGAGACCCCCGCTCCTACGACCACCACCCACACAAAGCACCTGGTCGCCTGGACCAACATCAACGATGACGACACCATCAAGATCATGAACACCATCCACTCCGGATCCCAGGAAGACCCCTGCCCACACCACATCTTCAACAAAGCCAGCAGCACTATCGCACCCCATCTCCGGAAAACCATCAACATCTCCTTCGAGACAGTGACTTTCCTGGAGAGCTATAAGCACGCAGAGATCAACGCCTTACTCAAGAAACCCAAGGCGGACCCCAAGGACCTCAAGAACTTCCGACCCATCTCCCTGCTCCCATTCCCCGCGAAGGTCATCGAAAAGACCATCAACAAACAAATAGCCAGCTTCCTCAAGGAGAACAGCATCCTGGACCCGTCCCAGTCCGGGTTCCGCAGCAACCACAGCACCGAAACTGCCCTCATCGCCGCCCCCAATGACATCAGGACCCTGCTTGACAACGGAGAAACCGCGGCCCTCATCCTCCTGGACCTGTCTACCACCGTACACTACGAACACACCTCTACGATGCCGGAATCCAAGAGATGGCCCTAGACTGGACCACCTCCTTTCTCTCCGGCAGAACACAGAGCATCCGCCTCCCCCCCTTCCGCTCCAAAGCCACCGAGATCATCTGCGGCGTACCCAAGGCTCATCCCTCAGCCCAACGTTATTCAACATCTACATGACACCGCTCGTCCTCGTCGCAAGACATGACCTCAACATCATCTCCTATGCCGACGACACCCAGCTGATCCTCTCCCTCACTAAAGACCCCCACACCGCCAAAACCAACCTCCACGAAGGAATGAAGGCCGTTGTCGACTGGATGAGAAACAGCCGACTAAAGCGGCCCTCATCCTCGGATCCACCCCCTCAGCCTGGGACGACTCCTGGTGGCCGACTGCACTAGGAGCGCCCCCTACACCCACCGACCACGCTCGCAACCTAGGGGTCATCCTTGACTCCACCCTCTCCATGACGAAGCAGGTCAACGCCGTCTCCTCCTCCTGCTTCAACAACCTCCGCTTGCTTCACAGGATCTTCAAGTGGATCCCCACTAAAACAAGAAGGACGGTCACCCAGGCCCTCGTCAGCAGTAGACTGGACTACGGAAATGCACTCAGGAGCCCCGGCCAGACTCCTGAAACTGCTCCAACGCATCCAGAACGCCTCTACACGCCTGATCCTCGACATCCCCCGCCGCAGCCATATCACACCCCATTTGAGAGACCTGCACTGGCTCCCCATCAACAAGAGGATAACCTTCAAACTCTTCACCCACGCACACAAGGCACTCCACAACACTGGACCAGCGTACCTCAACAGCCGTCTCAGCCTCTACACCCCCAATCGTCAGCTCCGCTCCGCAGACTTCACCCTCGCCACCGTCCCCCGCAACCAAAGAGTGACCGCCGACAGCAGATCATTCTCTCACCTCACCGCCAAGACATGGAACACCCTCCCCATCCACCTGCGGCAGACCGAAGTCCTCCTAACCTTCAGGAGACTTCTCCAGACCTGGCTCTTCGAACAGTAACAACCCCCCCCCCCAGCGCCTTGAGACCCTCACGGGTATGTAGTGCGCTTTATAAATGCTATGATTGATTGATTGATTGAAAGCAAGTACCTTCGTATAATGTAGTAAAAGGAGAATGAATGTGATCCTAGTCACACAGTCATGATGGGGTATTTCAGATATACATGGTGATGTTCATCTTGCTTTTTGGTTAGGATTAATTGAACAAATTGACCTGGTTCCATGTAATTTCATTCTATAATCATGTATATTCATAATAAGTCAATATACCCATCTTCGTTCCTTCTTGAACGACACTATAATTTCTCTGCAATGATCTACCTGAGGTCATCTTGAGAAAGTCCCTTCTCCAAAAAGTGAGTTGTCATTTTGGTTGTGTTTCAAAGACATCTGGGGGAGATTTACTAAGCTTTTGTGCTATGTTTGCTTCACAAAAGTGACACAAAATGACGCTAAATCGTTTTTTTCTAATTTACTTGCCAGCGCTAAACTTGCGCTGGAAATAACATAAAAGTAATACAAAGCAGCGCATAGCTCTGCTTCATGTTACTTTGCGACATGGGGGTGTGCCAAGGCGGTGCATGGGCATTCCAATGCAACCACCCAAGGTTTCTCATGCTATACCCAATTTACTAAACACAGTAGATTGGGTTTAGCGTGAGAAAACTGCACCCTTTTGAACTAGGCGCAAGGAAGGAGAAACGCTTTCATTTCTCCTTCTTTCCCGACTTCGCATGCGCGCTGCACTGTGCAGCATGCGTACAAAGTGGAAAAAGCTTTACCTGTGTCTAGGCATATAATTCATGTACATGAAGGGTATCCTTCCAGTACAAAACCTATGCTGGACCCACACACACACACCCTAGCGCTATGGCACTAAGGTGTGTGGGTGGCGCACGGCAGCTGTAATCAGTGCCGGTGCAAGGGAAAGAGAGAGCCATATCTTTGAGAATATGGCACTCTCCTGCTCCCTCCCTGTCGCGTAACACACAGCCTCGCAAAGGGCTGCGCAACACTGCGTGAATATTTTGTAAATCTACCCCCCGGTGTTTCTATGGTGTTCGCGAACCCGTTCTTTACTTTATGCCGTGATGATATGTTTTAGGCCGTAGGTACAGGTGAGCAAAGAAACCACTTTTGTCGAATTACATTTTTTTTTTTTTTTTTAAAGCTTTATTTAGATTTGCAAAATCAAACGATACACAAATGATAGCTGTGCGTTCACCAATGATAAAGTATGGAGGTACATCATAACACTTCCAGCTCCCTGACAAGATGTGTAACTTATGGATGGCGTCCGACATCAGAACCCCCTTGATCAATCCCCCATCAATACTTGTCTAAATTGAAACAGATGAAACTGGCATCAACAATCCACACCCAGGGCCCATAGCCACCCCATCCCTCCACGCATACCCCGCTACCCCTGTGAAGTCCATGCCATCTACCCCCCCACCACAAACGCCCCATGGAACATATCATCCCATTCATTCCTCGACGTCCCCACTCCTCCGATGCCCATATCGACTCGCCTACCCCACTCCCGTTGGAACTATACCGGAATGTGTGGGTGACGAGGGGAAACCGGGGAGGCCCGCAATGTATGTTTTGTAAGGGCCCCAGATGTCCCTAGGACGCGCCGCCGCGGGAAGGAGACTGGAGTAGAGTTTGCTATTCGTGCTGCAGAACGCCATGGCAGTGAGCCACGATTTGACCGTAGGAGCCCCTCTATCCCCCCAGCGCCTGGCGATTTCACGTTTGGCCAGAAGTAGACCCATAGCGGCCAGCCTACGAACGTTCTTAGGGAAATTTGCTGTATAGCCCAACAACGCAACCTCTGGAGCGGGAACAAGTGTAAGCTCTAACATGTCTTCTAAGACCTTGTAAACTTGTGTCCAGAATGATTGCAGCCTTGGACAAGTCCAGGACAAGTGTGCGAAGTCTGCATGCGGTGCCGAGCACTTCCAGCAGAGGTGCGGTCGTGCAGGGTCAATGGAATGGAGTCTGTCTGGGGTCATGTACCAACGTCGTAGGAACTTATAGTGAAGGAGTTTGTGACGACTGTTCAGTGACACCGTAGCAGTAACCTTACAGCAGGCCGTCCACTGTTCATCCGTAATAGGCCTACCCAAGTCCGTCTCCCATTCCGCCCGCGCCCGGTCATCCGTACAAGGGAGCAAAGCCGCACACGCCTTGTACAGCCTCGAGACTATGTGGGCCCCCGTATCCCTGTCAATAACGATGGTAAGGGGTTCGAAGGAAGCAGGCTCAAGGGGGAAACCCTCAATTACCGCCCTGGCCGCGCAATAGAGTCGGCGAAGAACGAACCTATCCATGAAGGTAGCCTCGCTGAAACGCGCCTCTTCCGACGCCGAGAATATGTGCCCTCCCGGGTATAAATCTCCCATCTTGGTGAGGTTAAATTTGCTTAACGTTCGCTGCACAAGCGCCTCATCTGTGCCCGGCAGTAGCCCCGGGTTGCGAATAGGGTGCGAAGAGGAATATAGGCGAGGGTGAGCTAAATAGCTCAAAAGTTTCTTCTAGGCCCAGCTAGTAGTGGACACTGTTTGGATATCCACCGGGCTTCTGGGGATACCCCTGGGCAGAACGGCAGCCAACTGGCCTGGGAGAACAAAGTCTGCCTCAGGGCGCAGAAACGGGATCCTAGCGTCCGGATGGTACCAGGCATAGGCATGTGCACACTGCGCGACCAGATAGTAGAGATACAGATCCGGTACGCCGAGGCCTCCCCTATCTAGTGGGAGTGTAAGAGTCTTCCAGCGAATCCGGGGGTGCTTCCCGCCCCAGACCAGTCGGATCAGGAGTGACCTCAAGGTGGAGAAGAAAGACCGAGTGAGGGGAACAGGGATATTGTTAAAAAGATACAAAAATTTGGGGAGCACTATCATTTTTATGATGGCTATTCTGGCCGACATGGAGAGCGGGTGCGCAACCAACCCTCTACCTGCGTCTCCAACCGCGCCACCGCGCGTCCATAATTGAGGCGGATGATTTCGTCTGTGTTCAAATGGATCTGAATGCCCAAGTAGCGTACTGAATCCGAGCACCACTCCAATGGGAACTCGCACTGCCACGGGGAGGTGCCGCTAGTCAATGGGAATATGATGGATTTGTGCCAGTTTATGCCCAGTCCCGAGTGGCCGCCAAAGCGTAGGATCTCACGAATCAGGGGGGCAAGATTGATATGTGGCTCCCTTACATACAGGATAGTGTCATCTGCGTAAAGGGAGGCAAGCAACGGGCCCGTTCTAAACTGAAGACCCCTGTGGAGGTGTCGTTCCTGGAAATGCCGAATCAGGGGGTCCATGGCTAAAATGAACAAGAGCGGGGAAAGCGGACAGCCCTGTCGCGTGCCACGCGTTAGAGAGAAAGGTCTGGATAACGTACCGTTGATACGCAGGCGTGCCGTGGGGCGGCTATAGAGGAGACGAGTCGTGGCCAGAAAGTTCGCCGGCATGCCCATGCGTTCCATAACGGCAAGGAAGAATGGCCATTCTAAGGAATCAAACGCCTTCTCGGTGTCAAGTAGGATCGCAGCAGCAGGTGTGGCCGGGTTAATTCTGTGCAGAACAGTGAATAAAGTCCGCAAATTCAGCGACGTCGAGCGTCGGGGGATAAAGCCCGATTGCATGGGCGAGATAATGAATTCCATCAGCTGGGAAAGTCTGTTGGCCACTATTTTGGCTAGGATCTTATAGTCGGTGTTTAAGAGGGAAAGGGGTCTATACGACCCACACATCGATGGGTCCTTGTTTGGCTTCGGGAGCAGGACCACGACCGCCTCTCGAAGAGTAGCCGGGAGCGAACCACGCTCCAACGCCTCCGCATAGACCTCTATGAGCTTAGGCGCCAACAGATCAGAGAAGGCCTTGTAGAAATCGCCAGAGAAGCCATCAAGACCCGGAGAAGAAGAGCTCCGGAGTACTTTAATCGCTCCCCGCACCTCCGCCACCGTTATGGGCTCCGCCATAAACTCCTGCATGCCCCGATCCAGAAACACGAGCGCAATTTCCGACAGGTAGGCGTCCCGAGCGGCCGTGGATTCACCCAATTTGGAGGTATATAACTCAGTATAATAGGCCAGGAATTCGTCCCGAATCTCAGCGGGCTGCGTGCGGAGCGTACCATCTACTCCCCGCACTTCGGTTATCAGGGACTTACTATACGGCAGTCTCAGAACCTGTGCGAGCGTGCGCCCCGGCCGATCCCCCTCCCCATACCGCCGAGCCACACAATATTTCCCCAGATATAGGATCTCCTTGTCCGCAGCCTCCCGAAAGTCCAACAGGAGGCTCAAGCGCCTGGCAGACACCTCGTCGGAGGGCGACCGTCGCGCCTCCACTTCAATCGCATCCAGTTGCGCCTCTAAGCGCGTGATTGTTGTGCGTAGCGCCCTCAGGACCCCAGCCTGTTTAGCAATGCAAACCCCTCTGATATAGGCCTTGAACCTCTCCCACAGGACAGCCCACGAGTCTACCGAGTCAGTGTTTAGCGCAAAATAGTCTTCTATTGCTTCAGACACCTCATGGACAAAGAGATCATCCAGAAGGGCCCTTCCGGGAAAACGCCACTGCCGCTCAAACCCCTCCGGGCGGGGAACTTCCAAACCCAGCACTACAGGAGAATGGTCAGAATAGGTTCTAGGGAGGGTCCCTGATGCGCGAAACCAGAGGGACAGGCCCGGGGAAAGGAGCCAGTAGTCAATCCTGGTCCAGGTGTTGTGTTGCCCAGAGAAGTGTGTGTAGGCCGTAGTGTCTGTGTTGCGCCTGCGCCATATGTCAGTGAGAGAGAAACGGGTGCAAAGGCCCAGGAGCGCGCGTCTAGCCCTAGGTTTGGAGTCAGTGGCCCCGGAGGTGCTATCGAGCCCCACATTCAGTAGCAAGTTGAGGTCGCATCCAAGCAGAATGGCAGCGGGTGCTAGGGAGGCCAACTGGGCAGCAAGCGCGTGGAAAAAGTCCGGGGAATCCGTGTTAGGAGCATATACACATACCAGAGCGACCACGTGCCCCATCAGCACTCCTTTCACAATGCAATAACGCCCTTCCCTGTCCCCCAGGAATGTCTGGCAGTGGAACGGGAGCCTGTTATGAATTAGGATCGCTGTGCCTCTAGCATAGTTGCTGAAATTGGAAACATAGCGGTGGGCGCCCCAGGAAGATGCAAAACTGGTACTCCCCGATGGGTGTAAGTGTGTCTCTTGAAGAAAGGCAATGTCGACCCTGTGCCGATTCAAGTAATGTAGTATTTGTTTGCATTTACGCTGATTATTGAGGCCACGGACATTCCAAGACATTAAGGAGAGATTGGCGGGAGTTACATTCAGACCTATCTGGGCCATCGATGCCAAACTGTTCGTAACAGGAGCAGGAGCGATGCAGCGCCTCCGTGTACCAAAGATAACAGCTCACACACAGCCAAGTCATGAAAAGCAAACTTAAACATCCCCACACCCCCCCCCCCCACCCAGCCAAACCACGCAAACGTGAGGCAATCCCCAACCTGGAAGAAAAAAACATAGCTCTAAATAGTAATACCAAATGTATACCAAAAAAAGAAGACAGAGCATCATAACCCAGAAGTGCTCCCAACGGTTTCAACCAAAGGGGGGTGACGACGATCCGCAATCAACCCAGCGCTGTATAGCAAATATATACCAATCCTTCAAAAAGTCCTCCAATAACAAGAGTCAATGTAAGCTAAGTTAGAGCCTGGGCGCCGTCTCAGCCGACACCTGAGGTCGCAAACAGGTCCTGGCTGTGCGCAAAGCCACTGCGAGGGGGGGAACGTCCATCCCCGTCACCCCCCGGCGGGCTCCGACATGGCTTGTAGTTGCGACAGAATTCCTGCACCGCCGTGGGGGTATCAAAGAGCCGAGTACGGCCCTCGATGTCGACCCGCAGACGAGCCGGGTAGAGCATACCATATTTGAGGCCCAGATTTCGCAGCGCAGCCTTTGCACCCGCATATTTCCGCCTGGCCTCCTGGACCGTGGCCGTGAAATCGGGGTAGAAGGAAAGTCTCGAGCCCCGCCAAGTGATCTCACCCTTTTCTCTGGCTAGGCGTAGGGCAGTGTCACGGTCCCGAAAGTTCATGATACGGGCAATCAGCGGGCGCGGCGGGAGCCCCGGGTTAGGCCGTGGCCCCAAGGAGCGGTGGGCCCTCTCAACCACAAATCCCGGAGTGAAGGCTTCTCTCCCAAAAATGTCAGTAAGCAACTGCTCTACAAAAACGTCAAGCCGGCCCGTGGCCGTGGATTCCGGAACCCCGGTTATCCGCACATTGTTGCGCCGACTGCGCGATTCTAAATCTTCGTTCTTGATGGCCACTTCTTTCAAGATACGCTCAAGCTTGTCTACCCGCTTGGACTCCTGTACTGCTTTGTCCTCGAGAGTAGAGATCCGGGCCTCCGCTTCTCCCAGATGCTGGTCATGAGCCTGGATCTTAGCCCCCATTTTCTCCAACGTCTTGTCCAGGGCATCGAAGCGGCCATCTAAGGCCCTGAAGCCAGCACGCATTTCCTGAAGCCAGTCCGGGGACGGGGCATCGGTCAGCGGGCCGCCGGACGTCCCCTCGGCCGGGCCCGGCATGGCAGGGCAATCTCCCGCAGGCTGTTCAGGGAGTTTCTCAAATGGCAATGTCTTCTGCTTGGGGTCTTTGCGACCCATGCCCCCAACTGTCCGAGGGCCACCAGCCCGCTGCCTGTAGAGTAAGGTCGGCTCAGCTATGCCACAGCAGTAGTCCGGCAGGATAGTTCAGTCTGTTGTCAAGCCGCCCAGGTCTCCCAGGTGCCGCAGTGCCCACCGGATGCCGACGCAGACCCGACTACACCGCGCCGTCGGTCCGGGAGTGGAATGGGGGGGGACCACAACGAAGCAGACCGCAGCCTAGCCCCAGCGGAGCCAGGTAGGGCGAGGGAGGACAGCACGACCAGGCCGCAGTACACAGGTCGCGTCCAGAGCAGGCCCGAGGAGAGAGGCGGAGACAGCCCGAGCGCTAGACCAGCGCAGCGTCCAACCCGACCCCCCACACCGCCAGCGGGCCACCCCGCAGCCTCCCCCCGGTCCCCCGACCGACGACCAGGGGCCCCAGGGAGGAGGACACGAGTAAGGACAAGCCCGGCGCGCCCGGCAAGATCCAGGCACCCGGCGCCCCCTAGCCCGCAGCGGCGCAGAGAGGACCGCAGACACCCGTCAGCCCGCACCCCGGCGCTCAACGCCCCCCCCCCACACCCCGTCCCCGGGTACCTGGTTCACGGGAGGCCTCTGGTCCCACACTCCCGTCGGTGCAGCCCGCAGTCGCCCGCCATCTTGGGACCTAGGGCGAAGCGTCCTCAGCTGGTCTCGAGCGCCCCAATCATCGCCGCGGCCCGCTCCGGGGTCTCAGGATCTTCAGCGGCGCCGCCAGGAGTATCGCGCCCACGGCAGGAGGGGAGGAAAGGAGCTTTAGCGCCGGGCTGGCGGCGGAGCTTCAGCACCGCGCGGCCATCTTAGCTCGCGGCTCGGCCACGCCCCTTGTCGAATTGCAATTCATGTGACATCAATTTCCACGTGCTATGAAGACCTAGATCCAGTATTTTAATTGTTATCATGAACCTACAGACAGGGTACTGCCCACATGGAAAATGCAACTGCGCTGAAGGAGACTCCAAATAGTTCTTTCTTTACCGGAAGGCATATTCTGAGGTATCATAAGTAGTAATACTTTTTTTAGGTATGTTGCATTTGAAGGAAAACGTTTTTTTAAAGAACATTTTGTGTGAATCCAGTACTTCATTGGATATGTCGCTTTATGTGGAAACTCAAATTACTTGAGTGTGTTCTCCCCGCACTTTGTCCTCCATCAGAGTTTCCCTGTGATTGTTCTGTGCCCTCTTCTTAACTTCTATTCTCTGTAGATAGTGCCTAGAAGCCAAACTTACTGATAGGTTGCTACCTGCAGGCTCATAATCTCGCAAGTTGGTTCATTTCCACCTGTTCCGCAAAAACTGGCCAAATGACAAGTTGATTTGTGATTTAGTGTGTGCACTGTCAAAGTGTTATAGATTAGTGCTGTTGGTTAGGTTTGATGTAAAGCTATGTATGTAAAGTAAGTTCCTTCTCCCTGTATTAGGAGGTCTAGAGCTGAGATCCCGGAGCTGTGTATTGCATAGGTAAATTTCAGGTTTTTGGTCTGTGAGTTCCACCCACTAAAGGACAAACGCATTGACAAGGTGCAGACGCCAGAGTCCATCCTGATGTATTGGAGCCAGGATGCTGCCCGATGATGAGCATGCCACTAACAGAGTGTGTCATTATATATTACTCTGATAAGTAAGTATTCTTATTCAGTGTTTGCCAATGGTTGAAAAACTTAGATTTCACAGAAAAAAGATCTGTGATTTTTTTCCTCCATTAATTCCCAGCGCTGAACTAAATAAAAAAGGTTAAATACATAATTTCGCTTTTCTTTCAGTGCTTTCACAATGACAGTGCTGCTCTCATCTTTACACCTGACAAGCTCACCCTCTCAGGCATATCCTTACAGCAAGCATCTACCATTGAATCCTTCCCTTGTTTGGGAATAAACATTGTAAACGCAGAACCCTGTCTGCAAAAAGATACACTTTCACATTGCAATTTATTTTTATTTATTTATAAATGTCTTGTTAAAACTACTCTAAGATTGTCAATGTACCACAAAAGAAAGAACATTTTTAGAATGCATGTTTTTAATTTCCTCGCAATGCACTTTGGGGCAGATTTATGTTAGACTTGCGCCACTTTTACACCGCTGTTGCGTCACTTTTGTGACGCAGCGGCGGCGTAAACCCTGCGCCCTATTTACATCGTGAGGCATCTATGGAGATGCGTCTCGGTGTAAAGCCCTGTGCCACATTAAACCTGCGTCAGGTTTAATGTATGCAGGGTGGGCGTTCCATCGGAAAAAGCCTCGGAAAAGTGACACAGTGAAATCTACAAGATTTCACTGAGTCACTTTTCCGACGCTGCTGCGTCAAAACCCTGCGCCTGCTTGAAGCAGGCATAAGGCATGACGCAGCATGTTAGGTATGGGCAGCCCCTAAACATTGCTGGAGTTGCGTCGTGCTTGCGACACGACTCCAGCAATGCGCCGCCCTTACGCCATCAGATGCGTCACGCATCTGTTTATCCTTGCGCCACGATGCGCTGCATTGTAAATGCGGCGCATCTGTGGTGGCGCAAGGGTTAACTTGCGTGACGCATCTTTCCTGGCGCATCCCTGCTGATTTGCAGGGATGCGCCAGGAAACATAAATCTGCCCCTTTGTGTTTAAAATTGTATTTATAGTGATGCGTATTGTTGCATAAAAAACATTTCAAATATTATCCGTACAAAAACACATTTCTTAAAATATAAGTCCTTCTAAAGAGTACTAAAATCAATGAATATACCACGTAATATACTAAATTCATGACAGGTAACATGCAATGTGGTCCTATATTGCCATCTCTGGGTTCAGCTATTATTTGACTCAGTCTCATGGTTTGTAAATGTCACCAATGCCCCTCAATGGCAAAGTAGGTTCATATTACAGTTAGCCACTATATGTTCTCACAGATGTATCATTTATGAGATAGTTATCTGAGATGATGTGAGTCAAGTCAATTTGTGTGAGTAGGCTGCATACAAATTATCCTACAAATTATCTTCAAATGGGATAAAGTGATAAGATTAACTTCATCCCAAGTGAGCAGTGTGAATATATATTTCACCCGGTAATTTTATTTATTTTCCAAGTTTTGGGTCGACAAAATTGATTATATCTGTGAAACGTATGATGTCTACTAACATGCCAACGATCTCAAAAGAGAGCATACCTCAACAGTTAATTTCTTGTCACTTATAACATTTCCATGACTCATCTATGTAACAGTGCATTATATCTGATTCCACAACCGTAATAATAAATTATAAATACTATAAAGTCTCCACCATCATCATAAATGCTTCACAATATACTCTTGTGGTTACAGCTCTGGTGTGGCTTGTGGGGCTTTCCAAGACATTAAGCGCTGTATATTAATAATTACTTCCAAAGATGACAATTAATAACTAGGATGACATTTTGAGGTAGATTCCAACTACATCAAGTTAAATATGATGAACAAATACAGTTAAATATCAGTAATGGTTTAGGAAATCCCAAACACCAAAAGTTCCCCCATTATGGTGTACAACAAAAAATGAACACCTTAACTCATGAATCCACCACTTTTTTCTCTTTGTAAAATTCCATTGGCTAAGAGGTGTACTCAACATGGCAGAGGGGTGTGATTTATGGTGTGAATTTTCATATTTTGTTCAAATTGCCACGTTCACCTTCCGTGCACCCATTCTGCACTGTACATGGCTTTCGTCCAGCCGTGGCACCTAACCTGGCCTTTCAGTGGGCTTAATTTGCTAGTTGTCTAATTAGTTTTCGTCAAACAGCAATAAAGTTGTTAGAAAATTTAACTTTTATTGCCCCTACTTATCTTTGCACGCCTGACACATCTACTCAAAACTCCAAAAAAGCTAAACCTTCTTAAAACATCTGCCACATTTTCAGCGGATTAAACAATCAATGGCAAATGTATTAGCAAATAAACTCCTTTTGAACTACTTCTCCCTTGAAATCTTTGCTCCATTCATAGGCCTGAAGGAATTCACGAAAACCCAAGGGATTGCTAAACATGCTAAGCCTTTGAGAAATTTCATTCAGATACATCAAATGATGCCAAAGTTATTAGTAGGTCAAAAATGTTTTGACCCCACACCACTTTTACAAGTGTCTGTATATTCTCACTTAATACGTATTGTAATTGTCAGCATCCAACAAAGTTGTTTCCCTAGGATGGTTTCTCTCAAAATCGTAATTAATAACTTTTTGGAGACAAGGATTTGTCCAATTGTATTAATAAAATCACCTGAGTCAGTGGGATAAGCCCTTGAAAACCTTTGATTCCTTTACCGTATTAGAGAATTGCTTAATACATTGGGAATTTGGGTACCCTTGCCAATACAATAAACACACCCGGGTTAAGTTTCAACACAGTTCTAACAGAACCTCAGCTCAACCCCTGGTAGCAGAGGCACACTCAGCAAGCAATCCGTCAGAGAAAAATGTGGTAAAACCAGGCAATACCAACAATTTTAAACTGAGGAAAACACAATAAAATTCCCAAACCACTTTAGAAAGACAGAATAATTTTATTAAGCAAAAATGCACCAAAGGTATCGAAATCAATTAACAGGAAATGGAGATGGATTTCGTTTTAGGTTTTAAAGCAAAAAACACCTTTAAACAAATAACACACCAATGTGTTCATTTTGTTGTATTTCCAGAGCCAGTGGCGGAAGGTTACAATGCTGAAGCCTGTAGGGAACCCTTGATGTTGGGTGGTTCATTGTTGAGCTTTTGCTGAAATCACTGGTTTAGTTAGGTGCCACAAGATAGGAGCAGGAAAAAGCTGAGATCTGCAGTCACTGAGGGAGCCAGGATGGGTTTGCCACCTCGCCCTAGTTCAAAGTTTTATCCTCGGAGTTATTCACTTTTTTGGTTAAAAAAATCCATTAAACAGACAAGCTTGGAAGAGGCTAGAAACCTTTTACTGCAAGGTCCCACTAAACTACTTTTTAAGGGAGCAAAAAGCTTTGATTAGGAAGGACCTGGTTTTCTTGAACACCAAGGGTGCTCACTCCCTGGGGATGCCTCAGGACCCTGTTCCGGGTCTCCAGGAGTTGTAAAAATGACTAAGTCCCACTTTACTCCAATTGCTTGAGTACATACTGGTCAGTCCTGCAGTCCTGCAGCCCTCAAGGCAGACTTCTAGTCATCAGGTTTCTCCTTCCAGGGCTCCTGCAGAGACAAATTCATTGTATGAGCTGGGCCTTGTTGGAGTCAGGAGTCCTTATTCTTTTTGTTTCCCTGAAGCAGGTGAACAGGAGGTCAACCACTTGAGCCTGGAAATGCGTTCCAGTTCCTGACTGTCAGGAGAAGTCATAAGTCCATGACTCTTCTCGGTTTCAATAGTCAGACAGAGGAAAGAGGAGATTATTCAGTGTTATTGTTTGCAAAGATAGCATGTTCTGTCATACAAAAACCACCCTCATAAGTATTGGCCACCCAGTATAAATAAAGTTTGTTATTGCTGCTCTGCAAAAGCGCTGTACTTCTCTCATTAAGAGTGTCCTAGGGTAATCAGCCCAATTGCCTGACTGCCCCACTGCACATTTACCATTGTTGATACCTGAAAATGTCAGGGTGAATATTTAAGATGTGGCATCCTCCTGTTGTGATAGCTAGAGATGATCACCAACTCATTGAACATTCCCACCTCCAATGTGAGTTTTGATAAATGTGTAATATGTGGCTAACATTAACTTTCTGCTTGGTGGCATCAATAGTTATTTTTTATACTTACAATTGGATCTTGCACTCACTTATATTTGTTGTGTGGCCTAGCATCCTGCTTACAAAAAAGAACTCATGACCCCTAAAGATAGGATTGTAAGGCCAGAAGTCAACACTTACACTGAACTTGATGAACATTTTTGATGTGCAAGTTCAGTGGAATGAAGGAGAAAAAAGATGACTACCTTAGGTCAAACATGTTATGACATTGCATATCTTTTAACAAATTGGAACATCCATGATCATACATTTAGAAATATTATGGGGCTCATTTACAGCATTCATCTAAAATAGAGATAAGACACAGTTGCAGAAATAACATTTTATTCAGAAATTATTTAGAGGTAAATTTGAGACATGGCATTTGGTGACAGTGCTATTACATGTTTTTATATATTATATGCCTCAATATTTCTCAGTAGCCTTCACAATTGGTAATGGAAGCACTCTTTTTATCCTTTGATGCAGTGTTATCTTATCACTTCTGTTGAACTATTATTGCATGCAAATTATTACAAGTGCAGATATTGGGTCTCTAAACATATTCTGTGCTGCCCTAAATGAATGTCAATATGTATGATGGAAGTAAATTGCACTGAATGCTAATAATAACTTGCAATGATTTTTGCTTTATCAATTGTGTTTGTTTAAATGGAAATTGAATCAAGCTTTTTTTAAATATTCTACTAGAGCAGATTGATTTTAACAAAGTGTATGAGTCCTGGTTTGCAATGACCCTGCTAAAACCTTTCAGGACATTTCACAAAGGCATTTATGAGTACATGAAGTAGTACTCCTGTAGTATTTATAAGTATCTTTTTGTGAATTGACCCCACAATTTCTGTCACACTTTGAGACTAAGGGGCTGAGTTAGAGTTTGGATCCATCAATGGAAAGCTACCTCCGACGGCCTGATAACTCCCACATAACTCCCACACCCCGGGAGAAAACTTCCAGAAAATGGGGGTCATTGTTTTTTACTTTTTTTTTAGAACCAAACTCCTGCTTCGTGGCTTTGTTTCGGAAAAACCAAAAAAGTTAAAAGTTTGAACAGCCATCAAAACTGATGGAAGCAGTCCACCAAACCGTTTTTGTCTTGAAAAGAACCGCTGTGATGGTGGCTCCTTCCAAGGTATAAAGACAACTGCTGGTCCAGTGGTCATCACTAAATATGACTGACAAAATATTGTCAGCATGTCGCATTTAATGTTCCCCACCATCACGACAGATACTTCTCCACCAGACGCACCCTAAGGCCTCGATCATGAGATTTTGTCAGAGCGGTGGCGCGGCAGTGCAAACTGCTGCGCCACCGCTCCAATAGAGCTTGCACCCACCAGATTACAACTTTCCAGTGGTCTGGTGGGCGAGCAGTGTAGGGGTTTCCCCTGTGGTGCCCATTGAAAGGCACCAATGCCTTTTTAAAAGGCACTGTAATGGGAACCTCCCGCAAGGTTACTGCATGGCATGGACTTGTAAGTCCATGTCATGCAGGAACCTATGTGCATGCACACAGAGGGGCACATGTTATGCTGACTGTGTGCATCCACATCTGCATGAGGCACAGGAGGGCCTACCCACCCTTTGTTTCCTCTCTTCCAGGCTTTTCATGACCGGGAACCACCATGAAAAGCCTGACTGAGAGGAAACTCGTAATATGCATGGCAGGACCATGGTGGTCCCGCCATTCATATTGCTGCCTCTTACCGTCGCTCCTACGCCAGGGAACGGCGGTTCCCTGGCGGAGCAGGCAGTCCGGCTGCCTGACTTGCAAATGAGTGGTCAGCCACCGCCGCACCACCACAAATGTGGTGGCCCTCGAACCACCAGACTTGAAATTAGGGCCTAAGAGTTGATGTTTAAAATGCTACCGGGATATTTACAAATACCTACAACTTTTAGTCAACTAAGGAAATAAAAGTTTTTATTTATATGTGTGAGCTAGAAATTCTCTGTGTTCGTAAATCTCTCCCATAGCCTTAGTTCACACACTCCTGCACACCAGTATCAGTCAATATTTTCAATATTACGAAAGTTTCTCTTTTTAGCTGTTTGTCAAAATTGCTGATGTATGAAAGCATTGAAAATGCTGACAGAAGGAAATAATTCAAGGGACATTTTATTGTTAATTTTAAATCTGAACTCTTGTCAAAGCTCCTGATCCCATTAGAGTTATTTATACAAACTTTTCCGAATGTAGTGTAAGGCCACATTGAAATTTAGCTGCTATGGCTCATACAGATTATCCAGGATACAAAAAATAAATGATAGTGCCCTAAAGATTTTGTGTATTCCTTTCACAGACCCATAGGAAAATGTGCAAAGGTGCACAGCAAAAACTATTGGACAGATTTATTTCTCAAAATTCAGTTGTTTCAACTTGAAATCCTTTGGTGGTTTGGTTTAAACCAGTAAATATGTTTCAAAACTCCATTAAGGAGTTTTTGTTGTCAGTCTGGTTCCATAATGTTCGAGAACCAATATCTAAATGAAGAGATGCTCTGATTGACACATATGAACCCCATAAGCCATTACATGGTTTGAAATCTTCAGAAGCAGGCTCACTTTTTAGTCTATTGGCCATTGCAAAGTTAGAGAGACCAGCAAGGCAGATTCTTGAACCTCATCATACATTAATAATAGAGGCTTTGTATTGCAGAGTGAGCTCAACAACCTTCAGGTTAAGCACGGAACACCCTACAGGTTTAGACAACACTCTTAATTAATAGAAATACATTAATGGAAAATGAATGCAAGGTAGAAGAACTGGCCCTTGCCATTTCACAGAACTGCGAATTCACTTTTTATAACACTACATATTTCTCTCTAACATTTAAACTTGTCAAAGTGAAAGGACGCAAATGAGTAACAAGATGGGTGAACTTGCTTGCAAATTGCAGTGGGCAAAGTACACAGGAAGGACAAAATATATTACAGAATCTAGCGTGGTGCAAAGGCCATGGGGCAGCATCTCTGTACCAGATTTACTCTTCATCTAAACCATCCAATGGCATGAAATAACTACTGGACAAGTGATTTGTAAATGATAGAAAGCCGTCTTTCACCGCCCAGTTCCTAACAGTCTGCTGTCTGTGCCCTGTCCTGATTTAGAATTGGAAAGTAAACCCCTGCACTAGGAGTCCTCACTGTTCACATGTGCCGCCTTCTAAGTCAAGTGAAAAGGCTGTGGAGCAAACCCATTCCAGGAGATTTCCCATCCCTTCTATTTGTCAGATCCTTACTCTTAGCATATGGTAACCCACCATCACTACCACCTCCATTGCCATGTGATGAGGCACAGTGCCAGCTATGGCTTCCCAATAACATTGGTCAGTTTCAAGCTTCTTATCACCTCGATAGCCTTGGAAGCACCTGATGACATGGAGGGGCAGGATGGCAGATGGTTCCAGCATCCCCTCCTGTATCCCAATCACATCAGGAGACTGGAAGTTTCATGATCAGCAGTTCTGACCATCACACCAAGAAAACTGATCCAGAGAGCACTTTTTAAATGGGAAGTGCTACTCATCTGGAATTATAAATATTAGACCAAGTGGATTTGTCCATTTATCAAGTTTACATTAGCCTACAACAGAGGTCTTCAAACTTTTGGATGCCGAGACCCCCCTGTCAACATTTTCAGTCGTAAGGACCCCCTCCTGACAAACATTTCTAAACCTCTAGGCAGGGCTGCTGGAATTATGAGGCAGGTGAGGACCAAATTACGCAACAGGCTTGACTAAATTGCGTGGGATGAAAATGTAAAAGATGTTATGTGATTTCACGTATTTTGGGACAGCATTGCTTCATTATTTTGACATTTTTTACACACAGTAACACTAAGGAAAGATTTCACCCCATCAGTACCAGTTTATAACCAAAATACATTTCTAGTCAACCTTTGTGAAGGGCCTTCCACTCTCCAGGAATACATGCTGCCACATTAGAAGCTCAACTGGCCTGGGCCAGGAGAAGCAGGGGTCCCTTAAAACCCTGGCGGTTTTTTGCAGAGTTAAGCAGTTTACCCATGCAGCTTTCCTCTCACCCCCTCCCTTCCATCCCTCTCTCCTCTCCTGACCCCGGATCCCTCTCTCACTTTGCAGGCCATTTTCTTTCACCCCTTTTTACAACTTCTGAACTCTCCCCATTCAACCTCTCACTTCACCTTTAATCACCTCTTGCCATTCTGTCTTTTCACTGCCCTCATCTCGAACAGTCTCTCGCATTTATCTCATGGCCCCTCAGCACTTCTCATTCACCTCGTCTCTCCATTCAAATTTTTGTCTATTTGTATCTTACACCTCTCCAGTCCCCCCATTCATCTTTCACATCTCCCCTTTGTTTTAACAGAAGCCCCCACCTTTGGCTCACACTCACTTCTTGCGTGTCCACACTTCTCTTCGGCAATTCGCATTTCTCCTCATCCCTGACCTCTTCAATCAAATTCTCTCACTCCCTTGCTGTCCTCTCTCATCCTCTCATCTCACCTCACCAAGCATACGGGTCAGACCCGTATGCTCCTCTCGGCATGTGCCACTCTGCTTATTGTTCCCTAATTCAAGAAGGCATGAGTTGTCTGTCTCGCTGTTTTGATGCAGGCCGCGCAGTTATGGAACATGCACCCTCCTTTGCTTCGCTCCACCAAGAATCTATTATTCTTTAGGAAGATATAAAAACCTTTCTCTATGCTCTGTAGGTTACCCCATTTGGCTGGTTCTCCTTCCCCTTCTGTGTGTTTCTCATTTGCCTTCAGGCAGCAAATGGCTATTACCCCCAGGACACCTTTTGGTAATAGTAGCGTACTACAAATGTAAATAATAATAGGCAGAAGCAGGGAAGTCACTAGACCACAACTTCGGAGGGGGGTGCTAACACTCCCAGCCAGGGCTGGTCCTAACACTGGTCGCACACCGTGCAACAGTGTTTTTTGATGCCCCACCCCCGTTTCCTCCTTCTCCATGAATTCCTTCACTGCCACTCACCAACAATGCACCTCATCTCTCTATAGCACCTTTCTGACAAACATTTCATTTTTTTATAGTGCTACTCATAGATTACTCACACTCATTTCTGTGATCTACATGGTACATGTTCAATGTAGCAGGCACATTAACCCTCTGCACTGTGTGGGTGACAAGAGTGCCCATGTGAGTGCGCAGTGAGCGATGCAACAGTGTGAGAGTAGGGCAAGAGGAGTGACTGCAGGGTGAGTGAGGTGGTGTATGAATTTACGTGCGGATGCAAGTTCAGAATGGGATGAATGAATGTATGATTACTGATGGGCTTGTTTGAGTGAGTTGCATATTGAGCAGTGAGGGGCCCAGGAAGCTCTGCACAAAGGAATAAAGGCTCTGCCATATTTCTTTTAGGTAGAGAGGGGCACTCTGTGATAGTTTACAGTAAACCCCTTGGGGACAGATTTACAAGCCCCTTGCACCACCGTTGCATCGCGTAGTGTGTCGCACAGGCGGCGCAACCTGCTGAGTGATATTTACAAGCACACGTAAAGCCACTTTGTGTGGCTTTACCTTTGCTTGTAAATATCGCCCCGGTGTTCCTGTGGGTGATCCCATGCAACACCCATGTCCTCTGATGCATTTCCAGATTTACGAGCAATCGAAAATCTGGAAATGCGTCAGAATGCTACACCACCCTAGGGGTGGCATTGCGAGGTGCACATGTTTTCATTTCTCCTTGTTTCTTTCCTCTTCCAATGTGTGCTGCATTCTACAGCATGTATTGGAAGAAGAAATCACCTCAAATGATTGCTTTTGTGCTGGAAGGTGCTCCTTCCACACAAAACTGGCCTACCATCCACTTCAACTAATAATCCGCTTTTTCACAAAGGTTTCAACACAAAGGACCAAAGAAAATTTTACTCTTGAAGGTGCTTGTCGGTAAACGCCAATTATCCCACACCTACCACCCCATCTTAAAAGATACTAGTTAAAACTGAAAACGTTGAGGTGCATCGTAACTTCAGTACAATGATGTTGTGAGGTTTTGCCAATGCAAGAGAACATTGGTTCAATTTTTCTAGTACTAAAATAAGATAAGTTTATCTGCAAACTTTCCAAATCTATATTAAAATGGAATATTGACCGTTTTGAACAGAGACATACCTATGATCCTCCAGGATTGCTCAAGCCCTTGCATTTACCGGTGCCCCCCACTCCTCAGCAGTACATTAAGCCGTTCATGAAAACCAGCTAGAGAATTTTTTAACACTTTTTTTCTACTTTAATCATGTTCTACATTTTGCATTCGATGAGAATGTAGGTCTTTTTGTTTATCTCTACACACTACTTCTATCATGGCTCCTTTGTTGAGATGCCACAATTTGCTGGAAGTTGCAGGTGGTGGGAAGCGTCACTCATTTTTGTGGGGTTAGGACTTATTTTTTATTATCATTTGACTTCGACCGAGATCAAGAGCGAGAAAGGCAGGAAAGAGAGGAGAGTAGGAAGAGACAGATAGGATAACAGTGCAGAGGAGAACGCAGGAATGAAAAGGAGCAACAAGGAGAGAGAGCAAGTGGAGGGGGGAAGGGGTGGAAGAAAGAGGCATGAGGAGGAACGAACATTAGGCAGTCTTTGTATCAAGCAATTCCGGCATTCGGCAACGATGGCGGCTGGCTCCCATTAACAAATGTGGCTTCTGCGCTTATTTTGATTTATTTATTTTTACTCATGCAGCACTGAGTGCCCCTAAATGCCCTCCAGCACATCTAAGTGGTTAAAGGAGTTTGAAATTAGTGTCAACTGTGGGCTCTGCTGAAGCTTTGTCGCAAGGCAGCGGTTCACAGATGTGACTCTTCTCTTCTGACGCCAATAAATTCAACACATTTTGAAAAACGTTTCATTTAGTCGTGCTTTTGCCTCCGAATGGATTTGGTTGTCTGGTTCAAAGCAAACAGCTCGTCTCCAACCTAATTTCTGCCCATTAGATGTTTTGAAAATGAAGACATTTAAGTTTATGCTGCGTTGTTTTAAATGTGCTTTAGATGGAGGGGTTGTTATTTTCGCGTCGTGTCTGCCATGCTCTGCGCTGTGTGTGGCTGCTACTGCATGTTCTGCATTAGTTGCAGCTGGTTTGGTCTCTTAGACCAAAGTCCTCTGTCACTCAAGTCGGTGGTTAATATCGTGGGGCACAGGAAATGCATTGACTCTATCCCTGGGTCTTGAGAGGGGAAGTGAAATTATGGGGTGTCCGTGGAATGGCAATCGGTGGCTGACAATGAAAGAGAGGAGAGGGAAGTATTAGTAGAGGAAACATTTGAAAAACTGCAAATAAATCAAGGATCAAATAAGTATCAGTGAAGAAAACGTAACCAGAGAATATGATAGAAGGATGTAGAATACGAAACGTCAGGGTAAGTCAAGAATACAAAAAATCAGAGGTGAAGATGGGTACGGCTCATGTGGATTTAGGCAATTCATGGCGCCTCCTTGTAGAACCCAGCAAAAAACGAAGCCTCTGTAACCAGTTTACAAAGGCATGTAAATATGCAAATGGTCTTTAAAGACCTGTGAAAAACTCTGCGCCGGAGATAAGACTCCAGACACTGCCCAGCCCCCAGCAGCTCGAGTTGCACTGCAACACCCGGGCTGAAACACAGGACGGGGAAAGAGGGGGGGGGGCTGAAGCACTTGGGCAGAAGTGTGACTGGGAAGGCGCGACCCCCTTTGCATCGCTCCACGGCCCCCCTGGGGGTCGCGCCCCACAGTTTGAAGACCGCTAGCCTAGAATCATCAGTGCAGAAGGGAGCACTTGCACTGTGGCACTGAATAGCAGTGGCACAGTGCCCAAAGCATCTAACCAGCAAAAACATATAAAAAACAGAGGAGACAACAGCAAAAAATGGAAGGGAGATTCACGCCAATAGTACCAGGTCTAACAATCAGAATTATACTTGTCAAATATTGAAAATATTCCCATGCCAGTTTTGCTGCACAAGATTGAAGTGGATGAACAATTGAAAGCTGCTGTGTGGAACCAAACGCTATTGTATGGAATCAAAATAGCTTTGCTGAGAGTTAGATAAAACATCCAAATTGATGTCTAGCTATGGCAACTGGTACTGCAAGGAAAGTGTATAGTAGCACCAGCTAATGCCTTGTCTCCATGTTGCTTTGTGCTGATCCCACAGTGATTTCCAGCAATAACCTGTATCACTCCATCCTTGCTGCTTATTGCACAGTGATATCACCTGTGGTGCAATTCTGTATGTCATTAAAGTCAGCAACAAAAGAGTACAGGACAACAGGTCGATATTTATCAGATGTTCATGTGGAGCCTGGCACATTGTTCTGACGTGAAAGGGAGATCCAGTAATGGCCGGAAGTAACACACTTAATAGTTTTGGAAATGCAATTTATTCCATTATTACATCCGAATTTATTAACAAATACCTTCAAAAGATTTTTGAAAGCATGCACTGACGATATTGTTACAACAGATCCCAAAAATAATTGCATTTCTCGTTTGCATTACATAAATAGTCAATGATAACAATTTAATAAATGAACCAATAACCAAGTCTAATAAATATATATACTTTTTTTTATAGTTGACAATCTGATCCAGATAAATTCTAAGTGCTCACAAATTTGGAGTTAAGGAAGGTTGCGCCCAGTATTCAGAGACAGTGTATAATGGCTCAAGACTGGTGGCCTCTGGTGGAAATAGGATCAGGCAGAGGGCAAGAACAAAGAGCACAGCATGTGCACAGAAGAAACTGGGTATTTCTGAAGGCCATAATCAGTGTACTTTAGAAGCAGGATAACTTGATTAAGGGTGCTGCTAAAGCTTAAAATAAAAATCCACACTGATGTGTAGGAAGAGGAGAGAGAAATGTACGTGTTAGGAAACACAAGATACTATCTCCCTATATGTTATGTTATGTAATGTTATGTTAAGGGCATTTATTGAGCTCGACTGTTACCAAAAAGGTGTCCTGGCACTTAGAGAAGGCCTAAAGAGGGATCGAGTCGGGGAGGGATATGGAGGATCAATAAGTGAAGAGAAATGTTTTTAATGTCTTTCGGAATGGAAGAAGATTGGTCGTATTTATTAGAGGTAGAGGGAGAGCATTCCATGCTCTGGCTGCATTGACTATGAAGCTTCTACCACCCCAATTGGCCTTCTTCACCCTGGGAACTGTTGCCAATTTAGCATCTGAGGATCGTAGGGTTCTAGTGGGGGAGTACCAATAGAGTTGCTCTATTAGGAATTCAGGCCCTGTTCCATTAAGGGCCTTATAGAATTAACTACACAATAGGTATCCTACCACCCTACTTATAATGATTATGTTATGGCTTTGTCCACCTACTCCTGAAAGATCATTCCGTATTTTTATTATGGACCCTCATACACCCTATTGGTGTCATGCTTCATCATCAGGCCACATCCTGCTCCCTAAGAACAGGATGGGCTCAACAATCTTCCAGGGAGCACTTAGGATAATGTTCTAATCTGACAGGGAATATAAATATAAAAAATACCTAGTGGTCACCCCGGTTTACCTTTTTTGGGGTTCCACTGGTATGATTAAAATATAAATGAATTATTTGGGTGGGGTTACTGCCTCATGCACTCATACTATGTTGACATCTTTAAACTCTTTGACAAGGCCCACACAGGGTCCTGGACTTTCAGCAGGACTAACTTGTAATCCCTGTATCCAATTGTGTGTCGATGTCTCCCTTTGGTCAGTGGTGTCGGATCTGTCACTCCTCAATTGTCGCAGCTCAGGACATGAAACAAACATTAACAGGTGGGGCTGGCCTACTTGTCTGTGCTCCAGATGAAGAGGTATATACTGGTGTCAGTTGTTCATCAAAACTATACCAGTGCAAGAGGACAAAGGAACATAAGGAGAAATAGAAGAGATAAAACAGAAATCCATTACCCTCAATTGTTCTGAATGAGTATTTTCAGGATTGTGTGGATGTGCCACATCCTCAGTGCTGCATGCTTCGATATGCTTGTCTACACAGAAAATACTCTGTTTTACTCCGATGTTTTGTCTGGGACATGCTATATACACCTAATGCAATCTCTTGTTATTGCATGCATCTCAGTGCAAATGGGGCAAAGCTCTTGCCCCTTTGCATATATATTTGTATGCAATACTGAGCAACACAAATGAAAACCACATATCAAACAAACATAGATAAGATTAACTCAGTGTGGTACATCCCGGGTATCACTACAAGTGTGAAAACTTTAGCACTTTGTGAGGTCATAGTCAATGCTAATTTGTAACCTCTTAGTCTCCTAAGTGCATACTAACACCATATACAGGCTTGTGGGACCTGTCGCTGTAGTCACACAGTGGCAGAGGTCATTAGTGCCCCTGGGACTCACCTACTGTCCAAAGTTAAGTTGAGGTTTAGGGATTGCACATCTTGGCACTCCAAAGGTTGCATGCCGTAGTTAACCTGTAGTACCAGCGTGCACCCATGCTTGCCTTTTCTCTTTGTTTACCTGTTGTATTTGTGGTGTTCTTTCTGAACCCAAATGGTCTAGTTTAGTTTGCGTGGCCAATATTTGCTCATCATGAGCTTATACAGTTCTAGATGTCACTGTGGTAGTCTAGGATTCTGGCCCCCAGTATCCTCTGACATACACTGGTGATCCCAGTGTAATGGTGAAGCACAATGGTGTACAGATGCCCAAGGATGCCTACTTACGTAGGTCAAGTTGGCCGGTGATGTCTGGGAGATGTAGTTCTTTCACCAAAGCTACGACCTTCAATCTTGTATGTCATTGAAGTGAGATCATAATGTTTGGGTGGAACCAAATGATGTATCAGTCGGTATATTACTGGACGATGACAAAAAGAGGAGGAATATTTCTCCATTTATGAGCATTACGGGGGAATGTATAGAGTCTCCACATTGTGTGTTAAGCATGCTCGCATATTTGCATATTATGGTATTATGAAGAGCGAATATCCTATTCCTCTATCATCACAAATAGAGTGTGCATGAACTAGATTTTTGCCTACATTGGTGAAAAATTGGAAAAAGGGGGTATTACACGTCCTACCAGTGTTTAATCTCCGCATAAAAGTACTTAATAAACAGAATAAAAACACATTTTGATAACTACATTCCTATACCTGCATATTTAGAGGTATATTCACAAGAACGTGTGATTACTACCGCAAGGGTAGCTTAACGCAACTCTCAACATCGCACCCCATCGCGGGAAAATAACCCCGTGACAACATGGATTTCACAACAAGGCGGTACCACGCGATAGTCTGCCTAAACCACGGACAATGTCCGCGATACAACCACCCTGATGGAGAAAAAAACCCAAACCATAACACAAAAAAACCTGCGATGGGCCAAAGCGTGATGAAGAAATCAGCGATAAGCTGTGCCAGGCCTGCAATACACACCTGGCAGGTGGGAAAAATCACCATAAAAGTAGAAAAAACACCCAAACACAAACTGACCAACACCCAAGCACCATGGAGGCAGCCGGAGCAGGTGCAGAGGGCGAGCGCAACCACACAAGCACCCCAGACGACCAGCCTGGGACCTCGGGGACAGGGAAGGGCAAGGACAAGAAGAAGAGGAAGACGAAGTTCAGTCCACAGGCGAACAGGATCATAGTTACGGAGGTGATGGAACACCATCAACAACTGTTCGTCACCTCCAACGTGTCATTGAGCACCAAAACTGGAATAATGGTGGGACATTGAGTACAAGGTGAATGCCGTCAGAGAGCACAAGAGGATAATGGATGAGGTCAAGAGGCGATGGAATGACATCAAGAGAAAGACCAAGGAGAAACTCGCAGCCAACCAGAAGGCAGCAATGCAGACTGGAGGTGGGGGCCCAGCGCCACAGCTCGTGCTGGATGACATGGAGGAGTTGGCGTCGACAGTCATCAGTGTGGATACTGTGGCAAGAGTCGGGGGACCGGACACTGCTCGACAGGACACAACACAAACGCAACAGGGTGAGTGACCACCAGTTACTGGGGGGATGGGTGGAGATGGCCATGATGGCACACATGCACAATCAAGCAGAGCACAGTGCACACCCTCAATGACTCTGGGTCATCGCCCAGATCTATAGACTTTCACAATGTACAATGCCATGCTGTCTAAATGTCAACATGTACCATGCGGCTACATACATGTGGACACATTGAAATACACCATCTCCCCTTCACATTGCAGGGCCACCGTCAACACCCCCTGCAGAGCAGTCCCAGCCACTCTTCACTGATGGAGAGGAGGACAACCCCAGCATCGACGCACAAGCCCTCCTAGACATCATTGACATCATCCGCGACTCACCTCCAGGATCAGGGCTGACCAGCTGTATTGAGGAGACCCCACCCACCACCCAACTACCCAGCAGGAGGCACCCATGGCCCCAGAAGTCTCCCAAGACCCCCATGAACAACACATGGCCTTCCAACGCTGTGTGCTGGAGGCACAGAGGGAGACGGCTAAGCAGGTGCGGGTGGGGTTCGACCTCATGGCCACCAAACTGGATGCCTTCCCTGGGTGTCTAGGCCCACTTCATGGTCTCCCACGAGCCCTGACTGACATCGCTGGAGTCCTGATGTGGAGATAAGAACACCTGTTCGATCAGAGGGGCACCAGCGATACCAGCCGTGAGCTGGCACACATGAGGAGGCTCATGGAGGACATGGTGCGGATGGAGGCGGAAAGGATGGCAGCCACCGCTGTACATCAGCAAAATTTAGCTGGGATCTACCATGCCCTGCAGATCATCATCATGGCATTGCTGCCACAAGGTGTGACGCAGATGAATGCTGCTGCCCCCACACCATCAACATCTCCACCCCTGGTGTGCCATTGCCTCACAGTGTGGCAGACGTATCCACTCCAGCACCTGTTGTGTCAGTGGCACACAGTGCCTCATCTGGTACTGCAACACCCACAGGTGGGGCAGAGCACACATCCGGGGACGAGGACGTGGATGGGTTTGTGATCAGGAGGCACTAGCATTCATTCCCGCCACCTGACCTATTTTGGCATGGTGCCGCACATAGCCTCTTGTCCATCCACTGACCCCCGATACACTCCGATGCACTCACCTTGGACAGCGACATGGACTGCCATATCCTGTATTATGACCAATGACACGGCAACCAGACTGCGGACTGTACCCTTCCTCTTCTACAGTACTTGTCATCCCTGGATGGACTCAGGCTGGCCCTCCACGGGCCCATATTGTGAAGTGTGCTTGGCATGTCCCTGTACCGCTCCAGCTGCAGAACTGCACTGGATGTGCAATAAGCATCCAGTGACTCACTGCTGTGTCATGTCTTTCATCATTCATGTATGAATGTGTGGATGAATGTAGGGACAGTGATTTCCCTTGCATCAATGATGCTCATCCTGTGGGATGCCAGTCAGAGGGTGCTACATTGCCTATTGTGTACCGGGTCCCGTGAACACTACAACAGGGACACACGCATCAGTCACTTCCATGTTCGGACATGGACTGAACCACGCTCAGCGCCCACTAGTCATTTTTGCAGGTCCTGCGCTGGTCCGGCGTATGGCAGGCCAGACCACTCCGCTTACGATCCGAGGGGGGGCCCTCATTGCTATCCGTCGCAGGTGTACACGCTGGTGGTGTGCAGGTCACTGGTCTAGTTGTCCGCATGTCACAGCCACTCGCTGAGGGCAGGTTTGCACACACACCACACCCATCCAGCACAGGCATCACAGGCCATGTGACTCCGCCATCATAAGGGGCCGACGACGTCACATTCCCCTCTGCCGGTGGTGACTGGATGACTGACGCTCCACGGTTCTCAATCATAAAGGGCCCATGAGTTAGTGGCACCCCAGGCCTTGCGGCGATCAAGGGCCTACAAGCACGTGGCGCTGAGTGGCGTTGCCCAGGTTTAGTGTCACCTGGACCATTGCAGCCAGCACAGGCACCCCGCCACGGGACGGTGACTATGGGTGCACTGAGTCAGTGGCACCTTAAGCTGCTGAGCGGGTGTGCAACCTGCGATGATGCCCCGTCCCGGCGGTCCGGACAGCTCAGGTTTTGTGTGTCCTGCTGGATCGCAGTGTAGGTCAGAGCCAGCGGGCAGCGCAGGCCTACCTCCATGAGGCGTCGCTTCCGGGATCCCAGAGTTAGTGGCACCCATTGGGCTGAGCGGGTGTGCAGCCTGTGATGATGTTGGGTGCACTGGTATGTCCTATGCCATGGAGTGATCAAGACCAAGCACCAAACATGAGACCTGATGGCCTGCGGAGTAGGTCTGCATGGTGTTGAGGGTGCCATGTCCGTGGGCCTCGGGCTTGTGGCTTGCAGCGGCAAGTGGCGGGACCTCCTGTCCACACGCCGGTGGCAGAAGGTGAGCAGTGAGGCCTGGGTGTGCATGGGCGGGCATGCTCCGATGGGTGATGGGAGGGGCTGGGGTGCCTCTGCCTGGGTGTGCATGGGCGGGCATGCTCCGATGGGCGGAGGGAGGGGCTGGGTCGCCTCTGCCTGGGTGTTCATGGGCGGGCAGGCGATGTTGTCTTGTGCAATTGTGTGTACTGTGCCAATCATGTATGTGGACTCTGTTTCAGATGACGGCTCTGTCTCAGATGCGTGACCTGGTGTACTGCTATACATACCGGCAAGTGGTTGGAGACACACCGGTGGCAGCAGGTGAGCAGTGTGGCCTGGGTGTGCAGGGGCGGCACACTCCCTCTCTTCTTCTCTCTCTCTCTCTCCCCCTCTTTTCTTGTCTCTCTCTCTCTCTCTCTCCCTCTCTTCTTGTCTCTCTCTCCCCCTCTCTTCCTCTCTCTCTCCTTTGCTGTCTCTCTGACCTTTGATGTGCGCAGGACACACCTTCTCATCATGATTTCTGTCTTGCAGGCTGTGACCTACGGATTGTCCCGAGGGGAGCCGCCATGTGTCTTCATTTGATTTCAGTGTTCATTTTAATAAAGTTTCATTTTTTTGCTTCGAAAGTGAATGTGTGATGCTCATTTTTGTGACAACACATGCATGTCACCAGTTGTGATTGTGCGACATCAAGTGGATTGTTTTGGACGTGTTGAGGTGTAGCTCATGTGGCATGTCTTTTGTGAGGGGGTGCCGGGGAGGGAGGTGCTGGGGGTGGTGGTGGCGGGTGTTGTTGCCCTTTCGGGCCTTCGGGCTGCATTTTCATTTGCCCAGGTGCATCTCTTGCCCTTCCGATGTGGCTGTGGGCTGTGCTCCGTTTTGTGGTGCAGGCTGTGGTCCAACTTTGCACCAGGTCAGAGCAGGTGCTATTTTCCTGCTGCTAACGCGCCTTATCGCCTGTTTTGTGTTTTTATAGCAGTTCTGGCTGGTCGTTGTGAATGTTGTGGAGTGGTGTTGTTGCGGCTTTTGGCACAGTAACGCCTACTCTGCATTTCATTAGAGATAGTTGTGGGGGTCATCGGTGGCGATGACTTTGCGGCTGCTATCACGGGTAAACTGGTGCTGTGGGCTGTTTACACCAGCTTGTGATTGGGGCGATAAGTTTATCGCTACTTTTGGCTGCGATAAAGTGCCGTTAACTCGGAGATAGATCCTTGTGAATATCAGCCCTAAGTTTTCCTGGGGAGCTATTGTCATGATCCTCTACCATCTACTGTTCAGTGGGGAGGTTGTTCTCTTCACAAACATATGGAAGTTAACTTGTGTATATTACTAGGAAGAAAGGTATTAACCTATGATTATGTCGAAGTAGGTTTGGCAGAGTGTCCAAGAATGGTGTATAGTGGACAAAATTGGGTGTTGCTACACACCAAACCCACTCCAGAACTAGCGACACACACTAAAACCCTTGTCTAAGTGGCTCTGACAGCAGGGTTCTCAGAGACATTATGTTCACCCAGTTGCCATGCACATCATCGCTAAACAATGTGCACATCATCCTCAGTGTTCATGAGTTTAGAGGGTTGGCTCCGATTGAAGGTGGCCTAAACATATTAATTATCACTGATGACGCTACCCTGTGGAGTCTACGGCAGGCAGGAGAGTGCCTATGTGAATGTGACTATGACCTGTATCCAGTTCATGATGGGCTCATCTTAAGGTCAGGCCTCCTGGCATGTTGGAATATAGAGACTAGGCACACGGAGTTGAAAAAAGCCAAAGGCTACTCCATTTACTTATGTTTAAACTCTTCCAGCCTTCCCCAGAGGACCACAAAATGGAAGTTTCTACTCCATTCACCTTTGCCCAATTGCGGGAGAAATGTCTGCTTTTAAATAGGTGAGCTTCCTCACTAAGCTAATTTTAATTGTGAACAGGGCATTAGAGAAGTGGTCACCCACCTCTGCACCTTTTGGCTCTCAAATAGCCAAGAATGACTGTCCAGCTGACAGTTTTTTAAGACTCGCCCCAGGCCACTTTTATTTTTATTTTTTATAGGAAAATCAGGATTGATGCTGTGGCATCATGTATGCAATCACGAGCAGGGTAGTGTGACATTAACAAAAACAAACATGAAGACAAAAGCTCCTGCAGGAAGGTGCTATCTGATGGCCAATTCAGAATGAAAGGTTATTGGATGATCTTGAACTCTGCTCTGCTTGTTTCTGTCTTTGTTTATTGTTTGGCGCTCACACAAATCCTTGCAAAGATACGTTGTTGATAAATGATACAAAAGTCAGAATGTTGTTACTAGAGGTTTTGCTCAACAGTAGGTGGTATATAAAATGTTCTATGATTATTGCAAGAAACTATCTGTGCAGGTTGAATCTTTTTCTAGGAGATGTCAACAGCATCTAGTGTTCTCTGATGGTCCTTTACAAAGTTATTGTTCTTAATGGGCAAAATTGCTGCCAAGCAGTAATTGCACACTATGACAATCATTGATTACTGGGGGCCTAATTTATGACCTTTGTGGTGCAGGTGACTTGCTGAGCTGCCCTGCGTCACAGAGAAAGGGCAGACATGTGGTGTATTTATCCAATATGGCACATTACAGTCCTTTCCAATCAATTTTGCCCTGTGGCCAGCATAGCGACAACACAGGCACACTTGCACCATGGTACAGGGGTACCTTTGTTGTAGGCAAGATTGTTTTTGTCCAGGAAGGTGCACCTTCCTGCACAGAAACAATCTTGAGTATCTTTTCCTCTTTCTGCAGCCGACATAGAAAGAGGAAGAAACAAGGAGAATACGAGCTATTTCTCCTTGTTATACTGCCCCTCAGGAGGTGTGAGATTTTGGTGCATTCCCAATTTTGGGGAACACCCACACAACGGCCATGGAACACCTCCTTTGCACAGAGTAATCAACACAGCAATTTGCACTACATTGCATTACTCCATATTTTTGGAGCCATTCAAAGTCATGCAAAGTGGCTTTGCATGTCTTCAAAAATACGGCTTTAGGTGTATGTCACTCTTGCACCACCTTCTGCGGTGCAAGAGCTACAGAGACAAAGTCATAAATATGGCACTGGAGGTATTCTGACATATTATAAATATTCCTATTATTGTAAATCAATCAGTAATGATTACCTAATGATGTGACAAAAGCATATGGATTAGGGAGGAGAAGGGAACATTTTATTCATTACAGATTTCCAGCGTTCAACTTGTGATGTAATTCTAAGAATAGTTGTCATGAATCATGCAGTCATAGTTTAGAAATGGTACAGATACAATCGCGTGACCTAACTCTGCATTCCCCTCCTCTCTTTAACTTGAGCATTCCAGTGAATGTCTGTTCAGTAGGCCAGCTTGATTCTTGCAGAAGTATGACTAAGAGACATTTTCACTGTACAACATGGCCAGACTCCGCTGTTGACACAATGAACATTTTATCAATGCCAGTGGCAGCAACTACTGTTGTTAATTTATTCTGATGAATTACCTTACTTAGAAGTGAACAATGAGCACTAAAGTCATCACTCTGTTCCCCTATCAGGAAGCTGCTGGTGACTATGAAGGCAATCTGGAATGCAAGTGCATGACAAGAAGTGAAAGACCACTCATGGTATTACACAGAAAGATTGTGTAAATATATGCTGAATTATGATCATTGTGATCCTCATTGATTTGTATTCACATTTTCTCTTTAATTCTAACCATCCCACCAGTACATGGAGAGTGAAAAAAAGGAATGGGTTGGGAAGCTGGTCTGCCTGGCCAGGTGTTTTGGCATTGTCTACCCCATTTGATGGGCCCACCTATAGATTTGGGATACCATTATTATCAGGAGAAGTGTACCATTGTAGCGTGATATGACATATGTTATTTTCTATAGAATTGCTCCATATTTTTGACTTCCAATTAAGTCAGTGTCCTCAAGAAACACATTTTGAAAAATCGCCCTCACAATCACTTGGTATCAAGTGCAATCCAAAATTCAAAGTCGTATGGCTAAGCCCTATCCCTAAACTCAACTCATTGGTATTTTTAGAACTATGTATAGCTCTCCTTCACCCCCAATTTTAATACTTTGTTTTTGTTATGCATGAATAATTGATAAGTACATAATGAAAAAACATTATAAGCCATGGCTCGGTTGCTAACTCATGGTAGTTTGCTTTCTTTATTTTTTTTGTATTGTTGGTTAAATATTGTTCTGCTTGGGTTTTCGGATCAGATAGAACTCGCTCACCAGAGCCTCACTAACCCAGCCAGAACGTTACTCCGTCCCTAGGACCTATTTACAATAGGTAACCACATACATCTACCGCCTAAGGACAGGGAATTCCTACTATACATACCAAGACCTCTTACAATCGGCGGCCTCGCGATCCCATACGGATCCAGACCTCTCTACCCAGACGGCAGTATCACAAGTGGCGGCCTCGCGATCCCATACGGATCCAGACCTCTCTACCCAGACGGCAGTATCACAAGTGGCGGCCTCGCGATCCCATACGGATCCAGAACTCTCTACCCAGACGGCAGTATCACAAGTGGCGGCCTCGCGATCCCATACGGATCCAGAACTCTCTACCCAGACGGCAGTATCACAAGTGGCGGCCTCGCGATCCCATACGGATCCAGAACTCTCTACCCAGATGGCAGTATCACAAGTGGCGGCCTCGCGATCCCATACGGATCCAGAACTCTCTACCCAGACGGCAGTATCACAAGTGGCGGCCTCGCGATCCCATACGGATCCAGAACTCTCTACCCAGACGGCAGTATCACAAGTGGCGGCCTCGCGATCCCATACGGATCCAGAACTCTCTACCCAGACGGCAGTATCACAAGTTCATCCTATGATCACCATAACATAAAGGGAATCAGTATCACTATTCATCGGATCACACAAAGACCGCTAGTTCGAGCACAGCCTGTTCTCAGGTTCGAGGGGCTCCTCTCTCCCTTATTCAGTTACCACTTACCTCATCAGGGTTAACATCTGTTCATATAGCCGCAGCTGACTAGAGGAATAGGCTACCCTCTCATACAAGAACACGCAGCACATGTTGGTTCACTACAAACTGGGGTACTTTATTACTTGTTACATATGCAATCACATATCACACAAAGACCGCTAATTCGAGCACAGCCTGTTCTCAGGTTCGAGGGGCTCCTCTCTCCCTTATTCAGTTACCACTTACCTGATCAGGGTTAACATCTGTTCATATAGCCGCAGCTGACTAGAGGAATAGGCTACCCTCTCATACAAGAACACGCAGCACATGTTGGTTCACTACAAACTGGGGTACTTTATTACTCGTTACATATGCAATCACATAACATTACAATATAACTCACAACCTGTAGAGAAAAGTGAAAGATTAAGTTGCACACTCTAATAAGAAAGGGTCGACATCACCTTAGTAGTGTGTAGCCTGCACTCCGTGGTCATCTAGGTTCCCTTCTCGTCTGTGCCTCGGCTCGCCTGGAAGTCACTCCTCCGCAGTCGCGGATCTGTTCCCTTCACCCTTCTCCGAGTCACTGGGACCTCTTCCTCATCGGCTACTCCCTCCTCTATGGCTATTCTGCTAGAAGAGTATCTGCCTCTCGGTTTCTTCTCCGCCTTCAAGATGGCGTCTGTCTTCCCTGGAATAAGTAGTAGCTCTACTGCTAACGGCTAGATGCCGCCTACGGACTGAACTTGTAACTGCCTCAGACTTTCACTAATATAGAGGTGCGTTTCCTCATGGAAAATTCCGGCCCGTAACCTGCCGCCCACCAAATTCTTGTACCTCCCCGTACCAAGGACACGTTCCCAGCCGGCCGGCCTGATGTAGTGTCTTCGGCATGAAGAAAAATACAATCCTTCGATAAGGGCCGGCCTGAACCGGTTCTCTCCAAGCGAATAACACCTCATAACTAAAATATTGCATTTGACCTAGAAGCATCCCAAGCTGCCGGAGCAGAGGGAAAGATGGAGTCTCTCCCGTTTGAGGCCTACCAGGCCTGAATTCAGCACGGCTCCATGAAATACCTTCACTACAGGACAGGTTATCCCTAATACTAACGACTCTATCCCCTAGGCTATGTGTGCGAGCCCTGATCTATGGGGAGGAGCACAGAGTCATGTCGAAGTGCCTAATAAATAGGCTCCATTCACTACTCTAACCCTCAGACTTGAATGATAAGAGACTGAAGTCACATTTAATCATTGTGCCTCACAAGAAGGCCGGAAAATCGAGCAGAACAAATATGAATTTACTTTGAAAAAACAAAATTCATGAGGCGTTTGGCAAATCCGGAACAGTTGGTTTAATTACACACTTCGGCCGGGAGCACAGTTACAGAAGAGGGTCTGAGAACTGTCTCAAAGTACAAACAATCTGATTAAGATTTTATACATTTTTTGGGTATCATAAAGCACTAGTCGATCCTTTTTGGTAAAAGAATGCAGGAATTGTCTGTGGAGTCATAAATAAGGCCCCTGATAACAAATGCAGGTGTGGACACAGTGAGGGCCAGTGAGTAATGTATCCAGACATCTGGCATGAGGGGCGCGTGATCACTGTGTGTACTGTGTGTGCTGTGTCCTGATTATCTGTGTGTTCCTAACTTCATGTGACATCTGACTTTATGGACTTTTGGGAATGCGCGCACCCCTCTGGGCATGTGTGCTATATTGGGGACAATCTCCTTGGACCATTGTGGTGTCACTGCGCTTATCTGAAGGATGGACCTGAGTTTCCTTTTAACGCGATTGTCTGCTGGCTACGTGCCACCCTCACCTGTGACTTGTCAATCAGTAACCTCAGGCCTAGGTCGCAGAGCCAGCCTGTCCATGTATTTTTGAATCAGGGTTGATGGAGAGTTTATGACGGGCGAATTTGATAATAGTGATGTGATTTTGTTCTTATCTGCGAATGTAATATTATAAACATTATCATCAATTCTATCAATATTACCAGCATGTTATGCAAACTCTATATATCTCCATGAGTGTGAGAGAATCGTTCATATAGGGGGCCGATTCCGATCCTGGAAAAAGGCTGTACGATTTGTCGTACGGAGCGTTTTCTCCGTACCGGGTAAACTTTCCGTAAAACCTAGGAAGTACGATTCATACAGAAAGCCTATTTCCATACGAATCGTACAAAAGTCCGTACGGGTCAAAAAAACCTACGAATCTGATACGGAACAGCCTGTACGTGACGTCCATATGTATTTAGGCAGCGTTTTTCAGCCCAGCAAGTACAATTCGTCCCTACGTCACTCCGTACGGCTCTTTTTTTACGGGAGCCAATAACAGCCGTAAAAGCTAAGTCCCCAGGGGTACGAGTCGTACAGGCATACACCCCGTGCGTTGTGTATGTATGCACCGTACCCCCAGCGCGTATGTACGCACCATACCCCCACTGCGAATGTACGGTGCGTACATTCGCACTGGGGGTACGGTGCGTACATACGCGCTGGGGGTACAGTGCGTACATACACAACGCATGGGGTATATGCCTGTACGACACACACCCCGGGAACAGCTTTTCCTGGGATATGAGTCGTACAAACTTCGCTTCGTAGCGGGTAAAGTCATTTCCCGGGTACGGGACGTTTTCCGTACGAATCATACATCGGACAGCCGGTCCGGATCGTACTTGTACGCTCGGACTGTATTTTTACGATTCGTGCGGAAAAGTGTCCACGTCCGTCTCGTACAACTTTTCCCGATACGATTCGTATGGATCGGCCCGATCCGTATGTATTTTTCCCGTACGAATCGTACTTCACGGGTCGGACGTGACTTGTACAATTCGTATGGAAAAAAATACGGATACGAGTCGTACGGGAAAAAAAAATACAGGATCAGAATCGGCCCCTTAATAGTTTATTATTCTTACAGATTCGTCTTCAATTCAAAAAGCTTAAAGATGAAAACCTTGTTGCCTAATCACATTATTTTCCACTTAAATTTAGTTTGAATTTACTTAAATTATATTTTGTTTACTTTTCCAAAACCTATGAGGTCTATTGACTAAAATAGGTCTTTGCGATGATTTGCACAAAAAATTATAGCGCCGTGTTTGCATCTGTGTAAAGCTTTAGCCCTGCTTCATATTTACAACGTGAACATATGTGAAGGTACGCTGGTTCTAAAATAGTGTGGCAACGCAAAATATCGTAGTGTCACGTAAGCTGTAAAAAAGGTACGCTAGGCTGCACAAAAGTGTAAAGAGACATTGCAAAGGCAATTTACCAATGCAAAATGATCACAGAGTAAAAAACCAAGATCGACAAAGAAACAATGAAGAAATGGCAGAATCAGCAGCTGATTTATCGCTAGCAACCTCACATGAAGGACGATGGAAAAGAAAATATAAATTTACACCAGAGGAGGTAGACATTTTAATAGCAGAGGTGACAAAGCATCAGCACCAACTTTTTGTCACTTCCAAACTACCTCTGGCCAAAAAGACAGCGTTATGGAGAGAGATCCCCCCAAAAATCTATGCAGTAGCTCCAACAGTCAGAACAGTTGATGAGGTCCAAAAAAGGTGGCACGACTGCCAGAGGCCCACAAAAGAGAAATTAGCACACAACCATTGTTATGCAATGTTATGGTGGGGGGCCATATTGTCATGGAGGAGCAAGTGACATCAATAATTGGTCCGAAACTGGTTGAAGGACTTAAAGGGCCAGATACAGCTATGATTGGAGATGATTTAACTGCTAGTAGGTGCACCTGCACCGTATATATGTTGTTTTAGCTAAGTAAATCAATAAAAAAGTCAATAAATATTTTGTACTGACAGCACTAATTTCACATGAGCACTCCAGTATCAATGCTATATTGATGAATAAGGTGACATATACCCATAGACCTGTATGAATTGCAATGAAAGCTGAATTTACAATCCCCAAACATGTATAATATTTGCATTACCGATGGAATGCAGTATGTTGGGATAGGATATAAAATCATATTAAGTTTTTGTTGAAAATATTCATGCACTATCCATGACAGAGAATGTGTTAGGGGTGAGCCTAAACATGTGAAGGTACAAACCTACTTTTACACTCAATATATTTCTAGAAAATCAAAATGTTGTCTGAAATACCTTGTTTGTGTGCCCTCTACTTGCACAATATGCATTTGTACATACTTACCAACAGCATAAAGACTAATTTGGCATAGATATATGCATATATGCATCATATCTGCTCTATATACCAGGCCTTTGAGCTATCTCTGTTTTATGTTTTTTTGAGGCCTCAGTATTGAACATAGTAATAGAAAAAAAAGTGACATGCTCATCCATTGAACCCTGGTGTCCTTAGCATGGGTTTCCCTGTAACCTCTTGCTTCCAGGCCTCCTGTTTGGCTGAATTTGCTGTTACTGCTCTTAGGACTCTGTGAAATGTACTATTGCCAACCAGTACAAAAGTGCTTTGCGTACCCTTCTGAAAACATGGTAGAATTAGTTTTTGCCCAAGAGGCATATTTAGTGTACTTGTAAGTCCCTAGTAAAGTAACACTACCAATGCCCATTCCCTGCAAATCAAATGCTAAAAGTGTGCCGGTTGCACTTATTGTGTCACTAACTAAGTTGTGCAATAAACATGCCTCAGGCATGCCGTTACAGCCTGTGTGTGGAGTTTCAAATTGCCGAACCAAGCTTGTAAATTAAACCTTTTGATATGCACAAACATGTCTTCCGCTTGAACAATGTCTGAAATATTGCACAAATACCTTACACTTTGCCTTTAAGCAAGCCTGAAAATGCTATGCCAACCTAACAGAGGATTAAGATCAGGTAAATTGAAGGCTGGCCTGTGCCTCACCCTGACAAAAATTATGGTTGCTGCTTGACCAGGGCTCACACCGCTGTCAACCAGCAACTTATTTTTCTCACAGGCTTATCACATTCTTAGCAACAAATGATAGAAACAGATTTTGTGCAGCATATATGCAGACTTTGTTACCCATGTTGCTCCATAAATGTCCACTATGCTGTGACGTTGCATTGGAAATGTATCCTTGATATTTAAAACATAATTTAGTTTCACTGATACTGTAGGTTCCCTCAAGTAACATAAACAATGATGTTTCATCTCCTTCTCTGTGTAGATATTCCTACTGTGCCTGACCAATTACCTAATGAGGAGCATGCAAGTGAAGAATTATGTGATGACGCGCCTCCCCTAGATGACCACACCTTTTTCATCATATTAAATAATTTAGAAACACCATCAAAGCAGAATTTTAGCCAAAGTGACAATTCAGGAATCACTCAGGAAGAAACCAACCCAATTCTCAAAAGACAAGACGAAAATGCAGACAGAGATCTAACAGAACATTAGAAGTGGACTAATTTAAAGAAAAGGTACATAGATACCAGGATCAAACACGTGAAGCAGTGCAGGAAGGATTTTCAAACTAGCTTGATGATCTCAGGCACATGATAGAATGTTTAAATCCAAGCAAATTACTGTCAGGAAAAAATAAGGTCATTATTCCCTTTTCAGTGGTATGGAGAATTCCCATGTGGATATACATGAAGATTTATTGTCAACTAAGGGTCAAGCCGTGTGGTTACGAGGACCTGTAACGACTCCGAAGCACCGTCGGAGCTGAGTACAGAAAACTCAGGGCCGGTCTATGCTGAGGAGGATGGCTCATTCCAGACTCTCTTGGATCATTTTATGACCTATTTCCTGGCATCTCATTCACAGCTACATTACCCAGGACTGTCCGCTTCACATGTGACCTCTTGAGCGCACCTTAAAGAAGGGATTTTTATTTTACCCCTAAACAACATCTCTGGGACAGGAAAGCTTCATGACTTGGGCTTTAAGGGTCCTACAGTTTGTTACACTATCCTCCATACTGCTAGTGCTATGAAGTGCTTGAAGCAATGGAAGCGAAACCTGCCCAGTCCCCTAACACCATCCACACTGTTTTCAGCTACCTTAGGGAAGGGATCTGAGGTAAGGATGCTTCTGCTAGGAGACCTGGGCTTGTAAGACCGTATATATTGACTGGAGACCTTTCTGCAACACAAGGACATTGTGAAATTGACAGGAGCCCTGCCGGGTCGAGGAAGGAAGCATGCAGCACTTTGTTGGGAGTCCCTGGAGGTGGGTGGCACCTATAAGGCACCAGAGCAGGTACCGCTGCGTGGTACGCATGCGGGGCACGGCCGGGCTTTGCCCGGGCCAACACCAGGCCAAGATGGGCCCGTCTTAGCCCGTCATAGGCTGGATAAGGCTGGGCTGGGCGACGGCCGTTTGCCGTGCTGCTGAAGGCGTGAGGACACCCATTAAGAGGACTCTAGTGACCTAATCGCTGAGAATGCCAGCGTAAGATGTTGGTGAGCCAGAGACTTTGCCCAGTCTTTATCCATTGATTTTTTTCCATTAGCCTTGAAGTTATCTTTGGTGTATCATCCAAAATGGGGAAAAGGAAAACTCTGAGCGGATCTAAAAATTCCCATAAAGAGGGAGGGGCGGGGGTCCCGTCAGTCCCTTTTAAACTATCTCACTGGGGCAATGGGGGCGATAGAGCAACAGATAACTTCGGTAGTGGAGGCTATAAACACCAAAAGATCTTTCCCGGACTTAGGTCTCAACATAGAAAAAGAGGTCCTTGGAACTCCCGCCCTTACTTCAGCCATTATCAAGACTCCGAGGAGTGGCGCAAATATTAATGGGAGCGCCCTGAACCTCTTGGAACATATCTCCGTAAGCGATTTAGATAGTGATTCTCAGCCCCCGAATAAATGATGGAGAAATACTACTAATACTCTTCCCAGCAATTTAGAGGTCGCAGAAACTGAGACTAGACCCACGCCACGCATAGTGCGGATAAAAATGGCAAAAAAGGACAAGCCACTGCCGGTTTCGAAACAAGGCCGCAAGGGAAATGCCACTAATGGCCCCAAATTTAATCCCATCAGTGATTTGGTGATATTAAACAGTAGGCTCGATACACTAGATTCCTATTTGAGAGAAACCTTAACTAATTTATGTAGTAGAGTGGGCGCTTTAGAAGAGCTACTTATGAAACGTCCCGAAATTCGACAGCCCTCCAATCTCGTAGTGAATAATGCACCGTATTGCAGGGGAGCTTACACTGATGGTAGGTCTAATAACCAGATTCAGAATGGGGCCACTATTTCCAACAACCAACCGACTGTATCATGGCAAAACTGGGAAAAAGATCATACAAATCTGTCTATTAACCCATTGATACATCAGCAGATTCTTTATGTGGTTTCCCCAAGCCCGCCCCAACTACTTTAATTAAGGATTTCCAACATCCCCCGGATGCCGGAATCTTTGGTTCCAAGACAGGCCATCAACCTTTAACCCACTCAGGAACCTCTAACCCCTCCATTCCTTCTACATTAGCCCCCACACACAGTCATGCAACTGATCCACCCATGATAGTTCTGGACCTACCTCCAGCTGTGACCCCGTACACGGTCCTTTTAGCTAATGTCCCCGGATTATCTGCTGGGACAGTAGAATCCTGGGATAAACTTAGGGTACAAATCATTATTTTGGTTGGGCTCAAAAATTGGCTTTAAAATGGTCAGAAGAGTTAGCTGGCTAGGGAAAGGGCAGAAGTCTTTGCCAGGGGATTGCGTGATTTTTACTTTAAGTCCCCCAGCTGGTACAAAATATCTTGACCAGGGTAGGTACTCTCTCCATCTCAAATAAAGACATTAATGTGATCCCTCTGGGGGTTTTCTATCAACCGCCCCGTCATAATTGTTTGAATTTCCATAGCGAGGCATTCCCAATGATTTCCCTACCTTTGTACAATGTTCCAGTCCAAAATCGTTTTGACCTTTTTTCTCACTTAGATCCGGTGAATTGACTCCCCATAGGTCCCCCAAGTGTGGACGTGTCAAGTGGGAGGGCTTTTATAAATGCAGGTACATTAGCCCCAGGAGCAAAGGAGATGGGCCATACTAATGTTCTAGAGAGCGTTCCACTAGCATTAGACTCTAGTCTATCAGGTGAACCGTAATTATCCTCCCACAGAGAGTGTAGGAAGCAAGATCACGGGTAACACATTGACTACAGCTGCTTCTCCTGCCTATAGCCTAGTTGATAGCCTAGTTACTCTTCCTGTGGTCTCTCTGGTCTCTCCCCTTGGAAATAGTCCCCCGGGTGCCAATGGAAATAAGAAGGATAACATCTGCCATTTCTTGTTTAGGAACATTGCAGGCCTAAAGACGAGGATTGTGAACCCACTGTGGACAGAGTTTGTAAATGGTCTTGACGTATTTTGCTTACAAGTGACCTGGACGGAAGACCCCATTCACATTAATGGTTTCAAAACTTTTCATACGCCTGTGGTTGCACCATCTCATGGAAGAGCAATGGGGGGCTGTGCATTTATGTTTCAAATCATCTAAACTTTGGGAATACTGCAATATTGGTTGTTAATCATTATTACCAAATAATAGTGGCTGATGTGGATAAAACAACTGGCATTGTAATAGTACATTTTTATAATAACGCGCCACGCGAAGACCTAGTAGGACTATTGAGGACAATAATCTCTGACATCAACAAGCTACAGGCAGCTACATCAAAGGACTTACTCATCATTTGGGGTGGAGATTTTAACATCGCTCTATGTCAACAAGTAGACAACGGGGTTTGTGGATTCGAGTATGATAAAGACCCAAGTTTTCCCCACTTTAATCATTCTATCCCTGGTAATTTCATAAAAGAAATAATGTTCACAGAGGACTTGGGATTTGCACATAAGCTATTGTTGCAGGGATTCTGCTTATGCGCAGAACTATGCGCAGGAACCCAGGCCCTCAGTGAATTGCGGTGTACCAAAAACTCACCTCAGAACCCAGAACCCCTATCCGGCCAGCATCAGTGTCCCATTCGTTATCCGAGACTTAGCTCGGCGGTCCCAATGTATAGACAACCCAGAACAAGCGACTTAGTATATTTCTCAGGAATGGTGGGAATCAGAAACACCTTTTCGTAATTATTCTCGTACCAGTCCACAACAGAATAAACAGAGACACGGGAAAAGTTTAAAGAGTTTATTTTATAAACCTCGTGTCCTAAGATGCAGCAGTTTGGCTAACATTAGCAGACAAACGATTAAAATCAAAACCATCAGCATAGTTACAATACCATAGAAAATGAAAGGAGCAATCATACTAAAATGACAGTGGCTCTAGGCCACCTTCCTTTCTCTAACACACTAATAGTATTATTAGACTAATAAAAGGTCTCTAGGCTTGAATGGGGAACCCCATACCGTATAGATCAGCTCAGAGAGTTCACATCACAGGATCAGCTATGCTCTGCTCCTAGGAACGCTCTTCTTCAGAATGTGTTGAAAACATGTAGCACTGCAATATTAAAAGCATTCGACTTTCAGGTATTTGCAGCTGCGTGCGTGTTATGGCTAAACTAGTGGGCCGATTAACCTGAACTCAACAACATGCACCGTCTAGCGATCCAGACTGTTTCTGTCACACTGTGTACAGACCAAGGTCGCTATTCACTGTTCAAGATGTTAACAACAGACAGTTCTCATGTGAAGCAAAGTCGAGTAAGCATTTCTCAATTCTAATAACATGTGACTACAGTGTCGTGTGCAAAAGCAGCAAAAGCGGCAGGATGGCTTTCTAACATTTAAACGCGGTTATGCTAACTTAGCGTTGTACATAGGTAGATAACGATCATCACTACATCCCCCCGTGATCGGACCAGTAACCACTAGGGGCGCACTAGTAAGAACGCAGAGTTCAAGTTCGATAGAACGGAACCAAGGGCATGAACTAGAAGACCACATAAGGGAAGTGAAAAAGTATGAGAAAAACAATTTCAATGGAAAGAGTTAAAACGTAGAAGGGAGGTGAAAAAATCACTCACATAAAAAACAAAAAAACAATCAAGGACTGAGGACCGAACAAAAGTCAATCCATCAAAGTGCATGCACAATACGTTGCTACTGCTTCCAAGAGGAAATCATTGGAACGTTCCGCAAAAGTATCGGCCATCCAGTTCAGGATGGGGAAAGAACAGACGTGTTCTTCAACCACTGGAGCCTCCAGCACCTGGCGAGGACAACCGGTGGGTATCTCAAGATAACTGTTCGTCAAGAAGTCAATCGCTGCATTTCCGATGTCCCAATTACCAAGAACTCCATGCGCTGCCGCACAGGCCATAATCCCGACGCCAGAACAGTCCGACTCGTGGGCCACTAGGGGGCTCATAAGCCGATCATAATCCGGATCAGGAGACACCGGGTTTGACAGACACAAATCCAGAGCCCATTGGAACGGACAATCTAGGCAATGAAAGACAGGCTGCACACAAGTAAAGTAGGCAAACCGGAAGGACAATCCATAGGCTACGCTCAGAGTCGCCAGTGGTAAGGCGCCATAGAATTTAATCATCTGGTTACGAAGATGGTGCAGCCGGGACATGTTGTTGTGCCACGCAAGTTGTGCATCCATAGCGCAAGGCACAGATCAACAATAGTATTTCAGCTACGAGGGCAAGAAGCAAAGGGAGACCTCCGAAGACACTGGAAAAAATAGAATGAAAAAAGGCCGGGATCACTCCAAAAATAGTTTGAAAAGAGGTCACGAGGCCGGAGCCCACGATTTAAAAATAATGAGCTATGCCACTTGTGGAAGAGGCATTAAAGATAGTCTGTATCAAGGTCCCAAAATGAAGGGGAAGATCAGTATTTAAAAGCGCTTGCACCTCAGTGCACCTGTTTGCTACGTGAAGGACAAATGTTTCCCGGGATGAAGTCAAAGCGACCTCTTTGTGAGACAATAGAGCCCTTATTCTGCTCATCTTATTGAACTCTGCTTTCAAGGTTGGAATTGAAGGCCATATGGAGACATCCAGCCGGCCATGCGGGGGTGGGAAAAGGACGTTATTACAGCAAACCACCCTCTGTGATACAGTCACGATGTAGGGAATTCCCACTAGCATCCCACAGCAAGCTTCATTATTTAACAGCAAATAACTACCGTTAGCAAGCAGCGTAAAAGACGGGGTTATAACAGGGACAGGGATCCCTTTCAGGACGCAAGCTAAATTAGGGGCCTGTACATTACATGCACCATGCAATTGAATGTGCCTACACACAACAGAGTGATCCGGTGCAGAAGTGCACTCTTCACCTTTCAAGTAAACCTCCTTGCCGTCCCTCACACATCTGTATGTGAAAGGGAACGACCAGACTTCATGTAAGAAAGCAGTACCCAACTGTTCGTACCTGCCCAAGGCATAATGTTTCATGCACAAACTAAACTTGAACAAGGGAAACGGTAGAGTGATCAACCCATGTACAAGCCACACGGCCGAATTCAGTTCGGCAACAGAGAAAGGCAAAGGTTCTAGCTTTTCAATGTGCAGCAATGAATATGTAGCATCCTTCATGGACATGAATTGCTGTTTCGCAGTCAAATTAAAGGGAAGGAATAAAGATGAAGTATTCATGTAATCCCAAGGGACTTTCCCTGCCTTCAATGTTTGCAATGTCCATGCAAACTGCATAATGGAGCGCAATTGGTTCTGACCATGATACAATACAGATAAATCATCCTGCACAATGTCTACTACTGATGAAACAATGTTATCTAAAGTATAGATTCTGGAAGACAGGGTGTTAATGCTATTATCTATAACAGCCAGCACTTTTTCCATATTGGCCTGATCAATAGCACGCAATCTGGAAGCAGCCTCAATTTCTGACAACTTCCAAACTTCGTTATAAACAGCATACACCCATCTCTTGGGTCTGCCAACAGCAGGACCCTTAACAAAATCATTCAAATCTATTTTGTCATTTAATCGCGCTAAATGGAGCTTAACAGACGCTAAAGTGGAATGTTGCAGCCAAGACTGGCATAACTTCCCTACTGAGTAGGTAGTTACAGTGTGAGAGGATTCAAAACGGGGGTCCACACAAACCTGTGTATACCCCTACTTCAAATCCAGAAACCTATGTTGACAAGAGTCCGCACTCGTTTGCCACACCAACCACCCCTTCGGGTTCAATGTAGAAATATTGAAGGAAGTGTTGGAAACCTGTGTCCGCAACATATCAAGGGATAGACCCGTATGATTACCCCAATTTGGATAAGCACCCAGATCCGGCATGGAGGGAGAATTACATTTTTTAGTGGTAGCCAATCTAAAACAGGTCGTCTGAAAAATGGAGGAATTTAAAAATAACATATGATTCGGGATGAGACAGGCACGATGCAAGGCCTCTGTTCCCTGTACCTGCCATCGTTTGGAACCCCAAACCGATTTAAGATTGACTGTAGCTTTCCACAGATCATACCCGCCAATTGCCAACTCGTCCATAAAGGACTTGGAATACAATAATTTGGTGTGTGTCAGTCTAATCTTAGAAGCAGCCTCAGGCGCAACCTTAAAATAAAAGGACGCTGGATGGGCTACACTAAAATCAGAAAAATAAGTGAACTTCTCCACTAGCGTGGTAGAACTGCCCATCCTAGGGGCGGGGCAGTGTTCCCATTGTGTAAAATTTACAAAATTTCTAAACGTATTTGCCTTGTGCAGGAAATGTGTGCCATGATGTTGATAACAAAATTGTTCATCATAATTAGCAGTATCTAAATACAAATCCTCAGCATCAAAAGCAGCATAATATTTCAAATCAGAAAACAGTGCTTCTATGGCTTGAACATCCCAATCATCTGAGTGAATGTTCTGTTTAACGACATCACCCATAGAAACACAAAATACATTTGGCACATTAATCACTTCAGTGGGGCCATGGATTTGGAATTCAACAGCATCCCAAGCGATCCCATCACGTACAGGCCAGGCAGTAATGTTCACAAAAGTCTGGTCCCTCTTCATTATGTGTGATGAGGAGTGGGGGGCCAAAGTTCCATTAATTAGTCGAATCGTAGAACGTTCATTCAGGTAGTGTCCATTGATAAGTCTAAAAAACACTACCACAAAGCCAATGGACATAAACAAAAAAACACATATGAGCACCAGCCAAACGTAAGTCCAAGGGGGTATCAAAAAATGTCTCTTGAACCAAGCCACAAAAATCGAAACCTTGGACGGGGCACTGGAAGTCACTGAACGAGAATCAAAAGAGTCTTGTGAGAGGGAAACTGTGGTGAATTGTAAAACAGGCAAGGTAACATCCGCAGGATAAGCATACTCAATTTCTCCAAGCACGCCACTAGGTGTTTGTGGCAACAAGGGACCAGTAACGGCATGCATCTTGATGGCAACATCAGGCACTATGTCAGAAGCTCGGGCCACAACAGAATTCCTTAGCATCGAAGGGCATGATACTGCCGGAGTCATACTAAGAAGAATCGGCCACTCGTTGTAGTTTGACATTGTCAATCGAAATGTACCTGTTCTCCTTTCGACCAGGAAGAGGAGGTAAAATGACAGTTCTTGTACCCTGCACTCCAAGCACTGGAACCGGTGCACGATAAGAGGGGCCGAACTCCTTCTTGTTCTCCACCTTCTCACGGACCAGATCACCAACTCGGGGTAGCCAGCCGACTACCGGAATCTGAACCTCAGCTTCAGATGAGGAGGGTACGTGTTCCTTCGCTAGACTGTTTCTGGCTTCTTGTAGAGTCTGCAATACAGCACAGTGTTCATCTACGTCAAAGGGTGCGCCATGTCTAGACCATCAAGGTCTGGAACAAACATTCAAACACCAAAGAGCATCATGTATGGGGTCCGCCCACCCAGAGACCTTCTAGGGAGATTATTAAGTGCATGTTGCACGTCATACAAGTGGGCAAGCCAGTTCCGGCCAGTACCCAAAACTCGGGCTGTCAAAGATTGCTTTAAGTCACGGTTCATTCGCTCCACTACACTATTGCCCTCAGGCCGGTAGGGAGACAAAAATTTGACTTGGACCCCCAAATTTCTCATGGCCTCTTTGTACGCCTTAGAGGCGAACGCCGGGCCCTGATCAGAATGAAAGGTACCACACGCAAAGCTCCCAACAAAGACACGCAAATCCTTAATGACAGTGTGAGAATCAGCACTCCTTTGTGGCCACACCCACAGAAAACGTGTGCACGAATCCACTGCAACCAAGATGTATTTGAAAGCAGTATTAGAGGTAAAAGGACCGCAGTGATCCAAATAAACACAACTCAATGGTTTACTAGATATGTACAACTGAGTTTGTGGCGGGCGTGCCGCAGAAGAAGGTTTAATCTGCTGGCAAATATCACAATTAAGAACATAAGCCCTGGCTTGTTTGTACAAACCGCACCACCAGTAACGTTTTTGTAACAAAGATATAGTAGCCGCAACGCCGGCATGCGCGGACGCGATGCCCTCGTGGGCCGCTAATATCAAAGAAGGTCTGCAGTCCGCGTTGGGAATCAATCTGTCACCAACGTCATTAATCCTCACTAATGGGATTTTATCAGGACTTAAGCGATAATGGTAACGAGCAGGGAAACCTTTTGGTGGCTTCGTGCCTTGCTCTGTAGCAGCAATAGCTGCCAAGATGTCATCATCGATCTTACTTTTGGATCTTGTAACTGCTGCTACTAAGTATGTCGCCACTGCTGTTTTAGCTGCCTCGTCAGCTAAGCTGTTGCCGACAGCATGGACACCAACGCGTTGGTGACCAAGAGTGTGAATTACATTCACGAGTGGCAGACGTTCTTTAAGATCTGCCACTCGAACCCAAAGCAGTTTATGTTTATAGTGCTACCTTTGGAATCATGGTAGTCATTCTGAGACCAGAAGTGTAGATTGTCGTTGTAAGATTGAACACAATAAAAGGAGTCACTCACTATAAGTGTAGTGACTCGGGGATCAGCAAACTCCAGTGCGAGCACCATGGCACGTAGCTCCGCCAACTGAGCGGTACAATCACCCAATGACTGCGTGTGCACTACATCGGACCTGAATTCACCATTCACGAAAGTACCAACTACAATTGCGCAAGCCGCTGAATAGGCGTGCTTTGATTCAGTTGCGGGTTGCGCAGACCCGTCAGTGTATATGACACAATGGTAATCCTCGAGCGGGCGCAAGGACAGAGGAGCTGGATGAACGAATTCATACTGCAAAAACTCCTGAGTCTGAAGTGCCGCGTCAAATATAAAGGTGACGTCCGGCGAGGTCAAGGAAGTGGCCCATTGTATCCACCTTGGATGCAAAGCTTTAGAATTCGGTACACTTGCTTTCGTCACCGCCTCTAGGGCGGGATAAGGTGTAACCACCAACATGCGTTTTCCTTGTGACAGCGCTCGTTCTTTCAGAATCGCCATCTGTACTGCTGTCAGAACTTTCTCGACAGCGGAAAAACGCAGTTCAGCTGAAGTGTATAAGTGAGATTTGTAAGCAATGGGGACGGTGTCGCCCTCATTGAACGTTAAGTATGTGAAACCAACTGCGCCGGGCACTATTCTTATGACCAGGTTAGTGTGATTATCACGTGTTGGTAAGTACTTAGAAGCAGGAAGATCAGCTTGCAACAACTGCAATATAGCTGAATGCTCAGGCAGCCAGCAGGATTTAGAAAAAGTAGGTTGTACCAAGGCGTAAAGCGACTTGATACGCTGGGCATAATCCGGGATATAAATTCGACCGAAATTCAGAAAACCCAGCAGGGATTGTAATTTTTTCAGTGAAGTAGGAGCACGGAGGCATGCGCACTTTTCTAGAAAGTGCGGAGCCAATCCTCGACCTTCATTGTTGAGTTCGTACCCCAAGAACAACACTGTATACTCTGCAATGTGCGACTTCGCAAAATTGAATTTGTAACCGAAGTCTGCAAACAAAACAATAATGCGATCAACGCACCGAAGATGCGGGTCTAACTCGTCATCCGTGAGATAAATGTCATCCACGTACGAGTACGCATCTGGGTCTACATCCTCTAAGAGGGAGACCACGCGAGCGGCAAAGACTCCTGGGCTGTTTTTATAGCCCATTGGCAATCTTTTGAATTGTTTTTGTTTGCCACCAGAGGTGAAAGCCGTCCACTCACTGCTAAGAAAGGACAGGTTATGGCTGTAAAAGCCATTGGAAATGTCAAGTGTGGTTTTAAACCTTTTTCTCACGAGACTATCGACGAGAGCCGAACTGTGGATGTTCTGTACTGCACAGGTCCGGCAATGAGAATTAAGGTGCCAGTAATCCAAAACTAGGCGGTATGACCCGTCAGGCTTTGTCACAGTAAACAAGGGATTATTCATAGGTGACACATATGTTTCGATTACTCCCTGATATTCCAATTGTTCAAGGATAGATGCTACGTGAGATCTAGCTTCACGACGCATGGGGACGCTTGTGGCTGGGGCGTAGTCCGTAACGTAATCTCATGGCCGGGGGAAAATTTATCCCAGCCCACCTGAGTCCGATATAACGCAGGCACTTGCACCTGAGCCCATTCCCCGGCATACTTATCAGCTAGGACCTTAGGCACAGTGTGCGCAAAGGACGGGAGGATTACCTCCTCCCCTCTAGGATCAGCCAAAACGAAAGCCGGGGGCCAATCTGCCTCCGCCAACAAAATATCATAGGTAGTGGTCAGATTATCCCAAAAAACCCCTTGAATTGTACGTTGTATGTCACCTTCAATGTGAAGAACTATATTATATAGCCTATCAGGGGGAGACACACGAGTGTCAGCAGTTTCAATATTCACGAATATATCAGTTGCTGTCGCCACCAGATATGGACGCAGTGCTTGTTGCACTACTGTAACTTCCGCCGCGCTGTCCAGCAGCGTTAGCGCCCATGTTAGGTTCTGAAGCTGCGTCCGTACCATCTGAGGCATACCTCGCTGTCAGAGCAGCAACTTTTTTCTTCTGAAACGGGGGTCTTTGACGTGCAGAGTCTTTTTGCTTGCCTTTGCCGTCAGTCTGTCGGGATTGCTCACGTGCTTGCGGTGCACCCCGACTTTCACCAGCGCCTCCACCACCGGATTGTGAAGCCGATGTTTCCTGTGAAGAACGAGGAGAGCGTTGTTCAGAAACCTGAAATCTATCAGGTGACTTAATAGTAGCACGATCGCGCAAATTATAAGTGCGTTCACTACTTGACTGAACGGGAGAGGCAGGACGAGACCCCTGTTTCTGTTACTGTTTTTCCTGTTTTTTCGCCCTCCAACTTTGTTTAGGAAAGTTAGGGCGCTCGTCCTTACCAGACGAGTTTGCCTTTGTCTGCTGAGAATCAGGATTTTTCACAGTTGGCTTTACCCCTAAAGCGCTACGACCAACCTGTTTATAGGCCATCGCAATAATCTTTGCGAATTCCCCCGGCTTGTCGTCTTTGTCCACTGCGTCTAATTTATTAAGCACCTGGAACTGCATAGCATCTCCTTTGAGGTTGCCCAATATCATGGTAGCAACCACATCAAAGACACCGACAAGCCGCATACCTAATTCAATAGCAGCCTCTGCACCATGATTCTCCTGAACACGTTTTATAACGGAGGGCAGTACCGACAGAGACGGAGTGCCATAGCACTTCGAGTATGTTGCTGCAAAGACCTTACCCCAGTTTTCACAATCTGCCATATCTGGGACTAAGTCTTTAGGCAAAGCTATTGTAAGGATCCTGTGCTTCTCCACAGGAGATGTACGCGGATAAACCGCTTCTATTTGATCAAATTTCTCAGCAAGCCAATAAGGGAAATCATCCCTATTCTGGGGTCGCTTGCCTACCACCGAATTGACCATAACAGGACTAATAACCACCTCGTGGTGGTCCGTCGGTTGTCCCGCAACAGCAGTAGCGACCACCTGCACATTGCGTGACACGTACTGCACTAGAGCCCTATGTACTGTAATCAGGGCAGTGTACAGAACGCGCAACTCAGCCACCGCTACCTGCAGGTAACGGGGATGAGGCGTAAATCCGGCTAACACCGGCCATGTGGCCCCTGGGATGGAGAAAGGGCCCATTCTCGCCGGAGTTACCGCATGGGGAAGGGCGCCATTAAACCAAATGTTATGCTGCCAAGCGGAAATAGGAATTTCTTGAGTCCTATATGGCGTATAGTTGGCTGGTAAGGCCGTGTGAGTATAATTGTGGAACGTATCATCGTCATCACTTATCGCCGGGAAAGTAACCCAAGAGTAGAACAACTCAAACGGAAACAATGCATCGGCACTCACTACAAAAATCACAGCCATACCATCGTCTGGCACCCCATAATTCGCCAAATGACGTTTCAGGGGTGCTCGGCTATGAGCCGGAATATCGACCGCCATTAGGACACAAACAGTAAATCTACAATATATCAGTAGCACCAGGGTTCAGATTAAATAACCTTTTTAATGATCAAGCTTGAATGAACCTATTAAGTCGAAACACAGGTAGGTTAAACCGTCACTCCCGTTATCCGGAAACCAGAGTGAGTGTGTTGTGGACTAATACAAGCACTACTAAGGCGTCTCAAATCAATAGACCAAACGTTAGGTGCGCCATGTTGCAGGGATTCTGCTTATGCTCAGAACTATGCGCAGGAACCCAGGCCCTCAGTGAATTGCGGTGTACCAAAAACTCACCTCAGAACCCAGAACCCCTATCCGGCCAGCATCAGTGTCCCATTCGTTATCCGAGATTTAGCTCGGCGGTCCCAATGTATACACAACCCAGAACAAGCGACTTAGTATATTTCTCAGGAATGGTGGGAATCAGAAACACCTTTTCGTAATTATTCTCGTAGCAGTCCACAACAGAATAAACAGAGACACAGGAAAAGTTTAAAGAGTTTATTTTATAAACCTTGTGTCCTAAGATGCAGCAGTTTGGCTAAAATTAGCAGACAAACGATTAAAATCAAAACCATCAGCATAGTTACAATACCATAGAAAATGAAAGGAGCAATCATACTAAAATGACAGTGGCTCTAGGCCACCTTCCTTTCTCCAACACACTAATAGTATTATTAGACTAATAAAAGGTCTCTAGGCTTGAATGGGGAACCCCATACCGTATAGATCAGCTCAGAGAGTTCACATCACAGGATCAGCTATGCTCTGCTCCACTCTTCTTCAGAATGTGTTGAAAACATGTAGCACTGCAATATTAAAAGCATTCGACTTTCAGGTATTTGCAGCTGCGTGCGTGTTATGGCTAAACTAGTGGGCCGATCAACCTGAACTCAACAACATGCACCGTCTAGCGATCCAGACTGTTTCTGTTACACTGTGTACAGACCAAGGTCGCTATTCACTGTTCAAGATGTTAACAACAGACAGTTCTCATGTGAAGCAAAGTCGAGTAAGCATTTCTCAATTCTAATAACATGTGACTACAGTGTCGTGTGCAAAAGCAGCAAAAGCGGCAAGATGGCTTTCTAACATTTAAACGCGGTTATGCTAACTTAGCGTTGTACATAGGTAGATAACGATCATCACTACACTATGTAGCCCGCCAATCCCTTTTAGTTCGACTTTTAATGTTCGAGGGATGTTCTCTATAATTGATTTTATTTTAATTTCATCTAGACTACTAGAGTATTAGAGTTAAGGTTAATCGCAAGTTGGTTAATAGGAAGGTAATTTCTACCCATCCCACCGACGATATTACTCTGGTCAGAAAAAATGGTTATGCTTTGCGCTGGAAGAAACTTGACCCAGATTTATTTATGAGTAAGGTTATCACAAACTGTAGCGATGCTATCAATCAGTGCTTAGGAGATGGAAACTCCCAGAAAGACATCGTGGAGGGTTTTTCTGAAATTGCAGAGTTCATTGGTAATGCTCTTCATGTCAAAGTAAGAAACTCCCCCAAAAGATGGGATGGTTTGATTCCAGTTGTTCTAAAGCCCACACCAATCTTAAACTTTCCCTCTACAGAGCTGTTAAAAACCAGCAAGAAATAAAAGAAGCCAGAAGGGAGTATAGCTGGGCACTAATATCAAGGATTTAAAAAAAAAAAGATGAAGCATTGAACTCCTTGCGCACAGATTCAGAACTGAGAGATTCCTCAGCATTCTGGAATGCGGTTAATGCCCCCTTTTTGGTAGACCCTGAGAGGGCAACAATAGAGATAGCAATACCAAGGAGTGAATGGGTCGAGCATTTTTCAAAGCTCCATAACAAACCTTGCCCAGAACCAATTACTAACGAATTGGCAGAGAATAGGGAAGAACCCCAGATTATAAATCATCACTCGCATCTCCAATTCTATTTTAGTGAAATAAAGGAGGCAATCACATTGAGTATGGGTGGGAAGGCCCCTGGGCGAGACGGTATACCTGTGGATCTTTTTAAACATAACATTACTTTTTGGGGACCCATACCAACACAAGTAATTAACGCGTGCACTTTGCTTGGATTCCTCCCAACCTGGACTGAATCGATTTTGATCCCTATTTTTAAAAAAGGGGACAGGCACTACCCCGCATGTTATAGGCCAATCTCGTTATTAGACTGAATGCTCAAAATAATTGGGAGAGTCCTTTTAAATAGACTGCAGTACTGGGCAGACTATAACTCAATCATTAGTGATATACGATACGGTTTTCGTAAGGGCCTTGGTACTATAGACCAATGCCTAAACTTAGACATATTAATAGGCAAATATACTAAGGCCAAAAGGGGCAACCTTTACCTGGCATTCGTGGACTTAACCGCGGCCTTTGACTGCATTTTCCATGACAAACGTTGGCTGATTTTGGAGAGGATGGGAGTGGACATCTCTCTAATTTCCTTTATGAGACAGTTCTACATCGGGCCAGGGTCTGCTTTGGGACAGGGGGCGAGTGCACTGATTCCTTCACCGTTGGAAGAAGAGTGAGACACGGTTGTGTCCTGGCACCATTCCTATTTACTTTGTATATTAACAACCTAGAAACGGTTTTGACACATGAGTGTCAGGACCTACCATCGGCGGGGAAGCGCTCACTCCCTGCACTTATGTACGCAGATGACACGGTCCTTATGGCTCGTATCCCGATCAGCCTACAGAAAGTAATATCTAGCTTTGCTAATTTTATGTCTAACTTGGGACTCAGAGTCAATACCTCTAAAACATTATTTTCAAATGTGGTACAGGGAGCAAGAATAGCCGCATGTTTTTTTTTAGAGAAGAACTGTCTGGAATGTTCCAACACTTTCTCCTATTTGGGGGTCTTATTCAATTGTTCTGGTACATGGACTCAGGCTGTCAAGCTAAGGAGACTGTTATTCTCAAAGGCATTGGCAGCTCTGATCAACTTTAGTAGGAAACAGGGTAAACGCCCCCTCCAGAACTATTCCAAATCTATAAAGCTCAATGTGTTGCTATTGCGACCTATGGAGCGGGTGTCTGGGGTTATGCAGACGTGACTGCTCTTCAGACTGCTGAAAATAGATTTTTAGATTTTTGCTGGCTGTCCCGGAGAGTGTTTCTACTTTTAACTGTCACATGGAATTAGGCATGCCGCATATAGCGAATGTTATTAGTATCCAACCAATTCTCCTCTGGTATTGTATCAGGACTTCTGAGAAGACTACTTTAAACCACCAAATGATTAGTGACTGTTGTTGGCTAGTTGGGGCATCTCATATAGGATGGCTTAAATACGTCAGAGATTTCTTGAGCAAACTAGGCCATCACAAATATTTTGATAACCCCACCACCGTGACTAATGTAAATGTAAATAGGAAAGATTTTAAATATAACTGTCTGCATCAAGCCGAAAATATTAGATTTAACCTAGAGATTACTAAAATTACAGTGCTTGCCCACAAATACAACTTGACTACCTTTCATATGCAGCCCTATTTATATCTTGTTATCTCTGACTATGAATGATTCTTGCTTACACGTTTTAGGATGGGCATTCACAGGCCACTTAGTTTCCCAGTCAGAAATGATTGTTCCAGATAGTTGACTAGATGCCCATGTGATGAGTTGTCAGTACAATCCACCATGCATGTTTTATTTTTTTGTAAATGTTATCTAGTTCAGAGGAAAAGGTGGATACTTCCGGTGCTCAGATCACTTGGTTTGCGACAATGTCGTCCCGCATTTATGGTTATGCAATCGCTCGGGGAAGAACTTGTAATTTTATCCGTCTAGACGTTTTTAAAGTCTGTCTTCTTTTGCAGAAAGACTATCTCCATGTGAGAACTTGAACTGTATAATATAATTAATTGACTTCTTATATGTTGCTGTTCATCTAGTTTTTCTGGCTAATGAATTTCCTTTTAACATGCTATTTTAACAGTATTTTAATGTGCTTTTATGATTTTTTTACAAATAGTCGAATAAAGCTTGATTGATTTGATTTTTGAATTTATGCAAATGTGGATGTTAACAATAAAAACTTCATTGCAAGATCCAACTTCATCTTCCTAAAATAGCAGTGATGTATTGAAGATGACTTGACAATCCAACAACATGATATCCAAAATGCTAGAATTTAGGAATGATCTGAGAGACGATGTGAAATCATAGTTGCCAATGAAAAGATGCTAGAAATTCATGTAAACATAGCTTTTGCACTTAAAGAATTGCTGCAGCTCAAGAAGCTAGATTGCTGTCTAATTATGTACCTTCAGCGTGTCAAACAACACCTATACCACAGCCTACTGATACTGATTGCTATTGCTCAAAAGAATCACATGTTGCTTCATCAAAAGATGAAGATTCTGTTTGTCAAAAAAATCTCAGGTGGGAAACAGTTACACATTAGTCTTGACGATTAAGTTGAAATACTTGTTTCATGAGATAGTGTTTGACAATTGTGTTGCTAAAGATGAATCTGTATGTCATTGTACAACTCTACACTACCATCAAAAAGTGTATTGCAATACTCCATATTTTAAACAGTTTAGACATGTAATAGTATGTGTACATCGAAGGGACATTTGCCATCAAATATGAGTTATACACTTTGATGTTTTGTCACATGCAGTACAATTTCTATTTTCTTTCCAAATTGTCATGTAGACAGCACCAACTGTTTTGCCTCACCATTGCATCTAAGGGACATTTGCCATCAAATATGAGTTATACACTTTGATGTTGTGTCACATGCAGTGCAATTTATAATTTCATATTTTCATTCCAAATTGTCATGTAGACGGCACCAACTGTTTTGCCTCACGACCGCATAATAGTGAAGTATATGTTATTAAAAAGAATTAATGTATTTGGAAAATACTGGAAGTGATATGCAAGAGAGTGCATCTATATCACTAGGCTTAAAAAATGTGCATATCATTATTGATACTTTGTTGTAGGTTGTCAGTTTAATTTATACCAGTATGACAGTTTACAACTAACACATATGTAAACTAACTTCACTTCATTGTGAAGTATCTCAATATTGTCTCTGATTTAGCTATATATTTAGTTTGGCCTTTTATGATTTACAATTTCATTTTATGTGCATGTTACAATACATTTTTAAACTAAACACAATTGTCTTGTAATGATACATTTCTATCAAGTTTTAAGTAAAAATACCATGGGTACTGTCTAACGTAACTGACTGTTACCATCAGGTACCTACTAACCAATGCCTGCTTGCACAGGCCAGAGTGGTGCGGCGGGGCGGGGAGTGGTGAAAGTCTACAGACGACAGGATAAGTAATATTTAATCAATAAATCATTAAAACACTTACCTTGTGCTCCTCGCATTTCCGTATCGGCAACACGGTGAGCGCAAGGTAAGTGGTTTTATTCATTTATTTATTTAATATTACTTATCCCAACATCTGTTGACTTCCACCACCCCCTACACTGCCCTGTCCACCCCTCGCCGTACCTCCCTTACCTGTGCGAGTCACTACTGCTACTAACACTTGCTGCCTTTTCAGAGTACTTAGATATATGTGTGTATGTATGTCTCAGACACTTATTATCCCCAAGTCAGAAAGTATGTAAAAATGAACAAAAACTCTGGAAAGGCATCCTTTGCAGGCGAGGGAGTACATGTTGAAGGATAACAGTTGGTTTGAAATGGTGAGATAGATATCAAGATATGTCACCCTTAACGTTGTGTCTTCAGAGATTACAATGTATAATGTGATTTAACCAAATGTAATCATGTATTGGTGAACGTCAAGTACAGCGTTAAAGTATTTGCTGTAATAGCTAGGCGCACATCATGTACAACATCAATCTAGCTTACAACTACCCTTGTGTGTATAATTAGGCACTTACACATTAGGTCCAATAGTGCAGGCATCAATGCCTCATTTACCACATCTTCGGACAATAACATAGAATAATCAAAAATGTAAGTTTTACCACCAGTAAGGATTCATCCGTTAAACATATCAGTTATCGTTACTTATAGCAGAGAATTGCAATGTGACCCACAATCCTAGATTGTGATCAACAATAGACATAAAAGTAAATCTTCACTAAGAATAAAGCCATGTATGCATCACCAAAGTCTTCTAGCCAAAAGCTATTTTAACCTATTTACTTCACTGGGCTAAACTTGTGTTGCTCTGAAAAATTACTTGAAGGTAGCACAAAGCAGAGCATACAATTGCTGTACATCACTTAGTGCCAATGGGTGGCTCCATGGGTGGTGCATGGGCATCACATGCAAACACCCAAGGTATTTGACGCAAACAGCCCATTTACTAAATACATTAGACAGGGTTGGTTAATGGTCCCCCTAACAATTTGGATTGCACTAAACATAACGATATGAGAGACATGAAAGGATGAATGTTGTCAGGATTTTACTAAAACACATTATATCGCAAGTTTGGATCCGCAAGTCATAACAGCAACAGAAAACTAACGTGCACATTTCTGTAGTAACGGCATGTAACAGATTTCGCATATATCAAAAAAATGATGGGCCTCATTTATGAGTTTTTGCCGTAGGGCAGTGCTGCAGGCCTTCCTGCTGCACTGCCCTATGGCAAAAGAAAAGGATAGGAATGTGCTGTATCTATCAGATATGGAGCATTCCTGTCCTGTGCTCCCTCAGAGTTGCAATTGCTCGTAAATTTGGTGCAGTGTCAAAAAGCCATAGATGTTTCTGGGAACACCCCCACCAACACCCATTGCACGCCCCCCCTTTAATGCAGAAAACTGTATTCAAGGGAAAAATATTCACAAGGAAGCATTACGCAAAAAAAGTGACTTAGTGCTGCCTAGTAAATATGGAGCAGGCTCCTGTGCCACCAGAGTGTCACAAAATGAACAAAAAAGGACCAACAGCCACTCTCACCAGACACATCAAGAACCTTTGGCTCATCAACAACAGCAAACAACACATGACCAGTGTACTTCCAGAACCTGAAGATGATGAGCAAGCTCTTTGATTCAAATGGCTAACAATCAGCATCTGATAAACTGTCACCCATGCCATCAACAGAGGCAAAGTGGACTAGGCAAGCCCCCTTTATTCCGTGTTCAACACTTCATTCACCAGAAGGCTGCTGACTGTTCAGAAATTCCCGGAAAGATTCACTCTCATCCTCCTACACCACACTCACACCAAACCTGAAGGATCTGCCATGGCTTCAAACACCCAATAGCTGACCAATCAAAGTTCTCACCTACACTTTCAAGGTACTACATTACACTGCATCTGCTTCCATACACATTCCTGACACCTCCAGTCATCCAAATTCCTACTTGCACACATACCATGCATATGTGTTGAGTTTTCTTCTACATCAGTTCTAAGGTGTGGAACAACCTGATACTACACAGTAGAGTCTCCTACTTATTTCTTGAATTCCACCAGCAGCGAAAGGATGGCTTTTCAAGTGGACCCACAAGACCTCTGATTTGGCTGCTCTGTACCAGGATACCCTCCTAGGTGAGAGTATGCTCTACATGATATATTCTAATATTTGATATAAAATTCTCTATGTGATTGACTTCTGTTCACCACTCACCTTCATCTCTGACTTCAGTAAATTCACTGGGGTCGATAGGCTCTCACCCTCCTGGCATGATCATTACATACCAAGGGCAAGATATGTAAAACAGACATAATGGTTAACATCATTGAATTGACAAATACATCTACAAAAACAATACTTACATTCTTTAGTTATATTTTTCATAAATTTGATCTTACACATTAGAATTTGAGGGCCAGATTTACCAAATTCACGAGCAACGCAGTGCAGCCGCCAAAAATTCTGCGCTGCTTTAGTAAGAATGAGAGAACAGGTGAGCGGCATATTTACAGGAATCGGGCACTCTCCTCCCCTCTCCCTAGCACTGATGCTCAATCAGACAGCTGTGCGCCATGCACACACCTTTGCACCATAGTGCAAGGGTGTTGGCGTGAGTCTGGCATAGGTTCGGTAATGGAAGGATACCCTTCCAGTACACAATACTATGCTTAGACTAACTCTGAACCTTTTACCACTTTGCATGTGTGGTGTAAAGTGCAAGACACATGCAAAGTCGAAAGAAAAGAGAAATTAAAGCCTTTCTCAGTGATAGCGCCTATTTGTAATGGGTGCTATATTTTGATGCAAAACACTGTTGACTCATTTTAGTAACTAGGGTTGTGTGCCACAATACTTGGGTGGTTGCATTACAATGGCCCATACACCACCCATAGAACGTCCCCTTGGTGCAAAGCAGCGCTATGCACTGCTTTTTGTTACATTCAAGAGATTTTCCTGTGCAAAGCAAGCTTTGTGAAGGAAACTCAGTAGGGAAAAATAAGACATTATGTTGCTTTGTGTCACTTTTGTGGTGCAAACACGGTGCAAGACCTGAGTGTATATACCCTTAAATCTGAAACTTTGGGGCAGATTTGCAACCTCCTTGTGCCACCAGTATGTCACTTTTTGTGACGTACTGGTGGTGTACCTTACTGCTCCATATTTACAAGGACTAGAAAAGCCACCCTGAGTGGCTTTTCCTGTCCTTGTAAATATGGCCCCTTTACACGCAGCACTTTGCGTGAAAGGGGCGTTCCATGGGTGTTGTTGTGGTTGTTCTCACGCAACACCCATGGAACGAGACACATTTCCAGTTTACGAGGAAGTGTAAATCTGGAAATGCTTGTTTATGCTATGCCTCCCAGGGGAGGCATAGGGAGGTGCAACAAGGAGAAATGTTTTATTTTCTCCTCGTTTTTTCCTCTTTCACTGTGTGTGGCATTCTACAGCACACATTGAAAGAGCAAAATGCATATAGTGATTGTTTTTGTGCAGGAAGGTGCCCCTTCTTGCACAAAAACAATCTCCCCACAATGCAGGCATCCTTTTACCTTGGTGCAAGGGGGCCTGCACCGGCCCAAGGCAGCAGTTTGTGCGCCAGAGCAGGGGGAAGCACAGAGATGCGACATATTGTTGTAAATATGTCGCATCCCTGTATTTTGAAAGTGACTCAGTGTGGCGCAGCCAAATGGATTGCGGAATGCACTGAGTCACTTTCAATATAAATCTGCCCCTTTGTGCTTACCAACTGGTCCATTCATCTCGATTCCAAGGTCGTGCAGTAGGTCTTGCTACAATATCTGCCCACCCATGCTGTACCTGGTGCACTTACCTCCCTATACCACTGGCCTGCATGACCTGACATGCAACCCAGCACAATCTGTTCCTATTCTCATTCAATGGGTACCCCTGACCTGCTCAAACACCTTCCTGCAGCATGTTTGGCAAGTACCACATGACATAGTGAAGAAGGACACCCAACTTCTCAGCATCAAATATGGCATGCGGCGCTGATCCCCCTGCGCAGACATCTTTCTTCTCGCTTGCCTTTGGCATGTTAGTTGAGATGTCTATCAGCTACAAAGAAGGTGTAAATGATCAGAACATAACATGTGCATCACACAAAATAGTTAATATACGCCGAGAAGAGATAAGTCAAACTCAATTCAGCATCTAGTGGTACTGATCAAATATCCAATAGTGCATCTCAGTGCTCCTCAATGTGCGTTCCCCACTCTTTCCAAACAAGAAGATGTGTGAAAAGCTTAGATCACAATATGGAGCCACGTGCGTCATGCAATGACATCATACATCAGCACAACTTAGCATGACATTTAAATCGGTTTGAATTGCTTCACATGAAAAATATTATGCATAGCCAATATTTGTAATGCCTACATTCATATCGATCAATCAATCAAGAGACTTGTAAAGCACGACTACTCACCTGTAAGGGTCTCAAGGCGCTGGGGGTAGGAGGGGAGACACTGTGGTTCAGTCGAAGAGCCAGATCTTGCCGTCCTTCCTGAATTGGGGCAATGATGGTGATTGCCTTAGGTGGAGAGGCAAGGTGTTCCAGGTCTTTGCTGCAAGGTAGTAGAAGGATCTTTCCCCGGTGGGATTGTGGCCAGGGCCAGATGGGTGGAGGGGAGGTCTCTGGTGGGTGTATGGAATGCGAGGCGGTGGTTGAGGTATGCAGATCCCATGTCATGTAGGGCTCTTTAGGCATGTGTGTTTGAAGGTGATTCTTTTGTTGACTAGGAGTACATAGGCACAACTATGAAAAACCTCATTGCTGCATGGGTACTTCATTGTGTTGGGCCTCATTCAATGTCCAACAAGACATTTCTGGGGTTTCCTTTCCCATCAATTATTTGTAACAAATTATTTATACATAAGATATTTTATCTTTATTTCCATGTACATACCTGACAAACATGTCCACTACATATCTCCATTACCATATTTCAGTAATGTGATGCTATCCAATTTAATGTTCAATATTATTGGCTGACTATACCATTAATCTTTGCTAATTGACCTATGATTCACTGTCTGGTAGCTTGCCACACAGCCATAACTTTGCTTCAGTATCTAAAATCATATAGCAATACACAATCATTTATGCAATGAGTAGCAACATTCATTTACACGAAAAGTAAGTTTTTCGTACAGCCAATTCTATCATACAGCATTATATATGAGCAGGCTATTTAAGATTTAATGCCATGTTTGCATCACAAAAGTGATGCTATTGTACACAAAAAACATTTTTTTCCAATTAACTTTCCAGCGCTAAACTTGTATTACACTGGGAAGTAACTTGAACAGAATGCAAAGCAGACAATAATGCTGCTTTACATTACTTAGCACCAAGCTGCCGTTCCATGAATGGCGCAAGGGCACTCATATGCTACAACCCCTGTTTTTTGTCACAAACACTAGCTATTCAAAAAAGACAGACAGGGTTTAGCAGAAAAAAATGTGATACAAACTATTTAAACTGGTCACTCTCAGGTTAATGCTTTTGTTTCTCCTTTTTTCCCAACTTTCCATGTGCACTTCAATGTACCACACACATACAAACTTTGAAAAGTTTCAAAGTTAGTCAATTCATAGTGTTTTGCCATGGAAGGTTATCCTTCCAGATCCAATCCTATGCTAGCCTCATGCAGACACCCTTGCACTTTGGTGCAAAGGTGTGTGTGTGGCACACACCTACCTTATTTTACTCTGGCAATAGGTAAATGGTAGGAATTTTCCAAATCTCTATAAATGTGGCCCTCTCGTGCTCTCTCCTTCTCACACAGGGCAGCACAGCATTTTTTTACTGCTGCACTGTATGTTATTTCTGTAATAATACCCCTTTATCTCTCCAGTTGGGACACATCGGGAAGACTACCTCCTATTACAATGGTGTGACACATACTTTCTTGAATACAATTTTGGTTCATTTGTTAAAAATATAAGCTGCCTTTCACAACATGTTAAATAAGTATACAATTCTCTGACAATATAGATCAGTGATTGCAATGGTATATTTAAGTACAAACACATACATTTGAAATGGATAACTTGTCTCTGTGCATGTGGTTTGGTTGTTGTGTGATTATTATTGTATTCACGTTGTTTGAATATGTGTCCCAGGACATTTATTTTGTTTGGTAGCAATATAGGGAAAGGACCTCCTTTGTCCAGCAACCCCAGCTGCTCTGGAATGATGGCAGGGGCCCCCTCACCTGTTGGACCTGGCATGGTCCAATAGGTGAGGGGTCTGAAAGAGCAGCAAACGTGGAGGAGGTCTTGATAGCAGCAGTGTTAGGAGACAAGTGAGCTTTTTTTCCAAATACTGCGTACATGTAAGCGATCATTAGCGGACACAACCATTAGCCTTCTATCATTACGTTCACCAAAATTAGCCTATTGCTGGATGGCTGGGTCTGTCATAGAATTTACAACCTACTGTGTGGTAGGCTGACGCCGCCTCTGTTTGATTCCAAATGTCCTATCAGCGAGGTCAGGCACCCACCATTTTAGGACTTCAAACTAATGTGTTAGCGACTGTTAAGTGCATCACCAGCACTCCATATTGGGGATAGTTTATAATAATCACACTTCGATGGGCGCTTACTTTTTTTTAAATAAACATTTACGTGTAGTGCTTTACAGTGCTCAAACGTGATATCAGCGCAGTATTGTTTACACCTCCATTGACTGTATTTTCGAATGCAAAAGGTCAAAATAAAATGAAAATGTTTAAATAACACATTTGTAATGGATTTTTTCACATTCATTTTTTAGGGTCATATCAAAACCATAAATGTTATTTGTGATGATTAAAGGACAAGAAACAAATGCTACTTAAAAATGTGTATTAACATATACATTTTGTCAAAAAACATGAGTTTTGTGATGCTCATCAAATATGTTACTATGACTAATGTAAAATATTTTCACATGTTTCTCCGGTGGAGACATATCAACCCTGGGAGAGTGAGGAGGCGACAGCATCCGGTGTACCACCCATTTTCAGACCTTGCCACAATGGAAGAAAAGGATAATCCAGAAGTTCAGGTTGAATAGGCAATCTATACAGGATTATTGTCATCAGCTGGAGCCAAATCTGCAGCCTCACAATAGAGATCCCACTTCTATTACATCAATTGTCAAAATCATGTCTGTACTTTATTTTGTGGCCACAGAATCCTTCCAATACACTGTGGCAGTATCTGGTAATATCTCACACCCACATTTCTGTGGTCTGCTACAAGAAGGTCTATCTTCAGTCATGAGACACATCAACAGGTTCATCAACTTTCCACAGCAGCAGGATTTAGCCAATGTGAAGGTTGACTTCTACGGTTTGGTTTGCCTACCTCATGTGGTTGGAGCAATTGAGAGCACACATATTGATTTAGTGCCATGCCAGAGAACAGGTCTACTGGAATCGAAAGAACTTCCATTCATTCAACGTGCAAGTTGTTTGCTTACCAGATTTGTACAATACAAGCATCTGTGCCCATTTCCTGGGCTCCACCAATGATTCTTTCGTACTCCTGAGCAGCCCCATACCCCTGCAAATGTCGCAACTTGACCTGTCAGTACAATCATTCACAATCTTGTTTGGGGTATTACTAGTTGCGTAATCTGGAATTGTATTACATTATTTTGGGCCTTTTTTGTCTTCCATCTATGAAACTCAGCTTATCCTGACTAACCACGGTTTTTGCCACCCCAGAGGAATCCAACAATGCCAGGCGAAGTCTACTTCAATGGACGAACATGGCGGCTATTGGCTTGGCTTTTGGGCTCCTGGAGGCCAGGCTTCGTTGTCTGCACAAAACTGATGAAGCCCTCCTTTACTCACCTGGTAATGTGTGCCAAATCACTGAGGCCTCCTGCATGCAGCACAATGACGGAACATACCTATCATCGCAGAGAATGGAGACCATGAAGAAGCTCCTGGTGAGGGTCCTGCTATGATAAATGAAGATGATAATAGTGAAGAGGAAGGAGTTGGCTTATGTCCAGATATCTTTGACAACTTCTTCTCATGAGTGTAAGTATTTCTTTACATGTCATGTCTTTCACCGTTACACCAGCTATTGATGTGCTGGTGGCAGAAGTATATGGTGGTACTTGATTGATGATGTGGTCTCATGGCTAGACTGCTAACTTTGGTGCTGGGAAGCTAAGCAACTGAAAAATTTTCTTTTCTCTGGGGCACTCTAATGTTTTCTCCTCAAGGTTCTGCATGCAGCATTCGCGCCAGGACACTTTTTAAGTATTAGTGTGTGCTATAAGTACTATTTAACATAACATAACATAACTAAGGATCCACATCCTGTGATTCTGGGCAAATCACTTAAACTCCCTGTGCCTACCAAAAAAAATGAATGTGTCCTTGTATAAAGTTACTGGTGCTCATGTGCAGGCTCCAATACCTTCGGATTGAGTTTGCGCCATATAAATCTTCAAAAATAAAAGAGGGCAAGTTCAGGGAAAATCAGGCCAAAGGTGTTTGTAGATCAAAGTATGGACATATTGACTACAGTGTTCAATTTAGTTGGTTATTCCTGATTGTTTTGTTAAACCGTACCCTCCAAAAGTTGACTTTGTAACGTGCCCATCATGTTCTGTGGGATTGGTAATGTTTTTGTTTTTATCTTTTTTAGGTTCCCTCACTATGTCTTCTTCATTCGCACATTTCAGAGTTGTGACATTTGCAGCAATATGGTGCAGTTTCCAAGTACAAAGGGAACCTGGGTTGATCCTAGGAAAAATGCAAAAGCAACAATTGATGGAAAGAATGCAGAACAATGTCATGCATTCACCCCAGTACAGAGATCTGTTCCTAAAACTATTGTTTTTTTGCTCACCATGCAATGCCAGTTTGAACCCAGCCATATGCAAATCAGTCTTGACCCTGTGCCCAATAGGAGTAGTCCATCCCGAACTGTCAGGCCAGGTCTTCCCTGGACTGGAAACAAGCATCCTTGGACCGGTTTCGAGGTTTCACCCTTCATCAGCCAGGATAGCTTGACTCCAGTGGCATTGAGAGCACGGGACCCACGTCTGGGCATACCTGTCCCACTCGGGGGGACAAATGCAAAATCAATTGATGGACAGAATGCAGAACAATCTCACACATTCACCCCAGTACAGAGATCTGGGCCTAAATCATTGTTTGCTCACCTTGCCATTCAGTTTGAACCCAGCCTTATGCAAACCAGTTTTGACCCTGTGCCTAATGGCATGAACTGCCAGGCCAGGTCCTCCCTGGACTGGAAACAAGCATCCTAGGACCGGTTTCAGGGTTTCACCTCTCATCAGCCAGGATAGCTTGACTCCAGTGGTATGGAGAGCACGGGATCCACGTTCCCATAAGGCACAGGGTCAAGGCTGATTTGAATATGGCCAGGTCTAAACTGGGGTGGCATGGTGAGCAAAATAATGATGGATTTTACCCAGAACTCTTGACTGGGGTTGAATGTTTTGATTTGCTCTGCATTCCGTCCATCAACTGTGTGTCTTTTGCTTGATCCTAGAAAGACAGTCACAGACTTTGAATGTTAAAATCTTGTACCAAGGCAACTTGCACTTCGATTGAATGGGAGATTTGAAGATTACATTGGACTTGTTCTCTATCGTGTATTGGCACTAAAGCAATATGTGTGCCATAATTTTCTCAAAACACATGTGGTAGTGGAGCCAAATCATGTGAATTTCCCTTCACATTGGTCAAAACCTCATTGTGTGTAAAGTGTATGTGGGTGTTGCTGTGCTGTTTGGGATATATCTCTTGTAGCACACCACTAAAAACTGATTGTGGCATTCCCCCAGATACTGGAACAGTGGTTTGTAATGCTCCTGTGTCTACAAAATGTATTGCTGCCATGGTTGTGTCTCTTGGTGTTCTTGATGGGGAGTTGCTAATGTTAGCTAGAAGATCTAACTACAGCTTTTGATATAATTTAATGATAATTTGCCTATTTCATCCTATTGTTTTGGTCATATTCCCTTCTTCTATGTTGGCATGGTCTTGAACTGGAAATGTGCAAACTGGCACTGAGTATTGGTGTAATGTATGGATTCTTATGCTAATGCAAATGTTGACAGACAAATGGTCAAATGGGATAAATATAGTAGTTCATGATTGAATGGTTTGACATATTTTGGGAGCCATGTTTTGGGACTTGAAATAAACTATAATTGCATGCAAATTGTCTATGTTAACACAATCTTTTGATGTTCAGTCAGTTTTGGAGATAGACCTCTGACCTCCTGGTCAGAGACCTGCTCTCTCCCCCAGCAGCTCTACGGTAGTGCTGCTGCAGCTGCCCCTGTGCAAGTAGGTGTTCGAGGCCCTCCTCCCCCGCAGGCACCTGTGTGTTAATTTTGCTGTTTTCTGCCTTCTGTGCCCGTTGCTCTCCATGCCCTTTCCTGCTGCTGCTGCCCCAGCGCTCCCCCCTGCCGGTTCCCGCTCTCTCCTCCCAGCTGTGCTTCCCTCCCCCTCCCCTACTTAATGGCATCTGTGTACAGTGGGCACGCTGCTGGCTCCATGACCCGACCACGGCCAGCGCCAGGAACCCTGGATCTGCGACCTCCCACCGCTACAACTTCCCTGCCCTCCTCGCACTCAACCCCTGAAGGAACAACAACTGTCAGCGGTCGACACTGAACACCACCCACGGCCAGTTCTCCTGCCGTCATTGCCACCAATCCTTCATCTCCGACTGCATCCCCATGGCCCCCGCACAGAACGCCAAGAACACCGAAGCCCTGAAGTGCATCCTCCTCAACATGCACTCCCTGCACAGACACGCCGTAGAGATCTGGGACCTCCTCGACACCCTCTCACCAGACATCGCCTTCTTTACAGAAACCTGGACAAACGCCTCCTCCGCCCCCGACATCGCTACCGCCACCCCCGACAGATACAAGATCCAGAAGGAGGACTGTCCCAACCACCTAGGAGGAGGACTCGCCATCATACACATGACCTCCCTCCGACTCTCCACCTCCACCAGGAAGGACACCTTCCCCACCACTGAACACCTTCACTTCCAGATGCCCCAGAACCACTCTCCGTGGCATACTCACCTACAGAACCCCCAGACCCCACGCTTTGTTCACCACTGCCATCGCTGACCTTCTCACTCCCCACGCCATCGCCTCCATGGACTACATACTGATCGGAGACCTGAACTTCCACCTCGACAACCCCAGCGACCCCAACTCAGCCACCCTCCTGGACAACCTCACCAACATTGGACTGAAACAGCTCATCACCTCCCCCACCCACAAAGCAGGATACACCCTCGACCCCATTTTCGCAGGAGGTAACAAAATCCACTTCAGCCACACCATGTAACCCCCATGGACAGACCACCACTGCGTACACTTCCTGGTCACAAACCCACACTGTCCAAACCTGCACCTTGCCCCCCACGAAGGAACTGGAGCAAGATTACTGAGGAACAACTCAAATCCACCCTCAACTGCAACACCCCCACCATGTCAACCGAGGTCAACCTTGCAGCCAAAGGACTCCACAGATGGATCTCCAGCTGCGCAGACAAGCTTGCACCACTATGCAACCCAGACAATGCCCCAGGAAAGCCACCTGGTTCACTGCCGACCTCCAAGAATCCAGATGCACCTGCAGACGTCTTGAGAAGAACTGAAGAAACAGCAAAACGCCAGAAGATCACACCACCTACAAAAACACCATGACGGAATACCACCAACGCATCAGATCCACCAAAAGGACCTTCATCCAAAAAAAGATCCTCACCAACTCCGGCAACTCCAAGCAACTCTTCAGCGTCATCCAGGAATTCACCAAGCCCCCAGCGAAACCACGGACATCACCCCTTTCCAGGATCTCTGCGACAAGCTCGGATCCTACTTTCATCTAAAAATCAACAACTTCAACGACCAGACACCCAACTCCGATACCACTTCCTGCTCCAGCAATGCCATCCAGCCCACCAATTCCTCCTGGACCCCAGTCACCACTGAAGACACCACTTCCACCATGAAAGGCATCCACAGGTCCCTACGGATCCCTGCCCCCGCACCTTTTCCACAGAGCCGCCACCGCCATTTCTCCCGAACTACGACACACCATCAATGCCACCTTCAGGACCAGCATCTTTACCGACGACTGAAAATGCGCAGAAGTTAGACCCCTGCTCAAGAAACCCTCAGCAGACTCCACCGACCTCAAGAACTACCGACCCATCTCCCTCCTCCCCTTCGTGACCAGTCTCTGAGAAGACCGTCAATGCACAACTAACCAAATTCATCAAAGAAAACTCCATCCTCGACCCCTCCCAATCTGGATTCCGCAGCAACCACAGCACCAAACCGCTCTCCTCGCCACCACAGACGACATCCGCACCCTCCTTGACCAAGGACACACCGCGGCCCTGATCCTACTCGACCTCTCTGCAGCGTTCATCACATTCTCCCATCGCTCACTCACTGCCAGACTCCACGATGCCGGCATACCAGGGACCGCCCTTGACTGGATCCACTCGTTCCTCACCGACAGAACCCAAAGAATCAGACTACCACCTTTCCTCTCTGATCCAACAGAAATCAACTGCAGAGTGCCCCAAGGATCATCGCTCAGCCCCACGCTCTTCAACATCTACATGGACCCCCTCGCTGCCATCGTCAGGCAGCACGGACTCAGCATAATATCCTACGCGGATGACACCCAGCTCATCCTCTCCCTCACCAAGGACCCACTGACCACCCGACTCAACTTCCAGGAAGAAATAAAGGACACCACATCTGGATGAGCAGAAACTGCCTGAAGCTCAGCTCAGAGAAGACAGAAGTCCTTGTCCTCAGACCCTCGTCATCAGCATGGGACAACACCTGGTGGCCTACTGCCCTCGGCAGCCCCCCCACGCACATGAACCACAACCAAAACCTCGGCATTGTACTCGACTCCTCCCTCTCCATGACCCAACAGGTCAATGACATTGCCTCCAGCTGTTTCAACACCCTCCGAATCCTCCGAAAGACCTTCAAGTAGATCCCCAAAAATCAAGGAAGGCTGTCATCCATAAGCTCATACCCAGCAGACTAAACTGCGGAAACAGCCTCTACGCCGGGATCAACAAGTCTCTGCTCTGCAAGCTCCAGACCATACAGAACACCGCAGCCAGACTCGTCCTCGACATTCCTCGACACAAACACACCACCCAACAACTACGGAAGAGAGTCACTTTCAAGATACTCACCCATGCCTACAAATGCCTCCACAACACCGAACCCCAATACCTCAACGAGAAAATCTCCTTCCATGTCCCCAAGAGAAACCTCCAATCTGCCGACCTCGCCGAAACCCCGCGTTTCTGCAGAGCCAGAACAGGTGAAAGAACCTTCTCCTCCATCGTAGTCAAGACCTGGAACGAGCTCCCGCTCAACATCAGATGCACCACCTCCCTGAGCATCTTCAGGAAGATGCTCAAGACCTGTATTTTCGACTCAACAGAGCTGCTTACCCCTCCTGTGCCTCACAGGCGAATAGCGCGCTTACAATTCCCTTGATTGATTGTCAAGTTATGATGCAATAATAGAAACTCATTGATAGAGTTGAGATATAAAACACCAGTCTATGACTTTTTGACTTGGAAATTTATTGTACCAAATGTGATGAAATTAAAGAGGGTGAATATAACAAAAGCAGAGCAAAAAGTGAATGAATCCATAGCTGGACAGCAAAAATATTTTTTTCAATGTCCAAAACACCACTGCCATCAGAAAGGCAGATGTGTCCAGAAATAGTCCAGAAATAGTCCACAAAGGAAATGGTAGGCACACACTGCAGGAAAATAGCGTTGAGGTTTCTTGCTGGCAGTAACAGTGTGGGATCCACAGCTTCAGGAGCTAGGGAGCTGTAGGTTGTTCTACCGGCAGCAGGGACTCCCATCCTGTGGCCGATGTTGATGGCTCAGATGTTGTAGGAGCACAGGAAGGGGTAGATGGTTCTGGGAAAGCCCTGCACATGCAGATGTATATGTCCTGCAGCAACCCAATCAGAAAGCCCATATTAGAGTTAAGGGCCTTCATCTGGTGGCTGTGCTACCTCTGCAGCTGTTTCATCTCCCGGAGCTCGGTGAGTACCTGGCTCATCATGTCTTGGGACTGATGGTAGGCTCCCTAGACTTGATTGATGGTGGTCTGGGCATCAGTGACCACATTGGATTCAGTTTGCTGGCCCACAAACAACCCCTACCCCCACTACCCTATGCCCTTGGCCCAGTGCTCCCCATCCAACTGGGTCCTGGGTCAGCTGGAGTGGTGTGGTCTCAACATTGCCCTGGGCTGGGGGGCACATGATCAGTGTCACAGTGGGAGGAGCAAAGGCAGTGGAGTTTTCAGGTTGCTGAGGTGTCACAGCTGGGGTAGGGGTGACAGTGTTGGCTCAGGAAGTGTAACGGTTTGCCCCGACTGGCCAGATATACCAGGCTCCTCTAGCTCCTCCATATCACCAGAATTGCTGTCTTCACTGAAGGCTTGATGCTGGGCTGGAGTGGAGTTTCCTTCAGTGGCTGGAATCTGCCCACGTGCTCGGCCAGTTTGACCTACTGAGAAATGGAGAACATTCTTATTAGTAAAAGTGTGTATTGTAAATACAAATCATTTGAGAAAAACAATGAAAATACTTAGATGACAAAATAGGTAGAGATTGTTGTAATGATAGCTTCCAGAGGTATTTAACATATTACCCAAACATTTATCAATTTCAAGCAGCACAACTTCAAATCAGCAGGTATTAAGATATTGTGAAATGTTCATAACGTGATTAGGGAGTATACCTGACATCTCCCAACCATTCAGCCCAACACAGTGGAGAGGTGAAATGTGTAATTGACAATAGCAAGGCCTAGCTGATTGCAAACAGACATTTTCACTACTTGGATGGATGTTTGGTATTAGTCATCGTGTGAACAGTGCAGTATCAACTTTTGTAAGTACCACTTATATTCAGCATAGTCATTTGCATATGTGATAAATTTTGTTTCAACACAGTTTGATTAGTGAAATTCATGACATCAGTACAATTGGTTGCCTGGAACAGGACAACATTCATAAAACAACACAAACCATTTTCAGACGAGAGCATTGAATAGGGATTGATCACTACATCACTCTTTGACGTGTTGAAATCAGTTAGGAAAGAGAGAATGAGCAACATGGCATAGCAATAGTCTTTAGAAAACATAAACAGGGCATCATGGTAATAATTTCAAAGGCAACTTCCCAACACTTGCAAAATGGTTAGTGGAACATACAAATTAAAATTATGCAGGGCAAATGGGCCAGACATTTACATTTTGACACACATATGGGTAATGGGCTATTTGGTGTTGTAACACCTACAGGCAGCATACCTTCATGTGATATGTAATGGAGATTTACACCTGTAATCTTTGATGCAACACAATACACTCACACAAGAAATCTAAATTTTCAGATACTGATACTTTGAAATTTGTATGTTATAAAAATATGTGCAGGACACATTGGCAGCAGCTGAGTTGAGAACGTACCAGACTCCACTCCACCAGATATTCCTGTCAAGCCTTTAGGATGTAGGATCTGCAAGACCACTACCAGTTCTCTGGGCCTCCATGTGATGCTTGGAGGCAAGGGTACCCAACCACCTTCACCACAGGTCTTTCCACCTCTTCCTAATGTCCTCATGTGTATGCAGGTTGTTCACTACAGCATTCAGTCTGTCGACTATTTTGGCCCACATCCACCTTTTCTGTGATGGAGTATATTTTGGACTTCGGTCCAAACAATGGTGGATTTTTGGGGCCTGACATTGTGCACAAAATAAAAATTAAGTACATTATTAACCTCAAGGTACTAAAAGAAAGGGGATAAAGGGACATGATACGGGGAGAATGAATAACCAGAAACCTCACTTCACTGGCAAAGTCTCTGTGATCAAAAGTCGTGGTTGAGCTGGAATGGCAAAGGATCCTGGTCTGAAATGGGGTTTGTTTTATAGTGTTGCGTGCAGGTGTTTCCCTTTGGCCAATTGACATCAGGTGTGCTCTGCTAGCATCCATCCAGTGGCCACAGTAATGGTGCATTGTTGAACGCTTATTGCGACGGACTCACTCGGTCTGTGAACCGCAACTAGTAGACTGTCAGCACAACTGTGAAATCTAAATCAGCTCGGAGGGAAGCCACCACCCTGACGGCAACGGAGTAGTATGTGCCAGAAATGGACTCCACTGCATCGGTGGAAGTGTGCCTTGACTGCGGTGGGTAACACTGTGTATTCCCAGATGGTGTGGCAGCCTGCGTGCATATAAATACAGCAGGTGAAAGACTGTGGACTTGGGGGAGCACTAGGGACTGCTGATGCGGCAGGACAATAGTAAGACCGGGAAGATCTAAATCGGGCCCTCATATTTCTTTATGATATCTTCCTAATACCGGGATAGCCGACGAGATAGTGCCGGAAATGAAAGCTCTTTTTAATTCAGTCTATAGAGAGGAAGGGCCGACTCTGATGTCTTGGAGATAGGCTATAATTACATTGATTTTAAAACGGGCCAAAGACCCGAAGAGGGCTGATTCATATCGCCCAATTTCATTACTGAATGTAGACCATCAAATCTACACAGGTATTTTGGTGGGGCGATTGGTTGAGGTCACCCCTCAACTGATCCACACTGATGAGAAAGGCTTTGTCTCAAAGAGACAAATACAGGAGCTTACACTGTCTCTGATTGGAACAATAGACTTAGCAGTTGCTCGATCGATTCCGTTGGCAGTAATCACTGTAGACGTCGCCAAGGCATTTGATCGCGTTAGCTGGGGGTTTCTATGGGCTGTTTTAGATACCATGGGTTTTATCTTGGATTTTATAAGGGCAATGCAAAAACTATATGAGCACCCCATGGCCAGAATTCTTATGAATGGCTCCCTGACAAGGAGCTTTGATATCCACAGAGGGACAAGGCAGGGTTGCCCCCTGTCTCCACTCTTTTTGGATTTATCTATAGAACACCTGGCACACTTGCTGAGAGACGATTATCAAATTATCCCAATATAACAGCTCCCTTCACATAGTAAAATTGCATTTTACCCAGATGACCTGATAATATATACTTCTGATCCAACCCAAACACCAATTAGAATGGAACAATTGAAAAACGAATATGGGGTCTTTGCTGGTTTTTTACTAAACTTATCTAAGACAGAAGTGATGTGTTGGAATATGGAGGACTAGGGTGGCAGAATATGTAAAGAGATTAGATATTTGGGGATTGTCATCACAGATAAAATCGATGAGATTCCCTCTCGTAATTTGAAATGAGTTATGAAGGAGGTGGAGAAGCAACTAACTAGGTGGAAGAAATTTCCTTTGTCTATTTATGGGAGAGTAAATTTGATAAAAATGTCTATTCTACCGAGGCTAAAATACCTTTTTAATGGTATACCACTCAGTTTTTCTAAAGAAGAAATAAATAAAATCCAGGGGAAAATATCGAGCTTTATTTGGGCATCTCGGGGGGTGCGCCTAGCATGGAAAAAATTACGGAGCAGCCTTAAAAAGGGCGGGTTAGCATTGCCAGACCTTAAACTTTACTGCATGGCCTTCCAATTCAAAAACATCTGTATGTTGGCAGGGGAGCCCATTAGCACCACATGGGGATTAATACTAAGAGAAATGGCTAAAGAACTGAGTTCAAAAGCATTTCTATACAAATTTGGAGACCAACATTTTTGTAAAAAAGTAAGGCTAAAAGTCCTAAAATCTGCACTGAAATTGTGGCTCACAGTGAGATGCGTATTAAAGATCGGTTACTTTTCTGATTTTTCTCCAATTTGGGAATCCCCTGGAACGCCGGAGTTTATGAAAGACGCATTGAGTTTGCCATTAAAACAGGCAGGGATAACAAATTGGGGGGACCTGTTAACAACAGATGGAATGATTCCTTGGGAGGCATTAAATAACAGGACAGGTAATAAGTTATCTAGGTTCAAGTACTTGCAACTCACTTCATGGTCTTCCACTGCTGCAATGGAGGTGGGAGCAGGTGGGATTTTGAAGCCTCACTACAGGATACAAACCCAAGTACTAAAGAAGTGGAAAAATGGTATGGACAGTTCTTGAAGGCGGAAGAAGACAAACTGAAGGCCCCCTCTGATATCTGGACAAGTACACTACAGGAAGGCTGTATACAGTCTTTGTGGATGGATTCATTGAAAATCTTATGTGCTATTGTATCTCCTGCTAATTTTAAACGTCTTCATTTTTTTGTCATCCACATGTTATATTGGACCCCACAAAGATTAGCTAAGTTCGTGCTGCAACCGGTTCCCAGCTGAAAGAGGTGCAATCTTTTAAGGGCCAATGATGTCCATGTTTTCTTCACTTGTCCAGGTATTCATGAATTTTGGAAGAATGTTGAAATCATTATAAGGGCAATTATAGCAGAGAACATTGTTTTGATTGAAACACTGGTGCTTCTTGGGGTATATAGTGCCTCTCGACAGGCTCTGAGCAGTAAGCAAAGGGGCTTATTATTCTATTTGTTGGTTCTGGCAAGAAGAGAGATATGTAAAAGGTGGTTAGACTCCTTGCCTCCCCACCCAGCAGCTTGGTTAAGAGCAGTAAATTGGACATGTAAATCAGATATTAAATTTAACCCACACAGGTCAAAAGAGTTTTGGGAGGACTATTTGAAATGGTTAGGACAGGGTTTCAAAGTAAAGCTTTTGGTTGGTGACAAACATGGATACTCCTGGTCCAATGATTACACCATGCCATGGATTTGGTGGTGGCGGATCCCACTCACTCCTTATAAGCCAGTGCCGTGGAGGCCTTGAGTCTGAATCTGCATGGACCACAGACGGATCGAGGGTGTTTTTATACGGCCAGAATGCAGTAGCCATGGTGTAATGAGGACTAAAAAAAATAAAAAGATATCTTCCTAATACCGGTCAAGCTCTGATACCCTCTGTTTGAAGATTTTCTCCTTGTGTTGTCTTCTTCGTCCTTGCACAATTAGATGACGCCTATGTCTTGCAATGAGTATCTCTATTTGGCTTCCCTTCTGACTATTCATTTCTATTTTGTTCCCTTGGATGTCTCTCCTTGTGGTGATAAGACTACTTTTTCCCCTGCTTTGTATGTGCACTATTTTTCTGGCACCAATGATACCGGCACTATTTTGCAGATATTTGCGTTAGTTTTCTAAACGATGTTTGCACTGGTTTCATCTTCATTTGCATGGGAAACACCCTACCACATCCACTTTGCATACATGTACATGCTTTTCATGCAAGTCAGCACCATACTTGATTTGCACCACACAAGCATGACAATGTGACAGTAATCTGGTTTTGCAACTCATTATAAATTGATGTGTGACTTTGTGGCTGCATCACACATAATGATGACATGCTAAAATCTAGTAAATCTGGGCCTATAGCTTTATGGTTTCATCTGTGTTTTAACACGTAGTGCCCTCACAATTTGCAATTAGGAAGAATCCTTCCAAAATAGGTATTATTGATCAGCACTTAGAGCATTGTCAAAACAGTGGTGTAAGACATATTCTTTTCCACACTGCCTGTGTGTAAAAGCAGGGAAGAGGGCAATCTGAACAGAAGTATTTAGTTCAAGCCATTTTCAGGAAAAACCTGCAAACTTTCTTGCAAATAATTCTTTCCAATGTGTCCATACATTTGCCCCATTTTGTGTCTCAGACTCCTCCAGGGTAAATCACAAACTCTGGGAACCTTCAGAATGACTGACATGTAGGAAAAAGAAAGACTAATTTGACCTGGATATTGTTGTGGACAAAAGTTATGTGTGCTTAATAACACACTTCCCCAAATGTCAAAAAGGGCTCAACCCTCAGGCGGGGTTTAAGAGTATGCTGAAAATTATTATTAATGAGCTATTTGGTGGATGGTGGTACTCTGCCCTAGCAACCAAGAGATGTGGCGATTGACTCCTCGCTCATTATTTTTGTTTGGGCCCTTTCTGATCTGATCAGTCCTATACCAAAGCCTTCTATCCTACAAAATCTTAGAGCAGTGCCATTTCTTTAAAAGCCACTTTTTGGTTTTACTCTTATTAACTGCGCATTTTGATGGTTTTCTTTGCTGTTTTGCTTATGATCTTTGCTATCTATGGAAGTATCGTACCAAATGCGTCTTCCATTATTTTATATCCTTTTGTAGTTGTTTATTTTACAATTTTCAGAATTCGTGAAATTTTTATTATGCTTTCAAAATTCATAAAATTCTCAAATCTTATGCTGCACAAAATTAATAGAATTCATAAAATATTGTGGCTGACACGTTTCTAACAATTTTGTTATATGGTAGACTTGTAAAAGTAAAATGGTCTTGCAAGAGCAGATAATTGAAGGTGTCATTTTATCCTAAAACCGGTCCCTAACTGGTATCTTATGTGACATTTGAATATGAGTTGTGTCCTTATATTTAAAGTTCATACAAGATATTGCAGAATTTTATTTTGCACAGTTTTGCAAACAATTCATGAAACAAATATTGCAATTTTGAACATGCCGGTTTTTTTATTTTGTCAGGAGGATGTTATTGATCCTAAATTGCTGATTTGTGGTACTCTTTACCATATTGTTAACTGCTACTATTATTACTGTTTACTACTACTTACCGGTTCCTTGTGGAAAGGCAATTCAGGACTCACAAACCCCTATTGCTGCTGTTGTAGGAAGTTCAATGTGTCCGTTTCAGCCAGATCACCCAAGGATCTCTGAAAATATCAAGAAGCTTCTAGAAATTCAGGACCCACTAAAAAAAAAAGTTGAAACATTTAATTCCAAGCACAAGAGCTCTGATATAACACAGTTGCAAGGCATGAAGGGGGATGTTTTCCGTTCACTATGGGATTCATGGAGGATACTCTGATCACAGTTCCTGCATTAGAAACAATAACTATTTTAGCAAACACACACCAACATATTTTTAAGGGCAAATACCATTAGCACTTACAGATTTACTAAAGGGTCAGCAGAGCAAGTTTGACCTCCTCATAAATGTTGCCTTAAATTAACTTTTTTAGAAATAGAGTTTCTGGTGGGCTAGGTTATGCCCTTAAGTCAGGCAGAACTCATCACTCTAGTCAGGGCAAGTAAGTTACACACTAAAGATAACCTGTGCTCACCCTCTGGTAGCTTGGCACAGAGAAGGCAATGTATAAAGCTTTTGCGCAACACATTCACACCAGTAACACGATGAATACACCACAAAAGAGATTTCACAACAGGTTTATAAAAATGTATATAGTAGATTGTGCATAAAACATAGACCAAAACAACATATATCATGAAAACTGTGCATATTATACAAACCCTGATGTAGTAAAAATTATCCTGACATTGCAAAAATCAAAACGACATACACTACGACATCAGGACATGACATTCAGCAGGTTATAAAAAGGTACACTAATCACCAGTGTAGTGTAACTTTGCTGGGAGCCAAACCACAAATCATTATAGGCTTTTCAGAATATGCACTATTCAGTTAGTACTTGTCATCCTAGTAGAAACAAGGCTAGGATGGAAAAATTGCACTGATACTGGTCTATATCACAGGAAGTACCTGAAGGGCACACAATGTTTAAATATGCATTAGCTTTTTTTATGGACGTGACAGTCAAGTGAAGGGCAACAAATAAACATCAAGCTCTGAAGCACTTATACTTCTCTCAGGTTATTTACAGTAATTAACCAGTAGCAGGACAACGATCCCTGTTGGGATTATTCAGCAGCTCCTTCAATGTGGGAGCAAAGGAGGGCAAATAGACAGAAGGTCTTAGCAAGATTTATTTACTGGTTTTCAATGCTTATGGCCCACCATGGCGCAGGAGACTTCCTCTGATCTTGTCCGCCTGCACCACATTCTGGACTCAGGGGTGGTGGCCCACTGTTGGCAGGTGGAGACCTCTCTCAATCTCTTCCTGCCATGCCACTGTTTTGGGATGCAAGCGCCCGAGGGGGTTAGGTGCAGCAGCACTCCTCCTGCCACTGTACCTGTGGCAGGTTTTCCAGCCATTTGTGGTGCCACGTTGCTTTGTGACACCACCGTGTTCAGCACATGAAGTGCAGGCCTCCTTCTATTGAACAATTCTTGTGATAATCATGGGATGGCGGCCTACAACAAGCCTTAGGATCAGCTGAGGTCACGCTGATCTTCCTGCGGTGTGTTGTCGTTTCAGACAAGGTTGCTACGGCAACACAGAGGCAAAGTGAAACACGCTGACCTAGGGAGGAAAAATTAAGCACTAATGGACATCTGAATTGGTCACACTCATTTGCTATTTAATTGCCCGGTAAAGCAGTGACTATCTGGCAAAGGAAATGATCCTGTTGTGTAAGACAGTGATTTCCATCACCCACATACACAGCAATAGTAAATGTCTCCAGAGAACTCTAATGTACTACAGTATAACACCTCTGCACTAACACTTGGCAAAGAAAAGTAAGAAACCTTTCATGCATTAGCTAAGTAGTTCATGATTGTGAGACATACTAAATGGTAAGGAAAAGTATGTCTTCACTGTGAACAGTTACATAAAAGCTGTTTGTCACTGTGTAGAAAAGTCTATATTTTTCTTGAACAGGACTAATTGTGAATGAAAACCACATTAAATAATTCTCTTATGAAAAAGCTATGATATTAAGGCAAAGTTCTTATTCAATCGTTGTTGTTTAAATGGAGGGAGTAGAATTTTGATAACAGGAGTGGAAAAGTAATGTTTACAACCTTTACTTTGCGCTGCTTGAGAGAAAGTGGTGCACTGCTTGAGAAACTGGAATAACCCAGAATAGCTGTTGATGACTACATCCTGGAGGACAAAAAGACCTTCCTCTTGGAGAAGGAAGGCTAAACTGGTGGTAAAAGACCAGATGGCAGAGATGAGACACCTCGGAGAGTGGCTAGCACCAATAGTAAACCAAAGGGCTGCCTAACAGTACTGCCTTTCAAATTTAGATCAAAATGAGAATCTCAGGAAATGCAACTATTCATTCCCATTTCTGTACGGGTTCTGAGGACTGAAAAACAATTGCAGCCCTCTGAGAGGGAAAGTTATCTATTTTCAATATGGATATGCCTGAAAGGGAACCTCAGGCTCTTGCAGAAAGACAAAGGCCTAGCCAGCTTGAATGAAAAATGCATGTGCTTTCCATGAGAAAGGTATAATTGGGTAGAGGGGATTCTTCAATCACTGAATAGTGCACAGGATAAGAATGTAAAAAACAAAAAACTTATAACCCCCATGCCATGGGTATTTTTTCCCAGTTTGAGGGAGGCAGTTTTCTATCCATCACCATCAGGATTATTTTGGCAGTGAGGGGCAGAAGAAAATAGGGTGGTCAGTGTAATGCCCTTGCTACAACTGCCCCCAATCGTCAAGCTGCTGGAAAAAGCTTTCAATTGGACTAGTCAACTAGGATTGTGTTGATAGAAAACTAGTGGCTGGCCCAGCTCTAACACAGGGCTTGGCTGATAGGGTTCTCTGTTGCATTTAGAAGAGTACCCTTTTGCCAAACTAATTCAAGCCCTTTGTTTTTTAAATTACAAATTGTTAAAAGTTTGGTAGAGGGATGTCAAAACAGATGGCAGTTGTTCACTTTTTGTAATTTGAAGGGAACCACCAAGACGGCGTACAGATGTGTGCTGAACCAGTGGTCACCTCTAAGCTTGGGGAATGGTAGTACATATATTGCCCTGGCTTTCCCTAGTAATGGACAAAAAAAGGTAATGTACTGATCCAAACCATTCAAGGAGGAGAGGGAAAAAGGAAATTGTCAAGTCTAATACTGTACTCTCTCTTATCAGACGTACACACAAAAAAGGTAGCAGAATGATTGAACCCCAGCCCCTGGTTGTGTCCATTGTGTATTTTTAAGGTTTTACTCATGAGCTTTGCTCTCTTTATTTCACACAGTGATTATATTTGTGACTTCAAAGAATGGAAGACTAAACATATCAACTTATATTTGCAATTTTTTACCCTATGGGGGCAAATAGTACTGGATTTGTTACACAAACAAGAGAACATAAACAATTAAACAAGAACTGAAGGGTTTATGAACAATACTATACTTGGAAAGATGGTTTGCATTTAATGAGAGTGTAGTCAATGTTGTAAGTCCTAAATGTGTCTGATTAGGTATAAATCTATGGTAAATATTGACTTAAATAGTACTCATGTCTATGTAATGATGTATTTTCTGAGTTCTTCTTTCAGGGAAGGATTCCACCTTACACGACAACCAACCCACTTTTGGCAGTATATATTTCATAGACTATCATGTTCATCATTCATGTCTGCACATACATGAATTAAATTTTCTAATGAAATCCACAGCCTAAGAAAGAATAAGCTTTAAAGATAATCCCTTAAAATTGCATCTAGAAATTAAATATTGCAATTTACAACTGCTACATTATTATTATCTAGAATGAAAAAGCTCTTTTGCAATCCTCACTCATGCGCAAATTCCCATTAACGCTAATTCCAAAATCCTGCCAGGTACATAACACTAATCCTAGGCTTAATCCTAAACCAAGTGCCTTTTGAATCTACCTAAAAGTGCCATAAACATAAACCTAATCATAAACCTGATTTTAACCAATACCCATACCAAAAACCTTATCTGACTCCATACCAAGCTTCATTGCTGTATTTGAGCGGGTGGTTGCAGGTCTGGCCCACTGCCACTCACTTTGGGTACCAGGACTTATTTCTCCTCAGGCCCAGAACAAGAGAGAGTAAAGTAGCAAAAGAGTGAACAGAGAGGAAGACAAGGATAGTAAAAAGTGGCAGAGAGAGAAAGCATCTATGAAAAAGAAACTGAAAGAGTGACATAAAGGTGCGGGGGAGTATTGGTGGACATAATAGGCAGACTTGAAATCAATATCAGACAACCTTGGGATTCAGAAACCCAACATTTGGTAGCATGTGCCACAGGTTTCAGAAAAAACATTGAGCCTCTGGACTGCCTTGCTTCATCTCTCACTATTTAACATACCTTAAATGTAACCCTTCCCTAAATCAAAAACATACAGTAAGCCTACATATATCATTTTTGCTAGCCCTTACTCTAAACATATTCTAAGCATCATAATTATGCACCTTATCTTACCACAATTATAACCCATAAACACATATAAATATTGCCTTTTAGGTGTGATGTTTACAATATTTGTGTTGTGGTTTACAAAAACATTTCTATGGTAAATGAATGTTTGTTGAGGGGGATTAGGTGTAATAGTATTTTTTGTAAAGTATGCATTGTCATGACACAGTATGCAAACCATACGTTACATGTTTATTATGTATAATTATTATGTATAATCTAATTCTTGATCAGACAGTCGTCTATTTATAGTCCATCTACTGCCACTGGATATAGCCCGTTTTTTGAGTGCATACTTGCTCAATAATTTTATCTTTAAAAAGCTTGCACATTTACCATACGAGAAACACTATATTTCATTGTACATCTCATCTCTACGGACTTGTTCATCATTGATTGGTACATGTACATTATTCATGCATAGGAATAAGCTGAGCGCATACAGTATGGTATGTTCTTCTATATAGTGATACAAGGTCAAGTAATGCACTTGACACGTTTGATAGCAGCTCCTGAAATGTTGAAATAGGTGTGCCCCTGTGTGTCAATTAGATAAGATATTGATGAGTCACGTTTTGACAAATGGTTTTATTCATTATAATTCAGTTTTATCCTAATTGGGAAGCTCTAATTTTTTGTGTTTTGGGGGATTCGCATATTTTTGCCAGCACTGGCTCCACTGAGTTAAAGCATTTCATGTCCAAGATCTACCCAGTTAAACAATATATTTGGCTGTTTTTCTATACAATCAATCAATCAATCAATCAAAAGATCTTTATTCGGATAACAAAAACACCCATAAAAGTACATGTACATCACAACAATTCATCCAAATTAAAACAATAAAACAATCATTTAAAAAAAAAATTAAGAAAATATCACAGTTAATTTTATAAAGTAAACTTCCTGTGAAATACAGGTATCTTAACAATAACATTATTTTACAGTACTACGTGCATTATATTTTGGCCTGGCATATGCTACAGTTGAGACAATACACAACTGATTAGCTATAACATGTGCAAAAGAGCTACCACTAATACAAATATACAATATGCAAACTGAGTAATCAGACCACCATGATCATTGATGCTCGAGAACGTATAGCAGATTGAAGAAAACAACTAACTCTGAAGATTACATCGTCAGAGCCTAGCATCAATAAATCTCTAAATGCCTGTTTAAAATCCATCAGTACATTCTCTCTAAAATATGGGATTAGGTAATGTTTAGTATATTTTACATAAAAACCACAGAAAAACATAAAATGTAAAAGGCTTTGTTTTCCACCTAAATTACAGGGACAGCTTAAATTTTCCGAATTTTTGTGGAAGCCTAATGGGAAGCAAAGTAGGTTTTTAATGCTCCCGTCCCTGAAACGAAACAGCAAGCTCCTATTCCATCTGCCTAGTTTCTTTCGCAAGTAACCATGGGGCAAATTATTAGACCTGTCACTTGTTTCCAAAACGGGAATGTACCTTTTAATAGCAGATTTTACAAGCTCGGTCCTTTCCCTCTCTTTTCGGTAAAGATCATACAAAGCCCTTTTTACTTGGTTCTTATGGGTGCAATCAATGGTTAGGGGTAATGAGAATAAATGCCCCTTCTCCACACTTACTAAGCTTTTTTCTACTTCTCTGAGCCAGGGTATGTAATTTGCCCGCTCGCATTTTAGACAGTCCATGATAATTTCGCGGGTCAAAGAGGCAGCAGAGTTCTGCCATATTTTCAGCCAAAACAGGGCGGGCCTAGATCTTATGAAGTCCTCTGTGTATGGGATTCAGGTTACGATGGGTTCTGCGCGTGGATCTCCAAAGCGCTAGATGCGCTCATTCCACTCACCGCCTGTAAGACCAGTGCCAGAGAATCTAGCCCATGGTACGATGGCGCCCTACGTGCGCTCAAGGGCAGTTGCAGGCGTGCAGAGAGGGCTTGGCGGAAGGCGTACGACTCGGGAAAAAAAGCTATCTATCTCGCCTCCGTCAAAGTATACCATCGGGCTGTGTGCCGTGCTCGGGCATTGTATTATACTGCCGAAGTCGGCAACAGCTCTAACCCCTCGAAAACTATTTTCAAATTGATGAAGGATCTTCTAGCTAAGCGCCCCGATGCTCCGACGACGGGCTCTACTGCTCATTGTGAAGCTCTCGCGGTGTTCTTTCAGGAAAAGGTCCAAAACATCTATATGACCTTTCCATCCACAGGACCCCCAGTTGAGTCTCCGATTTCCATCTGTGGAGACACAGCCCTGCACTCGCTTCCCCTGTTGACATTGGAAGGGTTTAACATCTTGGCAAAGCAGGTGAAATCTGGGTCCCCCGCCGACCCTCTCAGTTCGGCTCTCTTTAGAGATGAGTCGTTCGTGGGTCGGACCGTGATACACTCCCTGATCAACATCTCGTTGGAGTCGGGCACGGTCCCCCGTAGCTGGAAGCGGGCGATGGTTTCCCCCATCCTTAAGAAGCCCTCACTGGACCCAGACAAGCCTGAAAACTATCGGCCTATCTCTTTGCTTCCCTGGCCTACCAAAGTAATGGAGGCCCATGTCAACAAAGTTCTCTCGGCCCACCTCATCCAGTTTAACATCTTGGATCCCACCCAAAATGGCTTCCGTGCTGGTCACAGCACGGAGTCTGCCCTTCTCTCCATGGCTGAACACCTACGCACAGTGATGGATGCGGGGCAGACAGCGGCGCTCGTTTTATTAGATCTGAGCGCCGCGTTCGACACCGTGTCCCATCCTATCCTGCTGCATCGCCTGGAGGAGGTCGGGCTGGGTGGCTCTGCCCTCCAGTGGTTTCGCTCTTTCCTAAACGATCGTTTCTTTAGCGTTGCGCTGCCACCGTACCAGTCCCAATTCCTTCCTCTGAGACAGGGGGTCCCGCAAGGCTCCTCGCTGAGTCCCACGCTTTTCAATCTGTATGTGAGACCGCTGGCTGAGATCGTCAAGCAATGGGACATGACTATGGTCTCGGATACTCAGCTAGCGGTGACTATCAGCGGGGATGCGGATCGGGATGCCCCCAGGTTTCAGAGTGGACTTAGGGCGGTGGCAAGCTGGATGAAGAACAACTGTCTCCAGCTCAACGCGAAGAAAACTGAGATCATGATCGTTGGCAGGAAGGCGGAACTGTGGGGGGACAAGTGGTGGCCCATTGAACTGGGGCCGGCCCCTCTCCCGGTCACTGAACTTAGGAATCTGGGAGTGTGGATGGATCCCGCTCTCAGTTACGAGGGCCACTCGAAGAAAATCGCGGCCGGTTGCTTTGGCATCCTGCGGTCGCTGAGGCCCATTCTTAAGTTCTTTGACCGTGGTACCAGGCAGCTGATAGTCCAGGCCACGGTATTATCTCGCCTGGACTATGCCAGCTCGCTTTTGGTAGGGACCAACATGGCGGAGACTACCCGCCTTCAACGAGTGCAGAATGCCGCGGCTAGAGCCATTGTAGGCTTACCCCGAAGGAGCTCTGTCTCAGGTGTCTTGAGATCCTTGCATTGGCTCCCCATTAAATCACGCATCCAGTTCAAGGTGCTGTGTTTGGCGTTTAAGATCTTGAGGGGAGTAGGTCCGCCAATTCTTGCTGACCTCCTGTCGTGGTATGTTCCTTCCCGCGCTTTGAGATCGGGAAGCCAAGCGCGCGCGGTGGTCCCCCGATACAGGTTGTGTCGGGCTGGTGGTCGCTCTTTTAGGGTGAGGGCGGCTGAACTCTGGAATTCCCTCCCAGTGGACTTGCGGCTACTGACCGACCTCTTGGCCTTTCGCAAAGCCCTGAAAACGTTTCTTTTTTAAATAGATCTTTTATCTGTGTTGTGTTTCTGCTATCTGTTGCACATTGCCTGCCATGCGCCAGGACGCCCCTTAGCTGGGGCAGCTGTGCGCAATACAAAAGTGCATAACATAACATAACATAACATAACATATGGGAGATTCAGTTCCCTGTGGCAAACGTAAGTTGGAGCTGAGATGACCCCCCCAATACCTTCCTTTTTATATACACGTAGAGAGGTAAACACAAACAAATAATGTTAGTGAATAAATAGTCACAGGTCCTGGTTTCTATATTGGTTTCTTTTCTTTATTAATTTTCTTGACCCTATTTCTCTCACAAATAGCGCAGCCTTTCTCTCATAAATAGCGCAGCCAAAGCGTGTTCGCGACTTGAAATTCATTGGATGTTATGATTTTCCCTTGTTCTTAAATGTAATAAATTGTGAAACCAACTCCCAAATGTATGTTTTGCAATAGGATTTGATATTTTGACTGTTATATATGTTTGTATAAGTGTGCCTTGTTTTACATGTCATGTCCTGTAAACAGACTTGTTGTTAATGTTACATATATTTCTATGTGGCTTTATATATGTGTGCTATTTTCATGTTTGCAGCCCAGATGAAGCCTTTTAGGTGAAACGCGTTGCCTGTGCTATTTGTGAAAGACAAAGTAACAAGAAAATTAATAAAGAAAACAATATAGCAACCAGGACCTGCGCCTATTTATTTACTGACATTCATTGTTTGTGTTTACTTCTCCATGTGTATATAATAATTGTTTACGTTTGGTCAATGAGCAGCTTACCATTGAAGTGGGCAACGTACAATTTCAGTACATTATATGTGTGACGACTCCAGGTAGTGCGACTTTCCAAACCCTGGCTGTTTCCCTAGCTTGTTCTGATTATTTTGGCTGTTACAAGATTTCACTTTCCCCACCCACCATAATCCCAGCACTCTAATACACCTACATCCCCAATCCATAAGTGAGTCTTGGCAAGCACCCTAAACTTAGTTCTGCACCACCTCATTTTTAATATTTGAATACAAATGTAACAGAAGAATTCATAATACACAGTAGAAAGGGGATAGCCTCACCCATTACAAAATGTATACTCAAAGAGCCAGCTCTGCTTCATAATAGATCCCTAAGTACTTTTTCCTGAGGATGATGGCTATACCACATACCACAATTCAAACACATTTAATTGTCATGCAGCATTTAAACTAATCCTTTTGAGTGACAATCCAATTGAAATTAAAAGGAATCCCAAGTCTTACTTTTTGAAAAATTGCAGTAGATTTTCTTTCTCTTTTTTCTTTGAGATATTTATGTGCTTCTAGATGGAGGGGACATGTTTTTCACTAACCTGAGCTCATTAGACCCTTTACTGAGGTGACCATGAGTCATGGGCGGCCTGCCAGCTGAACCTATGGGTAATTGCAGTCACCTGTGTCTTATTGTTTTCTACTGGATTTTTGTTTCTTGTTATTTTTGCTAATATATGGGATTCGTTTTTGGAAAATGTGGCTCCTACTGTTTACAGAAGATTATCACCTGCTCTGGGTAGGAGAAGGTTAATGGTGCTAGTTCCTCATATGAGAATGCTTACCATGCAACTCATGATTATCAAAATGCCGAATTAGTGTCTGCTATCTTTGGTTGTTTTTCTTCAGGCAAAATTATTGGTCCGTATCTCCGTTTGTATTTCCCCATAATAAATCTTTGGATGATTGGTAATCCTGGCCTTAGTGGTGAACTTCTAAATGACCTTGAATTCCAAAGGTCTTAGGGGCATATTTACAAGCTGGCGATAAAACATTATCACCACTTTTGAGGCCGTTTTCGGCCGAAAAGCGGCGATAACTTTATCTCCTAATTAGCAAGGCCATGCTAACGCATGAAACCTTGCTTTAGCGTCGGGATTCCTAACGCCCAGCTTTGCATCTCTAATGAGACGCAAAGTGGGCGTTTCTGACCTAACATGACAGGAGAAATGTCGCTATCCTATCATGGCTAAGTTTGTGAGTCCCTATCAGTAAGCTAACGCCACACTACGTGAGATTCTCGCTGGGTTTCCAGCGATAATCTCACGTTAGGCAGTTAGCGCTAGGATTTTTATTGCTGAGGAGATAAGCGTTGCTAATAGCACGGTATCGCAGCGATAAAAATCCACGTTACCCGGCGATAATTATCCTCACGCTAAGAGCGCTGAGCGATAATTATCGCCGGTTGTTGCTGATATGCCCCCTAGAGAGAACATTTGGCTAAATCATTTTAATATAAACTTTATTGTTTGACAAATTGGACTGAAAAATGTTCACAGAAAAAACAATGCATAAAGAATATATTTTGAGATTAATAAAATCATCATCATTTCGACAAGCCTTGTTAATTGCAATATGTGACATAACTGTTGTTAAAGCAGATACCTCAATTATGAGTGTTGTGATAAATATCAAAGGTAAACCTGCAAATAGTAATGAGGGCCTAAATGTGTTCAGAAACGTGGGAGAAATTAACTAATGTTTACTGTTCACAAAATGTCGATGCATTTGTTATTTTGAATACACAAACCAAATGCAGAAACATCGGTTTCTCTTACTGAATGCAGAGTTGTCTTTTGATATTCTCATTTTTTGATGTCAGCCTTTTTTTAAGACAGCCAAACTGGTTTTGCAGAGACAGCACTGCACATTAATTGTGAATAACTTCACCACAGACTCAAAAGGCACTGCTCAGGTCGGTGGCTTGGGTTACTCCACAATAGGTAGTGTGGTAGTTCATTTGGTTGATGTCCCCTGTACTTGCTGTCATTTTCCTGCTGGAATGTAAAAGTCACATCTATTGTGCTTGCGAGCTTTTTGAAGAAACCGGCTCGGATGAAGGAAGAGATTTGTGCGCTGCTGCTGAGATTCTTTTTCTTTCATGCTGCTGACTTCACAAATTGGAAAATCCTCTTGAAGGCTGTCTGGTGTGAATTCTTTGAAAAGTGAAAGAATATATCATAAGTGAAGTAAGCTGATATTAAGTTTGAAAATGTCCTTTTGACTTGCGTCAGAGATGTGAGGCACCAAGAAAGCTGTAAATCAGACCAGAGCTGGCATAAAAAGAGGGTCTCTCGAAAACAGTTTTTGGGAAAATGTAAGATTAAATACAATTGTTTATTTGCAATTATTTTGCATGATTTCTTGGTAAACAATCATATTTTTTAAACATTCGCGTTCGAGATCTGTTATTCCATAGCTAGAAATGTGACCAAATATCAGCAATTTTAAGTTCAAAACAGCATTAAAAAGCTTAAGAAATTCCTAATTTGGGGCTCGATTACTTAATGGCCAAAAGAAATAAAAAAAGAACGTGAGGAAACTATTTCAAACGGTGTATTAAAAACACTAGGTCAAACTATGCACAGAGAAACACATATAATTACCTGCATCTACATTTTGCATATTGCAACCCAAAAAAAGTCATACAATTTATTTCCCAGAATCCCAAATTTATATTTGTGCTTCACATATAGCAACGCAGGTACGTGCAACCACGTTGTTATAGACGATTGAGCTCAAAAATAGGGCCTGTTACATTTTTGTATTTGCAATACAGCCATCCTTCTATTACAAACATTGGAATTCATATAAATTGGGGAAAAACAAGCAGAGAAAATATGAAAAGGACAGAGAGAGAGCACATGAAATATATGAAAAATGTTAGCAATGTCGAATAATACCACTTGCAGGGGAATTTGCACTGCGGCTGCCCCTGTATCATATGGTAGTGAAGCCGAAGGTACATTATATTGTTCTGTGTTAACAGGTAACATAAATCAGACTGCACTTTTCATTCCAACATTCTGCAACTTTACGTTTTTGAGTTTAAAATTCAATGATAGCCTGGAATCTCGTAGGCAGGGGCAGCCGCGTGGTTATCATTCATAAAGCTCTAATTCTGAGACCAGGAATAGACTGTGGGTGTGACTAGAACGACTGATAGCCATGTCTTGAGGAGGGTGTCTGGCAAAAATGCATAGGCTTTCACTATGGTATTTCTGCTCTCTGAAATATAAATACCATGGCTAGTGATAATTCCAGGGTACACCCCTGTTTCTGAGCGGGGTTTTGAGTTGCCACTTAGATGTTATTGCACCTGATTCCTTTGGTAATCCCTCAAATTTGGACAGTTTCCTACTGAGATTTGTTTACCTGCTTCATCGGGTAAAAGTTTGTTGTTGAGGTGATTTGAGATAAACTTACTGCAAATACATCTTCTCAATGCACCCATCCTTTTGATTGTACACCAGTGGCGATTGCAGTGTGATTTGTGGCACCTGCACACAGTGCTAGACAGAAAACAAACATTTGTGTGCGGATACAGCAAAGTCAAGATAATCAGTAAACAAGAATAAACTTGGGAGATGGAGTGAACCTCCACAAGTAGACAACCTGCAAAATCTCTGTGCAGTCTGGAGGAATCAAAGGAAGAAAGATAACATGTTTTGAGAGAACAAAGATTTGAGACACGGCAATGCAAAACATAGATGACATCGGCCAAGCAAGACTTCACTGGAAAACATAGGAAACACTGGCTGCATAGTATTTCTGCATCACTTTCAACTGCTGACTGTGCTGGTAATTCCTGTTACTAGCCAAATTGAGCAAACCCCTTACAAAGACCACAATGACCTGCTGTAGATCTATTGATCCAATTTGCATAAACATAAAGTGTGGTTGTAAGGCACATGCTTGTCCTCCAGGATATCTTGAAACTCAAATGTAAGATATGTATTTCTATTGAACCCAGTGGTACTCATTTTATTGACCTCACTGAGTGGATTTGACAGGATACAAAAGGTGGCCCTGAGGTCAAACACGGATTAGAACATTATACAACTGAGCCACCACATTGGCCATCAGCAGGAATACAAAACTGTGCTTTAAAGGGTGTATCTAGAGAAAAGTGCTACAATACCTCTTAAATCCTAAACATGTAGCATGAAACATTGGAACTACAATACTCGCTTGACCCTTCTCTTTTTAGATGTTTAGTGTTTTTTCACGTCCAGAATTTCATCATTTATTTATTTTATTTATTTTGTGTTTTCTATAGCGCGAACATGACCCTGTGTAGGGTATCAGAGCGCTTTACAGATGCATTTAAACAAACAAAACCTTATAAGTTACCAAGTCATTAGTGATTTACCATGACTAGATCAAACATTAAGCTTCAAGGAAAACATATAAACATATATATAAGTCATCAGTTAAGTTACCATGAATAGATTAAAACATTAAGGTACAAGAAAAACATATATAAAAGCCCATATGTGGTTAATGAGTGGCCAGCGGAAGCAAGGAAACAGTCATGAGAAGTTTGTAGACAGTAGTTCTGCTATATGGACTTATGACAGACATTTCCTCATATAGAACGATTTTGCTTCCTTTTTGAATGCCGAGATGGATGGAATTCTTCTAATGTTAGGGGGGAGTGCGTTCCAGATTCTGGGAGCTGCCCCGGAGAACGCTCGGTCATAAGTTCTTTTCTTACAAAAACGAGCTGGTTTCAGTAGTAGGTCTGCGTGGCTCCTGGAGAACCGGCACCCTCCTGATAGCGTGAGTTTCTGTGCTAGGGAAACTGGTGTTTTGTGGTGTAACGCTTTGTGAGTGATGCATGCCAACTTGAACTGAATTCTTGCTTCAAAGGGCAACCAGTTGAGTACTTTCAAGTGAGGGGAGATATGGTCGAACTTTTTGGATCCAGATATAAGTCTTGTGGCTGCATTAAGACATGCTTTCAGTGGGGCTGTTGAGATCTTGGGGAGCCCGGCCAAAGATGTGCAACCATACTCAATCCTTGATATGACCAGTGCCTGAACTGCTGTTTTAAGATCTGTTTTATTTAGGAATGGTTTTAGTTTTCTCAGGTAGCTTAAATGGAAACGGGCGTTTTTTGCCATTGTGTTGATATGTGCTAACATGTTTAGGTTTTTGTCCTGAGTAATTCCCAGAGATTTAGTAGAGTCGACAATCTTCGGAGTACACTTTAGAGCCGTGATAAGGTTGGTCCATTCTACTATATTTGATTTGCTTTTCTGGGGTGTAATCAGTAGGAATTCGGTTTTCTGAGGGTTTAGCTTCATGTGGTTCATGGTTAGCCATTGGAGGGTTCTCGTTAATGCCTGGTTCATGGTCTTTATCTCTTCTGTCGATGCAACCTTGATGTACAGCTGAGTGTCATCTGCATACATGTGGAAAGAAATGTTCGCTTTTTGCAATATATACGCGAGTGGCTCTACGTATAGATGGAATAGCGCCTGAGATAGTGTTGACCCTTGCGGAACTCCGATTGTATTTCTGGTTGGGCCTGATAGGGTTTGGTTGACAATTAATTTTTGTGATCTATTCTCAAAAAAGGAACTAAACCATTTTAGGACTGATCCCTCTAGCCCCATTCTGTTTTTCAACCGATCTAATATTTTGGTATGGTTTACCGTGTCGAAAGCCGATAACAGGCCCAACAGGATTAGGTGACATGTTTCGTTGTGGTCAAGAGCCAGTAAAGCGCCATCTACGATGTGCAGAATTGCTGTTTCTGTACTATGGTTTGGTCTGCAAATCATTTAACAGATTGAAATCTGAAACACATTTTTCCAATACTTTGGCTAGCATGGAAATGTTTGTTAATGGTCTGAAGTTGTTAGGATCAGAGGGGTTCTCTGTTGGTTTTTTTAACTGTGGAATGACTTGACCAGTTTTTAGGCAGGCCGGTATTTGGCCTTGTGACAATGAGGCATTTATGACCTTTGTCCATGACGGGATTAGCAGGTGGTTTATAGAAGACCAGCACTTTGCCGGTAAGGGATCGTTATAGTGATTGTTAGGTTTAGTGGTCGACATGATCTTTGCAATGTCTAGTTCACTGACCGGCTTAAATCCTGACCATCGAGCATTGTTTTTTGGTTTTTCTAATTATTGTTAAGCCTGTTGTTCATCTAAAGTAACCGTATCGCTTTCAATGTCTTTGGCTGCTTTTTTGAGCTCCCCCTCCAGTGAGTTAGCTTTGTCTGTAAAGAAAACGGAGAAATCTTCACTATTTAAGATTGTTTTTGTAATGGCCTGAGAAGAATGCTCTGGTGTGAGAACAAATCAGTTTCTTAAAGGATTCCTTCTGGTACAATGTTGTATTGACAAGACTCCTCAGAGGTGGAGTTAGTTTTACTTCCTATGGATTTACTTAAGAAGGATGGTAGAAAATCTGTTGCCTTAGCAATTTCTACTAAAATAGCTTCATTTGAACAGAATATCAAGCATAGATAATACATACAGTTATGTTTGTTTCATTTGAATAATGTTGAATGTAAATAAACATGCATTTGCTCTTCTAACATAATGCACAGTCAGACATCAGTAATAACTTCATGATATTATTTAGGCTTTATATCCATGCTGTGCTAATCATTTATTTAGGGTTCCGTGCCTTGCAAAGTGATTGGCAGATGTAAGCCCTCAGTGCAGAGAAGTCATGAAGTGCTCCTGGAATCACAGGTGCCAGGACAGTTGCAAAGATTTTATGTCATGGGTGAAGGTACCTTTGAACGAAACAGGACAACTTTGGGTGCTTCTTTGGCAAATATTGTACCTCACACAAATTGCGTCTCGCACTCAAAGCGAACAAAAATATTTTTTTGTGTATCTGTATTTGTGTGAGAGAGACTTGCCTGTCACTAACATACAATGGTAAAGCTCACAAGTCAGTTTTTGAAGACTGCATTTGAAATGTTGAATAATGTACTTGTGTTTCTAAAAGCAGAAATAGAATGAAAATAGAATTAAATATCAATGTTAGCAAGATATTCACAGACTCTCAAAACAGACTCCACCGCCCCCTCCTCCACTATCAGATCGCCTGGTAGTTCACCGTATGCCAGTCTATTAGGCATCCTAAGATGACACATCCTGCTCTCAACACCACCTGTATACCATCACAGGTGACAAGTAGCACTCTACAAATGAACTGATTGATTGACTGATTGATTGAACAGTTTATTTCTATTTGAAGCTTTTTGAACTGTGCGGTGCAGAGACTTTTCTGAGGTTGTATTATTTTTTATTAAAAAGACAAACAGACATTGAATTACAGCGGCGAGATGTCTGAAAACACAGACTAAAATCAATGACTCAACTAACAGGGATAACCAACCTACAGTGATTCCAAGCATTAAAAATTAAAAAATGAGCAATGGAAGAGCTGTTAAGAGTACATAGTTGCTGCAAAAAAATGATTGGTTGATAATATGTAAGATTTTGTGTTACTGTATGAATATAACACAAACCTTTGTGTTCTCTTACATGGGTAGCGGGTATATTCTGATCAACAGACTGCTAGGCACCTCCCTGATCCACCTGAAAGTAGTCTTCCAAATTGCCAACTGCCTAATCACAGATAATTTAAGATTTGACCTCTTCATTACCAGCCTCGGAGATCTGTTCTGCATTACTCATCTGTTAATAGCTGTTTACATTCTTTTTCATTCATTTTCTGGTCACTCCCTGTCCCCCCAGATTACTATGATGTGCTTTTTAGGTGCACCACTCTGCATGATGTTCCTTCCAAGTCATGCCTTGTAATTGGGAGCACGAGAGCCATGCACACCATGCATGAAGGGTCATTGAATACTGAAGGTACAAACCAGTGTATAATACAAGGCATTCTGCAGTCCCTGTATTAATAAACAGTCTCTGATTTCTTTATAATCGGCCCCTTCTGACACTCCCAGTCACCGATTATAAAGAAATGCTGTCAGAACTCAACTGTAATAACATGTTATAGTCGAGTTCTGATCTCTCAATGCCTACTGCCAGATGCAGCAGCTCAGGTGGAAAGCAGGTCAGGTCACGAGGCATAATTAACGCAGCTGTTTAAAGCATGAAAATGAAGCTTTTCTTTCCTCTCCTCTCTTTTTCTATTTTAAAATGAAACAAACAGAGAAGATATATATGGCAGTATGTTTTTTTTTAGCACTCATTTGATAATTATAAAAAAAGTTAGAATCTTTCTCCATGTTTCTACGCATTCCAAGCTACTGTGACTTTTTTAAACAGACTTTCATTAAACTGATTCTAAGATCTTTTTACAACAAATATCTAACAGTTTTTTTAATGTGTTTTATTTTGCACCGGTCATGAAACTCCTCGGTTACATGTAATATCCTTATAATGTATGACAAGGGGTACTTTATCCCATATGTTATCAATTTGAAGGCACAATTAATCCAGCACACCTCTGCATCAATTTTACTACTCATTTTATTGTTGTGTACTGGACTTCTCTGCTGGCACAGGATTTAAATTGCCAAAAATACAATGTAAAAGAGAATAATTTGAGTTTCTACAAGGAATATGTTGGTGTTGTAAAGAGGACCTTGAAGCTTCCATCAAGGCATTGGATAAGCATGTTGATTTTGATGGTTGTGAGACTGCTTGTGTTGTGCATTACGATCTTTGCAAATTCAGTTGAAATAAAACGATTGAATTTAAATCGAAAGAACATTTGAAAACCTGATTTCTCATTTATTTCACACTGTCTCATAAATGCGTTCATTGTGCATACTGAGAAATTCTGCATAAAAATAGAAATGAGGTCTCCCGCTGTGACGCAGACTTAACACGGCAGCATAACATTAAGTAATGCCGTCCACCGCTTTTCATTAACCTTGATTACAGCTAGGCGTGGGAGTATAACTGAACAGGCATGAGTTAGTGTAAATGTGTCCCATTATGTGCAAATGAAAATCATTATTACTGACTCGAAATGTGGCAGTTTGCATGAATTGTCTTGGCCTACGCTGACAGCATCTGTGATAAGATTAAGCCAATGTGAACATGTTTGTGGAATGAATGGCATGCATATGCAGTAGGAAAGAGGAATCGTAAGAAAAGGAGGTGGAAACAGGAAAAAAAGAAGAGACAGGAAGGCGGGAAAAAATGCAGGACGGAAAAAGTACAATAAAATGGAAGCAGAGAAGAAAGTAGGAAGTGAAAAAGGACGAAAACAATATTGTCAGATAAAATATACTTCTATTTTCAACTGAGTGCTATTTTAGAAATGAAACGCACTATCATTTTCAGTCGGCTATCTGTCTTATGAAACAATTACAATTGACCAGACAGAAATAATTAGCGCTAGTATGCAGCCCCTGAAATAAACTTATTATCAGTTATTTTTTTTATTTATTTACATGCATTTCTATATTGTCACAAAATGAAACAATTAGTAAAAGTATTACATTTTTTTAAAAGACAGTAACAGGTGTATGCCGTTGAGCATTAAGTAAGATGATCAGGGCAGGTTTTATGGTGCAAAGCTTCTGTTTATGGAAATAAACGACCTAATACCAACAAGACGGGCATTCAGCATCTCTTATAAGGGATGGGCAAACGGAACCCCTCACATTTATCCCTTTCTAGGAGTCTGCAAGAAGTGGACTTCTAAAGAAAATAAAAAAGCGTCAGACTTCAGGACTTAAGTTTGCTTTAAATATAATCTCATCATAAAATGGAACTGAGGGCCTTATCACAAGGACAGCGCCACACTGAGGGCCCTCCCACAGTATTATGACTGTGGCAGTTGGACCACCACAAGACTGCCGGCTCTGGGGTGGGTTCTCCCGGGTGGGTTGGAGGGGGGAAAAGGTGGAAGGGTGTCAGGGGGTGGGGAGCATGTGGGAAAACTTTTTTAAAAAATCCTCAAATACCTCAGAAGAATTAAGTAAACTTAGCATAATAAAGAAATGTTTATTCAGATCCTAACTTGGAATGTTAATGGGCTAAGGGTGAAGGGGCGCAGGAATAGGCTATTACAATATCTTTGAGATTCTCCTGCTCAAATTTTGATCCTACAGGAGACGCATTTACTAAAAGAGGAATGTGTCGATCTTTTTGAAAGCCAAAGATGGGTACAGCAAGTTCTATGTACGGACCATAGTGGGAATGTAAGAGGAGCTGCTATAATAGTGAAAAAGCAATGCAAAAATATGGATGTCACAGACAAGGGTGGATAAAGGGTAGGTGGATTATAGCCAACGCAAAAATAGAGGATAGGTCATTAATGTTGGTAGGCTACTATGGCCCAAACCACGACGAATGTGAACCACTAAACAAACAGTTTGCAAATCTCTTAGAATGTTCTGGTCCAATAATTATGGCAGGAGATTTCAACATTGTATTAAATCTAACATTAGATAAATCAAGTAGAAAAAGAGCACTACCGCCGCCTAACTCACGAGCACTCCTAAAGGCCATGATGATTCGGCACACTCTGTGTAATCTCTGGAGAGAAAGAGCAGGAAATCTACAGGGCACATCCTTTCATAATAAGAAATACAGGAGTAGATCTAGAATAGGTTAGTTCTTAGTAGATTGGAGTCTTAGAGAGGACATCTTGGATATTGAATATAGGCTGGCCCACCTCTCAGACCACTCGGCAGTTACGTTAACACTCAAAAACAGCATTGGGTGTGAAGAAAGAAGGTGGACTCTAGACCGCACCATAATGGCAGATAGCGAGGTAATGGATAAACTGAAGGTAGAGGTTAGAGAATTTAGTGAGATCAACAGCGGCTCAGCTACAAATGGAATAGTTTGGGATACCCTAAAAGCATTTATTAGAGGTAAGCTCACGAGTGTAACCTGCCATAGGAATAAGCTGTATAAGAGTGAAATCTCTCGGATAGAGGATGAAATGGCGTGAATAAATACGGAGATAAAAAGATCGGAATTAGAGGGGAGTAAAGAATAATTAGAAAAGAAAAAGCTTCTAGTGAAGAACCAATTCCCAGAGATCCTCCATACAAGGATTAGAAAAAGGTGGGATGCCAGTAAGTTTGCGCGTTTTGAGTATGGAGAGGGGGCAGGAAAACTCCTAGCCTGGAAGGTTAAGACAGATCTGAACAGAAATCGGATTAAGGAGATCAAGGAGGATCAGTCCAGGAAAACTCTGAATAGTGAGACTGAGATCAAAGAGGCCTTTAAGGAGTACTTCAGACTCCTATATATGGAGGAGGAGAAGAATCCGGTGGATGTAGAGATTGAAGGCTGGTTAGCTGAATTTATTCAATCTATAGATGCTAATCAGCAAAAAGTCTTAAATCAAGGGATCACTCAGGAGGAAATGGTTAGGGCTATTCAGTCCGGGCCTGATGGCATTCCAATGGAGCTGTATGAAATATTGGCAGAGGCGTTATCCCCTCTTTTGACATCTCTGGTGGGTGAGATATTAGATCATGGAGTTCAGATACCAAAATCATGGAATGAGGCCACAGTTAACCTTATTCTGAAATCGGGTAAAGATCTGGCAGTATGCGAGTCATCCAGACCGTTTTCTCTCCTGAACTCAGACTATAAAATGTTTACAAAATTGTTAGCTAGCAGACTAGCCGAGATTGTGGGTCATACAATTCACACGGATCAGAGAGGCTTTGTGAAAGGGAGGTATCTGCACTTGCTCACCTATGAGCTAATCGGGGCTATTGATTTTGCAACAGCTTTTAACACCCCCCCTAGCAATAACAACATTGGATGCCTCTAAAGCATTTGATAGGGTGAGGTGGTCTTACCTAATTTCGGTATTGAAAAGATACAATCTAGGGGATACATTCTGCAGAGCCATAGAGCTAATATACCAGGAACCTGATGCAAGGGTCTTGGTGAATGGGAAGTTATCCTCACAATTTAAAATACTCAGGGGTACAAGTCAGGGCTGCCCTCTCTCTCTCTTCTGTTTAACTTTTATGTGGAGCCCTTGGCTTTTAGACTTAGAAATACAATCAACATCCCCCCCCCTTCTATCAGGGAGACTGGTTCAGGAAGGTTGCACTGTATGCAGATGACCTTATGGTATATTCATCTGATCTTGATGCTGCCTTGCCCACCATCTTACGTATAGCATTAGAATTCGGAGAGGTGTCGGGGTATTCAGTGAATAAACATAAAACAGAAGTGATGATATGGAATCAAATAAGCAATGATCCGCTGATCAAAAGGGAAACGCGGTATCTTGGTTTAAAAATAGTACAAGACATAAACATGATTGCAGAAACTAACTTGAGGAGAGGGTTTAAAGAGATTGTCCAGCTAATGAAGGGTTGGGCACACCTCCCGCTAACAATTCTGGGAAGAGTGAGCTTGGTCAAAATGACGATACTGCCAAAGATCACTTTCATATTTAATTCCATACCATTGCATTTTGATAAAGTTACCAAACATAAAATCCAGCAGGCAATAAAATCATTTATTTGGGCTTACAAGGGGATTAGAATCTCCTGGAAAAAACTACGGAGGAGGAGGGAGAAGGGAGGATTATCCTTACCAGATATACAATACAATACATGGGCTTTCCAGCTAAAAAAACCTCTAGAATGCATGTAAAGACACCAGATGGATCTATAATAGACTTAATGTTCTCAGCAATGTTAAAAGAATGTAAAGCAGATGCAGACGGTTTTCTCTTAAAATTCGGAGACCCAAAACTTTAAAAACAAATCAAATTGAAGGTATTACAGTTGATAGCAAATATTTGGTATCACATTAGACGTCTCTCGAAATTGGGCTACTACTACCGTTTTGCCCCGATCTGGGATTCGCCAGGGTCTCCAGAATGCCTCAGTGACAAACTGGCGGTACCCATCAAAAATGCTGACCTAAAGATCTGGGGAGACCTGACCCGAAAGGGAAACCAGTTACCCTGGCAAGATTTAAACCGGCTGATGAAGGTTACCCTCTCAAAGTTTATATTTCTACAATTTAAAAGCTGGGAGCAAAGCAAGAAGTCAAGATTGGGCATAGGCAATATTTTAGAAGAACAACTGCTAACAAAACCACCAGGGAATAAAGAAGTTGCACTCTGGTACTGGCATATTCAGGACATTATGTACGGAGAGTTTACGCTGGCTGAGGAATTGTGGGGAAGCTACTTGCCGAGGGAGCAGTTGCAGAATATTTGGCAAGTATCTATGCGCACCCTTTACCTCACTGTCAAACCTGCTTTTTTAAGAAGAAACCAACTCTTTTCACTCCACAGGGCATATATATCACCAGAAAAACTAGCAAAGGTGGGAAAAGGAAGCCAAACCAGCTGTGCTAAATGTGGTCTGGAAAATGCAACAGACATTCATATGTGCTATCAATGCCCAGCAATCAGAGTGTTTTGGGACAAAGTGGAAACCTCTATATCATGTATTTTGGGTCAGCAAATGAAGGTAAGCCTTTCACTGGTTATCTTTGGAGTGATGGACGGCCTTATGGGAACCCTTAGAGATTTACTGTTTTATGCAATACTACTTGCCAGAAGAGAAATGTGTCGTAAGTGAGTGAGTAGTATACCACCAAAGCACTCTGAATGGTTGGAGTCCCTGGTATATATGTCTAAGATAGACTTGTTAGGAAAAAAGTCTAAGAAGAAAGCCTTCTGGAATTTGTTGTTTGTACGGATGGGGAGCCCAGAATGTTTGGTGTAAAATTCGGATGGTAATGTTGATATGAGACCGAAATCCTGTCCAATGATTACACCGGCAAATCCTCTGGACTGCTATCGGGCCTTCCCCACATTCCAAATATTAAAGCAGTTGCTGGTGTAAGTTCACACCGTGGGAGAGAGACAGCCGCAGGAAGGATAATGTTCATTGTTGTATGCCCATCAATGGCTGGTATCTCTCTTCCAATATAAGGGCAGAAAGAATATACATTGGTTTCTGAGGTGAATGAAGACAAAAAAAAAAAAGACAGCCGGCTCTGCTGGGAGCAAGGATCCTGCTGGGCGGGCAGTCTTTCACTGGCAGGAATATGCAGTGGCTCCTTTGGAAATTGCAAGCAATAGCCCTTGTCATTCCGCAAGAGGAGACAGACTCGTGCGGTTCTCTTTTCCCGGCACTTAGCGGTTGCACTCATCTGTGGCTTTATCCAGCAGTGATCGTTGCTGCTCGGACACGAAATACGCTTGATCAACATGCACTGTGGTGTTCACTTGTGATTATTTATCCACGACACGGATTGATGTGGTTTATAAATATGGATGCTGGTCATTGTACATAGCACTTACCTAGACTGTCCTTCCCATCACTGGGTTCCCAGCTGGGTCCCAAGTGAGTACCCTTCCCATACTTTCACTTCCTTGGGGTGCGCTACTGTCACTTGGACAGCATATTCCGCTTTCAGATGTCCCTGCATTGCTAGGTCCTGAAGAGAACCCCTACTATGTACGGGGTTGAAACGCCATAGACAATACTTAAAAGCAAGCCATTCAACAGTCTCTATTACCACGCACTGTATTATAGGTTCCATGTTCACTTGGGGACACCATTCACTTATCTTGAATATAACTGTGTTGATTAATGTATATAAACATTTTCAACTTACAAGTATCACGTTGTATATGGTTTTACTTCTCGTTTGGACATCCCCTTTAACCCCTGTTTATTGCCATTGTGCTTAGCAATATTGTGTATTGCTTACATTTTTCCACAGGAGCCACTGTTTCTTACTACACGTTGTGGCATATGTGCCACAACGTGCAGGAAGGTGTAATCGCCGCTCTAACTATGGCGGTCTACATGAGTAGACTGCCTCCGGACCGCCTCCCCAGACCAGGATTTAACTCTGATTCTGGCGGGCGGTCACACCACAGTTTTGGCGATCCTACAGTGGACAGTGCATTGCACCGTCTGCTGTATTACCAACAAAGACGTAATAAGGCCCAGAGTCATCTGTCACACTTTTTATATCAAATTCTTTTTTATTTGATTTCAAAGTCAACACAAAGAAATAGCACAGTTGTTGCATGCTCAATGCAAGGCAGGAGTTACAGAAATCACATATGGGTGACAGCTTATTCACAAGGTCTTGGCCAGTAAGGTCTCCTTAATTCTTGCCCCTTCCATGAGTATTCTGAAACCATTGAGTCAAAGAAACTGAACGTGAGAAGCTTACACCCGTTATGGGACAAGAGATCTCTTCATGCTTGCACAACTGTAGCATGTCTCAATTAATATGAATAAACATTGCATTTTCAATACAGCGAAAAAAGAGAAAAGAAAACAAGAGAGAAAAAAGAACATTAGAACATTGATGTCATGGTGTATACATTGTGAAGTTAGTCAGGAGTGGAGGGTGTCCGGCCTGAGCGAGTGGCGACTCCCTGGGGCAAGCCACACAGTATTCAAGGTCAAATCTCTGTGTCTTTGTATATGGAACAAATAGAGGGCTCTCAGCCACGGATTGCATGCTAACATTGGAATCCCTTCTGATAAATATCCCACCAGCGGAGACCATATGTAATCAAACCCCTTTCTCGTATCCTCCACAATATCAGTCATATGCTCCAGGGCGAGTGCCCTCCACAGCCTTGCATGCCATTGGGTCAAAGTGGATGCCTCCTGCTTCTTCCATGCTGCTGCTACTGCCATTTTCGCTGCACCTAAACAGAGCCACGTGACCGACCTACGTCCCTGCATTTGGCGCTTCAGGGTCGGGTCCCTCAGCCCCAGCAGCATGTGTTCCATAGAATTTGGGATTTGATAGCTTAGTATGCATTTGATTTGAGATAGGCTCTCCTTCCAAAATGGCTGTATGGAGGGGCAGTCCCAACATATAAGGCGAAAATCCCTAGCACACCACAACTCCTCCGGCATCTGTCAGAGGAGTTTGCAAAGATCTTGTGTATTTTCTGGGGGTAAAGATACCAATCATACATGATTTTGTATTGAGCTTCTCTAAGAAACATCGATCTATTGTATTTGGTACTGTCTCTACATAAGTAGTCCCACTGTTTCTACGCTACTGGGGTGTCCAGGATTGTGTCCCAAAATGTTCTATGTCTCGGGGTCGATCTCGGGCTCAGCACCTGAATAAGGGCATATAGAATGGATATGCACCCTTTAGATGTGGACCCTGACTGGGCACATTTCTCAAAAGGGAGCAGGTCCCTGGTAGTGGCCAGCTACCCCAGAGGTTGCTGCACCCAATGCTTAAGCTGTAGATAGTGAATTCCTCCTTGGCAGACAGTTTGAATTGTTTCATGCAGTCTCTGAAAGTGAGTAATTCCCCTTTGCTGTATAAATCAGAGATCATAAAACAGCTCCCTGCCCTCCAAGCGTCAAAGGGTCCCTCTTGAAGAGCCGGGGGAAAGCGGCGTTAAAGTGTATGGGAGTGTAGGGAGATGGGAAAGTGTCAGCTGCAATCGCTTGGTGAGGTCATCCCAAACCCGTAACGTGGTAGCTATGGGTGTACTAAGGTAGGCTTTAGGTGGTCTATCGTGCTTTGGTTTCCAAAGTAGGGCCCAGATGGTCCTGCCCGTTACCTGCCTATCTATGTAGAGCTAGTGTTTTTCGGAGGTTAGCAGGGACCACTCCATCATCATCAGCGACCTTTGACCCTTCCTGGTAGGTCGCTCCCCCGCCGCACAGCACCGCCTGTGGGTCTGCCGCTACTGAGTTAGGTTGGTTTCTATTGTTTTTGCCTGTACTGTTTTTTTGCCTCTGTTGTGCCCGTTACTGCTGTTCTCTGTCCTCCCCCTCTTCCTGTACTTGCTCTATGCCCGTTGTTTTCCTTCTGTTCCCCTTGCCGCCCTGTGTCCCTCTGCCCTTTTGCGTTCTGTTTCCCACTTTGACCCGGTAACCCTGTGCCCATTTTGCCTTCTGTATCACTCGCTGCCCCCTCACCTGCGCCTTTTGCCTTCTGTGCCCTCATCGTCCCGCTCCGCTCCCGCCGCTGCATCCCCTGCGGCCCCGCCCCCTGACTGCCCATTTGCTGCTCCTCCCTCCCACCTCCCCATATATGCCGGTCGCTGCGCTGGCGCGCCGCTGGTGCGCCTAAGGCAAGCCCGTCTGCGCCCGTCCGTGCCTGGACCGTGCCCAGCGCCAGAAACCCTGGTCACAGCACCCGCCACAAGGAACGCTGTCACTACAATGCCAGCACACTCCACGCTCTCAACCCCGGACGGACCCACACCTGCTTCAAGGCCGCCCCAAAACGCACAAATGGTCCCTTCACCTGCCGGAACTGCAGCTACACCAGCCTCACAACCGATGAACCACCCGCCAAAAAAGACCACCTCCGATGCATACTTCTGAACACCCGCTCTGCACGCAAACACGCCATCGAGCTCTGAGACCTGCTTGACACAACATCCCTGGACGTCGCCTTACTGACAGAAACATGGATGAACGACTCCTCCGCACCTGACATCCCCATAGCCATCCCAGACGGCTACAAGATCACCCGCAGAGACCGCACCAATGGAGTCGGAGGAGGTATCGCCATCGTCCACAAGAACAGCATCAGGGTCTCGACTAGCACCGACGACACCCTCAGCACTGCCGAACACATGCATTTCCAGATCCACACAGACCCTAACTCCACCCTCAGAGGCACCCTCATCTACCGACCCCCCCAACCCCGCCCCCAGTTCAGCTACTCCATCGCCGACTTCATCAGCACGCACGCCCTGACCTCCACCGACTACATCCTCCTCGGAGACCTGAACTTTCACCTTGAGAACAACAACAACAGCAACAACACAACCCTGATCGATAACCTCGCCAACCTCGGATTGAGGCAACTCGTCACCACGCCCACCCACTCCACCGGCCACATGCTCGACCCCGTCTTCTCCTCAAGCCCGCATGTCTCCTTCAACCACACCACCGAACTCCTCTGGACCGACCACCGCTGCATCCACTTCACCTTCCAGAAACCCACCACACACCACCGCACCCAACAGATGCCCCGCCGCTGCTGGAGCAAAATCACCGAAGATCAACTTCATGCAAACCTCGCTCTCAGCCCACCCACCGAACCCTCCAACACGGACAACGCTGCCCACAGCCTCAGATGCTGGATCGAGGACTGCACCAACACCCTCGCCTGCTGAAGAAACCCCCCTACAGAGACACCAGCAAGAGGGCCAGCTGGTTCACCCCGGAACTCCTAACCTCCAAGCAAGCCTGCCGAAAGCTAGAGAAGAAACGGCACAATGAACAGACCCCGGACAGCCTTGCAGCACACAAGGACGCCATCCGCAACCACCACCACCTCATCAAGGCTGCCAAGAGGACCGCCTCGACAACAATGCACATGACAGCAAGGAGCTCTTCAACATCGTGAAGGAACTCTCCAACCCCAGCTCCAACACCAACGACATCCCGCCGTTGCAAGCCCTGTGCGACTCCCTCGCCACCTTCTTCCACCGCAAGATAGCAGACATCCACAACAGCTTTACCACCCAGACAGCCCCAACAGACAGCAACACAACAGACTCTCCTCACATCATCGACTACGACCCCCTGCTAGCCTGGGCCAGCGTCAGCATCGATGACACCAACAAGACCATGAGCACAATCCACTCCTGCTCTCCGTCAGACCCATTCCCGAACCACGTCTTCAACAAAGCAAGCAGCTCTATCGTACCCCACCTGCACAACGTCATCAACCTCTCCCTCGAGACCGTGACCTTCCCAGAGAGCTGGAAACACGCCGAGATCAACGCTCTACTCAAAAAACCCAAGGCAGACCCAAGAGACCTCAAGAACTTCCGGCCCCTCTCCCTGCTCCCGTTCCCGACCAAAGTCATCGAGAAGATCATCAACAACCAGCTAACCTGATACCTCAAAGAAAACAGAATCCTGGTCCCTTCTCAGTCAGGGTTACGCAGCAACCACAGCACCGAGACCACCCTCATCGCCGCCACCGACGACATCAGGCCCTGCTGGACAACGGTGAGACCGCAGCAAGGCCTTGGAATGGACCACATCCTTCCTCTCAGGCACAACCCAGAGCGTCCGCCTCCCCCCATTCCGATCCAAAGCCTCCGAGATCATCTGTGGCATACCCCAGGGCTCCTCCCTCACCCCACCATGTTCAACATCTACATGACCCCGCTCGCACACATCGCCTGACAGCACGGCCTCAACATAATCTCCTATGCTGACAACACTCAACTGATCCCCTCCCTCACCAAGGACCCCATCACCGCCAAGGCCAACCTCCAAGAAGGAATGAAGGCCGTCGCCGACTGGATGAGGGCCAGCCGCCTGAAGCTGAACTCAGACAAGATGGAGGTCCTCATCCTCGGCTCCAACCCTTCAGCCTGGGACGACTCCTGGTGGCCGACGGCACCGGAGACAGCTCCAACACCCACAGACCAAGCACGCAACCTGGGAATCATCCTAGACTCAATGCTCTCAAGGACCAAGCAAGTCAACGCAGTCTTCTCCTCCTGCTGCAACACCCTCCGCATACTCCGCAAGATCTACAAATGGATCCCAACAGATACAAGAAAGACAGTCACCCAGGCCCTCATCAGCAGCAGACTCGACTACGGAAATGCCCTCTACGTGGAGCCCCAACCAAGCTCATCAAATGACTGCAACGCATCCAAAACGCCTCGGCACGACTGATCCTCGACGTACCACGCCACAGCCACATCACCCCCCACCTGAGAAACCTGCACTGGCTCCCCGTCAACAAGAGGATATCCTTCAAGCTCCTCATCCATGCACACAAGGCACTCCACAAGACCGGCCCTGCCTACCTCAACAGCTGTTTCTCCTTCTACATCCCCAACCGCCAGCTACGCTCTGCCAACTTCTCACTAGGCACCGTTCCGCGCATCCGAAGAATTACCACCGGTGGGAGATCCTTCTCCCACCTCACCCCCAAAACATGGAACACCCTCCCACTGAGCCTACGACAGACCCAAGACCTGCTGACCTTCAGGAGAACACTCAAGACCTGGCTGTTCAATCAGTAGCAGCCCCCCTACCCCCCAGCGCCTTGAGACCCTCACGGGTATGTAGTGCGCTCTACAAATATCTGATTGATTGATCATCACTCACATCTGAGCCGCTCTGTAGTACCCCAAAAAATCCAGCAGAGCCAGGCCCCCTTCTTTGCGCGGTCTACTGACAAGGTGGTGTGATAAGCGTGCCTCTGCCCCAGCCAAACAAATTTAGTGTTAATCTGTTTTAACTCCCTAAAGAGCCCTGTTTCTACTGGAATAGGCAACCCCTGGAAGAGGTAAAGCAGTCTCAATCAATCAATCAATCAATCATTTGTAAAGCGCACTACTTACCCGTGAGGGTCTCAAGGCGCTGAGGGGGGGGGGGGGGAGTGCTGCTATTGTTCGAAAAGCCAGGTCTTGAGGAGTCTTCTGAAAGTCAGTAGGTCTTGGGTCTGCCGTAGGTGGATAGGGAGGGTGTTCCATGTCTTGGCGGCGAGGTGGGAGAATGATCTGCCGTGGGTGGTCACTCTTCGGATACAGGGGACAGTGGTGAGGGCGTGGTCAGCGGAGCGGAGCTGGTAGATGGGGGTGTAGAAGCTGAGTTGGTTGTTGAGGTACGCTGGTCCGGTGTTGTGGAGTGCCTTGTGTGCGTGGGTGAGGAGCTTGAAGGCTATCCTCTTGTTGACGGGGAGCCAGTGCAGGTCTCTCAGGTAGGTTGTGATGTGGCTGTGGCGAGGGATGTCGAGGATCAGGCGTGCGGAGGCGTTCTGGATGCGTTGGAGATGTTTCAGGAGTTTGGCCGAGGCTCCTGTGTAGAGGGCGTTTCTGTAGTCCAGTCTACTGCTGACGAGGGCCTGGGTGACTGTCCATCTCGTTTCAGTGGGGATCCACTTGTAGATCCAGCAGAGCATGCGGAGGGTGTTGATGCAGGAGGAAGAGACGGCGTTGACCTGCTTCATCATGGAGAGGGTCGAGTCGAGGATGACTCCTAGGTTGCGTGCGTGGTTGGTGGGCATTGGAGCAGTTCCTAGTGCGGTCGGCCACCAGGAGTCATCGCAGGCCGAGGGCGTGGATCCGAGGATGAGGACCTCCGTCTCAGGGGGTCTCTGGTGAGGGAGAAGATCAGCTGGGTGTCATCGACATAGGAGATGATGTTGAGGTCATGCTGTCGGGCGACGTGGGCGAACGGTGCCATGTAGATGCCCCATATACCTCAACAGCTGCCTCACGTTCTACACACCCACCTGACAGCTCCGATCCACCAGCCGCGCCCTCGCCACTGTCCCACGGATTCGTAGAACCACCACCGGAGGAAGATCCTTCTCCTACCTGGCTGCCAAGACGTGGAACTCCCTCCCCACCCACCTCCGACTGACCCAGGACCATCTCTCCTTCAGGAAGCAACTCAAGACCTGGCTCTACGAGCAGTAGCAGCACCCCCCCCCCCCTCCCAGCACCTTGAGACCCTTGCGGGTGAGTAGCGCACTCTATAAATGTGTTTGATTGATTGATTGATAGATGTTGAACAGCATTGGGCTGCGGGATGAGCCCTGGGGTACGCTGCAGATGATCTCGGTGGCTTCGGAGCGGAAGGGGGAGGCGGACGGTCCGTGTTCTGCCAGAGAGGAAGGAGGAGGTCCACTCCAGGGCCTTCTCTTGGATCCCGGGGTCATGGGGACGTGTTCGTAGTGTGCGGTGGCAGACCGTGTCGAAGGCGGCTGACAGGTCCAGGAGGATGAGGGCCACGGTTTCACTGTTGTCTAGCAGGGTCCTGATGTCGTTGGTGGCGGCGATGAGGGCAGTTTCGGTGCTGTGGTTGCTGCGGAACCTGGACTGGGATGGGTCCAGGATGCTGTTCTCCTCGAGGAATCTGGTCAGTTGTTTGGTGACGGCCTTCTTGATGACCTTCGCCGGGAACGGGAGCAGGGAGATGGGTCGGAAGTTCTTGAGGTCCTTGGGGTCCGCCTTGGGTTTCTTGAGTAAGGCGTTGATCTCGGCGTGCTTCCAGCTCTCTGGGAAGGTTGCTGTCTTGAAGGAGATGTTGATGACTTTCCAGAGATGGGGTGCGATGGTGGTGCTGGCTTTGTTGAAGATGTGGTGTGGGCATGGGTCTGACTGGGATCCGGAATGGACGGAGTTCATGATCTTGATGGTGTTGTCATTGTTAATGTTGGTCCAGGAGATCAGACGGTTGATGCGGGTGGTGATCTTGGGGGTCTCGGTGGTTGCCGGGGCGGTCGCGGCATTGAAGCTGTCGTGGATGTCTGCGATCTTGCGGTGGAAGAAGGGGGCCAGGGAGTCGCACAGGTCTTGCGAAGGTAGGATGTCGTTGGTGTTGGGGTTGGAGAGTTCCCTCACGATGTTGAAGAGCTCTTTTCTGTTGTGTGCATTGTTGTCTAGGCGGTCTTTGAAGGTGGCCTGTTTGGCAGATCTGATGAGGTGGTGGTGTCTGCGGGTGGCATTCTTGTGGGCTGCGTAGCTTTCCGGTGTTCATTCACGGATCCAGTTCTTCTCTAGCTTTCGGCAGGTTTGCTTGGAGGTCTGGAGGTCTTCAGAGAACCAGCTTGCTTTCTTTTTGGTGTGGCTGTTGGAGGGTTTCTTGAGCGGGGCAAGGGTGTTGGCACAGTTGTCGATCCACTGTCTGAGGTTGCGGGCGGCAGCATCGGGGTTGGTCGGATCAGCGGGTGGGCTCCGGGTGAGGGTGGTGGCTAGCTGGTCTTCGGTGACTTTGATCCAGCAGCGGCAGGGGATCTGTTGAGTGTGGTGGTGCGTGGTGGTTTTCCAGAAGTTGAAGTGGATGCAGCGATGGTCGGTCCAGTGGAGTTCGGTAGTGTGGTTGAAGGAGACATGGGGGCTTGCGGTGAAGATGGGGTCAAGCGTGTGGCCGGCAGAGTGGGTGGGTGTTGTGACGAGTTGTCTGAGTCCGAGGTTGGCAAAGTTGTCGATCAGGGTGGTGGAGTTGGATTCGTTGTTGTTCTCGAGGTGGAAGTTGAGGTCCCCGAGGAGGATGTAGTCCGTGGAGGCGAGGGTGTGTGTGCTGACGAAGTCAGCGATGGAGTCGCTGAACTGTGGTCGGTGTCTGGGGGGGTCTGTAGACGAGGGTTCCTCTGAGGGTGGTGTTGGGGTTGGTGTGGATCTGGAAGTGCAGGTGTTTGGCGGTGCTGAGGGTGTCGTCGTTGTTTGTCGAGATTTTGAGAGTGTTCCTGTGGACGATTCCTCCTCCTACTCCATTGGTGCGGGCCTTGCGGGTGATCTTATAGTCTTCCGGGATGGCTATGGCAATGTCGGGTGCCGAGGAGGGGTTCAGCCAGGTCTCCGCCAGGAAGGCGACGTCTGGGGTGTTGGAGTCCAGTAGGTCCCAGAGTTCAACAGCGTGTTTGCGTGCGGAGCGGGTGTTGCGAAGGATGCATCTGAGGTAGTTGGGTTCGTTGGTAGGTGGGTTGGTGGGCCGGATGGTGGGGAAGCTGCTTTTCCGGCAGGAGAAGGGTCCTTGGGTGTGCTTCGGGGCGGCCAGGCAGCAGGTGCGTGATCATCTGGCATTGAGTGCGTGGAGGGTGCTGGAGTCGTAGCGGAGGCGGGTGTCGTGGCATTTACGGGGGCCAGGGATCCTGGCACTGGGCGTGGTCCAGGCGCGAACGGGCGCAGACGGGATTGCCTTAGCCTTAGGCACGCCTCCGATGCGCCAGTGGCGTGGCTGCTGCGCGACCTCCATATGAGGGGATGTGGGAGGGAGGAGCAGCTGGAGGCGGGAGCGGGGCGGCGAATGGAAGTGCAGGGGGCGGGGACGCAGCGGCGGGAAAAACGGGCAGGGGGCCATGGGAGAACTGGGCACACAGGAAGGAGAGGCAAGTTAGGCAAAGAAAACAAGTTAGGCAAAGAAAAACAAGTTAGGCAAAGAAAAACAAGTTAGGCACAGAGGGATAAACAAGTTTAGGCAAAACAATGCAAGTACTGGTAGCGAGGCAGTCAAAAGACAGGCAGAGCCATGCAGCAGCGTGGGGAGCGACCTGCCTGCGAGCAGAGCATTCATCTTTATGGCATTTATCCTGCCTATCCGGGAAATATATGCGACGCTCTATTTGCCAAAGTCGGCCTTTAACTGTCTCAGCGGGGGGGGGAGTTGGCCCTGTACAAGTCAGTGATATTAGGAGTGAGCTTAATATCCAAGTAGGTGATATCCTTGTTCGTGCAATGGAAAGGAGACGCTCCCTCCACTCTCCTCCATGTCTCCTGTGGTAAAGTCAGATTAAGTAAGAAGGATTTGGCCAGATTAACCTTGAACCCTGCTACTTTTTCAAACAGCGAGAGCTCAGCCTGAATTGCTGGTAAAGAGGTCAGAGGTTCTGTAATTGGGAGAAGCACATCGTCTGAGAAAAGCGAGATCTTGTGGTCGTCTGTGCCAAATCTCACCCCTCGTATGTCAGGATTCTCTCTAATTTTGTGCGCTAGGGGTTTGTTGCATAGGGCAAAGAGTTGGGGGGATAACGGACACCCCTGCCTCGTCCCTCTCACCAGATTGAAGGAATCCAATGCAGCTCCATTCACTAGGACTCGGGAACTGGGGAATGATAGTTAGCCCGAATGATCCCTATAAAGGTCGTCCTGAACCCAAAGCGCTTCAACACAGAAAATAAGAAGGACCACTGAACCCGGTCTAAAGCTTTCTATGCGTCCAGCAAGAGAAGAGCTGCAAGGATGTGTTTTTTACAGACCTTTTCCATAATATGAATAATTTGTCTTAGGTTATCATGGGTCTGGCGCCCCTTATTGAACCCTGATCAGTCTGGGTCAATGAGACACTGGGGTATAGTTTCTATATGGCTAGCTAATATTTTAGAGTAAATCTTTCCATTCTGATTCAAAAGTGCTATCGGTTGATAGGAGGAGCAAGGTTTGGGGTCCTTTCCTGGGATGAGTGCCTCCCCCATGGTGGGAGTGCCCTGTTGTTCAGATGCTATATCATTGAAGAGGGTTACTAAATGAGGGGTCAGCTCCGGCACAAACGTACGGTAAAAGTGCACGGTGAACCCATCGGGCCCTGGTGCCTTCTGTAGTTTGAACGCATCTATCACTCTCTGGACCTCCTCGTTCGGGATAGGTTTATCCAATTCCTTATTGGAGCTTGGCGTGACCAGTGGGAGGTCCAAGGATTCCAGATATCCCGACTGGTCATGCAGCTTTGGCTCCACCGAGGTATATAGAAAGCGATAAAACTCCCCAAAAGCACTTGCCTTCCCTTCTTCCTTTAAATTAAAGACGCCCCCGTCATCCAATATTTGTTTGATGTACTCTTTTTTTTACTGTTTGGCTCTAAGCTGGCGGGCTAATAGAGAACCCACTTTATTCCCCTCTTTATACCCTCTAGCTTGTAAGCGCAAAATTGTCTTTTCTGCCCTATTATTATATATGGCCTGCAGGGAGGTAACCCTCTGCAGTGTTTTCACCGTTGAGTCCCCCTATTGTGCTTTCTCTGCATCTTGTAATTCCCCCTCAAGCATGAGTCTCTCCTCTCTCTGCTGAGTTTTAAGGGTAGGTGCCAGCTCTATACTTTTCCCATGGATAACCGCCTTGAATGCATCCCATGTGATCGCATGGAAGGTGAGTGTGGGCTTGTTAATCTCGAAGAAATCTTTAATTGCCTGCCTGAGTTCGTCCCTCAAGAGTCTATCCCTACAGAGGAAATTAGGGAAGTACCAGTGCGCATGCTTTGGTCTCGGTGCCGGCAAGCTGAGGGCCATCTCAAGAGGAGTATGGTCAGAAAGACATATTGGGTGGCAAGTGGACTTCAGGACAGCATTAAAGAGAGATTGGCTAATGAAAATGTAATCGATTTGGGAATAGGTTCTATGCAAGTGGGAGAAGAAGGAATAGTTACGCAAGGTGGGATTAGAGCCCCTCCACACATCCACCAAGCCCAGATTTTGGAGGTATGCCCTGAGTGCCTTCCCAAATACTCCCCCCGCCACCCTGTGTGGGTGCGTCATTTCGAGCCCCAAATCCCAGATCAGGTTGAAGTCCCCCAATGAAACAATGTCCCCTTAAGCAAAGTTTTCCATGGTCGTGAAGAAGGAGAGGGGAAAGTCCTGCTGGCCAACATTGGGCACATATACTAATGCGAACGTACACATTCTTCCCCCCAATTCACCTCTCACCATCAGGTATCTCCCTGCCTTGTCGCATCTTGCGTCTTGAGATTGGAACAGGCCCCAGTGTGAAAGAGGAGTGCCACCCTGTTCTACTTTGAGGCATGAAAGTATATAAAAATTAGAGGGTAAGCTTTGTATTTTAGACAGTGTTCCTCGTATTTTTTAGGTGCATTTCCTGGATTGCTACCACCTTAATATTATGCTCTAGCAGGTATTACCAAAGGCGCTGCCTCTTGTTAGGGGAATTAAGGCCCCTAACGTTCCATGTTATACAACTAACTGCCATTCAAATCTGGATGTGTGCCGACCCCACCTCCATAGGACCAGTGATATTCCCCCCTCGTCGCCCGCCCCACCCCCGATCCAGTAAATATAAATCTGAGCAAGACTACCATGACATCCAAATTACATATCAAACAGTAAAAAACAAGAACTAAGAGTTCGGATATTCCCCATCATGGAGGAGAACCCCTCCACAAATAACTCCAGGAATGAGCCCACTTCCGCTCGTCCGACCCCTTTCACTCATAGTATTTAAGGCGTGTAAAAACCGTTAAGTGCTATTGAATTATATTTGCGTGACTCCCCCCCCCCGCCACTAGCTACTCAAATCTGCCCCATACATAGCAATTGAGAGTCCTCAATCCCAGTACCCCTTTTTCTAAGCTCCCCCTTACCACACCCTTGGTGGGAAGTATTCCGCTCAACTGACAGGAGGAACAATGCAGTGACGAACCCCAGAGCCAGCTAAATTCAGTCTGGTGTTTTCTTACTCCCACGTCCCATCGTTCGCCACGGACCTCCACCTTGTATTTGCGTGACTCCCCCCCCCCCGCCACTAGCTACTCAAATCTGCCCCATACATAGCAATTGAGAGTCCTCAATCCCAGTACCCCTTTTTCTAAGCTCCCCCTTACCACACCCTTGGTGGGAAGTATTCCGCTCAACTGACAGGAGGAACAATGCAGTGACGAACCCCAGAGCCCGCTAAATTCAGTCTGGTGTTTTCTTACTCCCACGTCCCATCGTTCGCCACGAACCTCCACCTTGTCACTCTTTCTGCTGCTCCCCTTCCTTATCCCTCGAAGATATTGCGTGTCTAGGTGAGGAAATCTTGACTCCTAGGAGGTCCACCGCCTCCTCCAGTTCCATACAATGGAGTTGTTTATTGTCCCATTGAAAAGCGATCCCATAGGGGCAGGTCCACCGGTACTTTATTTTTCACTCTCTCAGGGTGTCGGTGATTGGCCAGAATTGCTGCCTGCGAGCTAGCGTGGCATGGGCTATATCCTGGAAGAGTATGCACGTGGCGTTCTGGAAGATGACCTTGTCTGCGTTCCTCGCCTTCTGCAGGACCATTTCTTTTATCTTGAAGGAGCTGAATTTTGGCAAGACGTCTCGAAGCCTTCGGTAATCCTCCTGGAGCCATGGCCCGGCTCTGTGGACTCACTCAAGCCGGATCTCAGGGCCTTCCTCACCCACGACAGAGGAGAAAAGACCCACCATAAAGGCCTGCGGGTCCGGACTCTCACAGCCTTCTTCCAGGCCTCTGACTCGTATGTTGGCCCGTTAGGACCGATTTTCCAGGTCCTCGCACTTGAGCAAAGAGGCCCTCAACTGGCCACTTAGGTCTGCTGTACCTTCTTCCAGGGGATTCAGACAATCAGCTAGCTCTTGATATTTCAACTCTAGGTTCAACGTACGTGTGCCCACCGAGTCAACATCAGCCAGCAAGGCAAACAACTTCCCTCTCATCTCCGCTCTGATAGTCTCAAAAGAGGCGTCCATATCAGCTTTAATGTCTGCATGGAGCTCCTTCTTAAACTCCCTAAAGGAAGTCAGTAAGTCTTCCCTTGTTAGCACCATTTTGCATTTGGGAAGGGCTGCCTCCTCCCCGAGTGACCCTGCTCCTGAGGCAGCAAAATAACTGGAGACTTTGATGTTGAGTGCTTTTTTTCGGTGGCATAATGGGGCAAAGCTTCTGGTCAGCTCTTGGTCACCCTCCTGTCTGCCCAGAACGAGTCTGCACTCAATCAATGAGCCGCCATCTACTTCTCACCCCCTGTGGGGTGCTCCAAGGTCTCCTTTCGTGGCTAATATAGAAGCTGCTTGTTGGGCCCTCATGAATTCTCACTGTAATTGCATACACAGGGTCTAATCTCAGTCCTTCCAAGCCGGCTTTCCCTCTGGGTCCGAGGCTTCAAAGTCCTCCCCCTGCCAGCATTTCTCACTGTAAAGGGCACACACACTCTTCTTTGTAAGCCTTCCCTTGGTCGTGCTCCCTGCATTCTTCTCCCTATGGTGGCCATTTTAGAGTCAGGCACCGGGCGCCCATAGCTTAAGAGTCGGCTCTTTCATTTCTTTGTTCTCCGCAAATGGACCCTCTGCAAGCGGCAGTCTCCACCTAGTGACCTCCGTGCTTTCCTCTCTGCCAGCCTGACCCCCGCCAGTGAATCGAGTCAGCGGGTCATTTCAAGCTGACAGACCCACATCTCCAGCGCCCCCCCTCCTTCCAAATTAGCCCGCTATTGGGCTCCGGTGTGTGTCCTTCCTTGCTACATGGGGGGCCCTTGCGCCTCCGCTCACCTTTCCTACCGGCGGCGGTCCTCAACTACAGCTGCTCGTTGCTCCCGTTGGGCTGGACTGCCATTTTGTGAATGCCTCCGCTGGAGCGGTTGCAGCTCTGTTGGCGCTGTATTACGGCAAGTCAAAGTCTCCCAAGGGTCCAAAATTCCTCATCAGCAGTTCCCCCACTCCTAGCTTTTCCTCAGGGTAGCCGGAGTGCCATTTGTAATGCCCTAAATCATTACAACGTCGGGGCCTGGGACGGAGCTGATCTGAGTCACGTGTGGCCATGTTGGTTGGCCACTCCCCTGTCAAGCTTTTTAATCTTAGTTTTGAAGGCAGATGTGTGTGTCACACTGGATGTTCCAGCAGCTTGTTAAGCAAAATGTTTCTCAGAGCTTTTTCTCGGAAAGGCATTTCTTCTTGTGTAATATTCAGATATTTACATACATTGTTCATTAATGTATTGCTCTGTTATCCCTTAGTCGAATCAGTATTAAGTTTCTTGAAAACAAACACTCTCATTAAATCTTGATCTGATCTGCATTATTTCTGCTATACTAGGAAATAATTTGTTGAGCTTATATATTTGATCCAATGCTATAGATGCCTAGTTTAAGCTACATTGATTTTACTGATGAGGATAGCCTCATATCCAGGAAAGAATAGCAACTGTCCTTATGTAATTTAAACATATTTTTGCAGGTACAGTGGGCAACACTCATTGCTGGAGAGTAAAACCTATGGGAAGGCATTTATGTTTAATATGCAGTTCTACAAATATGGCACCTCCTGAAATACATGGTGTAGAATAAAACACACACCAAAATATACAATATTTCAAAACCAATAGGATACATGATAGAATCAAGCTACCACAGAGTAAAACAAATATGATACACTGCAGCATGATTACTGTGCTAAGTGAATGATATGGATAATTTATTGTTAAGCTTGACATACTTGGTGTGGTCTTCCCCTAAACTTTTTGTCGTAAGCCCTCCCATTTTTTTTATTTGATTTTGTTGGCATTAGGGTTCTGTGCACTTTACCACTGTTGGCCAGTGCTAAAGTGGTTATGTTCCCTCCCTTAAACATGGTAAAATTGGCCCACAAAGTCCCTAATATATGGTACTACCTAGTATATGGTACTACCAAGGGCCTATAAATGGAATACTACTAGTGGGCCTGCAGCACTCATTGTGCCACCCAGTCAATTAGCAATTTAAAAGATGTCTCAGGTCTGCCATTGCAGCCTGTAGGGCAGTTTAACAACTGGCATTTCAGCACTGCAAAATAAACCTTTTGATGGACCTAAACTCTCCTTTTTAATACATATGTCACCCCCAAGTTATGCCCTAATGGCCCATAGGGCAGGGTGCATTTTATTTAAAATGTTTTCTTAACGTTTACATGTTCTGGTAGTGAAAAACTTCTAAATTCATTTTTCTCTACTCCTTAGCCTATCTCTGCCTTTGGATAACATTGGGTAACCATATTAAATGTAATTAAGTGCCAACTTTAGATTGGGAGCAGGTAGAAATGTTATGTTTAGACTTAACTGAATCACTATTCTGAAAATGCAACTTTTTGAAAGGTATCATCTTCCTGTTCCAACCATTTATGTCTTCTACCTGTATCCTGGATCATATTAATTTGAATGTCTCTGCAGTTGGGCTTTGTGCATTCCTCCCAGACAGTGAGACAAAAAGGAACTAGATGTTGGCAGGATGGCCATCCTTCTGGGGTAGTTGGTGGTGAAGCTGTTCCCTGCCCCACTTACGTTTTAAAGAGATTGCCTCCAGCAAACACAAAGGAACCTGATACTAGTCTTTTGTCACCCCAAACTCTTGGAAACTTTGTGGGGAAAGGAGCTTTCCAGAACCAGATGTGGGCGTAGCATAGGGAGTCCCCCATTCAAAGGGTGGTGCCATGTATAAATATTGGACCCTTAAAACAACTCTTTAGTACCCTCCTGGACCTGTGGAAGAATTCAGAAGGGCTGCCTTGTTCCACAGAGGATTACCCTGCTGCTTGAGGCCTGCCTTGTTCCCCTGAGGGCCTCCCTGCTGTTACCAGAAGACAGCCCTGCTGCTTGAGGCCCGCTTCACTCATTAAAAGATTGCCCTACTGCTTGAAGTTGCGCCTTTCTGCCTGGAGGTGGGCTAAAGTATTTCCTTGAACCCAGGACCACCAGAAGTGACTCCGGTGGCTAGTTGACTGCACGCCTGTGTGAGCTAGAGGGACAAAAAAAGCTCCAAGGACCTTGAACCCTGCACCTGGCCTCTGCTAGAGTGAGTGCTAACCCACAAGTGATGCCCGAATGTCCTAGGTCCTTGGAAGTGGTGTTAAAAGTGCTGCTCTTGCCTAACCTTAAAAGTAGAGTCTTAAAACAATTTTCACTAAAAGGCACCAGATGAGCCAACAGAAGACCCATACCTACCTGCCAGCTGATCCGCCCACTGTGCATTGCCGGTCAGACTGACTTTACTGTAGCTTCCCCTACGTTCTTCTTCTCCGCAGCTAATCCTGTTTAATGGGACCTCTGACAATGGTTATCGGCCTCATGGAGTACTCTATGGCCTGCAGCTTCCCCTCGCAGGAGGTTTTTGACTTTCAAAACGTTGTGTCACAAGGTGGCAGCAGAATGTGTTTTGCTTAGTTGCAGTTTGTAGTCAGGTATCATTCATAGGGTAATGTAATAGTCATTGCATGTCCTGACTTGCTAGTGTCATATCATTAATCACTACCAATCAGCTCCGCATTACCTGCCACTTACTGTAACAACCACCCAATCCACAGCCATGATACCTGCCTTTGTGCCTGTACTTTCTGCTCTAACATGCATCAGGCTCATAGAAGTTGAGGACTCCAATGCCCTCATATGATCAACACTTCAGTGCCCTAAAACACATCTACTACTACCAGGGCCACAGACACAGTCCCTGCTGCCATCACCGCATCTGCTCCCATTTCACAACCTGCAGCTGACGTCATTGTGCAGGAAGTGGATGACTGAGAGAAAGATAATGTGCCAGCACCAGTTAAAAGAGTAGCCATAGAAGCCTGAGGTCCACATGTCGGGATTAGCCACTGCAATGTAGTTGCATGGTGTTAATGCAGTGCATTTGTGAATAGGTGCAAAATTGAATGCCTGCGTGGCACATCAATTTAATTGTTGACATTGACTGTATGTCTTGATCAGATATAGTCACACGTTTTGGGTGACACACTAAGGTAGAAGGGGGTTAGCAGCACACTGTCACATCCCAGCACATTTCGTCCCTGAGCATTATTGTAAATGCAGTACACAATTAGCACTTACTTCAATATTTAGTGTAGTCTTTCACCAGAGTTGGTGAGATAGTGCTGAACATCTCTATACACATGTTTCTGCATTTCATCCTTCATGAGTAGAGAATAGAAAACAATTTCATCTGGGGTTGTTGTAAATGCTGCCAAAGTCTTCAGTACCACTCACAAGCACACAGGTGAGTCTCCAAAGCCCGTCAGCTTGCTGGCTCAAGGGACCCTTTTAAACAAAAGGGGGTTGGGAGCACACTGCCTCACATCCCAGCACAGTTCGCACCTTTGCATTATGGTAAATGCAGTTCACAATTAGCACTTACTTCAATATTAACTGTAATTTTTCACCAAAGTTTGTGCAGATAGTCCTGTATATCTCTAGACACATGTTTCTGGATTTCATCTTTCATCATGCAGAAAACAATTTCATTTGGGGTTGCTGGAAATGCTGCCAAAGTTTTCAGTACCACTCACAGACACACAGGTGCATCTCCAGAGCTTGTCAGCTTGCTGGCTCAAAGGAGCCTTTTAAAAAAGTGGGTTGGGAGCACACTACCTCGCATCCCAGCACAGTTCACCCTTTGCATTATGGTAAATGCAGTACACAATTATCAATTGCTTCAATATTAACTACTATTAAGTATGCAAAAAAGTGATAGATGGAATGAATGAATGAAGGCTATTTATTTTGCGCTCAGCTACTCCTGGAGTGTCCCGATTCCTAAGCACCAGCTTTGGGGCTTTAAAGAGAACAGAACCTAGCCATAATCCCCTTTACCCTAACTAATAAAGAGGTATGTTTTCAGCGAATTTGAAAATTGTCTTCTTCAATCGTTAATCTTAGATGTCTAGGTATCTGGTTCCACATGCCCGTGGCCAGGACCATAAAGGAGGAACCCCCTCTACGTTATTTTTTTAAAGCGAGGTACTGTCAACAGTCTGCCTGGCTGGAGCACAGCGATCTCTCAGGTCTGTAAGCCTTGATCCTTTCGTTCAGATAAAAAGGGTCCCTGGCATGAAGGGCTTGGTGTGTCAAGGTTAACGCTTTGAGCATTACTTGCTTGCTCACTGGATGACAATGAAGGTTCTCACAAAAAGCAAAACTGGTGAGTGTGTTGGTAACTTGAACAGTAAGTGGACTGCCACCTTTACTGCCTGTAGATGCTGGATTAAATAGTCTGGCATAACCAGGAATAAGACATTGACATAATCCAGCTTTGATAATATCAATGCCCTAACCACTGTGACCTGTGCTTCTTGAGGTGTCAGGTGCAAAAATGTCCTGAGCAGGTGCAGAATCCAAAGACAGGATTCCACCACCAATGAGATCTGGGCATTAAAGGATAGATTTAAATTGAACAGAATGGCCAGGTTTCTGTCCGCCTCCATTGGGGGCAGTGGAGTCGGAACATTAGTTGGCCAGGCTCCTGTTCATCCCGGTAGGGGGTTAGGCCGAAACAACGGGACCTTTGTCTTGTCCGGGTTACACTGAAGTTTGTTCTTTCTGAGCCACTCAAACAGCGCTTCTAAGTAGAGAGTAAACGTTTCTTTGATGTTGACTGAGTCTCTTTCGTAGGTTAGAAGGAGCTGTGTATTGTCAGCATAAGAAATAATCTTAATGCCGAACAATTCCACCAGGTATGTCAGAGGGGATAGGTAAATGTTGTAAAGGGTAGGGCTCAGGGCAGAACCATTGGGCACCCCTCCATCTTAACTGTTTGACTTTGGAAGAGTATGGCTTCATCCATATAACCTGTTCTTTTTCTTCCAGAAAAGATCTCAACAATCCAAGGGCCACATCTGCCATGGCCAAATATTCCAGTCTCGTTATCAAGATGCCCTGGTCCACCATGTCAAAAGCTGCTGACAGGTCCAACAACACCAATGGCACATTGAGACTGGCATCAAAACTCAGTGTAATAAGTTAAACGATTTCTAGCAATGCTGTCTCAGCAAGAAATGTATTGAGCTTCTGGTGTATACATTTTTCCAAAACGTTGGCAGCCACGGGCAGTAATGAGACAGGACAAATATTAGCTGGTACTTCAGGGTCTGTATTAGGCTTTTTAAGGAGGGGGACAGCATTTGCTCTCTGCCAGGAGTCAGGATTAACACCCAACTGAAGTGAATCAGTGAACAGCTCCCGATAAATTGATACAAACAATTTTGTCAGCCACAGCCGCCAAAACAAGCAGAGGAAATGGGCCTTCATTTGACCCTGACTTGCACGTTGCCAACAGCTTCTTTAAGTCCTCTATTGTAGGAGGCACAAAGATTGTCAACTTAGTTTCTGCTGTAGGCCCAGAAATGTCACCAGGTACTGTGGCAAAAGCTGGGAAATTGGACCTCCTCATATTGGCTTGGATTTTGAAGATCCTGTCTTCATAGAAGTCACTTAATCTCATGCAAATAGTTTGATTAGACACCGAGAGAGGGGCTTTTATTTTAGGGTCAACAAAACTGGAAACAATCTTAAAAATATCCTTGCTATCATTGTTGGACTCTGATGCGTAGGGTATAAAAAGAGCAACATGCTTTTTTTATATTCTTATGGTAAAAATTGAGGGCCAGTTTATAACAAACCTCATGCTTTATGCATGAAATAATCTCAGTCAATGGTAATCACACGGGTCACATCCCAGTTCATTGTAATTTTGCATACTATACCACCTCAGTTTTGACCAAGCCATAAGCAAATCAGTCTTGACCCTACTCCCATGGGAATATTCTAGCCCGAACTACCAGGCCACGTCTTCCCTGAACTGGAATACAAGCAACTCAGGATAAGTTTTATCCTAGTTGGAGCTCATCAGCCAGGTTTAGCTTGGTTCCAGGGTCAGATTTTGAGGGGGCATGACAGCGTTTCTGTAGTTGTTTGCAAAGGCTACCATCTGCTCTGAGTAGGAGGAAGAGTTTGGACAAATGTCCTCAGTTCTTCTGATTTCAGGAATGGCAGAGCTATCTAGGGGCTGATCAGACCCTGGCCAATACATTCTGTAAGTAGACATGGAATGTTAGATAGCCCCCCCCAGCCAGGAGCAAGAGAATGTAGGTGGGCATGCGGTCGGAGGTGGTGGCCCCTGTGGCACCATGCTATTGGCTTGCTATAGACCGGTGCCCTTCTGTCTCCTGCACCTCTTCACCCTTGGAGCACCCTGGGCCTGAGTGGGGGGCATCCAGAGAGCCCTCCGTCAGCTGCTGGTATGCCTGGGAGAGAGGCCTGGGAAGCCACATGCGAGGCCTGGTGAAGAGACACTGCCCATTGCTGTCTTTGCTCCCTACGGCTCATATCTGTACTCAGTGTTTGGTGCCCTCACTGGATGGTGGATTGCCACAGAGGTGGGTACCGGGAGGTAGGGGCACTGATGATGATACTACCTGCTATTTGCTCCACCTGCTATTTGCACTACCTACATACTCACAAGGACAAAGGGACATTTCCCTCCCTCCCTGGGGTCAGATGTCCAGTGTTAGATTTGGGGGTCTCTAGTTGGCACAGGTAGGCACTTGTGACAAATAGGGTCCCTTGCCTCTAGTCAGGGTAAGGGGGTACACTCCTAAAATAACCCCTGCTCACCCCCTTGGTAACTTGGCACGAGCAGAGAGGCTTATCTCAGAGGCAGTGTGTAAAGCATTTGTGAACACATACAATAATCAAGTGACAACACTACATATGGACACCACACAGTTGTATATTAAAAATAAGTATTCTTTATATAGACTTATCACAAGACCACAAACGACACAAATCCACAATACTGTAACTATAAAATGGTAGAATTAGCTTAGTTCTTTTTAGATCTTAAAATGCGGCACTTTGAGTCAATGTACCTTTGGATGCGACACGCAGGGCAACGAAAGTGTTGCAACGATGGTGATGCGTTGATTCCTTACTGCGCTTCCGGGGCGCTGCGGCGAGCAACGCTGTGATGCGATGACATTTTGGTGCAAAGAAATAAAGATGTTGTCTTCTTCTTGATGCGGCACGCTTCTTCGATGTTGCGAAAAGTCTCAACTCGATGCGTCAGCTGCAGTGGCGACACCCTTGTTTCGTGATGTGACGACAGCGGCTTTGGCGACGACACTCTTCTCCGACGATGCAAAACGCTTTTGCTCGATGAGACAGTTGCAGCGGCGACACCCTTGTTCAGTGATGTGATGACAGTGGCTCCGACGGCGGCACACTTCTTCATGGATGCGAGGCGCTTCTGCGGTGCAATGCGACAGCTACAGCGGTGACACCCTTGTTCCGTGATGCTGCGGCTGCGACACGCTTCTTCTTCGTTGCGAGTCGCTACTCGTGATGCAGTGCAATGCGACAGCTACAGCGGCGACATCCTTGATGCGACTGCAGCGGCTGTGACGGCGACACTCTTCTTCTTCGTTGCGAGACGCTTGCAGCTTCTTGCGACACCCAGTCCGTCAGACGGCCCAAAACAACTGCAGGCACTTCCAAAGAACTCTTGGGGAGCTGGGGGTTGAGACTTTAGCAGGAGGCAAGCTCTTCTCTCAAGCCCTTGGAGATCTTTTACGAGTTGAAATAAAGCACCCAAAGTTCCTTTCTCCTTTCTTTGGCAGTCAGGCAACCACTGCAGGCCAATCCCCCAAGCAACACTTCAGCTTAGGAATAGCCCCAGTTTCTTCTGGTTCCTCTCCTCAGCAAAGGTTTCTTCTTGTTGTCCAAAAGTGATCTAATTCTCTGGGGTTTGGGACCCCTCTTTTATACTAAGTTTCTCTTTGTTCTCTGAAGGCAGAGAGGCCTTTGCCTAGTCCAAACCAGTTCTGGTCAGTCCTCGAGCACTTTGTTTACATGACTCCTTCTTTCCTTTCAGAGAGCAGGGCAGCGACATCAGACGCACTACAGGAGGTGGAGCCTGCATTGTGAAGGGAAGACACAGCCCTATGAAGGTCCCAGGTGCAACTCCTCCCTCCCATCTAGATGCAGATCTCTCTACTCACCACTGGGCTGACTCACCCTGTCTCCTGGAATCCCCCAGCCCCTGTCACTCAAACTCCAGACAAGGAATACACAGCCTAGCAGAGGCAGGTTTGGATGGTTAGACAAGAAAATACCTACTTTCTAAAAGTGGTATTTTCAAACACAGAATATTAAAACCAACTTCACTAAAAGATGTATTTTATATTACTGAGTTCAGGCATACTAAATTCGAATTTCTTCCCTGAGTCAGTTAGGATTATAGGATGTAATAATCAAACGGCCCAATCTGGCCTATGGAGAACAGGTAGCCTTGCAATAGTGAAAAATGAAAATGGCTGTAATTTACTATTAGGAGATGCCACACACATCAGGGCTTGTCCTACCTTATACTTACAATGCACCCTGCCCTTGGGCCTACCATAGGGGTGTCTGATATGAAGAAAAGGGAAGGTTTAGGGACTGGCAAGTGGGTGCACTTGACCAGTCAGCATGACAGTACCAGACTGCACGCAAGCTCTGCAATGGCAAGCCTTAGACACATTTTAACAGGCTGCTTCTGTGGGTGGCACAACCAGTGCTGCAAGCCCACCAGCAGTATTTGGATTACCAGCCCTGGGCACTCCTAGTGCACTGTACTAGGGTCTGACAGGTAAACCAAACCAACCAATCATGGAATCACTGATTCATACATTAATTTACAATAGGGAGAGTATATGCACTTTAGCACTGCTCAACAGTGGTAAAGTGCCCAGAGTCAGAAAACAGCCAACAACAGGGCAGAAAAAATATAGGAGGAAGGCAAAAGGTTCATGGATGACCCGGCAAAAAGGGCCAAGTCCAACACCCAGCATGAGGGGCCCCATATAGCCTACTTGACGGCCTCCCTAGAGCAGGGGAGGTCCTACGAGACCCGCCCCCCTGAGACCTCTGTTTGACGCCCAATTTTGACCTGTGGGCCCCTCTGCAGATGGCCGTTGCTGCCGGTTGAGCCCATGCGGGGGATCTGCTGGTATGGTGGGGACCCCCACATTGCACCAACACCACCCGGGACTCTGGAGGGGTGTTTAGAATCAGAGCTTTCAGTCAGCCTCTGGTACCTGTCCACCCTGGCTGGCCAGCGACAGTGGCTAGTGTCTGCTGGACCCTAGTGGACTTTGGCCCTTGATTACTCATTTCAAAGCTGGAGTGGTAACACACTCCTCTCCTGCTGCGGTCTCCTTGCCTTCTGTGGCAGAAAAGGTCCCCATCTTGCACCAGTATGACTTCGCAGCGCAACCCCAAGAAAGACAACATCCTTAAAGACATGTTCTCCGTGACATCAGTGAAGAAGACGTACCTGCCCAGAGAGAATCCCACCGCTGCAGAGGAGACAATGGCAGTGGAATCGGCGGGGAAGAACACCCTAGTGGTGTGGTCCTTTTTGGAACACCTATTTGGGATTACTGCAGGAGGATTTTGCGACTTTCAAACAAGACATAGCGTCACAGGTCAAGGACCATAGAAGGGACATCAGTGACTTAGGCCAAAGATTGGACTCACCTGATCTAAATTACGATTCCCTTGAAGAGGCACTGGATGGCCACTGCTGAGAACTCATTGAGCTGGGGGACAAGAACCTGGAACTGTAGTACCAACTTGAGGACCTAGAAAAACGATCTTGTTGCTCCAATATCCAGATCAAGGGTGTCTCTCTGCAGGCGATCTAATGGTCCTTGGAGGATTTTGCTGTACGTCTTTTCCGTCATGTGGCCCCGGAGCTCACGAATCAAACTATCATCCTAGAGCACAATCATACAGCAGGCTATCCCGCCCGCTACCCGGGTCAGGCAGGGGACATCCGCACTTGCCTGCATTATTATAGACGAAGGGAAACCATCCTCGAAGGAGTGCGTAACAAACCAGCCATTGACTTTGAAGGTTACAATATTGGCAATATCAGTACCATTCTCCTATGACACAGCAGCGCCGCCGCACCCATAAACCCCTAACTGAGTTTCTCTGTGAAAATGGTATCAGGTACAAATGGCGGAACTCTTTTTTAACTCCAATTTGTGTGGAACAATGAGACACAGAGCATTCAGACCTTAGAAGAGGTCCGGTCACTGGTGGACATGCTGCAACACTTTGGAGATGCTATGGCCCAGCCATCTGTGCAGGCCCGGCTTCGCCTTCCCCGGGCCTGCACTGCTCTACATGCCTGAAAAAGAACAAGCTATGCAAGCCATCTGAGAGTGAGAGTCAGAGGGAGAGGGCAGCACTGATACACCAGCTACAACACCAGGATACTGCCTCTCAAGTGGACAGCTACCACTAAATTGCTGTCAAACATGTGGTCACCACTCCACTGACTAACAGCAATATTGATAATCCACAATGGGGTACCGATCTTGCTTTTCTTTGCTGATAGCTGTGGTCCTAGTACGCGGTCCCTATAACCGTAGCTGCTGCTTTTGGCAGCAGAGTTCCCCTCCAGTTTCATCAAGATGAAGACGAAGAGGCTTCGGAATTCTTACACTGGAAGCGGCTATGCTACCTGTGTTTTGACCGGCAATATTTTTCCTCAGGACCTGGGAAGAAGTCTGCGATGGCAACACATTTTCCTGAGAGGGTGACACAGACACATGATCAGATACATGACAGGCTCCTATCGCTTAGTCTAGATTTAAAGGGGCATAGAACTACATTTGCCAATCTCTATGGACCTAATGAATACAAGGATGCCTTCCTCAAGGAGGCGCATTGGTCGTATTCTCACCACCTCTGACACGGACATTATCGTAGGTGGGTACTTCAACATAGTCTCGGATTCACTACTAGATAGGTCTACCCATAGATAGGGGCAGACAAGCGTACTGTCATCCGCTTACAGATATTGGCTGACTGAGGTGGGGTTTATATTTATAATGCAGCAGATGCATCTGGCCAATGAGGACTATACCTTCTTTTCTGCGACACATCAAATGCACGCTTGCATTGATTTTATTGTCACCTCACCACGTATTACCAGAGCTCCTACTGCGTTCGATATTGGGGTGGTTGCCCTATAGGACCACTCCCCTGTCACTTTATGATTCACTCCACTTAACTCCGCCTCGTCTTACCCCACTTGGCATCTCAAAGCTTAGCTTCTTACCTATGAAAAAATGCTCACAGAGATCAAATCCACCATTGACTCTTTTCTAGCTACAACTGACACACCGGCTACACCTGTCACTCTATCGTGGGACACAATAAACGCTGTGGTGCAGGGCCAGTTTATCGCCATAGCGGCACGCCTTAATATAGATAGATGTAAAAAGCAAACACAGTTAGAGACTACAGTCAGAGGTGTAGAAGATGCCCATTAGTGTACCAGTTCGCTGCCAGTCCGGCGAAAACTTGCAGCAGCTCGCAAACAGTTAAAAGCCATAGACATGGACAGGGCAGAATAAGCCCTGCTAGATGTAAAGCAAAAATATTATGCAGGCTTCGAGACCCTGTGTATAATGAGCTAGGGAATGAAGGTACCTTCATTCCCAAGAACGGGAAAGATCCAAAGCACTGCCCCTCATATTGCCGCATTTCTATATTAAATGTAGATGTAAAGATCTTTACAGGCATATTGCCTACCAGACTAGCTCATTATACACAGGGTCTCGAAGCCTGACCAGACCAGGTATATACCCGAGAGAGGTTGTGGTGACAACACAAAACGCCTCTAACATCTGCTGGATAAGATACAATGTTCCCGCACGCCAGCCCTTCTCCTCTCTATTGACGTGGAGAAGGCATTTGACTGGGGCCATTGGCCATATCTATTGACGGGGCTGACACCCACGGTTTTGCGGTGGGTCTAATGCAGCTATGCCTTCCCCAAGGCGATGGTAAGAGTTAACAAACTCCTGTTCCAACCTTTCCTATTGCTAGAGTCACTCGCCAGGGCTGTCCCTTCTCACATTTATTGTTTTCTTTACATAGGGAAACTTTTTCTGAATGGATACGTAGTCACCCACAGACTTGGGGCATTGCAGTTGGGGGTGGTGATGGGAGAATTGGAAACCTTTGGGTGAACCTCGCGCTTTAAGCCCAATTTCCAAAAATCATCTCTGTGGTGCTAAGGAGACTCTACCAAGAAGAAGAGCTGTGCTAGTGGAAGCACTGCCATTTTGCTAACTGATTTGCTGTGTCGGCCTGTTGATTTCTGGGCTGCAGGAGGGACTGCCACTTTGCTACCTGCTCTGCTGTGTTGGCCTGCTCTCTCTGAGCTGGGTGATGAGACTGGACCTGTTCAGTTCAAGCTTTTTCAGCCTATGTAACTCCAAGGGGCTTGTTGTCTTGCCCTCTGTTCGGGTAATCTCAGGGCTATCAAAGATTTCCTTTTTACAAACAACCGCTGTTAGGCTCAGTTACTCTGGAGTCTTGCTCTTCCTGACTTGCCCTCAACCAGTCCATGGCCTTTGCAGAGTGTTGCCAGCTGTTTTCAGGCATCCACATGCTTCAACACAGTGCACCGATCAAGAAACGCAGTGTCTGCCTGCTCGAGCGCAGACTATGGTGTTTGTCGACTTCGCTGAAGCCTCAGTACCCAAAGGCAGTCCAGCGCAACCCAGCACACACTGCATGCATCAAGGAAAGGCAGGCGTATGCCCTCTCTGACTCCAATCATCTCATCATATGCAGCAAGGGAAGACTCCAGCTACGCGGGTCCCTAACCAGAGGTCAACGACACTGCTGAAATCCCCAGAGAAAAGTACTGGGCGCTCTGGGACTTACGAGGTCCTTGTCGCCCACCAGCGCTCTCATGGGCGGCCTCAAAACGAGCGAGTAGATCAGTCTCCCGCACACTTGACATTGCATTTTGACTGTAATAACTTTGAAAGCATTGCTTCATGCTGACCCGGGGATAAAGTCTGTTCCCGATCCAGAGCGTGAATTACTGACATTTCCCCAGCGTAACCATAAAGAACCTACTGAAAGCACAAGGGCTCTTTCAGAATTGTACATTCTTAAAGTATTTGTAACTTGAGATGCTTTATTTGGATTTTTCTTGTTTTTATCTTGTTTTAAAGAGTAAAAAATATGCTATTTTCATACCTCATTGTGAAGTCTTCCTTTGTGGTGTTTTCACTGTGTTACTGTATATTCACGTATGCATAACTACTTTACACATTACCTCTTATGTTAGGCCTGACTGCTCTGTGCCAAGCTGCCAGAGGATGAACAAGTGCTGAAGTATGTGACTGACTTTCCATGACTAGAATTTCGGTCCCTACTCAGAGTGCATACCTCTGCCAACTAGGAGCCCAATTCTTAACAAATATATTTATTATGAAATGTGTTATATTCATTTCATTGAAGGTTATATTCATTTAAGCACATCATATTCATTTCAACATGTGTCATATTTCTCTTAACAGTGCTTGCTATATTTTCTGTAAGGGCTATTTTCATTTCAGCACAATTTATCTGTGAGTTTTGTACAGCGTGAACTAGACCCGAAGGTATCAGAGCGCTTTACAGAGTAAGCACAATAATAATAACATGAGGTACATTGAGAATATATCAAAATATATTGTAACGGTCAAAAAGGCAAACGTTATACAATGGGATATGTAGCAAGTTCCCCAATTACATAAAGCACAAATAAAAATATACATCAACATTATATAAAAGAAGAATCCGATAGACAAAGGGACGTGAGGATGTAAAGTACTATGGTAGACATAGTATGAGAGTTGCAAGGGTAGGGAGAGTAATTGCTCAGTATTTCCCCAAGGTAGTGAATGAGCATGGCAACATAGTACTTAAGATCATGAAACTAGCACTTTACAGAGTAACTTTAGGTACATAGAGGGCAAATACAAATAAGTGTAACGGTAAGTAGGGAGTCGACAAAATACAGTGGGTTATGTAAGCAAGAAGCAGCCAGAAACAGAGTTACATAAAGTGTGAGTGAAAGTACATAGCAACAATAAGTCAAAGAAAAATACAAACAATAGAGTATATCAAAGTTCTGAGGTAGTTGAGGAAGGGAGATATAAGAATGGGGAGAGTCAAGGTACAGTTTTCCCTGAGGTAGTTATGTATAGAGGTGGTTATGTATAGATTTACGTGAGGAGTGCAGTGTAACATAAGTCCAGGACATTTTAATATATGTTTTATTCAATTTGGAATATGGTTTAATAACATTCACTACGTAAAGTATTCATTCTGCTGTTTATCAGATTTGTTTTGCTACATGGTATATCAATTCTGATATGTATCACATTGGTTTTGAAATATGTTATATTCATTCTGGTTTGTGTTATATTAGTTTTGCTGTGTATTTCAGGGGGTGTCAAATTTGTAGAGCTGTAATTTCACATGAACTGCTTCCCATAGAGGTCCCTTACAGACCACTGATTGGACCATTGTCTAGGGATACCAAAGGGTAAGCCAATATTTTTTGTTATTCATTTTATGAGTACCATTAAATTAATGTTATCTACTATGGATTTTGTCATATTCACTGTTTATGTATTCACTGGTTATTTATTCACTCTCTGCTAAGCTCCAGTTGAAGATAACACAGTCCCACTCTGTGTTTCATGATGCCCATCTGCTCACACTTATACTCTTCATATTGTTTTCCCCTTCCTCTCACATGCTGTATTCCCCACTGGGGTTTTTCTGCCAGTAGGTCCTGCTGCTATTATTGTGGTCTCTGACCACTCATTTTCATCTTGTACTGGAAATCTCTCTTATTTCCCACAGCACCCCAGGGGTCACTTTTCCCTGGGCAGGAGACCCGGATGCTATCCAACTTGCACATCAGTTGTATGGTTCATCGTGTTGTTTGGCATTACCGCCTACTATATAGACTTGAGTAAGAAAAAAACATGCATTCCTTCTGTGTTGTATTATGTTCCTCCTACAGAAATCAACTTCTTCTTACACTCAAGGGGGCATATTTATAAGAGGAATTCAGTAAGCGATTTATGAAGGCTACCTTGAGTGGCCCTGAGTGGCCTCATAAATCTAGAGTAACGCAACGCAGCACAAATCGCTGTGTTGCTTTGCCGTGACCTGGGAAGGCGTTCCATGTATGTTGTGTAGGCATTCCCATGCAACTCCCATGGTTTTTGACAAATTCCTAGATTTACCAAAAGTGGTGGACCTGGGATTACAAAAAAAAGATACACCTTCCCAGGGAGGCATAACGAGAAGAGATATATTTATTTCTCCTTGTTACTTCCTCGTTAAAGAGGAATATGCCTCTCAGAATTGTTTTTCTACAGGAAGGTGACCCTTCCTGCACAAACACTATCCTGCATGCAACACAGGAACCCTTGGTGCAAGGGTGCCTGCATTGGCGCTTGGCAGCCAAAACAGCTCCATTGCAGGGCCAAAGGCAAGCTGCACCATATTCTTTTAAATATGGTGCATTCCTACTCTTTCCCTGTAGCACAGCGCAGGAAGTGACTTGCTGCACAGCATTGTGGTACTTTCCCATAAATATGGGCTAAAGTTTGCAAGTTGCTAAGCACTATCATGGATTTCCACACAGTATCTAGCCAACCAGTCTGAAGACTGTTACTCCTTCACTATCTACGAAGGATACAAGCAACCAGTGAGATCACACTGCCACCATCTTTCAATAAAAGTCATCCCTCAAACTCCATTGGTCTAATGCTTTTTTTTACTAATGTTTGAAAAGGTGGACTGTTACAAATGTGCAGAGGCCCAGGTTCAAAACGGTTCCAGTCCATCAAGGAGGGGGTCTGTCAAAGAGCCAGGTTTTGAGGTTTCTTGCGAAGATGGGGAGCGATGTTGTCTGTCTGAGGTGGAGCGGAAGATCATTCCAGGCTTTGGCCGCGAGGAAGGAGAAGGAGCAGCCTCCCGATTTGGTCTTTCTGGTGCGGGTGACCATGGCGTAGGAGAGCTGGGCTGATCGTAGTGTCCTTTGGGGTGCGTGGAATTTGAGTTGGCTGTTCAGGTATGCTGGTCCGGTGTCATGAAGGTCCTTGAGTGCATGGGTGAGTAACTTGAAGGTGATTCTAGCCTCGAAGGGGAGCCAGTGGAGTGTTCGCAGGTGCTGTGAGATGTGGCAGTGTTTTGGCAGGTTGAGGACCAGTCTTGAGGCGGCGTTCTGGATGTTCTGTAGCTTGCGGGTGAGGTTTTTGTTAATTCCGGCATAGAGTGCATTGCCATAGTCGAGTCTGCTGGTGACTAGGGTGGAGGTGGCGGTCTTTCTGTGTTCGCGGGGGCTCCATTTGAAGGTCTTACGAACGAGGCGGAGGGTGTGGAAGCAGGAAGACGAGACAGAGTTGATCTGGTGGTCCATTTTGAGCTCAAAGTCCAGGATGATTCCCAGGTTGCGTGTGTGGTCCGTGAGGGTTGGTGGGTTTCTGAGGGCGGGTGTCAATCCAGGCATCGGTGTTTGGGCCCATGATGAGTGCTTCCGTTTTGTTGGTGTTTAGTTGTAGGCAGCTGTTATTCATCCATTTGGCGACGGCTTCCATGCCTTCTCGAAAGTTGTGTCTGGCGGTGTTGGGTTCGTTGGATAGGGAGAGGATTAGTTGGGTGTCGTCTGCGTATGACATAATGTTGAGTCCATAGGTTCTGACGATGGGGCTGAGTAGAGCCATGTAGACATTGAAGAGCATCAGGCTGAAGGAGGAGCCCTGGGGGACTCCGCAGTTGGTAGGTGTAGGGTCCGAGAGGAAAGGGAGGGTCTGACCTGCTGCGTTCTGCCATAGGGGAAGGAGAAGATCCAGTCAAGGGCCTTGTCCTGGATTCCTGCATCGTGGAGTCTGCATATTAGGGTGCGGTGAGAGACTGTGTCGAACACCGCTGAGAGGTCGAGGAGGATGAGGGCTACTGTTTCTCCTTTGTTCAGTAGTGTGCGGATGTCGTCTGTTGTGGCGCGGAGGGCGGTTTCCGTACTGTGTATTTTTCTGAAGCCAGATTGGGAGGAGTCGAGGATGTTGTGCTCTTTGATGAATGTGGCGAGTTGGCTGTTGATGGCTTTCTCGATTACTTTTGCTGGGAACGGAAGCAGGGAGATGAGTCTGTAGTTTTTTAGGTCGGTGGGGTCCGCAGACGGTTTCTTCAGGAGGGGGTTGACCATGGCATGTTTCCAGTCGTCGGGGAACGTGGCGGATGCCAAGGAGGGTTTGATGGTGTGGCGGTGCATGGATGCGATGGTGTCGGCGGCTCTGTTGAAGATGTGGTGGAGGCAGGGGTCCATAGGGGCCCCTGAGTGGATTGACTTCATTGTCTTCAGTGTGTCTTCTGTGGTGTCCAGTTGTCAATCACTGGTTTCCGGGTGTCGGGGTGGTTGGTGAGGGCTCAGTGTGTTGGTTGTCTTCGTTGAAGTTGGCGTAGATGCTCTTTATTTTATGGTTGAAAAAGGTGCTGAGTTTGTCGCTGAAGTCTTGTGAGGGAGGGATGTCAGTGGACTCGCTGGTGGGTTGGGTAAACTCCTTGATAATGTTGAAGAGTTCTTTGCTGTTGTGTGCGTGAATGGAGATTCTGTCTTCAATCGCTTTTTTCCTCATTTCTCTGATGAGTTGGTGGTGGGCATTGCTGGTGGCTCTGAAGTTGTTGTGGGCGTCTGTGGATTTGGTGTTCCACCAGGCTTTTTCAAGGTGGCGGCAAGTGCGTCTGGACTCTAGAAGTTTGGTGGTAAACAATCTGGCTTTCTTGGCGCGGGATTTGTTGTTTTTCTTGAGGAGGGCTATGGTGTTGGCGCTGTCCGAGATCCATCTATGCAGGGTTCGGGCTGCAGTGTTGGGGTCGTCGTTTTCCACGATGGTTGGGGTGGAATTGTTGAGTGAGGAGATGAGCTGGTCGTCGGTGATTTTGGTCCAGTTTCTTCGTGGGAGCAGGTGCTGGTGTCTGTGGATGGTGGTGTTCTGAAGGTGAAGTGAACGCAACAATGGTCAGTCCATGGGAGTTTGGTGGTGTGGCTGAAGGTGATGGAGTTTCCTGTTGTGAAGAGGGAGTTGAGGGTGTGCCCTGCTGAGTGTGTGGGCTCGGTTACGATCTGGCGGAGTCCAATGTTGTGGAGGTTGTCCTGGAGGGAGGCAGTGTTGGGGTCCAATTGGTTGTCGAGGTGGAAGTTGACTAGGACTCTTTAACATTTACCCAAACACAAGGATTGATTGCACTTGCAGCAAGAATTGGCCAAAACCCAGACTGCTGCATTTCAGAGAAGAGAAGGTCAATTTTGAAAGGGGGAATACTCTGATAAACTATGTGATGTTGGCTTGCTATCAATTTAACAACTAAGCGTTGTGCAATTTGCCTAATTGAGAACAGTACATTTAAAACTTGTTTAACACCTTAAAAAATGTAAACATAAAGCATTGAGTTTAAATATAAAAGAGTTATGTCCTCAGGGGTGCATTTTTGTGGCCAGAGTTCATATGTAACAGTCTCAATCATGATATTTGCATGTGTATGAGCCGTCAGACAGTAGTGAGCACTCTCCTGCTTTTCAGTCTTCAGATTATGCCATATGAATGCTCTACTGTACAAGTGGGTTAGCCACTTTAAAAGGCATTTACAATCTTCCCATTACTCTGGTATCGAGCTTTCTTCCCCAAATGACCCTAGGTGCGTCAAATGTTTAGGTTATGTTAAGGGAGGTCACATATACCACAATTGTAACCCATACAAATAAAGCCTCTGTACCTGGAAACTTGTATAGATCAGATGTCACACTTTGAACCCCTCTACTTACAGTGACCATTAATGTTGCAGCAAGACGTGGCATTCCTAAGTCATGCTCTGAGTTCATAATTCTCCCTGTCTTTAAAAAAGGAAACAGGACAATTCCTATTGTTATGGGGATATTTCCTTAATTGATTCTGTGGCCAAGAATATTGAATGCATAGCTTTAAACAGGTTGATGTCATGGGCCAGTGAAAATCTCATAATCGTTGATCTTCAGTATAGTTTTAGACCTGGATCAGGGACGATCGATCAGTATGCAAATCGTCATCTAATTATCAATATCTATACTGTGGCCAAGCAGGATTCTTTATACATTGCTTTTATGGATCTTAGCTCACCTTTTGACAGGGTGAATAGAGATAAACTGTGGAATATCATGATTTCTTTTGATGTTGACCTTAATTATGTTTATTTCTTGATTGACCTCCACTCAAACCTGTCTGCCTTGGTAAAGTATGGCCCAGGGGTCGAATGCTCTGAGTCTTTAAAATTAAAATGAGGGGTTCAACAAGGGTTTATTCTTGTTCCCTTCATATTCACCATGTATATGTATAATTTGAAAAATACCCTAGTCATGGGCAAACAGGATATGCCTTATGTGGCAAAGAGCCTGATTCCTGCACTATTTTATGCGGATGACACTGTACTTGCTAGAACAGCGTTAAGTTTGCAGCAAATATTAGATTCCTTTCTCACACTTATGAATTCCCTGACTCTCAGTGAAAGGCAGTACAATAAGCAAGTTGATTTCTTTACTTTTCTAGGAGTGCTGTTTGATTCCTCCAACTCCTGGGCATGAATCTTGATGTCAAGAAGACATAGCTTCTTATGGTCGATTTCCTCTGTTTTTTATTTTATTAGGAGGATGGGACACAGGCCTTTAGAGGCCATGTTCTATGCTATATGGGTAAATGTTTATCCATAGTCTCTTATGGAAGCAGCATTTAGGGGTATCAATCAATTAATCAAGGGTATTCAGGCACTGTGCTGTGAGTATCAGTCAAAGAGCCAGGTCTTGAGTCCCTTCCTTAAGTGAGTCAACAAGGGTGAAGTACACAGGTGGAGGGTAAGGGTGTTCCAGGATTTGCCGGCAAGGTGGGAGAGGATTTCAAAGAGAATATCTCTGGGAGTATTGATTGGATTATTGTTGTTTGGGTCTTATTTTACTCAGATAAAAGTCTACTATTTTTCTAAGCCTATGTGGAGTCTTTTTGTGATGTATTCTGTGTGTTACTGTGTGTGTGTGTTTCACAAATACTTTACACATTGCCTCTTGAGTTAAGCCTTCCTGCTCTGAGCCAGACTGAAATCGACCCGAGTAGGAGGGCTGAGCGGGCCTCCTTGCCTCTTTTATCATTAAAAACATAAATAAAGTAAAAAAACATAAATAAAGTAATAACCAGGCCCTGGGGGATAGGGTCCCCAGGGCAGAAATCAGCCTGGGGAGGTGCGCTGCATGGCCCCCTTCCCATTTCATAAAGGGTTGGCCCTGGAGGATGGGGTTCCCAGGGCACAAAACGGCCCAGGAAAGGGGGGGGCCATGCGACCCCCCCCTTCTCTACATATATAAAAAAAGACATTTTAAAAAGTTGGCTTCACACCAGACGCCCTGTCCCCTTTCTCCACCAGTCTGCAAACGCCCCTCCTGACGCGCTGCTGGTTAGGATTGAATTCCACTTTACTCTTGAGGACTTCAGGACTAGAGTGGACATCTTCCCCCAACCAAAGGTTAAAGGTTACTTACAGTTAGTAAAACCTATTTTCCCTATACAAAACAAGTCTAAAGTACACAAAATTCTAAAATTATATCTATAACTTTCATTTACAATTATTATACAGATGCAGACCTTGTTACACACTCTTTTCAGCTCGTTAACCAGACAAAACTAACTATAACTCACCACTCTACCATGCACATTATTGTGACAAATAATGTAATTGGAGTAGTTACAAGTGTTGTTATTAATGTTATGATTTCAAATGCCATAAGTACTATGAGTAATGTAGTATGCAAAGGTATATACAGTGCATGGTGAGTGATGTGACAAGACTGTGTTTGGAGGTGCGCGACTTATATAAATGTGGTGTGCAAATTATAAATTTAAGTTATAATTAAAACTTTTCAATTTTTTTATTTTGTTTATTTTTAGTTGGCTTTGTATTGAAAGAATACAGAAGGTATTTCTAACTATAAATTATCTTTAACCTTTGTTTTTTCTTTGTTTGTTCTTGGTTTTTATTTTTTAAGAAAAATGTATTTCAAATCGCAGTGTGGAGTGTCATTGATTGTAGTGTCATAAAGTGTAGTGTAACTCAGTACAGTACAGTGAAGGAGAGTGTCGTAGAATATAGTGTCATAGAGTGGAGTATTGCAGAGTGAAATAGAGTGGAGGGACGTAGTGACTTAGTGTACAGTGGAGTAAAGTGTTATACAGTGGAGTTTTTATTGTGTGTCATATTGTGGAGTGGAGTATCGTAGAGTGGAATGGTATGTTGTATGGTGGAGTGACGTGTAAAACCGTAGAGCTGAGGAGTGTACAGTGGAGTGCTGTAGACTGGAGTGTCATGAAATGGAGTGTGGTGAAGTAGAGTGTCATGGAGTAAGTGTTGTAGAGTGGCATAGAGTGTAGCATAGTGTTGCAGACTGAAGTGGCATAGCGTGGAAGTCAGTGGAGTAGAGTCTTGTATGTTAAGTGTTGATGAGTGTAGTTGTGAGATATTCCAGAAGCCAGACGTGGTGACTGCCCCTTTCTTTCCCTCACCAACATCCCGATCCCGGACAGGTGAAGACACAACACTGAAGAAGGACTGTCATTGTCCCTCACAGGCTGAAGGAAGGGGCATGGCTAGAACCAAAGAAGATGAAAAGCCGATCGTCAATCCTGAAGAGAGAGAGGACCTGAATCAGACGGGTGACAACACAACCAGGAAGATGCGGAGATTACGGGACAGCTGACGGTTTGGCCAGGGAATGCGGAGGAGCTTGCCGTGGACTCGGGACCCGACGACAGCCCGGAAACGTGGTGCGAGAAGTATTGGTCACCCTTGGAGGAAAGTACACCGGCCGCCACAACTCAGGACAGATGCAGCAGACACGGTACGTAAACAAGGGAAGGGAAGGCAACTCGGAAAGACATTACAGAAAACGAGTGAAAGAACGGGTTGTTTTTCCTTTATTTTCTTTTTCTTCTTCCCCTTCTTCAATGTTTTTTTTTCTCACAAAATATTATTAGATAGGCCAGATAACTTTATTGGGGCACTCTAAGGTGACTGGTGAGGTGAAAGGGAAAAGAACAAACCAGTTCAGCGACTGAAACCAAGTCATGGAAAAAACAGTGTAGCATCTGGAAAAGCCATCTTTTTCAAAATACCGATTACCACTAGTAGTGATCAGTGGGGATACCTGGAACCTTTTTCCTTTACTCTTCTTTATCACCACTAGACCATTAGGAAGGCACCGAAGTGACTAGCCTCCAGAAGACTCACAGTTGTCAGGTTTGGTGAAGTTGTCAATACAAAGATACAAGATCGAACCACATACTTACTGCCACCTTCAGTTTTTTGTTTTTTTGGAGCCCCCGGGTGATTTCCTCCTCCTCAACACCAACGAGCCGCAACAGAGACCTGCAAGAAGAAGGAAGAAGAGTCAAAGAAGCATTTGTTTTAAACTTGTATTATAACTGTTCTGCCGATGTTAGAAGGTGACCTCAGAGGAGCCCGGAGGGGGCCCTGATTATCCTGAGACCAACCCTCGAGGTATCGTAGCCGGGCACTGGCGGGAGACTCCTCAGGGGAGGAATCTCGTATCTAGGATCGTACACTCGGCACCACACGACAAAGAGACACCACACCGGGAGTTCTTAAGAACAAATCTTTATCAGATCAGAGTTGGAGGATCTTTATGATCAGCAAGGCCAATATATACAAGTGGAGCGCGGGCTCACAGAGTCTTGGAGGGGGGGTAGGAGGTAGCGGGACAGTCTTTGGGGATATGGATCAAATGCAGGAGCGTACCCGGCGCACAGCTCACAATCCTCGAGCTGGGGGATACGCTTGTCGTCGTGGGGTCCGGCGGGACCAAGAGAGTCTGTGGGAGCCGCAAGTCACTCAGCAGGGCTCAGGTACAAGTTCGGAGGTCTTACGATCTTCAGGGAGCCGCGAGTCACTCAGCAGTGCTCAAGCACGAGTTCGGAGGTCTTACGATCTTCAGGGAGCCGCGAGTCACTCAGCAGGGCTCAAGCACGAGTTCGGAGGTCTTACGATCTTCAGGGAGCCGCGAGTCACTCAGCAGGGCTCAAGCACAGGTCCGGAGGTCTTACGAGTTTCAGGGAGCCGCGAGTCACTCAGCAGGGCTCAGGTGTTTCCAAAGGCGAATCTGCCGGACAGTCCCAGAGCACCCCTTGTTATAGGGCGACTCCTCTTTGATGTCCGGAGTCTGTGCAGGCAGGGGTCTTGTCACCTGGGGGCCGCTTGTCGGGGTTTCCTGCCATTGTCGTTTGATCCTTTCAGGGCCGGGTCGGGAGGAGTCCCAGACACCCAGCAGGCGTGGATCCAGCCCTCGGGGAGGCCGGCGGGCCGATCGAAACCCACCTTCCCAGGGAAGCTCAGAGGTGCGATGGAAACTGCTCCTCCCTCTCTCATCCCAATGGGAGCGCGATGTCCCCCAGCCAGAGTGGCGCCTCTAGGCCAGGGTCGCGCTGGGGTCGGACGGCCATCATGGTGCATGAAGTGGGCATGCGGGCCCGGTGTGGCCGAAAGGAGGAAGGCCACGGACGGGGAAGTCCGGGTCGGGTGTGTGTGTTCTGGTGGGAAGGATCGGCTAGGCCGTGGGCTCGGGGGCTTGTGTGAGGTGCAGGGGTCAGGTATGGCTATGTTACGAGGGCTGGGTCTAACAGCCGATAAATACACGAAACATTAAGAAAATTATTCAGCCTCCTCACTTCTTTTTCCGCCCATCCCTCCCACAGTATTGTTGTGTAGTAGAGTGCAGAGAGGCTCCTACAGTGTAGAGTTGTATGGTGGATAATCATTATTTGTCAGATTATGGTGTATGGTAGTGTGGTGAGAGATATTTAACATTGTCCTGTTATCAAGTTGAAAAGAGTGTGTAATGAGGTCCATTACTTATAATATTTTGATAGCGGTGGATAAATTGTAAACTATAACTTTAGAATTTTTTAAGTTTGTGCAGATTAAACTTGTTTGTGCAGGGAAAATACATTTTCCTTACCGTAACTAAGCTTTAACCTTTGTTTTTTTCAGTGAATTTCTTTTTCTTTAATTGTTTATTTGCCATGATGTCAAATTGGAGCAGTGATTAATATCACAATCAAAATATGCCATATATTTAAAAAAAATACATAATATTCAAATTTCATATTAAATAGTAAGAGCTAACGGCGATCAATGCACAAATATATACAGTCAATGCAATCAATACTATCATCAAACAGCAGAGCACCAACCCAGTGGTGATGTTGCAGATACCAGATGAAGGGGCATTACATTCAGCATTCGTATAATCGAGTATTGCTCCTAAACATTTATACCAAGATTCCTTCTACGAGGTCCTTTGAGGAAATATAAACCATAGTATAGACTAAAAAAAGCAGACAATCTGGCTTTCCACATTTCAAAGGAGGATGGTTCTTTTTGCAGCCACGATGAAGCGATACATAGCCGTGTCACAGCGGTTGCCATAAATACAAGGGAGCCCACTTGCGGTATGGCCGATCCAGCCAGCGCAACGTCTGTGATACCTAATAGGATAACCGAGGGAGTAAGCGTTATTTCTACGCCTGTCACCAAAGTTAAAAAGACCTCAATTCCTGAAACAAATTGCTTCCACTTAGTGCATGCATAAAACACGTGGAGACTATCAGCTAAATCTGCTTGGCATCGAAAACATTTGCCATCATTTGCTGGACTGTTCCCATGAGGCACAGGGTCAAGACTGATTTGCATATAGCTGTGTCTAAACTGGGGTGGCAAAGTGAGCTAAAGAATGATGATGAATTAAACCCAGATCTTTGACTGGGGGTGAGTGTTTGAAAAGTTTCAGCACTCCGTCCATCATCTCCTTGTGTTTGTTTTGTTCGCCCTAAGTTGGCAGGGTATGCCCAGACGTGGGTCCCTTGCTCACTTTGCCACTGGATTCAAGCTAGCCTGGCTGAAGAGGGCTATTAGCCCGAAACCGGTCCCAGGATGCTTGTTTCCGGTCCAGGGAAGACATGGCTTGGCACTTCGGGCTGGACTGTTCCCGTGAGGCACAGGGTCAAGACTGATTTGCATATAGCTGTGTCTGAACTGAGGTGGCAAAGTGAGCTAAAGAATGATGATGGATTAAACCCAGATCTGTGACTGGGTTGAGTGTTTGAAAAGTTTCAGCACTTCGTCCATCATCTCCTTGTGTTTGCTTTGTTCCCCCTAAGTTGGCAGGGTATGCCCAGACTTGGGTCCCTTGCTCACTTTGCCACTGGATTCAAGCTAGCCTGGCTGAAGAGGGCTGTTAGCCCGAAACCAGTCCCAGGATTCTTGTTATCAGTCCAGGGAAGACATTGCTTGGCAGTTCGGGCTGGACCGTTCCCATGAAGCACAGGGTCAAGACTGATTTGCATTTAGCTGTGTCTGAACTGGGGTGGCAAAGTGAGCTAAAGAATGATGATGGATTAAACCCAGATCTGTGACGGGGGTGAGTGTTTGAAAAGTTTCCGCACTCCGTCCATCATCTCCTTTTGTTTACATAATTTGCAACCCCCCACTTCAACGTTTTTGCGAGTGTATGATAAAGATTGAATATAGTTTTATAATGCTGGGCCCTAAGACTTGAGGAGATCAATATTTTTTCAGCAGTCTCAATAGACTTCTGTAAAAGCCCGTCTCCATGCCCCCATCTATAGTTTCATTTCTTATCCTGAACTTCAAGGTAATCCTCCCGCATTTCCAGAAGGCCCATATAAAGACTCCCAATCTTCTCCCTACGTTTAATTACTTCAATAAGCCCTTTTTCCCCATATTCCCCGGTTGCAATTGTTGTTTCAAAAGACAGTCCCGTATCTGTAAATATTTCTTAAAAATATACGATTGGGAATCCGTATTTTTCCCTAAGTACAGCAAATGTATCCAAATTATCCTTCTCATAAAAGTCCCCGATAATTGAGATCCCATTTAATTTCCACCTGCCCATAATTGTGTCCCAAAAGATAGGAGGTAATAGCTGTGTTGCATACATAGGTGTGTAGTAATATATTCTCCCAATTTTCAGTCTTCTACTCACCTGTTTCCAAACTTTAAAAGCTGCCAAAAGATTAGGTACAGAATAAACAATTGGTTCTGTCGGGTGTGGACTATTTCTTAAAACATTAGAACAATCATAGGTTGATTCACATAGAAAACAAATTATCAAAAACAACACACATAGAGACCAAAATAGGGGGGTATTTGAAAAGTTTTATAAATTACGTCATTTATAAATCCCCACATTCAGTTTGCATGGCTGTCACGACGAAAGGTAAACTATAATTTGTGACAAGGTGACATGTGGTGCTCAGTGCTGTGGTGAGGGTGCGTAATATATACAAAGTGACTTTTGTGACATTTCTTTTAAAAAAGGCCAGAACGCAACAGCTATTTGAATAGTTCTGTAGACTGAAAAAGTAGGTCTTAATACAGAATCTTTCAGCTGGTCCAAGGGATATGTCGACGTTTCAACCCAAGGTGGCATTACTGTCTTAGTCAATGCGGGTCTTCATCAGGACAGGGACAATGGGGACAGCCTGGGGGAGTAATGTATAAGGTCAGGTGTGTTGAGGTAAAAAACTGAATTTAGTCAAGGTTAGTAAGGTGAAAGACTCACCAAACGGGGCCCAGAGCGATTCAAGGGGCGAGTTATTTCTCTTTGTCTTGTGTCGGTATGCACACACTAGCAAGGGTGTAATGCACTGCAAGAATTCTTCCCAGTGGAGTCTCCTAGTTGGGAAATCAAGCGTTTAAAATCATAAAGGGCTGTGATTACAAACAAATGCATTTAGTCAAAGCCGGGGCATAAGCCAATTCACCCTGTGAAGGGGATCGACTCCTGTCTTCAAATTAATCTGGGATGGCAAGGTGTGGTGAAGGATCACAGGCGATCGTCCTGTCTCCTGTGATCATGAAGATCACTGTGCGATTCTCTATAAAAAGGTAGGGGGGTGATTAGTCACCTTTTGCAGAAATCGCATCGGAAGTCAGCGCCACATTCTTACTATTCCCAGCGCTTACCTTAAGGAAAACCAGGAAAAAAACAAATTATTCCGATTAGCGGGCGCAGGCAAACGTCCTGTCTACTCCAGCTCCATCAACAAATGCGCCGATAGACGCCTGTTAAAAAACTTGCCGGAGCGCGTGTACGTGGCGTGTATTTTGGCGTTAAGGGCTCGTTGCTAGGAGACACGCTACGTGTGTGACGTCCCATCGTCATGAGAGTCAGGGGAGGTAACGCAGCAGCGTCAAGGTCTCGTTGCTAAGAGACCGGTTACGTATGTGACGTGGCTCCGTTTGAGTTTACGGTCAGTGGGGCAGTGATTGGCAAAGTTATTGTAACAAGTTAGAAACACAATTAAATGATAATAAAACCATTCAAGGGGGTGATCGAAGCAGATCTACACTGCGCAAGGCCTCGATAGTTACAGGCTGCTCTAAGACGTGTCTAAGAGGCCAAAGGGGTATGGAAATACGATGAATCTGAGTTGTTCGGGGAGGGGGTTCTCTCTCTTGGTGTGACTTAAGGCAAACCCCCAGTGGAATCAAGATCGATTGAACAGTTAGAATGACCGTACCTACATTATACAGATCATACGTTAAGCAAAATCGTTTATGATGAATTGAATCGCAATAAAAACAAAAAGAAAGTTACACAGAAATTTTGGCATAGTAAGCATTATATACAATGTGTAGATTGCAATTATACTCATAAATGGAATCAGTACATGAATTATAAGGTGACTCGAGTGGACATAGGTGGACCCATTCAGGATATGAATATATGGCACAGGATATGTATATATGGCATAATAGGCATGATATACAATGTGTAGATTGCAATTACATTCATAAATGGGATCAGTACATGAATTGTAAGGTGACTCGAGTGGACTTAGGTGACCTACAAACCCATTCAGGGTATGTATAGGGCATTCTGATGAAAGTGCAGTTATAGCTGAGAGAGGGACATGAATGGCCTCATGCTTAGAGTTGTCCCATTTGCCTTGCGGTCTCTTCAATCTCGTTCAACCCGTTCTGAACAGAATTGAGTGAATGAATCCATCTGCACTCTTTGTAATTAAGGACCCCAGATACTGTGCCTCCTCTAGCATTGGGACTGATCTTTTCTATGATCCACCATTTTATGCTGTTGGGAGAGTGGTTATGTGTCATAAAATGTTCAACCATGGGTGCTCCCTGTACTTTACATCTTATTCTGCTCATGTGTTGAAGGATTCTAGCTTTAGCTTTCTGAATTGTTTGCCCAACATATATCAGGCCACAGGGGCAGAGGATGGCATATATCACGTGGCAGCTGTTACAATTGGTGAAATGTGGTTGCTTATAGGTTTTGTTGTTATATGTAAAGGTCGTGCCTTCTTGACATTGGTCACAGGCCTTACACTGTCCACATTTATAGTGCCCGCTGAGCGGTGAAAGGCCAAGGTAGTTTCTTATGCCTGGTTGCTTTGGTGATTCCAAGAATGCTCTGACGACCGTGTTCTTGATATTTTTGCCTCTCTTGAAGGCAAAGATCGGGTTTTGCTTGGTCTTAAGCTCACTTGCAACCAGGTTCCAATACTTCTTGATGATCTTCTTAATGTCATTGCTCTTAGTGTTGAAAGTCGTTACACAGACGATGTTGTCTGATTGAGTATCTTTATCCTTAACCTCCAAGAGTTGATCACGAGGGCAATACCATGCTCATTTTTTGGCTCTTTTTAGGAGTCCAGTTGGATAGCCTCTTTCCTTCAGGCGACTCACAAGGTCATCTGCTTCTTTAAAGAAATCCGATCGCCTCGTGCAATTTCTTCTCAGTCGGAGGAATTGCCCATAGGGCAAGTTATCTCTCAGGTTGCGTGGATGATGCGAGTTGTACATCAACAATGTATTTCTTTCCATGGGCTTCCGGTAGAGATCACAGTACAACAGACCCTCTTGGACTCGAAACGTGAGGTCCAAGAAATCTATTGACTCATTGTTGCTCGTCATGGTGAATTGGATGTCATTTGATCTGGCATTGAGCCAGACATGAAATTCATTCAGCTCATTCATGTCGCCGGACCATACCATTATGACATCGTCGATATAACGTTTCCATACCGCGATCTGGTCGAGGTATGGATTTTCATCACTGTACAAGTATTCCTCCTCGTAATGATCCATAAAGATATTGGCCAGGCTCGGCGCATAGGTAGCTCCCATCGCTACGCCCTTGCACTGGAAATAATACTGTTTCTTGAAAATGAAATAGTTCTTTTTCATGGCGATCTCTAAAAGTGAGATCAGGAAGTCAGTGGGGATCCAATGGGGTCTCTGTCGTTCGTCTAGTGTGTATCTAATGACCTCCAAAGCTTTGTCCTGCGGAATTGATGTATAGAGGGAGGACACATCCAATGTTACCAGAAGCTGTTTACGCGTATCAAACGCCTGTCCTTCCAGGAGTTGTATAATATGCATGGAGTCCCTCACAAAGGATTTAGTTTTTGGGACCAGAGGCTGTAAAAAATGGTCGATGAACTGGTTCAGTGGTTCCAAAATTGAGCCACAGCCGGACACAATCGGTCTGCCAGGTGGTTTCACTATCCGCTTATGCACTTTAGGAAGTGTATAGATTGTAGGAATCCTTGGTTCTTTTTTGTTCAGGAAGTCATGTTCGTGTTGACTGAGGAATCCAAAAGTCCTTCCTTCCTTGGTCACATTCTCTATCATGACTTTGAGGGTAAGCGTGGGGTCCAGCGGAATGGGTTGGTAACTCTCCAGGTCGCCCAGTTGAAGTTCTATCTCTTCTACATAGTCGCAAGTGTTCTGTAACACCACGGCCCCCCCCTTATCGGCCGCTTTGATGACAATAGAGTCGTTGTTGCGCAGGGAGCTTAGTGCAAGTCTTTCCTCCTTGCTAATGTTGTATTGTATATATTTTCTTTCGTCCAGCTGTTGCATAGTTTCTTGTAAAACAATCTTCTCAAATGCCAAAATCTTTTCGCTCATCAAATAAGAACCTGGTGTGAAGGTGGAGGCGGGTCTGAAGCCTGTGGCGGTTGTTCTCGGATTGTAGATATTTTTGCTAAAATAATATTTTAGTCTGATCTTTCGAAAAAATTGCTGAAGTTCGAGTTTTACTTGAAACGAGTCCGGTATGACAGTTGGCACAAATGAAAGCCCTTTAGCGAGTACATTTCTCTCAGCATTGGACATTATGTGAGTTGACAAGTTGATTATGGGTTCACTCTGATCCAGCAGGTTAATATTGTGAATGGGTTCTGCCTGACCAACTGCAACAGTGTTAGTGCTGGGGGGATAAGAGTCAACTCATCATTGGGAACAGTAATTGAATTCTGGGTTGTCAGGATGTTGGTACTGGGGCGATCCCCAAGCAGGGAGGAGTACCATTGGAAAGGGGAGATTCTCCCCTTTCCAATGATACCTCTCCCGTCTTTCTACGTGCCCGGGGGGTTGAGATAGCCCCCTGAGCACATACAAAGTGAAACTAAAGGCTCATTTCAGTTTCGTTTTCTGTGCAATGAAGACAGCGCGACCTGCGCGCTGATCTTCATTGCACAGAAACCAGGGAGGGGGCCTCGGGAGCTGGGGAAGCTCCCAAGGTCAAAGGCATGAAATAGAAATCCCTCTGCTGTCTGCAGCAGAGGGATTTCGTGCCCCTGGCCTCATGACGGAATGGTTCCGTCATGAGCACAGGGGCACCGATGCTCATGACGGAACCATTCCGTCATGAGCATCGAAAGGGTTAAATCGGATCTTTTTATAATAACTTGCTTAAATTGCCCTAAAGAAACATCTCTCACCTTTTGCACCTAGCATTATTTGATAGATAGCAGGGGTGTCTGCTACATTGCTGCATGATTCTCTTGTTAATAAAATCTGCAAGAGACAAGCATAGTAATAAAATAAAAAATTAGGGCCCGCCCAACCTCCCCGAGTTCTGGGTAACATCATATATTTCATTGCTCTACGGGGTTGTTTCTGAACATTACAGCGACATACCAATGAGAGATGTAAACCCTCTAACCTACTTGGGGGCATATTATCAAGACAGGCGATAAAATGATCGCTGCTTTAGCGACAGAAAATGGCCGCTAAAACGGCGATAATGGGCTTGATAATATGCTCTATGGAATTCCAATTGAAGCCCATGTTAGATGTCCTTCACATTTAACATGGGCTTCAATTGGAATTCCATAGAGCATATTATCAAGCCCATTATCGCCGTTTTAGCGGCAGTTTTCTGCCGCTAAAGCGGCGATAAATTTATCGCCTGGCTTGATAATATGCCCCCAAGATCTTTCTCTATTCCGGCCAGCAGAGGTTCCCAATTAGCAGCTACTAGATCATCCAAGTAGGCTTTAATTTTAATACCTCAATAAACTGCCTCCTGAGTGACTCTCGGGTCATCAAAAATAGCCTGGGTTGTACAGATGATCTGTGTTTGGCGATATTTAATTTATTCCCTGACATTTGACCAAATGAGGCAGCCAATCATTCAATTTCCGGCATTGCTATAGCTGGTGTTGTAGTGACGATGGCCACATCATCGCATAAGCCAATACTTTATCAGCATCTTGCAGGATTCGTACAGATTGGATGATCGTGCTTTGCTCTAATTAAACCAGAAAAGGAGGAGAGCATGGGCATCCCTGTCTCGTCCCTCGGGTAATAAAAGGTTCAGACTCAAAGCCCATCACACAGATTCGAGCAATAGGAGACCTGTACATCGTTTTAACTGCATTGATAAAACCCAACCCAAAGCCTGTGCAATGCATCACCATCCATAAAAACTCCCTGGAGACACGGTCAAACGACTTTTTGGTATCGAGAAGTATCAGCCCAATTGGAATCTGTTGAGTCCTAGCAATATCAAACAAGGTTACCACCTCATTAATATGATTGACCGTGCCTCTTCCCAGGATAAAGCTGTGCTTACGAATTGAGACCAAGGGAGTTATTACCCTGGAAAGGCACTAGGCCAGGATTTTACCATACATTTTATAATCGCAGTTTAAAAGAGAGATGGGTCTATATGATCCTGGGAGGGATGGCAATTTATCCCTTTTTTTTTTTAAAAACCTAATAATATTAGCAGTATCCCATGATAAATGATAATGGTGCCTGCCCACGCTGAGCTGCCTGAAAGGCTAACAGCATTTATGTTTTTAATTCTGGAAAAAAGCTACCTAATTTCCCGGATGAATCTTCTATAAGTGCTACACCACGTTCAGTCTTATTCCAAACGCGTTTAGCTAGGCACCTACCAGTAGCCTCCCCGTATTCATAACATCCTCTCTGAAATGTTTGATATCTATAAGCAATATCTTTAGACCACAATAAATTAATCCAAGCAACTGCAGCCTGTGCCAAAGTGCTTGACACCTTGCCAACCATACATTGTATCAAGCTGCATTTGGCCCGTCTGATATCATCATAGAAACCCTGGACCAAGACATTATGCTGTCTTTGCTTATGGACACCAAAGCTCAAGATTTCACCGCTTAAGATTTCATACTACTATCCAGTAGTACTGATGTACACATTAATCCACACGCACTATGCCAGCCCTAGATACTGGAACAGAATGAATGCACAAAGGGAGCGAGTTGTATAGGTCAGCTGCAAGCATATTTCACTTTGAGTGACAATACCCCCTTTTTTTTCACAAGGAACTAATAGTGCATTACAGTTGATCCAGATGATTATAAATATATTTTGTTTTATGCCAAAACCACCCTTACACTGTTTTTGTATTTAATAGGTATGCACATCAGTGTTCTGATAGCAGCCGCGAACACACGTCCCTGAATATCTCCAACCAGGAAATTGAGCCATTTGGAGGTGGCCATCTTGGGGAGCTTAACATTCTAGTCTTTCTAGCACCCAGAAGCAATTCATTGCTGCAGCTGTACAGAGTTCCATGACACTGATTGCAGCTCGCTCCAGATACAAATAACGGCACTCTGCGAGCATTCATTGTTCAACGGAGCCACGGGCAGGCATTGTCTCTAGGGTGAGTGAGATGCTTTGACGAAGTAAGTACGGCACAGCCGATAGTATTGGCCACCATACTATTGGATTCTACTACCATAACACCAGTATAGGAAACCATTACTTTATTTCCAGCTTCTAATTGAACTTTTCATGTTACCTACGGCGTTTTACTACAAGCTCTCCTCCCCTCCCGTGTTGAAGCTCATGGGGTCTAATTAGGAAACCTAAAATGTACGTTTCTCTGCCATTTTCATTTTCTTTCATCATACTGAGGAGTGGAAGCACCACCTTCACTCCCATACAGTTTTTTTACAGACACACAGCATATGGGCATTATAAGAAGGCCGTGGTCTCTGCTTAACTATTAATATTACGAGAGAGTGTGATTGCTTAAATGTTATATATATTGTTGTGTCGTGTATGTCATTTTTAAAAACAGAGGGCAGCACAAATCACATGTATCCTTTTACGCGTTATCGTGCATGAAGTGAGAAATATATCACATAAAAAAAGATATCACATTTTTTCCTCACATGATTAAGGTAAAAATATGTAATGAGAACATTTGTAGTACGTCAAGACTACTAATTCTTTTTCCTCTATCCTTCCAGATTGTCAATTAAGAAATTGCTTATTCATTCTGTTAAGAATATTACAAAGTAGGTGTTGAATGAATGTTTTGCACAGAAGTCTATTAATTCAAAACACCTAACAGGCTAACAGCACTAGGCACCAGTCAGAGTGGTAACAGGGATCATTGTATTTGGTCCTGAAGAAGAAGCTTAGGGGTAGGCTTCGAAACATGTCGACCAGTGAGGAAGCCACTCATTAAAGCTTTTTCCCTCCCTTTTCCCCACTTTTTTAACAATACCAGCTATAGGGAGCATTAAAGTTTAGTTTTTCCATAAAGCCACTCTCACACCAATATACATAACTTCACTTCACTTCACTTCAAAGTGTTCCCATGTATCCGCGGGTCGTAGCATGCCCCGTCCCACAGTGGGCGGGAAGAACCCGATGATGAAGCATGCCACCAAGGGACCTTTTGGTGGGTGAGGGTTATTTTAAGAAAATCCATTGCTTTCCCATGCTAGTAACCAAACGGTTCAATTGGGTTTAGTCACTTTTTGGAAGGTCAGCACTTCATTTTGTAACTCAGAGTGGACTCTTTTTGTTTTTTCATTCCTGAACTGAAATATCCATAACTACTGGTCTATGATATGAGGTAAGTCTAGGAAATAACTAAGATTTAGCCAAAGCAGCCAGGCCCCGAGAGACAAAAAAATAGTCCAACATAACCCTCTTATTGTGTGGAGAGGAGAAGTAAGTGAATCCGACATCGGGGTATGGATTTGTAAACCGCAGTTCTATTAAGCCATGCTCAGACACAAACTGCAGTAGAGCCCTAAAAGCTTTAGGCCTCCACCTAATATACAATCCGTCGTTAGATTGTAGCTCTGGGCCATTTAAGTGTATATTGAAATCCATGCACAATATCAAGGGAGTTGACCAAGAAGCCAGCTCTGTATTAAGAAGATCTAACTCCATTGCTGCCCTCTGCCTCATGGCCCTATTGTTCAGACCAGACACATTAAACCATCCATCAGCCCATCCCCCTTCTGATCAAAACATATTCCTCCAGATTTAACTTTATCATGACATCTTTATGCAAATCTTACTCCAGCCTCATCCACCATGGCTTTTTTTTTTGCTCTTCTCCCCAGACCCATCTTCCCTACCCGTGCCCCCACAACCCCTACCACTCCCCACCCAAATCCCCAAGCTAATGTGCCCCCAACCTCCCCAGGAACCACCCACATCCACCTGCTTAATGAGGCGAAAGGGCCCAGGGTTCATGGTGATAGGAAGCTGACAGACCCCCCCAGGTTTGCCCCCCCAGCAAAAAAAAAAGGCCTTTCCAAATGTGTATCTACTGATCTAGTTCAGAATACTATCCACACATATATATATTGTCCCGTTATTCTAAATTGATTACAAATATTCTTTTGCTTGGACTTCAGAGGTAAAAAACTGTGTTTGACCCTTACTGATAACCTTCAATTTGGCTGGGTTGAGCAAAAGAATCTGAGCCCCCTTTGCCTGGAACATTGGGATCAGTTGCCGCAATTGCCACCTCTTCTCCAGTGTTGCTTGACAGAAATCGGGCCCAATAAAAAATTCACTCCCCTTCCCTGCCCTTTTCCTATCTGGTTGTGCAAGATCATAAATAGCCTCCTAAGCCAAAAAGTTATTTAGACAGATCAATATAGCTCTTCGTTTAGTTGTTAAAGTGGAGGAGTGTTGTTGAGTGGAGTGCTGTGTCATATAGTGGAATGGTATATCATAGAGAGAAGTTGACTGGTGTGTCGTTGAGTGTCTTAGAGTGTATTACAGTGGCTTAGAGTGGATGGGCATAGAGTGCAGTAGAGTGGCATAGAGTGTAGTACGGTGTTGTAGAGTGGAGTAGGGTATTGGACAGTGGAACGGCATAGATTGGAGTATAGTACAGTGGCACAGAGTGGGATAAAGTGTAGTAGAGTGGAGTATAGTGAAGTGGAGTTCACTGGAGTGGAGTGGTATAGATTGGAGTAAAGTGTCATAGCGTGGAGTGGAGTAGCGTATCATAGACTATAGTGGTATGAAATACAGTAGAGTGCCATAGTTGATAAAGTGTCATAAATTGGAGTACTGTATTGTACAGTAGAGTGCAGTGGGGAGACGCACAGTATTGGAAACTGATGTAGACTACAGAGTAGCCTATAGAGGAGTGGCATTCAGTGGAGTGGTGAACACTGAAGAGGCATAGAGTAGAACTGCATACAGTGTAATAGCGTAGAGTGTTCAGGAGTAAAGCGGTGATGTGAACAGTGTAATAGCGTAGAGTTGAGTGGAGTGTTGTATGGTGGAGTGGCATAGAAGGGAATGGTGTAGACTGGAGTGGCATATAGTGCTGTGGGGTAGAGCGCAATAGCATACAGTGGAGTGGCATACATTGGAGTGGGATCCAATCAAATAGCGTAGAATGAAGTGGCATAGAATGGAGTGGCATACGCTGGAGTGGTGTAGAGTGGAGTAGTGAACAGTGGAGGGTAACACATTGGCAAAGCGTAGAGTGGAATGGTATACATTGGAATTGCAAAGAGTGGAATAGCATAAACTGGAGTAGCATACTTAACAAATATGGAAGTGGCATACAGTGGAGTGGCATACACTGAAGAGGGGTAGAGTGGAGTTGCATACAGTGTAATAGCGTATGGTGGACTGGCATAGAGTGGAGCTGTGTACAGTGTAATGGCGTAGAGTGGAGGGGTGATGGGCAGAGTGTTGTACAGTGGAGTGGTGTAGAGTGTAATAGTGTGTAGTGGAGTAGCATACAGTGGAGTGGTGTATAACGAAGTGATGTAGAATGGAGTGGCGAATAGTGGCGTGGGGTAGAATGTAATAGCATACAGTGAAGTGGCATACATTGGTGTGGGTTCCAATCAAATAGTGTAGAATGAAGTGGTGTAGAGTGGAGTGTCATACATTGGAGTAGCATAGAGTGGAGTAGCGTACAGTGGAGGGGTATACAGTGGAATAGCATATAGTGGAGTGTTGTAGAGTGGAATGGAATACAGTGGAACAGAGTAGAGTAGAGTAGAGTGGAGTGGAGTGGCATACAGTAGAATGGTGGAGAGTGTGATAGTGTATAGTGCAGTGGTGTAAAGAAGAGTGCCGTAGACTGGTGTAGCGTACAGTAGTGCTGCGCACAGTGTAATAGTGTAGAGTGGATTGGCGTAGAGTGGAGTCTCATACAGTGTAGAGGTGTAGAGTGGTGTGGCATAGTATGGAACGATGTATAGAGGAGTTGGCTACTGGGGCGTGGCATACGGATGCACGTGAAATTTAGCAGCTATGTAGATTATGAATAATTGTGCTGCCTTACGTTTCTCCAGATATACCAATTAACGCAGGGCCACGCATTGTGGTCTTGTGTTCCTTTGTAAATCTGACTTAAGTATTGCATTGCCCATGCAGCACCATGAGTGACACAAGGGTACCGCAATCCAATAATACAGCTACACCTCAGTTATATTTTGGGCCGTGGTATACTGTGATTACTTTGCAGTACATCATGGTACATGACAATGACAAACCAGTATATTATTGGATAATGGCTGTGTTTAGAGAGTGAAAAGGTAGCCATATTGTTTTTACTATGCTTTGGCTCCTTTCAGTGTTAGGGCTTTAGATATGGGGAAGAAGTAGGTCCCTATCTATTACCACTGTATTAAAGTGGTAATAGGTAGGAAAATGAATTTGTATGTTTTAATATATGTTTTAATATGGCTATGGCTCTGAACTGTGGTAGTAACACAAAAGTTTGTGAAATTCTGCAAAAGTACCATGGTGACAGATATCACTAAGTTTAAATGCATTATAATTTTAAAAATGCTTAACCTACTTCACTGTAGTACCCAAATAGTATCATCTCTGCACCATAATGTACAGTCCTGCCTAATTTCATGGAAATCTGTTCAGCTGTTTTCGCCCTATGTCAAATGCAACAGACTATGGAAAATGCATTGGTGGAAAAACACATTTTGGGACCCCCTTTGTTCTTAGCATACCTTTATGAATTCACCACAAAAGTTTACATCATCTCAAAATGAAGAAAATGCTAAAGGTATGGAAAGGTTTGTGGTGATTCATCAAAATAGGCGAAAGGTTATTAGGGAGCTAATATGCAAGGAATCCCTTTCTTTGGGAATACTAACTATAACTACAGAGTGGCAATCTGATTTAATGTGATTTCTTTCATTTTATCTACTGTATTTCGTATACATTTGTTTATTGGTTTACATAATCATGTGGCCATAAATGTGTCTTTAAGTTCTTCATGTAGTAATTCTGAAACTTTGCAGTCTAATTTATTTTTTGGATTACTTGCTCCTTTTAGTATGATTGTGCTACATATGAATCCCAAAGTGAATAAAAGCCAATCATTGCTGTTATAAAAAGTAAGACTATTATTTTGTTTCCTAATGGTTGAATAGGAGTACATAAGGGAGAAGATTTTGTTTGGCTTGCTGGGCACAGCTTTATTTTGGGAGCCAGAGAGCATACAAAGAAAACATATGTAGATTAAGATGTATTCCTTATGTATTTATTTACGGGTTTCCATTAGCTTGTGACCATAAATGGGTCTTTCAGTTGTTCATGTAGCAAATCTGAAACTATACATATACAGTCTAGTTTATTCTTTGGGCATCCTTGCTACTTTTAGTACGATTGTGCTACATATGAAGGCTAAAGTAAATGAAAACAATTATTGTTACTGTTATCAAAATTGAGATTATGCTTTCTTTACTGGTGGCCAATTATCATGTCCTCCAAAAAGTAGCTTGTGTGTCTGCAAAGTTTTGAGTTCATTTCTCAAACGGGTGCAGAGTTATTAACGGACAAAAATCTAACTTGTGGCTACTGCCACTGCCACTCTGTAATATCTCTATATATGGGTTTTACTTACCTTAGTTATTCTTTCCACGTGTGATAAAAGCATCTGCGTAGTAAAGGCATGGGTGGTAAATGCATTGATGCTAAAGTCATACATCCATCAGGGATGCCCTTGATCACTGCCCTCTTTGTGATTCTGGTCCTCCTGACTACAGAGTTTACACTTCTTCATTTAGGGCAGAACTGTGGTATAGACTGGTGTCAGTAGGATGTTGGGGATTGGAAATTGGGGTCATGTCCTTTTCGGAACCTTTCATGGTTTAACAAGGCCACGCAGGGTCCCCAAGAACTTCCAAACTTTGCTTCTTTCTTCTTTTCTTTGTTTGGAATTTTGCTCTGATACCCCAAAACATGCTTATATCGTGGGAATTTGGGGTTTATGACCCCACCACCCAATCAAGTTTTAAAGTGATTGAAGGAAGATTGTAAGAGCAGGGAGGAAGGTGTAAGTGGTGAGGTCATGAGGGCATGAGATGCATTTAAAGACACGATGGACAGCATCAGGGATCCAGAGCTATCGCTCAGTGCAGGTGCGGTGTAATTGCCAATGAGTGTAGACGCCATTGACTTTATATGTCACTTGCTGCATAAAGTAAGCAAGTGCTATGAGTTTCAGTGCTTAATGGATGAAGTGTCCCTGATTTCACGTACAACACGAGTACTAGTAGTTGAAGGCATCACTGGATACCTCTACCTATGGATAAAGGTGGCAGTGCGAACAAGGTCTGTAGATGATCTGCAGATGTCACTTGGTGCATGTGTGGTGCAGATGTCTGTGAGTGCAACAAGAAAGAGGCGAAAGTGCAGTGCAGGTGTTGTGCCAATAAGCACAGGTGTTGTGCAGCCGTCAGTGGATGTGGGTGCAGATGTGTTTTGGGTAAATATTGGCACAGGTGTTGTTGCATGCTAGTGAGAAAGGTGGTGCCTGTGAAGACACACTAGTAGCCAAAATGCGGGGTAGTGGTATTTTAAGTGTAAATTGTCTTCCTATAATAATTACGGTTGATCTCATATTTCTATTTTTTATCTCAAAGTTCTTAGTGCATTGGACACAGGTCTGTGATAGACGTTTCTCATGGGCCATCATTTAGACCAGGGAAACATCACATAGAAAATGATATGGTCATCTAAGGGCAAAAATGTAGCAGTAAATTCAGCTTTGAAAGTTCTGGTAATATCTGCACCTAACCAGTATTCTCCTTGAGAATTTTAATGATTACAGAAAGTGTTCATATGAGTATGGAAATGCCCTATTCTGTGTTGTGAATTGGATGCTGCATGAGAAGGGCTGTCATTGGTCTATGAGGTATGAGTGTCTGATATTGCCCTTCACATGCTTGTGTGCAGAGAGGTTGTTAGTGAAAGAGTTGACGACAGATGGATGAAGGTATAGTTGCCTAATTCCAGATACTACAATAGTTGCCTCTCTCTGCATTACCTTTTCACCATGCCAGTGGCATGGCAGGAATATAACTGTATAATCCTCCCCTATATGCCATTTAATTTTATTGTGTTATGATCCACAGCAGGGTGATTCATTCACCATCAGTCCTTAGTTACATCTGTAATTTAAACACCCTCGGTGTTCCTACAAAAACATTCAACCACCACATACCTAGGACCACTCACCATGACTGTGTTACAATCCCTCAAGCCTAATTAGTGCAAACAGAACTCCAAGAGTGATAGAAATCAAAGGTCCCCTTTGTCAGCCTCCTCCCTCTGACATCTAGGCAGGCTTAACACTAAGTGGGTCCTTGAAATATCTGACAACAGTGATAGTGAACGCATGATTGTGAAGTCTATGGTACACCCACCAATCTATCTCTATGACATACCACATCGTTCTATGTACTGGACTCGTGCAGGAAACCAAATGTACTCATTTGCCCATTACAATCCCACGTGTTCTCCCCTATCCCTCAAAAGAGGCACATTCTCACTGTTCACTTCCTGTGTCCACAAGGTATTTTGTTGAATGAATCTGTTGTATTTCTGGTGGTCACTTGTTGTCCACTCATATTAAAATGCCCAAAATGCTTATAATAAAACTGAATCAAAAAGAAAACGTTTGATATTCGGTAGAATTGTGTCCATATGTATATGTGGGCAGATTTATGGGCATATTTATCATAGGGATGTGTCGCTTTTTCTCCACACAACAGGGTGCAAAAGCGAAACAACCCTTAAGTTTGATTTATGAAGCCAGACAAGGCCACAGTTAAAATCATTGAGTTGTGTTACTCTGCCCTGGGAAGGCGTTCTACGGGTGGAGCGTGGGTGTTCCCAGGCACCAATACTGTTGGACCTAGAAATGTGTCAGAATGCTTCATCCTCCCAGGGGAGGCGTAACGAAGAGAAATATCTTTATTTTATACTCGTTACTGCAGCACACATAGAATGAGGAAAATGCCTCAGGGAATAGTTTTTGTGCGGGTAGGTGTCGTTCCTGCACAAAAACAATCCTGCTTACAAAGCAACCACCATTGCACCATGGTGCACAGGCACCCTTGCACCAAGGTGCGCAGATGCCCTTGCACCATGGTGCGCAGGCACCCTTGCACCATGGTGCAAGGGTGCCTTCTTTGGCGCATTGTGTGCCAGCTCTGGACAGAGACAGGAATGTGCCGCATTATGTTACGTACGGTGCATTCCTACTCTTTCCCTGTCACGCAGCTCAGCAAGGTGATTTGCTGTACTGCGGTGCATGACTTTTTGTTAAATATGTCCCATAGTCCACACTGTGGAGCCCAGACCCGTCTACTTAGAAATGATAAAGCCTTTTACTGAGATGGATGACCGCATCTGTGTGAGTGCCGGTGCGCCATGAAAAACTGTCCCATAGCGCTATAAGCAATTTACAGCGAGTGTTTTTAAAAAATCTCAAGTCAGAAATGTCTACTTTAGTCATCTGAACATGTGCGTCTGTCTGCATATGTCTGTCTGTCTATGTTTTCATGTGCGTAGATGCCCACTGACCCACAGAATAATTTCACCATTTGTCCAAGGAAGGTCGTTCGTGATAGCTTGGTTTTTCTTAGCAGTCACTTAAATGTTATTTCCTGCATGGTGTCATATATTGATTACATAAAGCTTGATAAATTGAAAGACAGATTGCAGCAGAACTCCATATGTTTCACTATCAACCTGATCCATAACTTTCGCACAAACTAGAAACCATTTATCGTCAATGCTGCCCAAAATATATCCAGAAAGATCAGGAGGAGTGTCTGTGCTATTTATTTTCAAATCAATACTCAATTACTAAGAGGAAGATTCACTCTCTGGCCCATTCTCGGGATGAAATTATGGACTGGAGCAATAACACTTAGTCAAGGCAAGCCACTGTCCATTAACTCAGGAGGCTACTGAAAAACCACAGAGATGCTTTATTAAAGCGCAGTCTTTTTTCTTTTTTAATTAATCATTGTGAGCAGGTCCTTTCACATTGTGACTGATGACCAGAGAAAACAATTTTCTCCTAACTGTCTTTTAATTTTAACCCAAGGGGAGCTCATTGACTGAAACTCACAACTACCTATCAACGTTATTTTGTAATGTGTTTTCGCCTTTGTTATTGAGAAGAATGAAGTGGCCATGTGGCTTTGTGCTCTTGTTCATAACTCAAGTAATTGACTCGGTAAATGCTGCACACTTCCTGGTGAATAAAACTTGCTGTCAATATACATGGATCTATATAAATTACTCCATTAAGCGGAAATTAAGGTCTTTACAGTGTCAGTAAGTGCAGTAGGCACCTGTTTAAATCGTGCCTCTTAACACATGCCCTGTGTTTCCCGTTGCTGTTCTTAGTGGTATTTGTCAGTAAGATGAATACATAGGAAACTCTAAATAAACAGGGTTATAACTTACAAATGGAAAAGTGTGCAGTATCGCAGTGTAGTGATAAGTAAAAGACATGTACCTGTCTAGAGGGTTTGAATTTAAACAGCTACAAAGCAGCTTGAAATATACTTTGAGCTCATTAAAAGTAGGCAGGGGCGTAACACAGGCCCCCGCAACCCCCGCGGGGCGGGGGGGGGGGGCAAGCTCAACGGGGCCACCTCAGCTCAGCACTCTGGCTGCTGGGCTCCTTATTGAGCCTGGAGGGGGCTCCCCAGGTGCCTTGCAGGGAGGCCCCCTCAAGGTTTGTTACGCCGGTGCAAGTAGAGTGATTTTATGGCTGGTAATGACCCCCACCCCCCGGAATTACTGAAGAAAATAACTCTGCCACGAGAATTACTTGAGACTTTGGACTATACAAGAGCATTGGAATGCTGAGAGCTCCTTTGAAGATAATGATGTAGCTCCGGGCTTCTGATGTCTGGTAAAAGCCTAGAGATCCAACAATCCAATGTTTGTATTTCACAGCAACTGCTGTGAAGAAAGTCCTCACAGAGTCTGAGGGGATTTCAACCCCCTCGGGCTCTGTAAGGCCTTTGTTCTACTAATTAGAACCCGTTGGGGTGAAATGTTCTGACTGTTGTCTCGAGAAGTTGACTGGGTAGAGTGGGTGAGTTGGTGATGGATTTGTATGGTGAGTGGCACCATCACAATGTGGGTTAGCTGGGAGTTATTCAAGGACCTCTAAAGAGGCCTCCATTTGCAGGCTAATAGTGGTTTGCTTTCCCATAATTATACCTCCACCCATCACTCTATCAGTCAGCTCTGTAGGTAAATGTGTCAATCAGGGAGAGGCACAGGAAGGTCTGTCTGGGTGACCATCACTGGCTAACTATAATTGGAACAGGCAATACACAACACTGAGATAGTGAATCAGCTTTGTTCACACACTGATACAGCGGCTCGCAGATGTGACACAACCAAACACATCCAATGAACACATGCAAACAGGTATGAGAGCGTTACATGACTTTGTCTCCCTTACACAGCCATAGTGATAGGTCACAACTGTCTGCGCATAAGGGCATCCGAATGGTCCAGGAGCACGTGGGAATGATATGGACCATTCAAGACTTCTTTGAAGTGCTCAGCTTAGCATGCTTCCTGCTCCTTCTCTATACCAAACGCCATGAAAATGATGTCAGTTGTCCAGTGCAAGCATTTTGTGAAACACATAAGGATCTCCTAAAGCTTGAGGGATGGTGTTCTAAGTGTCAGAGAGATCACATCTCAGTGACACAATAAGATTGGTAAACAATTAGCCACAGAATAGGTGACCTGAAAGAGCATTCTGTCCCAGTTGCCTGTCTTGAAAATATTGCTCATTACAATATATTGGCACCTTATGAAGAATGCATTACCTTTTCTGGTCGTAAGACAGTCATACTAAGAGAATCCAATTCCGAATAAACTCACTGTATGCAGTGCTTTTCCCAATCACAATAAATGTACTGTGTGAGGAAACATTTTTTTCAAAAGAAAACATAGACGCAAAATTACTAATAGTTCGGCCAGGTGTGTGTAACTTTTGCAGCACAAACCCAGTGCAAAGTGTTTTGGTGATATATACTCTTCAGTGCAAATCACTGGAAATCACATGGCGTCCTCCTGCACAAACCCATGGGTTGGATGCAAATTGACTTCTTAAAACATTTGAAGACAGGGGTTTAAAGCAAAAAAGCTCCTCGAGCCAGGCCTAACAGTGGAACAACTTTTAAGGGTCCCCTCATTTTTTAAGCTTTGCATGTGTGCTGCACGTACAGCATACATGCAAAGTATTAAAGCTTAGATCTTTTTGCTGGAAATACCCCCTTCCAGAACAAAACCTATCCTTGAGAGAATGGACATACATTTGCACTACGATACGTTTAGTAGACATGGCTCAGTTTCTCTCTTTCTCTAAATGTGGTTCCTATGCTGCATTGTGCTAAGAGTTAGTAATTTTCCACTACAATCCTTCAAAACATTAATTTGTGCCCTTTTACTATTTGGTGATTTCCTGGCTCTGTTCAGACACTGAAAAAGTACTGAACTGACCAATGTCTTACACTTTTATGACACATTAAATATATCATGTAAATTAATACATCATCTGCATTGTCCTGGGCTATAATTATCGCGTCTATATGTTGCGTTAATGTTTCAGGTGATTTGCAGCATGTAAGAAAAATAAAAGTGTAATCTGTGAATTTACAAGTAAGCCCTTCTTAATGCATGCATCAACGTCAGTGATTTACTGACTGGAATCGACGTAGTGATTTGCAAATTATTGTATGTTAAACACTATGAAAATGATATTGAATAACGTAATCTGCCACAACTTGTGCTGTGCAGTATAAGTACATGCATAATATTCAGTTTGACTCAAGTATTTTCATGCCACACTTTTTAAACCAATCAAAGACATCGTGGATTGTGATTACTGTACTTGTTTATTTGAGCGTTTTATTTAATGCTAGCTAGGCTCGAAGGTATCGGAGCGCTTCACAACAGTAAATGTTCACATCAAAGATACAAAGTCTGCCCAGAGCATCTGAGTCGGAGCGCCCCACAACAACAAATGTTCACAACATGGACAAGCATGGTAAACATATATAAAGAGTCCACCGCCAACACCATAGTCTGAGCAGACCATACACTGAGCAGACATTTTAGTTAACATATACTTCAATGGTCATTCTTCAAATAAAACCAGAATGATAGATGCATGCAGTGCTGACTTATGCAGTAAAGGAACGTTCTGCTAAAAAATACCCACTCCATATTTATAAACTAATGTGGGTTATTCTAACACTTTTTTTAGTGAACTCAGTATTGCAGAGTTCATTGTCTTTAAAATATCACGTTATGTATTATATCGTGCATACCCCACTGAATACTTTTATAAAGCTTACTTGAGTAGTGTTCGGGCTCTGTTAGGTTTAGAATATATAATGAAGAATTTCCCCAGCCATGGATACCATCAGTCTCATCCCACTAATTTTTCTTTTGACCTTGAAGTTCCTCCTGTATTTTTGCATGTTTGGCTAAATTTGAGCTCTCCTTAATCAGATGGACCGGCCCTCAACTGGCCTTCCCAGCCCATATGTCTTCAGAGTGATCCCATCTTGACTTACCTAACACTGCATTGGCTGGAGAAAGCCTTCTGGTTGTTTTGGGGAGCAACAGCTGCAGCAAAGGAGGGCGCATTAGTCCTTCTTGTACACAAAATGGCGTGGCCTACTGTAACAGTGAACCAAAATATTTTCTAACTGGCATCGTTTCTGATCATCAATATGGTTTTAATCAGAATACTGTCCCTAAACATCAAAGTGAGCGCAGAAAGAATTTTTTTTTCAATCCCCTCTGGTACATCTTACTTTAGGATTATCCATAAAAGATCATAAAAATATTTCTGTTTGAGTGTTGAATGGATAACATTGGATATTGTTACCTATGAGAGAGAATACAGGGACCCTTACAGTCTATTAACATCTAATTACAAACAACACGGCGTTCACAGTTGTTATAATCTCTGTAAACAAACATTTATGATTGTACCTTGGGAAATCATTTTTGATAATTTGTGGATCATTCTGAGGAGAACAGTATTTATTGGATAGCCTGTCCTTCTTCCGAGAGGGTCATCTAGAGGTAAAGGAACTGCATTGTTTTTGTTGTTGGTGGCACAGCTGTTTTTGCAATTGTGAACCCCTTTTTGTTACGCAACTAAGAAATTGTGGGTGACCTGTGTTGTGCATTCTCACCGAAGGTGTGCCCACTATGTTGGTAGAAGCAGTGTTGGTAGAAAAGCAGCTGCCCTAGCTACAGACTCTTTCTTGGTCTGAGGGTGGGATTCAGCTGGGTGGCAGGCGTGGTGTCTGCAATGTACCAGGAGTATGGACACCTGCCCACCAAACCTGAACTGACCCGCTTTGGGCATGGTTTAGAGTTTGTAAGTAACTGAAAAGTCATACGTTTCTGCAGAAAGTGCTAAATACTGAGGAGAATCCACCAGTTGAATTTCCTTAATAGAGAATAATGGAGGAATTTAATACGTGCATAATGTTTCCTCCACAAAGTGGAGGACTTTCCACTACCACCAAGCTCTAAATCAGACCATCTGGCCCCGAGGTAGGGCTTTGCATCTCAGAAGCCAAGCATGGTTTCTTGAAGGTAGGGATTTTGTTTAAGGAATAAGGGAGTTTATTTTCTTAGAACATGTCGGATTGATTAGCCTTTTTAAGTATTTAAGGCTGCCATAGTGTGAGTGGAAATCCCAGGAATGGTAAAGGCTCAGAGGGAAAGACATCAGGTTGGTACCCTACATAAGGTGACCACACAGACATCATTCTCACTGGCAGATTGGAGTAAGTTCGAGTATTTCCGGTGGCGGAATCAGCTGAGGCTCCAACGTTGAAACACGATGGTCCACCACCTCTTAAAGATGTGGTCAGACTCAGTTAAGTGCATGGGGTACCTGCCAGTTTTTGAAAGATGCTCATAACTGCTCTAAATGTGCCCCTTTCCCTTTATTGTGCTTTTTCCTTAGTCCAAATATCACTTTTCAAATGTATCCTACACTCTCTATTAAAAAATTGTAATATCTCAGTAGATATTCAGATCACCCATTTTGCATCTGAAATAACCCTTTTGAGTATCACCTAGCGAACCACTGACAGGTGGCCGAAGAAATACCCATCTGTTTAATCATAGGACCCTTCACAGCCAACGCTCTCACTTTTCAAGCTTCATCTTCAAGTGTTTCCAGAATCTTTAGTTTCTTTTTAGCTGAAAATGTAATCCATAAATTAAATATATCCCATTGCTTTTAGCCATTCTGTGCATAATGGTGCCGTTAGCGAAATCCATGTATTTCTCTTTTCCTATCTGGTGAGAATATGAAATAGAAATATAATCTCTAGCAATCAATTGGTTGAAACCAGTTATATTTACTTCTGGCACTGCTAAACAAGGTATAATATGGCTTACCTCTATTATGTAATGAAACTTAGATACAATGATCGTCCATAAAAGGGAGTCAGACTCCAACAGTTAACAAACATGTGGTTGTCATTTGCTCAGAATCCCTCACTTTTTGCGTCACACTTACAGCTCTGATATGTTTGCTAGATGTTTTGGTGACCCGTAATTTCTGTTTAAGGTAAAGAAATGATGTAACTCCTTTAAAGTAGCATATTTGGCTACCTATCGGAATTGTTCTTTAGTTTGTATTGTGTAATATTTCGGAACGTGCTTTTACTGGCGAAATGAGGGCAGGGATATGATGATTGTGTGTCTTGCAAAAATGCAGGGGTAACCCTCCCCTTTGTAACTCAACCCAAAGTAGTTTATGGAATTCCAAGGAGATGCCCATTCTTCAGGGGCACCAATAATTCAGCCCACTACAATCCTCCAGAGATACTGGGAAAGACGGTGCTACTTGCTGTGGAGACAGAGCTTAAGAAAGTGCAAGTCCAGAGTCGGTCCCTCCACTCCAAACAGGGGTTCATCAGTAAGTGTCCCTGTCCTTATTCTTCTATAGGTCCCTTTTCCTGTTCAAATATGCACCCCTTTGCAGGGGGGTGTAAAAGTGGAGAGTGAGAGTTTGGCGCCACCACCCAATCCAGACAAGACATATCACCCCTCTACCACTAAGACATTTTCCGGGAGCAGCTCACAGGCCGGCCCACCTCTGTGCACAGCAATCTATGTTTTTTTTAAAGATTTTGAATCAAATGATGATCTATGCAATCTCTTCCATTACCTTAGTCTACTCCAACTGATACTACCAGGCTAGTTTCTTCCTCCAAGACTTCAAAGCTAACCTCTGGTGAGAAAGGTACAGGGGTTCTATCACTTTCCCCATTGCCCCCCTGAAAAACACATATCAGGACGTGTCTGTGAGTGTAAACTAAGCATCTTATTCAGAATTCTCCCCTAGCCCTTTCCTCATATAAGGATGACTGAACTGCCAGCTGACCAGCAGATGTATTAATGCTGCCCGCCCTGGTAGTACAAAGCCTGAATCTCATTATGGAACTCAGGGAAATATTACAAATATCAAAGTGCTTCAAGGAATGTCTATATGGCCAAACTAATATTTTATATAATTTTGGTCTGGTTGCTTGTGCTCTCATTCAATTGCGACCTGGCCTGGCAGTCCCCTCTGGGCTGCTCCTGATGGAGCTTGCCTCAGGCTGATTTGCATATGGCATGTTCCTGAGGTGGCATAGTGGGCACAAATGATGGAATAGGATGCAGCACGAGAAATCTCCAGTGGCTAAGATTAATTCAAGCATTCAATTACTTATTAGTTTTCCTCAAAGCAAAAGTCTATGTGAGATGGTTATGCCCGGACACGGGTCTTGTGTACACTGTGCCACTGGACACAAGGTATCGCTCACTGTTGATGCCTGACTAGACCAAAACCAGTCTGGGGCTACTTGTGTTCCTTTACATAAGGTACCTGGCCTAGCAGTTTGGGTTAGACCAATGCTGATGTACATATTGCTTTCTCCTTTCTGAGGTGGCATTGTGGGCAAGAAAATGAACTGAGATGCAGCCTGGGTAATTACCGGTGGCTGTGTTAGTTCAAGCATTTTTCTGATCCCTTTTTTATGTTCCGTATTATTCAGGGAGAGGCTTCGAACTGCCAACTAGCCAGCAATTAACAAGTAATTAATTTGATCCAGCAGAGTGGTTCAAAACCGATATCTCATTAGCATTCCTTCAGGGAACTACTGCAGATATTAATAATGCATTTAGAAATACCTGTTTGGTGATACTAATTCCTTATATGTATGCAGGAGTAGAAGCCAATCCAATATTGTATTTTAAAGTGTTTTCACCCAAAGGACAAATACAGTTAGGCTTTATAGTCTTATACTCTAGTCAAAAAATGAACGTTTTGTTTTGGATGCCCAGGCCATAAGCAATGTATTATGTGTCTCATGTGCACGGATATCATTCTTAGACAACTCTATTCTTCACTTGGATTTCTTACATGTACACATGTATATGTACATGTTTATATGTAACCAGCACAGGGTCACTTACACAAACTGTGCAGCAGCAGACCTTTTTAAATGGTGGACAATCACTGGTGATTACCACTCCAAACAGTAACTATAATGAGGGGATATATGGGTAAATTAGAGCTCATACATATATACCCACCCTAGAGCTACATATAAAGCAATTATACTTCAGCCAGATTCCCCGTCGATAGAGGGGTAAGGCAGGGTTGTGTCCTGGCACCCACGTTGTTTTGTCTATATGTAAATGGCCTTATCTCCCACCTAAATGACGTACCTAATAGAGATGCTCCACGGCTCGCGAGCTCTGGCATCTCTGCCATCATGTTCGCCGACGACACGTTGCTCCTAGCTAAGACCCCTATGGGGCTTCAACGTGTCTTGGATGGCTTTGTCTCTTTTTGTACTGACCGGGGGCTAGAGATCAACACAGCTAAGACTAAATTTATGATCTTTAATCCCCCTAGGTCCCTTCGCCCTAATCCCACCATAAATGGAATTACCCTAGAGAGAGTCCATACTTTCGAGTATTTGGGACTAACTCTGAATGAAAAAATGACTTGGTCCCATCACCAGATAAAAGCAAACTTAAAGTTAACTCAAAGAGCTGGTGGAATTCTGAAATTATGGAATCAATCTATGACTCATCCTATTGGTCCGCCGTTGGAAATTTATAAAATGCAGGCACGTGGGGCTCTAATATATGGCGGCGAACTATGGGGCATTGATTGTGCCGCTGAAATTGCAGCCACGGAAAACAAGTTCCTACGGAACTTGGCTGCACTTCCATCTAGTACTCCGTTACTCCCCTTAAGGCTCGATATGGGCCTGAGACCAATAAGGGAGGAACTAGGTGTGAAGCCTCTAACTTTTTGGAGGCGCCTTTGGACAACCCCTGAACTCTTGAGTTATCGTTCCGAACTTATGGAACTCTACCTTCATCCAGCTTTAGGCAATATTCCATGGCTTAAGTACGTCAAGTCTGAACTTTTTAGGTTGGGCCTTCCGACCCTTTGGACAAAACCTTTAGAGGCCTGTGCAACTATATCCCGCAAAGAACTCGTTGCACTTTATCATAACTCTAATCTTTCGGCATCTTTTGCAAGCGATAATCTGGGATCAATGACCACTACTTTTTTAACTATGAAGGACCACTATAAATTGGAAACTGTGTTAAATGACATAAACCCCATCGCCCTGAGAAAATTATTTTTACAATGGCGATACAATGCACTTCCAATTAGAGCCCTCACTAGTAAATGGCACCCGCCTACTTCTAAAAATTGTCCTGCTTGCTCCTGCGAGCTGGAGGACGATATTCATTTAATGTTTTTTTGTCCCTCCTACATTGAATCTAGGAAGAAGTGGATCGTTCCAATTTGCAGGAACTGGGGCTTTAGGCACCACTTAGATGCCTATAGGCTGCTGAAAAGTGATCTATCTCCTCCTACCGTATTTGCTATCTGCAAATATCTAGCAGCAGCATGGTATATTAGAAGAACTCATTTGCTGAAATGAAATGTAAAACTGTTACCATGTGGTTTGGATTATGTTGAAGTATTCCTGTCAATTGCATCTGTATCCATTCTAGATTACAGTTGTCTTATTATTTTAAAATTGCTTTCTTAAGATAATTAGTTTTTTCAAAATTGTATTTGTATGACTTCTTTTATGACTCTTCTGAGTCGAAATAAAGATTTAAGAAGAAGAATTATACTTTAGGGAACCTTTAAAGGATATATATGGGTCTGGAGGTTTCCTATATTTTTGTAATACCCTCACCCACCTAATCAAGTAGCATGTTTTGCCATTGGGTGACCTGGTTGCAACTTCATACCCAAGATGTGTTACTACACTAGTAGGATGTTCCTTTCATGCTTAATTGTTGTTGAAGTGGTGATTTAAAATTTCTGAAGGGACTTTATGTTCTTATTAGTGAGAGATCTTTGATAAGGTTAAAAAGAGAAGGTGGATAAGTTATAATGGTTCCCGCATCGTAGTGTATGTCACAACATGTTGCCTACCAAGGGTCATAGGCTTGTTAGGGCAGTGAATCTCAAGCATTCTCATTGGAGGTGAAACAGACAAATCAGTTCACATTCAACACACAAGATGCATCACTCATGCTACTCACATATTGTCTGGTTGTGGGTATGTCAGAACCTCTTTCAGAGGGCCATGTGGCACGCAGAGTCAACCATACCCATCCCTGGTGTTTGAGGCATTTTACTCCTGATGTCCTGGGGCCCAAACTACTATGGATCGTGAGCAACTGAGCCAAGTTCCTCTTCTGCACCTAACTCTCAGAGGTAGATTTGGGCAAGCAGTTAAAGGCTCCATGGGGAGGGGCTAGATGCAGGTTAGTGAACACAACTCCTAACTCAAACTGCACTCAGTAATGTGAATAAATCAATGTCTAATCAAATACTTACTTTTAAATTGGATGCATTCACAGAAGTATATGACATTCATAATCAACAACACACTTCTTTTGGGGTCAGGGCTTTTGTGTTTATCTGGCAACTCACTGCCCCACCATCTTCCTTACAATGTGGTCAGGGTTAGTTTACATTCCCTGCTGGCCGCATTCAAGGATTTGCTCACTAGTAGGCCTTACTAAAGAGTCCCCTTTGACTCCTAGGAAATAATCAAAAGTGTCTATGGTGCCACAACACCTTCAGCAGTGAGTTTTCTGAGCCCCAATGGGTCAAATTCAAGTCTTATCTGCTCCAGCAGCATTGTAGCTTTCAGTGGTTCAGCGAGTGCTTCACCCACATACACTTGCAACACTCAGCAAAGTTGGGCTGCTTGCGGAACACGCACCAGCAGGCACATGCTCTCTTCCGAGCAGTGCTGCCAACATCAACAGTGATCTGAGGTTCAGCTTCTCCCCACATAGGGGGAAGAGGCTAATTTTTGCCCTTCAGACTGGGACCCAGTGATGGATCTAAGTCCTCGTTGCGCCCTCAGGATTCCACAGGGTTCGTCAGGTAACAGGTTTCAGTGCTCAATTGAGGCCCACAAGTCGCAGCTTAATTTTTCCCAGGTGACAGCTTGAACTTGGCAATACTCGGTACTGGCAGCTCCTACTGGTATACAAGGTTGCGAAGATACCTGCTGGAAAGGTGTAGGCCTCTCTTGTGCATTCACCTATACTACTGAAGCTCCTCCTGGCATATGGGGTTGCCTCTAAAGCTCACACTGGTCCTGGTGCTTTGTCAGCATAGTCACTTCTACAGTCGCATCCTCTGGCATACAGGGTCACCACAACAAGGTGGTACAAGCTTGGCGCTCCCCACATGGCACTCAATGCAAGGATCAGTCAATGGTGGACGTCTCCTGGCATAGGGGGGGTTGCACACAGGCAACAACCTGATCAGTGCACAAATGTCTCCTCACACCTCATGCCATGGTCCTCTCTGTAGGGCTCCCCAATAAACCTCATTTCCTCCATCGCTCTCCTTTTCCTCACAGGGCACACTGGTCTTGACAAGCAGGCAGATGCTGGTGCTCCAGCATCCAGTGCAAGTGGTCTTTGCTTCCCTGGGTGATGTCCCCTCACCAAGAGGGAGACTAGCAGGCCTTGGCACCCAGTCTTGGTCACAGACAGCAGTCTTACAGAGCTTCCACTACTCACACCGCCCATATGTCTGCTTGGAAAATGACAAATCTTTGGGTCTCAGCCTCCCCTTCTAATAGTCCATTTCTAAATAACAAATGTGATTTAGAGTGTGGGTCTTTGAAATTTCGTTAGGGCTCTGCTTCTTTTAAAGTTTACACTTTTCTCTCTCTTCTTCCTCTTGAAAGGCTGTCTGTCACATCAGGAGAGACTCCGAAGCTGATGGTCCCATGAAACAAGCCATGGGAGTGACTAGAGTTCACATTTGGATGTCAGTCACAGCAATCTGTGCATCAAAAGGTCAATCATTGGACTCCCAACCTTACTCTTTATGATTCCCTTATCAGCCTCATCTCCTTCCTTAGATGTGTCCAGGCCCTTTCCTTGTGCTCTAACACTGAATCTAAGAGCATACTTTTGAAGTGTACAGGGGGAGTGTCTCTCCCTTCCTCCAGTGTGACCCACCCAGCACACAGGAATGCAACAATACACAAACCTTTCTGGGGGGAATTCCTTTTCTACTCATGTCTTCACCATGCAGGCTTGGGCTTCCCAAAATGAAACTCAGGGTCCCCCATGTAATGTACAATTGCAGGAAAACCTGCACTCAGTGTACACACACAGTACACGTACTTTCCTGTACTGTCGCCTCCATGTCTTGTGTCACCCTAGGTGTTCATACATTCAGGCACACAATCACTCTGCGTGCAATGCTCAGTATTGTGTTCTTTCTCTAGTGTGCCATGGTGAGCTACTTCCAAGCACACTCACAGCCAGCACACTCACTCACAATGTGCATGCTGCAGAACACTTCACTCTTCATAGACAGTTCTTTCATTGAGAAGCAAAGAGAAGGGGGCCCTCAAATTCGTATTTCTGACTGGTTTTCCATGCCAGCAAGCCCAGCATGGAAAGCCTGTCAGAAACCGAGCATCGTAATGCCAATTGCAAAAAACGTCGTCCTTTGGGATTATGGGACGGCTTTCCGACTGAGATCATAATATGCCCCATAGTTTTTGACACAAGGCATGTTCTACTAAGCTTGCCAGACTGGGCTATGCATCGAACACATCCATGAGGGGGATCCTTTATGTTTGCCTAGACATAGAATTGTGTACTAGAAGAACATGCTTCCAGCACGCATTCTATGACAGACAGTAGATACAGGCCTCTGCAAGCTGTGCATTGTGCAAGGTAGCTTTTTAAAGCATGTCCTGGGATGATAGCAGCACCAGGCCAATCTTAGCAGATATGGCTCTGCACTTTGTTTTCCCCCTTGCTCTACAAAGCACAGCGTTAAAAATGAACCAACCTGCCCCATTGAATACCTACATAATTTTCTGAGCATTTCAAATGCTAAGATATCCATAAAGCTGGCAGGTGATTTCACTTTTGATCACTGTCTGCAGGTACATGCGTGTGTATGGTAGTATTTGCTAACATGAAACTGTGTTCTTGTGACAGTTAGAAATGTGCAAAATGACCTAAAACCTGCCTGAATCACACATAAAAACAAATGTACCTTGTGAGTCATTGCTTCAACATTTCAAATAAATCACACTTAAAGATTTAGTGGCTATATTATGGTCGTTTCAAAAAATCTAAAAGGTGGCAGGAAGGTAGCGATGGCTCTAATGCAATTTCAAGAGAGCTCCTAATAAGGGCATGACAGCAGCTGTGAAATCTTGGAACTTTCCCTTCTCTTCTATGACACCTTGATAAGGCAATTAGAGCGTAATTACATTAACAAGTGGCATTACAGGAAATTATTGTCATTCTCCTGTTAAAATAACACATAATCATCAGCAAGTGAATTTCTGAATCCGCAATCAGCATCTCATTAAATCTACCAGTCTGAGAAAGGAGAATGCAATCGGCGGACAAGAACTTAAAAACAAATTATAACACTGAAGTTCTCTAGGTAGAGCAAACCGACATTTGTACAGTGGGTTAAAATTACTTGAATAAATATATATGTAACATTAACTGACTCATTGGATTTAAAATCCCCTTCAGATCTTACACTGTCCTTACACAAATATTCAATTATGGGTTTCAACTCACCATATTGGGTGTCTATGCTCTCCCAAATCGTTTTTTCAGTTTTCCATTTTTAGAATTTTCTGTAATTCAGTCAAAGTATATTCAGGGTGTGTATGTGCCCTACACAAAATAATTTGACTTGGGGATAGGTAGGTGAAGTCGCACAGTTCTGGTAGTTGGTAAAATACCTCAATGCCCATCCCAACCAAAAACCTAATTCCTCACACTGCTGTGCACTGAAAATCCTCCCACTAAAGATCATTTATAAAAATAAACATGAATTATTTTTCAGTGTGGGGCAGTGTGAGAAATTGGGATGTTGGTTGACGAGGGTGTTAGCCCTGGTCACACAACAGCCACAATCCCAGTGAGAGTAAACAACAAAAAGTTACTAAATTAACCTATGCTCAACCCTCTGGTAGCTTGACACAAATGCAATTAGTCTTAACTTACAGGCAAGGTGTAAAATATTTATGGGCACACAAACAGTAACAAGGCAAATACACAGCACAAGAAAATTCTCACACAAATTTAAAGAATAGAGTACATTTTAAAACATTATTTGACAGCAAAACAATAGAAATTCATTCAGTAGAACTGGAGTTGTGAAATTTTAGGGGGATATTCTCAACAAATGGCGCAAACTATTGCTAACCTCAGCGTGTTTTCTTATCGCCGTGTACCGCGGGAAACTATTGCCGTGTTAGTGGCGTATTCACAACACGCTGCTAACAGGTGATAGTTTCCCCTACCGGGTCAAAGATCCGGCAATAAGATTAGCGGCATGGTGATAAAACTCGTCTTGCTAACATGAAAAAAGTGGCGATGGGCCAATTAGCGGCCAGGAACGGTGCGCTAATCCGTGTCAGAGCACCTTTTTTCACCGTTCGGTGGGAAAAACCACTATAAAACACCCGTTATGCAGCCCAAACACACACAAAAAAAAGAAGAAACATTTGAGACGGACCATGGAGGAAGCTGGACTCAGCACAGAGGCCAACAACAACCCCACAAACACCCAGGAGGACCAGCCAGAGACCCAGGGGAAGGGCAATGAGAAGAGAAAGATGTGGTTCAGTCAGCAGGAAAACCAGGTCCTGATTGCAGAGGTGACAGAACACCAAAAAAAACTTTTTGTAAGCTCCACTGTGTCAATGGAAACCAAAAATGCAATATGGCAGTCCATCGTGGCCAAGGTGAATGCGTTCGGTGAGGTGAGGAGGATAGTGGGCGGCTGCAAGAAGCGCTGGCATGAGGCTAAGCGCAAGACCAAGCAGAAACTTGCAGCCAACCTGAAAGCAGCAATGCAGACTGGAGGTGGGAGTCCAGTACCACAGGAGGAGCTGGATCCGTTGAAGGAACAGGTGTCACAAGGCATCAGTGAGGAGACGGTAGTTGGAGTTCCGGGACAGGATACTTCTCAACACGACCAGACACAACAGAAACAGGGTGAATATCAACCAGGGACTGGGGGGATGGGGGAGATGGGCCCAATGGCACTCATGCACAATTAAATATATCACAGTGCACACCCACAATGACTGCTGATCATGTCCCGGATACCCTTGGCCCTGGTGGCATAGACACATAGCACCCCTCAACCAATACATTGCAAGACTCATATTGATGGGCTCACAGACCTGAAAATGTGCACAGAAAAGTCAAACGAATATAGTCCAAGTATCATAGCAGACCACAAAATAAGCGCTACATGAAAGACCAAAGGCCCACATTGATTGGAGATGCATCAGTCTGTCAAAATGGCCCCCTTGCCTCAACACCACACATATGCATGTGCCTGTATGTCAGAGTTGTGTGCAAGAATGTGCATGTGCATCAAGGGTGACACAACTGCACATACACAATCTTGCACACAACGCAGACACACATGCACAATGCTGCATGTCTGCTGACATTGGTGGAGGCATGCCCACTCATGCGCATGATCAGTCACACACTCAGTGCAGCCTCATGTTTAGTATCAGAGAGATGCGGCCCTGAGCAAACAATTTGTATATGTGTGCTGTTGAGGCAAAGTGGCCATGTAGACATCCTGCCACATCTCCAGTAAATGTGTCTGCCTGCTTGTCCATGAGATGCAGTCCTGTGTACACAGTGATGGCTTGCAGTGGGAGTCCTGCAGGGTGGTGGTACGGGCGGTGGTGTGGAGTGGTGGAGGGGCAGGATGAGGGGGTAGTGGAGTTGGACACACGACGGGCTGCAGATACGTAAGTGAATAAATAATTCCAACTATTTACCTTGCGCTTGCTGCATCGCAAACTCGGCTATACAGCAAGTGCAAGGCAAATAGTTTAAATCATGTATTTACTTACCTAATGTTATGTGTCCAACTCCACTATCCCCCATCCTGCCCCTCTATGCCCCGCACCACCACCCGGCACCACCGCCCCGCAGGACTCCCACTGTGAGCCGTCACTGTGTGTACACCAAGTGAGAAACCATCTAGTGAGTCTGCATACCAGAAACACATGCAATGTTACAACAAACTGATCATGCAGCCTACAGGCTCAAAGGTGCATAACCAACAATGCACACAAATAGCAGACTTCACTCAAAAGGTGATGTAATACAATGAGCAGGGGGGCTATGCCTACAACACCACAGTGCAGGGACAATACATATCAGGAATGTGTCAAACAAATCTGTACTGCATAACTTGTTTTTTGTCCCAGACTCATAGAACTACAATGTCCCTGTAAAGAAGTAAGACAACCAAAGTATGACAACAAGCAAGGATAGCAAAGTTGCAACAAATAATGACAACTAGCCAAATGGCACACTCACCCCTTAGGTCGTTTTGCACACCTCCCCTTCAAGTGTACACATCTGCCATACAGAAAACACCATTCCACATCAGTCCTGGTGTGAGTTGCCCATTACACCATTATATGCATGTAAACCTATCTGTTTGGTAAGTCAACTGTGTCAGTGAACAAATATGCAGTCATGGTTGTAATCACCCACACGCAAAGCCATGCATTGAATATTCCTAACCAGAACAGCATGTATCATCCATGTGACCAGCTGCGTGGCACATACACAAACACACATCACCCTGCCATTTGCATCTGTTGGGAGGGTGGCGGTGACAAGTCCTGAGCACCACAAATACGCATTAGGAAATCAACATCTATCAAATCCAGGCCCACTTACACACCACACGTGGGGTCAACATTGAGGGTAATGGGTGTTGACACTGTCTGTCCAGCCAGCAACAACAATAGAAACTCACGCAGCACCATACTCACAACGGGTAAGCCAACAGGAGGGTAGTAAGCAATGCATGCAAGACAAATCACAATAGACAAAGCAAACTGGATGCACATGTGTACAGCATAGTGCAGCACACATTGAAACAGCAAGTAGGCCTTAGTAGCCAATGCGCCTAAAGGGGGCCCACCTCACACATAACAAATCTCGCAACAGACACATGCACATGTGCAGTACACAGCAAAGGTGCGGGTCTGTGAGCCACACTGACAAGGCAAGTGACAGTGCATGATGAATAGCATGCCTGCACCCCAAACATCTCAACATGGTGCAGGCCACGTCACTGAGGTGGCTGAGTGTGGACCACATCCTTAAAGGAGCAGGTGACACTCTGACACATCCTCGTGTACATACTACCCCTGACGTAAACAATACATCTGCTGACAAACAATGCACAAGTGCCCCAACTTTGACCAAGACACATATATACCCCAGCTTGCAACATCTCAGCATTGTAAATGCACAGAAGTGAAGGTTCACTGCCTGAAAGGGATAAGAGGCAGTAAAACCAAAACAATGGCGCGCATACGCATACAAATTGTAGCTCATCAACATTGACTACAATTTTTGACAAAGGGCATCACTTTCACAACTGAACAGAAGACACAACTGGTGTTGCTTGTATAAACTGGCCAATCACATTTGTTATAGCTGTAAACTGTGAGACAACAATGTACAAGTACAACCATGATGTTGTAGAAAAAGTCAACATCCTCAACAAATAGGCATCTCCTCCCAAACAGTCACAATGTACATTGTCATGCAGTCTGCTTGAAACTCATCCAATGCATAATCATACATGAAACACACAGTTAAACTGCATCTCCCCTTTACATTGCAGAGGGAGAAACATCGCCTCTTGAACAGCAGCCTGTCCCACTCTTCACTGATGAAGAGAAGGAAATTGTCACCAGCAACACGGACACCCTCCAACAGCTGCTAGACTCCATCATCACCTCATCTCCAGGAGCAGGGCAACACAGCTGCATCGTGCAAACCCCACGCCCTGCACAAACCACACAGCAGCAAGCACCTACCACCATGGCTGTCTCCCAGGACCTCCAGGACCCACACCTGGCATTCCAACAGCGTGTGTTAGAGGCCAAGTAGGAGATGGCTCATCAGATGTGGATGGACTTGACAGCCTGTTGGCCAAACTTGATTCCGTATGTGGGTGTCTGAGTTCCATCCGGGGCCACCTACAAAACATCACGGACACCCACAGTCAGCACAATGCTCTAAAACACTCTATGGCTGACATCGTTGGAGTCCTGATTCAGAGATAGGAACACCTGTCCAGTCAGAGTGGCTCCAGCGATGGCAGCCAGGAGTTGGACCTCATGCAGAGGATAATGGAGAACATGGAGCGGATGCAGGCGGAACAAATGGCTGCCACGGAAGCACACCAGCAAGATGTAGCTAAAATCTTCCATGCCCTGCAGATCATCATCACTGCATCGCTGCAGCAAGATCTGGCGCAGATGAATACTGCTGCAGCTTCTTCTACATCCACATCTCTGCCCCTGATGTGTCAGTGCCTCACAGTGCTGCTGCCAATCTACCACCACCCACATGTGAGACACATGACACATCCGAGGACGAAGATGTGGATGATTCTGCCTTATTGCAAAGAAGGAAATGGTAGCATTCATCTATGCCAAATGGCTAGTTTCTACTTGGTTCTGGGCTCAGCATCATGCCCCGGAATGTCACCTTCCACTGTCCCCTGATACACTCTGTGGCTCTCACCTTGGACCTCGACATGGACAGCCATATTTGTCTGGTTACCAATGACACAGCAATAAGACTGCTGACTGAACTCTTCCTCATCCTTTGGACTAGTCAACCCTAAAGGACTCTGTCTGGCCCTCCACTGGGCATCAATGTAATGTGAGGATTGCATGGCCAAGTACTGGTCCAGTCTCCAACTATGTCAACGGACATGTGAATAAATATTTTTCACTCACACAGATGTCTGTTGTCCATGACCAATCCAGTATAGCAGTCTGTTAAAATGTAGGAGCATTGAATCCACCAAAAGGTAGACCCAGGGAAATAATACAAATGTGCATGTTTTACTGTGATCCAGCTAGGCAGTGATATGAGCTGGTATGTGTGAACCAGCTGTGCCCCCATTGCTCCAATACAACAATTTAGCAATATCCCAACTTAGCCACACATCCATGAAGGAAATAGGAATGTGTGTGAATAAGTCAAAGTCTGTTGCAGGCCACAAGTAGTGTTCCCCTTTACAATTGCAAAAAGAATATCTTCTGTCATATCTACTCACACTCTACAGGATGGACGAAGCCTGTTGTGATGGTGCACATTGCATTTCACATCCTAAGATGGGCACACCATATACACATTGATGATGATACGTAAGGGCACATGTCTACCAGCCACAAATTGAACCACAATGTCTGCCTCAGTGAAGTAGAGTTGGCAATAGGAGCTCACCTCAAAGTGTAAGGTGTCAGTCAGCCACTTCCAATGGATGAACAATGCTTACTGACTTTGGAACTCTCACATGCTGTGACCACTGTGAGCAGCTAGGGCAATATGACAAGGGATGTGTGATGCACTTCACAGAGCATATTGTCTGAAGCAGTGCCACCATTTCAAGAGTGGCATTACTATGAGCCAATGCCAAAAGGTGACAGCTGGGAGATGTGACAATGACACTGGCACTACAGGGAGCAATGCAACATTTCACCTCTTGTGTGCATGCAAAATCATGGCTTTCGAACTTTAGTGTTTCACAAAACACATTTAGGAGAAGTGAAGTCAGTACATCTAATTGTACTACTCCTAAATGCCAGTTGTGAATCCCGGAAAACATAAACTCATGACTTACTCTCAGATGACTTATGTGAATCAGGACCACTATTCTGCCATATGCAGTGCACAATGGACCCACTGAAAGACTACTAATTGCATGGCCTGGAGGTTCAGCCTCCATGCACAGGAACATATCATTCAAATGAATCTGACACACTTGCACTACGCAGCAAGTGTGCCAAGGCCTTTGCAATGTAGATGGACTCAGCACCAGGAGCATGTGAGATGCAGGGCTGTGACAAAATCTGTGGTACCAAGCGCATCCATCCATCTCCATGATGGATAACAGTAGCTACTACAATATCCTCTCAATGCCATGTCCCTATGTTGTGTTGTAAATGGGCAACAATGTGCTGTCCAACTCCGTGAGTCACACTTAAGATGCATAACTTCACAAACGACTGCTCCTAGACTAGGCAGTAAATCCTACTTGCCACCCTGTTATCCATGCAAGTTTACTGTGCTCACATCTAAGGTATCCTGACACAATCCATCCTGCTAAGTAACATGTCATGACCACACTTACACATTCAACGGAGTGTCCAGTGATGATATGAGATGCATACAAGGCCCGCTCATGGAACTGAAAGTGAAAGTCACAACCTGATCGGCAGGTTCAGGTGCCCTTGTCCCCCTGTGTGTGTGAGGTTGTAGGGGGACGGGATACTGCCTGTCCATGCTGGGACCTACCACTGATGCCAGAGGGTCCTGGGATGGCCTGGGTGCCACTGCTTCTCCCACGTGTTGCTACCTCGGGCACCGACTTTCAAGTGTCAGATTCCCGGTCTTCCTGGTACTTCCGTTCCATGTTGCAGTACCCTTTTTTGACCTTCCTTATGTGGAGGTACCGGTCCTTCCTCACCTGGAAGTCGTAGGACTCCTCTGGCGTCATGTTATCTGTAAAATGGGAAATTGTGAGGCCCTTGGACTATGTCAATGTTCTCCATTCAAATCTGGCATACAAGATCACTTAAAAATGGGAGTCTACACTCTGGCTTAACTATGTGTATTCAGAGAGTGACCTGCACAACAAAATGTTGAATCCAGGATCAGCGACTACATGCTGGGGAGACTGACATGCCAGTGCATGGCACTGGACATGTACTGTCACAACCAAATGAGTCTGTCTCTGTCAAATGATGGTGCTGTGACATACCTTGACTGAAGGTGACATGTACAAGGAATCGGAGGAGGGAGGCATTATCCCTTTGTGTGTAGCGCCACCCTCATCCTCTCCTGCAACACAGTGCAGCTTCATATTTACAATGCTCATGTGCAGCCCAGCGTGTTCCCCAGCGACTGTGTGCAGTGCATCAAGTCTGCGCATACACAGGCACTCTTGAACAAGAGTAAGGGTATCTGTGTGCAGGGGGGGCTTGTTAATGTGTATCAAGGTCACCCTACTGGCACAGAAGCAACACTGGAATAGCCCTACTCAAACTTTCATATGTGCTGCATCATGTTGGGTGATTGAACACTGACTTGTACATGAGGCGCTGGGCCTCTCTCCACCACTACTTCACAATTGGTGACACATTGCTGCCCAGAGGGGGAAACATCATTTTATATGAATTGTCAATCATGTATGTCTTGGATCCTCTATTGCCACTCCGTAGTAAATTTCACTACGCAGTCCTTCACAATGCAAACTTTTACAAGGCATTCCCCATTGTAACATCAACCTGGAGTCATATTGGTTATTGTATTATAACGGGCAATGCATTCTCACAGATAGCGTTGTAGAGGCCTGCATTGTTAAATATATGGCAAGGCAATAAATGCAGGACTAAAGCATGCGTGGGACATGCATACAGAGTAATGTCACCAAAGTGTACAGAGGGGCTCATTCACCTGAGCTAGAGTCGACCAGGGAATTACCCCAAGGAGGAAGCATGACAACACCATTGCAGTGGCCAACCATGCCTATGTGATTCTTTGGGCCATCTTTGCTAGGTGTTTGGGGAATGTGCCATTGATATGCTTGGCTAAGAACTACCCACTGCTACTTCTGTGAAGCTGGTACGCAGCATACCTGCAAAATTACTTTGCGGACCTGTGTCTGAGCACGCACAGCCTGAAAAACAAAGCCTCCTTGTGCATGATCGGGCACACTTGCACAGTCATCTCAGTCAAGGATGAACAGGCATTCCATGTCTGCTGATACTCATCAGCTACACCACTTACATGTCTCCTATCCTATCAGTGCGTTCTGTCATCCACATGCGTGTGCTGTAGCGACAGAACCCATAGACCTAATTTACATGTGTATCACTGACTGGGGATGTGCAAAGTTACAACTGGAAGAAAAATGCACAGCTCAACCTTAACCTACTGATTCATACACACTTATGACTTCAACAAAACATCATCACACTGTAGACAAGGTACATGTGATACACACCCATACTGCATACTTCGCCCTCGTTTGTTATAGCCAGCCATTCATGACACCGCACTATGCCAATATATTATGTCCAAACTCACCAGTGGCGTGTGGGTCCTGTAACTTGTCGATGTCCCCCTGCATGATGAGAGGTCATCCAGCTGTGAGACATAAAACCCAATATGTGTTGGTGTCAGATGTGAAATTACACATGTCATATTCATCATACATATCATCAACATTACAGACAATGCTCCGTAACTGTACTGTTGCGTAACCTGTTTGCTAAATGATTTGGTCTACTTTGCCTGCCATTCACACAAGACCTGTAAATGCTGATTCGGGCCAGACAAGACTACAATGCTAGCAAACTTGTGCATTCTAGTTGTGTGACACATTCACAAGGACCCATTTCTACACGCAACATGATGTTATAAATGCTCTGTGTACGATTGCATCACTGCCGATCGCACAAGGCTGTTTCACAGGTGTTGGTGCTGTATGACACTCTGGGGATGTTCTATTACCCATGAGCTACTGTACATATTTCAAAGATTGTCACACGGAGCCTATGTACAACGTAAGCATAGCAAACATACAAATATTCTTGTGCACAGCATTTGTACACTTCCTTTTGTGCAGCACACAGGTCCCAGAAACAAGGCCTTTGATTGTTCATGTACAGTCACCCTTCCTGTGCACAGACAATCTTTGTCCTGCACACAGTATTGCACAATGGTGCCAGCATTGGCACTACAGTGCTAAGTGTTTTTGCACTTGGACACCAGTGTGTCACACACATAAATTCTGGCTTTACATTACAGTGTTCATAATTAAATTTGGGGTTAAAACTTACCACACTGTAGGCCAACGATGACTCCCAGGTGGTCCAGCAGGTCACCCTCATGGGCCAGGCAATCCTGCCAGTGGTGCTTCCATTGAAGCACAGTCCGGTCCACCCAAAAGACACGCAGCATCTGCGCCCACACACTCTCCCACCTGACCTTCCGCACCTTGACGTCATATCCTGAGAGGATACGGCCTCCCATCTCCACCATCCGGGGCAGGTAAAAATGTATCTACCAGAAGAAGCCCCCCGATGCCCCCTTGGCCATCCTGCCCTCCCTGCCAACACACACCATCTCCCTGCACACACCTAAACCCACTGCCGCAAATCAAAAGCCAATATAACAGACCCAACAACTACAAAGTAAGTTAACTACCCCAAGACAAACACCCGACAAGATTGAGGACAAGAGACATTAAAACACGTAAAAACAAGTACAGAACACTTCACAGGGACACTATCGACAGAACAAAGGACACAGCAACAAAAACACCAATCTGCAGCACACACCACCAAACACCTCCAGCACTCTTCACAATCATCAGCAACGTGCTCAAAAGAGAAAGTGAAAGTGCACAGCACTCCTCCAGTAAACAGGAAGCATGCAGCCATCACTTCCTGTGTGTTTGTGGCCCGTTTTTTGAAATAGCGATGGGGTAACATTTCGTATAGTTCAATGAGTTTAGCGATATATTTTCCACTGCTAGTATGAAAAATCCATTGCAGTTTCGGAAATGCTGACAGTTTTGCACGCTAAGTGCACGTTCTTACACAGATGAACTGTCTTAGTTGCAATTTCATTTCTTGTCCCAAAGAACACCAGGAAAAGCTTGATTTGACCCCAAATGAAACCCTAAATTTCATAATTTCCCCAAAATGACACCCTTAATTTCATAATTGACCCCAAATGACACCCTTAAATGTCATATTTGACCCCAAATGACACCCTTAATTTCATAATTGACACCAAATGACACCTTAAATTTAATATTTTTCCCAAAATGACACCCTTATATTCATAGTTTACCACTATTGACACCCTATATGTAATTTTAATCCACATATGACACGCTGAACAGTAGAATTACGTACCACATTTGACACCCTAACATGTCTAGTTTAGAACAAATGTCACCCTAAAAAACATTTCTTTTCAGAGGTGACATATCCACCATCAGTTTATAACTGTGATAATGTTACCACTTAACATTACACTTACACTTGTCAGAGTGATTTACACATAGCACTCAGGGTATGTGTGTAGTGTTTTTTGTTTACATATACTGTGCTTGGGGTCATTTTGAACTGATATATGATTGCTAAGGACAGTCACAATGTGACGTGCTCAGGTGAAAAAAAAATTGGGGATTCTGTTCCTTCGGCCTGTTCCTGCTGCAGAAGCTGTGGGGTGTGCTCCACCTGCCTCATCTTCCTCATCATCCTGAGCATCATCTGGTGCATCTGGCACTTGGATCCATGGGGCATTGGTGTGTACACATATATTGTGCAATACACAATATGCTATGATAATCTTGTACAACAGTCTTTCACCTTTGATGTCAAGGCACCGGAAATGTAACTTTAGCATGCCAAATGTGTGCTTCACAATGCCCCTGGTGCATCCAAGAGCCAAATTATACTGCCTCTGGGCCTGGGAGTAGGTGGCTCGGAGGAGTGTCATCATCCATGGGGTGAGTGCATATCATTGATCACCTGTAACATGTAATGGAGAGATGTGTCCATTAGTAGTTATGCATGCTGTGTGGGCAGTGTTAATAGTGCTTGGGTGTGTGATTGGTGCTACTTTGGGATTAATGTTTGCCATGTGTAGCTTCTGACAAAATGACCAGCATCAATCTGAATTACATTGCCTCACAGCTGCACGTCCCTCCCCCCAAGCCTATGTAATTGTGTGCACTAGCACTCCAACAGCGCACCAATATCAGGCCTGTCTGCACATGTCCAGAAGCCTGACACCTACACCAGCAGGGTCCCTGGCTCTCCTAAAATCTAGCCATGCCACTCATCCTCACTCCTCGCAGTCAATGCCCGGAGAACGTTTAGATGCCAATGGGCCACACCAGACATGGCTCATGTTCTGTTCAGCTGCTTCTGCTGCCACTAGACCTTCCTCACTGCCCAACACCTTTTTTTTTCTGATCCAGACCGACCACAAAGCAACACTCAGCGGCACCCTCACCTGCAGGGCTCACAGAGGGCGGGAACGCTTCCCAATCAACATCAACATCATCACACGCGACGTCATCTACTGCATGGATTACGTACTCATCCATGAGCGGAGCCTCTTCCTCACATACCACAAGAAATCAAATTCCATTACCCTCTGGCAGATGCTTGCTCACATAGAACAGAGCCAACTCTTCTGAACACTGAGCCACAAGGCAGGGCACGCCTTTGACCCCATCTTTACAAGTGGGAACTGCGTCCACTTCATCAACACCACTCAACGCCCATGGTGTGACCAGCACAGTGTACACTTCCTCGTCGTGAAACCCCATGACACCCAAACCCACAGTCAGTGCCACACAGAGTTACTGGAGCAGAGTCACCATGGATCTGGCACACCACCATCAACAGCAACACACACACTACTGCACGCAACGTCAACAGCACTGGCCATAATGTTGTACCTCCAACTGTGCATACACACTTGCCCCAATATGCAACTCCAACATACAGCGTGCAATGAATGCCACCTCAGTCACCAACAACATCCAGGATGACTGATGCATCTGCAGACGCCTGGAGTAGAACTGGAGCTACACGAAGGGACCCATTGGACATCACCACCTACGAGGACACCTAGCCCATACTCTCCCTCAACAAGTGGCTAACGCACACCAGACTGGGGTTCCAGGGAGGATTGCAGCAAGTTGCAACATGGATGTTCAACAGCTGGGGGGGTGCTCTACAAAAAGGAGACATTAGTCCTCATGCGCGTGACCATCCCATCAGCATGTGGCAACACCTGGTGGGCTACCGCCTTTGGCAGCCCCCCCACGACAACTCTAGGTACCTAGGCATCATACACGACTCCTCTCTCTCCATGTACAAACAGGTCTACGCAGTGGGCTGCAGCTGCTTCGACAGCCTCTGCATCCTCCATGCTACCTTCACACTCAAGACTGTCCAGCACACCATTGCCACACTCAGCCTTGTGTACATTCTTTCTTCGTAGGTCAAGTACCTCCATCGCACATACTTGGTTCCCACCCCTCCCCAAATTTGAATTGTGTGGCAGAGGGGCTATGCCTTTGGGGATGGTTTGTCTACATGACGGGCCCCAGTTACCATAGTTATTTGTGTTGTTGTGTCTAGTAGGTGGGCATGTTGAATGGCATGTTGTATGTGAGTTTAGAATGTGTGCATTCGCACAGTTGTGAGTTCCAGGATTGTGGAGTTCAGGTGTGTGGTGTGTTCATTTACTACTTACCAACGAGCAGTGCATTTCCATATGTGCCATCCTGAAAGCGCTGGTTGATGATGGACTGGCGGAAGATGTAGGCATCATAAATACTGCCTGGGAAATTGGCTACGACATTGGTGAACAGGCCCCAGTGGTCCACTATTGCCTGCACATTGAAGGAATGTTTGTGCTTTCTTTTGCGGTATATGTGTGCAGTGTCGGCAGGAGGCACAAGTAGGACATGTGTGCAGTCAATTGGCCCCAACACATGTGGGAAGCCAGATATGGCATATAACCCTTGCTTGATCTCCAGCTGTTTCTGCACAGTGTTGGGGAAGTGAAGGTGCTGGGGTATCAGGCTGATGATGGCATCCGAGACAGTTGTGAGGAACTTTGATAGGGTTGGCTATGAGACTCCTCAGACTTGGGCAGTTGTTGGTTGGAAGGTACCAGAGGCCAACAGGTGCAGCATAGCCAGCAGCTTTGTTTGCGGAGGGATTTTGGATATCCGCTGTGTTGGTGCCATCAGCCTGTGGGCTATCTGGGTCAGGATGTGGAGGATGGATGTCCTTTTGAGCCTGTAGTGGGCAATGACATCCTCTGGCATCAGGTCTGTGAGGCTGAGGCATCAGTGATGGACCCGCTGTCTTATTTGGCGCAGCCTTGGGTGTGGTCCTGGTGGAGGTTGCAGTGGTGGTGGTTGTTGGGGTCTTTTTGGTTCTCCAAGCTACATGATTAGTACCTCCATGGCATCAGTGGGTCTTCAGATGAGGCTCTGGGCTAGTCTCCTTTATATACTGCTATTTATCACCATTTTTAAGACCTCCTTTTTTCTGGTCTTAAGTTCCAGCAGCTAACGGGCCTTAGCGAGTGTTTTTTTATTGCATCGCCGGTCCAGCCAATTGCTGAGAATATCGCAAAGTGTGTTTAGCATGCATTTTAACACAGGAACGCCTATATTGCATATGATTAGCGTTAGTTGTCGCTAACATCGTTGGCGATGTTATTAGCGCCCGCTATCGTCAGAAAGCTGTCGCTAATGGCTGTTAGAGACAGCTTGTGAATACAGCCACTTCAGTGGCAGAAAAGGGCTGCTAATGTGGCTATATCGCCTTGAGCACATGCCCCTTAATGTTTAAGGTAAAAACTTGTAGCTAAAAGATCAACCCACCAGTCATGGACATCTAGTCGTGTGAAACTGGGTCAAAGTTCAGAAATATTGTTATGAACCCCAATTTACCCCAATACAGGCCTCTGTAGTTACAAGACCCTTTACCTACATCTGTCCTACCATTGTTCTACATAACAGGTCTGGCGCTGACCTTTTACCTAATCAGATGCTACATAAATATCAAGTGGTTTTCTCCAATAACTAGCCTCATTTAATATCCATGAGGAGTATCAGTATCACAACAGGATTACCATCTTCTTCGTAATAACTCTGTATAAGGGTCACCTCAATCATCATCCTTGCCTGACATGCCCATAGTACACTTCTAGGTAAAACCCCTGAGGGTACCTTTCAGGTATATAAGCACTACATCTTGGCTGAGCAAACTAGAGGAAAAAGACTTACATGCTGACGCAAGATGCTGAGGTCCCTGCACGCAGACACTCCAACACGCAGTGGTCTGATATCCCTTGCGGGGTCTCAATCTCAAGACTAAGACGGGGTCCTTCGCTCTCCCACATCTGGTGATGGTGTTAGGTCTATCCTAAGGGGATTATTGGCTATACACCTACATACATGTTAGGTACACTTAGGTACATCTAGGTAGGGTTTGCATCATAGGAGTATGCATTTTTATAGTTATGTATCTATATTCCATCATATATTTGTTGTTTTAGCACTATGGTAAAATTCTACCTTGTCTTTACTCTGCTGGTTCTCATATTCGTATATATATGTTTCTTTCTAATGGGTGACACAGCACACATATTTTATACTAGAATAACATTCGTTCAAAAAATGCTTATTGAAAAACATCCCCACCGTTTATTCTGTATATCTCTCTGAGACAAAGTGAGCATGAGTAATTGAGCAAAAAGTACTGTACTGTTTCCCCGATCCCTGAGGGGTCAAGGTTGTCATGTCCGATAGTTGCCAGAAGCTATTCGCTCCTTGGTAAGAGGGGCGCATAGTGGCACTGTGAGCTAGCTGGACTAACAGACTAACATATCCTTTGGGAGTGTCTGGAATCAGTCTGGACACCAATACCTTAATTTAGGTTGTCTAAATGCACAGATCCTATAGATTTATAGGAACTACATGACAAGGCACCGCCAACGTTGGTTTGGTTCTTATTTAACTGTAAAATCTGAGTAGTTCAGTCGTGCTTTCTCAGAGACCCCTACTCACATTTATCCATAGACGTCTGGAGTGGGAAGGGAAAGATCCACCACAGCTGAGTAGGTATATCCTATGTATTGGCTGTAGGTTTATTCAAGCTTGAAGGATTATATTTCCCTACATTGTGCATAAGACCTTATCTAATTTTCCTTGAAACGTTTTTTACAATGTATGTCCAAGGTGAGGCTACAATAGCATTATAGGAAAATGCAGTGGAGGATGGAGAGCAGGAAGGTACAATAAACATTTTTAGAAAATGTAAGAAATGCACTTGCTGCCAAATTAGAAAATGTTGGTTTCTCAGCATTAAGAGGGACCATAACATTCACGATTGAGGCAGACAAATCATTCAGGACAGATGCACACACAAACACATTTCACTCTTATACGCCAGATGAAATACCAGAATTGTGCTGTCTATACGAGGACATAGAAGTTCTGCTCATGTACCAAGATCATATAAGTTGGTTTAAAGGCACCCTCCCACACACCGCAGAAAAAGTGAGACTTGGTCCGCACAGCAGAGACAGAGCGACTTGGTCGGTTCTAGCTGCTTACAAACAGCACCCAGAAGTTGACACAGTGACAATAGCAGACTTGCGTTCACCTCACAAAAAAATAATAAAACTTTACAGAAATATGACACAGTTTGTTATGAGAACACTCACACTTCATCCCACAAGGGTTACCCCAGCAGGCCAACTACAGGGTACCGCAATGAAAATTACCCCTCAAACACTGGATGCAGTCATGGGAAGAATGCTCACTTAACGTGAGCAAATGCGGTTCTGGATAGCTCAGTAAATAGCACAGTTAGATGCAGTGCTCCACACACAGTCCCACAAGAAAAACACAGAATACTGACGATTTGCTTGCCAATGGGCATAGTTCCCCTGATAGAGGATTGTATCACTTGGAGTAAAGTGTCCGCAGCCATCTCACCAGGACTCATGGCACCCCTTCAATAGCAGTGATACCAAAGTCATTAAGACAAATACAGAATGAGTATGGAGACAAACCTGCTCTAAACTTAGGGATGAAATTGAGAGGCAATTTTTCCCGGGTATTGACAAATATGTTAGCAAACATAAAAGGGAAGGCAGCTGCGGTAGCTATACACCAACGCCTGAGGGAATGCACTTCTGCACCATAATCGAAGATACATATGCTAAATTAGGTAGAGATAATTTGGGAGCTAGACCTATGAAAGTGCAAGTAATGGGAAATCCTGAAAAGGATAACACTAAGCAAACAACAGATCCTTATAAGAAGAAATAGGACAATAAACAGCAGATAAATAAGCAAAATGCATCACAATCACAGGGTGGGTCTCCTCAACAGGAGCACTCCCGACAGGAGGTATAACCTTAGAAACAGTGATAACAACAGAAAACCTGACAGGTATCAGGATACTGATACATCTTCCTCTCGTTCCTTTCAGGGTGCATCAAAAAAACAAAATTAAAACCTCAATTTAATAGAAAGAAAGTAGCTGGCCTTAAAATAAGAAATGCCATGACTGTTGAGGACTCAGCTTCTGAACGGGGAATGGGCTCTGGCGATGCTAGACAGTGCAGCAGAAGTTACAATAGCTCGCCAGAAGCTGATGGAATTTCTGGTGACAGCAGTGTTGAATGAACATATCACAGTTGAAACACCTGATACTAGGGTAAGTGTCCCACACCAGTTATATAATGCTCCATATAGAGGGGGACATACCCAGGAAAGTTAAAGGTCTGACAGGACCCCAGAGGGGGAAAGGGTGTTTGTAATAAAAATTTTACTCCACTGATTATTTGCAATACTTGTTTTTAATGCAAAATTGTTCCAACCAGAATTTGTGGCCGAAATATCTGCCCCTAACTACCTTTCAAATGTAACGTATACTGAGCACATGTTTATAAAAAGATATATGTATATATGCCAGCTGCCAGATTGCACATTTGCACTTTATCTCTTTTCAAATTATCAGAATTCCAACTTGTGTACCTTATGTATTAATGACCATTTGAAGTGCCCCAGTCTACTATTGTTGTTCACCGTCAAACTGTTAGCCTGTTTTTTATTGCTGATTGTGCACATACTTCACTTTAAATTTGTCAGTAATTGGAGACGCATCATGTGATCAGGCTCCCACGAGGAGCGAAACGCGTCATGGAGGACACTGGTCTGAGCATTAATCCATGCTCAATAAACTGCACTGCTTTACCCACTAATCCTGTGTGGGAGTCCATAATTTTCTTCTTTAAAGAGTTGGGAGGTCCGTGCCTGTGGTTTCCGCCTTTGACATTTTGACATTTTGGCAGACAGGACACTTATATATATATATATATATATATATTCACTTAAAAAAACATAGGTTTCACACACGTTATAGTTAGGAATTAGCATTTAAAAAACCTTGCAAATTCACTTAAAAAAACATAGGTTTCACACATGTTATAGTTAGCTGGACATTTCCCTCGTAAAAAAACCAATGAAATTCCCCCGTTATAGTTAGTGCAGGCAACTATAACTCACGCAACCACAATCCTCTGCTGATGACGTCAGATATTACATCACTGATTAAATATGTGTCTTTCTGAAAAATAAATATTTATAATATATGTATAGCTAAAGATTAATGGAAGAAAACATGGGTAAATAGGTGTCTAAATACAGTGATGTAATATCTGACGTCATCAGCAGAGGATTGCGGTCGCGTGAGTTATAGTTGCCTGCACTAACTATAACGGGGGAATTTCATTGGTTTTTTACGAGGGAAATATCCAGCTAACTATAACATGTGTGAAACCTATGGTTTTTTAAGTGAAGTTGTACGTTTTTTTAAATTCTAAGTTATGTATTTATTAATATATTTTTTTCAGGTTCTTCACTTTGCGCTGTGGACGCTCGGTGCGCTTCGCGCACCGAACACCCACGATGCATTGTGTGTGACGTGCGCACACAGTGCGCGCACCCCGCGCTTTTCGAAAAAATAAATAATGTTTTTTTCATCCTTGGGGGTCCTTCAGTGACCCCCTGACAAAGGCTAGGGGGTCAGGAACTGTCCACCCTGCCCCCTTTTCACATTCTCCACTGCCTCAGACTGCGAGAGACAAAATGGCGGCCGACACTTCCTGATTTCGACCGACTGGAATGTTTACTGTCATGTAACCACCAATCAGAATTACGCTCGCGCACGGCAGCGTGCGCGTACGGTATGCTTACCGTACGCGCATGGTGCGCGCCTATAGATATATATGTACTTTTAACTGAAATTTTCTCAGGAACTACTGAACAGATTGACTCCAGATATTCAAAAGGCACATCCCTGACCTGAGGACTGTCTCTTTGCCAAATTTCAAATAATTCTGTTCAGCCGTTCGGGCTGTACCTTGGACTAAAGGTCCCTATGGAAAAATGCATGGGGAAAACGCGTTTTGGGATCCCCCTTTTTTCTCGGCCCCCGCTTGACTAATCACCCCGAGACTTTCAGGGTAGAAGCGGAGCGGAGCGCCCCACCTATTTTGAAAAATGTGCGAGGATTTGTCAACCGGCGCAAAAGTTATTCAAAATAGAATTTTCAGATTTCCTATGGAAACACGGTCCTAACTATAACTTTCTACTGGCGACCGGCAGTAGATAATATGTATATAGTGAAAACAGACCTTACTATGTCCCAACTAGTACCTGATTTACCACAAATCACATTCAGGAGAGCACCCTCTATGAGGGATGCCCTAGTTAGGACGAGCCCAGAGACCACTAATACAAGCACTTGGCTCTCTAATCGCAAAGGTTTTTTTAAATGTAGCTCATGCCGAGCATGTAAATTTGGCACAAATACTTATGAGTTTATGGGCGCATTTGATGTAACCCCTACAGCTCTTAAAGGTTTTTTCACATGTAAAACTGACCATGCAGTTTATGTTCTTGAATGTTCGTGCAATTTAAAGTATGTTGGAAGTACGAAATTACAGGTATCGGTCAGAATTTTACAACATTTAAGGGCCATTGTCAATTCTGACTCCAGTTACCCTGTCGCCCGACATTTTAAATTAGTTCACAAGAACAACCTGAAGGATTTTAAATATTTTGTGATCGACGCAGTACCTAAACAGATTAGAGGAGGCAATAGAGAGAAACGCCTTAGGCAGTTGGAAACTCAATACATTCTTTTATTAGATACTAAGATGCCTAATGGCCTTAACACAGGGGAAGATATGCATACATTTCTCTGAATTCTTTCACGATGTATCTTCACCTATGTGTACCCATGTTAAATTGTTCTACTGCTCATTTTATTCTATTCTATTTTATAGAAACATCTACTCCGTCTTACAGAAGATCTTAGTCCTTTTAGTTTATATCCAAAACTGCTGCTGTAAAATCACTCCTGTCATTATACTCACCCTTGGGACACCCCTATGGGGTATAGGTTCAATTTCTCGCCTTGGGCTCACAATTGGTTTGAATGATTATGTACAAGATATGAATGACAATTGGGTTGGTTTTCTAGCTTTCGAGGCCCTATATACCTGTGGACTATATTTATTGCATTATTTCAATCTACCTATCTTAGCTCTATTTTTGGGTTCTTGAGCAAAAGAAATTATTTATGCTGCTACATGATTTTGCTGATTTGCACATATGTTGCGTATTTTGCACTGATGCACTTGCACTTTATTTCCAGTACTGCTGCTCCTAGGAGTAAACATTTACAGTGGGACCATTGGTTTATTCTAGGATTTTTTCCTTTACAGTGGTCCTATGTGCTTCCTTGCTTTTTTAATCTATTTTGTATATTTGTACATAATATGATTTGTGCCACATAGGCCTGTACGAATCCAAAGGCACAAGCACTTTTTCTAGGCTGCATCAGTATGTCATTGCATTATTCATGACTGTCTATTTGCAATTTTAACTTTCTACTGGTTTTAAGATTTATGTGCAATAATTAAGCAATATTAATATTATTATATGTATATATGCAGTGATTTTCATATGCAAACTTATTAGCATTGTGTAGTATGTGGCTCATTTGTTTAAAGGAACTACAAATATCTTTTTCTATATAGGATTTATCCAGAAGGATTGCATGTAACAATAATCCACTGATTTTACATCATGTATTGTATGGGGCTCCACAAGGTTATTGAACAGATTTATCCGCTGGCACTGATCTGTCTTTTATGGAAGACTTTTTTTATATATAAGTGTTGTAAATTTGATTCCTCCCCGCCAGTTTTATTTACGGCTAAATTTATGGATTTGCGAGCATATTTTTTACTTCAGGGTATTGCTCTATTGTATAACCACTGTGGTTCAATTCAGCTTGATGTGGCTATTTTGTCAAGATGTAGTATTTGTGCTGAGTATACGCAGTATTTCTTCTATTACTATTTTTTTACCCTTGTTGCAATATGGAGGTTTGCTGTTCTGTATGCCGCATTCCTATTGGCCTATGAAAATGGGAGGAGTCTACAACTTACTATATTTGTTGTGTATGGTCTTAATGGTGTCATGTGATCAAGGCTGTGGTTACACGCCCGAAACGCGTCATGCCTACTGACTCTATGGAATAAACCTTGTCAACAAAAATATTCAGCGTGCTGTGGTCTGTACCTGTTCCAGCTATCTACTGGAGTTTGGGAAACTCTTCTTGTGATATATATATATATATATATATATATATATATATATATATATATATATATATATATATATATATATATATATATACTGAAGAAAACATAGGTCTCAGGGACGTTATAGCTAGAAATTAGCATTTAAAAAACTTTAGAAATTCACTGAAAAAACCATAGGTTTCGTTAGTTGGACATTTGACTCATATAAAACCAGAGAAATTCGCCTGTTATAGTTAGCAATGCACTGCTGATGACATCACATATTACCTCACTCATGACTAGGTCAGTGACATCACTCATGACATCACTGATGACATCACTGATGACATCATCCAGTGAATGTGTTTTTCTGTAAACTGTAAATATTTTTCTTACATATCTATGCCAAGGTCTATTGAACAATGAGTTGATGTATAAGTGCTTAAATGGATTATTTAGTCGATGCATGACTGACTCTTTAAGTCACAGATTGAACGTATGTTACTGAATGCATGGATTAGTGACTAAACTGTGTGAATGTCTATATTAGTCTCTCAGTGTGTGTGTAAGCAGGTGCATGGGTTGGTGAGTAGCTATATCAGGGTCTATATGGGTTATTGATTGTATGAGTATCTGTATGGGTGTCTGAGTGTCTATCCAGGTGGGTGGGGGGTGTCTGACTCTGTGCATACATATCTGAATAGCTGTTTCACTGGTTCTATACATTAAAAACTGCATCTCGGAAGGGCTGTATGGGTAGCTAACTGTGTGTACAGGTGTGGTAATTAGTGAATTGATGTCCCAGTTGTATATATGTGAGTAACTGTATATGTTTTTAGATGGTATATGTGAGTGTTGGGGTGTATACTTGACTATACGTGAGAGAGAGTGATTGCAAGAGTGTCTACATACATGAATGTGGACTTGTATTAGTGATTGTATAAGAGAGTAAGTATGTGATAGTATCTATATAAATAAGGAAAGTGGTGTGTGTATAAATAAGTCAGGTGGTGTGTATATATCTGCATAGGTGAGTTCATGGGTGTGTGATTGATTTTTGGCATGACTGAGTAGATGTGTGAGTAACTCTATGGATCAGTAGCACTGTGTGAATGTATGTATAGGTGTGATTGGATACCATACTGATGTAATGATGAGTGTCAGCATGTATGAGTGACTGTATCAGTGTATGTCCGGCTCACAATATATAGATAGGAATCAGTGGATGGGTATCTAGTATCTGGTATTGGTGTGTTTATGGTTTCGAAAATGGTAGTCTGTATTTTAGAGTGGGTGTATTAAAGGTTATATTAGAGTGTGAAGAGGTGTGTCAGACTATCACGTGGATGATGAGATGAGATCAGTGATGTCATCAGTGATGTCACTGACCATGTCATGAGTGATGTAATATGTGATGTAATCAGCAGTTCATTGCGAGCGCGCGAGTTATAGTTAGCTCAACTAACTATAACAGGTGAATTTCTCTGGTTTTATATGAGTCAAATATCCAACTAACTATAACATCTCTGAAACCTATGTTTTTTTCAGTGAATTTCTAAGGTTTTTTAAATGCTAATTTCTAACTATAACGTCCCTGAAACCTATGGTTTTTTCAGTGAATTTCTAAGGTTTTTTAAATGCAAATTTGTAACTATAACGTCTGTAAAACCTTTGGTTTTTTCAGTGAATTTCAAAGGTTTTTTAAATATCGAACTACTATTGTGCTATTTGTCATTACTACTGTTTTTTCTAACTTTTCAACTACATAAAATAAACAGCAAAACTACTATGTAATGTAATATATTTCACAAATTACAGTGAGTTTTTAAATAATACAAAATAATTTAACATTCAGAAAACAATTTTTCTCCCTTTTTTTGCTGTCATCAGCTACTACTTAACTTCACTATTCACAGTGATGTCAGAGTAGTTTCATCATAAACAGCAGGTAAAAAAAAACAATCAACTAGATTGTTAAAAAAAAATATTCCCTAATTCTCACAAATATAATTGAAAATCAACACAAATAACACATCCAATACTATTTCCAATCTTCAAATCTTAACTTTACTTCGTAGTTTCTGTGAACATTTTCCCAATACACCAAAAAATGGATCAAAATTTTTGCTTTGAAAGCATCCAGTATGAATTCCTTAAAGTATCTTTACACCTTCCCACAAAGTTGAATGGTGTATCTAAAATCTTTGTTTCAGAAATATCAAGTATGAGTTGGGTAATTCATAAGGCAATCTCGGTTTCATTTCCAAGTGTGTATTGTTGCAGTGACTCCAACCATTATTACACTTTAAATAAACTGTATAATGTCCACTTGTGGTAGTACTTCCAGCATGGAAAACAATAGCAACTGTTGCAAAAGCTCTTTCAGAAATAGATACTTGACTTGCAACAAAACTTTTAATTTTCGTTTCCACTTTTCTTCCATTTGGTCTACAGCGTTGTAGCATTATAATCAAATATTTTCCATACCTTTGTAGGCATAATGTAGATAGCAATGTTGATTTACAACGAGAACAGATCATCTCGTGATCTGATTCTTTTAGGAATTTGGAAAATGGTACAGATTTGCAGTCAGGTATTGTCAAATATAGAAATCGTTCTCTGTCAACTATAGTGCTTGAAGTTAACAAACACTGTTCACATTTATGTTCCCATTTGTAACTGAGTCCAAATAAACTCTCAGTCTGAATTCCTTCATCTTCTAGTACTCCAAGCATAACCATCAGAAATTATTGTGCATCTTGTTGTATATTAGCACTGAATGTTAAAGATTCAGTACATGTATCCAACAGTTGGAGAATACCAGAAGCAGAATGGATCTTACTTCTATCAGTTCTCAATTCCTGAAATAAAGTATGAAGTGCCGAACATAATCTTTTTTCCTGACTTTCCATAATTTCACCACAAACATCTTCAAGATAAAATATAACGTTTAGAGTAACATTACCATAGCAGTTGACACCAGAAGCATTTTCTAATTGGAATCCGACAACATCATCACTTGTTTGTATTTTCTGCTTCTTTACATCTTTTTTCTCTTGATTTATTTGTGCTTTCCAACCATAGTTGATTCTTCACCATGTTTGCTTTTTGAACACAGAACATGGTTTCTCATAAATAGGATATTCACCTAAACTTGGAGCATAAAGCCTTCTCAAACGATTATATTCTCTTACACAATTAACATCAGCACTAACCTTGTTCTCATTAAAATCAATTAAATACAAACCAGACAACATTCTAACTCGAGATAATGCAACATATGCCATTCCCTCTTTAAACACAGTTCTTTCTACATTTATCAAAGCATTATCTACACTGAAACCTTGAGATTTATGAATAGTTATTGCATATGCTAAACAGAAGGGAAACTGTTTTCTAGGAACAAACAAGTCTTTTACAAGCAAAACACGTACAGCACAAAGCGCAATCTGTCTTACCTCTGTAATCTGATCAAATGTAACTTTCAAGAATTCAATTCCATTTCTATTATGATATTTCACAAAATCAAAAACTTTCCCCATTGCTCCATTCACTAAACCTTCTTCTACATTCAGATTACGCCTCAAAATTACCTGACAGTTTAAACATACATCTAAATTTTTTTCTAACCCAGCAGTTTTTGACACAGACTTTTCCAAAGAATCCAATTTAGTCTGTAGTTTTCTGAAAGAAGAATTGTTATTCCTTGATGCTCGATTTTATCAATGGCTTCAATGTGAACTATTTCTTCATTTTCCAATTTCATAAACTCTCTATTAAATGTATAACACTCTTCCACTGTAGACATTAAGCAAACTATATATATTTTTTCTTTCATTTTCTTGTACATTACTTCTGCTGGTGTGTTTTCATTTGTAAACAAGCTCTTTAGAAGACGACTTTAAAAAGCTTCTTTACCATGTTTGCTTAGAACACCAATTCTTACATCTTTTAGAATATTTCCATAATCTTCATCTCTTACTTGTCACATATAAGTGAGTTCTTTATATTCAAAATTTAACCACAGATTCACATTTCCAATACTTCCCAGAGATTTCTTTGCGTCTTCATGTAGAAGAGTTTTAAACACTGGTTCTCCTTTTACAGCTGTTAGTTGTAGCAGATCTCCAAATACAAATACATGTTTTCCTCCAAAGAGAACGTCATAATCTGTTTTTAATACCTGTTGCAATCTTAAGTGTACAAAAGCAAGCATTAAGTCTGAGACCATGCTCACCTCATCAATAATTAATAGTTTCATTTTCTTCAGCATTCTTGACACTTCATGAGAAGCTTCTCCAGACAACTTCTGATATTGTAATTTACTATCTTGCTCAACTGGTAACATCAGTAATCTATGCAAAGTAACTCCTTTAACACTGTGTGCAGCTAATCCAGTTGGAGCTGTTACCACAGAACATATATGTGAACCAGTAGTTTTTTTAAGATAACTGGTCAAAACTTTAATTAAAAAACTTTTACCTGTCCCAGCTTGACCACTGATGTACATCAAAAGAGGTTTAAAAGATGAACACACACATTTTTTTTTTCATGCAACAAACCATGTTCTATCTGTTCTCTCACTTGTACATATATTTCTTTCTGTTCAACATTTAGTTGTTCTTCTAACTTTTCCAATGTAATATTCTCCTCGTGTGCTTGTTGCATTGCAATTTTGACTTCATGCATAGCAATCGCTGCTTCATTTTCCAGTATTGGTTGCCCAAGAGGATCTTGACTACATTGACCACTACTTTGACTATCTTGAGAACTTTCATTAGCTATTTCGTCTGTAATAGTCTTTTCCTGTTCAACTTCATCATTCAAAATTTTTAAATATGTAGGGAAAATTGTACATACAATTCTATCTTTACATGCATTAAAAGAATCTTCGTAGCAGTCAATTCTGCAAGTAATTCACTTTCACTACGCCATGGTTTAAAGAGTTCGAAAAGTGCTAAACTGTAAAATTCTCGCTTATCTAGAGTTTCACAACTGAGTTTCTTGTGGTTTATAAGATTACCCTTTGCATGTTTTACTAAACAACATTGACACTGCATATTTTCCTTCTTTTAAATTCTGTTTAACATTTCTTTTGAAGCTGTAATGTTGAAGTCCTTCATACAGACATAGCTGTTCCAAATGTCGACTCCTTTTCGGATAATATGTGTCCAACATATTAGTTTTAAGAATGTCTGTACTGTCTGGTTCATTTGCTGCTAAGTATTCAATTTCTTCTAATGATTTCAACACTCTATTCCGTGAGCAGGCAAGACTTAAACTTACCCAAATGATTCCTTGAGACTTTAAATATAAACTTGAAGAGCACAAGCGGTCTGAACATTCATAGGATCCAATTTCTCGGTGGGAAAGCATTTTCAAAGTAAAGCTGTACAATTTTTTGCTGTCGCTTTTCTCTTGGGCAATTTCTTCCCACATTTGTTTCATCTCTGTTTTTTCTGATTTTGTTATGTACGATGTAACATAACGGGCAACAGCAATTGAGTTATCTGCAACATACTGGATGTCCATGTTCGCATTCCAAATTTTTAAAATGACTGGATTGTAGTCATTGATATACTTTGACACTTCTGTTCTTTTTAAGTTGTAGGTATTCTTTGGAGATTTCCGAGTTATTGTGTGCATTACAGAAGAAATTTACTCTTCCTCGCATCAAAAATTAGAATTCACTTCGCTTAGAAACTCCAGCAAATCTTCCCATGCATACTCTGCACAGCTAAGTGTGACAAACCATGTTGGTGTAACATACATTTGAGTTCTCCATGATGATGATACTAATACTCATTTGTTCCTTGTTGACATGCCATCAAATTGATTAACTGAGCTTCTAAAATTTCATCTGTTTTTTCGACTTTCTCCACAAATTCTTTCGCAGAAAGAAGTGATTGATGAACTCCAGTTTTAAGTATGTGGTTCACTGAATACGACAGAGAAGATAAATCACGTTCAAACAAAAGGTGAAATATGTATGGAATGCATTGTCGAAATCTAGGATCTTCTGAATATAATCTTGTTGACCGATATTCTGAAGCTGGAATACGTACAGGTCGGTCATCATATCGTCCACCTTCTCCAGTAGAAAACAGTTGTTGAAAACAATTAGCTTCCAAGCTCTTCTCCCATACACTCATTGGAGTTCCCTGTGCTTTTTTCATTTTGAAATAACTCAATGCAACTTCCTATTACTTCTTTTGAATGCAAAGGACATATTGTGTAATGTTCATAAATCTCTTCAATCCTTGACTTGTCCACTTTCTCTATTTGACCACTTGAAATTTCACATTCATCTTCTAAACTTATTACCTGTTCATCCATATTTACAGTTTTGTAATAAACATTGTTCTCGATAAAATATAAGGTAGCCTTTTCAACTTTATCAACATCCACACATTCTTGCCATATTTTCCGACTCTTTGTTGGTACACCATTTACTAGAATGACTACTGCCTAATTTTCCTCTTCTCTCCAGCAATAGTTTCAATATTTTTCTTAAAATCTAAAGGTAAGTACACCACTCTTCCTTTCAGCCCTCTTTGCAAGTCTGTTGGTGGCCATTTACCTGTTTTAGGCTCCATCCGAATTATAGTTTGAAAAGGATGAACAGATTGAATTAGAACCGACTCATATGTATTCAATTCTGCCAGTTCCTCCGGAATAGCTACTAATTCTAAGTTATTATGTACTGCTCTAGCAGGCATTTTGTTCTCTTCTAATTTGTTGCAACAATATTTACATTTACGTTGATCACTACCTAACTCAAATCGACCTTCCACCAACAAGCACGTTGTAAATTCTTCCCACTTACTATTGTTCTCCTTTTCACTTTTCAAATACAAATCAACATTCCTAGTTTGACTTTTATAATGAGTACATCGACAACAAACACAAACATAGTTTGGTATTTCAGAGCACACTACATTAAACCTTCCAATTTCTTCTTCAAACTGATCAGTGCTAATCACTTTCCCATCTCCTTCAACATCTGTAATTGTCAAACTTTCACTTTCTATTGACTGCTCTTCTGAACTAAAATATCGCATTTCAATATCATCACACTTTTTTTGAACATCCAATAAAGAACCATCTAAAAGAGCTGTATTCAGTTCACTTAAACATAATGCAGGACTTTTTACATAGTACAGTTTCCTTACAAACTTCCGCATATCTGAATGGTGTACTGCTAACATTCTCAAGTGATGAAAAACACTTTTACACACTTTTCTTGAAAGACAAGCCAGAGAATGCCCATGTTTCTCAGTATATTGTCTTACATTACATGGATCTAGTCCTTGCAACAACTTAATCCTCTGTTTAATACTTTTCTGTGCATATTCTCGTAGCAAATTTCGCATTATATCAATAGATTCCTGTTGAATACTGCAAATACTGCTACAACCCCACTTATACACAGGAGCTTGTGTACCTTTCCCTTGCACTTGTTCAACTATTAACTCTTCTGCACTTTCACCAACCAATTCTTCTTTTGGAAGGGGAAAACCATCCTGAACTTCGTAGCAACGACCTCCAGTATCAACTGCAAATGGTAAACTATTTTACTGGAAGTAACTTTCCTCATTAAAAAAAGGCTCACTACTAGAAGTATGTTTCCAATGTCCACTAAATATTTTGCAAAAGTTGGTTCTGTTCACAAGTCTTTTTCTTCTACTTTTCTCTTACAACACTTTGATTACTTTATCTAATACTTTGATCCTCTTCAAAATCGCAATGAATAACCTCTGTTTTAAAGTTATAGCAGTATCCACTATACTTTCGATATGCTGCTTCTGTTTGAATTGCAGCACTTTCTTTTTATATTTGCAGCATGTTCTCATTAAATTCTGAATCACTCTAGTTCGAAAAAGTCTCTGACGAATTTCTTGAAATTGTTTTGGTCTCCAGGTGACAGATACTGTTTTAATATCATGTTTTCTTTTCCTTGTATTTGAAATTAAAGTCTCCTTCTCCTTACTTGCAAAATCCTTCTTTTTCCTTTGTGTGATGTTATTTTCATAAAAATGTTCGTAATATTTTTTTCAGAAATTGTCTAGTGTTTTTACCAGAAGAAACTGTGTAGTGTTCTCATTTTTTTGTAATTGATAATCTTTTCTTTTCTGCAAATATAAATGCTTCTTTTCTTGTCTTTTTTTCTTAGTTCTTCTAGGCATTTTCACATTTTTATCCAAACAAAATAATTTACTGAAAAAAGAAATAGATTCGAATATTTTTTACATCAGTTCAATATATTATAATAATAACATACAATTACATAAATTCTACTGACGGCTTTCAGAGGCAGTGCGGCAACGTGATGGAGCATAGCAGGGGAGCAGTAGGATGATGGGTAGTGCCATAGAACATACAGCAAGTATTTATTTAATTATTTACATAAACCTTTATAATTTACATGTATCTGCACTACCTCATACTTTTCACCTCTCCACCACACCCCACCACCCCACACACTCCCTCTGCAACCCACCGCAGACAACTTTATAGATAATATTTTTAAAAATTGTAATCTATATACTTTGGATGATATTATCAACCAAACGGCACACAGAAAAATTACCATTATTAGCCTAACAATTTTATCTACAACTTCGCAAACATAACACTGCACCCAAAGCTTTAGTTGGAGGGGAGGGAGTCTGAGCACCGGCAGTTTATTTTTGGGGGCCTCGAAACGGATCTCTATGGGGCTCTATATTCGGGCCTTGCAAAGGTAGTCAGCTGCTTTTTTTTTATTGGACTGTAGTGAGACAGTGAGATCATGCACATTGCTCACTACTAAAAAGTGGAGACATCATGCCAGGTGAGTCGCGTTGTAGGCGAAAAGAAATCCTTTAAAGAGAGCCATTTTCTCTCACGATTTCCCTTCTCCTTTTGCAGCGCAGGAGCAACATCATCGTGGTGTGATTAGCAGAGAGGCCACCAGGCGCACAACGCCCATTGCCCCGGAATCCCTGAGGCAGCTTCCCAATAGCACACACAGAGCCGTACCCGAGTACTTCACAGGTCTTCAAAAGACCATTTGCTTGTAAATGATGCTCTGTTTTTTTCCACCCCTTTTTAGAGCCCCTGCATCCCCACTCTGCCTATTGCTGAAAGAGCTAGCCTCACCCGAAATTTTGCTCTGGTTGCGCCTTTGGAGACTCCAACACAACCCTGCTCTCACCTTTCACAGGGTATTGTTGTAGTGCTACGAAAACACACGCTTTGCCTGGCTCACTTAGGGGCATATTATCAAGAACGGCGTTAAAATTATCGCCACTTTAGCGGCAGGAAACTGCCGCTAAAGTGGCGATAATGAGCATGATAATATGCCCTCGTGAATTCCCATAGAAGCCCAGCTTCACACCACAACCTGGCCAGCTATGGGAATTGACAAGTGCATATTATCAAGCTCATTATCGCCGCTTTAGCGGCATTTTCCTGACGCTAAAGCGGTAATAATTTTAACGCCGTTCTTGATAATATGCCCCGTTATCTTTCTAAATTAACGTCTTACACTGAAAAGCTGATTTACATTTATTTCCCTACATCAACCTTTCCTTAAAACACCACCAGAGAAGGGTGGTGAACTCTGGTCTACAAAGAGCAACTCAAAGCTTTCTTGTTCCTCTCAATGATTATCGCCAGCCTTTTCAGCCCCTTAAGAGGCTGGGTGGATGAGTATAATACGCAGTATTTCGGATCGGCGGCGGAGAGTGCACGAAAATAAGGACAGATAGTTGAATAAAGGGCGACTGGATGGATGGCCAGATGGATGAATGGATAGCTAGATGGATGGATGTATGGATATATGGATGAATGGAAGGATAAATGGATGCATGGACCAGTATTTAGGATACACAAGTGGGCTGATAGATGCGTAGGATTGGTTCTGGGACAGATGTATGTATGAATATATGGGCGTATATCTGGATGGATGGCACAGTGCTTACCATAGGCGAGTGGTCTGATAGGTACTTAGAATAACTGCAGGGACAGATGTATGTATGTATGTTGATAGGAATGTCTGAATGAATTGAAAGATGGTTGGATGGCGCAGTGCTTCGGATGAATGGATGCAGGGCTTTAAGTGGGCCGGCTCTGAGCACCGACAATTATTTTCAGAAAAACTCGAAACGGGTTTCTATTGGGCTCTATTTTCTGCCCTAACAAAGGTAGTCAAGTTTTCTTTTTTTTTTTATTGGACTGCCGGCAGAGCATGCTCATCGATGTGCGCATGCTCATTATGCTCACTACTGAGAAGTGGAGACATCATGCTACGTAAGCCACGCTGTAGGAGGCAGGGCAATCCTTTAAAGAGCGTTTTTCCCGAACGTAGGATAATTCGAGGGGATTTTCTCAAGCACACAATGCTAGTTATCTTCATGTAGATCACGCCCCTACTTGGATAGCCCACATCCCTTTAACAGGTTTGCCCTGCCCCTTTTAGAGCACCCCCAGTTTTTTTCCCACTTAAAGCCCTCACTGCACCATAGTAACAAAGAAATGATCCAAGCTTCCATTTAAATGTACAATGGCACCAAGTTTCATAGTTTGCCATCAACGCTGGCAGCCTTCTACCAGAGTGCAAGAGTGTCTATCAGCACGAAGATTTGTTATCCACAGAAATGTTGTGTGATTTACGTAGCTGTCTGCTGGAACACTCATCACCAAAAGGTATTAAAACATGCAAATTTGCGAGAAAAACCTATACCATACCATAAACCGCTTAATAAATAGGCGCAGTGCCACTACACCACCCTCATCCCCATTCTTGCTTGACCTTACAAAATCAAAGAAGACCCCAGCAAACCTGGTAGAGACACTATAGCAATACAGGGACTTAATTTGAACAAGTCTCTGCCGGAACGCCCAGCAACAAAAGGTATTAAAACATGCAAATTTCCAGATAAAACATATACCATGCCATAGAGCGCTTTATAAATTGACCCAGTGGCACTACATCACCTTTACCAGCTACACATATGCACGTTACAAATGTCTGTGTTATATTCAGCAACATACCCACCTCTCCCACCCCCACCCCTTCCCTTGCTTAACCATACGAAATCAAAACATCAAGCCCCAGCACTCCCATTAGCGCCATTATAGTCATACATAGCCTTAATTTCAACAGGTGTCTGCCGGAATGCTCATCAGCAAAAGGTATTGAAACCTGCAATTTTCCGAGTAAAACATACACCATACCATAAGGCGGTTTATAAATAGTCCCAGTACCACTACACCACCTCCACACCCGCCCTTGCTTAACTTTACGCAATAAAACAAAGAGCCCCAGCAGACTTGGAAGTGCCACTATAGTCATACAGAGGCTTAATTTCAACAGATATCTCCCGAAACGGACGAGCGCAGCGGGCGCGACGAATGCGCGCCGAAGGTAAGCCAAAGGTAAGCCCGTCTGCGCCCGTCCGCGACCAACCGGGACTAGGGGCATCTCGTAATACCCAAACACTCCAGTATTCCAGGGCTGATTTATTGGAGTGCAATAAAAATAGTGATCATTTACTGCTACCGAAGGACACACTTTTCCAGCTCTGTAAGCATGGTATATTGAGACAAGGCTGTCACCTTTCCACTCGTGCAGCACGTTTGGCTCTTCCCAGCTCACCCTTCAATTCGCTCGTTATCCTCTACCTCAACACTCTTTCCCTTGTCAAGCATCAGATGGACATCTTTCTACTACTTGACACAGAGAAACCTGACATCCTTTTGCTGGCAGAAACGTGGCTATCTCCCACCTCAGCACCCGATATTATAGCAGCTCTACCACCTGACTACTATATTATCCAGGCAGACCGCGCTAGCGGGAAAGGAGGAGGTGGAGTTGCGGCGATCATTCGCTCTAGTCTGGATGTCACTACTCTTACTTGTCTGACACTAGTCAACACAGATAATCTTGTATTAAAAATTGCCACTCCTCACATGACTATAGCATGTGTTCTTTTGTACAGACCGCCCATCTCAATGGCATGGTTTCCCTTGGCCTTTAGTGAGCAAGTTGCTAATTTAGCTCTGGATCACGCCAGGGTCTTGCTAGTCGGTGATTTCAATTACTGGTACAAAGACCCATCAGAGGGCTCTCAATCGGCGGAACTGACCGACCTCCTGTCGAACCTCAATTTTAACCAACTGGTGCTTTCCCCCACTCACGATAAAGGACACATACTGGATCAGGTGTGGTCTAATACCACTTGCGTGACCTCTCCGCTAACGTTGCCTTGCCTATGGTCAGATCATTTTATCCTTAAATTTAAAATCTGTGTCACTCACACCAGGACCACTGTGCCAATTGCTGGCAGATTAGCCAGGAATTGGAATGCTATGGATAAGACTGCTTTTTACAATCACTAGCTAATGATGTCCCCTTCCTGGACAATGACATAAACCTGTCAGTTTCCTCCTTAACTGACTGGCTACAAGCGGCCAGCAATCTCCATGCCCCATACAAAAGAATCAAACTTGCACGGCGCACGGATGCTAATAGATGGTTTTCCGTAGACCTGAAAAGTATGAAACTGGCTTTACGTCAGCTTGAGCGCTTGTGGCGCCGTGATTATGACACTGAGGGAAAAATTAAATATACTAGGGCGAGGAAGGAATATATGAATGCCATCTCTGCAGCTAAGGTGGAGTATTTCTCTTCCCGCATTCTTGATTCCTCAAACAAATCTAAATACATCTTCTCTGTCTTTAATGAACTGACCAACCTGGAGAACGTTCGTCCTAAAGTAATTCCCACCCAGTGTCTGTGCGACTCACTGAATTGTTATTTTAGTGACCAAATCACAGACATAAAAACGAGCATTCCCCAATCTAAGACTTTAATAACAACTGGCATGGCAATAAAGACTGGCTCTGCCACCCTTAGTAATTTTCAACCCATAACCCATGACCAGCTTTTGGAACTAATGATGAGAGTCAAATCGGGCTCCCCACTGGATATCTGTCCCCCGCGTATCCTGAAAGAATGCTTCTCCACCTATCCAACCCCTGTCCTTGCCCTTTTAAATGATTCCATCTTGTCGGGCATAGTCCCGTCCGCTTTCAAAGAAGCCACGGTCATACCACTATTAAAAAAACCCGGGGCGGATACTGGTTGTAAGGCAAATTACAGGCCCATCTCCCTATTGCCTTACCTGGCAAAAATCCTGGAAGCACACGTGGCGAAAACTCTTTCTAATTTTTTGGAGGAGTCCTCCTGCTTTGACCCTCATCAGGCTGGATTCCGGCCTGCACACTCTACGGAGGTAGTGGTCACTGCAGTTTTGGACACACTTCGAGACTGCGCAGACAGACACTCTCCCCAGGCCCTGGTGCTTTTGGACTTGTCGGCCGCCTTTGACACGGTCGACCATAACATTTTGGTCGAGCGTGTCAGACAGGCCGGCATACAGGGCGTGGCGGCCTGCTGGGTGAGGTCTTTTCTGGAGGATCGCTCCCAAGCCGTGCGTCTGGGGGACTTGACTGGTGTTAAACAGTCCATCTCATGTGGAGTGCCACAGGGTTCTTCCCTGTCACCCCATCTTTTTAACATATACATACTCCCCCTCATACAAACCTTGAGGGACAAACAGGTGAGAGTCTTTAATTATGCAGACGACCTGCAACTACTCTTTACCATTGACAACTCTGAAGAATCCGTAAGTCATTTCCAGTCAACCATGAGGTTTATTAAATCCTGGATGGATCAAAATCAACTGAAACTAAATCCAGGTAAAACCGAATTGGTACTGACTGGGGACAGTGCCAAGTACTGGGGCCCTCACTATTGGCCTTTAGACCTGGGTCAAGCTCCGCAACCCTCACCATCGGCCAAAACACTTGGAGTCATTGTGGAGAGCGACCTTTCACTAAAAGCACAAGTAGGACAAGTGGTCTCCAAGTGCTTTTATCAGCTAAAAAAAATTAGGAAGGTCAGGCGATTTTTAACGCCAGAAGCTATTACCCAGGTTGTGATCGCCACTGTTCTGTCCCATCTGGATTACGCGAATGCCATCTACTTGGGTCTCCCAAACTATTTACTCAAGCGTCTCCAGATGGTGCAGAACCATGCTGCTAGGCTGATCCTGAAGCAGCCTTGGTGGCAGGCGGCTACTCCTCTTCTTATTTTGCTGCACTGGCTTCCGGTCATGCAACGCTGTTTCTTCAAAGCAGGCTGTATGATCTTTAAGTCACTACATGGTAAAAGCCCTAAATTTATTAATCAACTAATCTCCAGATATGTTCCCTCTCGTAATCTTTGCTCACTCCACTTAGGCCTTCTTCAAACCCCTCCCTTTAAACTCTCTGGTGGACGTAGATTTGCCACACTGGCCTCCTGCCTATGGAACACCTTTCCCCTGGAAATCCGGTTCTGCCAAAATCTCTTACTCTTCCGGAAAACGCTGAAGACATGGCTCTTTAGATGAGTACAATCAGTAACTCCATTATCAATTTTCTAGATTTGTCCATCTTTATCAAAGATGGTAAACTTGAAACAGACCTGTACCGCAAACCAACAGCCCGAAACACATTGTTGCATGCAAAAAGTTTCCACCCTGAGAACCTAATTAAAAGTATTCCCTACGGTGAGAGTCTGAGAACGATTCGCAACTGCAGTAATCAAGCGAGTTGTGATGAAGAACTACTAAGACTTCAGACTCGATTTAAAGCACAAGGGTATTCAGAGCACTGCATCAAATCAGCGATGTTGAAAGCAAAAAAGAGATCGAGGGAGGATATTCTTTTTAACAAAAGCAACACCAAAAAGAAAAAGGTAAAATCTAATAACAATGAGTGCAGAATGATAACTACTTATAATGCCCAACACAAAAAAGTGAGAAGCATTCTGTCTAAACATTGGCATTTAGTGCGGAGTGACCCAACTCTGAGTAAAATTGGTCAAAAAAGACCGCAGCTGACATTCAGACGAGCCACTAGCTTCAAACAAATGCTGGTTAGCAATGTTTTAAAAACTCCCCCTAGCAAAACGGCAGCAACTATGTGGTTATCAAAAAGAGAAGGATTTGTGAAATGTATGAAATGCAAAGCTTGTGTACATGCCATCAATACTACCAAGTACACAACCGGCTTGGCTGATAAAGAGTTTAAGATCAGAGGACACTATACATGCAAAACTGATCATGCTGTATATGTGTTACAATGTCCTTGTGGATTAAGATACGTGGGTAGCACGATTTTACCTGTACACAAGCGAGTGCTTCAACATTTAAGGGCCATTAAAAATGGCGACAAGTCCTATCCAGTAGCTCGACATTTTGAGCGATACCATCAGAACAACATAATTGAGCTGTCATATTTTGTCATTGATTCTGTGAAACCCAGCATGAGAGGTGGGAATCGGGAGAAAATATTGAGGAAAATGGAATCCTCATACATAATCAAACTAAATTGCAAAGCACCAGCAGGTCTGAATATGGAGGAAGATCTCCATACACATTTGTAGATTTCTTAGAGGTTGCTAGCTTCTTCTCTTTATTTTAACCATTTTGCTTTTATTTTTGCATGCGTTTGCATGACATAAATATTATGTAAAATTAAAATGTTTTTTCACTTAGGGTGGAACAAATTAGAAGGGACATACAAATTATCTGTTTTCTAATTATCTACCTTGATTGCCAAGCCCACTTGGGCTTTACATCAAATGTTATCTATAATCCTTTTGAGATTTGCGGAACAAAGTCTATTTAACTTTGAATATTTACGCATGGTTGGAGGCCTTAGCTACTCTCTCCTCGATTTTTCTTGTTGTGTTCACTTGAAAACAAGAATAGCCAATTACTATAAACGAGTTAAATATGATTTATAACATGTTGAATTTGCAATGTAATTGAAGTTGCAGTATTTCAGACGGCTACATAATGCATTTAGGCGTTTATTTTTGTGGAGACTATGAGTCTGTCTTCGATTACACTATTGTGGTAGTTTTGATCATGTGACATGTCCTTTCAGTGTTCAAAATGGTGATGAACTTTATTTTTGACTGTTGGTGAACAAGCCTGCAGGACAGGCGAAACGCGTCCAGCAGCTGACGATTAAAATTGTGTTATCGAGCAAGACATGGCGTCGTCATCTTTTCACTGGGGTGATTTGAACTATTGGAGATATTAACGGATTTTGCCTGGTTTATCCGTACGGACGACGCGCCCTTCGTTCAGGAGCAGCGGCAGTTGGAGCTAGGCATCTAAAAGTGTGCATATATATATATATATATATATATATATATATATATATATATTCACTGAAAAAACCATAGGTTTCACACACGTTATAGTTAGGAATTAGCATTTAAAAAACCTTAGAAATTCAGTGAAAAAACCATAGGTTTCACACATGTTATAGTTAGCTGGACATTTTACTCGTAAAAAACCAATGAAATTGCCCCGTTATAGTTAGTTCAGCTAACTATAACTCACGCGCCCGCAATGCACTGCTGATGACGTCACATATTACATCACTCATGACATGGTCAGTGACATCACTCATGACATCACTGATGACATCTCAAATGACATCACTGATGACCTCACTGATGACATCATCCAGTGAATGTGTGTTTTTCTGAAAATTAAATATGTTTTATATATGTATATCTCAAGGTCGATGGAAGAATAAATGGGTATATAAGTGTCTAAATGGATGATTTGTTTTTAAAAAATTGATTGTGTAACTGACTGATTAAGTGTATCTCTCACTTTGTGTATAAGTGGCTGCATGGGTTGGTGAGTAGCTACATGGGTGTCTATATAGGTTAGTAGTTGTTTTTTTGAGTATCAGTCTGAGTGTCTGTATGGTTCGGTGGGGGGTATTACGTAGTGCATAGGTGCATGAATGAGTGACTCACTGTTTGTATGTGTTGAAGACAGCATGTGTGCAGGACTGTATGGGTGGATGAGTGTGTGTATGGGTGTGTTAGTGAGTGAATGACTGTCCCAATAGTGTCTTGAGGAGTAACTACATATGTTTTAAACTAGTATATGTGACTATTGGTGTATATATGTGAGTATATGTGAGAGGGAGAGATTGAAAGAGTTCCTGTATGAATAAGTATGTGTTTCTATAAGTGATTGTTTAAAAGACTAAGTATGTGTAAGTTTCCGTAGAAGTAAGTGTGGTGGTGTGTGTATAACTGTATATGCAGGTGAATGTATGTTTGATTCTTTATTAGCATGAGTGACTATGTGTGTGAGTAACTCTATGGATGAGTGGCATTATGTAACAGGATGTATAGGTGTATGAGTACATATGATGAGTGAGTACATGTATGAGTGACTGTATAGGACTGTTGGTGAATGAGTGGATGTGTATGTGGATCTTAGAATTACTGAAGAGGTTGTTGTAACTGGTATTGGTATGTCCATTGTTTTGAAAATTTTAGTCTCTATTTTTGAATGTGTGTATCAAAGCTTATATTAAGGTGAGAGGAGGTCTGCCACTCTATCACAAGGATGATGTCATCAGTGAGGTCATCAGTGATGTCATTTGAGATGTCATCAGTGATGTCATGAGTGATGTCACTGACCATGTCATGAGTGATGTAATATGTGACGTCATCAGCAGTGCATTGCGGGCGCGTGAGTTATAGTTAGCTGAACTAACTATAACGGGGCAATTTCATTGGTTTTTTACGAGTAAAATGTCCAGCTAACTATAACATGTGTGAAACCTATGGTTTTTTCACTGAATTTCTAAGGTTTTTTAAATGCTAATTCCTAACTATAACGTGTGTGAAACCTATGGTTTTTTCAGTGAATTTCTAAGGTTTTTTAAATGCTAATTCCTAACTATAACGTGTGTGAAACCCATGGTTTTTTCAGTGAATTTGCAAGGTTTTTTAAATGCTAATTCCTAACTATAACGTGTGTGTAACCCATGGTTTTTTCAGTGAATTTGCAAGGTTTTTTAAATGCTAATTTTTTTTTTTATTCTTCATTTTTTTCAAACATATTTTTAATTTAATTTTCTTTCATTTTATAAAGACTATGCTTAAATTTTTAAAATCCTTAAATATTTTTTTTTAATATATTTTTTAAAATAAACATGTAAAATTTATTACCAGATTTTTTTTTTTTTTTTTATAGTACGCGTACCGTAAGCTCACGGTAAGCGTACGGTTTACGCAACGTCCGTAATCTATCTACGCTGCTTGCGTATAGTTACGCACTTTGCGTAGCCGCGCGTACTGCGCGTGGGACGCGTGCGCGCTTACGCCACACGCGCACGTTACGCGGAAGTGCCGGGAGTCACTGTTATGCGCATGCGCGCAAGCGCGTGTCTTTTTTACGCGCATGCGCACTTTTGCCGTAAGCGTACCGTAAGCGTACCGTAAGCGTACGGTAGGTCATGTGATCATGAAACACAACTTTTGATTGGTTGAAACTACTTTCAGTTCTAGAACTCTCCTACACCACACCCATTCCCCTCATTTCTGCTTGTGATCCCTTGGGAGAAGGAGCTGGTTTGTCTTTGGGATACGATGGCAGAACAGCAGAGCTCTTCTGAGAGTGAGGCTAGCACCAGCAGCACTGTCTTGAGGCAGAGATCGAGGAAACAAAAGCCTTCTTATGTTTGGGATTATTTTACTTTTCCAGAAGGCCAGCAAAAGGTGAATGCACCCTTAGTTACTTGCAAGCTGTGTAAGCGTGTACTTTCTAGAGGTAATCCTAACAGGAAGTATTCCTTTGGGAATCACACCATGAAGAGACACCTCCAGGATGTACACAGAAGGACACATGGTCATCTTTTTGGAGGTAACTCTTCAGAAAGACGAGCCAGTACATCCACAGCAGCTCAGCCTGGACCATCATCTGCAGGGCTGACTCCTTCTTCTGCAGGTCAGGTGAGCCCTTCATCTGTGGGGGGAGAATCTCCTTTTGCTGGCCCTCTGGAAATGAACCTTCGATTTCGGAAGGTTGATATTCATTGCACATTTTGTAAAGGTCTAATTTGTCATAGGGAGACCAGTGTTTCCCTAGTGAACAACAAAATAGATCAGCACATTTGTAGCTTTGAATGATTTTCCCATGCTTCCTTTCCTCTGTCCCTGCATGAACACAACGGTTCTTTTAAGAGCCAACCTTATCTTTCATCTTTTTTTTACATATGTTTTTTAAAACCTTTTTTTTTTTTTTTTTTACCGTACGCGTACGGTGCGCGTACCTTTTTTTTATTTTTTTTAAAAAAACACTAAAAATCAATTATCACATTACAAGGTCCTTGAGAGACTACAATTATTATTATTGACTTACCATACTCACTCAAAAAAATATTTATTCATTTGTTTTTTTAAAAAATAGTTTTAAAAATGGTTGTAGTTTTCGAAAATTTTCTATATCGATCTGAAAAAAAAGAAAAAAGTATTAATATTTTTTTAACAATTTATAATACAGTATACATATTTACATTTTTTTCAAAAAAATATTTTTGCCTTATTTTTGCTGTTTTCAGAATATATTGCATTTCACTATAAATTGTGAAAGCAATTGCATTCATCATTTTACAGCGGGCAAAAAAAAATAACAATCTCAAAGATTGTATTAAAAAAGCCCAGAATCTCTTCTCACTTAAACTTATCATTACAGAAATGCATATTATTCTAAAAAAATATCATCTAAAAACAATACTTATTTCTTTAAAATACCGTCTGATATGTTTGTTTCAGAAGTATAATCACAATATTATATCTCAAATAACTCCAAAATACATCTGATTTCATTTCCTTTAGGCCAAATAGTATTTTTTTATTTTTTTTTTGGAATAAATTTCCAAGGGAAATCCATTAAAATTCTAAAGTTTAATCTGTCCAGATCTCACCGATTCTCTGTAACATTTTGGTTCACGAAAAATTTTTGAATAATTTATTTAGTCCACAATAGAATTGCTTACTTTTCCACATGGCCAAATAGTAATTTTTTAAATCATTTTTGAAAAAATTTCCAATGGCAGTCCAATAGCATTCCAAAATTTAAAATGTGCAGAAGTTACCGATTATCTATAAATTATTGGTTTTTCAAACTTGCATTAAAAATTAAAAAAGTCCACATTACAATTGGTTATCTTTCCTTTAGGCCAAATGATAATTTTAAAAATATTTTTTCTACAAAATTGCAATGGTAATCCAGTAAAATGGTAAAATTATTTTGTCCAGATCTTGCCAAGTCTCTCTAAAATTTAGGTTTCAGGAAGATTAGATAGGAATTTGCTAAATCAAAAGGCAAACGTTGTTTGAAAATCAATTGGGAATCATTACACAGTGTCCAGCCTTTTTCACATTTTAGATAAACTGTGTAATGTCCAGAAGTAACAGTAGGTCCATCATGGAAAATTATTGCAACAGTTACAAAAGTTTTTCCTGAAATTGATAATTGCTGTCCTGTAAACTTCTTTATTAAAGTATCCAATTTTGAACCATCAGCTCTACATCGTTGCATCATTAAAATTACATACTGTCCGTATTCCCTTAAAATTAATGTTGAAAACATGTCAGAATTACACTCACCACATTTCATGCTATGATTAGCATCTTTAACTAATTTTGCAAAAGTGACTGTTTTACTCTCTGGCAATGTCAAATAAATAAACCTTTCATTATCAACAATAGAGCCACATATATTATAACAATTATCACAACTATGTTCCCATTTATAAGAGAGACCAAAAAAAATGTCAATGGGAACTCCTTCTTCTTCCACTACCTGAAGAAAATACATCAAAAATTCGTGTGCATCTTGCTGTTCATTTTGAGAAAACTGTGTTCGTCCTGAACATACATCTAAAAGTTTTCTAATATCAGTAGCACTTTCTATTTGAGTTTTATCTTTACTCAGCTTTTGAAAAAGGAGACTCAGCTCTGAACAGAATCTTTTTCCCTGATTTACTATTATCTGCTCTTGCAAACTTTCCAGATAAAATGCAACATTCAGCACTACATTAGCGTAGCAGTTGACACCAGAGCTATTTTCAAAATGACATCCTACAACCTGTTCTTCATTGTCCTTTTTCTTTTTGCTTGCAATTACATCACTCCTCTTTTTTTTCCTCTTCTCTATATCTTCATTACAGATATTCTCATTTCTCCTTTTACGAGAAACTACACGTTTCTCCAACACAGGATACTGACCTAAATGAGGAGCATAGCTTCTTCTTAATCTATTATACTCCTTTACACAGTTTGTATCAGCACTAACTTTTGAGTCATCAAAGTCTATCATGAATAAACCTGATAATGTTTTGACTCGTGACAAAGCTACATATGCCATACCTTCTTTGAACACAGTTGAACCAATGTTCACAAATGCACAATCTACAGTCAATCCTTGAGACTTGTGGATAGTTACAGCATATGCTAGAGAAAACGGAAACTGCTTCCTACGTACATATAAGTCTTTCACAAGCATAAAACGAACTGTACAACGACAAATATCTTTAACTTCATCTATCTGATCAAATTTTATCTGTAAACATTCAATTCCTTCTTTTTTCTGATAATTAATAAAACACACAACTCTTCCCATCGCTCCATTCACTAAGCCTTTCTCAACATCCAAATTTCTCCTTAAAAATACTCTACAGTTCATGCAAACATATAGATTTTTTTCTAATCCTGCTGTTTTGGAGATGTTCTTCTCTAGTGAGTCCAATTTATTTTTCAGTTTGCCTGTTACTGTGACAGTAATTCTTCCATCCTCAATTTTGTCCACTGCTTCCAATTTCCTGATCTCTTCCTTTTCCAATTTCAAAAGCTCCTCATTAAATATTGAGCATTCACGTAGAGTTGGCATTAAGCAGATGACACTTTTGTTTTCTGCAATATTCTTGTATATTTTCTCTGCAACTATTTCTTCCTTTGGAAATAAATTATGTAGCAGCCGACTCTGTAATGCTTTTTTCCCAACTTCTGTGAGTAGTCCAATTCTGATATCTTTCAGAATACTTCCATATTCTTCATCGTTTGCTTGCCTCATATTAGTTGTAAGTTCCTTGTACTCAAAGAAGGACCAAATATTTGTATTTCCAATGCTTCCCAATGACTTCTTCGTGTCTTCATGTGTCACAGTATTAAACACTGGTTGGCCTTTAACTGGAGTAAGTTGCAAAAGATCCCCAAAAACTATGACGTGTTTTCCACCAAATAACACGTCATAGTCTGTCTTCAAAATTTGCTGCATTCTTAAATGCACAAAGGCAAGCATTAAGTTTGATACCATGCTCGCCTCATCAATAATGAGAACTTGCATCTTCTTCAATACTCTTGAAACTTCCAAGGATGCTTCTCCAGTTAGCTTGTTGAATTGTATTTTGTTCTCATGCTCCACTGGTAACATTAGCAAACGATGTAACGTGATTCCTTTTATGTTATATGCTGCTAACCCAGTTGGAGCAGTAACCACACAAGACAAAGTAGAATCCGTTTTTTGCTTTAGGTAGCTTCTGATGACTTTAATTAGGAAACTTTTTCCAGTGCCAGCTTGTCCGCTTACATACATCCTGATTGGATGAAATGATGTGCATGAGCACTCTTTTTTTATATGTAGAAATCCGTGATCAATTTTGTTTTTGATCTCTTCATAAATGTGTTGCTGCTCTTGATTCAGTTGTCTTTCCAAATTTTGTAAGTCTATAAATTCTTCTTGAGCTTGATTCATAGCCGTTTCCACTTCATTCATGGCTATTGATGCTTCATTTTCAACGATTGGTTGTCCTAGGGGATCTTGACTGTATGTTCCTGAACTTTGGCTGTCCTGAGAACTGTCTCTAGCTATTTCTGCTGCAATTGTAGTTTCCTGTTCAATTTCTTCATTTAACATTTGCAGATAAGTTGTGAATGTATTGCATTGTATGCTGTCTTTGCAAGCATTAAAAGAATCTTCATAGCTCTGGAATTCTCCCAGTAGTTCATCCTCTGTACGCCATGGTTTAAACAACTGTAAAAGAGCCAAGTAGTAAAATTCTTTCTTGTCGGTTGTGTCGCAACTCAGCTTCCGTTGATTTATCAAACTTCCTTTGGTTTGCTTCACCAAACATCCTTCTTCACCAACAACTTTATATTTTCCACTGTTGATGTCTTCTGCAGCTTTCCGTGAATAAATGTAGTTCTGCAGCACTTCATAGAGACACATGTTCTCCAGATGATGACTTCTCTTGGGATAATATGTGTCCAACATGTTTGTTTTCAATATATCTGTACTTTCTGGGTCATTCTCGGCCAAATATTCAATTTCTCCAACAGATTTCAGTACCCGATTTCTCATTGCTGCAAGGCCTAAACTTGCCCAAATTATTCTTCTTGACTTTGAGTGGAGACTTGCAGAAGATAACCTATCTGAACATTCGTAGGATCCAATTTCTCGATGCGATAACATCTTCAAACTGAAACTGTACAGCTTCTTACTGACAGTCTTCTCGTGAGAAATCTCTTCCCACATTTCCTTCAATTCTGTTTTTTCTGATTTCGTAATGTAAGACGTTACATATCGTGCAACAGCAATGGAATTGTCAGCTACATACTGTATATCCATGTTAGCGTTCCACATGGATAAAATGACTGGGTTGTAGTCATTTATATTTTTTGATTCTTCTTTTCTTTTAAGGTTGTAGGTATTCTTAGGTGATTTTCTTGTGATAGTATGTCTCACAGCTGACATAAAACTGTTGACTCTTCCATTTGAAAGAACAGGTCTAGGAAATCCAAATCGACATTTAGTGTAGTATTTTTCTTTGCTCTTGTATTTCCGTCGACAGTATTTTCCACACCGATGACTTTGGAAACGTAGAACTTGCTCCTTTAACTTGTTCTCTTCTTTGCTTTTTGGTATACCACATGTTGCATATTCTTCAATGTAAGATAACACTGCTTCATCAGTATCTGTTCCAAACTTTGGGGCATCCTTGATCCACAGCAGCATATGAATATGAGGAGCACCTCTTGCCTGGTACTCTTTTCTCCAAAAGAAATCCACTACTTCTCCAAGGGGTGGATTTTTTTTATTGCAGATGAAGGACATCATAGCCTCAAATCTATGATTGAAATATCTGCAAACATTAACCGGATCCAATGAGCACAGTTCTCCTGCTGTCTTGTATTCGATGTTTTTAATGTTTGAATTGGCCTCTTGTAGAAAATCCAGTAAATCATCCCAAGCGTACTCGGCACAGCTTAGGGTAAGGAACCATGTTGGTGTTCCTAAATTGCGTAACATGCATTTTAGTTCACCATGGCGTCGGTACCAATATTCATTTGTCCCACGCTGACAAGCCATCAGATTGATCAGTTGTGTTTCCAAATGATCATCTCGGTGCTGCACTTTCTCCATAAAATCCTTAGCAGACACATTTTGTAAATGTACTCCACTTTTTAAAATGTGATTTACTGCATAAGACAGTGCAGACAAGTCGCTTTCAAATAAAAGATGGAACAAATAAGGAATACTTTGTCGAAATCTGGGATCTTCAGCATATAGTCTTGTAGTCCGATACTCTGAAGCTGGAATCTGTTCTGGACGTTCATCGTATCGTCCTCCTTTTCCTTTAGGAAACAGCTGGGGAAAACATCGAGCTTCCAAGCTCTCCTCCCATACACTCACGGGATTTCCTTTTGCTTTCTTCATCTGAAAGAGATCAATATTGTCTCCCATAACTTCTTTCGAATGGAGAGGATGTATGCTAAAATGTTCATAAATTTCTTCTTCCTTTGACTTGTCCACTTTTTCAATTTGTCCAGTTGGTGTTTCTGTGTGTTCTTGAAAATCTTCTTCTTCTTCTTCTTCTTCTATATAAATTGATTCATACCATTTGTTATTTTTTTTCAAATACAAATTTGCAACTGTGAAATCACCAGAGCAAGACGCAATAAATCTCTGCCTATAATTCCTCTATGCACACAGAGTCATGTTTTCACATTAGTCCTAAAACGAAATTTCTTTGCCAATTTGAAAGCACACTTACTGCTCTTTTTTTTTCGGGCCAAGTGAAAATCTCTTTTTACAATTTGAAATCACTTTTACAGACTGACACATTATGAAACCACTATTTTTGATTTATTTAATTGCACGTGTCCAAGCTGTTTTTTTTTCAGACCACCACCATGTGCATTCTCTGTGACTGCCTACACTCCACCAAGGGCAACCAGCCTTAGTGATGCTGAATGTATTTGCATTACAGACTTAAACCTGAAAACCCCACTGGCTTCTAAATACTGTGCATGACTATACATGGCAAGCACATGGGTGTGTGCTAAGCCTCTGCTTCTTCCCCAAAAAATTCGCTCCCCCTTTCCATCTAATGCAACTGTGAAATCACCAGAGCAAGACGCAATAAATCTCTGCCTATAATTCTTCTATACACACAGAGTCATGTTTTCACATTAGTCCCAAAACGAAATTTCTTTGCCAATTTGAAAGCACACTTACTGCTCTTTTTTTTTTCGGGGCAAGTGTAAATCACTTTTACACACTGTCACATTATGAAACCACCATGTGTAACTACAACAAAAACAATTCCCATTTCTATTATTCATTTCTTAAGTTACCACATACATCCCCTCTCAAACTCTAAACTCACCTTTAAAATTAGTTAGTTGTGAAAGAAATGTGACACTCAAACAGCAGATTATCAGAGCCAGGATCTCTGTTGTGTTCACCTCTCTCCTCTCAGCAGAAACAGATAATGGCAAACTTTCCCTCTATTTTTCCACACATATACATGTAAGTTTCAAATCTCAGTGCTTCCCCCTTTTTTTCAAATGTAATCACACATTTCTATTGGTTGAAAACCAACCCTTTTCCAAAAGTACCCTGCCCCCAACTTGACTTCTGCCTAGTACCCTTCCCCCAACTTGACTTCTGCCTGCTACCATAGCAACAGCTCATGGAACACTGCTGTGTGCAGTTAGGTCAGAAGTTCGACACACAATGTTTCAATTCCACAGAGCAAGAGTGCTTGACTTTTCAAACCTAACAGCAAATCCATAGTACTGTTCTTTGGTTACACATTTTTTTGTACCAATACAAAACATGCTTCTATTAATTTTCACATACAGCCTAGTTTTTATTCTAGAATGGTATGAAACAGCCAATCAGTTCTTTTTGTTTTAAAAAAATATGTATGCCTCCATTTCCAAACTGTCTTTCTTTTCATATTGCCATTCTACTGAAAGACACCTCCTGAGTGCATCCAGTTCTCCTTTGAAGATGTTCACAGTGTGGATTGTAGGGCACAGCTATGTCTTCTGGAGTGAAAAGTTTGCAGAGAAAACAGATATGGTGAGAGACCTTGCTTTGCCAAATGTAGACATTAAATGGATTGGTCAGAGAGGGTTAAAGTGGCACCAATTGATGCCATTGGTGAAATCCTTCATTCAAATCCAACACCCTGACCTCATAATAGTGCACTGTGGTGGCAATGACCTAGGCACTTTGACTGGGGTAGGTCTGGAAATGCTTATGAAGGACACCTTTGCACAACTGTTTACACTTTTCCCTAAAACTGCCTTTGTGTTTTCCAACATATGCCAAAGGCAAAAATGGAACTGGTCCAATCATTTCTGTCCACAGATTGACAAAGCAAGAAAGCACGTCAACAAATCTGTTTCTGCTTTCCTCCGTGACTATGGTATGGGTGCCATTTACCACAACAACTTGCGTTATGACATGCAAGACATTTATAGAGGAGATGGTGTGCACTTCAATGATGAAGGGAACAGAGTCTTCCTCTTGAACCTTAGACTCTGCATCGGTACTTACTTGTAGGTACCACTAAAAAAATGACTTCATAAACACAACAGCTCTTTTTAGAGCTCCCTAATTTCTAAACTCTTAAATCTGCTTTTCATTTATCTATTTTTATTTTTTTACCGTACGCTTACCGTAAGCTTACCGTACGCGTACCCCGTGATTTTTTTTAAAATCAATAAATGTTTTTTTTGTACTTTTCTGTCCTTCTTTGACCCCCTTACAAATGTTAGGGGGTCTGTAACTCTCCTCATTGCCCCCTTTCCTTGTTTTCACTCTTTTTTTTCAGAGTGAAATACACAAAATGGCGGCCGCCGCTTCCTGGTTTCGGCCGATTCGAATGTTTACTAAGATCTAACAGCCAATCAGAATCGCGCTCGCGCACGCCGCCGTACGCTTACCGTAAGCGTACGGTAAGCGTACCGTAAGCGGGCTCAGATATATATATTGATTTAAAGGCTATTTTCTCAGAATCTACTGAACAGATTTACACCAAACCTACAAAAGGCACTTCCTTGACCTAGGGACTACCTCTCTGCCAAATTTTGAGTAATTCTGTTCAGCCGTTCGGGCTGTAGCTCGTTCTAAAGGTCCTATGGAAAAATGCATGGGAAAAACGCGTTTTGGGACCCCCCTTTTATCTCAGCCCCCGCTTGACGGATCCCCCCGAGACTTTCAGGGTAGGAGCGGAGCGTAGCGCCCCACCTATTTTGAGAAATTCGCGAGGATTCGTCGACCGGCGCCAAAGTTATTCAAAATAGAATGTTGAGGTTTTCCTATGGAAACGTGGTCCTAACTATAACTACCTACTGGCGACCGCCAGTAGGTAATATATATATATATATATATATATATATTTTATTTTTTATTTTTTTTCACTGAAAAAAACATAGGTTTCAGGCACGTTATAGTTAGCAATTAGCATTTAAAAAACCTAAGAAATTCACTGAAAAAACCATAGGTTTCAGGGACATTATAGTTAGGAATTAGCATTTAAAAAAACCTTAGAAATTCACTGAAAAAACCATAGGTTTTAGGGACGTTATAGTTAGTTGGACATTTGACTCATATAAAACCAGAGAAATTAGCCTGTTATAGTTAGTTGAGATAACTATAACTCACGCCCCCGTAATGCACTGCTGATGATGTCACATATTACATCACTCATGACATGGTCATTGACATCACTCATGACATCACTCATGACATTTCAAATGACATCACTGATGACATCACTGATGACATCATCCAGTGAATGTGTGTTTCTGTAAAGTTTAAATATGTTTAATAAATATATATATGCCAAGATGTATTGAAGAATGAATGAGTGTATAAGACTCAGGATGGATGATTAAGTAGGTGTGTGACTAACTGTATACGTGACTAATTAATTGTGTCTTACTTAATGAATGTGTTAGCGACTGATATAGACATTCACAAAGTTTAGGTTGCTAGTTGATGCGTAAGCAGTTCCATGATTTGGTTAGCAACTAAATGAGGATCTATATGAGCTATTCATAGCTTGTCTGAGTACCTGTATGAGTACCTGAGTGTCTGCGTGGGTGGGTGGGGGGGTGTGACTCTCTGCATAGATGTGTGAGTGGCTAATTCACTAGGTATATGTGTTCAAGTCTATATCTGTGAAGGTCTGTATGGCTGAGTGAGTGTGTGTATGAGTGTCTCGGTGAGTGAATGGATGCCTCAGTGGTGCATGTGAGTAACTACATATGTGAAAGGCAGTATATATGAGTGTTGGACTATATAAATGACTATATCTGAGAATGAGTGATTGTGAGAGTGCCTGTATGGATCAGAGTGTCCTTGTATTAGTTATTGTATTAGAGTGTAAGTATGTGTTAGTATATGTTTAAATTAAAAAAACGAAAACACCACTTCCCCATATTTTCAACAACCAGCCAAATCTGCAATGCGATCCAAAAAGCAGGTAATAAGCCGAGTTAGCAGTAACAAATTAACATCAACCTTTAACTGGTGTAAGGAGGTCGGGTATCTACTCTGTTATTTTGACCCAACTCACAGCCACATCTAAAGACCAACACATGATACAGCTACTGATCATGCAGCTCCGACACCCAACAACGCCAAAAAACACATCCCCACCACCACCAGAACCTCCCCCTGACCAACCCCCCTACTACCACAGAGGCAGCACAAAACAGAACAACGGACCTTCCCAAAATGCCATGCCCCTCAGCCACACAATAGTTGAATGTTGGGAGATGAGCATCCAACTATATATGAAGGAGGCAAGTCACTCATCACTGATAAAGCATGCAATGCCAGGTGTAACACTCATGTGCTGCACAAACCTCACTATGCAAAGCACAAACCTCTCCATGTGGAGATATACTATTGATACTTGTAGTGTAGTGCACAGTGGACGCAACCATGTTACCTCAGGCAGTGGGAAAGATCTCGGTCTGGATGTAGCTGTGTTGCCCCTCCCTGGAAGCGGAAGCGGAGTGGGCTGCTCCAACGTACGCCACTCCAGCGTAGGAGTATGAATAAATAGACCAGGCCCTAGGCGTGGTTCACTTGTGAGAATACCAACGAGTCTGTCAGAATGGCAGCCCTCACCCTGGCACGTGGCAGCCGCCATAACCGTGGGCCTCCTCGACACTGGGCCCCTGCAAACCCAGCGGCACAGCACCGCAGATTTATGTCTGTTGCGACTACTGCCTTCGATCTACACTACGGACAGCACGGCTCACAATTCAGATGTAGGGGCCATTGCAGATATCGCAGTCAAGTTCACAAGACACATTGCTCCCAGTGCGGCCCACCCAGATCACGCATCATCACAGGGTACACACGCGCTGTGTGCTTCAGGTACTACTAACTCACTGCACCATATGTCATCGCCAAGTGGCCTTATCAACGCAGAATTCTTTAGACAAAACACACTGCTCCCAGTGCGGCCCGCCGGGACTACATCTCATCGCAGGGTGCGCACACGCTGAGTACTCCAGGTGCCACTAACTGTGCAGCTCAACTCAATGCCACATGGCTGTGCACCCATCTTGACCGCTGCCTCCGCCCTACACTGGAGTTACATGCTTCACAACTCAAGATTAGTAGCGATCAAATTGTGTAAGAGACTATGATGCGTTAAAAAGACCAAATGCTCCCAATCTGTGCAGCTCAAGTCAACGTCACCTGCCTGTGGGCCTTTGCTGACCGCTGCCTCCGGCCTACACTGTGGAACACCGGCGACACGTGGTGCCAACTAACCCTTTTCAACACAAGCCGCTCCCACATGTGTAACTGTGCCCTGAGTCCTGAATGGCAGCGACCACAGCACCAGACTCCCTTTGATCAGTGAGGGGTATTTTCATATGGAAGGCCGGCGACACGTGGTGCTACTGAACCTGCACTACGCAGGCCAGTGGGGCCAGCAATGTATGCACATGGCTGTGGACCCGAGCTCACCGCTACACCTGCCCTACACTGTGGGCGACCGGCAACAAATGGTACCACTAACCATCTTCAACACAAGCCAATCCCACATGTGTAACTGTGTCCTGAGTCCTTAATGGCAGTGACCACAGCACCAGACTCCCTTCGATCACCGAGGTGTATTTCCACATGGAATACCGGCGACACGTGGTACCACTGTACAGGTACTACGCAAGGTTTTTTTGGGTCACCAATGTATGCACGTAGCTGTGGACCCTAGCTCACCGCCTCCTCTGCCCTACACTATGGGTGACCAGCGACAAATGGTACCACTAACCGTCTACAAACACAAGCCGATGCCACATGTGTAACTGTGTCCTGAGTCCTGAATGGCAGCGACCACAGCACCAGACTCCCTTTGATCAGTGAGGGGTATTTCCATATGGAAGGCCGGCGACACATGGTGCCACTGAACCTGCACTACGCAGACCGGTGGGGCCACCAACATATGCACGTGGCTGTGGAGCCTAGCTCACCGCTACCTCTGCCCTACACTGTGGGCGAACCACGACAACTGGTACCACTAACCATCTTCAACACAAGCCGATCCCACATGTGAAAGTGTGTCCTGAGTCCTGAATGGCAGTGACCCCAACTTGCCAGAGACCACAGCACCAGACTCCCTTCGATTAGTGTGGCGTATTTGCATATCAAAGACATCAATGTGGAAAGTATTGCCGACGAAAAGATAACGCAAAAGATACATTTTACACAAACTGTCGATTTCCCTTTCCACGTCCAGTAATTTCCAAAGGAAGAGTGAACAGTTTTATGTCAGCAATGAGACATACCATCACTCGAAAATCACCCAAAAATACTTATAATTTAAAAAGAACAGAAGCATCGAAGTACAATAATGATTACAATACGGAGATTTTGAAGATGTGAAATGCAAATATGAACATACAATATAATGCACATAACTCAATTGCTGTTTCTCACTATGTCACGTCATATATTCCCAACTCTGAGAAGACAGAATTGAAAGAAATGTGGGAAGAAATTTCACAGGAGAAGACACTTAGGAAAAATATGTACAGCTTCAGTTTGAAGATATTTTCACATTGAGAAATTGGATCCTACCAATGTTCGGATCGATAGACACCTGCAAGTTTACATTCAAAGTCAACAGGAACCATCTGGATAAGTCTAGGTTTTCCTACGGCACGAAATCGAGTTTTAATATAAATGTTATAAAACAAATTTGTGATAATATAGAGTTACGTTTCTTTGCTAGTCAAGAGAACTGTACAGAAAATAACAGTTGGATATGTTTAGGTATTGATCAACAAATGGAAGATAATACTGTTGTGAAGTTTGAAAAAGAAATAACAAAGTTTAAAGTAGTTTCTGGTGAAAATCCCAACTATGTTTATATTTATTGCCGATGTACTCATTATAAAATTCAAATTAGGAATGTAGATGTACTACCACTAACCCTGTTAAACACAAGTTGATCCCACATGTGTAATTGTGTCCTGAGTCCTGAATGGCATTCACCGCAAGTCCCTGGCAGCAACCACAGCACCACACTCCCTTCAATCACTGAGGCATATTTCGATATGCAAGGCCAGCGACAAGTAGTCCCACTAACCCTCTTTAACACAAGCTGATCCCACATGTGTAACTGTGTCCTGCATGGCAGTGACCCCAAGTCCGTGGCAGCAACCACAGCAGCATACTCTCTTTGATCAGTTAGACATATTTCCATATGCAATGGTGGCGACACGTGGTGCCAATAACTCTGTTCAATACAAGCCGATCCCACATGTGTAACTGTGTCCTGAGTCCTGAATGGCAGTGACCCCAACTCCGTACCACCACACTCCCTTTGATCAGTGAGGGATTTTTCCATATGCAACTACAGACCCCAGTAGGCAAGTAAGTATCACAGTCCTACACCCTACATATTATACTTTTAGTATCCTTGCTTAAAGAACTTTTTTTCATATCAGTTATAGCTTTACTACAATGACCAAATTAATCTTCAAATGAAAACTAAAATGGAATAGCAGTCTACACCGCAGGCAGTACTGCTCTCAATTCCATTTTTAAATGCTAATATCTAACAATAAGATTGTACTCAGAAAATACAACACTTCATCAGTGTATTCTATACTTATTTCATCTTTTCATCTTACGCCTACACTACACTCACTAGGGCTCCCAATGGAAATTATTTCTTCATTCATTAATTACACTAGGAAAGTAACTATTACAGGCCTCAAATCTACATAATATACTTTTAGTATCCTTTCTTCTTGAACATTTTTTATATCAGTTATACCTTTAGTACAGTCATCAAATTCATTTTACAAACAAAAACTCAGCAGTCTACAGTGCGGGCAGCAGACCTCTCAATTTGAATTTTGGACACGTGCTGCCAACTAACACTGTCCAACACAAGCCGATCCCACATGTGTAACTGTGTCCTGAGTCCTGAATGGCAGTGGCCCCAAGTCCATGGCAGCCACCACAGCAGCAAACTCTCTTTGATCAGTTAGACATATTTCCAGATGCAGTGACCCAAAACTTCATGGCAGCGACCACACCACCACACTCCCTTCGATTAGTGAGGAGTATTTTCATATTGAAGGCTGGCGACAAGTGGTGCCACTGAACCTGCACTATGCAGGCCGGTGAGGCCACCAACGTATGCACGTGGTTGTGAACCCTTGCTCACCGCTACCTCTGGCCTACACTATGATCAGCAGGCCTCACAATTCTGATACAGTCGTAATTCCACATGACGCCGTCCTAAAGCCAAGACACATTGCTCCCAGTGCGGCCCGTCCACACCAAGCATCATCACAGGCTCATACACTCTCAATACTTCTGGTGCCATTAACCCTCTTTAACAGAAACCGATCCCACATTTGCAACTGTGTCCTGAGTCCTGAATGGCAGTGACCTCAAGTCCGAGACAGCAACCACACAACATACTCCCGTTGATTTGTGAAGCATATTTCGATATGCAAGGCCGGCGACACGTAGTCCCACTAATCCTCTTTAACACAAACCAATACCACATGTGCAACTGTGTCCTGAATCCTGAATGGTAGTCACCCCAACTTTGTGGCAGCGCCCACAGCACCAGACTCTCTTCAGTCTTATTTGTTGTTCTTTTCTTTAAATACATTTTTTTATATGTAAATCTATACATGTCTAAGACTCTTCTTTGTCCAACCACACAGGGACACTTCTGGGCCCAAGAAGGTTGTTGGGGGTATGATGGTAATGTGGGAAGACTGTGCGTTACCTCCAGCGTAGGAGTATGAATAAATAGACCAGGCCCTAGGCGTGGTTCACTTGTGAGAATACCAACGAGTCTGTCAGAATGGCAGCCCTCACCCTGGCACGTGGCAGCCGCCATAACCGTGGGCCTCCTCGACACTGGGCCCCTGCAAACCCAGCGGCACAGCACCGCAGATTTATGTCTGTTGCGACTACTGCCTTCGATCTACACTACGGACAGCACGGCTCACAATTCAGATGTAGGGGCCATTGCAGATATCGCAGTCAAGTTCACAAGACACATTGCTCCCAGTGCGGCCCACCCAGATCACGCATCATCACAGGGTACACACGCGCTGTGTGCTTCAGGTACTACTAACTCACTGCACCATATGTCATCGCCAAGTGGCCTTATCAACGCAGAATTCTTTAGACAAAACACACTGCTCCCAGTGCGGCCCGCCGGGACTACATCTCATCGCAGGGTGCGCACACGCTGAGTACTCCAGGTGCCACTAACTGTGCAGCTCAACTCAATGCCACATGGCTGTGCACCCATCTTGACCGCTGCCTCCGCCCTACACTGGAGTTACATGCTTCACAACTCAAGATTAGTAGCGATCAAATTGTGTAAGAGACTATGATGCGTTAAAAAGACCAAATGCTCCCAATCTGTGCAGCTCAAGTCAACGTCACCTGCCTGTGGGCCTTTGCTGACCGCTGCCTCCGGCCTACACTGTGGAACACCGGCGACACGTGGTGCCAACTAACCCTTTTCAACACAAGCCGCTCCCACATGTGTAACTGTGCCCTGAGTCCTGAATGGCAGCGACCACAGCACCAGACTCCCTTTGATCAGTGAGGGGTATTTTCATATGGAAGGCCGGCGACACGTGGTGCTACTGAACCTGCACTACGCAGGCCAGTGGGGCCAGCAATGTATGCACATGGCTGTGGACCCGAGCTCACCGCTACACCTGCCCTACACTGTGGGCGACCGGCAACAAATGGTACCACTAACCATCTTCAACACAAGCCAATCCCACATGTGTAACTGTGTCCTGAGTCCTTAATGGCAGTGACCACAGCACCAGACTCCCTTCGATCACCGAGGTGTATTTCCACATGGAATACCGGCGACACGTGGTACCACTGTACAGGTACTACGCAAGGTTTTTTTGGGTCACCAATGTATGCACGTAGCTGTGGACCCTAGCTCACCGCCTCCTCTGCCCTACACTATGGGTGACCAGCGACAAATGGTACCACTAACCGTCTACAAACACAAGCCGATGCCACATGTGTAACTGTGTCCTGAGTCCTGAATGGCAGCGACCACAGCACCAGACTCCCTTTGATCAGTGAGGGGTATTTCCATATGGAAGGCCGGCGACACATGGTGCCACTGAACCTGCACTACGCAGACCGGTGGGGCCACCAACATATGCACGTGGCTGTGGAGCCTAGCTCACCGCTACCTCTGCCCTACACTGTGGGCGAACCACGACAACTGGTACCACTAACCATCTTCAACACAAGCCGATCCCACATGTGAAAGTGTGTCCTGAGTCCTGAATGGCAGTGACCCCAACTTGCCAGAGACCACAGCACCAGACTCCCTTCGATTAGTGTGGCGTATTTGCATATCAAAGACATCAATGTGGAAAGTATTGCCGACGAAAAGATAACGCAAAAGATACATTTTACACAAACTGTCGATTTCCCTTTCCACGTCCAGTAATTTCCAAAGGAAGAGTGAACAGTTTTATGTCAGCAATGAGACATACCATCACTCGAAAATCACCCAAAAATACTTATAATTTAAAAAGAACAGAAGCATCGAAGTACAATAATGATTACAATACGGAGATTTTGAAGATGTGAAATGCAAATATGAACATACAATATAATGCACATAACTCAATTGCTGTTTCTCACTATGTCACGTCATATATTCCCAACTCTGAGAAGACAGAATTGAAAGAAATGTGGGAAGAAATTTCACAGGAGAAGACACTTAGGAAAAATATGTACAGCTTCAGTTTGAAGATATTTTCACATTGAGAAATTGGATCCTACCAATGTTCGGATCGATAGACACCTGCAAGTTTACATTCAAAGTCAACAGGAACCATCTGGATAAGTCTAGGTTTTCCTACGGCACGAAATCGAGTTTTAATATAAATGTTATAAAACAAATTTGTGATAATATAGAGTTACGTTTCTTTGCTAGTCAAGAGAACTGTACAGAAAATAACAGTTGGATATGTTTAGGTATTGATCAACAAATGGAAGATAATACTGTTGTGAAGTTTGAAAAAGAAATAACAAAGTTTAAAGTAGTTTCTGGTGAAAATCCCAACTATGTTTATATTTATTGCCGATGTACTCATTATAAAATTCAAATTAGGAATGTAGATGTACTACCACTAACCCTGTTAAACACAAGTTGATCCCACATGTGTAATTGTGTCCTGAGTCCTGAATGGCATTCACCGCAAGTCCCTGGCAGCAACCACAGCACCACACTCCCTTCAATCACTGAGGCATATTTCGATATGCAAGGCCAGCGACAAGTAGTCCCACTAACCCTCTTTAACACAAGCTGATCCCACATGTGTAACTGTGTCCTGCATGGCAGTGACCCCAAGTCCGTGGCAGCAACCACAGCAGCATACTCTCTTTGATCAGTTAGACATATTTCCATATGCAATGGTGGCGACACGTGGTGCCAATAACTCTGTTCAATACAAGCCGATCCCACATGTGTAACTGTGTCCTGAGTCCTGAATGGCAGTGACCCCAACTCCGTACCACCACACTCCCTTTGATCAGTGAGGGATTTTTCCATATGCAACTACAGACCCCAGTAGGCAAGTAAGTATCACAGTCCTACACCCTACATATTATACTTTTAGTATCCTTGCTTAAAGAACTTTTTTTCATATCAGTTATAGCTTTACTACAATGACCAAATTAATCTTCAAATGAAAACTAAAATGGAATAGCAGTCTACACCGCAGGCAGTACTGCTCTCAATTCCATTTTTAAATGCTAATATCTAACAATAAGATTGTACTCAGAAAATACAACACTTCATCAGTGTATTCTATACTTATTTCATCTTTTCATCTTACGCCTACACTACACTCACTAGGGCTCCCAATGGAAATTATTTCTTCATTCATTAATTACACTAGGAAAGTAACTATTACAGGCCTCAAATCTACATAATATACTTTTAGTATCCTTTCTTCTTGAACATTTTTTATATCAGTTATACCTTTAGTACAGTCATCAAATTCATTTTACAAACAAAAACTCAGCAGTCTACAGTGCGGGCAGCAGACCTCTCAATTTGAATTTTGGACACGTGCTGCCAACTAACACTGTCCAACACAAGCCGATCCCACATGTGTAACTGTGTCCTGAGTCCTGAATGGCAGTGGCCCCAAGTCCATGGCAGCCACCACAGCAGCAAACTCTCTTTGATCAGTTAGACATATTTCCAGATGCAGTGACCCAAAACTTCATGGCAGCGACCACACCACCACACTCCCTTCGATTAGTGAGGAGTATTTTCATATTGAAGGCTGGCGACAAGTGGTGCCACTGAACCTGCACTATGCAGGCCGGTGAGGCCACCAACGTATGCACGTGGTTGTGAACCCTTGCTCACCGCTACCTCTGGCCTACACTATGATCAGCAGGCCTCACAATTCTGATACAGTCGTAATTCCACATGACGCCGTCCTAAAGCCAAGACACATTGCTCCCAGTGCGGCCCGTCCACACCAAGCATCATCACAGGCTCATACACTCTCAATACTTCTGGTGCCATTAACCCTCTTTAACAGAAACCGATCCCACATTTGCAACTGTGTCCTGAGTCCTGAATGGCAGTGACCTCAAGTCCGAGACAGCAACCACACAACATACTCCCGTTGATTTGTGAAGCATATTTCGATATGCAAGGCCGGCGACACGTAGTCCCACTAATCCTCTTTAACACAAACCAATACCACATGTGTAACTGTGTCCTGAATCCTGAATGGTAGTCACCCCAACTTTGTGGCAGCGCCCACAGCACCAGACTCTCTTCAGTCTTATTTGTTGTTCTTTTCTTTAAATACATTTTTTTATATGTAAATCTATACATGTCTAAGACTCTTCTTTGTCCAACCACACAGGGACACTTCTGGGCCCAAGAAGGTTGTTGGGGGTATGATGGTAATGTGGGAAGACTGTGCGTTACCTGCTGATGTGGGAAGAGGCAGTGTCAAAGGGGTATCATTCACAGAAAGAACTCTGATATGTTTTCACAAATACCTCGGACAAATGCCAGCTGACGGACTGAATCACAAAATGATTTTTCAATACTTTAGTGTGAATTATGAACAGTTTGCACCCAGGCGCGCAGAGGTACAGCTGCAGCCCGTCCACTCCACGCACAGACGCAGTACTACAAGCCGTCCACACCATTCTAGCTATCCCTGCCCTGTTCCGTCGTACGCCACGCCATGCCACTCAGATTACGTTCCGACGACGGCCCCACATACCTACCTGTTGCAGGTGTACTCGCTGTTGGTGTGCAGGTCAGTGGTCGAGTTCTCAACATCTCACGGCCACTCCCTGAGGGCAGATTTGCATACACACCACACCCATCCGGCACATGCATCACAGGCCATGTGACCACGCAAATATAATAGATCGACAATGTCACATCCTTTATTGCCGGTGCTAACTAGATGCCGACGCTCGACGTGTCTCAACCATGAAGAGTCTTTCAAAACGTGCGCAGAAGGTTACTCGCACCCTAATCTGTATAGCCTTCAGGGGACTACCACCCCCTTGGGGCGGACTTCACATGCACAGGGTTAGTGCCACCCGAAGTTCATATGGCCATCAGGGGCCTACCACCATGTGGCACGAACTTAACTTCCACAGGTTTAGCGGCCCCAAAAGCTGATGTGGTCTCCGCCATTGATGACTCAGGACTCAGCGACATGTGTAAGATCTGCCGGGCCGTGGAGAAGATGATGTGGTCTCCGCCACTCATGACTCAGGACTCAGCGACATCTGTGCGATCTGCCAAGCACCTGATGTGGTCTCTGCCATTCAGGACTCAGGATGCAGCGCCATATCTGGGATGCATGGAGTTTTGACGGGCACGTGGAGTGCCCACTGCTGCACACTCCGGTGGCACCAGGTAATTATTTGCTCATGGATGCGCAGGGGCGGCAGTGTCTCTCTCTCGCTCTCTCTCTCTCTCTCTCTCTCCCCCCCTCTCGCTACCCCTCTCTTTCTCTCCTCCTCTCTCTCTCGATCTCTCTCTCTCTCTTCCTTCTTTTCCTTCTATCTCTCTAACTCTCTCTTCCTTCTCCCTTTCTCACTCCCTTTCTTTCCTTCCCTCTCTTTTTCTCTCTGGCCTTTTTTTCCTTCTCTTTTTCTCTATGTATCTCTCCTTTGATATGCGCATTACACACGTCCTTATTTTGTGCCCTATTTTCCAGGCTCTGTCGTCCACATCCATGGTCCCCACAGCAGTGTTCCACCTTATTTTGTATTTTTTTGGATACATTTTGTTTATTACTTTATCGTTGATATATGTTTATAAAAGAATAAAGTTTAAAAAAATAATAATAACGTTTCCGGTTGTTTTCTTAACTCCTGTGTAACTCATTCTTATTTCATTGTATTTATATTGATTGGGAATTGGGCGTCACGTGCTGGATCTTGATGAGATACACTGCCCAGTTCATATATTGTCCTGCACACGCAAAACATCACATCACAACTTTCACACCAACGGAAGTACGAAACAAATTCCGGCGATAAGCCACGTTATCACCAGGGATTTTACACCTGCTTTCCGATGGTGTTTAGCAGGATGACTACCTGCACCATGAAAGAGAACACAGCAAAGAGCCACACCAGAAAACCCACAGGTGCCATAGAATAAATGAGCACGATACAGGGATATCCATGAGGGCCACAAGACTCTTCGAAACAACTCTGGGACTGCCAACGTCCCTCAAACCCGCATCTGAGCAAGTGTGTCCCTCTGGTCATTGTGTTAGCATGATCGGCACCGGCCCTGCAACATCACAGTGTGCTATCACCTCAGCGCTGGCAGTGAGCCTGGACATGTAGCTACGCATGCATCCTCCTGCATGCACAACCGGCGTGTGCTGGTCCGGAGTGCACAGGTCAGTGCAGGGGTATGCCTATCCGACAACAGGAATGGGGTGTCTCGGACATCTCTGTGTACAGGAAGTGCAGTAAGTGTGTCTCTGTGTTCTGGTGTGGCCGGCCACAAGGGCCGCAGCAGTCGATGTTCTAAAGTGGCATGCACCACCTCCAAACGGCACTGTGATGGTGTAGTTGGAATGCAGCAGCAAATGTGCAAATAGGCATTACAATGGTGTGCCGTATGAGTGCATGAGATACAACAGCGCACCGTACAAAAGTGTGGGAGCTCATGGGAGGAAGGAGCAGCTGTTTGCAACGTAACAGACTCGTCCATGTGCCACGTGCTGGGCATCTCATCCATGATAACCACGGTCGCAGACATCCCACAACACCAACGGCCAGCCTTTGTACACATCCTCTATGAATGCAGCGTGGTTTTCACTTCTATGCTCGTTCACTGGTGTGATGTTGGCGAGTTGTGTGACTTGTGCTCCTTGTTGGTGTGTTTAATTTTGCCCATTGTTTGTCTATACTTGTGCTATACTTAATTGTGCATGTCTGGCATTCTGCCCATCTCCCCCCATCCCCCCACTCCCTGCTTCTTCCTCTTCCTGGTGCTGTTCTGTCTATAATTTTGTTGATTCCCACATAAATACATGTAAAGAACAAATTAGAATAGTTCCTTGATTCTTTTGGGTTTCAAAACTTCTCTCTCTTAGTTTCTTTTTAATTTTCCATATAAACAGTTTCTTTTAATATTCAACAACACAAAGAAGTCAGAAGTGCAACATATTCTATCAAGACACTTTCTAGAACATTCTACAACATGTGCAGGTTAAAAGTTCATCAATCTTTTTAGACATAACCATATATTTTTGCAACATTTTCTCGAACATTTAACGGTATGTGCAGGTTAAAAGTTCACGATTGTTTAAAGTTCGAACAGTGCCTTCCTAATGCAAGTAGCAGTTGTGGTTGAGTTGACAACTTTTATCCTATGATATGTACTCCACGTTGAAACTGCTTTTTCTTAACCAATCACAAAGATGCTTTTCCACAAAACGAATGTGCACCCTACTTTTAAAAAAGAATGCTTTTTATCTCCCAATCACGTATCGTTTTGTATGGCAATAAAAAGTAGTTCCCCATCTTTAAACATATCTCTTATTCTACCAAGGAACTGCATGAGCTACAGACATCTTTCCATACCTTCCAGCCATACCTTCAAAATGCTAGTGTGGATCGTAGGACATAGCTATATTTTCTGGTGCAAGAGGTATGCAGAACAGAGACGTATTGACTTAGACCTAGGTTTACAATATGTGGACATTAAATGGTTTGCACAGAGTGGATTGAAGTGGCACCAACTGTTGCCTTTGGTTAAAACCTGTTTGCATCTCCAACACCCTGACCTCATGATTGTGCACTGTGGTGGAAACGACCTAGGCACATTGACTGGGGTAGGTTTGTAAATGCTTATGAAGGACACCTTTGGACAATTGATGTTACTTTTCCCTCAAACTGTCTTTGTATATTCCAATATGTGCCAAAGACAGAAGTGGAAATGGTCAAAACAATTTTGTCCCCAGATTGAAAAATCTAGGAAGGAACTCAACAAAGCTGTGTCTGCATACCTCAGAGACCACAAAATGGGGTCCATCTACAACAACAACATATGTTTTGATATGGCTGATCTCTACAGAAGTGATGGAGTACACTTCACAGATCACGGTAAATCGAGTTTTCCTGAATAACTTGAAGCTGTGCATCCGCACTTATATGTAGCTCCAACTAATCAACACAAGGGCTCTTTTTAGAGCCACCCTATAACTGACACCTTAGGCCTGCTATTTTAGGGCCAGGTAACGGCAACTCCCGGACCCTCGGCTAAATTTATTCTCCACACAGCTCTGACGCAGCGTCCAGACCATCTGACTTTGCAGCACAGAGCTCTCGCTTTGATCATCACCTCTACTCTCACATAGGGGTGAGTAATTTGCGCTTTACAAATACCGTATTGATTTACCTTCGCACTCCCTATACAACACCACCTAAGCACCATATACAAGTTGGACAAGTGTGGCACAGCGCCCAGAGCACATGACTTCACAGCATAGCAAACACAGGCTCGCGGTTTTATACCCGAGTCCAGCAGCAGCTCAATTTAGCAGCATGACACTCTAGGCATTACCTCACTTAATTTCCGTACCCAGCACTTTCAGACCAGTAGGGGTCAGTAGTTTACTGGCTTTACCCCGAGTCCGTCAGCAGCTCAGCTTATGCCCCCAGCGCCATCAGACCCGTAGGAGTGAGTAGTTTGCACTTTATAAATACCTAATTGTTTTGATACGTGTAAATTTACCTTCGCACTCCCTGTATAACACCCCCTAAGCACCATACACAAGTTACAATGTTCGAAACAAAAGTTCCTCCGAGTAGGTATAACTACATACTGACCCTACTTGGACAGATATGGCACAGCGGCCAGAGCACATGACTTCACAGCATATGACACACTGTTTGGACTCACTCTTGCATCCCCGAGTCCGGCAGCAGCTCAGCCTAGCACCATGAGACTGTACACAATACCTCACATATTTTCCGTACCGCAAGTCTTTCCGACCAGTACAGGTCAGTAGTTCGTCCTAGTAGGTATAAACACATGCTGACACTACTTCCACAGGTGTGGTGCAGCGGCCAAGGCACATTACTTCACAGCATAAGACACACAATTGGGGCTCATGTTTTAATCCCCGACTCCCGCACCAGCTCACCTTAGCAGCATCAGACTCTAGGCCATACCTCACTTAATTTCTGTAGCCTAGCGCTTTCACACCGCTACGGGTGAATACTTCGCTTCACACCCCGTCTATAGCACACCCTAAACACCCCACAGAGGTTACAGTGCTCCTACCCTCCTCTTTCCCACTTTTTTTGCCCTTTTTCTCCTTACTCGCTTCGACGGAATCACAAAATGGCGGCCAACACTCCCTAGTTGCAACCGCTCGCAGCGCTCACAGCCAAAAAGCAGCAAGCTCTTGCTCGTAACATCTCAGCCAATCAGATGGCAGAATTCCCAAATATCGATGTCTGTAAATTTTGATATTTCTCAAAAACTACTGAATGGATTTACAACAAATAAACAAAAGCGTGCTTTCTAGACAAAGACCTTTCTCCCGGCCAAATTTGGGGTAATTCCGTTCACCCGTTCAACCTGTAGCCTTGTATAAAGTTTCCTATCGAAATTAACATGGAGAAAACACGTTTTGGGACCCCTTTTTTCTCGTTCCCCTTGACGAATCACCCCCAAACTTCCTACATAGGAGCTGATATGAACAAAGAATTAGTTTGGAAAATTTCATGAAGATTCATCAAACGAAGCCAAAGTTAAAAGCAAAACAACAAATGCTCTTCCTATGGAACCTTGGTCCTAAATATAACTACCTACTGGCGACCGCCAGTAGGTGATATATATATATATTTTTCTTTTTTTGTGGTATTTTGGATATATGTTTTATGTTTACTTTTATTTATTCATTTCGATGTTATAATATGTACTTAAAGTAATTAGATAATTTATTAATTTATGTCAAGTTTAATTATATTTGTTATTTAAAGTAACATAGAGTTATAGCATTTTGTAATATTAGGCTTGATTTTTTGTAATATTAGTGTAGTTGATATTCTGTATTTCAATATTTTTGACATTATATGTAATTATTTAATGGTAACACTACTTTTGTTTACAATAGTTTTGGTTATGATATTAGAAGAAAGAAATATTTTTAACATAAATATTTTTGTCACCAGTATTTGTGTTTGGGTTATAGGATGAAATATAAATAAGAACAGCAAGAGAGCGAGGAAAAGAAAAACTTGTCCTCTTCCCCAAAACAATATGGTCAAACAAAATGGACAAGTTTCATGACTTAAAGCAAACTTTTTTCGCTGTCATTGTGGGAAAAAAATTAGAAAGGAGAGAGAGCACAACTGCTGTGTAGGAAACCCCTCACCCACCTACCTAGTAGGTGGCATGCTTCATCATCGGGGCCCAACTGGATTGTCTAGCACAATCCAGTTGTGCTACAACGCCTGAGATACAGCGGAGCAGGGTTATGAGCAGTGAGTGAAGTGCTATGTGAAGTGATATAAGAATTAAAAAAGTCTCAGGGAAATACCCTTTTGAAAAAACTTTAATTTTAAGGGTCCCAGGACTAGTGTAAAAAGAGAGAAGGGGATATCGTTAGGAATGTTATTTTCCTTATATCCCTAGAAACTAAGGTCAACTAGTTTCAGCCTTCGATATAGTTCTAGAGGCTTTCGTCAGGACCAATCGAAATTGAAGTTAAAAATAATTTTGGTGAATGGCCGTAAAAAATATATAGGCCAAGTGTAATTATCAGCACACACCCTAAAGTGTGCTGTGAGTGTAGTGATGAAATACTCACAGTAACTTCGTTCGAGGTTACCTGTAAATGAAGAGTTAATTTAGAGCTGGGGAGCAGTTGTAAATCATGCATATATACTAAATGCATGCTCCTTTCGATTAGAAGGCTAGTGATATCGGACTAGACTACTAAGGTGAGGGTGTACAAACACTATAGAGGCTTGCGTGGCTACAATGTGCCCCACGGGATCCGTAGGTGAGTGATTATTGTAGTATCGGGGCACATGGTGCGCATAATCGTTATTCATTTTTGCGTGTCTATAGCGCGATCATACCCATGTTGTATATGTGGAGTTGTGACTGTGCAAGTATAGAGGACACTGATAGCTGATGTGCTAGAGTAGTCATGTGCACGTGCAGTTTTAAAATGAGCTGATTATATGGTGGTAAATATCAACAATATGTCCGCTGTGTGTGCCATTCAGCAGACAGTCCTTCGTGCTTAAAATTGAAAGACAAACAACGTGACAGACAACACAAAACATAAAAATACAGTCTCACATGAGTAGAGAGGTAGTGAATCCTCTGGAGTTAGAACGCCGTATGAATCTCCGCTTGCCTTAAGTGGAGAATGAAGGGCAAGGAGAGTGTGAGAGCTCCTTTAATAAGAGGCAAAGGGTTAAAGCAGCAAGGTATTCAGGGTCTAGACTGGTCCATGGTGGACCGATGATTACTCACAGTTTGAAGGGAGAACAGGTCCGTAGTACCTAGGACGGCGCTCGGTTCCGCTTGTTCAGCGCCGATGCACGCGTGGGGCGTGGTTATGAAGGGTGAAAAACAGGAAGTAGCGTACTGACGCTGGGGAGACTAGAACGTCTACAAAGTACATGGAAAAAGAAGACAAACTCGGTGTCCCGAATACGGAGCACCGAGTGAGTGAAATTGACATTTTAAATTGTGAAAATGTCTGCGGGGAAGAGCTCCAACTATGGAAATTCTAAACGGCCAACTATGCCTTAGTGAAAGGCATACAAAGTGCATGAAATTAAAAGACAAACTCGGTGTCCCGTGTACGGAGCACCGAGTGAGTGAAAATGACATTTTAAATTGTAAAAATGTCTGCGGGGACCTAAAGTATGACGAGCTCCAACTATGGAAAATAAAAAGGAATTCTAAACGGCTAACTGTGCCTTAGTGATAGGATGGAGGGTAAAGGACTACCACTTAGGACTAAGTGATGAAGAGTAGAGGCACTTAGTATGCCTGTGCCTGACAGGGGGTTACAGGCTGCCACTTGGAGATAAATGGTGATGTTAAAAGTGGCGGTGATGGCGACAGATCACAAAAAGGGGGCGTTTTGCATAGGACGGATTTATTGAAGACTAGAGAGCGATCAATGTCGATGTATACTGTTCCAGGGGACATTATCGTTAAGTCCTGAGATGTGGGTTGAAAGTCTATAGACCCAGCGTTGTTCTTTTTCGAAGAGACGTTCTTGGATATCAGTTGGGCTAGGGTCTAGTTGTTCAATGACTACCCATGACATGTCATTGGTGGTGTGTCCCTTGGCAAGGTAGTGTTCAGTGAGTTTGGTGGTGCTGCGTTTGCAGCGGATGTTGCTGCGATGCTCGCAGATTCTGGTTTTGACCTTTCTGGTGGTCATCCCAACATAGCGCAAGTTACATGGGCATGTGATGAGGTAGATGACGTTAGCCGAATTACAGTTGGTATGTTTCTTGATTGTCCAGACTTTGTCATGTTCAAGGTTGAGTGTTTTAGTGGTTTCAGTAAGATGACAAATACTACAGTTGCCACATGGATAGTGGCCTGTAACTTCTGGGAGTCCCCATGCATTCAGAACTGTACTGGGCATGTTCAGTGTCTTTTTTGGCCTAGTCGGTACTAGGCTGTCTCTGAGGTTATGCGACCTCTTGTATGAAAATAGAGGTTTTTCCCATTGTAGTTTGCCTGAGGTGACAATTTTCCAATTATTTTGAATCAATTTAGCAACTTGATTAGAAATGGTGTTGAAGGTGGTTACGCACGTGAGTGGTAAGATCATTGATTGATTCAGCTTGGGTTCCAAAAGACCTTCACGGTTTTGGTTGCGGGCTCTTTTTTGTGCTTTGTGGATAACTTTATTTGGGTATCCACGGTTTTGAAGCTTTTTAGTTAGTTCTTCTGATTGGTATTTAAAATCTTTTAGATCACTACAGTTACGGCGCAATCTGAGATATTGGCCCAACGGTAGATTGTCCCTTAGAGGCCTAGGGTGGAAACTCTGGAAATGTAGAAGAGAGTTTTTTGCTGTTGGTTTAAAGTGGGTTTTAGTCATCAGTACTCCATCTTTTGCTTCAATTTCCAGGTCTAGGAAGGTGATTTTGGTTTTGCTTGTAGTGTGTGTGAATCGTAGGTTTTGGTCTAGTGTGTTAATCCAATTCAAGAAGTCGTTGAGTCTTTGGTTATTACTTGTCCAGATTAAGAGTACATCATCGATGTATCTCTTATAGAAAGTGATGTCTTGATGGTAAATAGATTGAGGGTTGAGGATATGTAGTTCTTCAAAGTTTGACACGTACAGCCCCGCTACACTAGGAGCGAAGGTGCTCCCCATTGAAGTTCCGTACTGTTGTAGGAATATGGTACCTTCATATTCGAAAAAATTATCTTTGAGGGCTATTTCCGCACATTCCATTATGAATGATTTTGGGGTGTTATACTCCCAGATTGTTTTGTCAAGGGAGGTACGGAGCACCTCTAGGGTGTCATCTTGAGGTAGGCTAGTATAGAGGCTCTCAACATCCAGACTTACTAGGATGGAAGTAGTAGGGTTGAATTCCAAGTTGTTAATTTGGCTCAGTAAGTCTTTAGTGTCTTTTAGGTATGCAGGAGTCGACTGTACTAGAGGCTGTAGATAGAAATCAACGAAGCGAGACAGGGGTTCAAGTAATGAGCCTATTCCAGAAACAATTGGTCTACCCGGTGGTGGTGTTTTGTTTTTATGTATTTTAGGGATGGTGTAGAAGTATGGAATGGTTTTACCACCTGAGGTAAGGAATAATGCCTCTTGTTTGCTAATGTAGCCATTAGATTCTGCTTCATGAACCATGATGTCAATTTTGGTCTTGATTCTGGTAGTTGGATCTTCGTTCAGTATTTTGTAGTTCTTTTGATCATCTAGGAGGCGTGTGCATTCTAGATGGTAGGCATCCCGATTTTGGATAACTATCCCCCCTCCTTTATCAGCTGGTTTGATGATAATGTCTCTGTTGTTTTTGAGACTCTTCATGACTCAACCAATGTTCTATGGCTGGAACCCACAATTCCAACAACCCCACCCCCAATTTGGCAACCCCAACCAACGGTTTCCTTTTTTAGGATCAGGCCAGAGGGGACGCGGAAGACGCCAACGAGGAAACCAAGTACATTGGGAAGACAATCAAAACCCAAGTGCCAACACACGCAGCAGAACGAAGGAACCCCAGCCGAGCACAAGCAGAACCTAATAACCAATCTTTCAAGCCATACTCTCACTACAGCGGAGGAAGAGGTCCTCAATAGAGGCCTTGGTTTTTCACCCACAGCGAAACTCGATAAATTCAAATTACACTGTGAATTATCAGAATTTTTTCGCAAGCTTAAACTTAAGGCTTTTTTTGAAAACTCACCTAATCAGGAATCACAACAAGAAGCAAAAGGGGACACCACCCTTAAATTGAAATCAACTTTTATTCCCCCTCCTCATACCACACCAGCCGAACTCATCGCATTCGAACAAGCGATATACAAAGGCATAGAAAACACTCAGGAGAACAAAGGATTTAACAACACTACAACTCAACAGTTTAATGCCATCCGGAGTCTCAAAAACAACAGAGACATTATCATCAAACCAGCTGATAAAGGAGGGGGGATAGTTATCCAAAATCGGGATGCCTACCATCTAGAATGCACACGCCTCCTAGATGATCAAAAGAACTACAAAATACTGAACGAAGATCCAACTACCAGAATCAAGACCAAAATTGACATCATGGTTCATGAAGCAGAATCTAATGGCTACATTAGCAAACAAGAGGCATTATTCCTTACCTCAGGTGGTAAAACCATTCCATACTTCTACACCATCCCTAAAATACATAAAAACAAAACACCACCACCGGGTAGACCAATTGTTTCTGGAATAGGCTCATTACTTGAACCCCTGTCTCGCTTCGTTGATTTCTATCTACAGCCTCTAGTACAGTCGACTCCTGCATACCTAAAAGACACTAAAGACTTACTGAGCCAAATTAACAACTTGGAATTCAACCCTACTACTTCCATCCTAGTAAGTCTGGATGTTGAGAGCCTCTATACTAGCCTACCTCAAGATGACACCCTAGAGGTGCTCCGTACCTCCCTTGACAAAACAATCTGGGAGTATAACACCCCAAAATCATTCATAATGGAATGTGCGGAAATAGCCCTCAAAGATAATTTTTTCGAATATGAAGGTACCATATTCCTACAACAGTACGGAACTTCAATGGGGAGCACCTTCGCTCCTAGTGTAGCGGGGCTGTACGTGTCAAACTTTGAAGAACTACATATCCTCAACCCTCAATCTATTTACCATCAAGACATCACTTTCTATAAGAGATACATCGATGATGTACTCTTAATCTGGACAAGTAATAACCAAAGACTCAACGACTTCTTGAATTGGATTAACACACTAGACCAAAACCTACGATTCACACACACTACAAGCAAAACCAAAATCACCTTCCTAGACCTGGAAATTGAAGCAAAAGATGGAGTACTGATGACTAAAACCCACTTTAAACCAACAGCAAAAAACTCTCTTCTACATTTCCAGAGTTTCCACCCTAGGCCTCTAAGGGACAATCTACCGTTGGGCCAATATCTCAGATTGCGCCGTAACTGTAGTGATCTAAAAGATTTTAAATACCAATCAGAAGAACTAACTAAAAAGCTTCAAAACCGTGGATACCCAAATAAAGTTATCCACAAAGCACAAAAAAGAGCCCGCAACCAAAACCGTGAAGGTCTTTTGGAACCCAAGCTGAATCAATCAATGATCTTACCACTCACGTGCGTAACCACCTTCAACACCATTTCTAATCAAGTTGCTAAATTGATTCAAAATAATTGGAAAATTGTCACCTCAGGCAAACTACAATGGGAAAAACCTCTATTTTCATACAAGAGGTCGCATAACCTCAGAGACAGCCTAGTACCGACTAGGCCAAAAAAGACACTGAACATGCCCAGTACAGTTCTGAATGCATGGGGACTCCCAGAAGTTACAGGCCACTATCCATGTGGCAACTGTAGTATTTGTCATCTTACTGAAACCACTAAAACACTCAACCTTGAACATGACAAAGTCTGGACAATCAAGAAACATACCAACTGTAATTCGGCTAACGTCATCTACCTCATCACATGCCCATGTAACTTGCGCTATGTTGGGATGACCACCAGAAAGGTCAAAACCAGAATCTGCGAGCATCGCAGCAACATCCGCTGCAAACGCAGCACCACCAAACTCACTGAACACTACCTTGCCAAGGGACACACCACCAATGACATGTCATGGGTAGTCATTGAACAACTAGACCCTAGCCCAACTGATATCCAAGAACGTCTCTTCGAAAAAGAACAACGCTGGGTCTATAGACTTTCAACCCACATCTCAGGACTTAACGATAATGTCCCCTGGAACAGTATACATCGACATTGATCGCTCTCTAGTCTTCAATAAATCCGTCCTATGCAAAACGCCCCCTTTTTGTGATCTGTCGCCATCACCGCCACTTTTAACATCACCATTTATCTCCAAGTGGCAGCCTGTAACCCCCTGTCAGGCACAGGCATACTAAGTGCCTCTACTCTTCATCACTTAGTCCTAAGTGGTAGTCCTTTACCCTCCATCCTATCACTAAGGCACAGTTAGCCGTTTAGAATTCCTTTTTATTTTCCATAGTTGGAGCTCGTCATACTTTAGGTCCCCGCAGACATTTTTACAATTTAAAATGTCATTTTCACTCACTCGGTGCTCCGTACACGGGACACCGAGTTTGTCTTTTAATTTCATGCACTTTGTATGCCTTTCACTAAGGCATAGTTGGCCGTTTAGAATTTCCATAGTTGGAGCTCTTCCCCGCAGACATTTTCACAATTTAAAATGTCAATTTCACTCACTCGGTGCTCCGTATTCGGGACACCGAGTTTGTCTTCTTTTTCCATGTACTTTGTAGACGTTCTAGTCTCCCCAGCGTCAGTACGCTACTTCCTGTTTTTCACCCTTCATAACCACGCCCCACGCGTGCATCGGCGCTGAACAAGCGGAACCGAGCGCCGTCCTAGGTACTACGGACCTGTTCTCCCTTCAAACTGTGAGTAATCATCGGTCCACCATGGACCAGTCTAGACCCTGAATACCTTGCTGCTTTAACCCTTTGCCTCTTATTAAAGGCGCTCTCACACTCTCCTTGCCCTTCATTCTCCACTTAAGGCAAGCGGAGATTCATACGGCGTTCTAACTCCAGAGGATTCACTACCTCTCTACTCATGTGAGACTGTATTTTTATGTTTTGTGTTGTCTGTCACGTTGTTTGTCTTTCAATTTTAAGCACGAAGGACTGTCTGCTGAATGGCACACACAGCGGACATATTGTTGATATTTACCACCATATAATCAGCTCATTTTAAAACTGCACGTGCACATGACTACTCTAGCACATCAGCTATCAGTGTCCTCTATACTTGCACAGTCACAACTCCACATATACAACATGGGTATGATCGCGCTATAGACACGCAAAAATGAATAACGATTATGCGCACCATGTGCCCCGATACTACAATAATCACTCACCTACGGATCCCGTGGGGCACATTGTAGCCACGCAAGCCTCTATAGTGTTTGTACACCCTCACCTTAGTAGTCTAGTCCGATATCACTAGCCTTCTAATCGAAAGGAGCATGCATTTAGTATATATGCATGATTTACAACTGCTCCCCAGCTCTAAATTAACTCTTCATTTACAGGTAACCTCGAACGAAGTTACTGTGAGTATTTCATCACTACACTCACAGCACACTTTAGGGTGTGTGCTGATAATTACACTTGGCCTATATATTTTTTACGGCCATTCACCAAAATTATTTTTAACTTCAATTTCGATTGGTCCTGACGAAAGCCTCTAGAACTATATCGAAGGCTGAAACTAGTTGACCTTAGTTTCTAGGGATATAAGGAAAATAACATTCCTAACGATATCCCCTTCTCTCTTTTTACACTAGTCCTGGGACCCTTAAAATTAAAGTTTTTTCAAAAGGGTATTTCCCTGAGACTTTTTTAATTCTTATATCACTTCACATAGCACTTCACTCACTGCTCATAACCCTGCTCCGCTGTATCTCAGGCGTTGTAGCACAACTGGATTGTGCTAGACAATCCAGTTGGGCCCCGATGATGAAGCATGCCACCTACTAGGTAGGTGGGTGAGGGGTTTCCTACACAGCAGTTGTGCTCTCTCTCCTTTCTAATTTTTTTCCCACAATGACAGCGAAAAAAGTTTGCTTTAAGTCATGAAACTTGTCCATTTTGTTTGACCATACTGGGTTATAGGATGGTAATATTTTTGTAAACAATATTTTCTTTGCAATGTTTTTGTGAATCAATATTGTTTTCAGCCATATTATGTCATTGATCCCTGTTAAAATGTATTTAGGCTATTTATTTCTTATGTGAGTGAATACAAGTAAAAACAGGGTGAAAGACACTCAATGAATGTGAGTTGACACATACGCAATCTCGATTGTACAGTAGTAAAAGTATTGCCCATTACCTGCTAATTACCGCGCTGTTTAATGTTTTGTGAACCACATGTACATAAGCCCTTTTTGTATAAGGAGTTTATCATCTCTTTCTGTTTCGAGTATATAACAAATATTTTTTTTAAAGTGGAATAAAAGGTATAAATAAAGTACCAGATCAAATGAAAATAAATTGTTTGGTCTAGCGTTAATTTATAGACCCCAAAACAAAACAGGTCCTGGCCTCTCCCCCTGTTACATGTTCATATACGGCCCAGTCAGAACCTGGTCCATTGGGCCTAACTCCCCTTGTTACCTAACTTTCGAAAAGTGGCATTTTCAAACTGTGACTTAATATCTGAGAATTTTTAATTCCAATTTCTTAAACACCAAATATGAATTTCCTACCTGCTCCTAATCAAAAGTTAGCACTTATTAAATGCAATAAGGCACCCCAATATCATCCTATGGGAGAGGTAAGCCTCACAGCAGTGAAAAATGAATTTAGGAGATTTTCACTACTAGGACATGTAAAACTCAAAAGTGCACGCCCATCCATTTATTTTACAATGCTCCCTGCCCTATAGAATGCCTCAGGCCTTCCTTAGGGGTGAAATATATGTAAGAAAAGGATAGTTTAAGGCTTGGCAAGAGGGTTATGTTATCAAGTCGAATTGGCATTTTACAACTGCTAGCAGGCTGCAATTGCAGGCGTGAGACATGTTTTAAGGGGCTACTTAAGTGGGTGGCATAATGAGTGCTGTGCTGGAAGCCCACTAGTAACATTTAATTTGCCAGACCTGGTATGGTATACCACTGCACCAGAAGCGTATAAGTAAATTAAATATGCCAATCAGGTGTAAGAGATGTTACCAATTTTTAGTGAGTGAACACAAGCACCTTAGCACTGGTTAGCAGTGATAAAGTCCACAGAGTCCTAAGGCCAGCAAAAACAACTTCAGAATTATAGGAGGGGTAAAGGCAAAAGGTTGGGGTGTGACCCTGCAGAGAGCACCAAGTCCAACAGAGTGCACAAAATAAACAATCAACGCTTTTCTACCTGTCGTGAGGAGCACATTGCTGATAGTCCAATAACTATCGTTTTTAAAGTCCTTCTGCTTGCACTGCATCATTTCGTATTGGCAAAGTTCTCATTCAAATTGTATTTCCCATCATATTTAGTTTAATTTCATGCTTGTGTGCTTAGTGATTGTTGTGGTTTCCATTCAGTAGTAAGTTTTCCACATTTTTTAGCCACTCCCTTTGCCTCTCTGACATTTACTAGAAAAGCGTAAACCTATGTGTGCAGGAATCTGTCATATTGGTTAAGCTCTGCCCAGAAAAGATAAGCCGAGTTGGCTTCTGTACAAGTGGGTTTGTTTTTAGCATTTAGAAGTACCTAAGTAGTACTACTGTAGTACTACTTTACTTGCCACAGAAGGCAGTTGTGAATAGTTCCCAATGGGCAGGGTGAACTACACTAATACAGTGTTACCCTTAATACTCTTGTCCATGTGAAAATGTGCAGATGCAAACTGCTTATCACTATCTAGTTTGGAAGCATCATTTTTGTACTGATACACTGCTTAGAAGGAATACCCGTTTATAGTGCTGAAAGTACTGACAATGACCAAGCGTCTAGTTTTAAGAAGCATCAAGGGAATTAGGAGTGCATTTCTGATTTTGCTTGATTGCAAGCTCTTCTGAAATTATATTTTTACATGGTAAAATGGGGAAGTTAATCATTTCAAAATGACATGGGATTGAATGGTTCTTGCTTTTTAATCATACCTAGTATATTACTACTAATTTATTTTTTCTCTATCTGAAATGGCAGGGACTTAATTTCTACCACAATTCCATAAAATGAAGACGGTAGCTGCCCTGTGAAAATGTGTATATCAGCAATTTTTTCTCGTCAAGGTTAACTTTCTAAAGCCAAATGCCATTTTTCAGTCCAACGTAAGTTAATATGAATCTGTTTCGCTTATGATGTGCTGCCTGTACAGTTCCAAAAGCAGCATGCTCTGCCTTTATTTTATAAGAGTAATAACAAATATTAATTCACCTTCCCAACACATTCAAAATACCACTGGGATTCACAGATTATTTTTGAGTGGGGCGTCATCACAAATTAACTCAAAACACATTTTCTTTTATGTAACAGCCATTAAAAGAGACTAATGTTAGTTATACTTCTCAAACAATGCCTAAAAACAAACAGCTAATTTTAGTACTAATTACATATTTAATGATCACTTATCATAAGCCAAACAATGGCGTGTTTCGATAACATATAGCCTTTCCTAGTCACAAGCTTGAGCACATTAGGACACCCCCACGAGTATATTCAGTCTGAAGTTCAGTTTGTACCAAGCTGTTACTCTTTCAAATGATTGTTAATGGGGAGGCATTATGCCAACAATTCAGAAGCATGCTTGGCATGCAGAGTCAGACATGGCATATTTCTTAGCATAAAGCAAACCTATACAAATGGAGTATGTTTAGTCTTCCAAAATCTATAGGCTCAGGACGTTGAGTGTACCTTTTTTGCCTCATGTTTGTAGTAATATAGAACTTGTAAAAAAATGATTTTGGTATGGGTCTACTGGGATATGAAAATCTGAGTTGGGTACAAGAAGATTTGACTTTGTGACCTTCAGGTAGTCAATGGGTTTGTACGGTGGGATCACAGGCTCAGTGTGGAATCTTTTCAGATATTTATGCTAGCCAAGACTATCACAGGGTGATCTGGTTAAGGCAATTACATCTGTATCTAACTGGATAAACCATCCAATATTGGTAAAACTGTTCACGTGGATTTAACAGGCCGATATGTTGTCCTTTTAAAAGGACAGCTCACTGTACTGATGGCGAGCAAGAATACTGCAGGAGAGTTTTGTCAGTTTATGCTTTTGGTGCAGAAATGCAGGTGTAGCCTGCAGGCCATGGAGACAAGTCCAGTTACAATTGCTCAGTGGACTATACCGCAGATATCTGCTCCTAAAGAAAATAGTATTAACTAGAAAGACTGAAACTATAATTCAAACATTCATTCTTCTTAGGGATTGGAGGATATATTGTGCGAGCACGTTTTACAATAGCAAAGTTTTGCAATGTTCTGAATTGTTACTGTTGAAAACCATTGCAAAATGTCTAGATTTGCCTTTACTGCTTCAGTGTTTTCTGCACCCTGCTAGTGGTTTTACACCACATTGCAAGATCATTTTCTCTCTAATCACACACAATCAAGAGGAAACATGTATAAAGACTTTCGCTTTTGTTGAGTATTTCATATTACAAATAAATGTATATTTTTTTCTCTATCACTTTAGCATTTGCAGCAGAAACTGTCTATGTCACAATATGTCTTTAAGTGCGGTTTAGCATGACATATTACAACTGTGAAAAGATGTTAAACATTTTCCATAGAACGTTGTACACAAAACAACTATACTCCTTTGCACACTCTTAGGATAAGCATAAGGTGAAGATACGTCTGAGGGAAGTGTAGGAGAGTGTTGAAAAGATATAGGAAGTGAGGTGTAAAGGTAGTTGGTAAATGTAGAAAATTATGTTTGAGAGGCAGCTCATATGTGGAGAGGTCTGTTTTATAATAATCGATTTTTTTTTTTAACAACAGATTTTATTGATTTTCTGCAGTACCAGATGGCCCAAGCTCGATAAGAAACATACAGTCGTAAGGCATATTGTAAAAACTCTAGGCACTGCACATTTGTCTCCCATAAGGTCTGCCAAACATCAGACCGACAACTACCCCCCACCCCACGCCCCCACCCATGCACCATACATACCATCAACTGCAGAGCACATACACATCGCACGAAATTCCGTCCACAATTATATGAACTGGTAAGTCTTTTACCACCAGACATTCCAGGGGATCTAGAGTCACGGGTTCCACCAGTAAGGACAAATCAATCCCCCTATATTTGGCCCACCTGGCCCAGATCTTCCCATGCTTTTGCGGGCAGCCTTTTGCCTGAAACACTGCAACCTCCGCAGACATACACCTGTCCATGGCCTTCTTCCAATTCACTACACGGGGTGGGGATGTATCTTTTCAATGATGCCCAATGTCACACTTTGTCAGTGTAAAGCCCAAGAACAGAAGTTGTCTTTTGTATCTGTTCCCCCCAATGTCTTCTGTACTGTAAAGGAGTGTCAATCTAGGGTCTGCGGGAATGTCCTATGCTAATACCCGCCCTATGTAGGACAGGACGCCCAACCAGAAGTGTTGCACTGCCCCACAGCCCCACACTGTGTGAAGAAACGTCCCTTCGTCTGTGTCAAAACGGAGACAGTCGGGGGACTGAATGACTCCCATCTTCCAGAGACAGAGGCGTGTATAGTAAACCCTGTGGAGATATTTAAATTGGATCAGCCTGTATCTAGTGGAGACTGTGGAGTACCTTGGACTAGCCAGCGCCTCAATCCAATCATCGTCTGCCAAAGCTGGCAAGTCCGCCTTCCATGCTGCTCGGGTCCGGTGTATAGTGGTTTTTGCATGTGTAGTGAGCGTTTGGGAGATTTACCGGATTTTGTGGGCCCCCAGGTCGCCCATCAGTAACCGGTCCTCCAGCGGATGAAACTCGGTTAAAGACTGAAGATGTCGACTCAGGGGGGACAGGGCATGGCGGAGCTGTAAATATCTGTGGAACTGTGATTTGTGAAGGTCAAAGTCTGCCTGTTACCTCTGGAAGGACGTAAGCGTGGATCCTTGCATGATATCTCCGAGAGTGTATATCCCAATATCATCCCACTTACGAAATTCCTCCAGTGACAAGACGGGCCGAAGATGAGATGCCAAAGGGGAGTAGCCCCGGTCAGCTTACCTCACCAACCCATGGACCGGACCACCCGCCTCCAGATCTGAATAACTGTCCGACAAGCCGGAGGAAATGCCTCCAGTGACGAGGTACTGTAAAAGTAATAGAGCAGAGGGGCGTCTGCCATGAAGAGCCTCTCCATGGCATAAGCCGGGTCCGTCTGAGAGCCACACCACCATTCATTAATTACCAGTAACTGTGAGGCCCAGTAATATGCCCATATATCGGCCGCTGCCATCCCACTGCAGTATGTGGACTGGATACATATTGCTAGCGCCACCCAGACCGCATCCCCTTGCCAAAGAAACCGGTTCAGGGGTGCATTCATTTGGAGAAACCACAATGGGGGCATAGGGTACGGATAATTTTGTAAACTATACAGTTCACGTGGTAAAGATACCATTTTGAAAATGGCGGACCTACCGTAGAGCGATAGGGGCAGGTGGGACCATACCGTCGTCTCGTCACGGACCGCAGGGAGCAGCGGGGCATCACTGTGCTACCAAGCTTCTGTAGGACAGAGCGTGATGAAGATCCCAAGGTATTTAAAGCCTGTGTCCGCAATGATCAGTTGCAAGGCCCAAGCCTGGCTCCTCTGTTCACCGCAGATGGGGAACCGGTTAGATTTAGTTGGAATAGTGCATAACCCGGAGGTCTCTCCAAAAATCCTCAAGATTTGGAGCACACGGGGCCCGGAGGCCCAAGGATCTGATATGAAGAACAGGGCGTCTTCGGCATATAGCGCAATCCTGTTGGAGCACTCCGCCGACCAATCCAATCCCTGGAAGACTGAGTCCAGATGCACCCACGCCGCTAATGGCTCAATTGCCAGGGCAAATAACAGCAGGGAGAGGGGACACCCCTGCCTAGTTCCCCTGCGGATAGGGAAGGGGGCCGAGCAGTGTCCGGCCACAAGAACCGACCCCGTAAGGTCCGTATATAATAATTTCATGTAGGCCCGGAAGCGTGGTCTGAGGTTGACGGCCTCCAGAAGCTTAAAAAGATAAGTCCAGCTCAACAAATCGAACGCCTTGTCTATGTCCGCCAGCAAGACCGCCGCAGGGCGGCCCAGGCGGTGGGCTTTGGGCACCGCGTTATGCGCCCGTCTGATGTTGTGTCTGATGGAGCGTTGTGGCATGAAGCCAGACTGATCTGGATGCACCAGATCCTGGATACACATGCGAAGGTGGTCGGCAAGAACCTTCCCTAGCAATTTAGGCTCAAAATTCAATAAGGAGATGGGGTGATATGAGCCTGGGTCTTCAGGGGGACAGCCCGGCTTAAGGAAGACTACAATAACGGCGTGTCGTCAGTCCGGGGGCAGAGTGCACTGCTTGAAGGCCTCTTGTAGCGCCTTGAGCAGACAGGGTCCAAGAGTTCCCATATAAGGGTGTAGGAAGTCGCCAGGGAACCCGTTGGGCCCCGGTCCGTGACCTGGATGGGTATTGGATACTGCTGCCTGAAGCTCATCAAGGGATATGAGCACATCTAGGGTGTCGCGCTGTTCGTCTGAAAGGTGGCTGGGAGGGATAACTGTGAAAAAGTCATCAATAAGGGATTGAGCAATGACCTCACATTTCTCTGCATAGAAGTTGGCGAAGGCCTGAAGCACAGCCTCGGGGGAGGAGCACATGTCTCCATTTGAGGACCTTAGTATGGGGACCTGAGTCGGGGACGCTCTGGCCTGGCAGAGCCTATGGAGCATCTGGCTGGACTTATCACCCCATTGGTATATCCTATGTTGGGTCGCCAAACAGGCCTCCTTAGCACTATCCGTGTGAAACTGATGGAGTTGCTGCTGTATGTGCAGCATACTGCGATGGGGACTGGAGTCTGAGTTCTCCGGCATTTGAAATTGTAGATGGACCAAGCGGTCCTCCAGGTCTCGTGTCTATGCCAGCAGGCGCTGCTTCTTCCCTGAACGATAACTGATGCCTGCCACTCTACTCGTAGACTTAAGAGCCTCCCAGAGAATGATCGGGGATGGGGAATTCACGGCGTTAAAGCAAAGATCGCCCGATGGAGCATCTCCTGGTACTTAGCACCCCAGAGCAGCCATTGAAGACATACACCACCGAAGTGGGGCACGACGTGTCTGCAGGCGCAGCCTGAGTTGAACCGGCGAATGATCGGAAAGACCCCGAGGCAGAATAGACGCATAAGACACTTTATGTATGTAGCTGTACTGAAGGAATATATAGTCAAGGTGTGAAAGGGTGGGGTGTATTGACGACGCATATGTGAACCCGGCTTCCGAGGGGTGCAAGGCCCGCCAAGAGTCTGCCCAGCGAAGTGTGTGTGCCAGTATGTGCAATTTGGATCCGGTAGGGGGCACCTCTGTTGGCCTAGCTCACCACCTATCTAATGGAGTCATAACGTCATTCCAGTCTCCACCCAGTATCGTCAGGCCACCCTGGAGATCTCCCCAGAGTTGTGTCAATTTGTCTATTAATGTCTGGCCAAGCAGAGGAGGCGCGTAGGCACTCCCAATTGTGATCTGCTCGTCGGCTATATTACCAGAGATAACCGTATAATGGCCTCCGGGGTCGGACCAATGCTGTGTAACCTAGAGTGGCACTCTGTGATGAACAAGAACTGCCGTGCCCCGTGCTCCCCTAGTAAAGCCTGAATGATACACTGTGGCAAACCCATACCGAGAGAGGCAAGGGTCCTTGGTGCCTAGGAGATGTGTCTCCTGCAATAGCAGGATATCGGCCAAGTAACGCTTTGCCAGCTGGAGTACCGCCCTCCGTTTAACCTTATTCAGTAAGCCTCGCCCATTCCAGGCTAAAATGTTGAGTTCCCCCAGCGGAGAATTAACCGGCGTGTGGGCCATTTCTAGGTGTTACCGTGCGTTTTGGACAAAGTGGAAGTGACAATACAATGGTTTGCGTGCATGGTGCATAAAACTTAGAACAAACAACAAATAACCCCCTAACACCCTCTCGCCTCCCCCACCCCCATGCTTCCAAGAACAAGGAGTATCTGTCGAGCTGGAATTCCATCCCAGGCCCCAAACACGATGGCCCAAGTGGTCCCTCCAATGGATCCCCCCACCCAACATTACCCAACATGGCCCAAAACAGTCAGGGCGTGCTATGTCCGACTCTTTTCAGGGCTGGAATGAGACCCCAACGATAGGATCACAGTCAACCCAACACGGGGACACCACCATCATATGCAGCCAACAATTGAAGAAGAACAGAATACAGTCAGTTTGGAGGCCCAGGCAGCTCAGGCTCCGGGGCTTGCTTGGCTCTGAGCACACCAGTTGGAGCGAGATCGATTGCGCCTTGTAGCTGTGTCTCTGCCCTGCCGGCCACCTCGGTGCGAGCCCTGGGAGGAGTCCAAGTCTACAGTGGGTGGCGAGTGCAGCTTAAGGTTTCATCTCTCATCGGTCCACATGAAGACCTCCTCCGGGGTTTCAAAGAAATATGTGTTAGCGTTATACATGACTTTCATCCGGGCGGGAAACAGCAGCGCATAGGATAAGTTCAATTCTAGGAGTTGTTGCTTGGCCACCACGAAGGAATGATGTTGCTGCTGGACCAACCTAGTATAGTCCGGAAAGACCATGATGGGGTGAGAGTCAAAGATCATCTTGTCCTTGTGGAGCCGAGCAAATCGAAGGATGGCATCTCGATCTGCATAATTGAGGAGCTGAGCGATTACCGGCCTCGGACGCTCCCCTGTCAGCGGCTTCTTAGCCAGAGCTCGATGGGCCCTCACAGAGCAGGGGGACATGTCTTCAGGTGGCAACAGCGCCCTGAGCCAACCCGAGAGGAAGTTGTCAATCAACGTCCCCTCGCAACCTTCTGGAAAACCCACCAAGCGAATATTGCTGCAGCTGGCCCTACCTTCTGCGTCCTCGACCCACGCCGACAGCTCCCGGGAAATCATGGTGAGCTTATCCACTTTCTGCTGGAGGGTGGATAAAGTGTCTTCCACAGTGGAGACCCTCATCTCTGCCTCAGTGATCTGGTCAACCGCCTTCCGTAGGTCCTTACAAAGGAAAGACACCTCTGAGCCCACGGCCCCAATCTGGGCCTCTAGTGCGGTCTGCGACTGGTTGATTGCGGCCAGCAACATCGCTGTGTCGGAGGATTGACCTTCCGCCGCCTCTTTTCCCGCGGGGTGGTGGTGGTATAGTGGTCCATTGTGTTCTGTTTGGGAGTCTTTGCCCCATGTTTATCCTTGCCCATGGTGGCCAAGAGTGCGGACCACCAGGATCTGTGCCGACTGGCCCCAGATGCAGGCACAGCCAACGAGGTAGGTAGCAAGAGACCGGCAGGCGGCGGGCAGCAGCGTGTGGCAAACCACCCCAGGTCCAGCCGTAGGGCTCCGTCCCAGCGTCTCCAGCAGCCACACTTCCCAAGGCCTCTGATGGTATCGGGCCCAGCCCCCAGTCGCCCCAGGTGGGCCTGGAAGAACCACCACCAGTCCAGCTCCGGCTTCACAGGGAGGCTCCCTCTACTATAAGGAGGCGGTCGTGTGCAGAGGAATCAGCCACATTGCGCTCTGACAGTCATGTGGCCCCCGGGGCCCAGGCCACATGGCGCATCCCTCGGTACAGGAAGCTGGTGTGGGGAAGAGCCTCAGGGAGCCACATGGCGGGAAACGGCTACCAGTCCAGCAACTCACCAACCGGGCCCAGGTTCTTAGGAAGCATCAGCTCTGCAACACCGCGCAGCCGCCGCGATGCACTCAGCGTTGGCCAGGCAGCAACGTCGGAATCGGCATGTCAGGCCCTCAAGCGACCCCAGGCTCTGCCGCCCCAGCAACGGCAGTCTTGGAGGCTCCGGACAGGGCGGACTGCCCCAGGTGGCACACAAGGCTATCCAGGCTAAGCAGCGGTCTTGCGCACCAGGCCCCGTGTGGGCCCCGCCAAGTCCGCAGTGCCACTCCCTTAGGTGCCAAAGCACAGGGAAGCAGAGGGAGGAGCACCGCAATGGCACTGTTGCATCAATGTAGGCCGACCGCCTAGGCCGCAAGGGTCAGCCACAGCTCAGGACCCGACCCGACGCAGGTATGTCCCAGCAGCCGCGCAGAACTAGGCCGACGCTCCAGCAACCGTCCCGCCAGCGAGATATGGGAATGGCAGCCATGGCAATCCTCCTCCTCTCATGACCCCACACGCAGTCACCGCAGGTCAGGCTCTGATCAATGCTTTCCTGGCCACCTGCCACCACCGGATTTTAACAGCAGGATCGCGGTGTGTTCCGCGACAGGTGACCCTCTTCAGTAGTCTCCGGTCCAGTATTTAGCAGGATATTGGCCATGAAAAGGAGCAAACTGCAGAGCTCTAGGAAGACGCGTCCGCCATGTTCGGCTCCTAAGCCATGCCCCCATAATAATCGATTTTAGAGTGAATAATACATGAAAGTGTAGGGACATTGAGGGGTAGAGTTTGAGTAATGAAGAGGAACTCTCTTTGCCATTGGGGAAGGGTAAGTGCCGAGATGCATATAATTGCACCAGTGTCCTTATGGTATGTGTTGGACCTAACCCTTCTTGCATGGTCACCCCAAAACTTTTTGTCTGATCTCCTCCTACTGAGTTTGTTTTTGTTGGCCTTAGGACTATGTGTACTTTACCACTTTTAAGTAGTGCTAAAGTATTTGTGCTCTCTCCTTAAAGCATGATAATATTGGCTCATCTCCAATTGGATTACCTAATTGACTTGTACGTCTCCAGTAACGTGGCACTACATGTGCCCAGGGCCTGTACATTAAATGCTACTATTGGGCCTGCAGCACTGATTGTTATACCCATTTGGGTAGCTCTTTAAACATATCTCAGGACTGCCATTGTAGGATGTGTATGCAATTTAGCTGCCACGTTGACCTGGCAAAACAAACCTTTTGCCAGGCTCAAACCTTCCCTTTTTATACATATAAGTAACCCATAGGGTAGGCTCAGACTGCCCACATGTCAGGGTGCAGTGTATTCAAAAGGTGGGACATGTACTTTTAAGTCCTACATGTCTTGGTAGTAAAATTCGTTTTTCACTACTGTGAGGCCTACACCTCCCACAGGATAACATTGGGGATTCCATATTACATTTAATAAGCTGCAATTTCCAATTGGGAGCTGGTAGCTATGCCATGTTTCGTGTCTTGGAATTGCGGTAAAGAGTCCTATTTAATGTAAAGTCAGGATTTTGATCACAATTTTAAAAATGGCACTGTTAGAGTGATGGCATATTTCTGTCCTTAGCTCTTTTGTGCTTTTAGCCTGGCCTGGGTCATGTGCCTGGGTGTAACTGACAATTAGAATGTGTGAATTCCTCTCAGACAGTCATACAAGAGAGGGGTAGGTGTGGCCAAATGCAGTGTATAACTTTACCGTGCATGTATATACAACGCATGCGTTTACCACGCATGTACATTTACCTTTACCATGACTGCCTTTAGAATGCAAAGTAAGCATATTTATACGAAGATGTCTCACTGCACTGTCGGTGTTAAGATAAAATAAAGAACTCACTTGAAACCTGCCAGAACCTGGCTATGCGGATTTTCTTCCATGCCCTTGGAGTGGGGCTTTGCGAATGGTAAGGAAATCCTGAAAATATATATATATATATCAGTTCAGTTGCATCCCTGGCAGGGCAGCCTCCTCGTAGCCCCCGCGCAACAACACAAACACGGACCACCTTCTGTAGTGCAAAGAATTTATTCGCTCAACTGCTTGATGTCGCCATAACGTTTCGGCTCCCCCTGAGCCTTGATCACATGACAACTAATGAAAATACATCACTTCCTTAAATAGGAGGAACCTTGTAAAGCACGTGATATCATAAGGGTATGGAAAAGGAAGACAGACTTGAGTTTGGTGTGTTGCTATAGACCAAACGACATTTGCATTTTGATTTTTGTAATAAATACCAAAACATGTTTACTGATTGGATTAATATCCACAGAAAGTTTCCAAATTTTGTATATATTGGTATAAAGTCAGCTATCGGGATAAATCCCCCATAATCCTCCAAATATACTTCCTAATACCTTCATTTAATATTCATTTGACAGCAGCTCCCTGCAGTCGTGCTTAAGGTTGAGGTAGTAAGCTGAGTGCAAAAATTTATGCTAATAAATTAACACAAAATTCAATAATTTAACACTCAAATATAATGCATTAAAATACAGTTATACATGAAAAACCTTAAAAACAATTAAGATACGTTAGTATATATATAGTATATATATATTACCTACTGGCGGTCGCCAGTAGGTAGTTATAGTTAGGACCCTGTTTCCATAGGAAAACCGCAACATTCTATTTGGAATAACTTTGGCGCCGGTCGACGAATCCTCGCGAAATTTTCAAAATAGGTGGGGCGCTACGCTCCGCTCCTACCCTGAAAGTCTCGGGGGGGATTCGTCAAGCGGGGGCTGAGACAAAAGGGGGGTCCCAAAACGCGTTTTTCCCATGCATTTTTCCATAGGACCTTTAGACACAGCTACAGCCCGAACGGCTGAACAGAGTTACTTGAATTTTGGCACAGAGGTAGTCCTCAGGTCAAGGAAGTGCCTTTTGTAGGTCTGGTGTAAATCTGTTCAGTAGTTCCTGAGAAAATAGCATTTAAATCAATATATATATCTGTGGCAGCTTACGGTGCGCGTACGGTAAGCTTACCGTACGCGTACGGTGCCGTGCGCGAGCGCGAATCTGATTGGCTGTTAGATCTTAGTAAACATTCGAATCGGTCGAAACCAGGAAGTGGCGGCCGCCATTTTCTCTCTCGCACTCTGAGAGGTGGTTAAAAAACAAATGCCAATAACATGTAAAGAAGCTGTTTAGACAGCTCCTAAGCACATAGCCATGTTGAGGGAGTCCCCAAAGATCCCCCAAGGCCAAAAACGGAATTTTAATTTTTTCGATAATTTCGCCGATTACGCTTACCGTACGCGTACGGTAAAAATTATTAAAAAAAAATAAATATCCATACTGTCCCCACCCCATGTGCAAATGGTGCCCGAAGCGCACCATTTGTGCATGGCCGATAAAGTAACAGAAAAATTAAAATATTACCTTTCACAATGAAGCGCATCATATGTCCTCCATGTGCGCACGGTGCGCGAAGCGCATCGTGCGTACATGGCCCATCTAGCGTAACGTGGGCACGCGGTGCGCGTAGTGCACCGCGTGCCCACCGTGCGTGCACGGCACTAACTGCGTAAAGTGGGCGCGCGGTGCGCGAAGCGCACCGCGTGCTCACTGTGCGCGCACAGTGCGCGAAGTGCACTGTGCGCGCACAGAACGAACTGCGTTAAGTGGGCGCGCACGCCACGAATGGTGTAAAGTAACTTAGCATTTAAAAAACCGTACAAATTCACTGAAAAAACCATAGGTTTCACACACGTTATAGTTAGGAATTAGCATTTAAAAAACCTTGCAAATTCAGTGAAAAAACCATAGGTTTCACACATGTTATAGTTAGCTGGACATTTTACTGATAAAAAACCAATGAAATTCCCCCGTTATAGTTAGTGCAGGCAACTATAACTCACGCGACCGCAATCCTCTGCTGATGACATATGTGTCTTTATGAAAAAAAAATATTTGTAATATATGTATAGCTAAAATTTAATGGAAGAAGACATGGGCAAATAAGTGTCTAAATACAGTATTAGCATCAGCAGAGGATTGCGGTTGCATGAGTTATAGTTGCCTGCACTAACTATAACGGGGGAATTTCATTGGTTTTTTATCAGTAAAATGTCCAGCTAACTATAACATGTGTGAAACCTATGGTTTTTTCACTGAATATATATATATATATTCACTTAAATAACCATAGGTTTCACACATGTTATAGTTAGGTGGATATTTCACTCGTAAAAAACCAATGAAATTCCCCCGTTATAGTTAGTTCAGATAACTATAACTCGCGCGCCCACAATCCTCTGCTCATGACGTCACATATTACATCACTCATGACATGGTCAGTGGCATCACTCATGACATCACTCATGACATAATCCTTGTGATAGAGTGGCGGTCGCGTGAGTTACAGTTATCTGAACTAACTATAACGGGGGAATTTCATTGGTTTTGTACGAGTGAAATATCCACCTAACTATAACATGTGTGAAACCTATGGTTTTTTAAGTGAATTTGCAAGGTTTTTTAAATGCTAATTCCTAACTATAACGTGTGTGAAACCTATGGTTTTTTCAGTGAATTTGTACGTTTTTTTAAATGCTAAGTTATGTATGTATTTTTTTTATATATTTATTTTACAATAAACTACGTATTAACATTTTTGGGGGGTTTTTTCACCGTGCGTGCACGGTGCGCGCACCCCCGCGTTTAAAAAAAAAAAAATTAAAATGTTTTTTTCAGCCTTCGGGGTCCTTCAGGGACCCCCTGACAAAGGCTAGGGGGTCAGGAACTCTCTACCCTGCCCCCTTTTCACGTTCGCCACCTTCCTTTTTCACTCTCGCAGTGAAAACAAACAAAATGGCGGCCGACACTTCCTGATTTCGACCGATTCGAACGTTGACTAACATGTAACCACCAATCAGAATACGCTCGCGCACGTTAGGGTGCTCGCACGGTGCGCGCACGGATCGCGGCTATAGATATATATGTGCTTTTAACTGCAATTTTCTCAGGAACTACTGAACAGATTGACTCCATATATGCAAAAGGCACATCCCTGAACTGAGGACTACCTCTCTGCCAAATTTCAAGTAATTCTGTTCAGCCGTTCGGTCTGTACCTTCGGCTAAAGGTCCTATGGGAAAATGCATGGGGAAAACGTGTTTTGGGACCCCCCTTTTTTCTCGGCCCCCGCTTGACGAATCCCCCCGAGACTTTCAGGGTAGGAGCTGAGCGTAGCGCCCCATTAGTTTTGAAAATTTCGCGAAGATTCGTCAACCTGCGCCAAAGTTATTCAAAATAGAATTTTCAGATTTCCTATGGAAACACGGTCCTAACTATAACTATCTACTGGTGACCGCCAGTAGATGATATATATATATATATATATATATATATATATATATATATATATATATATATATATATATATTTTTTTTTTTTTTTTTACCTACTGGCAGTCACCAGTAGGTAGTTATAGTTAAGACCTAGTTTCCATAGGAACAGTGTTTTTTGTTTTCCCAATAACTTTGGCGTCGTTTGAAAAATCTTAGCAAAATTTTCAAAACTAGTGGGGCGCGCTGGTCAGCTCCTGGCTTGAAAGTTTCGGGGTGATTCGTCAAGCGGGGGCTGAGAAAAAGGGGGGTCCCAAAATGCATTTTCCCATGTAAATTCCCATAGGAAACGTTAGACAAAGCTACAGCCCGAACTGGTAAAGGGAATTACACCAAATTTGGCAGAAAGGTAGCTCTTGGTTCAGAAAGCGACCTTTTTGTTAAACTGTATAAATCTGTTCAGTAGTTTTTCAAATATTAAAGGAAAAATAACTTTATATATCTGGGTTGAGCCCTTGTGGCACAGTGAACTTTGTTTGACTTAAACTTCTTTAATAAAGGTTTTGGAAAATTAAAAAAAAAATATATATATATATATATATATATATATATATATATATATATATATATATATATATATCTGGGTTGAGCCTAACCACACTTCTCATCGTGAGATCTGATTGGCTGTCAGCACTTCATCCAAGAAGTGTTGGCAGCCATCTTGGGACCAATATACATGATAGCACCTCATTAAAAAGCATTGCAGTAAATGGAATGTTTTGAGGGTCACCAAAAGGAGAACGCATAAAGGGTGATAAGACTTTAGTTACATTATAAATCATTTGTTGATGGTACCATACTAATTTTAGGAATGGTGGTGTGTTCTAATGTGATTTTACCCTGTGAAAAAGCCATTTTCTGGGATATCATGAATCATGTTTGAGAGAACTATTTTATCATACTTTTCCCACAGAAGTTTGGAAGGTGATCTAGAAGCTAAAATGAGAGCATATGTTCTATAAATTCACATTATCTTGTGAGAATGAAGTCTGAAATTCTCAGTAAAACATGTACATCCAACAAGGGCAGAGACTGTCAGTTGATTCCTTTGTGTTCTTCTGCAGCTTCCCAGAGTGTTCTAAAGAACAACTAGATCACTAACAGTCTTAGTTATGGCAAAAGTATTGCACACCTGAAGAAATTTTGGTTGGAATAAAGTGGTAACTCCTAAAACATTTAATTTAAAAAGGAACAAAATGAGGGGGCTCATTCTACAATAGAAACTATGATTAGTGCTGCAGAAAAAGAATTAGGGCACATTTTGAGTGACTTCTCAAATCCTCTTCTATTTCATTAAACAATTCTGACATGCATTGCAGACTGAAACGTGCACTTTCAATACCAGCAGCAGACTTCCCTGGTGAGTAGTAGCTTTACTACAGTGATCTAATGAACAACTAGAGTGCTAACATTCTGAAATTATGGCAAATGTGTAACACATCTGAATGCCTTCTTGATTGAATCAAAGGAAAAACTGAAAGTATTTCCTACTGAGGAGACTGTAGTAAATGAGGAAATTAACTTCATAACAAAAAAGTCTCCAAAGGTGGCCACCAGATACAAAAGAGCCCAAGAGTAGCACAAATACCATCCAGATGTAGCCCGAGGAAATTAGGAAACTTCCTAACAAATAAATCTCCCAAGATGGCCACCAGAGACAAAAGAGCCCAAATGTAGCACAAATATCACCCAGATATAGCCCACGCGTAGCCCAATGACAGAAGTGTGCAAAATACTTTTAATTTTTTGTGTTTTTGCAGTTTTATATAGTGCAGACTGGTCAGGTATTGGAGTGCTTTACATGAGCATTGGTTACATCACACAAGGACAAATTCATTTTGGTTGTATACATGGGGAGATTAAATGATTTGACCAGAATCACAGAATGTCAAGCTGAAGCAGAAACTCCAACCTGGTTCCCAAGTTGCAAAGTCTGCAGTTCTGGAAGTAACACCACATCTCCTCCCCTAAGTGCAACATTTAATCAAGTGGTCAACTGGATAAAAAAATATAAAGATAACAGATAATGTAAAAGTGCTGTGTTGCTATTTGAAAACTCTGAAAATATATCTTCATTTTAGTTTTTTAGAGCACTAACCATAATTTCGATGCAAATAAGACCCTCTCATCTATGTAATTTCTAAAGGAAATGCTCTAGGTATTACAGGTTTGATTACATCAAGATGACGTCAGGCGTGCAACACTTTTGTAATAAATATAGAATGTTAGCAATCTAGTTATTTATTAGAATACTGTTGAGAGGCAGAGGCCAGGGGCACGGACTCAGAAAATTGAAGGCAGGTAGGAGAGTGCAGAGGCAACAATTCAATCACACTGGACAGGCAGGAAGGGCAGTGGCAGCACAGCAGACTATGGTGGGCAGTGGAAAGGGGGGCAGGGGCAACAAACCAACAATACAGGACAGGCAAGAGAGGCTGTGGCAATATTATCAACCATTGTTAGCAGAAGGAAGAGGCAGTGGCACTACAACCATACATGCCAACAGACGCGATTCAGCCAGGAAACGCCCAATGTTTTTAAGTCCAAATGGGCTTTATTTGATCTATCTCTTGTATACAATCTCCTCGTTTTTAATGTAAGTCAATGGGGAAAATCAATACCCCAGTTTTGTTTCAAAATCTCCCTCTTAGCAAGTATGGTACATTGGATCATGGAAGACAGGAGGAATTGGGGTAGGGACATTGACTCGGATAACAGTGGACAGGAGGGACATGGAGAGGTGCACCGACCTGACCCTACAGGGCAGGCATCAGGGTTTGCAGCAGCACAATACACTACACAGGGCATGCGGGACAGGAGTGCAGCACAGCAATCCATAGAAAGCAATAGAGAGGGGACTGGACCATGCGCATGGACAACAGAGAACAGAGGGGAAAGAGGCAATGGCAGCTAGCTAACCATAATGGGCAGACAGGAGATAAAGCTGCAGCATAAGGGACCATAAAGGGCAGGAGGGAGGGATCAGGGGCAATACAATAGAACAGACAAGCCAGGAGGGAGGGAATAGGGGTCTGCACACAGAAAACAGAGGGCAGGGGGAAAGGGGGCAGGGCAGGAGCAGCAAGTTGATCATGGAGGTCAGGCAGGATGGGCACTAGAAGCAAGACACACCACGGAGAGCAACAGTGAGACTATAATGGCATACACACATACCATGGAGGGAAGGTGGGAGGGGATCATGGGCAGGTAGCCGACCACACAGGGAAGGTGGGAGGGGCTGTGGCAGCACAGAAGACCATGCATGGCAAGCGGGAGGATTAATGGCAGCACAATAGCCATGATGGGCAAGAAGGAGGGGGCAGGGGCTTGCACAAAGGACCATGGAGGATAGAAGGGAGGGGTAGGAGCTGGGCACAGACAAGAGAGTTCAGGGGAAGGTGGCCTCACAACAGACCATGCGGGGCAGGCAGGAGGAGCAGTTGCAGCACAACAGACCAGGGAGGGCAGTCGGTGTGGCAGTAAAATGGACCACAGAGGACAGGAGGAAGGGGATAGGGGCATGGAACGTGGACAGGCAGGGTGGAGGTGGCAGGGACAGGTTACAGTCATCTGACAATGCTAGGCAGGTTGGAGGGGAGTGGCAGCTCAACAGAACACTCAGAGTAGATAGGAGGGGCAGGTCCATGGAACATGGTGGGCAAAAAGGATGGAGCAGGGGCATGCACACAGACATCGGAGGGCAGGGGGAAGGAGAGTAGGGGCAGCAAGCTAAGCACAGAGGCTAAGCAGGAGGTCAATGATGGAGCATAGAATTGGACAATGGAGGGCAGGAGGAGTGGACTGGGATATCATGCTAAATGGAGGGCAGTGGCAGCACATAAGACCATGCAAGGCCAGAGGGAGGAGGTTAGTGCATGGATTCAGTAAACAGAGGATAGGGAGGAGGTGGACGGTTCAGCAAGCTAACTGTTCAGAGAAGTCGGGAAGGCCAGTGGCAGAACAACGGCCACACAGGGCTGTAATAAGAGAGCACGGACATGGACTTGGACAATGGATGGCTAGGAGGAGGGGAGGCATGAGCAGCAAGCTTGGGTAGGGTCAGCACAATGCCAGGCCCTGCTTCCGATCCCCCACCATCCACTGTGATATGCATCTTACTTAACATTAAAAAAACTAGAAATTTCCTGAAAAAACCTAAAATTACAGGGACGTTATAGTGAGACTCAGATTTCACTCATACACAACCAGTAAAATTCAGCAGTTATAGTTACGTGAGCTAACTATAACTTGTGCTCCCGCAATGTGCTGCTAAGGACCTCAGACATTAAATCATTCATGACATGGTCAGTTACATCACTCATGACATCACTCATGACATCTCAAATGAGCTGTGAATGGAATGGAACTATAATTGCTAGAACTTTATTTAGGGATAGTGTGTGTATATTAACACCATAGGCTTCAGGGGCGTTATAGTTATGAATTACCATTTAAAAAACCTTTGAAATTCACTGAAAAAAACAGAGGTTTCAGGGACATTATGGTTAGAAATTAGCATTTAAAAAACCTCAGCAATTCACAGTAAAAAACACAGGTTTCAGGGACGTTATAGTTAGTTGGACATTTTACTCGTACAAAACCAGAGAAATTCGGCCGCTATAGTTAGTTGTGTCAATTATAACTCGTGCCCCTGCAATGCACTGCTGATGACATCGCAGATGAGGCTGCTCTCTGCCTGCTTCATGATATGGATGGCGGTGTCTTGCAGACACCACCACCAAATCATGCCCGTTTTCCGCCTGGTCGACGAGTCAACCGGCGGAAAAGCGGCAGACAGTCTTTCCGTCCACCGAGGGCCCCCAGCAATACTAGCATGGCGGGGGGTCATTCAGGTATGGATGGCGGGTGGATCGCCCCCGCCGGGCCAGCAGTGGCTACCGCCAGCCCGGCGGGGGCGATCCGCCCGCCATCCTAATAGACCCCGTAGTGTGGGAAACTCCGCAAACTCGGCAAGCAGAGCTGAGATCACCACCCAGACTTAACTTAGAGATATATACTAAGCTACTGCATAAGTTAAAAATAATATTCTTTCTACACTACGAATAAGCAATACTATTTGCAACATATGTCATCTGATCTATAATCCCGTCTTTTAAAGCAGGTGTACTATTTGTCCGTGAACTAGCCTCTACAATGACACATGTACCTGCTGATATATGTGTATGATTATACTTTACGACAGTCTAAGCTGTTCATTGAGATTTAACTCCACAGTGATGGCTGAATATAATTCTGTTTTATGACATACTGAACAGTTTACTTCGACCTCTCTTGTTTGTGATGAATTGTAGAAGTAAATTGCAATAAATTAATATGTTCACTAAGACCTTTCTCCAGGGTGATGGCTCAGTATAGTAGACATTTACAACAGACTGACTTCTCTGCTCACAACTATCTCGAGGATGAATAATAATTTTACTAGTGGTTTATGACACAGTCAAAGTCTCGCTAAGACCTCTCTACTGGTTTTATGTTGTAGCAGTTTGTGTAACTCTGACATTTGCAACACAACAACTTTCAGGTTCACAAATTGTGTTGATATGGTTTGCAATGGACTAGCCTATATGGTTAGACTTTTTACTTTGGTCACCTCAGGAGAAAAGAGAGTTGTTCCAAAAATTGTCCAATGCAATATTTGCAGCAAATAACTGTCGAGAGTTACAGGGAAGAAGTATTCACATGGTACATTCTCTATTTTGAAACTTCTGAAAACCATACATACAAGAATGTATGAGAGGATGATAAGAGAGAGGGGGAAGTGGCACAGCAGCAGCTGAACCATCTGTGGGACCCTTATGACCCAACCAGATGGTTACCATCTCCGCTGTTTCACCAAAACTGTAAGACATGGTGCATTAAAAATGTTATCTGTTACCCAGTTTGTGGATGCTGTCATCAAGCAGAATTGTGTATATTTTTCATCTCACCATTCCAACTTCCATTCCTCTTAAAAACTGAAACCAGCTGCTTCTCCCAAAATGCCTTCCCTTACTCGTTTTACTACCCTTGTTATTTTTCTTCTATAAATGTAAAACTTTTTTTGAGAAAATCTCCCCCACTTCAAAAAAATCAGTTATTTTTAGAAAAATTTCCTCTGGTCAAAGAAAGAGCTAACTACATGTTTTATGTTTTTGTGCAATTGTGTGTTTAAGTGTTTTTCATGTATATATGTATCCTACCCCGCATAAGTGAAATCAAAGAAGCACATGTGACTACTTTAATATTTACCAAGAAGAATAAACGTTTAAAATATTAAAGAAGAAACTAGCAAATGTTTTGTAATGTCATCTAGAATAGTAAAGTGCAAGTTGATGTGTAAGTGGCTGGTCTGAAGCAGGGTCTATTTTATCATATAGTGCCCCAGGACCATTCTGTCCACATCCGAAGCATGGGAGTCTAAAACGTCCCTTCTAGTCCATAGACAGGGTTGTGCTAAATTGTTTACACTGCCTTGAGCGTCTACAGGGGCAGTAGGCCTCATGCCCTTCTGTAACCTCAGATGTATCTCTCCTGTGAAGGCCAATTACCTCAGGAAACTGCCTTGCTGAAAAACAAGTCCCTGAGCCCCTGTACTCTGCGTGTACATCATAATGTACATTGAGATCTTGAAGAGATAAACAGGATGCATCTGTCATCTAGAAGAGAAAGATGGTCTAAGAGTAGAGGTGGCGGTTAACCGCAACTTCCCACCTGATGTTTTGCTATCTTTGGAAACTAAGAAAGCGACATGGCTTAAAATAACCAGTGACCTTTTGCTAAACTTTTGTATTTTTTTGTCACTTCTGCTGTTTTCATTTTGCAAGATGTGACTCAAATTGTTTTCAATAAAATGTCCAGCTTTTGTTATGTTCTGTGGTCAAGCACCTGCTAATGTTTTGATTCTGCGGTCACCAGTTTCTCATGTCAACTGTCCACTGACCAACTCATTGAACATCCTTGAACAGTGCACTTCACGAAGAGGTGCTCCCAGCTAGCTGATTGATTTATTGATTGACTTATTATTAGATAAGGGTATACTATCTCATTGCATTTTCATATGCAATATCTCTCTCTCTCTCTTTGAATTGCTAGATTGATTAATGATGTGTCTTTAACAGTTGTGACATACTGTTAGAATAAAGTGCCACTCCTGACTCGATTCCTGCTTCTCAGAGTGTATCTTGGTATTTCAGATAACACATTAAATGTCGGTTCCTGTTTGGTAAAAACCACACCTTAACAGGTGTCTCAGTAGAGGTTGAGTGCCAGTATGGGTATATCGGTACTTGTGTAAGTTGTGCTCTGGGTGTGTGAATAGCTATGTGGGTCTATGAGTGGGTGTGTAAGTGGCTGTGTGGGTGTGTGAATGAGTGTGTGTGTCTGTATGGGTGTATGAGTCTATGTGAGTAGGTTTATGCATGGGTAAATGGGTGTGTGAGTGACTGTATGAAAGTGTGAGTGTGTGTGTGTGGCTGTGTGGGTGTCTCAATTGCTTTGTGAGTAAATATTGGTGTGGTAGTGGGGATGTAAATGTCTCAGTATGAGTGGCTCTGTGGGTCGGTGAGTGAGTTTGGGAGTGGCTGTATCTGTATCTGACTGGCTGTGTGGGTGTGTCAGTAGCTGTTGTGTGACCTTTTAGTGGGGATGTAAATGTGTAGGTGTGTAAGTGGGTATGTGAGTGGCTGTGTGGATGGGTGTGAGTGGGTGGCTGTGTGAGTATATGAGTGCCTGTATGAATGTGAAACATACGCTGAAAATGAGAACTTTATCACTAGAAGTGCTACAGTAGCACTACTGGATATATATGTCCTCGCATACCCCTCATCGCAAACAGGACTCTTGGCACACATTTGAGAAGGTAAAACTTCAGCAGGCCTAACCTGGTGACTGTAGCTGACATGTGCTCTAATGGTGGGCAGCCTTAACTTGTGAATTTGATGCGGTCCAGCAAGACCAGATATCCCAAGAAGGCATTGTTCTTTTTGGCACGATTTTCACTGAAATCCTAAAAAATTCATAATTCTGGTTCTACTGATTAGATTTTTCTCATTTTGCTGTCAAATAATTTATTCGCTTTTATTCTATTTTTCGAAAGTGGTTTAGGATATTACTTGTGTTGTTTTATCACTTTATTATTGTTTGTGTGCTGCATAAATACTTTACACTTTGCCTCTAAGGCAAGCCTGATTGCTTTTTGTACCAAGCTGCCTGGGTTTAGTTAAGTGACTTTTTGTTGTCCACCCTGCAAGGGAGTGTGGCAGTTGCTCGACCAGGGCTCACATCCCAGTCTACCAACACCCCTACTTCTAACAGTATTTATGTCACTCATGAAACATGGAAACATATGTAATTGCACACACTCCTAATTAAAGGTAGATGTGTGTGTTTGTGTGTGTGTAGATGTAAGTATTCACCAATTCATTATTTTTTAATCTTTTAACCCTCAATAACCTTGTGAAGCTTAGGAACTTGGTAAAGGTCTTCAAAAAACATTAAACAAAGTCAGAGTTGATGAAGTTGGTTAACTTCATTCTCCCTTACTCCTTTGCCTTACTTTCAATTGTTCTGTTTTGAAACAGTAGGTATAAATTTGACAGAGTGGAGGCTGTAATGTATGTTGCTGTTTGAAGTATCCATTTGTTTAAAGATGTGGTTGGATCTTATATATTTTCATGGGTTTCTCGTCAAGTGGAGCAAATATTCTTTGATTTTTGTGTCAGAGTTTTTCTTGTGGAGCTTACATGCGGTGTTAACAACTCTAGTTATGAGGGCGCCCAATTCCACAGATATTTAGGTTTCTATGTGGGTTTGGAAAGTTATAAACACGTAATGGTACTCAGCATGGTAGCTTAAATTCATTTGTTAGGATCCACCACAATAATCAAAGGTATAGCATCCGCCGTATCAGACCAATCAGGTCAAACTTGAAAGTCCAGGATTCCAATACTAATGTCTTGCTTGATGCTGGTGTTACATGACTAATTGGAATTTTCGTGGGGAATAGGACAGGTGAAAGACTATTCCTAGGCTGTCCGGTATTAAACCTATAATAACTGATAAAACCCCACTGAAAGAGAAATAGCCCTCACCAGTGAAAACATATAAACACTGAAAAAACACCTGCACAACCACAAACTAAATGCCATTCAAGAGAGTGAAAGAGTCATTTTTTTTCTTCCTGAAGGGGCCAATACAATGTAACGTTGTTATACAAGCTAGCAGTAAGAACGCCTAGGCTAACATTGTTCTCCTTGAGTTTTGTTGTTTAGGGATGCAACTAAAATATTGTTTCTTCTTCTTTTTGCTTTTTTTTCAGTTGTGTGGTCGTTGGTCTGAACATGCAGGGTTTAGAAGCATGTTTTAGGTCTTGTTTAATTATTTTATAAGCTGTAGAGAATCAAGAAATATCAAAATCATATTTGATATTTTGGCTGCGTTTGATTCTTTCACTGATAGGTAAAATGGCTGGTTTCATAAGGCTCTTTCCTAATATGTGTCATCACATTTACCCACAGAGAATGGGTAAAAACCTTTAATACATTAGCCCCCAGTATCTAGTGAATCAGTATTGATAGTAGGTAAATTGCCAACACCTCAGGCTTTAAACATTCATTGCAATATATAGTAACAAGTATATGTGAAAAGAGCGCTATCACCAAGCATCTCGAGTAGTGTTGAAAACATGACACCAGACATTTGGAAAACACGGAACGCAGTGTCACTTGGAATGCTCTGTAAAAAAGGTTCTTTCCAAGTTCAACAAAGATTGGAGTGATATTGTTTGTATTTGCAGTGATTCAGCTATATATGTGAAAAGTTTCTGTGATGACCTGTCAAAATTGATACCTGAGCTGAAGTGCTTCCCTGTAAGATATCCTTGCCACTTGTTAGATGGTATGCTGAAATCATCTTTACAATCTTCAGAGTTAATGAGGAATGCTATTGACTTTTTAGTCCATTCTGGTGCACTGATTTCTTATGCACAGGAACTAAAACGCAAATATTTATCATTTCATGCTTTGTGTGGCATCAAAGAAAGAGTCATGAGAACTGTGTCCCTTAGCTGATGGTTCTCAGTCCAAGGGGCTATGAATGCTATATTATCCATGTGGCAATGATTTACAGAATTTTTGCTGAGTGATGATGCCAAAGGCAAGAAATGTTAGGATCTTTGGTCGCATATTGATAGTGATGTGAAAAAAAGTACACTCTACTGCATTCTTGGACTTTTACAGGGAAACATAACTGCTGTAGTGGAAATAATAAAAAAAACTAGAGTCTGAAAACATCCTTGTCTGCCAAGTGTTCAGCATAATTGGTGGAGATGTGAAACATCTCCTGGAGAGTAGGCTGGGCGACACCTTTAGTGACTTTGGCACTGCAACATGTTCTATGTTAGAGTCCTTGCTACTTGGTAAGCAAAGCAAAGATGAAGAGCAATTCAGGAACTTTTATTTTACAATGTATCAGAAATGGCTAGCAATGATGCATAGAAATGTCTCATCACCACCAATGGCAATGAAACCTCACTGCGGTACTCTGTACAAGTTCTAGATCCCTTCCATAAAGGGGAATTCCCTCTGTAGTTTCAAAAGTGCTGCTTCATTTTTTACCACTACCATAACTCTGAGGGCATAAGCGCCCATCTCAATGCAATTGTTGCAGAACCTGCCCTGAGAATTTCAATCTTCAAGTGCACCAATATTGTAATGGAAAGCTATGTTAGTTGCCACGGTTTACACATTGTTTTTGTTTGCCCTTCTCAAGTGCCAATGTTGAGAGGGCCTTTTCACAGAAGTTTACATGGGAAAGAAAGAGCGAGCACACATGACGAAAGACTCACTGAAGAAGTATTGTATGGTGTACTACAATAAGTGTAATTTTCAAAAATCTATTTGTCCCTCATATACACTATACCTACACTATCTATATACCATGCACTATCAGTGCAGAAAGCAAGCGATAATAAAAACAAAATGTTCCATAAACACCGGAAAAACACTGTTTCTGTTGTTTATAGTGGTTCAAAAATGTGTAACCACTGATAACTACTGTTTTTGAACGTATTGAAATCACTTGAAAACACTGAAAAAACCCCACCAGAATTTACCAAAAATAGAAACTGAAAACAGGAAAGCCTAACTGTTCCATATAGTTTGTGGTTAGGGATCTCAAGCAAGAGTTGAAAGCATCTTTTTTGGAGGGCATATGGAACCAGATTATATGTGGGGTACAAATGTTAAGGGGTTGGGCTAGGTTATGGTGTCCTGCTTTTTGTATTTTCAAAGGCCTTTTTTTTATTCCTCTCATATGGCCTTAGCGTTATTGATCTTAATTGTAATATTTGATTGTTCATCAGCCCTATCTTTACAGTTTAAAATAATTCTTCAGATTTCTAGACATGTGTGAAGCATGATCTACTATAGCCATATGATCCTTAAAGAGGAATCACCTGGCCTAACTGCTGCTTCTGAATAAAGCACAAGCCACATCACAAGGCACACCATATGCACGAGTTGAAAATCATAACTGTGGCCAATAGTCTTTGTTGCTTTTGTCTGAAGAAGATCCTCTAATGGTAAACACAATACCAATCTGTTTGCATAAGTATTTCTTAATGTTGAATCTTGAAATAGCTGTCTCTTTAATTTGTTGCCATCTTCACCACCATTATTGCAATGTTGGTGGGTTTTAACCCCTCATAATTTGCAGTGTAGCAATAATTATGCAATTAGAATGGAATTTCAGGTATGCACTAAATCATCCTGATTACTCAATACATAGAAAGGTTATAGCTGTGGCTCCCATCTTTCTCCATGATACTTCACCTTCATACACTCAAATTGGAAAAGGAGTTCAAAAGCTGCTTGCAAGTCTTGACATTTCAGACAATATTTGCCTTTTCCAAAAAATAAAATTAGCATTTGCGGGCTCTAGAGCAAACTATGAATAGAAAACTATCTGGTGTTTCTTTCAATTTGAGAGCTAACCACACCAAAATTGTATTCCAATCTTCAAATGAGTCGAAAGTTAGTTTTTGTTTGCTCAGCTTTTTGATAAACTTGCATTTGGATGTGCTAGCAATAGCTTATACCAGATGGATACCCTTCTTGTCCTTTCCTACTGACAGACAATAAGTTCCTCATGATCTCTTTTAGAAAATGAGTTCTTTAAGGAAGAGTCAATTTCACAGTCTCTAACACTTAAATATATAACAATCTTATATGATACATTTTTGTTTCATACTATGGCCAGGGTTAAGGCTGATCTTAAATGATTAACTGGCTCTAAAAGGTTATTCCCTTCCTCATACAGATCATTAAAAAACATTTTAAAAAGAGTTAATCTATACATTTATACACAATAGGAGTATTTGGGAAAGTCCTGTATGTTCCATATGTAGGCATACCTATACAACCCAATAAATCATCCTACTTTTCTTATCAGTGTTAATGCCTTCCACTGTACAACGAGTCGTCCTAGACCAAATGTAAATAATTATACCACTTTCAATTAATCTAACTCCCGTCTCTGTTGTATTTATTTCAAATATGGTCTCATCCTATCTTTATCTGATTTATTTCTTCATTTTAATGTTATTTCGGATGCTGTGTACATAAGATAAGCACCTCCCCTGAAAGATGCATGTACATTTGTACAAGGCCTACAAGGTGTGGTTTAAGAATGATATGCTTATAAGCCCAACTACTTATATTATGTCTCCATATGAAGTTACATGACAGTGACTGAATTTATGTGAAAGTAAATATTATTAGCGATTGTGCTTAGTATAGGTTTGGGTTATTTAACAGAACTAGGCAGTATTAAAGAGAGAGCTTGTCACATTGCAAAACATTGCATGTTCATTTGCTATGCACAAGCTGCACTCGTTCATGTGTTTTAATTGTTTCTATAAAATCATTGAAATTTAGCTGAAAACCATGATCGGTGTCTTTGTATGCAAAAGTAACTTATCTCTAGGTTTCCTTGGGAAGGAATGTACATATGTTGCAAAATTACAAGGTTAGGTGCTAAACGTCCGTTACCATGTTGATATTATAAATGTGCAAAAGCAGTAGTTTGTTTTCTTGTGTTTTTGCATTAATAAAACAAAGACTTTATGTTGTGCAACAAATCATCTATTCAACAGCCAATGAAAATCTGGTGCAAGTATGGTGAGTTTTGAAAAGGATAATGTGATTGGTGCTATGCAAATAACATTTTAGTGCTGCCCTTGAGGTAAAATTATGTTAGGAATTTGAGTGTTTTCTTTGTCCAAAATACTATAAAAGATGTGCTAATTGGGGAAGAGGCATATTTATCCTTTTCCATATTCTCTTAGGATTACAGACGTTTGTGCTGGTTCTTAGAAAGGACTAAGTGCTTGTGGTCCTTTTTGTATTTAATTTATTATTAATTTGTTTAATTACCAAATGTGCTATAGCTACTTAACTTTTTAAAGGCACATGGCATTTTGCATTATTATGATTAGGTTTTGTGCTAATGCCCTTGACTAATGAATCTTTCTGTAATATGAGCATTATTTAAATAAATCTCCAAATACTGAGAACTGGAAAAGCCTTTGTGTGCACGGTAACGATCTTGACTGAGCTTTAAAGTTTAGGATTCTCTCTTTTCTGCCCATTGCCTACTTTAACTAATTGGTCATTAATTGGGTTTGGAAAATGCAGGCAATGATTGACTAGTTTTAACTAGTACTACTTAGGAGGCTAATCAGTGGATCCTCAAGTTGGAGAATCCCATAGTGGTGGTTCATGGACTGTTCATACTGTTGTGAAATGAAGCTCTGGTTCAAACATTGGGAGTCTGACAAAGGTGATCTGGCAGCACAGTGCAGAAGGGTGGATTGATTAATATTAATAGGGTATTATATCTAGAGTGGTGTGATTTGCTATTGGCGTTTGTGTGTTTTGGTGATAGCATCCGTATTGTGGTTTGGGTGTTATGTTATGTGTGTATGTGCCATCTTGTGGCCTGTTGATGAAGGTGTATTTTTAATATTCTTGAAGATTTTTTCGATTTGACACTGTGCTTTTTTTAAGATATTGGACTTTTGGGACAACCCTGCAGAAGTTAAAAGGTGTAGTGCCAGGTTTAAATATAAGTTGAACTTTATTAGTCTTGTTCTGACGAGCACCAGTCAAGAGTGAAATAGTGTTTTTTTATTCTGTGCACAGAGGTAAACTATAAAGATTCCAGGTTATGACATCACTTGTTGAAGCCTAGCTGGGTGGTGCCTTGAAGTGCTACTTCCTTTGTGTGGTGAGTTTGATTTCCAACCCATTTCCCTGTACACAGACATCTTTTTTTTTTAAATGTTTTTTATGTGAAATAATGTTTTCGTAGAGCCAAGTTTTGTGATTTACATTGATGTTTGATTTTTGGTGTAGTGGGAATCTGGCTAAATCTAAAAAGAACTCACTGACAAAAGCTTAAACTGTCCTATTAGTTGGAAGCTCGGCTCATGGGATGCTTGTTAATTCTGGCATGCATACTTGCTTATGGCTTAAAGTTTGGCACTAAGCTACTGCAAATGACAATAAAAGTTAAAGGTAATGAGAATAGTATGTTTGAATTTAAGAAACTCTGTTAATTGAGATGTAGATTATTTTGCACAAAACTGCAACCAAGACTTGCACAGTTTGAATCATTGAATGACTGGAATATAGTAGCCAATATGAAGGCACATTAGAAAATGTTGAGAGGTCTGGTTGGGAAGGCTGTGCATAATTGAATGCATACTAGGACGCATTTGAGGGAAAAGGTGTGGCGAGTTGGAAGCAGTGGTAGCTTTTCCTGTGATTGCTAACAATCCTGACATGGACAAACCAAAAGAGATCAAAATAAAAATAGAAAAAAGTGATTCCGATGAAGAGGATGAATTGATGGATGAATTTTGGACTGTGACTATCCCACCGCTTTATAATGGGGTTGGTAAAGTAGATTTGGGGCGAGAGATTAGGATTTCAGTATTCAAAGTTTTGCTGAAGAATAGGGACTGTAGGTAATCAGGATTGTGCTTCAAGAAGTACATTACATTTGCAACAATTTATTGATAGAAAAGCTGATCAAAATAGAGTTCTGACATTAACATTTGGTCTGGTGCAAGTATGGTGAGTTTTGAAAAGGATAATGTGATTGGTGCTATGCAAATAACATTTTAGTGCTGCCCTTGAGGTAAAATTATGTTAGGAATTTGAGTGTTTTCTTTGTCCAAAATACTATAAAAGATGTGCTAATTGGGGAAGAGGCATATTTATCCTTTTCCATATTCTCTTAGGATTACAGACGTTTGTGCTGGTTCTTAGAAAGGACTAAGTGCTTGTGGTCCTTTTTGTATTTAATTTATTATTAATTTGTTTAATTACCAAATGTGCTATAGCTACTTAACTTTTTAAAGGCACATGGCATTTTGCATTATTATGATTAGGTTTTGTGCTAATGCCCTTGACTAATGAATCTTTCTGTAATATGAGCATTATTTAAATAAATCTCCAAATACTGAGAACTGGAAAAGCCTTTGTGTGCACGGTAATGATCTTGACTGAGCTTTAAAGTTTAGGATTCTCTCTTTTCTGCCCATTGCCTACTTTAACTAATTGGTCATTAATTGGGTTTGGAAAATGCAGGCAATGATTGACTAGTTTTAACTAGTACTACTTAGGAGGCTAATCAGTGGATCCTCAAGTTGGAGAATCCCATAGTGGTGGTTCATGGACTGTTCATACTGTTGTGAAATGAAGCTCTGGTTCAAACATTGGGAGTCTGACAAAGGTGATCTGGCAGCACAGTGCAGAAGGGTGGATTGATTAATATTAATAGGGTATTATATCTAGAGTGGTGTGATTTGCTATTGGCGTTTGTGTGTTTTGGTGATAGCATCCGTATTGTGGTTTGGGTGTTATGTTATGTGTGTATGTGCCATCTTGTGGCCTGTTGATGAAGGTGTATTTTTAATATTCTTGAAGATTTTTTCGATTTGACACTGTGCTTTTTTTAAGATATTGGACTTTTGGGACAACCCTGCAGAAGTTAAAAGGTGTAGTGCCAGGTTTAAATATAAGTTGAACTTTATTAGTCTTGTTCTGACGAGCACCAGTCAAGAGTGAAATAGTGTTTTTTTATTCTGTGCACAGAGGTAAACTATAAAGATTCCAGGTTATGACATCACTTGTTGAAGCCTAGCTGGGTGGTGCCTTGAAGTGCTACTTCCTTTGTGTGGTGAGTTTGATTTCCAACCCATTTCCCTGTACACAGACATCTTTTTTTTAAAAATGTTTTTTATGTGAAATAATGTTTTCGTAGAGCCAAGTTTTGTGATTTACATTGATGTTTGATTTTTGATGTAGTGGGAATCTGGCTAAATCTAAAAAGAACTCACTGACAAAAGCTTAAACTGTCCTATTAGTTGGAAGCTCGGCTCATGGGATGCTTGTTAATTCTGGCATGCATACTTGCTTATGGCTTAAAGTTTGGCACTAAGCTACTGCAAATGACAATAAAAGTTAAAGGTAATGAGAATAGTATGTTTGAATTTAAGAAACTCTGTTAATTGAGATGTAGATTATTTTGCACAAAACTGCAACCAAGACTTGCACAGTTTGAATCATTGAATGACTGGAATATAGTAGCCAATATGAAGGCACATTAGAAAATGTTGAGAGGTCTGGTTGGGAAGGCTGTGCATAATTGAATGCATACTAGGATGCATTTGAGGGAAAAGGTGTGGCGAGTTGGAAGCAGTGGTAGCTTTTCCTGTGATTGCTAACAATCCTGACATGGACAAACCAAAAGAGATCAAAATAAAAATCGAAAAAAGTGATTCCGACGAAGAGGATGAATTGATGGATGAATTTTGGACTGTGACTATCCCACCGCTTTATAATGGGGTTGGTAAAGTAGATTTGGGGCGAGAGATTAGGATTTCAGTATTCAAAGTTTTGCAGAAGAATAGGGACTGTAGGTAATCAGGATTGTGCTTCAAGAAGTACATTACATTTGCAACAATTTATTGATAGAAAAGCTGATCAAAATAGAGTTCTGACATTAACATTTGATGAATTGGTGCATTGACAAAAAAAACATTCTTGTTGTGCACACAAGAAACTTGAAAAAGTGGCAATTGAGATGGGTGTATCGTTGAACAAATGAAGAATTGTAAACCGTATATAATTGAACAAACAGGAAACAGAAGGAAACACTTATACAGTAGTGAACACATTTAAGAAGAATTGTGGAAATTATTAGGGATTGGGAGAATGTGGAAAGGTACAGTCATAAATGGATTTCAAAATAATTGACCAATGAAGGAAGGAAAGTTAGGAGAGACTCTGGGAGTGTGGAAGGAAAATTTCCATTGAGAAAAGTGCCAAGAACAGATTATGGAGCCTATGCTCATGTACCATGGAGCAGACAGAATTTGTGGATTTTTCTGCATGATTTTCCAAAGCTTTGAAAAGAACCTGGGAAATGGTATACTGAAGTAGAAAGAATTGTAACTGTGTCAAGTGTGTTGTGGGAAGACTCAGATGCTTGGTTTTCAATTATAGCTCCAAAGATTTTTAGGTGAGTTGAAGGGAAATGTTCTAGCTAAAAAGTTTAATTGGTCAAAATTATGAGAGCAACAGATAATGCAAACAAGTCAGTTTATGCACGTGGGGGATTGATGCAAATATCCGTTGAATACAGTTGTATAGCTAAGCGCATTGGGATTTGTTTCAGTTTTTTTGTTGGGTTTGTGACCGGAGTTGAAGGCATAGATTCAGCAGAGTGTGATGAGTCGGGACCCAAAGTCAATTTATGGGAAATAATTCCATATGAAATATTCTAGAGATTATAAAGTGTCTCAAAAGGAACCATCAAAGGCGAAACTGACGAGGGCCAGGGTGAATGCTTTCAGCAAGGACGGCAAACATTGGTATTTCAAGGAGGTGGTATGAGTGTCTATCAAGAGGTGAAGGTGGTTTTTAGTTTCACTTATAATGTTAACAATAGCATGGTGAGATCTGGAGCTTTTTGCATTTGTGGTAATGTAAGGCATTGGATTAATTTAAAGTCATATGGTAATGTGACATAAATAGTATCTAAAATGAACCGTATGCCATAGAATATTATTCCCATTGCAAAGAATGGGATGAGTAAATATGTGGCCCTAATCAATATTGTACCTATACAGAATATACACCAAAACTACACCTTTGTCTCTACCACATCCATCTTAGAGGTAGAATAATATAATGGATTTTTCACAGAAATTCCAATTTCAGCAAAATATAGTTCAACCCCAAGTGACACAATAAATGATTAGGGATTTGTTTCCACAGTTTACAGTTAATCTCAGTACTCTGCAAGGACAGAGTCAGGTACCATAGGTACCATGATGGACCCTGAGAGGGAGGAGGACTGTATTTTTGGTGCAGTCCTAAATGTAGAATGGTCCATTTGTATATGGAGAGATTTAAGGCCATTTGTATCTGAGTGGTCAGTTGGAAACCTAAAGGGAAATGGATGAAGATCTGAGAACGATTAGTAAGATAGTAGGAGCATGTTGACCAGTATTACTGAATCCAGTAGTATTTTGGGTTCAGATTCCAGCAGATGTGGAGTGGTTCATACTGCTCGATTTGTTTTCCACATACTTCTCAATTCCTTTACACGAGGATTGCCAGTATGTTATATTTTGCTATGATCATTTGTTTAATTTGCATCTCATGGGAGGGTGTCTAAGGACTGAAAAAAGAGGCTATACCAGCTATGACAAGGCCCTACTGGAAAAGCCAAGTTTTCAGTTTCTTGCAAAATTCGAGGACTGAGTTTGGCACTCTGATGTGCAGGGGCAGAATATTCCAGGCTTCAGCAGCCAGGTACAAGTAAGTACATTTGCCTGTTCTTTGGATGCAGGGTTCTTTGGCAAGCAGGTGTCCAGCAAAGCTGAGGGGTGAAAATTGATGGTGCTGCTATGGTGTGTGGGCCTGGATTATGTTGGACTTTCAATGTGTATGAAAGGCGCTTGAAGGGTGCCCATTTGTGGACCAGGAGCAATTGACAGTCTTTGAGATGTGTCAAGATGTGGCTACATGGCAGAAGTTTCATCGGAATTCTGGCTAGTTCATTTAGGATGACCTGAAGTCTCTTGGGGGCATATCAACAACAACCGGCGATAATTATCGCTAAGCGCACTTAGCGCTAGGATAATTATTGCCGGCTAGCGTTGATTTTTATCGCTGAGATAGCGTGCTATTAGCAACGCTTATCTCAATAGCGATAAAAATCCTCACGCTAACTGGCTAACGTGAGATTATCAGTGGAAACCCAGCGATAATCTCACGTTAGCTTGTTGATAGGGACAGACAAACTTAGCCATGATATCCTCCTTCCATAGGATATCATGGCTAAGTCAGAAAAATACCAGACGTAAAAAAGCAGCGTTAACCGTGGTTAGCGCTGCTTTTTTTGTCTCTAACAGGGTTAGCGATATTCTTGATAATAGGAGAAATGTCGCTTAGCGACATTTCTCCTATTATTTTACTCTGGAACGCCCCCTTTGCATCTCATTAGAGATGCAAGGGGAAGCGTAGAGTAAAAGGGTGCTAACATGCGAATTTGCATGTTAGCACCCTGTTGTTGATAGGGTGCTAGTTTTATCTCTGATTTTTTGGCTTTTAAAGCCAAAAAAGCAGAGATAAAGTCCTTGTTGATATGCCCCCAAGTTATCTGAGGGGTGATACCAACATAGAGTCAGTAGCCATAGTCAAGTTTGTTGGTGATAGGAGCCTGAGTAATTGTTCTACGGGTCTTAAGTGGGGACCTTTACGACCGCACCCGATAATCCTTGTGTGTCCATGCAATCCCTGGATAGGGGCACCATCCCTTCTTTTAGACAGGACTTCCTTGCCCTGGAGTCAATCAGAAAACTGTGGGGCATTTTATTTAGCAGGATAGTCATGGTGGATGTCAGAACTGGGGCAAGGGGGATACACACTTTAGATACACCTGCTCAGCCCCTTTGTAGCCTGGCACAAGCAGACAGGCTTATCCCAAAGGCAATGTGTAAAGTATGCGTACTCAAAACACACAGAAACACAGTGATAACACCGCAAATGGCCACCACAATAGTTTAGAAAAATAAAGTATCTTTATCTTGACTCAACAAGACCAAAACGACAAACATCCAGCATACATGTAGTCAAATAGCACTTAAAAACTGTTATTTCCAAAATAAAGCCTGTAGAAAACAAATAGCTCCACCTGGGGCTATGACAATGTCATGACAGCAACAAACCCAAAGTACGGCACTGACCATGAGGTGCGGGGCATCGGGCAAGGAGTGACACTGACCGCCAAACAAACAGTACCTTTGAAAGATGATCAAAGGCATCATAGAGGTGAGGTGTCGGTGCTGAGGTCGCAGCTGGCTCTCTGGCTGCCACAGGGAAGGAGAGGCATTGTGTCCGTGAGGAGGTGATGTGTCGAATCCAGGACAGTGGAAGTCAGTTGCGTCGGCAGTGAGGCATCGGTTTCGGTGAGGCTATGCAAAGTCGGTGAGTTTGTGGAGTCACCCTCGCTGCTTAAAGGCACTGCGATAACTGGATTAATTTGATGGGGGTGACAGAGTCGGTTGGAGTCTGGCGTTAAGAATGCCAATAACTGCAGGTGTCGGCAGGAGTTGAAGCTGCAGTGCAAGCCGGGTGGTGCGTCGTGCACTTCACGAGCAATACCGCTACCCTCGGTGCAGGTCACGGCATCACGGTGGCGGCACTGATGTTGGCAGAGATTGCTTTTCTTGCTTCTTTTAGGTTACTTACAGCTCCCAACAGCTCCCACAGCAAAAACAACCTCCAGAGGCCTTACACTGGGACAGGCACCCACTGGCAGGTTAGAACTCTCAGCAGTAGAGATCAGGGGGCTGGTGGTGAAGTCTTTGTGTCCCTCAGACTTCAGAACAGGAGGCCAGAACACACAAGCCCTTGGAGATTGTTCTTCAAGCAGGCTTCTTAGCAAAGTTCCAGTCTTTGTCCATTCCTTGGCAGAAGCAGCAACTGTAGGCCAACCCCACACAGCACACAGCAAAAGGACAGTACTCCTCCTCACAGCTCTCCTGCTCTTCTCTCTGGGAAAAGTTCCTCTTGAGTCCAGAAGTGACCTAACGTTCTGGGGTTTAAGGTCCACCACTCATACCCCATTTTGTCTTTGTTCTTCTTTGTGCAAGGGTCTCTGAGCCCAGTCCAATCCAGTTCTATCCTCACTGGTGCAGTATGACCACAGGGGGTGGAGACAGCATTTTTTAACGAGAGGCAGGCCCTATTAATGTGCAAGGAAAACTCTTCCCACTACTCTAAATGCAGCCAAGGTATATCCAGCTCAGCTCTGAGTCATCCAGGAAGGGCCAGGTACACCTCAACCCCCCTCCAGTGGCTGTCTACAGTGAATGCACATCCCCAGCCCCTGTCACTCCAAAACCGGACAGTTCATCCAAAAACAGATAGAGGCACACAGAATGGTTAAACAAGAAAATGCCTGCTTTCTAAAAGTGGCATTTTCAAAGTCACAATTTAAAAAACATATTTACTTTAAAAATGTGTTATTAAATTCTGAAATTCTGAGTTTAGAGAGCCTAAACTTTATCCCTCCATCTTGTCCCAATGGGAAGTTAAAATTGTTAGATGTAACAAAGAAGAATCTCCCATGCTATCCTATGGGATTTAACTAAATGCAGTAGCCGGTAGATTCTCAACAGAATGCCCTCTGAGGAATGTCTCTCAGTGTGCAAAGTTTTGACTGGTTTTATATACATCTTGTTAGGTACAATAAAACAATTTCTACATTCTTGAAAAAGAATCTCAGTCATAAATTAGCAAGGGAAAAGCTAGTGTTTGCCATTGTGTATGTGTTGAGATATCTGGCATGAGGAGCACATGATCACTAAATGTGGTGTGCTTGTCGTGTCCTGATTGGCTGAGTGTTTCTATGTACATATGGTATCTAACTAAGTGGGTATTTTGGGGTGGAACCTGAGTCTTTGGCCAAATTAATTTTTATTGGGCCAATTTCCTCGGACCTGTTTGTGCTGCAACTATTTATCTGTGTGATGAATCAGGGTTTTCCCTGGGTGCGCATTTGCCTTTGGGTTCAGAGAGGCCCTACCTTTGACCTGTTATTCAATTGGCATGGGTGTGGGTCGAGGGACCTGTCTGACCACGTATCTCTGACTTGGCGTTGATGGGGAGGTTACCTTGGGTAAAACTGACAGTACTGATGCAAGTTCACTGAAACTCCTAAAACTAATATGACAGTCACTGGTATCATGTTTATCAACAGTCCCAACATTGTGCGTACAGTTGTCATTGATATTGTCTTTACTGATTGACATAGTTATGCATTCCTAAATCATGCCATACATTGATATCACTTTTATTGGTAATAACATTGTCATTCAGGCATCGATTATGGCATACATTGACATTGCATTTATAGGCATTAACATTGTTATACCGGCTCAGGTTGTGGCATACATTGAAATCACATTTATTCGTTTTGCTGTTGTTGGGCCTGCTCATATCATGGTACTCATTGGCATCGTATTTACCCATTCTAGCAAGAGACAAAAATAGACAGAGATAAAGGACATCCCCGACGGGTGCTTCTCCTTTGCCGTATGGATTGGGAGAAGGAGTCATTGACTTTGAGACCGGCCGAGGGTCTCTGAAAATTACATAGCATGAAGGCTTTCATCTTGGGCTCTAAATGGATCTTGTCAAGCACCCCAGGGCTTACCATTGTTTCACGTTGATGCAGCAGTTCTACACGAGGCCCACAAAGCACAAACAAGCCACGTGTTTCACATTTTTCACCATTGCAGCAAGGTACCATGACATGGTGTCCCACTCCTCATGTCGTGCTACTGTAGGCAGTCACATTGGGTCTCCCCTGGTGCTGGGAGCCCTCTCTACGGCAGTCTTAACTTACGGTTCCTGCGACAGACACACAGAGAACCCTCCATGTGGCTACGAACAGCAACAATGTCCTTGGCTACTGTGTGCATGAGCCTGGCTTCATAGGCCAAAAACTAGCACTCTGCCCGCTGCTCCGGCTGCACTTGTTTGCTGCTCTCCAGCTCTGCTCAAGAGTCCCCCGCCATATAGGAGGGATGTTGGGGCACCCTCTGTGCAGTAATGTGGTGGGGTGCACAGGAAAACTTAGGCTGGACCCGATATGTTGGCGAGCCGTTGCAATAGGCATCCACACTCCCCGCCATCATGGCCACGCCCTCTTCACAATAATCAATTACTGAACTTAGTTTGTCTTTATTGTGGTGGTAGAAAATACTTTCTATTGGTAAACTGTAGTGCTGCCATTCCTTTTTATTTCAAAGGCAAATTGGCAATTTATAGAATGTTCCACCCTTAGTGCAGATTGTTGGAGGTGTCTCCATATGCTTTGATTGAAATGATGTGTGAGGTACATTTTCAAAATGGTTTGAATCATGGCCTGCACAAAGTCTATGATTAATTTGGGGGGGGGTAGTAGCTCTCTGGTGAATGTGGTTTAAGAGCTGATAGTAAGTGCTGTTTTATTTATTTGGCAGTCATGCATATATGAAAGGGATAGCTGTGTTTCGATATTACCATGTACGACGTAAATCTGAGTGAATTGTTTTGGACACCTTTGGAGGCCCCATTCATCTTCCAGATTTGACAATGGGTTAGTTGTAGTAGGTAATTTGTTGTAGAGAATATTGGGATTTGTTTCTCATTCTTTAGGCTGTCATATAAAAGGAAAGGTTCCTCATTAGGTGTTATTGTTAGGTGTTTCTGTGTCTTCTAGGGGCAGTAGGGTATCACTGGTGGCTTTTTTAGTTTTAAATTGGTTATAGGTGGTAGTTGGCCTGTGATGCATTCAGGGACTTTAGGCAGTATATCTTTAAGGATTTTTGTTGTGGGAACCTGGGAGTTAGAGCTTGCCTCTCTTATATCCTCTAATACCTCCCTTACTTCTATTTCTGTTACATTTGGGGGGTGGTTGTGCTCTCTTTTATGATTGACAACATTATCTTTTGTAGTTGCCTTCCCATAGCATGCATTAGAACAATATTTGGTACATTTTCAATTCATATGTTCTATTCATGCACTTTCTTGGCTGTAGGTGTCACCCATGTGATTTCGTAACTGCTTTCCTTTCTGCAATATTAGGTATTTTGCTGCCTCTGTCATTAGATCTGAACGTAGTGTACTGGTATAATTATAGACAATATTTAAAGTTTGTATGTTTGATATGTAGATGTAAAATTCTGCAAGTACTTCTAGTTTTAACTTGTATTTTCTGTTCAGATATTTCACACTGTTTTGCAGCCCATCCATTGGGGGTGTTCTAATGTGGAGTAGGTGCTTTCTTTTCTGTTGGATGAAAAAAGTATGTCAGTTTCAATTTAAATGTTAGTTCATTGGTAGTTTGTAGAGTTTGAGGTCATTAGGTTTGTTTTTATTCACTATTTGGGTGAGTTTATAGATTTTTTGTGCACTTACTTTCTCATTTCTTTTTGAATTTTTTTTCTGCTAGTTTAAAGTTTTCCAAGTCATTTTTTTTAAGTCTATGTAAAGAGATAGAAGTTGGAGATTATTTTATTAATAATTTGCTATTTCACATTTTTAAGTTTATTAACAAGTACATTTTACTTTGAATATCAGTTTTACTTACTTCAGCAGTTGATGAGATTTATATATTTCTTCTTTAATGGTCTTGTCAGAAAATCCGGCAGAGTTTCCTTCTTTTGAAGCCTTTGTCATTTTAAAGGATTTAATTGTTTGAATTAGTGTGCCTTTAATATTGTTGATGTTATTGTTTGTCTGATTTTATTGGTTAAAGTTGTTTACATTTTTATTTTATTGGTTGGCTTAGATTTAGTTAGATGTTTTTGATCAGTTATGTCCTTCTGTGGTAAATGCTAATTTAGGTTTTACTTATACTGTACCGTATATAATGTAATTTTTTTAATATAAATATATATATATTACATTTATTTATTTATATGTAGATTGTTGTCTAAATGTTTGTAGTTGATAGTAAATTTTGAGGGGGTTTGTATTGTTAGGATTTCAGTTGTGTAATCTATTGAGTAGTCTGGAAAATATTTTGACGATGTAATATATTTATATTTATTTTAAACATGTGCCTAAAATGTTTTAGGTTTATTTCAAATAATCGTTTTACTTAGAATGTAGTTTTGTTATATGTATTAATTTGAATTTAATTATTTTGGCAATATTATTGTAGTTGATATAGTGTGATTCGATATTCCTGACATATATGTTTATTTAAAGGTAATAATAGTTTTGTTTCCAATATTTGTGTTTGCGATATATATTAAAAATCATTATTTGTGTTCTTGACATTTGTGATTTTACCCAATATAGGAAGTCGATATTTTTGTTATTGATATGTAATTTACAATATGATATGTTTGTGTTTTGATATTGTATGCATTAATATTATGTCACTGATCTAGTATACACAGATCCTCCTGATGGATATCTCCCAAACACTACTAATAGTTCAATATTTCTGAATACTACTCTGCATATTAATTTTGAACTTAGAATTAGTTACAACTAAGATTTAACAAGCACCTGCTGCGCTTTAACTGAGATTAAGGAGGAACTGTTTTTGATTATATTGATGATGATTCAAAAGAGACTAGTTTTAGATTTGCTTTTGGCTAAAGATAGAGATTATGTCATGTTGTAAGAACTCAGCATTGCTCATATAGATTTTCAGATAATATTGATAACCTAACTTATATTATAAATGAGATTCACCCATTATGAGAACTGAGGATCTGAGAAAAGATAAGTGCATGAATTAGTGGGATAGATAAATATATACTTAAAGATTATTGTTTCAATAGTAATAATAGTTACAGTGATAATCAGTGTTTTCAAGTTTGACTTTAAATGTAATTTCAGGAACAAGGAGAAAAAGATGGCATGATTGATAAACAAAGGCATTGATCTTGATGAACAACAGGCTAACATCTATGATAACCTGAGAACATTACAGATGGAATATCAGATAAAATCAAGAAAGATGACTGAGATGTAATAGTGTGATGATGTGATAATCTGAAAATTATCTGGTGGCAGTAAACTGTGAAAGTAGACTATTTTGTTAAAAAAATAGTGCTTATTATAGGGTTGGTTTAGTTAGCATAAGTAGGCCGCCTTAACAAGAATGCATTTCACATTGCAGAAAAGTGCATGTTTATTTGCTGTGCAGGATTTGCACTTGATCATGTTTTATTTGTTCCCATAAAATCATCCAAATTCAGCTGCAAACCATGGTCTCTGTTCCTGTGTGTAAATGTAACTTACCTCTAGCTTCCTCTGGAAAAGATGTAGTTATGTTGGCACATTACAAGGTTATGAGCTAAACTTTGAATACCATGTTAATATTATATATGTGCAGAAGCAGTTCTTTGTTTCTTTAATTAAAATGTATGGTTTCTTTTGTGAAAACAATCCTGTATTTAAGAGCCAATGAAATAATGTGCAAGTGCATGTTGATTTGAAATTAATAATGTTACTGGTGCTCTGCAAGTAACAATATTGGTGCTACCCATTAACGTTAAATTGTGCTATAAATTTATGTGCCTGTGGAAGAGTCAACGTTATCTTCTGTTCTATACCTTTTTAGGCTTTCAGACTTTACTCCTTGTTGTTGGAAGAGGACTAGATGCTTGTGGTCCTTCTTGTGACTAGGCATTTTTAACTATTAATTTACTATTAATTTGATTAGTCATCATCATCATCATCATTAAATATTCTTTATTCAGTTATTTTAAAACACAAATAATAAAAAATACAATACAGTATGATAGTATAGTTTAAAAAGCTAAAACCATAAGAACTCCTTCAAGGTAGGCTATCAGGTCACTTCAAATCATATAATTTACTTACAGAGAGGCCATCTGCTCCTGACTGCTGCTGCTAGAAAACTAGCCACATTAAAATATACACATTCATTGGGTAGCATTTGTAAGAATATAAGTGCAGGTCACGTTTGGGTAAATTGCAGTCATCTTAGTAAAGGAATAATGAACTGCTTTCTGAGCGAACTATAATAATCAGAGAGTTATGTAAAATAAAAGGTGTCTTGTTTGGAGAAGGAGTCACACGTGCAAGGACCTAGCTTGTGAACTTGGTTCCAGTCAGCAAGCTGTGCAAGGATCCTATGTAAGAGGTTGAGTCTGATCTGGTTAGGATGAACCAGTGAGGTTTGGGGACAGTAAAGAGATAAGACTCACTAGTAACACATGTTCTCAGCATTACATAGATGCAAAAACTAAGTTTTGACAGCTCCTTTGACTTTTTGACCCACAGTAGGTCCCTCAAGAAAATCTGCCATGACGAAAAATATAGTTCGGGCGACCAAGGTTGGTAAAAGACAATTTAACGTAGCTAAGCCATGGGATGTTACAGGGTTTATCTAGATTCATTCAATCCAACAAGACCGCCTGGTTTAAAGTCAGCCTATTATTTAACCATTTTGAAATCTATCTGTGCAGGGGATGTAAGGCTAGTAAGTCTCAGATATATCCTACCCCTAGTTCTTCATGTAAGGTATAGGAGGGCGTAGATTGAGGCAGTAAGCACCTCATAAATCTGTTTTCAATAATCTGTAACACAGTAGCCCCTCTATACCCTCAAATATCACTCCCATAACTTGCCATGGAGGTACATTTTGATTGATGCATTTTTAGCAAGCCATGAAATGGCTTTGCAACCAGCTAGGTGGTAAATTCAAATATGGATGCAATCACTTTGTCCATGGAGTTCCGTTTTGTACTGACCTTGGGAGCCTAGGATCCTTTATCATCAAATGTTGCACTGAGGTATAAAAATGCATTGACTCTAGTGACGTCTTTACCTTCTAAGATGTATTACTTGGGACCCCTTCCCCTTGGGCCCACAATAATTTTATGGGATTTACTACAATTGATGCTCAATTCCAGATCATTTATAAAACTGACAAATGCTTTTAATAGAAGCTTTAATCCTACTGCAGTTCTTGCTATCAGTACTGCATTGCCAACATACAGGAGCGCTATGATAAGATACTGGCCTGCATGAGGGATGTCCTTACAGGCCTCAGACATGGTTGGGCCCAAGATGTTAATGTAGAGTGTAAATAACATAGGGGCCAAAATATATCTTGTCTGATCCCCCTTTTGGACACTAAATGAATGTATTAATTTATCTGACTGTGACAGTAATATTATTATTTTTGTTTTATTTTATTTTTTTCCTCATATGACCTCAGTAGCTATAGCAGCCTCTCGACCTGATCCACCCCTGCTGCTTATAACTTGGTGGTTCCAATCTCAGCTGATGTTCTTACGGGGGCCACCCGCAGCACACATCTTGAGCTGAACAAGAGGTATAATCATTGGAGCTTATCCTGTAAACTAGCCTGGTCTAATCAGGATCTAAATCATCTAACACGTTCCAAAATAACCCAGTGTCTGATCTTTCTCTATATGCATTAACCTTCCTGTCTAAATCTCTATAGTATCTTACTGAGTTCCACCAGGCACTCCACATTGGGGGCATCACCTGACGCCATAGTTTACAGATCTCTCTCCTAGCTAACAGAATCAGATAAAACACCAATTTATTCTGTAACCTCATGGGGACTATGGAGCCTAACACCCCTTCAGGCGTCAAAACAATGCCCAACAAGATAAGAGTAGGGCTTACCTTAACCTCGATACCTGAAGCCTTTGAGAGTGTCTTACCCACATTTCCCCAGTATTCTTGGATCTTAGGACAAGAAGTGAACACATGAATATCATCTGCCTTCTGTGCACCACATCTCATACACCTGGCTTCTCCACTGCCTTTTATTCTAGATATTTTAAGTGGGGGCCAGTATATCCTGTGGAGCGTAAAAAAGTGCTTTCTCCTGAGTGAGGCTGATTTAATAAATGGGTAAAGTGTGTCTACAGATACTTGCCAGAGATCTTTCAGCTCCTCACTTGGCAAGCACTTCTTCCAGACCACATATGGGTGTTCCAGTTTCCTGTTAACAGCGGCAAGGAGATGATTATACCACAGTGCTGCTTCTTTCTTTTTTGGAGTCAAATCTTGTAGCTCATTTTCCATAGAACTGTCTTCCAAGAGTGGCCAATGTTGACTCGTACACCATGATAAGATTTGGTAAAACTTAAACCTGGAAAGAGCACCGCTGATAAGATTCCTCTAAAAGTCCCATGGGGCGACAGTTGTTATCCACCACAATGTCCTTCTAGTGTTTTACGCCCACCTCTTTTAATGTCTGAACTAAGGCGTCCAAAAGGCATTCCGGTGTTCTAGGGGAGTCCCACAATGGGGCCCAGTCACTATAGTAGGAGAGACCCAAACAAACCTGACAGTCCGACCAGAGCTTGCCGTCGTATACAACGTCTTCAGCCGGACTTTAAAAAAGAAATTTAGGAGTGCCAACTTTATACATAAATCCTACCTCCTCTACGTCGGATAGCATGTCTTTAAACATACAGCCAATCAGTGAACTATCTGGACGAAGAAGTAGCATCCTACAGTTTTTTAATTGGTAGGCCCAACAGTACAACTGAAAATCTGGTAAGCCCATCACCCCCATGGGTAAGTTTACGTCTTAATTTCTTCCAAGACAGCCTGATCCCTTTACCTGCCCAAATGAAGGAAGAAATCTTGCCCTGTATTCTAAGCAGGTCACCTTTACCAAACTCCAGGGGAATGTTATTAAACAGATAGGCATACTTCAGGAGCACACACATTTTAATCAGATTCACCCGCTCATAGTGGGATAGTGGGATATTCCGCCATCTTTTTAATAGAACATCCACCTCCTTAGAAACTCTTTCCAGGATAATTTTTGGGATCTCTCTGAGATCTTGAGTTATTGTCACTCCGAGGTATCTTAGCTCCTTAGCAAACTTCACCCCTTGATCTGTGATGCTCCATGCCATGATCTCAGTTTTATCACTATGACTTCATAGCCACAAAGTTTCCCAAACACCTGGACTTCAGTAAGAAGCTCCGGTAGTGTTATATTAACATCTGTTGGAGTGAAATCGCAAGATTTGGGCCCCAGTTTAGTAGTGGTGTCCTCTAATCTCCATTCAATACTAATGGCTAGCAGGTTGTGATCACTAAAAAGGCTCCAGGTGACTGCCGAGAGCCTAAGAAAATGAGTCAGATAGGCAAAAATAAAAATATAATCAATGGTGGTGTGGTTGCCTCTACCACTTAATGTATGGATAATATCCTGAGTGTCAGCATTCACATTGGCTTGCACCAAAGAAACAAGATTGTTATCAGCCAAAATGGACCTGAGAAGATCTCCCTGTCTTGTATTTTCAAAGTGATCTTAGCCAAATGTTGGGACCTCCTCTGGAGGGTAGCAGGGGTGAATGTTAAAGTCACCTAAAAGTAAACCATAATGTGGTCACTGTCATATACTAGCATACCTCTCATATGTGAAATCCTGTAATCTGCAGAAAAGGAGTTTGAATATTAAGCACTAAAATATCAGAAGTTTTTTGAAAAACACATTTGACTTGAAGCAAAAGTGTAGACCCAGTGTCAACTAGTGATGGTTTGCAGGAGATATTTGGCGATACCTGGGTGAGTAATCCCCCTCTAGCCCGGGAAGATGGCAAAGGAAGTGCTTGCGAAAAAAATGACCCATCCAAATAAAATTAGTTGGTTGTGTCCCAAGTTTCTTGAAGTCCAGTAATATGATTACCTTTAATAAATGTAAGCTGTGCCTTATCAGATTTCTTATTATTTAGCCCAGCAACATTCCAGCTTAAACATGGATAGGAGTAAATGACTTGTCAGGTATAGTATCAGGTTGGTAGCCACTTTCTACCATCACTAAAGTGATTTGATTAGTCAACAAATGTGCAGTGACAACTTAGGGGTCAATTCCAATCTCGGCCGAAAGGGATCCGAATCGGATTTGGCTTTGCCTAAACTTATCCGGAGCCCTTGTTTCTGACCAAATTGTTCCCAGTTCCGAATGACCAAGTACGATGCCTGGAAACCCTTAGCGCTGACAGAATCTGTTCTGAAAGGCATTCGGAGAGATCGAGCCTTTCCGGAGCCGATGCATACAGCTCTATGGACTTGGTTTCCGAGCGAGCAAGTACGATGAATGATTTGGAAAGCCTTTCCGATGTGGTTTGCCCGGAACAAAAAGACTGCCGAAATCCGTCTTTGGGGGCCGGTAGCAGGTCCCCCTTCACCCTGGACCCTCTGGATCAGACCTGTGAGGGAACCCAAGGCACCGCCTTTCCAACCATGCACAATGTGGCAGGCACCATGGGGTGCCCTCCACAGGCTGCAAGGTTTTCCCCAGCCACCCCTTTCTTCAATGGGAGCCTCTGTTCTCGTTCGGAACACTGGCTTTAATTGAAGCCAATGGGAGCCAGACCGATTCGTATACGGATGCACATAAAAGCATCATACTCGGACTCCCCCAATCAGAATCGTATGGAAAGCATTTCGGAACTGAGTCATTTGGTATGCGTTCCAAACGACATCGGAATCAACCCCTTAGTTTCTTAAAGGCTCTTAACTTTGTGCATTATTATGATTGCTAATTTCCTTGAATCTAATTACTTTAGCTTTCTGTAATGACACTTTTATTTGAATAAATGTACAAATTCTAAGAGCTGGAAGGCCTTGTTGTCCTTTTTCGTCATGGGCTACATTAAGCATTAAAGTTCAGAATTCTTCCTTTCTTGCCCAGCTACCTTCCTAAATAATTAGGGTTGGAACATCACCACCTACATAAAAAAGGATGATGCAGAAGATCTTGAAATAGATGCGGGAATGTGGGTAAAAAGCACATTTTGGCCAAGTATATTGAGCACATTTAAACTAATGGAAGAGCATGGCATTTCTTAAAACAACAGATAGCTAGATAATAGAGATTCATGTAATAAAACACACATTATTGACATCATAGTGCAGTCTAACCACTGTATAAACTGTTTCTGATGAGAATGTAGATTTGTAGTCTAGCAGATGAAGACAAATAATTTTTGTTTTGATTGCTTTAATCTGTTGCCTAAGCATTATCTGAAAAGATCAGACAATTGGAACTTTTCTTGTAGAATGTGCTTCACATCATCATCAGTAATAATGACAAATGAGTCTTGAAATGCTTCATCAGAGTAGTAGAATTGCATCATATCATAATCAGATAAAATACCAGTATTAGGGGTTCCAAGCACACTGTGAGGGAGACATTATATGCCTGTTATGTTCCCCCTTCTGGCACTGCTATGCCTTTACAGAGTTTGGTTAATGCAAATCATCACCACTGGGTCAAGTTAAAAAGATGTAATGGCTATAAATTCTTTGTTTGTATGAGCCTAAATTAAACCTGTTATAACTCTATGTAAGTGTTTCACCTCCTAAGTGAATATTAGCAAAAGGGCAGAATTCTGTGTATACTGAAAAGAAAAATGCATGCTGAGTTGGTGTGCTCATTTGTGTTGTGTTACAACAAACAAATGATGGACGGAATGCTGACAATGCATACATTCTCCCCCAGTCAAGAGATCTGTGTTGTACCACAGTATAAAACAGTTTGGTTCATGAGCTATCAAAGATAAATTACATGTTGAACATCATTTTTGGTGAACAGCATCAAATTTCAATTTAGCAACATAATGCCTTATTAAGATTTTCACATGTTTTATTAAATAGAACAATATTGAACTGTATTCCAAGTAAAGGGTAGAGTGGTTGGGAAAAATTAATTGAGTAGGGAGTGGAGATATGTCATGATAATTCTAGATGGCAATTCCATTCTCCTAGTTACCTTGTTATTAGGAATCAACATGACAACCTAGGGCTATTATGGGACATTGATTGGGCCGTTAATATGTGTTTTTGATGTTTTATGAACTGAGAAGGTCAAAAGTACATTGAGAGCATGCATGCTTTTGAGCAGACCAGGCTAAAAACTGTACATAGGTTTATAAAGATGTCACCAGTCTAGTTGACCAGATTAACAATTACATCATTACTTTCATTTTACATTTTGATTCAATGAAGTCTAATGAATTAAAAGGGCACAACATATATATGAATATTGGCTAATTTCATAAGATTTCCCATAACAGAGTTGGTGTTTGCGAAGGATTCTTTACCTGGCCCCTGGAGAAAGCTGGCGTCACTCTAGGCAATTAGGAATGCATGATAGGTCTGTGGGACTCACAACCTTTCCTTTAATTTAATCTAATTTTGATAGAAAACCTTATTGGATTAGATGTGGGATATAGCAAGGATACCACAACTACAGTGCCTGACCAGGATTTCCTTGAAACAATGCAGAGACCATTGTCCCTATTAAGTTGCCACATTCGTGTGCCTTTTTTGCTGCTTTGAAGGTTGAAACATCTAATGTGACAACTAAATAGTGAGACATAACAATAGGATGCATGTAGGAGTGATGATGTGATGACTGTTATCAAGAGGATAAGAACATTTCAGTTCAGAAGCATGATGAACAAAATAGAACTGAGCTATATCTGATACTGGAACCTCAAATAGAGGCAGATTACACTTTGGAAAATACTGCAAACAATTAGGCTATCATTTAGTAATCTTAGAAAATGACTTCATATTCTGCCTAGCCTGCTAGATTGGCTCATTTGGAAATCTCTGAAAGAATTAAATATATTGATTCCTCACTGTGTTTCTGCATTTTCCCAGCTGTTGTCTAGACAAGAGACAATGCTCATTCATTTTACATTCCAGGTTTGATGGGACTAGATGGGGCCTAGTGCTGTTCCTAAAGTAGGAGAGTTCTCAGATTAATTAGAACAGGATGCAGTGCCTCAATTTTGGTTTATGGCTTGAAAGATAAGCTACAAACTTCCTAAATTTCCCATTAGAAATCCAATGTCTGTTATTTAGGGGAGGCATTTTCCAACAGCGTTGCCATACATTTTAGGACTTCATCTTGTGCAGTACCTTTTGTAATACCATACCATGTTATGTAAACATAATGACTCCCAGTCTCCATATCCTGAGCCTTCTGCTTTAGGAACTTGATGCTGTTGAGCAACTTTTAGCAAACCATTCTGCTTGTGCTAACAGACTCCTCTAAAAAAAGCAGTGTTGTTCTTCCATCTGGGCATCTAGAGTGGTTAAAATGTTTTTCATAATCTTCACATAGAATTAGTTTTTTTTGTCTTTTCTGATATTGCCTTTACACATGAAAATGCAAAGTCCAGGGAACATGAGGTGGATATTGCCTTGATTTGCAGCTTGGCATCCAAATCTTATTCAGATCTAAATCCACCCTGGGATTAGACTGAGAGCCAACAAATATTATGTCAGTGGCTATGATTTGATTACCTTTTTAGTTGGTTTTATTAGGAGTTTCCCGTGTCGTTTTATATAGATGCACTGAATTGTGGTGACTGGCACATTTCTTTGTAGAGGTAGCAGGCCTTAACATAGGATCACAAATGTCACCTAACATACAGGGGCTTCAGCACACAGAAGCAATAGAGAGTATCTCTATCGCTTCTGTGTTTTCAGGACTTTCTCAAACAGCAGAAATGTTTAAGTTAGATTCTCTATCCCTCTCTTTCCCTCTGATTCTTTCTATAACCTCTGCGCCTCTGAAGTCTGTCTCTTTCACCATAGGCCATTGAGATGCTTATGGGGGTTTTATTTTCTCATCTGCATTCCTATGAACTGTTTATCACTTGCCAAGCTCAAGTGAGGACTGAAGACAGGAGAGGTGAGAGAAGTGATAACTACTTCCATAAGTTTAACATTTAAGTTAACCTCTCATGATCCCATAGAGCTGCAAATGATTTGGATGAAAATATGATTTGAGTGTCTGTCAAAGCAAACTCTATGGTACCTCCATATCAAACCAGAAATTGATTAATTTTAGCAAGATGATAACAAAGGGTAGGAATCAAAACAGTAATAACCTTTTAAAACTCGTTCTTCCTTCCCTGAGGTGCGTGCAAAACTCAACATTCCATCCTTCATGTGCTTCCACAAAGAAGACTTCTGTATTGCTTGAACATTCTCAGAATTAGGGACGTGCAACGTCATTTAGTTTTTTCCCTATTAATTCTGTATAATTCTAACAAAAAATATGAAAAGCATGTTAAGTACTCATAGGTCATCATTAGGGGTGCTTCTCCACGAACATGAGGACTTTGTAGGCATTTGTAATGGAAATGGTATTTTTGTTGAGTCACTTGTGGGGAACATTAAGGTATGCACTTGCTTGCAAAATGCTTGATGGGTAAAATCACAACATGGTTTCAGAGAAGTCACAAAAAAAATCTAGCCAATGAATGCACAAGTATACATAAGGTTCTTTACCAGTACCAGCTAACACTTGTGAGAGAACTTGACAAAGCATTAAATGAGCAAGGGATGGTCAACAATGTGGAACTCTTTTAGATTACAGTTCTATAATAAAAGCTTTGCACATCCCCACTCAATTGTACATCAATGTGTTCCCCTAGAGGCATAGCTTTGTAGATTGTGATGTATTGTTACATTGATAATGCACTTAGATGTTCTTGAAACAAGTTCTGCTGAAAAGTTAAAAAGTACTGGATAAAAAATCTATTGTTAGCAAGGGAATGAAAGTGATACAAACCCAGTGCCTCCCACAGACTGCGGAAATCCCCCTATGATAAAGTATAATGAAAATGTAAAAGGTTTATAAAACATAGAAGAACATAGTAGAATTATTTATATGTTAAATACTACTGTAAATACATTGCATATTATTATTTTCAATGCACAAAAACAAAAGAAATGCTACAGCATTAATAACTTAGTTTGGAATTAAAGAATTTAAAAAAAGAAATATATGTATATATGTATATATTCACTGAAAAAACTATAGGTTTTAGGGACGTTATTGTTAGAAAGTCGCATTTAAAAAACCTTTGAAATTCACTGAAAAAAACACAGATTTCAGGGACGTTATAGCTAGTTGGACATTTCACTCATACAAAACCAGTGAAATTCAGCCGTTATAGTTAGTTCAGCTAACTATACCTCTCGCCCCCGCAATGTACTGCTGATGACATCACATATTACATCACTCATGACATGGTCAGTGACATCATTCCTGAAGATACCTGGGGGCCAACTAGCCCACCAGGTACCTCCAGTAAGCGCCACACACCTGGATTGCTGAGTGTGTCAGAGGCCCCGCCCCCTTTTTACACCACTCTGCAAATGCAGCTCCTGGTGCACTGCTGCTCTGGGGATGAAGTCTGCATGTGTCCTGAGGTCCTCAGGCAACAAGAGGACCTCATCGGCCCACCACCAGTGCGCCAAGAGGCACGATTGTAGAGTGGTGTAAAAAGGGGCATGGCCTCGGACCACCTCTCTTCAACGCAGCTCTGTGGTGCATACTGGCAGCACCTGGTGGGTTAGTTGGCCCCCAGGGACCCTCAGTATTCAAGGGGAATTAATTCCCCAACTTACAACACGCCACAGGTGTGTTTGCAGAGTGGTGCAGGGAGGGGGCGGGGCCTCCAGCGAGAGCCCGGATTTTTTTTAATGTTTTTTTTTTTAGAAGGGGGGCTGTATGGCTCCCCTTCTTTTACCATTTTTGGGGCCCTGGGGGCTGACCCCTATTTATAAAAAAAAAAAAAAAAGTAAAACAGGAAGGGGGCCGCGTGGCCTCCCTCCTGAGGCCAATTTTAGCCCCTGGGACCCCAACCCCCGGGGCATGCCCAGTTTAAAAAAAATATATTTTATGTATTAACTTTGGAGGGGGGCCACGCGACCGCAATCCTCTGCTGATGCTAATACTGTATTTAGACACTTATTTGCCCATGTCTTCTTCCATTAAATTTTAGCTATACATATATTACAAATATTTTTTTTTCATAAAGACACATATGTCATCAGCAGAGGATTACGGTCGCGTGAGTTATAGTTGCCTACAGTAACTATAACGGGGGAATTTCATTGGTTTTTTATCAGTAAAATGTCCAGCTAACTATAACATGTGTGAAACCTATGTTTTTTTCAGTGAATTTGCAAGGTTTTTTAAATGCTAATTCCTAACTATAACGTGTGTGAAACCTATGGTTTTTTCAGTGAATTTGTGCGGTTTTTTAAATGCTAAGTTACTTTACGCCATTTGTGGCGTGCGCGCCCACTTAACGCAGTTCGTTCCGTGCGCACACGGTGCGCTTCGCGCACCGCGTGCCCACGTTACGCTAGATGGGCCATGAACGCACGATGCGCTTCGCGCACCGTGCGCACATGGAGGACATATGATGAGCATCGTTGTGACAGGTAAAATATATGTTTTGTTTTGCTGTAATAAGTCATGCACAAATGGTGCCCTTAGGGCACCATTTGCACACGGGGTGGGGAGAATGTGGATATTTTTTTTTTTTTTTATTATTTATTACCGTACGCGTACGGTAAGCGTAATCGGCGAAATTTTCGAAAAAATTAAAATTGCCTTTTTTCACTTGGGGGATCGTTGGGGACTCCCTCGAACTGGCTAGGTGCTTGGGAGCTGTCTAAACAGCCCCTTTACATGTTTTTGCACTTTGTTTTTCAACCCCCTGTCAGAGTGCGAGAGAGAAAATGGCGGCCGCCGCTTCCTGGTTTCGACCGATTCGAATGTTTACTAAGATCTAACGGCCAATCAGAATCGCGTTCGCGCACGTCACCGTACGCGTACGGTAAGCGCACCGTAAGCGCACCGTAAGCTGGCTCAGATATATATATTGATTTAAAGGCTATTTTCTCAAAATCTACTGAACAGATTTACACCAAACCTACAAAAGGCACTTCCTTGACCTGAGGACTACCTCTCTTCCAAATGTCATTAAATTCTGTTCAGCCGTTCGGGCTGTAGCTCTGTCTAAAGGTCCTATGGAAAAATGCATGGGAAAAACGCGTTTTGGGACCCCCCTTTTATCTCAGCCCCCGCTTGACGAATCCCCCCGAGACTTTCAGGGTAGGAGCGGAGCTCAACGCCCCACCTATTTTGAAAATTTTGCGAGGATTCGTCGACCGGCGCCAAAGTTATTCAAAATAGAATGTTGCGGATTTCCTATGGTAAGAGGGTCCTAACTATAACTATCTACTGGCGACCGCCAGTAGATAATATATATATATATATATATATTCACTGAAACAACCATAGGTTTCAAGGGTGTTATAGTTTGCTGGACATTTCCCTCGTACAAAACCCTAGAAATTCCCCCATTATAGTTAGTTCAGCTAACTATAACTCACGCGCCTCCGCAATGCACCACTGATGACGTCACATATTACATCACTCATGACATGGTCAGTGACATCACTGATGACAAAACTGATGACATCTCAAATGACATCACTGATGACATCATCCAGTGAGTCTCTGTTTCTGTAAAGTTTTAATATGTTTAATACATATAGGGAAAGGCGTATAGAAGAATGAGTGGGTGTATAAGTGTGTGAATGGATGATTTTCTAGGTGCGTGACTGACTCTATAAGTGAGTCATTAAATGTATCTTACTGCAGACTAGTGACTAAACTGAGTGAATGTCTGTATCTGTCTGTCTGTTGGTGTATAAGTGGCTGCATGGTTTTGAGAATAGCTATATGAGTGTCTATATGGGTTATTGATTGGTTGTCTGAGTTTCTGTATGGGTGCCTGAGTGTTTGTGTGGGTAGGGTGTGTGTGACTCTGTGCATAGATGTGTGAGTGGGTGATTCTATGTGTGCCTAGTTTTAAGAGTGCATCTGTGATGGACTGTATGGTTGGGTGAGTGTATGTATGGGTGTGTTAGTGATTGAATGTATATCTCAGTGGTACATGTGTGAGTAACTACATATGTGAAAGGCAGGGTATATGTGTGTAAGAGTATATAACTGGGTATATGTGAGAGTGTGTGATTGTGAGAGAGGCTGTATGGATGAGTGTGTGCTTGTATCAGTAATTGTATAAGAGCGTAAGAATGTGGTAGTATTTTTATGAGTAAGTGAACTTGTGTGTGTATAACTGTATAGGTGAGTAAATTGGAGTGTGATTAATTATTTGCATGATTGACTAGGTGTGTGAGTATGTCTATGGATGATTGGCGGTGTCTGAGTGTCTATATAGGTGTATAAATGCATATGATAGTCCTGTACTGTGTGACTGTAAGTATGAGTGACTCTACAGGTGAGTGAGTGGAGGTCTGTGTAGACCTAAGAGTCAAAGAGTGGGTATGTAATTATTGGTATTGGAGTATCTATGGTTTTGAGAATGGCCATCTGAAATTTTGAGTCGGTGTATCAAAGGTTATATTAGGGTGTGAGAAGATGCACTAATTTATTACATGGATGATATCATCAGTGATGTCATCAGTGATGTCATCGGTGATGTCACTGACCATGTCATGAGTGATGTAATATGTGACATCAGCAGTGCTTTGCGGGGGCGAGCCAGTTATAGTTAGCTGAACTAACTATAATGGGGGAATTGCTAGGGTTTTGTACGAGGGAAATGTCCAGCTAACAATAACACCCCTGAAACCTATGGTTTTTTCAGTGAATTTCAAAGGTTTTTTTAAATGCTAATTCCTATCTATAATTTATCTCTAAAGCTATGATGTTTAATGATTTTCATTGATTTTCTAAATTTTTTAATTTCAGTGTGTCAATTCCTTTAATTATGTTTTTTTAAAATACTTTTTTATCACCTTTATTTTAACTTATTTTTTCAATTAATTCTTTTAAAAATGAAAAAATATTATTTATTTTTATTGGGTTTTTGTAAAAAAAATTGTTAATGTTTTAAAATATATTTGTATATGCTTTAAAATATTTTTTAAACTATATTTTAAAAACCTTATTTTTTCCATTTTTTGGGGATCCGCGCACCCTATGCGCACCGCTCTCGATCCCTACGCGAAAGCATCCGTGTACGGTATGTGTTGGGTACGTGTTTGGTGTGCGATTGCAATGCGACCGGTACGAAACTCCAAGCCTATACGCGACACGTACGATACACGTTACGCGACGCTTCCGCGCATCCGCGATGCGTCATATGCATGTGTGATGCGGTGGGTGCGCGAATTCCGCGAAATATTTAACATTTAAAAAAACATATATATATGTATTTCATGTGAATATTAATTGAAGACAAACTCGAAACTACTCATAAAAGTACTATATATTTACATCTAATCCTATATTCCTTTTAAATTCAATTTCGCGGATGCGCGCAGGGTGCGTGCTGCGTAAGCGCACGGTGCGCGGATCCCATGTGACCTGAAAAAAAGAGATTTGATTGGTTCATTACACTTCCTGTTTTAACTATTGAAAGACCCCACCCATTTTAATCATTCTTCTTAGACCTTCTTTGGAGGAGCAACTCTCTGCTGAGTAGAACTTTTTTTGGCTAGGTTTAAACTTAGTTCAATCTTTTTTGCAAAACAATGGCTTCAGGGCAGGAGGGATCTCCAGCATCTCAACATTCTTCTGGAGATGAATTTCTGGTTGAAGCACCACGCCCGGAAAGATATTCATCTATCGTCTGGAAATTTTTTACTTTTCCAGAGGGGCAATCCAAGACCAATGCCACCAAAGTGACATGCAAAATATGTCAAAGAGTGCTCTTCCGTGGTGATCCAGAAAAGAAGTACTCATGTGGTACAGCCAGCATGAAAAAACATCTCAAAACCATGCATCCAATAAACCTGGCACGTGAAGAATGCCGAAGAATGAGAGTTCTTCCTGGGCCTTCACAGACATCAGAGCCAAGTACTTCTCGCGTACATCCATCGGACCAACACCTGGACATCCGTCCTGAGTTTGCCACACTGAAAGTCCTCTGCTTGAAGTGTAATGCAGTGCTATGCTACGGAGAGCAATCTATTGACTTAATTTGCAGGATGCAAGAAAGCCATCATTGTTAGTTTTTTTGTTTGTTTTCCCCTGAAGTTCATTGTTTTGTTCCTCCAGTTCTGTTTTTTCCTTTTTTTTTCCAAGAAAATCCCCCAAAATTTAAAAATTGTTCAAAAAAACAAAAAAAAAATATAAAAGAAAAAAAAAATGTTCTTCTGAGAACTAACTTTCCTGGTTTAAAAAAAGAGCTATTTATTTGTTTGTTGGTGTGTGAAAGTTTAGATGAATGTATGTGTAGTACGTAATTGACTGAATGAATGCATTAATAGCGTATGGTGAATGTATAAGTGCAGAACTATGAGGAAGTGCTGCAGCATCACACAGTAACCTCTTTAACTGCAGTGTGCTGTAGTACTTCCGAAGCACAGGGATGCAACATATGTACATAAATATGTTGCACATCTATGCTTCTCTCTGCACGGCTGCTTAAATTGCAGCCATGTGGTGACACAAGCACCCTTGCACCATGGTGAAAGGATATCTGTGTCATGTGCTGGTTGTTTTTGTGCAGAAAGACACACCTTCCTGCACAAAAACAATCACTAAACGCATTTTTCTCCTTCAATGTATGCTGAACATTTTAGCATGCATTGAGGATTCAAAAATGAGGAGAAATGAAAACAATTCTCCTTGTTGTGCTTTCGTACACCAATTAGAGAATGGTGCAGCATTCACACACATATCGAGATTTATGATTTATGATAAATCTGGAGATGTGTCTTGTTCAATGAGTATTCAGTGCAATCATGCACAACACCACTTATAGAACAACCTTTCAACGCAAAGTGGTATGTATGTTGAGGTTGTATTTACATGGAGTAGAAAAAGTACACAGAGCGCCTTTTCCTCTCTTTGTAAATATGAAAGAGTGTCTTGTGCAATAACTATGTTACAAAAAGTGACATATTTCTGTTTTAAAATTGCTTCCGAATGATAGAAGGTAAGCACAGAGTTTTGTCTGCAAAGATGCTCAGCGGCGTCACTATAGGGGTGCGGGGGGTGCGGCCGCACTGGGTGACACCCTCACATGGGGTGACAGTGACACCCAGCAGGGCGCAGGGGGAGGGCGAAGGCAGTGCGGAGCGAGGTTGCCTGCCTCTGATCACCGAGTTGTGGGCCCATCTTTTGAGCTGTCGGGAGGCCTGCGAAGACGACTTTCAGTCACAGCAGCTCTGTGTACAAGCTGAGGCCTCTCGCCTGCTAGCCCGGCAGTTCTTCTCTTACTGAAGACAGTGGCTGCAAGAGGGGGTTCTCGCTCTCTTTCCTCTCCTTTCTTTTATTTGCTCCCCTGTGAAATGGATCCAAAAAAGAAAATCCCTTTTGCTGGAAAATCAATGTCGTATTTTTCTGACATTTAATTCCAAAGTGCAGCATCGGGAATAAAAGTTTAAAAATATGCAAAATAACTAAATAAAGTAAGACAGAGTGGTAGCAAACTGGCCAGATTGATTTTATTCACACCCAAACACATTAGCGCCACTTTTACAGAGTTTGCCAGTGAAGCGCTATTTTTGTTGTCTTGGCCTTGTTTTCCCAGGGCTTGGAACTAGTGCACCAATCCTGGAGGTACTGCAATGTGAGGATTGAAAAACAAAATTTGTACTGCTGCTCTGCATCTAGGGATGTTGTCTTTTTTTACCATACTGCTTACGTTTTGTAAGTATATAAGCAATGGTCATTGAAATGGGTCCATTCAGGGCCCTGTTGTCATGTCCTTAACTTTTCAGGCAAAAGCACTCACTGATTTCTGAACAGTGAGTGTAAAAGCGTTAAGGTAAGCATGTTGTTCCTGATTACATTTCACATGGTTTACAACATTTTGCATTCCCTATGATTGTTTGCTTTTTCCAGGATTCTGTCACTTTTTACTTGTAGGCCACATATTGCTCTTGCCCAGTGCGTAATTTAAATTGAGCCTCATCCAGGTGTTTATAGCTGGCAACAATTGGGTTGTAGTTAAAGGCAGTCGGAGTTTTTCTCAGTGGGGCAGTATGGTGTTCAGTGGGGGAGAGGATGTGGCACTATGGCCAGAGCTGCTGAATTTGGAACTGGGGAACCAGGCTCAGCCTTAATAACCAGTCAACCAGACCACTCTCCTGAGAGAGCACAATCCCATGATAGACCTAAGAAGGTTTCGCAAGACCTTAGAAGCCCTGGTGTCTTAGCACCAGCAGGTGGACCCTAGCATGACAAGTGTAGGTTAACCTTCAAGGCTTGTCCACCACAATCCATACTGAAGTTCACCTCCAGTCTTGCGGGCAGGCCTATGAAGCAGCACACCCTGGAACAACAGTGACCCTGTCACTGAGGTCACAGGACCCTTCAGAAGGGCCAGCTCTAGGGCGGTGCAACCGGTGTGACGGCACCAGGTGCTGACTTTAGGTGGTGGCATCATTTTTGCAAGTCTATTATGGTTTTAAAAGCGCTTGCTGTCCCTTTCCTGGCCTCCAGCAATTTTCGGTAACAATAAAAATGTCATGATGACTCTGGTGATTAATGTTCTTCCTAGAGAGAGGTCAGAATTTTGTCTAATGGAAGATTTGACTCATGGAAAGGTAGCTCAGAGGGTTAATGTACCTGCTCCAAAGAACATGTACCATGCAGATCACAAAGTGCACATAATGTAAATAGGCCAGTGGGCTACTGCTTTTGTCAGAGAGATCCTTTGTTAAATGCAGTTTATAAGTTAAAATCCTAACATAGAACAGTGAGCTATTAACTGCCATCTACTCCGCAGCAACACAAGTCACATTTTTTATTAACTTTTGATACGTTTGAGCTACAAACTAAATTTATTAGTTGAAATGGTCAGATCATGCTGCAGATCTTGCATTATGAGGCAAATATGGCAGAGCCATTATTATTTAGAAAACATTTGCAAACTAGGATTTTTAGCCATTCATGTTTGAACTGCTGTTGTGGAAAAGGGAGACAAATGGCTTGTGCTTTTTATCTTATTTGGGGACATTCTGTGATTAGAAGTATATCCCACTTTGTGAATACATTTTACTGTCAATAACTCATTATAACCTTAAATAATCATGTGTATCCATTGGTTGATAAAACTGGGCAGTGAAACCAAACAAATACAAAAAATTGGGATGTTTGCGCATTCTGGCCACACCTCTGGCTCCGCCCACTGATCCAATCCTTGGGTTATTCCCGCCCTCTGATTCTCCGCCCACAGTTCCCCAACTTTTTTCTCCCCACTTCGACCACTGATATATCGTGTTGCTGGATAGTGGGAACACCACACCAGTACAAAGTACCATACCTATGATATTATAAATTCCAATAAACTATTGACTAGCAGGTAGCCCACTGTACAACCTGATTAATGAGTCATTATCACACTGTTGTTAACAGGCACATTTTGTAAATATAGGACCTACATTTACAAACGTTACTAAGGATTCTGTATGGTCCCGTTATTTGCCAACTGTGTCCACTGGCGGATTCAGAGCGGAGGAGGTCCATGCGGTAAGTCGTGAGGGGGTGACACCATGAGATACCCGCACCGGGAGACACCAACCCTAGTGACGCCACTGAAGATGCTCAAACAAGAATGATTGAAATGATTGCGGTCCTTCAATAGGTACAATGGGAAATATTATGAACCACTCAAATCTGTTTTTTTGGAGGTCACATAATATCGGTAACAGAGAGATTTCAAAACTACATCGGTATAAACAGAGTGTTTTTGAAAACCTGTTTAATCTTTGTAGGTTCTTGCAGATCTGCCCATTCTGCATATTAATACTTAGTTAAACTTACCTTCACAGTAATAGAAATTAAAAATGGTATACATTTCTTTCAGATTTTTTTTGCAATGTAAATTGATGTAAACTGCTTATTTTATAATTAGGATCTGTAAAGAAAAGAAAAAATTGTTATAACATGTAATAATACATTTTTTACAACACAGCATAATTTCAACAAAGTAATTTGACTTTTTTGCTGTTCTCAGAATATATTGAATTTCACTAGAAATAGTGATTTCAATCGTACTCATCACTTAACAGCGGGCAAAAAAAAAACAATCAAAAAGATTGTTTAAAAAAAACCAACATGCTATTCTCAGTAAAGTACCACAAGATACAAATCACACATATATGAAATGCTAAAAACTATAAATGTTGTCTCTTAAAAATATTCATCGAGTCAATGAGCACAAAAAAGTCCATAATTCAAACATATACCTTTCCTTGAGGCCAAATGGTATTTTTGCACTCCTTTTTATGTAAATTGTCCAATGGTAGTCCTATTAAATTATAATAATAAATTCCTCAGAGAATGACTTATCTTCCTAAAACTTTGACTTTAAAAATATTAGGTAGGAATTAGGTAATTCCCTAGGCAAATGTTGTTTGAAAACCAACTGGGAATCATTACAAAGTGTCCAGCCTTTGTCACATTTTAGATAGGCAGTGTAATGTCCAGATGTGGTGGAAGGACCATCATGGAAGATTATTGCAATTGCTACAAAAGTCCTTCCTGATATTGATAGTTGTGTTGCTATAAACTGCTTTATTAAAGTATCCAATTTTCTTCCATCAGCTGTACAACGTTGCATCATAAAAATTATGTATTGTCCATGTTTTGTTAAAAATAATGTGGATAACATTTCTGATTTATATTGGCTACACTCTGTTTTGATTTGCACCTTTAACTGATTTATTGAAAGACACTGATTTACAGTCTGGTAATGTTAAATACAAAAATATTTCAGTGTCTACATTAGTGGTACATGTATACATGCATATTTTCACAATGATGTTCCCATTTGTAAGAAAGGCCAAAAATATTTTCTATTTCTACACCTTCATTTTAAAAAATGGTAAGCATTTACATTAAAAATTCCTGAGCATCTTGTTGGATATTTTGTGTAAATTGTGTAGAACCAGAACACACATCCAAAAGATTACGAACATCTGAAACAGATTGTATTTTACTTGTATCTGTTGTCAATTTTTCATAAACAGAACGCAACAGAGAACAAAATCTTTTTTGCCGATTCTGCATAATTTGTTCTTGCAAACCTTCAAGATAAAAAACACATTGACCACTATATTAGCATAGCAGTTGACAACTGAACTATTTTCAAACTGATAAGCAACAATCTCTTCAACAGTGTCCGATTTCTTTTTACTTGCAATCACACCATTATCTTGTTCTTTTCCCTTTTTGACACCTTCAGAACAGATATTCTCAAACCTTCTTTTTCGACCAATCACACGCTTTTCAAATACAGGATATTGACCTAAATTTGGAGCATACACCCTTCTTAACCTATTATACTCTTTTACACAGTTTGCATCTGCAGTAACCTGTGTCTCATCAAAATCAATCAAAAACAAACCAGATAATGTTCTGACTCGCGACAAAGCAACATATGCCATACCCTCTTTAAATACAGTAGATCCAATGTTCACCAATGCACTGTCTACACTTAATCCTTGAGATTTATGAATAGTCACTGCATGTGCCAGAGGAAATGGAAATTGTTTCCTACGGACATATAAATCTTTAACAAGCAAAAAACGAACTGAACAACGACCAATTTCTTTAACTTCTTCAATCTGATCAAATTTAATTTTTTTAAATTCAATTCCTTCTTTTTTCTGATTATTAACAAAATCCACCACTTTACCCATTGCGTCATTAGCTAACCCTTTTTCTACATCCAAATTACGCCTTAAAATTACCCGACCGTTTACACACGCATATAGCTGCCAATTCCGATCCGGTAAAAAAATTCCCCGTGCGACTCGTATCCGGTCTTTTTACCGAACAAATCGTACAAGTGCCGTACGAACTGGCAATCACGATTCGCATGGTAAAAAGTCCATACGAACCGCATCGGGAATGATTTCCCACACGTCCTCGGGTCGGAAAATGTGTCCGACACGTCCTCGGACGATTTACCGTACAAATGTGAAAGGTGAAGTCCAACCGAGGAATCACGATCCATCCCGTGCGTCCGATGTTACAACCGTATGGAAAAAACTAAGGGTGGGCGTAGTTCGCGAAGTAGCACTTCGCGAAGCTACGCAAAGTGAAGTTCGCACTACGCGAGCTACGCGTAGCACTTCGCGAACTGCGAAGTAACATGTTCGCACTGTGCAAGATGTTGTTTTCAATGATTGCACAGTGCGGACAAGCAACCGGCAGTGTGCAATCATTGAAAATGGCATCTTGCACAGTGCGAGCTGTAGTTTTCTGCTGCTCGAGTAGATTTTTACTCGAGCTGCAGCTTTCTCAACGCGAACTGGTAGTTTCTCATCGCGAGCGGTCGCGAGCATACGCGACCCCTCGCAATGAGAAACCTGACCTTCTCGCGTTGGGAATCTCGCCAGGAGGTTTATTTTCCATGCTCGCGATCGCGAACAAGGAAAAAGTCTCGCCAGGATGTCATTTTGCTTGCTCGCGGTCGCCAACTTGACGTTGAGGACTGCGAGCAAGCAAAAAATGACCGCAGCACTACGCAACACTACGCTACGCGTGTTCGCACTGTGCTACGTGCAGTTCGCGTAGCGCGAAGTAGCGCGAACTTCGCAAACTACGCGAGCGTAGCGTAGTGCTTCGCCCAGGCCTAGAAAAAACACCGTCCGCACCGAACTCCCATAGCAACCATGGAGACATACGCGCCCAACACACCCCCCGCCCCCGTACGTCCGAGACGTACCCCCGTGTATGTACACCCCCACCCGTGTATGTACACCCCTGTACGTTCGAGTCGTACCCCCACCCCTGTACGTGTCGTACCACCGTCTATGTACACCCCAGTACGTTCCAGTCGTACCCCCACCCCTGTACGTGTCGTACCACCGTCAATGTACACCCCAGTACGTTCCAGTCGTACCCCCACCCCTGTACGTGTCGTACCACCGTCAATGTACACCCCAGTACATTCCAGTCGTACCCCCACCCCTGTACGTGTCGTACCACCGTCTATGTACACCCCAGTATGTTCCAGTCGTACCCCCACCCCTGTACGTGTCGTACCACCGTCAATGTACACCCCAGTACGTTCGAGTCCTACCCCCACCCCTGTACGTGTCCGACCCCCATGTATGTACACCCCAGTACGTTCGAGTCGTACCCCCACCCCTGTACATGTCGTACCACCGTCAATGTACACCCCAGTACGTTCCAGTCGTATCCCCACCCCTGTACGTGTCGTACCACTGTCTATGTGCACCCCAGTACGTTCCAGTCCTACCCCCACCCCTGTACGTGTCGTACCACCGTCTATGTACACCCCAGTACGTTCCAGTCGTACCCCCACCCCTGTACGTGTCGTACCACCGTCTATGTACACCCCAGTACGTTCCAGTCCTACCCCCACCCCTGTACGTGTCCGACCCCCATGTATGTACACCCCAGTACATTCGAGTCGTACCCCCACCCCTGTACGTGTCCGACCCCCATGTATGTACACCCCAGTACGTTCGAGTCGTACCCCCACCCCTGTACGTGTCGTACCACCGTCTATGTACACCCCAGTACGTTCCAGTCCTACCCCCACCCCTGGACGTGTCGTACCACCGTCAATGTACACCCCAGTACGTTCGAGTCCTACCCCCACCCCTGTACGTGTCCGACCCCCATGTATGTACACCCCAGTACGTTTGAGTCGTACCCCCACCCCTGTACGTGTCGCACCACCGTCAATGTACACCCCAGTACGTTCGAGTCCTACCCCCACCCCTGTACATGTCGTACCACCGTCAATGTACACCCCAGTACGTTCCAGTCGTACCCCCACCCCTGTACGTGTCGTACCACCGTCTATGTACACCCCAGTACGTTCCAGTCGTACCCCCACCCCTGTACGTGTCGTACCACCGTCTATGTACACCCCAGTACGTTCCAGTCGTACCCCCACCCCTGTACGTGTCATACCACCGTCTATGTACACCCCAGTACGTTCCAGTCCTACCCCCACCCCTGTACGTGTCCGACCCCCATGTATGTACACCCCAGTACATTCGAGTCGTACCCCCACCCCTGTACGTGTCCGACCCCCCATGTATGTACACCCCAGTACGTTCGAGTCGTACCCCCACCCCTGTACGTGTGGTACCACCGTCTATGTACACCCCAGTACGTTCCAGTCGTACCCCCACCCCTGTACGTGTCGTACCACCGTCAATGTACACCCCAGTACGTTCCAGTCGTACCCCCACCCCTGTACGTGTCGTACCACCGTCAATGTACACCCCAGTACGTTCGAGTCCTACCCCCACCCCTGTACATGTCCGACCCCCATGTATGTACACCCCAGTACGTTCGAGTCGTACCCCCACCCCTGTACGTGTCGTACCACCGTCAATGTACACCCCAGTACATTCCAGTCGTACCCCCACCCCTGTACGTGTCATACCACCGTCTATGTACACCCCAGTACGTTCCAGTCCTACCCCCACTCCTGTACGTGTCGTACCACCGTCTATGTACACCCCAGTACGTTCCAGTCGTACCCCCACCCCTGTACGTGTCGTACCACCGTCTATGTACACCCCAGTACGTTCCAGTCCTACCCCCACCCCTGGATGTGTCGTACCACCGTCAATGTACACCCCAGTACGTTCCAGTCGTACCCCCATCCCTGTACGTGTCGTACCACCGTCCATGTACACCCCAGTACGTTCCAGTCCTACCCCCACCCCTGGACATGTCGTACCACCGTCAATGTACACCCCAGTACGTTCCAGTCCTACCCCCACCCCTGTACGTGTCCGACCCCCATGTATGTACACCCCAGTACGTTCCAGTCCTACCCCCACCCCTGTACGTGTCGTACCACCGTCTATGTACACCCCAGTACGTTCCAGTCGTACCCCCACCCCTGTACGTGTCGTACCACCGTCAATGTACACCCCAGTACGTTCCAGTCGTACCCCCACCCCTGTACGTGTCGTACCACCGTCAATGTACACCCCAGTACATTCCAGTCGCACCCCCACCCCTGTACGTGTCGTACCACCGTCTATGTACACCCCAGTACGTTCCAGTCGTACCCCCACCCCTGTACGTGTCGTACCACCGTCAATGCACACCCCAGTACGTTCGAGTCCTACCCCCACCCCTGTACGTGTCCGACCCCCATGTATGTACACCCCAGTACGTTCGAGTCGTACCCCCACCCCTGTACGTGTCGTACCACCGTCAATGTACACCCCAGTACGTTCCAGTCGTACCCCCACCCCTGTACGTGTCGTACCACTGTCTATGTACACCCCAGTACGTTCCAGTCCTACCCCCACCCCTGTACGTGTCGTACCACCGTCTATGTACACCCCAGTACGTTCCAGTCGTACCCCCACCCCTGTACGTGTCGTACCACCGTCTATGTACACCCCAGTACGTTCCAGTCCTACCCCCACCCCTGTACGTGTCCGACCCCCATGTATGTACACCCCAGTACATTCGAGTCGTACCCCCACCCCTGTACGTGTCCGACCCCCATGTATGTACACCCCAGTACGTTCGAGTCGTACCCCCACCCCTGTACGTGTCGTACCACCGTCTATGTACACCCCAGTACGTTCCAGTCCTACCCCCACCCCTGGACGTGTCGTACCACCGTCAATGTACACCCCAGTACGTTCGAGTCCTACCCCCACCCCTGTACGTGTCCGACCCCCATGTATGTACACCCCAGTACGTTTGAGTCGTACCCCCACCCCTGTACGTGTCGCACCACCGTCAATGTACACCCCAGTACGTTCGAGTCCTACCCCCACCCCTGTACATGTCGTACCACCGTCAATGTACACCCCAGTACGTTCCAGTCGTTCCCCCACCCCTGTACGTGTCGTACCACCGTCTATGTACACCCCAGTACGTTCCAGTCGTACCCCCACCCCTGTACGTGTCGTACCACCGTCTATGTACACCCCAGTACGTTCCAGTCGTACCCCCACCCCTGTACGTGTCATACCACCGTCTATGTACACCCCAGTACGTTCCAGTCCTACCCCACCCCTGTACGTGTCCGACCCCATGTATGTACACCCCAGTACATTCGAGTCGTACCCCCACCCCTGTACGTGTCCGACCCCCCATGTATGTACACCCCAGTACGTTCGAGTCGTACCCCCACCCCTGTACGTGTGGTACCACCGTCTATGTACACCCCAGTACGTTCCAGTCGTACCCCCACCCCTGTACGTGTCGTACCACCGTCAATGTACACCCCAGTACGTTCCAGTCATACCCCCACCCCTGTACGTGTCGTACCACCGTCAATGTACACCCCAGTACGTTCGAGTCCTACCCCCACCCCTGTACATGTCCGACCCCCATGTATGTACACCCCAGTACGTTCGAGTCGTACCCCCACCCCTGTACGTGTCGTACCACCGTCAATGTACACCCCAGTACATTCCAGTCGTACCCCCACCCCTGTACGTGTCATACCACCGTCTATGTACACCCCAGTACGTTCCAGTCCTACCCCCACCCCTGTACGTGTCGTACCACCGTCTATGTACACCCCAGTACGTTCCAGTCGTACCCCCACCCCTGTACGTGTCGTACCACCGTCTATGTACACCCCAGTACGTTCCAGTCCTACCCCCACCCCTGGATGTGTCGTACCACCGTCAATGTACACCCCAGTACGTTCCAGTCGTACCCCCATCCCTGTACGTGTCGTACCACCGTCCATGTACACCCCAGTACGTTCCAGTCCTACCCCCACCCCTGGACGTGTCGTACCACCGTCAATGTACACCCCAGTACGTTCCAGTCCTACCCCCACCCCTGTACGTGTCCGACCCCCATGTATGTACACCCCAGTACATTCGAGTCGTACCCCCACCCCTGTACGTGTCCGACCCCCATGTATGTACACCCCAGTACGTTCGAGTCGTACCCCCTCCCCTGTACGTGTCGTACCACCGTCTATGTACACTCCAGTACGTTCCAGTCCTACCCCCACCACTGGACGTGTCGTACCACCGTCAATGTACACCCCAGTACGTTCGAGTCGTACCCCCACCCCTGTACGTGTCGCACCACCGTCAATGTACACCCCAGTACGTTCGAGTCCTACCCCCACCCCTGTACGTGTCGTACCACCGTCAATGTACACCCCAGTACGTTCCAGTCGTACCCCCACCCCTGTACGTGTCGTACCACCGTCTATGTACACCCCAGTACGTTCCAGTCGTACCCCCACCCCTGTACGTGTCGTACCACCGTCTATGTACACCCCAGTACGTTCCAGTCGTACCCCCACCCCTGTACGTGTCGTACCACCGTCTATGTACACCCCAGTACGTTCCAGTCCTACCCCCACCCCTGTACGTGTCCGACCCCCATGTATGTACACCCCAGTACATTCGAGTCGTACCCCCACCCCTGTACGTGTCCGACCCCCCATGTATGTACACCCCAGTACGTTCGAGTCGTACCCCCACCCCTGTACGTGTCGTACCACCGTCTATGTACACCCCAGTACGTTCGAGTCCTACCCCCACCCCTGTACGTGTCCGACCCCCATGTATGTACACCCCAGTTTGTTCGACTCGTACCCCCACCCCTGTACGTGTCGTACCACCGTCAATGTACACCCCAGTACGTTCCAATCGCACCCCCAACACAACCTTCTAAGTACGGAGCGCACCCCAGGCCCCAACATCACAACCGCATGTACGAGTCGTACCAAGCCACACACAAGGACAGCACCGTACAACCAAATGGCCCATGTACACACCGTACACACGCTCAAAACGCACGTACACAACCAGGACAAAACAAAACAACACAAGAATACACTATTCGAATGGCACAAAGCCACTAAACATGGCCAACAAACACTAAAAAAACACATTCACTGACCTGCAACTGCCAAAAACAAACAGAGGCCCAAAACACCACCACTCCTTATAACACACCCACCCAAACTTCAAACACAGCCACACCCACCAATGGACCAATAAAAAGGGCCCACACACACAAACCATGAGCCTTTGCAACAGACTCACTGCTGCCAGACACCACAGAACCATACTACAAGCTTCACCACACCTTACACTTGCACACCTTCACACAACCACCTTCACAAACACCCCCTCATCACATTCACACACACACACCTGCACAACCACACCCACACACCCACAACCATCCACACACCCCCCCCACCATCCACACCCACACCCCTCACCATGCCCACTAACAAGAATCCAAAGTTCAGTAACCGAGAGTTGGAGGTCCTTGTTGATGAAATCCTCAGAGTCGAGCCACAGCTCTTTGGAACATTGGTCAGACAGACCAGCATGGCAGCAAAAACAGCCATGTGGCAGACCTTCGTCGATGCTGTGAATGCTGTTGCGGACACCAGAAGGACCAGGCAGGAATGCCAAGCCAGGTGGTACGATCTGCAGAGGAGGGTCCGAGCCAAGATGCTGGAGGAACACAACCAGGCCAACGCCACTGGAGGAGGGCCCTCCCGCAGACCCGTACACTACCAGCCCTGGGAGGAGAGGGTGATGGCCATACAGCCGGTGGAGGCAGTCGAAGGATTAGGAGGACTCCGAGACCCGGGTGAGTACACGAACAACGCACCTCACATGGGGGGGACCTCATCCACAACCAAACTCACAAACAGGCACGCAACCACCCCAACCTATCGCATGACTCAACCACACTCCATGAACACGCACATGCCACTGGCGCCACCATGCCCCATGCACCCAGCTGGACAATGTCAAGTCACAGGCCACAGAAGACACCAACACATGACACGGTAACCCGGATGGCGGGAGGGTGGGCCCCAAAAATCACATAGTGCAACTCAGAAGCAGACAACAATGCCCTCTGCCCATATGGCCCAGGTCACAGCCAGACAAACAGTGTGTCCCCACACAGGAAAGACTCGCCAGCAAATTGCGGACGCCTTGCATCAACACATGGGGGTGAAGGCACTGTTTTGCACATGACAGCAGCTAATGAACAGCCAACACTGTGAAAGAGTGGCAGCACACACAACCACAGCAGCAGCGCACACACAGACACTACACCCAATGTGTGCCTGGAGATCAGAAACAAACTCACATCAACAAGCCAAGGGCCATTCAAAGGACTGGAAAAAGTGTGTGTCTAGGAAGCTGGGCTGAGGTGACAGAGGGTGACACGCAGAGGGAGGGAGAGGGGGACAGAGAGGGAGGGAGAGGGGGACAGAGAGGGAGGGAGACACAGGGACACGGACAGAGGGAGGAGGCTGACACACAGAGGGAGGGAGAGGGGGACAGAGAGGGAGGGAGACACAGGAAGATGGACAGAGGGAGGAGGCTGACACACAGAGGGAGGGAGAGGGGGACAGAGAGGGAGGGAGAGGGGGACAGAGAGGGAGGGAGAGGGGGACAGAGAGGGAGGGAGACACAGGGACATGGACAGAGGGAGGAGGCTGACACACGGAGGGAGGGAGAGGGGGACAGAGAGGGAGGGAGACACAGGGAGACGGACAGAGGGAGGAGGCTGACACACAGAGGGAGGGAGAGGGGGACAGAGAGGGAGGGAGACACAGGAAGACGGACAGAGGGAGGAGGCTGACACACAGAGGGAGGGAGAGGGGGACAGAGAGGGAGGGAGAGGGGGACAGAGAGGGAGGGAGAGGGGGACAGAGAGGGAGGGAGACACAGGGACACGGACAGAGGGAGGATGCTGACACACAGAGGGAGGGAGAGGGGGACAGAGAGGGAGGGAGACACAGGGAGAGCAAATCAGCCATGTGGTGTGTGGGAATGTATGCTCGTCAGCAGGTAGACTGCGTGCATGTAGCCAAGGGTGGCCAGTGCCAGAACCCCCCCTCTTCACCATGGCAAAACACAGGGCCATGTCACAACCTGTTCACGAGCACAACGACAGCTACCTGCATTATATAAGTGTGTGGATCCACTTCATGTGCACATGTACAGTGCTACACGGAAGGCGCCAATGCATGGCTCTCCACACCTGCCCACTCCACTGCTGACTGCAGTCACACTTGACGCAGCAAGTAAGACTGTGCCACACATAGTTAAAGGGGCCAAAGTGGTGCCCAAGGGACACACCCATGCACAAGTGCACTGTGAGTGGAATGCAAGACAGATCCTAATTCCAAGAGGAAAAGTGCCAACTTTGAAACTGATGAAACATGGATGTTGCATGGACCAAAATTAACATTGTCTCTCTCACACACAGGTCAACGTCGTGGTTCACCCCCCAACACTGGGGGGGAAGACTCACAGGACCCGGATCTGCGGGAGCCCAATCCCACCGGCAGCGACGACTCTCACCACTCTGTGGACGACCCCGACCGACCTGGCCCCTCTGGTGTCCAACGACCTGCAGCACCTGCGTCAGGTACAACTGTGCCAACCACCACCCCCACTCCTGCCACATCCCAGGAGACACCCAGGATCCCTGCCCCACCACCACAATGCAGCCAGGCTGGCCAGGAGGGACACGGTGTCCCGGGCACCCAGGAGGAGGCAGGCGACAACGCCAATGCCACCCCTCAGGGGTCCCGGAGACCCGATGTACCCACAAGGGCAGGCCAGGTGCAAGTGGGCAGGGGTGGTGGGAGTGGAGGACGGCGGAGGCGCGAGCCTGACCAGTTGGCTGGGGAACCGGTATTTTCCCATGTCCGTAACATCCTGGACACATACCGGCAGGACACCACGGGCCTGGCCCAGGTTGTGTCCGTCCTCGAGGGGATCAAGACCTAGCAGGCCCAGCAACATGCGGAGCTACATGCCTGTCTACTGCAACACCAACGGAGGATGGAGGACAGACAGGCTGAGCAAGTGACGGTGTTCCAGGGGATTCACGATACACTCCGTCGGATGGCCGACAACATGGGCAACCCTCCCTGTGCCAGACGGCGTAGAACATCACCACCCACAGGGAGGGATCAGGAGGAGGAGGAGACATCCGACGGAGCATCCCAAACATCGTCACGGCCTGCTTCTGAGGGTCCCAACAGGAGGCCGGGTCGTCCACGGAAAGGACCGTGAGGGTCAGCGCTACATCACTATCTCCCAGGACACCTGGCCTGACACCTGGCCCACTGGAGCAACAGCATCACAGCATCAAGAGACATTCTCTGCCACATGGCCCTGCTGGTCACTGTCTGACCAATGTTGACAAAGACTGTGGCATGGACAATGAGGATTTCCAATGGCAAGGACACCAACTCCCCTACTGAACTTTGGATTCCATACTCCCGGAAAGCCCCTCACTTTATCCCCCCCCCCAAATAAAATATCACACCATGAAGAGAAGATGCCTGCTGGTTGCATTATTACCTTACATGTGTGTTGTAAAGTCTAAACATGCCTGAGTTCTCTTTTGACTTCAACCATCCACACCCTGGGGCCTGAGTCTGGCACAGGACACACGGGTCACAGTGTATTAGGCAAGACAGACATGGAGCACCATACACACCCGTGATGGGCCCAACCAGCTGAGGGGGTGGCCGCACAACCGTGCTGACAGACACATTGAGTACAGCAACAGTCATGCGCAGAGGTCAGGGATCATGTGGAGTGTCCTGGGGGGCACCCAGGTATGTGTAGACAGGTGGCAGAACCATGTCCTGCAAGCTTGAGTCCGGTGGATGCAGAGAATGGGGCCTGGCCAACGTTGGATGAGTGGGGATGGCACATGTCACAATACCCACACAGTCATGGACATCATGCCCAATACACAGTCTCAGCCCACACACACAGCTTGCATCTTGCTACTCGACACATCGACACATAGCCACTATCCGGGAAAACCATGCCAGACATGCTGGATGCACCGTGGCAACACACCAGCATTGACTGAGAAGAGGCACCTTGGAGGCATAGGGACACCTTTATTAGTCATGTTTTCGTGATTGCAGAGGCAACTTGAAGTACACATGAACACATCATGTGGAGTGACATGTGGGTCCAACACTGGCACCCCCCTTCTGCAGCACAAATGCGTGATAGCCATGGAACTGGCACACAATTGTCGGCCAACAGCTAAACACCCACAGCTGCTCACGGAGAGACTGCCATACACCATTGATCCGCTGATGTAGAAGTCCCACACCATGTCAAGCCAAAGCAAACCGTATGTGTCCGAGGGCAGTGTTACACACATTGATGCCATCATCACAATCCACTATCCCATCACTGATGACTGTCAACAAGTCTGACCATCTATTCAGGTGTACCCAGCTGCATGTTATGTGTACCATGGTGATGCTACATGTCTGCAGAGGAACCAAACATCGACAGGGGCAGTGTGCATACATCGTGAACAACTGCCACACCCAATACACCCCTGATGCATCCCTTACCCTAAGGAGACTTCCAAACGTGTCCGTGCCTGTAACGCTGAGTCAGCCCACGATGACGTGTCCATGAGGAATAGCAGTGCCACAACAATGCAACCAGCAGACGGCATGCGCAAGTACCTGGGGAAGAGAGACACACAAGAAGTCAGCCACAAAAAGCACAGCCACTTGCATGTGCATTTACTCGACACATGTATGGATGACAACATGCTAGGTCACAATTATGACTGGGGAAATACAACCATCACTGCCACCATCACTCCAGTGACACACCCACACACACCTCTGACTCACGTCCCATACATGCAGGTGGAGACACACATCACAACACATGCCACACGGGGACCAATGTGTGCACACTCAGACACTGGTACTCACCACTAAGCAAAGAAGTCGCGTATGAGCTGAGTCCGGATGTCCTCTTGCGGCTCCACATCCTCCACATCACTAGCCCCATTGCCAAGCCCTTCGTCCTCCACGGGTGGATGGTCCTCGTCATCTTGATCCAGGATGAGTGGCACAGCTTTCTCAACTGCCATGTTGTGCAGCATGCAGCAGACCATGAAGATCTTGCAGACCTTCGCAGGGGCATATGGGAGTGCGCCGCCGGTCTTGTGGAGGCTCCGAAATCGGCTCTTCAGCAGGCCAAACGTCCTCTCTATCACTCGCCTTGTCCGGCCATGGGCGGTGTTGTAGCGGAGCTGGGCCGGCGTGATGGGGTTGCGGAGAGGTGTGAGCAGCCATGGCATGTTGGGATAGCCAGCGTCCCCTACATGGGAAGCACATGGACATCGTTAGAAGTGGTGAAGCGGTCGTGCTGGTAGGCTATGCAAAATACAGGACAGACAGACTGTACCCACCAACAACACATGCTCTTTCGTTGCGCAGCTGCATCATCATTTCAGGCATCCTGCTACGCCTCATGATGTAGGCATCGTGTGCTGATCCTGGAAAACGAGCACAGACATGTGAAATCACCATGTTGGACAGACACACCACAAGGGCATTGATGGAGTGGTAGTGCTTCCGATTGCGGTACGCTACCTTCCGTGCGTGTGGTGGTACCAAAGCTACATGTGTCCCATCTATGGACCCAATGACATGGGGCATCCCTCCCAGGGCATAGAATCCACGCTTGACCGCAGTCAACTGTTCAGGGGTTGGGAACTTGATGAAGTCATCCAGGTGAATCAACATGGCCTCTAAGAAATCATGCAGCACACGGCAGAACATGCTCTGGGACATGCCACCAACATGAGCTATGGTATATTGAAAGGTACCCGTGGCAAGAAAATGTAGGGCAGCCATTACCTTCAGCTGGGGTGTCAGTGCCGTAGGATACCTGTGCTGCGGTTGCAGGTGTGGTGCCAGTCTCGCCGTCAACTCCAGAATCAACGGTTGGGGGAAGCGGTAGCACCGGATACTATCATTCTCCCGCATGGCAGCCAAGTCCGGAATTGGTCGGGCAAGAGGCGGCGCTCTGCAGTAATTTGGAAGTGACAAGGAAGAGTGAGTGCACTACGACAACAATTCATATGTACTGAGCACATGTTAATCTGTCAATACACATATGCTACATAGGGAGTCAGGTATGTGCTACATGCCCTGGACACGTATGGCTGCCAGGTGACACTCCTACCAAGACCCAGCTACACACGGAGATTGAGAACCTCCCCATGCCATGCCATGGGAATAGCTGTGTCCCAGTGCAAGTGAACAGCCAGACGCAAGACAGGAGTGACATACGCCCACACATCAGCAGAAGTAGGATGCCGATTGCAGAGACTGGTAGCGGAACACTAGAGCCACAGGTCACATGACATTACACTAGGACAGCCCACACACCTTGCCATGAAGGTGCACATGTCATGACTCACCACACATTCATTGTGAGGATGCAGACATGTCCTTGTCACGCTACTCCGTGTCCCATGCATACATGTGCACCTCACATCCGATACCACATGTGGCATGGTGTGCGGAACAGTGTGCAATGTCAATCTACACACAGACACATGTTGGTTGCTGCAACAGCTGCAGCTTTTGAGGGTGCTCCAACATCAACCTGATGGGAAGCCCCCACACATACATGACATAGTCACATTGTGCACCGTGGGTAGTGACAAGTCAGGTGTGGTAACCCCTGTACCGGGCATCAGGGGACACTTCCGTGTGTTGGTGTCCGTGCCATGCCAGTGACACTTATCCCAAGTGTGCAGTACGACATGCACACATGTCAAAGGAGTCAAGGGCATGCCTGGCACACATTGCACCGTCACACAGTACATCTGTACACATCTCATCATACATCTGGTGCCTTCTCGACTCAGGAGTAATGTTCCACATCACAGCCTGTCACACCTGTGCCCCACACATGTAGTAATGCACAGACGATGCCTTGATGTCCATTCATGGACAAGTATGTCCATCCATGGACAAGTATGTCCGCCCTATTCCTACCTGTGTGCCGCCTGTCACCACTGTGATGTGTGAAAACCGCCGTACTGCTGCTAAGAGGGCCTGTGTACGTTCCCATATCACTATGGGAGTGCTGCCGTATGTGTACCCATCGTGATGGCGAGCGTACAGGCATGTGTACGGTCCGTACCACTACGAGTACGCATACGCAGGAACACCCATAGTGGTAGGGCCGTACGCACACCTGTACGCTCCCTATCACTATGGGTGTCCTCGCGTATGCGTACTCGTAGTGGTACGGGCCGTACACACGCCTGTACGCTCCCTATCACTATGGGTGTCCTCGCGTATACGTACTCGTAGTGGTAAGGGCCGTACACACGCCTGTACGCTCCCTATCACTATGGGTGTCCTCGCGTATGCGTACACGTAGTGATTGTGAGCGTACAGGCGTGTGTACGGTCCGTACCACTACGAGTACGCATACGCAAGAACACCCATAGTGGTAGGGCCGTACGCACGCCTGTACCCTCCCTATCACTATGGGTGTCCTCGCGTATGCGTACTCGTAGTGGTACGGGCCGTACACACGCCTGTACGCTCCCTATCACTATGGGTGTCCTCGCGTATGCGTACTCATAGTGGTACGGGCCGTACACACGCCTGTACGCTCCCTATCACTATGGGTGTCCTCGCGTATGCGTACACGTAGTGATAGTGAGCGTAAAGGCGTGTGTACGGCCCGTACCACTACGAGTACGCATACGCGAGGACACCCATAGTGATAGGGAGCGTACAGGCATGTGTACGGCCCGTACCACTACGAGTACGCATACGCGAGGACACCCATACTGATAGGGAGCGTACAGGCGTGTGTACGGCCCGTACCACTACGAGTACGCATACGCGAGGACACCCATAGTGATAGTGAACGTAGGCACGCGTGTACGGGCCGTTGCAATGCATTTGGGGTGCCCTAGGGCCCCGGAACGCACCGTACCTGTGTGTGAAGCTCCAAATTACATAGGGGACACATGAGGGACAAGTATTAAGGCCTACATGCATGCTGGTTGTCATGGAGACCAAGTTCAAATTTTGAATTTGTTCTGGAAGGTGCACAGCAGAAGTCAGTTGGAATGAATCTACTTTGTTGCAATGTGTTTGTGGGGCTGACATCATGCAGGAGAAAAAAACCGATAGAGAACCCACAGACTGCTAGGTTTGAAGGGATTGGAGGAAACATAGGATGCAAATGTGAGTGACCAATCACTCTGTACTCCTGTGCATGAGATGGGCCAGCAAGGCAGATATAAGGCAGCCAGGTCCCATGAGGGAGCACTCGCCTGCACATCTCTGTATTCCACGACCCAGCTGCTGCTACTGATTCCCTGGAACCATGTCAAAGGCTGTGGAGAGGTCACAGCCATTCACCCTGGAGGAGAACATGGCTTTGGTGGAAGTGATCCTCCCACGGTACCCCATGCTGTATGGGCGACCAGGTTATCAGGTGAGTGCAGTGTCCACTGGCACAGACTGTGTCCCTTTTTTGTGACCGTGACTTCTGCCATTGTGTCCAGGTGTGACACACATGCTATGTACTGTAGGGGGGTCCCAGGGGGGGGGATGCCTGATGTCTCCCAGCAGTGCCCTGAGACAGGAGGGGTGGGTGCAGAGTCCTCCCAGCAGTGCCCTGAGACAGGAGGGGTGGGTGCAGAGTCCTCCCAGCAGTGCCCTGAGACAGGAGGGGTGGGTGCAGAGTCCTCCCAGCAGTGCCCTGAGACAGGAGGGGTGTGTGCAGAGTCCTCCCAGCAGTGCCCTGAGACAGGAGGGGTGTGTGCAGAGTCCTCCCAGCAGTGCCCTGAGACAGGAGGGGTGGGTGCCTATCACTCCCAGCAGTGCCCTGAGACAGGAGGGGTGGGTGCTGAGTCCTCCCAGCAGTGCCCTGAGACAGGAGGGGTAGGTGTGATGCACAGTGTGAGCCTGGCTCATTGATTGTGTAGTTGCCCGCATTCCACCTGTGTCCTTTTCAATGGCACGTACTGCTTTTGCCCTTCCCCCAGAGGATCATGTCCCTATGACAAAGGTGCAATGCGTTGGATGCACACTATGCCTTGTTGTAAACAGCAAATGTGTTCTAATCTGTGTCCCTGTGACATGTGCAAGGTGTATTGATGTAGTGTCACTTGTTCATCCTCACAGTTAGACGCCTCTGCCAAGGAGCAGATATGGCTGGACGCCGTCAGCGCCGTGAGGAGTGCGGATGGTCGGAGGCGGCACCTGTCCCAGGTGAGGAAACGCTGGCAGGATATCCGGTGCTGGACGCGGAGGATCGCACGGGTCCTGCTGGGGGACTCACCTGAGAGCCACAAGAACCGCGGGCGCCGCCGTCTCTCCCACATCCAGAAACGTGTGCTGGCGGTGGTCTTTCCTGACTTGGACAGGCGTCTACAGGACATGCAGCAGCCGGAAGGGGGTAGGTACATGTGTGTGTTTGTTGTGTTTCACCAGCATTTGTAAGTGCACTGTTCCATGGATACACTTCCAGGGTTTATGGTGCTGTGCAGATCCTGTTCCCCACAGTATTGCAGTGCTCTCCTGCCTCCCTTCCCCTCCTTGCAATGTGTTCCCTGGTCTGTGTGTAGTCACTCCATCACAAGGTTATGTAGCCTGACACCTTCTCCAAGTGTACAATGCCTGCAGCATCATGTGTGGGGGTGGTGTGTAACAGGTTTTGTGACCTTGCCTGTGCCCTGTCCAGTTCTGGACTTGTGGGTTCCATGTCAGTTAGCACTAATGAGTCCAGACATGGGAGTTAATCTCTCGAGTGCCAGGCCTTCCAGCAGGCATGTCCCATGTGGTGGCCTGTGACATGATGTGCATGAGTGTGCGTTACGCATAGTGCAGGGATGTTAGCGTGTGTTGCAGTCATTCCCATTCAGGAGCATGGAGTTGTGTGGCCACTACTGTCCCCAGGGGCATATTTTCCTAGGTATCATGTGTGTAATCCGGGAATGTCGACAATCTCTGTGTCTACAGCATAGGTTGTGCTCTGTGCCATTGTCCCCTGGCACCATGTTTCTTGACGTGAGATGTATTACAAGTGTCCACTGTCCAGCCTGACCTCATTTTCAAAGTACATACTCACGGTGGCCATTGCCTGTGTGTCTTGTTGCAATCATCTGATGATGCCCATTTGTACATGATTATTTGGACAGGCGCACCTTGGGTATTTGGTGTGCAATCTTGAATTGTTGCATCCCATGTGTATTTCACCCAGACTAAGAGATGTAAGTGCTTCCTGTGTCTCCACAGATTTGTCTCATGTAGGGGGTGGGTGGGGCGGCCATGGCCTACATGTCAAAACCTGTCATCTCCTTGCTCGGACTGGCCAGTGTGTGATGTTTGTCTGGACATACACTCAAGGTGCAGCGTGCCAGTCAGGGTGGGCATGTTCTCAGTATTACCTATGCTGCATGTGCCTCTAGTTCCTGGATTTGGTCCCTGCTCATCCCAATTTCCTGCCACGCTGTGTGGTGCAGATGCAGTGCTGTATTGTCCCCAGGGCCTTGCTCCTCAGTCAGAATACCATGTCATCTCATTTGCTATTGTGTCATGCTCTCCATAGTTTTTCCATGGCATGGTGGGTCACACAACTGTGTCTTGCAGGGCCTACGTATGTACCTTGTTTTGTAGTTGTAACTCATCCTTTGTTTCAGGCTATGCACTGTAACCTACGTAGATTTGACTCATGTGACATATGTATACAGGTGTATGATTAATTTCTGTCCCTTCACCCTGCCCACAGCATCGTCGGGGGACACGGAGGGAGAAATGGACACAGACGGCGCGGAGGGACCGAGCACCAGTGCCAGCGGTGACATCGGGGCTGGCACTTCGAGTGGGACTGAGGCGGAGGAGAGTGAACCCGGGGACCTGTCGACTGGCACAACAGAGTATGAAGCTGACGGGTCCGAGGATGATCTCTCCGAGTGGGCGGTGGCTGCACCACCATCTGACAGCAGCCCTACATCTGGCACCGCCCCCTCCATTGGCATCAGCCGCCTCCCACGTGCTCGTGTCCCTTCCCAACGTGCCCGGTCACCACATGTCTCCTTCCTGCCAGGCACCGCACCCCCTGCCCCTGTCTCCACTGCTGCCGCCAATGCTGAGTCTGTGGACATCCAGCGGCAGTTGCAGATTGGTCAGACTGCGATCCTTAATGTCCTCCATGGCCACAGCCAGGTCCTCAACAACATGGAGGTATACTTGGAGGGCATTCACTCATCGCAGGCTGACCAACGCAGCTTGCTGAGGTCGATAGACTCGACACTGACTGCAGCAGTGGGTCTCCTGCAGCGCTACGTCCCACCCCCTACCCCTGCTCCTTCCACAATTCCCACTCCCATGCCTGTCCCACATACACCCAGACGTAAGCATGTACCCACCACAACAGACACAGGCACCACACCAGCAGGGAAGGTCCGCCACACACCTCCTGACACTCACACACAGGGTGCAGTAGGCACACCCACTGGGTCGGGGGGCAAACGTGTGACACGCAGCCAGAGTGGGAGTCCGCATTCCACCCAATCCACTCCCTCCAAATCCCCTCCCCTCAGCTCTCCTGGCCACATCTCCCCCAAAGACTCCTTCATGGCCGCTCTGTCCCTGAGCCCCACAGTGACACCACCCCGCAAGCGGTCAAGGAGGTCCCCGGTCAGGGTGCTTGAGTCCCCCCCCTGTCCACACCCTCCCCCAGTGGCGCTGCGACCCATCCCTCTGACCCCCCCCCCTCCTTGGGGCCTGTGGTTCCTTCGGGTGCAGGGGAGTCCCTGGAGGACCTTGCTAAGGTGTGCAGCGAGATCCTGGCCTCTGCCTTTGGCCCTGCCCCACCCCCTGTGGTGGAGTCCTCCATCCCTGCACCCACAACGCCTACCCTTCACCCTCCTGTCCCAGCGGTGCCTGTTTCTTCCCCCCCACATGATGCCCTCACCCCTGTGGAAGATAACGGATTGTAACTGTGCAGGCAAGCTAGGGGACACGCATCCCACTGTGTCCCCCATCCAGCTGGGACTCCTGGACTGCCCTATGGCCTTTGTTAATATTGGACTTACGTCATACTAGTTTTTTGCTCATGCTGAATAAAGCTATTTATTTTTTGCCCTTGGAACACTCCTGCATTGCTGGCATTGCTGTTGGTGGGGCTGCTACATGGTTGTGGGTGTTGGTCATGTGTTGGGTGTGTGGGAAATGTAGTAGTGTGCTGCTCATAGGGGGGACCCTGGGATCTGTGTGCCATCACACGGTGTTAGCTACCTTTCTCCATTCATGTAAGCAGTTGCTGCATGTTGCAATTGTCCCAAGGTGTATTCCTTCCTCTGTGTACCCTGACTTCTTCCCTGCAGGGTGTCCCCTGACTTTAGCAGAGAGCTGTGTGTCCATTAGCTGGGTGTGTGACGTAGTCCTTCACCTTTGCACATGCATGCTGAGCGATGTCTCCACCTGCATCATTCGTGGCATCCTTGGTAGTCATTGTACTTGTGTATGTGGCCTATTGACATGACTTCATGTGTACATGTTTTCTTTTCTGCGCTATGCATGCGTATACTCCCAGCCTCGCACACATGTGGTACATGTACTGCAGGGTCTTTGTGCACCTGACTGACATTTGTGGGCATGGTATCTGTGGCTACTCCACCCTTTGCGTTCCATGGGCACTGCTGGGAGTGATGGGCACCCACCCCTCCTGTCTCTGGGAACTGCTGGGAGGACTCTGCACACACCCCTCCTGCCTCTGGGCACTGCTGGGAGGACTCTGCACACACCCCTCCTGTCTCTGGGCACTGCTGGGAGGACTCTGCACACACCACTCTTGTGACTGGGCACTGCTGGGAGGACTCTGCACCCACCCCTCCTGTGTCTGGGCACTGCTGGGAGTGATAGGCCCCCACCCCTCCTGTCTCTGGGCACTGCTGGGAGTGTTAGGCACCCACCCCTCCTGTCTCTGGGCACTGCTGGGAGTGTTAGGCACCCACCCCTCCTGTCTCTGGGCACTGCTGGGAGGACTCTGCACACACCCCTCCTGCCTCTGGGCACTGCTGGAAGGACTCTGCACACACCCCTCCTGTCTCTGGGCACTGCTGGGAGGACTCTGCACACACCATTCTTGTGACTGGGCACTGCTGGGAGGACTCTGCACCCACCCCTCCTGTGTCTGGGCACTGCTGGGAGTGATAGGCCCCCACCCCTCCTGTCTCTGGGCACTGCTGGGAGTGTTAGGCACCCACCCCTCCTGTCTCTGGGCACTGCTGGGAGTGTTAGGCACCCACCCCTCCTGTCTCTGGGCACTGCTGGGAGGACTCTGCACACACCCCTCCTGTCTCTGGGCACTGCTGGGAGGACTCTGCACACACCCCTCCTGTCTCTGGGCACTGCTGGGAGGACTCTGCACACACCACTCTTGTGACTGGGCACTGCTGGGAGGACTCTGCACCCACCCCTCCTGTGTCTGGGCACTGCTGGGAGTGATAGGCCCCCACCCCTCCTGTCTCTGGGCACTGCTGGGAGTGTTAGGCCCCCACCCCTCCTGTCTCTAGGCACTGCTGGGAGTGTTAGGCACCCACCCCTCCTGTCTCTGGGCACTGCTGGGAGTGATAGTCAACCCCCCCTCCTGTCTCTGGGCACTGCTGGGAGTGTTAGGCCCCCACCCCTCCTGTCTCTGGGCACTGCTGGGAGTGTTAGGCACCCACCCCTCCTGTCTCTGGGCACTGCTGGGAGTGTTAGGCCCCCACCCCTCCTGTCTCTGGGCACTGCTGGGAGGACTCTGCACACACCCCTCCTGTCTCTGGGCACTGCTGGGAGTGTTAGGCACCCACCCCTCCTGTCTCTGGGCACTGCTGGGAGTGATAGTCAACCCCCCTCCTGTCTCTGGGCACTGCTGGGAGTGTTAGGCCCCCACCCCTCCTGTCTCTGGGCACTGCTGGGAGTGTTAGGCACCCACCCCTCCTGTCTCTGGGCACTGCTGGGAGTGTTAGGCACCCACCCCTCCTGTCTCTGGGCACTGCTGGGAGTGTTAGGCCCCCACCCCTCCTGTCTCTAGGCACTGCTGGGAGTGTTAGGCACCCACCCCTCCTGTCTCTGGGCACTGCTGGGAGTGATAGTCAACCCCCCCTCCTGTCTCTGGGCACTGCTGGGAGTGTTAGGCCCCCACCCCTCCTGTCTCTGGGCACTGCTGGGAGTGTTAGGCACCCACCCCTCCTGTCTCTGGGCACTGCTGGGAGTGTTAGGCCCCCACCCCTCCTGTCTCTGGGCACTGCTGGGAGTGTTAGGCCCCCACCCCTCCTGTCTCTAGGCACTGCTGGGAGTGTTAGGCACCCACCCCTCCTGTCTCTGGGCACTGCTGGGAGTGTTAGGCACCCACCCCTCCTGTCTCTGGGCACTGCTGGGAGGACTCTGCACACACACCTCCTGCCTCTGGGCACTGCTGGGAGGACTCTGCACACACCCCTCCTGCCTCTGGGCACTGCTGGGAGGACTCTGCACACACCCCTCCTGTCTCTGGGCACTGCTGGGAGGACTCTGCACACACCACTCTTGTGACTGGGCACTGGTGGGAGGACTCTGCACCCACCCCTCCTGTGTCTGGGCACTGCTGGGAGTGATAGGCCCCCACCCCTCCTGTCTCTGGGCACTGCTGGGAGTGATAGTCAACCACCCCTCCTGTCTCTGGGCACTGCTGGGAGGACTCTGCACCCACCCCTCCTGTGTCTGGGCACTGCTGGGAGTGATAGTCAACCACCCCTCCTGTCTCTGGGCACTGCTGGGAGGACTCTGCACACACCCCTCCTGTCTCTGGGCACTGCTGGGAGTGTTAGGCACCCACCCCTCCTGTCTCTGGGCACTGCTGGGAGTGATAGTCAACCCCCCCTCCTGTCTCTGGGCACTGCTGGGAGTGTTAGGCCCCCACCCCTCCTGTCTCTGGGCACTGCTGGGAGTGTTAGGCACCCACCCCTCCTGTCTCTGGGCACTGCTGGGAGTGTTAGGCACCCACCCCTCCTGTCTCTGGGCACTGCTGGGAGGACTCTGCACCCACCCCTCCTGCCTCTGGGCACTGCTGGGAGGACTCTGCACACACCCCTCCTGCCTCTGGGCACTGCTGGGAGGACTCTGCACACACCCCTCCTGTCTCTGGGCACTGCTGGGAGGACTCTGCACACACCACTCTTGTGACTGGGCACTGCTGGGAGGACTCTGCACCCACCCCTCCTGTGTCTGGGCACTGCTGGGAGTGATAGGCCCCCACCCCTCCTGTCTCTGGGCACTGCTGGGAGTGATAGTCAACCACCCCTCCTGTCTCTGGGCACTGCTGGGAGGACTCTGCACTGACCCCTCCTGTGTCTGGGCACTGCTGGGAGTGATAGTCAACCACCCCTCCTGTCTCTGGGCACTACTGGGAGGACTCTGCACACACCCCTCCTGTCTCTGGGCACTGCTGGGAGTGTTAGGCACCCACCCCTCCTGTCTCTGGGCACTGCTGGGAGTGTTAGGCACCCACCCCTCCTGTCTCAGGGCACTGCTGGGAGTGATGGGCACCCACCCCTCCTGTCTCAGGGCACTGCTGGGAGTGATAGGCCCCCACCCCTCCTGTCTCAGGGCACTGCTGGGAGTGATAGGCACCCACCCCTCCTGTGTCTGGGCACTGCTGGGAGGACTCTGCACACACCCCTCCTATTTCACAATATGTACGCTCATGGCATACACGGATGTGGGTACGCTCCATGCATTCGAGGTGGGGGTACGTGTCGTACTTACACTGTTGGGGTGGGGGTACGCTCCATGCATTCGAGGTGGGGGTACGTGTCGTACTTACACTGTTGGGGTGGGGGTACGCTCCATGCATTCGAGGTGGGGGTACGTGTCGTACTTACACTGTTGGGGTGGGGGTACGCTCCATGCATTCGAGGTGGGGGTACGTGTCGTACTTACACTGTTGGGGTGGGGGTACGCTCCATGCATTCGAGGTGGGGGTACGTGTCGTACTTACACTGTTGGGGTGGGGGTATGCTCCATGCATTCGAGGTGGGGGTACGTGTTGTACTTACACTGTTGGGGTGGGGGTACGCTCCATGCATTCGAGGTGAGGGTACGGGTCGTACTTACACTGTTGGGGTGGGGGTATGCTCCATGCATTCGAGGTGAGGGTACGGCTCGTACTTACACTGTTGGGGTGGGGGTACGCTCCATGCATTTGAGGTGAGGGTACGGGTCGTACTTACACTGTTGGGGTGGGGGTACGCTCCATACGTACGCGGGTGGGGGTACGTGTCATACTTACACTGTTGGGGTGGGGGTACGCTCCATACGTACGTGGGTGGGGGTACGGGTCGTACTTACACTGTTGGGGTGGGGGTACGCTCCATACGTATGCGGGTGGGGGTACGTGTCGTACTTACACTGTTGGGGTGGGGGTACGCTCCATACGTACGCGGGTGGGGGTACGTGTCGTACTTACACTGTTGGGGTGGGGGTACGCTCCATATGTACGCGGGTGGGGGTACGGGTCGTACTTACACTGTTGGGGTGGGGGTACGCTCCATACGTACGCAGGTGGGGGTACGTGTTGTATTTACACTGTTGGGGTGGGGGTACGCTCCATGCATACGGGGTGGGGGTAGGGTCCGTACATATCGTCCCCACGCTATGTGATGCTTGTGCGGCCCGTACCCAGGCCTTTGCCACGTGGGTACGAGCCGTCCCGCCATTGTTGGGGTGACGTGGGTGTGGGCGTGGTACGACTCGTACCCACGCTCTTCAGGCGTGGGTACGGGACGTACCTGTCTGGTTGTGTTGCCGGTTCGCGTCGTGACGGACTTCCGTTGTGGCGGTCGCTGGCTTAGCTGGACACGCCCCCACCCCCTCGTAGTGACCAGGGCATGGGAGTCAGGTATGTCCAGGGCATGTGTGCTGTGTGACTTTGGTGGGGGGTTTGTGGCCTGCCCTGGTCCTGCCACCCCCACCCCACCCCACTTTCCCCCCTCCCTTAGTTGTTCTGACCTTCTGCGGCGTCTGCGTCCGAACCTGTAGAGGAGGTCGACTGCTACGAGGGCCGGGATGACACGTAGGTTCGGGTCCATGTCTGTCCGTCGCGTACGGGTCCTCCTTGTTCGCGTCCTCCTGTCTGTCCGTCGCGTACTGGTCCTCCTTGTTCGCGTCGTCCTGTCTGTCCGTCGCGTACTGGTACTCCTTGTTCGCGTCGTCCTGTCTGTCCGTCGCGTACTGGTCCTCCTTGTTCGCGTCGTCCTGTCTGTCCGTCGCGTACTGGTAGTCCTTGTTCGCGTCGTCCTGATTTCCCGGCAGTTTTTAGCAGCCGGAAAATATTCACCGTGCGGGATGACGTCGGTGCGAATCGTAATTCCTGGTTCGTGAATGGCAGGCTGCGAGCGTCCCGACGTCAGGTCGGCGCTTTCCCGGATCGCATTTGTAGGTTTATTTTGTTCGGTCGGGGTTTTTTATGATTCGTACGGAAATGGTGTTCCCGTGCGAATCGTAATTCCATGTTTGTATATTGTTCCGACCGGGTACGCGTCGGACGGAGAATATGCTCCTTCCGACGGTTCGTACCCGGTTTTTACAGGATCGTGATCGGCGCCATAGTGTCTTTTCTAAACCAGCTGTTTTTGATATTTTTTTTTCTAAAGAATCCAGTTTTGTTTTCAACTTTCCCGTCAAAATAATAGTGATTCCTTCATGTTCTATTTTATCGATGGCTTCCATTTTTATAATTTCTTCATTTTCCAGTTTCAATAGTTCTTCGTTGAATATAGAACACTCGCGCAGTTTTGGCATTAAACAGATCACTGATTTATTTTCAGCAATTTTCATGTACACTTTTGCAGGAACTCCATTTTCATTTGGAAAGACATTGCAAAGTAATCGATTTTCCAAAGCTTGTTTGCCATGCATTGTAAGAATTCCAATTCTTATATCTTGAAGAATACTTCCATATTCAGCATCATTTGCCTGTCGCATATATTTGTTGTCAGTTCTTTGTATTCAAAATTAGTCCAAATGTTCACATTACCAACACTACCAAGAGACTTTCTGGTATCTTCATGTGCAAGTGTTTTAAATACCGGTTGTCCTTTTACCGGAGTCAGTTGCAATAGATCTCCGAAAACTATTACGTGTTTTCCTCCAACTAACACGTCATACTCTGTTTTAAGAATTTGCTGCATTCTTAAATGCACAAAGGCAAGCATCAACTTTGAGACCATGCTCACCTCATCAATAATGAGAAGTTTCATTTTCTTCAAGACTCTTGAAACTTCACAGCAAGCTTCTCCAGATAGCTTGTGGTATTCCAATTTGTTCTCATGCTCTACTGGTAGCATTAGTAAACGATGTAAAGTAATTCCTTTAATGTTATGTGCTGCCAACCCAGTTGGAGCAGTGACAACACAAGACAAATGCGACTCAGTTGTTTTTTGCAGATAACTTGTAATTACTTTAATTAAGAAACTTTTTCCTGTTCCAGCTTGACCACGCACATACATTTGGATAGGTTGAAATGATGTACATGAGCACCCTTTCTTTTCATGAAGTAATCTGCTCTTTCACTTGTTGATATATTTGTTTCTGTTCAACATTTAGTTGTTATTCCAAGTTTCCTAACTGTATTACATCTTCTTGAGTTTGATACATTGCTGTTTCCACCTCATTCATGGCAGTTGCTGCTTCATTTTCAACAATTGGTTGTCCAAGTGGATCTTTACTCAGTGCAGCAGAACTTTGACTGTCTTGAGAACTGTCTCTAGCAATCTCAGCTGCAATTGTAGCTTCTTGATCAATTTCATCATTCAACATTTTCACATAATTTGCAAAAGTACTGCATTGTATGCTATCTTTACAAGCATTAAATGAATCTTCATAGCTCTGAAAATCTCCAAGTAATTCCAGTTCTGAACGCCATGGTTTGAACATTTGCAAAAGGGCTTAATAGTAAAATTCCCTTTTGTCAGCAGTGTCGCAACTCAGTTTCCTGTGATTAATTAAATTTCCTTTCCTTTGTTTCACCAGACATCCTTCGGAACCAATCACTGCATATTTTCCATCATTGATGTTCTCTGTAGTATTCCGTTTAAAAGTGTAGTTTTGCAGCACTTCATAGTGACACATGTTCTCAAGATGATGACTTCTGTTTGGGTAATATGTGTCCAACATATTAGTTTTCAAAATATCTGTACTTTCTGGTTCTTTTTCTGCTATATTTCTTGAACAGATTTCAGTACCCGATTTCGCATTCCTTCAAGACCTAGACTCACCCAAATGATTCTTCTACTTTTGGAATATAGACTTGCAGATGATAACCGATCTGGACATTCATATGCTCCAATTTCACGATGGGATAACATCTTCAAACTGAAACTGTATAATTTCTTACTTAGAATCTTCTCGTGAGAAATCTCTTCCCACATTTCTTTCAATTCCGTCTTTTCTGATTTAGTAATGTAGGACGTTACATATCAAGCAATGGAATTGTCTGCAACATACTGAATATCCATGTTAGCGTTCCACATGGATAAAATAACTGGATTGTAGTCATTTATGTATTTTGATTCTTCGCTTCTTCTTTAGTCGTAGGTATTTTTTGGAGACTTTCTTGTGATGGTATGTCGCATAGCTGACATAAAATTGTTCACACTCTTCCTTTGGAAAATACAGGACGTGGAAATCCAAAACGACATTTGGTATAGAACTTATCCTTTGACTTGTACTTTTGTCGACAGTATTTTCCACATCGATGGCTTTGGAATCGTAAGACTTGTTGTTTTAAGTTTTTATGTTCTCTGCTATTGGGTACAGCACATGTGGCATAATCTTCAAATGAAAGACAAAACAGTTTCATCTGAATCTGTTCCAAATTTGGGGGCGTCCTTGATCCATAACAACATATGTATATGAGGAGCACCTCTTGCTTGATACTCCTTTCTCCAAAAGAAATCCACAACTTCTCCAAGAGGAGGATTCTTTTTATTGCAGATGAAAGACATCATAGCTTCAAATCTATGATTGAAATATCTGCATACATTAACAGGATCCAAAGAGCACAATTCTCCAGGTGTCTTGTATTCAATATGTTTTATATAGGAATTTGCCTCTCGAAGAAATTCAAGTAAATCATCCCAAGCATACTCAGCACAGCTTAGTGTAACAAAACATGTAGGAGTTCCCAAGTTCCGTAGCATACATTTCAGTTCTCCATGACGACGCTACCAATATTCATTAGTCCCACGCTGACATGCCATCAGATTAATCAACTGAGATTCTAAATGATCATCTCTCTTATGCACTTTATCCATAAAATCCTTTGCAGTTACATTTTGCAGATGCATTCCAGTTTTTAAAATGTGATTTACTGCATATGAAAGTCCAGACAAGTCACTTTCAAGCAGAAGATGAAACATATAAGGGATACATTGTCAAAATCTTGGATCTTCTGCATATAATCTTGTTGTCCGATATTCAGATGCCGGAATCTGCACAGGACGTTCATCATATCGTCCACCTTTTCCTGTTGGAAACAACTGCGGGAAACAACGAGCTTCCAAGCTCTCTTCCCATACACTCATGGGACTTCCTGTTGCTTTTTTCATTTGAAACAACTCAATCGTATTCCCCATCACCTCTTTGGAATGAAGTGGATGTACACTGTAATGTTCATAGATTTATTCACATCTGGACTTGTCCACTTTTTCAATTTGTCCACTTAATGTTTCAGTATCTTCTGCTAAATCTATTTCTTCTTCTCCTACAAACACATTTCTATAGTACTCATTATTTTTTAACAGATACAATGGTGCCTTTTGCACTTTTCTAACATCCACTAACCCTTGCCAGATTTTCTTATTCTTAGTAGGAACACCATTAACTAGAATGACTAGTGGCTCATTTTCTGCATGGTCTACACCAATAGTTTCAATATTTTTCCTTAAATCTAACGGTAAATACACAACTCTTCCTTTCAACCCTCTTTGCAACTCTGATGGAGGTAATTTACCTGTTTTAGGCTCCATACGAACAATATCCTGAAACGGGTGAACACATTGATGAGAATAGACTCATACGTATTTAAATCTATCAGCTCTGGAGGAATAGCAACCAACTCTAGATTATTATGAACAGCTCTAGCAGGCATTTTATTCTCATCTAATTTGTTATAACAATATTTGCAAATACGCTGCTCAGATCTCAAATCAAAACAATCCTCTACCAACAAATAGGTTGCAAATTCCATCCACTTATCATTATCTTCTATTTCACTTTTTAAATACAGATTGACACCCCTAGTCTAATTTTTATAGTGACTTCGCCGACAACAAATACAAGAAACAATTGGTCTTTCACCTGAAATTACCTTAAACTTTGTGATTTCATCCTCAAATTTTTTTATAATTACGGGTTCTACATTGTCTTCAACATTTTGTTCTACTAATGTGTCAGTTTCTGCACTCTCTTGCTGAGGACCAAAGTAACAAAACTCAATATCATCACAAACCTTCTTCACATCTGATACTGAGCCACGCAAAACAGCACTGTTCAACTCATTTAACTTTAGTGCTGGACTTTTCGCATAATACAATCTTCTCACTAACTTCCGCATTTGAGTATGATATACTGCCAGCATCCTGAAATGGTGAAAAACACTTTGACAAACTTTCCTAGAAAGACAAGCCAGAGAATTACCTTGCAAACCAGTATTTTTTCTCACTCTGCAAGGGTCTAGTCCTTGCAACACCTTAATCTTTTGTTAAACACTTTTTTTACTATATGCTCGTAAAAAACTACATAATTTATCAATAGATTCCTGTCGTACACTATAAATACTACTGCAATCCCAAGTGTACACAGGGTGTATAGGACGTCTCCCTAGAAATTCATCAGCTATCACTTCTTCTGCATTTCTTTCAACCATTTTCTCTTTCTCAATTGGACAACCATCTCTAACTTCATAACCTCTACCACTGGTGTCAACTGCATACAGTAATTTTTTGCTCTGTAAATAACTCTCTTCATTAAAGAAAGGCTCTGAACTGGAACTGTGTTTCCATCCTCCCAAAAAACATCACAACATTTTTTTCTATTAATTACTCTTTTCCTCCTACTTTTGGCCTTCATTAAATGGATTGGTTTATCTAGTGATCAAATTCTGTTTAATACTAAAATGAATAGTTTCCTTTTTACTTCAAAAGCCTTTCAACAATGTTTTCAATATGCTTCTTCTTTTTATAAAATAGAGCTCTCTTTTTATATTTCTTCACATCTTTCAGCAAATTATGTACTACTCTCTTGTAAAATATTTTTTTGCGTAATTCCTTGTACTGATTTTGCCTTCTTTTAGCATACTTTGTCTCCTTTGACTGAACATTTGCTTTTCTGCTTTTCCTCTTATTTTGAATTTTTTTTCTAATTGAAACATTCTCAGTGGTTTCAACATTCTGTACATTCTGTTTGTTCCTACTAACATTTTTAATAAATTGCTTTGTGATCTTACCAGAAGATTTTTTCTTTTTAGCCACATTATCTTGTACATTCAATACTTGTGATTGATGTTTCTTCAAGTAATTCTCCTGTCTCTGTTCTTCTCTTTTTCTTTTTTTTTCTGGCATGATTTTTCTATTTTAACGTTGAAAAACAGCATCTGTAAAAAAGAATCACAAATAAAAGTATATTAATAACTTTCAAATTTATACTATTCTATTACTGTAGAAACACATTTTATATAAAAACTGACTAAGAAACTATAGCTGTGAAGTACAAGTGTGACGATGGTTAAAACACTACATGCATAGTGCATACTACTTTGAAGCAGTTCATGCCCTAAAGCCTACCTCACTAAACACTACATGCTAACTGACTGAATGATTACAATACTACAAGGAGACACACTGGGTGAGTGACAGGGTGTTTCCTAGAAGTGTATGAATACCGACATGGATATTGATGGTGTGAAAGACAAGTGTGTAGGTGATTAGAGACCTGCATGCATAGTGGACACATGTTTGAATCCATCCATGTGTTAAGGCCTCTCTCAGTCCAATAGTGCTTGGATACTGACTGAATGATTAGAGTACTGCAAGGAGAGTGCCTGGGTGAATTTATAAGTGTTCGGGTTTTGGCACAGTGAATGGATTAGTCCTTGGTGCTGAATGGGTCACTAGAGGACTGCAAGGGGAATGACAGGGTGTTTGCTCGAAGTGTATGAATACTGACTAGGGAATTGAAGGTGTGAAAGACAAGTGTGTAAGTGGTTAGAGGACTGCATGCATAGTGGATAGGCATTTGAAGCAATTCATGTGCTAAGGCCTGGCTCACTGAATGAGTACTTGGGTACTGACTGAATGATTAGAGTACTACAAGGAGAGAGCCTGGGTGAATGTATAAATGGTTGACTTTCGGCGCAGTGAAAGGATTAGTACATGGTGCTGAATGGATCACGGGAGGAGTGCAAGGGGAGTGATAGGGTGTTTGCTGCAGTGTATGTATACTGACTGGGGAATTGAAGGTGTGAAAGACAAGTGTGTAGGTGGTTAGAGGACTGCATGCATACTGGATAGGCGTTTGAAGCAATTCATGTGCTAAGGCCTAGCTCACTGCATGAGTACTTGGGTACTGACTGAATGATTAGAGTACTGCAAGGAGAGTGCCTGGGTGAATTCATAAGTGGTTGGCTTTTGGCACAGTGAATGGATTAGTACATGGTGCTGAATGGGTCACTGGAGAAGTATAAGGAGAGTGACAGAGTGTTTGCGGGAACTGTATGAATACTATCTGGGATATTGAAGGTGTGAAAGATAAGTATGTAGATGGCTATAGACCTACATCCATAGTGGATAGACGTTTGAAACAGTCGATAGAGTAACACTTGGATCACTGCAAAACTACCTGAGTACTGACTGAATCATTAGAGTACTACAAAAAGAGTGACTAGGTGAATCTTTTTAAGATTTTGGATTCTAGTGCAGTGAATAGATTAGTACTTACTGCCAAATGAGTCAGTGGAGGTGTGCAATTAACGTGACAGAGTGTTTATTGGAGTTTATAGATAATGACAGAGAAATTGAAGGTCTGAAAGGCAATTGTGTTGGTAGTTAGAGGCCTCCATGCATACTGGAAACACGTTTTAATCAATCCATGTGCTAAGGCCTGCCTCACTCCATTAGTACTTAGGTACTGACTGAATGATTAGACTATTGCAAGAAGCGTACCTGAGTGAATTTACAAGTGTTTCAGTTTTGGCGCAGTGAATGCATTACTACATGGTGCTGAATAAGTCACTGGAACACTGCAAGGGGAGTGACAGGATGTTTGCTGAAAGTACATGGATACTGACTGGGGAATTGAAGCTGTTAAAGACAAGTGTATAGTATGTTAGAAGACTGCATGCATACTGCATAGACATTTGAAGCCACCGCAATGGACCGCACTCCGCTAGCTCCTCCTCCGGGTCGCCCCAAGGGAAGCTGGTACATGAAGTTCTTGAGTGGTTCACCCCAGTGTGTGCAAGTAAGTACTTGTTGAACTGATGATCTCTGATGGAGTTCTTGAGTGGTTCACCCCAGTGGGTGCAAGTAAGTACTTGTTGAACGGATGATCTCTAGACCCGATACATGTCCAGAGTTTTAAAATATCGCCCGAGACATGGCTCGGGTTTCGGGATAACTTCCCTCCTCAGTAGAGAAAATAGTTAGGGGTGGAAGAGAGGGCCGCCAAGCAACCGTCAAGGGCCTCAGTGCCCGCACAGGCACGCAGGTGCGTCGTCCAGGAGCTCGTCAGCTCAAAGCTCGAGGGAGCCATTTTTATAAACAACCGCAATGGACCGCACTCCGCTAGCTCCTCCTCCGTGTCGCCCCAAGGGAAGCTGGTACATGAAGTTCTTGAGTGGTTCACCCCAGTGTGTGCAAGTAAGTACTTGTTGAACTGATGATCTCTGATGGAGTTCTTGAGTGGTTCACCCCAGTGGGTGCAAGTAAGTACTTGTTGAACGGATGATCTCTAGACCCGATACATGTCCAGAGTTTTAAAATATCGCCCGAGACATGGCTCGGGTTTCGGGATAACTTCCCTCCTCAGTAGAGAAAATAGTTAGGGGTGGAAGAGAGGGCCGCCAAGCAACCGTCAAGGGCCTCAGTGCCCGCACAGGCACGCAGGTGCGTCGTCCAGGAGCTCGTCAGCTCAAAGCTCGAGGGAGCCATTTTTATAAACAACCGCAATGGACCGCACTCCGCTAGCTCCTCCTCCGGGTCGCCCCAAGGGAAGCTGGTACATGAAGTTCTTGAGTGGTTCACCCCAGTGTGTGCAAGTAAGTACTTGTTGAATTGATGATCTCTGATGGAGTTCTTGAGTGGTTCACCCCAGTGGGTGCAAGTAAGTACTTGTTGAACGGATGATTTCTAGACCCGATAAATGTCCCGGGTTTTAAAATATCGCCCGAGACATGGCTCGGGTTTCGGGATAACTTCCCTCCTCAGTAGAGAAAATAGTTAGGGGTGGGAGAGAGGGCCGCCAAGCAACCGTCAAGGGCCTCAGTGCCCGCACAGGCACGCAGGTGCGTCGTCCAGGAGCTCGTCAGCTCAAAGCTCGAGGGAGCCATTTTTATAAACAACCGCAATGGACCGCACTCCGCTAGCTCCTCCTCCGGGTCGCCCCAAGGGAAGCTGGTACATGAAGTTCTTGAGTGGTTCACTCTGGACTCTGGACATGTATCGGGTCTAGAGATCATCCGTTCAACAAGTACTTACTTGCACCCACTGGGGTGAACCACTCAAGAACTCCATCAGAGATCATCAGTTCAACAAGTACTTACTTGCACACACTGGGGTGAACCACTCAAGAACTTCATGTACCAGCTTCCCTTGGGGCGACCCGGAGGAGGAGCTAGCGGAGTGCGGTCCATTGCGGTTGTTTATAAAAATGGCTCCCTCGAGCTTTGAGCTGACGAGCTCCTGGACGACGCACCTGCGTGCCTGTGCGGGCACTGAGGCCCTTGACGGTTGCTTGGCGGCCCTCTCTCCCACCCCTAACTATTTTCTCTACTGAGGAGGGAAGTTATCCCGAAACCCGAGCCATGTCTCGGGCGATATTTTAAAACCCGGGACATGTATCGGGTCTAGAAATCATCCGTTCAACAAGTACTTACTTGCACCCACTGGGGTGAACCACTCAAGAACTCCATCAGAGATCATCAATTCAACAAGTACTTACTTGCACACACTGGGGTGAACCACTCAAGAACTTCATGTACCAGCTTCCCTTGGGGCGACCCGGAGGAGGAGCTAGCGGAGTGCGGTCCATTGCGGTTGTTTATAAAAATGGCTCCCTCGAGCTTTGAGCTGACGAGCTCCTGGACGACGCACCTGCGTGCCTGTGCGGGCACTGAGGCCCTTGACGGTTGCTTGGCGGCCCTCTCTTCCACCCCTAACTATTTTCTCTACTGAGGAGGGAAGTTATCCCGAAACCCGAGCCATGTCTCGGGCGATATTTTAAAACTCTGGACATGTATCGGGTCTAGAGATCATCCGTTCAACAAGTACTTACTTGCACCCACTGGGGTGAACCACTCAAGAACTCCATCAGAGATCATCAGTTCAACAAGTACTTACTTGCACACACTGGGGTGAACCACTCAAGAACTTCATGTACCAGCTTCCCTTGGGGCGACCCGGAGGAGGAGCTAGCGGAGTGCGGTCCATTGCGGTTGTTTATAGACATTTGAAGCCCTCTATGTGGTAATGCATGGTTCACTACATGAGTACCTGGAAACTGACTGAATCATTAGTCTACTGCTAGGAGAGTGCCTGGGTAAAACTTTTAAGTTTTTCAGTTTTGGCGCAGTAAAACGATTAGTACATGGTACTGGATCAGTCACTGGATGAGTGCAAGATGAGTGACAGGATGTTTATTGAAGTATATAGATACTGACTAGTTAATTAAAGAAGTGAAAGACAAGTGTGTAGGTGACTAGAGGCCTGTATGCATACTGGATAGGGGTTTGAAGCAGTCCATGTTGTAAGGCCTGGCTCGCTGCATGAGTACTTGGATACTGACTGAATGATTAGAGTACTGCAAAGAGAGTGCCTGACTGAATTTATAAGTGTTTGGGTGTTGGCGAAGTGAATGGTTTAGAATATGCTGCTGAATGGGTCACTAGAGGAGTACATGGGGAGTGACAGGGGTTTTGCTTGAAGTGTATGGATACTGACTGTGGAATTAAAGGTGTGAAAGAGAACTGTGTAGATGGTTAGAGAACTGCATGCATAGTGGATACGCATTTGAATCAATGAATGTGCTAAGGCTTGCCTCACTCCGTTACTACTTGAATATTAACTGAATGTTTACAATATTGCAAGGACAGTTCCTGGGTGAATACATAAGCAATGACTGCCTTCTAATTCTACCAAAACTTGAGAACAGGAAAGTTTTTAAGCAGTTATGCGTATTCAAAGATATGAAGTACCCAAATGCTTCTCTCACAGTGGTTCCCAAATGCACACAGACTCACAGTGTGATTTTAGGAAAGCAACACTATCCTAGGAGTTTACCAAAACTCATTCACTAGTCTGGAAGGGGTAAGGGTACTGCACACAATCTACATATTTAAGTACTGCACTTTAGTGTCAAAGCCTGACTTATTTTATCAATGGATAAGCAAAGACTGGCTTCTAATGCTACTAAAACTTGACAACATGACAGGTTTTAAAACAGTTATCTGTCAGCAAATACATGATGTCACCAAATGCTTCTGTCACAGTGGTTCCCAAATGCACACAGACTCACAGTGTGATTCTAGACCAGCAACACTATCCCTAGAAGTTTACCAAAACTCATTCACTACTGTGGAAGGGGTAAGGGGACTGCACACAATCTACATATTTCAGGAGTGCACTTTAGTGTCAAAGCCTGACTCATTTAATCTAAGCATAAGCAAAGACTGGCTTCTAATGCTACTAAAACTTGACAACAAGACAGGTTTTAAAACAGTTATCTGTCAGCAAATACACAATGTTACCAAATGCTTCTCTCACAATCCTTACCCAAATGCACACAGACTCACAGTGTGATTCTAGACGAGCAACACTATCCCTAGGAGTTTACCAAAACTCATTCACTGCTGTGGAAGGGGTAAGGGGACTGCACACAATCTACATATTTAAGTACTACACTTTAGTGTCAAACCCTGACTCATTTTATCAATGCATAAGCAAAGACTGGCTTCTAATGCTACTAAAACTTGACAACATGACAGGTTTTAAAACAGTTATCTGTCAGCAAATTCATGATGTTACCAAATGCTTCTCTCACAGTGGTTCCCAAATGCACACAGACTCACAGTGGTTCCCAAATGCACACAGACTCACAGTGTGATTCTAGACAAACAACACTATCCCTAGGAGTTTACCAAAACTCATTCACTACTATGCAAGGGATAAGGGGACTGCACACAATCTACATATTTCAGTACTGCACTTTAGTGTCAAAGCCTGACTCATTTTATCAATGCATAAGCAAAGACTGGCTTCTAATGCTACTAAAACTTGACAACATGACAGATTTTAAAACAGGTATCTGTCAGCAAATACATGATGTTACCAAATGCTTCTCTCACAGTGGTTCCCAAATGCACACAGACTCAGTGTGATTCTAGACAAGCAACACTATCACTAGGAATTTACCAAAACTCATTCACTACTATGGAAGGGGTAAGGGGACTGCACACAATCTACATATTTAAGTACTTCACTTTAGTGTCAAAGCCTGACTCATTTTATCAATGCACAAGCAAACACTGGCTTTTAATGCTACTAAAACTTGACAACATGACATGTTTTAAAACAATTGTCTGTCAGCAAATACATAATTTTATCAAATGCTTCTCTCACAATGCTTACCCAAATACACACAGACTCACAGTGTGATTGTAGACAGACAACTATCCCTTGTACACAACACGTTTACTAGTCTACAAGATCTAAGGTGACTGCACATATTGCAGAAAATCTACTACTACAGATTAGTACCAAAATATTTCTCTAAAAATGATTCCTCAATGCACACAGACTCATTGTGTGATCCTAGACAAACAACACTATCCCTTGCACTATACCAAAACACATTTCTTAATCTACGAATACTACATTTTAGTGTAGAAACATGACTCATTTTGCAAATTTATCAACAATGACTGATTTCTAATTGTACCAAAATATTAAAAAAAGCACAGTTATCTTTCTGCAAACACATGAAAAACACAAATGCTTATCACAGAATGATTTCTACATTCACACACACTGTCAATAAGATTGTAGACAAAAAAAAGTACTCCCTGCACTTTACCAGGAGAAATACATTAGTCTGATTAAAATCAAAATACATCACATACATCCCCTCACAATTAAATAACTCACCTTTCAAGTTGTTTTGTAGATTAAGAAGTATATCAGTCACACGCCAGATTTTCTTATACAGAATCTCTGCACTGTGCACCTGTCAGCAAAACCAAAGAATGGCAAAGTTTCCCTCTCATTTTCCACACATATACATGTAAACATTAAATCACATTCCTTCCCACATAAATTCAAAAGCAAACACACATTTCTATTGGTTCAACATTTCAACCCTTTCCAAATGACATAAATTTGAACCCTACCCCCAATCTGCCTTGTGCCTGTTACCATAGAAACAGGTCATGGAACACTGAACTGAGCACACAGGTCACAAGTTCAGCACACAATGTTGCTAATCAAAACAGCAAGTGTGCTTGACTTTTCAACATATCAGCTTATCATATATAATGTTCCTTTCACTCACTTTTTGTTAACCAATAAGAATCATGCGTTTAAAAAAAAGAAAAATGCACCCTACCTTTCAGTGTAGAAGGTTGTCAAACAACCAATGATTTCTAGTCTTTTTTCAAAACTGCATCTTAGCCACCATTTTAGAAAAATCTTACTTTTCAAACTGCCATTTCATTTACAGAGACCATCTGAGTGCATCCAGACCTCCCTTCAAGATGCTTAGAGTGTGGATTGTGGGACACAGCTATATTTTCTGGAGCCAAAGGTATGCAGAAAACAAAGGCATTCACGAAGACCTAGGTTTGCCAAATGTAGACATTAAATGGATTGGACAGAGAGGGTTAAAGTGGCACCAATTGATGCCATTGGTAAAATCCTTTATGCATATCCAACACCCTGACCTCATAATAGTGAACTGTGGTGGCAATGACCTAGGCACTTTGACTGGGGTAGGTCTGGAAATGCTTATGAAGGACACCTTTGCAGAATTGATTTCACTTTTCCCCAAAACTGCCTTTGTGTATTCTAACATATGCCAAAGGCAGAAATGCAACTGGTCCAATCATTTTTGTCCACAAATTGAGAAAGCTAGGAAACATGTGAATAAATCTGTTTCTGCTTTTCTGCGAGACTATAGGATGAGGTCCATTTACAATAACAATCTGCACTTTCATATGCAAGAGATGTATAGGAGAGATGGAGTACACTTTACTGATGAAGGAAACAGAGTCTTCCTCAACAACTTTAGACTCTGTATAGGTACTTACTTATAAGTACCAAAAACTCTCAATGAACACAACAGCTCTTTTTAGAGCCGCTCAAGAACAAAACACTTAAGCTTGATGGCTATCTCCCAAAAATTTGAATTTTTTTTTGTCCTTGGATCCGCGCACCCAACACGCTAAGAACAACACACCCAACGCGAGAGAAACCATGCACCCAAAGCATTAGGATGCGCGACTCCTAATTTTACAGTAAAAAAAAAAATAGCCCCTATCACTAATTTTTATTATCCCCTGGGGACCCCAGACCCCTGGGCTTATAAAAAAACGTTGGAGATGGTGGGGGAGCCTCAACGCCCCCACGGTCCAAGCCGGCTCCCCGCGTCCTTCGGGAGCCGGCATTGCTTTTCCACATGGGGAGCTGCTGACATGCAGCTCCCCATGTGGAAAAGCAATATTGTTTCAATTTTGAAAGAGAGAGCAGGTTTCCCTGCTCTCTCTTTCAAAATCCTAACGAAGTTTGCTATGGGAGGGCGGGAGACTCCCGCCCTCTCATAGCAAACAACAGTGTCCTGGGGTGGGCACCCCAGGACACTGTAGGAGCCGGCCCTGGGGGGTGGCGGTCCCCAGGGCCCTTGAGGGCTCCAGGAGGGGGGCCACACAGCACCCCTCCCCCTATTAATTTACGAACATTTTGCCCCCGGGATTTGGCCCACCCGGGGGCTACTTATTACCGAAGTGCGGAAGCCTGCGCTTCGTTTTTTCTTTTTTCCGGCAGCTTCTACCGAGGCACAAAATGGCTGCCAACAGTTCCTGGTTTCGAATGTAGACAGACACTTCACAGCCAATTAGCATTCAGCGCGTGATCGGGAGGGTGCGCGCTCGGTTCGGGGAGGGTGCGCTTAGGGTGCGCATAGGGTGCGCGGATCCTCTGAGGCCATAGATATATCTATTTTTTTTAGTCTAATTTTCTCAGGAACTACTGAACAGATTTACACCATTTATGCAAAAGGCACGAGTCTGAACTGAGGACTACCTCTTTGCCAAATTTAGTGTAATTCCGTTCAGCAGTTCAGGCTGTAGCTGCGTCAACAGGTCCTATGGGAAATTGCATGGGGAAAACATGTTTTGGGACCCCCCTTTTTTCTCGGCCCCTGCTTGACGACTCACCACAAAACTTTCAGGATAGGAGCGGCCCGGAGCTGGCCAAAAGTTTGGAAAATTTTGTGAAGATTCGTCAACCGGCGCCAGACTTATTGGGAATAGAATGTTGCGGATTTCCTATGAAAATAGGTCCTAACTATAACTACCTATTGGCGACCGCCAGTAGGTAATATATATATATATATATATATTACCTACTGGCTATATAGTTAGTACCTATTTTCTTGCTTCATTATCCAATTAAGAGCTAACCAGAATGGAAAGGAGAATAACCATACAGACCCAGTTTTGCCAGGTCAATTAAACATATTTTACGATTCTTGTCTGTTTTCTATTCAAATTTACCACCAGCTGTGAGTGGCTTGCCAGGCTGGAGGCTGAGGATAGATGGGGACCAGGGGCTGCCCAGTCTTGGGGGTTGGTTGTGGGAGCGCTGTCTGCTCCCTTGCTCTATTGTCAGAGCAGGTGGGGGCATTGTGAGCCATGGGCTTCTTCCTTTGCCTGGGCTGTGCTACGTCGCTCTGGCAGCATTGATGCTGTGGGGGAGGAGGGTTGGGGAAAGTGGTGAGTCAGATGAATGGAATTCTTTTTGACTGGGTTTGATACTTTCTTGATATTGTAATAATGTTCATTAATATTGTTCATGTTGCTTTAATTGCAACCATATGATGAGCATGCACAGAATGAAAGATCTACAAAAATCCATACATAGTATCAAATTCAATTTTCAAATAAAATGGTAACAAGAAGACAGAATTATTTCAGGTTCAGCAGACCTGCTTCAAAGACTTCAAGGATAATGCATGCCATTATGTTTGAAAATATATAAATTGTGTATGAAAATACCTAACAACTACACATCATGTTGGAAAAAGCTTAATAAAAGTAGAGGTAGATTTTTAGTAATCCATATTAATTAATCAATCAATATTCTTTATTGGATAAAAAAAAATCATAAAAGTCAGACACAGTAGAAAATAATGCAGGTCTCACTTGGTTGAAATTCATGGGCTTCAGGAGTGGACGTATGAATTTAAAACTCAGATTGTTGTATTTCAAACAGGTCAAAACTATAGGTAGAGTATCATTAACAGAGACATTATCACAATCGCACAGCATCAAATCTTTAAAGCAGCCATGGTTAGAAGGCACTAGCCGCGGAAATAAATGAAAACTGCAGAACGTCAATAAATTTCCCTGGTGGTGAGACAGATCCCAAGTAAAGCTCTAGTCCACTAACAGTTTTCACGCACTATGGGGCTCATTACGATGCCAGTTGGAAAAGCTTCAGACCGAAACCGTCTTGGACTCGAGACCGACCGATAGGCAGGCGGCAGTTCTGACCGACAGGCTGTCAGTGGTTCAGACTGCCTGATTATGATGTGACCAAACACTGTTCAGTTGAATTCTCATTGTTCCCATTGTTCTCTATGTGAGCTGTGTTACAGCCGCAAACCAGCCGTAATACAGGATTGCATAGAGAATACGGTATGTGTAAAACCATGCGCCATGGTGCCTGCCACAGAGTGCAGAGTTTTACAAGGAGGTACCCTGTGTACCCCTCGGCCACCAACTGAAGGCCACGGGGCAAATTTGCTGTCCAACAGTCTTTCCCTGGTGGAAATGCCATTCATAGGGGAAGTACGGTGCAGTTCCAACTGACAAGGAGACTCCGAGAGCCAGTCAAAACTGAGTCAGAATGACAAGCCGGTCTATTTTCCGACCGCCAACATCGGAATTGAGAGGTCGGACCGCAAACTGTTCGAGGCAGCTGGAAAGCCTTTTTGATTTGGCGCAACAGGCCCTTATACCCAGATACCACATCAATAACTGTCCAATTAAATGCACTTTGCCTTGAATATGTCGGACACTGTTTTGGGTGCACCCTAGCCAACAGGAAAAGTCTCCTATGCTAAACGCAGCCCTTTTGAAAGCTGTCATGTAGTAATCCATATATTATGGTTGAATGTTTTCTAGTTTTTGCTTGTGAATGTTCCATTTAACACCCGTAAAGGTGTGAATGAGGTGGGTTGTTCAATTTCACTAGTATTAAATGCACATTTTATGAAAAGCTGTAAAGATGTTTAATTTGTCTCCTGTAAACTTAGTTAATGTCCTAATTATGAGTTTGTCAGACAGGGTACTCTGATAGAAATGTGATGTAGTACCTTGTCCATCAAACTGATGTACACCGACCTGCACTATTGTGAGTCGGGAAAACCGTCATCTTTTTGACTTGGGGCCCCCCCCTGGCTTCACTGTCAGAAACATTACACTGACTGCCTGCCAGAGTTGCGGCCATCTGATTAGGAACATCAGACTACCTGTCGTATTTAGAGCATACTATCTGATGTTCTTTTTTTGTCTGTTTGGGACTGCCAGGATGAACAACATGGGGTTAGAAAGCTCCCAGGGCCTCAGGAATGTTAGTATTTTGTTTTTAAAAAACTAAGTGGAACTTTCAAAGGATGTTTTGGAATAGAAAAAGGTTTGGTGAGAGGTTGCCTGAAATAATTGTACCACTCAGTAAACTTTCAGTGCTTTGGGGTGGCTCCATTGCTGGCACTGAGAACATTTCAGTGCTGGCAGTGATCCGGCCAGCCTGGATGAGGGATGTAATAACCTCCTAACCCCTAATGAACTTCAACCTGCTTGCCATAATTTAAATCAGTTCCTAGGTGATAGACTGCCTGATTCTTTCTGTTCAGACCCTGCAATACTAGCATTAACAGCATGAATAAAGGAAAAAAACAACACATTTTGTCTTTCTCTTTAAAAATGAATAAATTTGTAAGTAAACCAAAAAATAAATAGGTGACATTAGGTACAAGCACAATGGTAAAAAGTACATTGGCACATTATGGTACACATCCAGGTAATTACTCACACTTCCCCCATCACGCCCCCAGTGACTCTTAGACCTACAATTACGTTCAGCCCTTCCTGGTCCCAGGCATTTTAAGCGCCACTGGTCACAGAAGTACTCAAGTTTTCCCAATAGGCATTCCATTTCCCCATCCCTTTGGTCAATTTGTGTGGACACCCTCTACTTTGGAAGACTGGCTTCTCCTCCTGCATACATCAATTCATATCTTTTTCCCAGTCCCTTAACTGTGGTGCAGTGTCAACTCCCCAAAGTCTGGCTATGTTTGGTTTGACCACTATCAGTCCCAGTGTAGCCCAGAGATGATCCATGCGAGTGAAATCTGTTTCATCCCAAATGTTCAGGGACACACCATTTTGCAGAAGGCTCTAACCCACCTCTAAACACACTCGTTAGCACTGGACAGCATCATGTCAAATGATAAAACGTACATTCTTATCCACAATTGTTGGTGCAGAGCACTGTGTATATTTTACCCATTTTCACTAGTGTTGTGTAATAGCTCCTATGGAGTATCTTAAGCTGTATGAGACAGAAGCGCAAGCGTATGGCCATCTCACATGGGGAAGCCAAGGCCTCAAGCCACTCATCCTCCTCCACACCACAAAGGTCTCTTTCCCAGGCTTCCTTCAGTCGTATCAGAATATTGGGGGAATTATTTAACAATTTCTGGTATGTGAGGAAGTTCGTCCTTTTGGGTAAGTAGTCTTCTAGTAGTCTGTCTCAGGAAAGTCCTCCCCTTGGGATCGCTTTATACAGGGCGTAACAGACTTGTCAATATCTATTGGCCTCTCTTGGCACCAATTGGTAGACATTCTGCTTTTTTTCATAAATCTCTCACTTGAGAAAGGCCAGTAAGATCCGATTTGTCGAAACCCCTCTGCAGGGCCAGGGTGCCGAGATGTGCTGTGTCCCACATGGGAGTAGCATGTGTGAGAATTTACCTCCCTAGCACATGACCGCCACTACCGTGTGTCACAGGGAGATGGTGATGACCATTGGTCAAATACAGATGTGCTGTTTGCCCTCCTGTAGATGGCTCGCAAGTAGTCCCCCTGATGCATGTTTCTCCTGTTCATCCTGTAAGCCTGCTCGTCCCCCAGGAGGTGTACGCAATGTTTGACGATGATTAGCTGGAACGCTCAAAAATATTTCTGTAGGTCAGATAAGGCTAGTTCCTTGTCATAACAACTGCTCATTAGTTTGTGGAGAGCTATTTGATGAGACCCCCGTCCCAGAAGAGTATGCAGACCTCACTGTCAATGGCACAGAAGTAGGACTGCAGTATTTGGAGCGGGTGTGTTTAGAAGTGCATAAAGGAATTGAGGGAAGGCAGTGCTTAATTTGTAAAATATTAACTGCCAGGGCTCTGACCAGGAGGCTACTGAAGCTTGTGCCACCCATCACCCCTGTCATCGCTGCCAAGACAACTACTAACCATCTCTCTCCCTTGTAAATGCGACAGTTCTGATTATTCCAGGTCCCCAAAGCTAAAGGAATGGCTGGGGAGCAAGGTATTAGTACTTTTTTAATGTATATTGTTTTCCTAAACAACTGGTATACTGCTCATCTCTAAATTACATGAGCAGCGCCACCTTGTGTCAGACTGCCTTAAGTGTGGTGTTGACAATTAGGTGCCGGTGCCGAGCACCGGAAACCAATTAAGTGCCGGTGCTCAGCACCGGAAAGCTCCGGCTCAAATTAAGCACTGAGGGCAGGCCATAATTTTGAGTTGAGCCATTTTTCCTAGTAAGGAAATAGGCAGAGTTCCCCAGTGCTTCACATCTCTCCACAAGCTTAGCAGAGGGGGTTCAGGGTTATGAGTATGCATCAGGCTCCCTTGTGATAAAGATTCCCAAGTAACAGAATCCCTCTGCAACCACACTAACCTCACAGTCATCAGGGAGTATTGGGGGTTTCCCATAGAGAAGATAGATCATGGACCTATTCCAAATGATAGCGTAGCCAGAGTAATTGGGAAAGAGCGTGAATATGTTCAAGACCCTGTCAAGAGTGGAGGGGGGGATCAGCCACACGAAGCAGGATGTCATCTCCTTAGCGGGAAATATTGTCTCCCAATGTGTGGTCCATCTGTATCCTCTAACCATGGAGTCGCTCCAGACCCATGCTGCCAATGGCTCCAATATTAAAGCAACATTCAGGGGGGAGAGTGGACAACCCTGCCTGATACTCCTCTGAAGGGGAAATGGTGCTGATGCGCCCCTGTTCACTGTCACCTGCGCCAGAGGATCCAAGTACAACATCAAGCTGAACCAAATCCCATCTTTTCGAGGACTGCTTACATAAAGGACCATTCTGCTGTATAGAAAGACATCCATGAGTCCAAGGACAGCATGAGTGCATCTTCATGGATTTTGGATGCTCTCCCCAGCACTCCATGTAGCCATTGCAAGTTGAGTGCAGTGTTTTACCTGGCATAAAGCCGGACTGATCAGGATGAATCAGTGGTTTGATCACTCCAATCAATCACATGGCCAAAAGCTTTGCAAGGATTTTAACTTCTGAATTCAATAGTGATATGGGTCTGTAGGAGGTGCAGTCATCAGGCAGTTTTTTTTCCTCGGGAATAACCACTATGCTTGCTAGCCTCTGGTCCAGAGGAAGTTGGCCGGCCTCACAGCTCCCCAGAAACATGCACAGGAGAGGCGGGCAACACTGTCAGGTGATATTTTGGCTTTTTTAGTCACTTTTTTCTTTAAATCTTTCCACATCTCTGAAAATAAACGATTTGAACTCAAATTGCATGATATTAGGGACCACATGCATGTAACCAATTTGAGGTTGTACACCCTTCGATTTTCAAACACAGGGTTTGCAACTACAGAATGGTGTATTGCGATATATGAAACCCATTTTGTGAATTGGTAAAGCCTTTCTGATTAATTTTGAATAAAGAGTAGGATGGGTGTGAAAAGGTCGCCCCCCTCCAACTTGCAGTTCGCAACAAGATGTACCAATGATTTGCAACTGCAATTCAGATTGCAAACCTTAATGGAGTTGATAATAATCAGTGGCGGCTGGTATTTGAAGGCGGTGGAGGCGGATTGCGGGGGGAGGAGGGAATTAATTAAAAATGAAAATACTCACTTACCGGTCTGCCACAGCCGCCTGGCATGCCACCGCCTTCTCTGGGTCCTCTTCTGCCTACTTCAAGGGCAGGAAGCACCCGCCTCCCAATAGCCAATCACAACGCATCAATGCAGCGGTGTGCTTGGTCGCTCAGCCAGAGAATCGGAGGCTGGGTGTGTTCTACATACAGGCTGTGCGCATGATGGCTTGAGCGGCCCGACACGGCCAGTCAAATCGTCCTGTGCACTTGGAGTGGGCAAACCACTCTTCCCCTGCCTTCCTCTGTGAGCAGAGCAGCCCGCCCCTACCCAGCTGAGCAAGGGGATAAATAAAATGATAATAACAATGAAATGTTATCATTGTATTTTTGTCCTTTTTCGACCTCCTAAGTGGGGCGACGCCCCTCCACCATAGCGGGGGAGCCGCCACTGAAAAAAATGGCAAAGGGGAAGCATTCCCCTTTGAAAAGCATCCTCATATTTCTGTATTTTTGCAGACTTATATAGCGCAAACTAGACCCGAAGGCATTGGAGCGCTTTACATGAGCACCAGTTACGTTATACAAGGACACGTTCATTTGAAGGACTCATTGGGAATTGTGTCAGCAGCATGAGCCGGGGCAGACAGTAATCCAGTTCTTTTGTTTTTTTTAAGCCGAAGTATAACTTGTAACCACTTTTTGTAAACATTCTACTCTTTCAGCTTGTGTGGCTCGACAATACTTCTTCAACATAGTAATTGTATACTATCCTACTTTAAGTGAGGCGTAATTTATCTCACATCAAGTAAAAGTGCACATGTAAAGTAACCTTGAAATGTCCTGCAAAAATGTGCTTTATGTCAATGCTCTCATTTTCAGCAGTGAGTAAAGAGAATGTAAACTGTACAGAAAAATTAGGTGAACACCTGCGGAAAATTATTAATAATGACCCAACATTGCTTTGTACTTACTTCCCCCCTGGGTAAATTCGAGCAGTACCATCAATAAAACTGAAAGTTACTAAATAACACAATTTTTCAAAGCAAAGACACAGCCTAGAAACAGAACATACCGTACATTCTGTGATTATTAGAATCAATCTCTTCGTTTCATTTCTGTAGACATTTGTTTTGTTTATAAAAGGAAATAGAGTTCTGCGATTCGTTATACTATGTACGACACCCAACTAATAGAAAAGACCCTTCCTGTTAGCAGGTCTCCGGGTATTCATGCTTTCCCAACAAACTGTCACTTTTATTTTGAAAACGTATTTTATTTATTGACATTTTTAATTTTCTGTCAGATTTTTTTCTAAAACTGTTTTATAAACGCATGATCAGAGAAGGGTGAAACGTAGAGCCATCAAAATGAAATACTCAGAAACCTAGGGGCAGATTTATGAGCCCCTTGCGCCACTTTTGCGTCACTTTTCCCATGTTAAAAGTGACGCAAAAGTGGCGCAAGGGGCTCATAAATCTGCCCCCTAATGTTTTTCATACACTTAAAATGACATTTTCTGCATCTTGTTGACCTTCAGTGACCCATGCATCGAATATCGGTAGCGCATGGTTTAAGAGAAATTGCTGAAGAGAGAAAACATGAGAGCAGGATGGAGAGGGAGTGAAAGCCAGTTTGGTACAAACTGATAGACCCACAGAGAGTGAGGCAAAGAAAAACAGTGAGAAAGTGTGAGATTGAGTTTTGGGGAGCAAGAAAAGGACAGTTTTAGGAGAGATTGAAACAGAGAGAGAAAGTAAGAATCCGGTGGACAGATTAAGAGGTAATCAATTTGTTATACTGCTGACTTCTCAAGCATCAAGGATATAAGTTCTTCCTGCTTCCGTGTTTTTACATTTTCCAAGCAAATGTTGCTGTTTCCTTTAAAGGCGATATCTCAATGTTTCTAATTGGGCCATTCATTAGAGAAGGGAGTATTCATTCTGAAATAGGATATTGAAGAAACGTAAAATGATTCCCACACTGATTAAACGAAATGTTCATCTCGTTGTTCACATGCAGTAAATATTTAATTTCATTTCATTTGAATACTTTATTTCGGTCAATAGACCATAAAAGTACAAGTGCAATAAAATAGTACAATACATAAAAATAGCCATCATTAAAAGTGCACATTCAAATATCCCAAGGATATCCATAATTACATATTGGGTTGCCCTCCGCAGTCCATAGACTCGCACAACAGCATAGACCCTTAAACCTAAAAATTCAACCAAGTGTAATGCACCCTTTAAAAAGTTCTTAAAACCAAGTATTCGATATTTCAACAAAAATAAAATAGTTGAAAACCTGATTGTAGAGTAGATCTATTGAGTTTTAGACTGAGGCTTTTGAACCCTATGTAGTGGTTGAACCATAAGATAGTTGTGGTATGTCAAGGGAGGATCCCAAAGATCTCCAAGCCTCTGGTTGAAAAAACCTGGCCATTGGAATGTCTTACCCCTGCTAATACTGGCAAATCCATTATACATTCGGATTAGATCCCACCAGCAAAGGGTTAACCATTGGACTAGGGTGTGGGAGCTGGAGTCTCGGAAAGTGCTTGTGCATACCTAGAGTCTGGTAAGATGTACAACTTGGATAGGGGGGCAGTGCACTCCACCATTAGCAGGCTAGTCGTTAGCTGATTTCAAATCTGTTTGATCACCTCACATCTACGGCTGAAATTCCTGCGTCCTCCCAAGTAGCCTAGCCATAAAATATAGTGAATTGGCTTGTATCTAAATATTAGAGCCCAGGAGAGAATTGTGCGCACACCACATGGAAAACAGGAAGTGCGACACTGCAAATACAATCGGCTGTTGGGTGTTGTATTTCAGAAGCCTAAATGCTTCTGCACAATGGTTGGTCCCCAGATTTCTGCACTGTTGAATCAGCCATCTAGTTCTACCTTTTTTGTAGCTGGGGCAAAAGAAAAATACATGGAGTTCGGTTTCCTCTGCATTACTGTAAGCCAGACACTTTAATAAGGTGGTGCCTGCCCATTTGTTGTAAAATGAACACAAGGGGTGTGACCCATGCCTGAATTGAACATATAATTTCTTTGCTGGTGCTGGCTGTATTTCTTCTAGGAAGGGCTCCAAGTTGTAATGATCCTTAATTTGCATAAAGGTTACTGTTAAAGAACCAATGCTGAACTCTCCTGTAGGTGAGCAAGTTTTTCTTGCCTGTAGCTACTAGCCAATTCCTTCCTTGTTGTTGCGGGACGCGATGCTTCTGAATTGCTCCACATGCTCATTCTCCCTATATATAGAGTGTGTCCCTGATGCATGTGAACCACACTAATTTCTCTGCCCGGGGAGAGCCATTAGCTCTTTAAGCTCAGACCTATATGCAGCTAATTCGGGGGTCGCCAATATATGTCGCCAGAGGATTAACGATCTAAGACCTATTTCCTCTGCGATAGGTCTAACGCATAGATCCAAACGCAGAGGAACAAGTGGGGTGCTATGAGGGACTCCAGGTAGCTGCCTAATAAAATAATTCTTAATCTTGGTTATGTTTTTTGCAGGACAATGCCCCCAGAATTCAGCCCCATACATAATGGCTCCTCGGTTTCACACTTTACAAATCTGAGCAACGGGACAAACGGGTTTATAAAAAGAATTCTCATAAGCCTAGGCCAGCTCCCCTGTTGTCTGTGCTACCTTAAGACTGGTTTTGTCTATTTGTATTGGCCATTCCATTTCTTTCGGTAGGGTGACCCCTAAATATTCAAACACAGATACCCTCTCAAGAGGGGTGCCATTCGACAAGGATTAGGGCCTGTCGTGCTTATGGATTGAAGATCATGTATTTGGTCTTCGAGATGTTTACCGCCAGCCCTCTATTGTTACAAAAAGCACCAAAGCTGACAAGAAGCCTCTGAATGCCAATTGTGACTTAGAAAGCAGGAGAGTATCATTAGCAAACATCATTGCTAATATTTGTTCTTGCGGTAACTTACCCTGGGCATAATTCGCATTGTAGCGCTACGTGTAGCTACGTGAAGTGCACGTCGCACTACGCGAGATACACGTAGCACTACGCGAACTGCGTAGTGCGCTGTTCGCGATGATTGCACAGTGCCGGATGCTTGTCTGCACTGTGCAATCATTGAAAACGGCATCTTGCACAGTGCGAGCTGTCTTTTCTGCCGCTCGAGTAGATTTTTACTCGAGCTGCAGCTTTCTCAAAGCGGACTGGTAGTTTCTCATCACGAGCGGTCACGAGCATACGTGACCACTCGCAATGAGAAACCTGACCTCCCTGCATTGAGAATCTCGCCGGGAGGTTTATTTTCCACGCTCGCGATCGGGACCTTGATGTTGCTGATTGTGAATGAGAAAAACGACTCGCCGGGATTTCATTTTGCTCGCTCGCGGTCGCCAAGTTGACCTTGAGGACCGCGAGCGAGCAAAAAATGACAGATACGCTACGCAATTTTGCACTGTGCTACGTGCTATTCGCATAGCGCGAAGTAGCACTAACTACGCAAACTTCGCGAGCGTAGCGTAGTTGTCCGCCAGGGTTCATGCTAACTTTGGGGCATCGATGTCCTTCTCCTCATTCAATGTGTTGTCCAGTGCATTATTATATGGACAAAAAAAGGTAGGGGCTAGAACACAACCCTGTCTAACTCTGCTGTTGACTACGAGAGGCGAGGTGAGTTCGCCATTTTTCCCATATCTAATTTGAGCATAATTACTTTCATGCAATCTCCTGATCATATGGCAGAGAGATGTAGGGAACCCAAAATCACTTAATACAGACCATAGCTTGTCCCTGGGTACCAAGTTGAATGCAGTTTTTCAATCCACAAAGATTATATAGAGACTACCTTCCTCTAGAGTCACTGTTTTCCAGTACAGAAGCTGGAGCCTAAAAATGTGATCAACAGTAGAGGTGTTTTTCCTGAATCCAGCTTGAAGAGGACTCGGGATATTGTAACTGTGTTACATCGATTAAACTAATAGGTCTGTAATTATCTGGTAAAAGTGGGGAACCTTTCTTATAGACTGGAAAAATTTCAGCTCCAGCCCAAGTTATGGGATAGACATTCCCTGCAGTACTGCATTAAATAAAGCCCACAAATTTGGCCCCCAGATTAATGGTTCTATGCTGAAAAGATCCCCTGGTATTTTGTCAAACCCTGGTGCTTTTTGCTGGGCTATTTTGCTTATAGCTCTTAGTTTTTCAGTCAGGGTTATTTCTGGGATCTCTCTGGGTGCATTCTGCTGTGTGCCTTTTGTTAGATTTATGGTGGTTCCCTCGGCCTCAAGAATGGTATTTAAGGCCTGGAAATGGACTTTCCAGACTTCTGCCACAACGTTTGGTTCATCAGCCTGTTTACCTTCACTGCAGCCTGTGTTAACTATATTCCAAAATGCCTTCAGGTCATTAGCCTTCTCAGAGAGTCCCATGTGTCCTACTCCCAGTTTTTTTGATAAAGCAATGGTTTTGCTATATAGTGCCTGGTTTAATTTAATTTGTGGTCTATCTTTAGATTTAATGGCTTCTACTACTGCTGATTTAACCTCCCGACAACTAACATCAAACCAGGAATGCAGGGGCTTTCTTTTGCCTCTGGGATGTCCTGTTGGAAAAATGGGAAACAGCCTTTACAATTAGGTTTTAACCACATTGAGCCTTAACCATGCATTTTTTAGCAATCATGTTTTTACCATGTATATGTTTTTACAACACATGCATTTACCATGCATTTTAGGTAGGTTGTATATATAAATACAATTCTCCAAAAATGTCCAAAAAGTTAAGAAAACAACCAGAAACGTTATTAATTTTTTTTTCAAACTTTTTTTTTTATTAACATATATCAACGATAAAGTAAAAAACAAAATGTATCACAAAAAATACAAAATAACAAGTTGAAACACTGCTGTGGGGACCATGGATGTGGATGACACAGCCTGGAAAATAAAGCACAAAATAAGGACGTGTGTAATGCGCATATCAAAGGAGAGACATAGAGAAAAAGAGAAGGAATAATAAAGCCAGAGAGAAAAAGAGAGGGAAGGAAAGAAAGGGAGTGAGAAAGGGAGAAGGAAGAGAGAGAGTTAGAGAGATAGAAGGAAAAGAAGGAAGAGAGAGAGAGAGGGAGAGAGAGAGAGAGGGGGGGAGAGAGAGAGAGAGACACTGCCGCCCCTGCTCATCCATGAGCAAATAATAACCTGGTGCCACCAGAGTGTGCAGCAGTGGGCACTCCACGTGCCCATCAAAACTCATCCCAGATATGTCTCTGGGTCCTGATTAATGAATGGCGGAGACCACATCAGGTGCTTGGCGGATCACACAGATGTCGCTGAGTCCTGAGTCATGAATGGCGGAGACCACATCATCTTCTCCACGGCCTGGCAGATTTCACACATGTCGTTGAGTCCTTAGTCATCAATGGCGGAGACACATCAGCTTTTGGGGCCGCTAAGCCTGTGGAAGTTAAGTTCGTGCCACGTGGTGGGAGGCCCCTGATGGCCATATGAGCTTTGGGTGGCACTAACCCTGTGCATCTGAAGTCTGTGCCAAGGGGGTGGTAGGCCCCTGAGGGCTATACCGATTAGGGTGCGAGTAACCTTCTGCACAAGTTTTGAAAGACTCTTTACGGTTGAGACACTTGGAGTGTCCGGCATCTAGTCAGCACCGGCAATAAAGGATGTGACATTGTAGATCTATTATATTTGTGTGGTCACATGGCCTGTGACGCATGTGCCGGACGGGTGTGGTGTGTGGGTAAAGCTGCCCTCAGGGAGTGGGCGGGAGATGTGGAGAACTAGACCACTGACCTGAACAGGAACAGCAAGTATGCCTGTGACAGGTAGGTATGTGGGGCCATCGTCAGAACGTAATCTGGGTGGCATGGCGTGGCGTACGACGGAACAGGGCTTGTCGTACTGTGTCTGTGAGTGGAGTGGACGGGCCACAGCTGACCCTCCGCGAGCCTGGTTGCGAACTGTTCATAACTCACACTACATAAGTATTGAAAAATCATTTTGTGATTCAGTCCTTCAGCTGGCATTTGTCTGAGGTATTTGTGAAAACATATCGGACTTCTTTCTGTGATAGATACCCCTTTGACGCTGCCTCTCCCCACATCAGCAGGTAACACATCCTCTTCCCACATTACCATCATACCCCCAACAACCTTCTTGGGCCCAGAGGTGTCCCTGTGCAGTTGGACAAAGAAGAGTCTTAGACATGTATAGATTTACATACAAAAAAAAATATTTAAAGAAAAGAACAACAAATAAGACTGAAGGGAGTCTGGTGCTGTGGTCGCTGCCACAAAGTTGGGGTGACTGCCATTCAGGATTCAGGACACAGTTACACATGTGGGATCGGTTCGTGTTAAAGAGGGTTAGTGGGACTACGTGTCGCCGGCCTTGCATATCGAAATATGCCTCACAAATCGAAGGAAGTATGTTGTGTGGTTGCTGCCTCGGACTTGGGGTCACTGCCATTCAGGACTCAGGACACAGTTACACATGTGGGATCGGCTTCTGTTAAAGAGGGTTAGTGGCACGAGAAGTATTGAGTGTATGAGGCTGTGATGATGCTTGGTGTGGACGGGCCGCACTGGGAGCAATGTGTCTTGGCTATAGGACTGTGTCATGTGGAATCATGACTCTATTTGAATTGTGAGGCTTGCTGATCGTAGTGTAGGCCAGAAGTAGCGGCGAGCAAGGGCCCACAGCCACGTGCATACGTTGGTGGCCACACCGGCCTGCGTAGTGCAGGTTTAGTGGCACCACTTGACTCCAGCCTCAATATGAAAATACTCCTCACTAATCGAAGGGAGTGTGGTGGTGTGGTCGCTGCCATGAAGTTTTGGGTCACTGCATATGGAAATATGTCTAACTGATCAAAGAGAGTCTGCTGCTGTGGTGGCTGCCATGGAGGACTCAGGACACAGTTACACATGTGGGATCGGCTTGTGTTGAACACGGTTAGTGGCACCACGTGCTGTTGGCCTTGCATATGGAAATATGCCTCACTGATCAGAGGGAGTCTGGTGCTGTGGTCGCTGCCACAGACTTGGGGTGCTGCTATTCAGGACTCAGGACACAGTTACACATGTGGGATCGGCTTGTGTTAAAGAGAGTTAGTGGGACCACGTGTTGCCGGCCTTGCATATGGAAATATGCCTCACTGATCAGAAAGAGTCTGGTGCTGTGGTCGCTGCCACGGACTTGGGGTCACTGCCATTCTGGACTCAGGATACAGTTACACATGTGGGATCGAGTTGTGTTGGACAGTGTTAGTTGGCACCACGTGTCCAAAATTCAAATTGCGAGGTCTGCTGCCCACAGTGTAGACTGCTGAGTGTTCGTTTGTACTTGAAAATGAATTTGGTGATTGTACTAAAGGTATAACTGATATAAAAAATGTTCAAGAAGAAAGGATACTAAAAGGATAATATGTAGATTTGAGGCCTGTAATAGTTACTTGCCTAGTGGACTCTGTAGTTAATAAATGAAGAAATAATTTCCATTGGATGCCCTAATGAGTGCAGTGTAGGCGTAGGATGAAAAGATGAAATAAGTATAGAATACAGTGACGAAGTGTTGTATTTTCTGAGTACAATCTTGTTGTTAGAAATTAGCATTTAAAAATGGAATTGCGAGCTGTACTGCTGCAGTGTAGACTGCTATTCCATTTTAGTTTTAATTTGAAGATTAATTTGGTCATTGTAGTAAAGCTATAACTTATATAAAAAAAAGTTCTTGAAGCAAGGATACTAAAAGGATAATATGTAGGGTGTAGAACTGTGATATTTACTTGCCTACTGGAGTCTGTAGTTGGATATGGAAATACCCCTCACTGATCAAAGGGGTGTGGTGGAACGGAGTTGGGGTCACTGCCATTCAGGAATCAGGACACAGTTACACATGTGGTATCGGCTTGTGTTGAACAGAGTTATTGACAGCATGTGTCGCTGCCGTTGCATATGGAAATATGTCTAACTGATCAAAGAGAGTGTGCTGCTATGGTTGCTGCCACGGACCTGGGGTCTCGGCCATTCAGGACACAGTTAAACATGTGGATTCGGCTTGTGTTAAAGAGGGTTAGTGGGACTACGTATCGCTGGCCTTGCATATCGAAATATGGCTCAGTGATCGAAGGGAGTGTGGTGCTGTGGTCGCTGCCACGGACTTGGGGTGACTGCCATTCAGGACTCAGGACACAGTTACACATGTGGGATCGACTTGTGTTGAACAGGGTTAGTGGTAGTACATCTGCATTCCTAGTTTGAATTTTATAATGAGTACATCGGCAATAAATATAAACATAGTTGGGATTTTTACCAGAAACTACTTTAAACTTTGTTATTTCTTTTTCAAACTTCACAACAGTATTATCTTCCATTTGTTGATCAACACCTAGACATATCCAACTGTTATTTTCTGTACAGTTCTCTTGACTAGCAAAGAAGTGTAAGTCTATATTATCACAAATTTGTTTTATAACATTTATATTAAAACTCGATTTCGTGCCGCAGGAAAACCTAGACTTATCCAGGTGCTTCCTGTTGACTTTGAATATAAACTTGCAGATGTCTATATCGATCCGAACATTGGTAGGATCCAATTTTTCGATGTGAAAGTATCTTCAAACTGAAGCTATACATTTTTTTCCTAAGTGTCTTCTCCTGTGAAATTTCTTACCACATTTATTTCAATTCTATCTTCTCAGAGTTGGTAATATATGACGTGACATAGTGAGAAACAGCAATTGAGTTATGTTCATCATATTGTATGTTCATATTTGCATTTCACATCTTCAAAATCTCTGTATTGTAATCATTATTGTACTTTGATGCTTCTGTTCTTTGTAAATTATACGTATTTATGGGTGATTTTCGAGTGATGGTATGTCTCATTGCTGACATAAAACTCTTCACTCTTCCTTTGGAAAATACTGGACGTGGAAATGGAAATCGACAGTTTGTGTAAAATATATCTTTTGCGTTATCTTTTCATCGGCAATACTTTCCACATTGATGACTTCGATATGCAAATACGCCACACTAATCGAAGGGAGTCTGGTGCTGTGGTCGCTGGCAAGTTGGGGTCACTGCCATTCAGGACCCAGGACACAGTTCCACATGTGGGATTGGCTTGTGTTGAAGACGGTTTGTGGTACCATTTGTCGCTGGTCGCCCACAGTGTAGGGCAGAGGTAGCGGTGAGCTAGGGTACACAGCCACGTGCATATGTTGGTGACCCAAACAAACCTTGCGTAGTACAGGTTCAGTGGCACCACGTGTCGCTGATCTTCCATGTGGAAATACCCCTCGGTGATCGAACGGAGTCTGGTGCTGTGGTCGCTGCCATTGAGGACTCAGGACACAGTTACACATGTGGGATCAGCTTGTGTTGAACAGGGTTAGTTGGCACCACGTGTCACCGGTCTTCCACATTGTAGGCCGGAGACAGCGGTCAGCAAAGGCCCACAGGCAGGTGACGTTGACTTGAGCTGCACAGATTGGGAGCATTTGGTCTTTTTAACGCATTATAGTCTCTTACACAATTTTCGTCGCTACTAATGTTGAATTGTGGACCATGTAACTCTAGTGTAGGGCGGAGGCAGCGGTCAGGATGGGCGCACAGCTACGTGGCGTTGAGTTGAGCTGCACAGTTAGTGGCACCTGGAGTACTCAGCATGTGTGTACCCTACGATGAGACGTGGTCCCGGCGGGCCGCACTGGGAGCAATGTGTTTTGCCTAATGAATTCTGCGTTGATAAGGTCACATGGCGATGACTTATGGTGCAGTGAGCTAGTAGTACCTGAAGCACACAGCGTGTGCGCACCCTGCGATGATGCGTGGTCTGGGTGGGCCGCACTGGGAGAAACATGTCTCGCGAACTGGACTGCGATATATGCAATCGCCCCTACATCTGAATTGTGAGCCGTGATGTCCGTAGTGTAGATCGAAGGCAGTAGTCGGTACAGACATAAGTCTGCGGTGCTGTGCCGCTGGGTCCGCAGGGGCCCTGAGTCGAGAAGGCCCGCGGTTATGGCGGCTGCCACATGCCAGGGTGAGGGCTGCTGTTCTGACAGACTCATTGGTCTTCCCACAAGTGAACCACGCCTAGGGCCTGGTCTATTTATTCATACTCCTATGCTCGAGTGGCATACGTTGGAGCGGCCCACTCCGCTTCCGCTCCAGGGGGGGACAACACAGCTACATGACCAAGATCTTCCTCACTGCCTGAGGTAACATGGTTGCGTCCACTGTGCACTACACTACCAGTATCAATAGTATATCTCCACACGGAGAGGTTTTTGCTTTGCGTAGTGAGATCTGTGCAGCACATGAGCGTTACAATTGGCATTGTGTGCTTTATCAGTGATGGGTGACTTGCCTCCTTCATAAATAGTTGGTTGCTCATCTCCCAACATTCAGCTATTGTGTGGCTGAGGGGCATGGCGTTTTGGGAAGGTCCGTTGTTGTGTTTTGTGCTGCCTCAGTGGTAATAGGGGGGGTGGTCCGGGGGGGTTCTGGTGGTGGTGGGGCTGGGTGTTGCGGCATTGTTGGTTGTCGGATCTGCATGATGAGTAGCTGTATCATGTGTTGGTCTTTAGATGTGGCTGTGAGTTGGGCCGAAATAACGGAGTAGATAGTCAACCTCCTTACACCAGTTAAAGGTTGATGTTAATTTGTTACTGCTAACTCGGCTTATCGCCTGCTTTTTGGATCTGATTGCAGATTTGGCTGGTCGTTGAAAATATGGGGAAGTGGTGTTTTTGTGTTTTTTTTGCACAGGAACGCCTACTGTGCATTTCATTAGTGATAGATGTGGCTCTTGTTTGTGGCGATTTTGTTGGTGTAAGGTATTGATGGATGAGTTGTGGGATTTGCAGTTTTCACCAATTTGAGAATGGGATGATAATTAAAAAACACAGAAAAAAAACTAGGTTTAATGAACGTTATACATAGAAATTAGCATTTAAAAAACCTTTGAAATTCACTGAAAAAACCATAGGTTTCAGGCACGTTATAGTTAGAAATGAGCATTTAAAAAACCTTAAAAATTCACTGAAAAAACCATAGGTTTCAGGGACGTTATAGTTAGTTGGACATTTGACTCATATAAAACCAGAGAAATTTGCCTGTTATAGTTAGGTGAGCTAACTATAACTCTCGCCCCCGCAATGCACTGCTGATGACATCACATATTACATCACTCATGACATGGCCAGTGACATCACTGATGACATCTCAAATGACATCACTGATGACATCATCCATGTGAAAATCAGATGCACCTGTTCAGACCCTGATATAACACTTGATACACCCAGTCTAAAATACAGACTATAATTTTCAAAACCGTGAACACACCAATACCAGTTAGTACATACCCACTCTATAATTTGTAGGCCTACACACATCCATTCATTCACCTATACACTCACTCATACATATAGTCAGCCATCAATACAGCATTATCATATCCAGTCACATATCATTACAGACACTCACACACTGCCTCTCATTCTTAGAGTTATTCACACACCTAGTCAGTAATGGAAATAATCAATAACACTTTCATTTACTCACCTGTACAGTTATACACATATCACGTCACTTATTTAAACATATACTAACACATACTTACACTCTAATACAATAGCTAATGCAAAAACAGACTGATCCATACACGCACTCTCACAATCACTCATTCTCACATATAGTCTATTATATATTCCAACACTCATATTTACTGCCTTTCACATATGGAGTTACTCACATGTATCCCTGAGGTATCCATTCACTCACCGAGACACTCATACACACACTCACTCAGCCATACATACCTTCACAGATACAGACTTGAACACATATACAAAGTGAATTAGCCACTCACACATCTACACAGAGTCACACCCCATCCACCCACCCACAAGACACTCAGGTACTCATACAGGTACTCAGACAAGCAATGAATAGCTCATATGGATCCTCATTTAGTTGCTAGCCATGGAACTGCCTACACACCAACTAACAACCTAAACTGTGTGAATGTCTATATCAGTCGCTAACACATGCACTAAGCAAGACACAATTAATTAGTCACTTATACAGTTAGTCACACACCTACTTAATCATCCATCCTGAGTCTTATACACTCATTAATTTTTCAATACACCTTGGCATATATCTACTAGGCCTGGGCGGCAAATTTCGTTCAGTTCGCGGAATTTGCGATATTTTGACCTTTTTACATTCCGCGGAGAGCACGAAAACATCAAAACTTTCGCAACCTGCCACGAAACGGAAGTATTTTTCTTGTTCGCGCTTTATAAATGCATTCTCACGCGTGCGATCTCGACTTACCGGGTCCCTGCGTTCGTCGACGAGTTTTCCTATCCGTTCGCGCGCGCTACAAGATGTTGGATTGTTGGTAGCCGGTCGCGCTATCCTGTGACAGATTGCGATCGCGAACACGTCATTGTCATCGCGAGCAGGAAATAAGCATCGCGAGCAAGATGGCCACGCCCATTAGCGACCGCATGGGCAAGTTGGAGATATATTTCCCCGCGAGCATGCAAAAACACATCACGAACGGGCAGGAAAAGCAATCTCTGCATCTTCGCGAAAGTTTCGCATGCTCACGGAGATTTTGTGCAATTTCGCGATAATTTGCAAAAGTCAATTTTGCATATTCCGCCCACCCTTAATATGTATTTATAAAACATATTTAAACTTTACAGAAACACACATTCACTGGATGATGTCATCAGTGATGTCATTTGAGATGTCATCAGTGATGTCATCAGTGATGTCACTGACCATGTCATGAGTAATGTAATATGTGACATCATCAGCAGTGCATTGCGGGGGCGCAAGTTATAGTTAGCTCAACTAACTATAACAGGCGAATTTCTCTGGTTTAACATGAGTCAAATGTCCAACTAACTATAACGTCCCTGAAACCTATGTTTTTTACAGTGAATATATATATATATATATATTTGTCCAAAAGTTGCCACACTAGCGAGGACACACACAACAAAAGGTCGGATCAGCCATCAGCAATTCTTTATTGAAGTAGAACTAGCAGCTGCACTGGCAATATCTCGGCCTTGCCAAACGCGTTTCGGAGCCCTTACTCCTTGGTCACGGGCTGACGCGCTGTTAGCAGATACAAACAGGAAAGAGTCCCGCAATTACCATTTATATCGCCCTCTGGTGGGCTATGTTGCTTCAAGTTTGCTTGAGACTTGTAGTCCTGTCTGTTAAAATAAAACCCATGGTGGGCTCTGCTGAGCAGCATGTAACTCCAAACACTTGAGTAGTGTCCACAGTGTACTTGCCAGTTCTTATACACGCTGCCTTTCAGCCCGCTACAGCGGTTCCGGTATATCCAAAACCAGCGGTCCACTTTCCCTCTTGTGGCGGTGCTGCCCTCCCGACCCTGGCAGGCCTGCAAAAATTCATCCAAAAGTTGCCACACGAGCGAGGGTGCACACAACAAAAGGTCGGATCAGCCATCAGCAATCCTTTATTGAAGCAGAACAAGCAGCTGCACTAGCAACATCTCGGCCTTGCCAAACGCGTTTCGGAGCCCTTGCTCCTTGGTCACGGGCTGACGCGCTGTTAGCAGATACAAACAGGAAAGAGTCCCGCAATTACCATTTATATCACCCTCTGGTGGGCTATGTTGCTTCAAGGTTGCTTGGGACTTGTAGTCCTGTCTGTTAAAATAAAACCCATGGTGGGCTCTGCTGAGCAGCATATACCTCCAAACACTTGAATATTGTCCCCAGTGTACTTACCAGTTCTTATACACGCTGCCTTTCATCCCGCTACAGCGGTTCCGGTATATTCAAAACCAGCGGTCCACTTTCACTCTCGTGGCGGTGCTGCCCTCCCGACCCTGGCAGGATGTGAATAAGTTTATAAAGAAGAAAGTACCATCTCCTCATACCAGGGGTTGCAGAGATCCAAAAAGCACTGACCTCCAAATTGTCCGATCTATTTTTTCAGTTGTACAACCGAACAACGCAGAAAAAACACTGTTGCATGCCTTAAGCACTTATTTCTTACCCTCATTTTTTTACAACGCGTGTGTTTTTACAACATATGCCATTACCATGCATTGTATATATATATATATATATATATATATATATCAAACAGAAAGCACCCAACTTGGAGAGCCACGTTCGTTGTGTCATATTTTATTCTGTAAGGCAGCCCATCAAAACAGCCTCCAAGTGCCCAGAGTTCATACCACCAACAGTTCCTTACGCGTTTCGGGCGTCCTCGCGCCTTTGCTCACAGGTTCTGGCAATGACGACAGGCAGCGTACCACTACTAATATACCCAGCATCCTTAATTCCAACTGGTGGGCGTATCAATGCACAATGCATGCTGGTATATTGAGTTCATCATATTTGCAATCCAGGTTTGAAGGTAAGTGTTGCCGCCATAGTCCCCATACAATGCTTCCCCAGTGGGTTACTGCAACAAATGAAGGTTGCTGGAGAACTGGAAATGTCCTGAACAGAAGACACATCGTTCCGTGTTGCGCAGACAAATACATGCGCTCGGACCCGCACATCAGCGGGAGGGCTCTCCGCGACCCGGGTAGGCCGCAATTTAATACCAAACAGAAAGCACCCAACTTGGAGAGCCACGTTCGTTGTGTCATATTTTATTCTGTAAGGCAGCCCATCAAAACAGCCTCCAAGTGCCCAGAGTTCATACCACCAACAGTTCCTTACGCGTTTCGGGCGTCCTCGCGCCCTTGCTCACAGGTGCTGGCAATGACGACAGGCAGGGTATCACTACTAATATACCCAGCATCCTTAATTCCAACTGGTGGGTGTATCAATGCACAATGCATGCTGGTATATTGAGTTCATCATATTTGCAATCCAGGTTTGAAGGTAAGTGTTGCCGCCATAGTCCCCATACAATGCTTCCCCAGTGGGTTACTGCAACAAATGAAGGTTGCTGGAGAACTGGAAATGTCCTGAACAGAAGACACATCGTTCCGTGTTGCGCAGACAAATACATGCGCTCGGACCCGCACATCCGCGGGAGGGCTCTCCGCGACCCGGGTAGGCCGCAATTTAATACCAAACAGAAAGCACCCAACTTGGAGAGCCACGTTTGTTGTGTCATATTTTATTCTGTAAGGCAGCCCATCAAAACAGCCTCCAAGTGACCAGAGTTCATACCACCAACAGTTCCTTACGCGTTTCGGGCGTCCTCGCGCCCTTGCTCACAGGTGCTGGCAATGACGACAGGCAGCGTATCACTACTAATATACCCAGCATCCTTAATTCCAACTGGTGGGCGTATCAATGCACAATGCATGCTGGTATATTGAGTTCATCATATTTGCAATCCAGGTTTGAAGGTAAGTGTTGCCGCCATAGTCCCCATACAATGCTTCCCCAGTGGGTTACTGCAACAAATGAAGGTTGCTGGAGAACTGGAAATGTCCTGAACAGAAGACACATCGTTCCGTGTTGCGCAGACAAATACATGCGCTCGGACCCGCACATCCGCGGGAGGGCTCTCCGCGACCCGGGTAGGCCGCAATTTAATACCAAACAGAAAGCACCCAACTTGGAGAGCCACGTTCGTTGTGTCATATTTTATTCTGTAAGGCAGCCCATCAAAACAGCCTCCAAGTGCCCAGAGTTCATACCACCAACAGTTCCTTACGCGTTTTGGGCGTCCTCGCGCCCTTGCTCACAGGTGCTGGCAATGACGACAGGCAGCGTATCACTACTAATATACCCAGCATCCTTAATTCCAACTGGTGGGCGTATCAATGCACAATGCATGCTGGTATATTGAGTTCATCATATTTGCAATCCAGGTTTGAAGGTAAGTGTTGCCGCCATAGTCCCCATACAATGCTTCCCCAGTGGGTTACTGCAACAAATGAAGGTTGCTGGAGAACTGGAAATGTCCTGAACAGAAGACACATCGTTCCGTGTTGCGCAGACAAATACATGCGCTCGGACCCGCACATCCGCGGGAGGGCTCTCCGCGACCCGGGTAGGCCTCAATTTAATACCAAACAGAAAGCACCCAACTTGGAGAGCCACGTTCGTTGTGTCATATTTTATTCTGTAAGGCAGCCCATCAAAACAGCCTCCAAGTGCCCAGAGTTCATACCACCAACAGTTCCTTACGCGTTTCGGGCGTCCTCGCACCCTTGCTCACAGGTGCTGGCAATGACGACAGGCAGCGTATCACTACTAATATACCCAGCATCCTTAATTCCAACTGGTGGGCGTATCAATGCACAATGCATGCTGGTATATTGAGTTCATCATATTTGCAATCCAGGTTTGAAGGTAAGTGTTGCCGCCATAGTCCCCATACAATGCTTCCCCAGTGGGTTACTGCAACAAATGAAGGTTGCTGGAGAACTGGAAATGTCCTGAACAGAAGACACATCGTTCCGTGTTGCGCAGACAAATACATGCGCTCGGACCCGCACATCCGCGGGAGGGCTCTCCGCGACCCGGGTAGGCTGCAATTTAATACCAAACAGAAAGCACCCAACTTGGAGAGCCATGTTCGTTGTGTCATATTTTATTCTGTAAGGCAGCCCATCAAAACAGCCTCTAAGTGCCCAGAGTTCATACCACCAACAGTTCCTTACCCGTTTCGGGCGTCCTCGGGCCCTTGCTCACAGGTGCTGGCAATGACGACAGGCAGCGTATCACTACTAATATACCCAGCATCCTTAATTCCAACTGGTGGGCGCATCAATGCACAATGCTTGCTGGTATATTGAGTTCATCATATTTGCAATCCAGGTTTGAAGGTAAGTGTTGCCGCCATAGTCCCCATACAAAGCTTCCCCAGTGGGTTACTGCAACAAATGAAGGTTGCTGGAGAACTGGAAATGTCCTGAACAGAAGACACATCGTTCCGTGTTGCGCAGACAAATACATGCGCTGAGCCACGTTCGTTGTGTCATATTTTATTCTGTAAGGCAGCCCATCAAAACAGCCTCCAAGTGCCCAGAGTTCATACCACCAACAGTTCCTTACGCGTTTCGGGCGTCCTCGCGCCCTTGCTCACAGGTGCTGGCAATGACGACAGGCAGCGTACAACTACTAATATACCCAGCATCCTTAATTCCAACTGGTGGGCGTATCAATGCACAATGCATGCTGGTATATTGAGTTCATCATATTTGCAATCCAGGTTTGAAGGTAAGTGTTGCCGCCATAGTCCCCATACAATGCTTCCCCAGTGGGTTACTGCAACAAAAGAAGGTTGCTGGAGAACTGGAAATGTCCTGAACAGAAGACACATCGTTCCGTGTTGAGCAGACAAATACATGCGCTCGGACCCGCACATCCGCGGGAGGGCTCTCCGCGACCCGGGTAGGCCGCAATTTAATACCAAACAGAAAGCACCCAACTTGGAGAGCCACGTTCGTTTTGTCATATTTTATTCTGTAAGGCAGCCCATCAAAACAGCCTCCAAGTGCCCAGAGTTCATACCACCAACAGTTCCTTACGCGTTTCGGGCGTCCTCGCGCCTTTGCTCACAGGTGTTGGCAATGACGACAGGCAGCGTATCACTACTAATATACCCAGCATCCTTAATTCCAACTGGTGGGTGTATCAATGCACAATGCATGCTGGTATATTGAGTTCATCATATTTGCAATCCAGGTTTGAAGGTAAGTATTGCCGCCATAGTCCCCATACAATGCTTCCCCAGTGGGTTACTGCAACAAATGAAGGTTGCTGGAGAACTGGAAATGTCCTGAACAGAAGACACATCGTTCCGTGTTGCGCAGACAAATACATGCGCTCGGACCCGCACATCCGCGGGAGGGCTATCCGCGACCCGGGTAGGCCTCAATTTAATACCAAACAGAAAGCACCCAACTTGGAGAGCCACGTTCGTTGTGTCATATTTTATTCTGTAAGGCAGCCCAACAAAACAGCCTCCAAGTGCCCAGAGTTCATACCACCAACAGTTCCTTACGCGTTTCGGGCGTCCTCGCGCCCTTGCTCACAGGTGCTGGTAATGACGACAGGCAGCGTATCACTACTAATATACCCAGCATCCTTAATTCCAACTGGTGGGCGTATCAATGCACAATGCATGCTGGTATATTGAGTTCATCATATTTGCAATCCAGGTTTGAAGGTAAGTGTTCGCCGCCATAGTCCCCATACAATGCTTCCCCAGTGGGTTACTGCAACAAATGAAGGTTGCTGGAGAACTGGAAATGTCCTGAACAGAAGACACATCGTTCCGTGTTGCGCAGACAAATACATGCGCTCGGACCCGCACATCCGCGGGAGGGCTCTCCGCGACCCGGGTAGGCCGCAATTTAATACCAAACAGAAAGCACCCAACTTGGAGAGCCACGTTCGTTGTGTCATATTTTATTCTGTAAGGCAGCCCATCAAAACAGCCTCCAAGTGCCCAGAGTTCATACCACCAACAGTTCCTTACGCGTTTCGGGCGTCCTCGCGCCCTTGCTCACAGGTGCTGGCAATGACGACAGGCAGCGTATTACTACTAATATACCCAGCATCCTTAATTCCAACTGGTGGGCGTATCAATGCACAATGCATGCTGGTATATTGAGTTCATCATATTTGCAATCCAGGTTTGAAGGTAAGTGTTGCCGCCATAGTCCCCATACAATGCTTCCCCAGTGGGTTACTGCAACAAAATAAGGTTGCTGGAGAACTGGAAATGTCCTGAACAGAAGACACATCGTTCCGTGTTGCGCAGACAAATACATGCGCTCGGACCCGCACATCCGCGGGAGGGCTCTCCGCGACCCGGGTAGGCCGCAATTTAATACCAAACAGAAAGCACCCAACTTGGAGAGACACGTTCGTTGTGTCATATTTTATTCTGTAAGGCAGCCCATCAAAACAGCCTCCAAGTGCCCAGAGTTCATACCACCAACAGTTCCTTACGCGTTTCGGGCATCCTCGCGCCCTTGCTCACAGGTGCTGGCAATGACGACAGGCAGCGTATCACTACTAATATACCCAGCATCCTTAATTCCAACTGGTGGGCGTATCAATGCACAATGCATGCTGGTATATTGAGTTCATCATATTTGCAATCCAGGTTTGAAGGTAAGTGTTGCCGCCATAGTCCCCATACAATGCATCCCCAGTGGGTTACTGCAACAAATGAAGGTTGCTGGAGAACTGGAAATGTCCTGAACAGAAGACACATCGTTCCGTGTTGCGCAGACAAATACATGCGCTCGGACCCGCACATCCGCGGGAGGGCTCTCCGCGAACCGGGTAGGCCGCTGTTTTGATGGGCTACCTTACAGAATAAAATATGACACAACGAACGTGGCTCTCCAAGTTGGGTGCTTTCTGTTTGGTATATATATATTGGTTTTATATATATATATATATATATATATATATATATATATATATATATATATATATATATATATATATATATTACCTACTGGCGGTCGCCAGTAGGTAGTTATAGTTAGGACCCCTTTTCCATAGGAAATCCGCAACATTCTATTTTGAATAACTTTGGCGCCGGTCGATGAATCCTCGCCAATTTCTCAAAATAGGTGGGGCGCTACGCTCCGCTCCTACCCTGAAAGTCTCGGGGGGGATACATCAAGCGGGGGCTGAGATAAAAGGGGGGTCCCAAAACGCGTTTTTCCCATGCATTTTTCCTTAGGACCTTTAGAACGAGCTACAGCCCGAATGGCTGAACAGAATTACTAGAAATTTGGCAGAGAGGTAGTCCCTATGTCAAGGAAGTGCCTTTTGTAGGTTTGGTGTAAATCTGTTCAGTAGATTCTGAGAAAATAGCCTTTAAATCAATATATATATCTGAGCCCGCTTACGGTACGCTTACTGTACGCTTACGGTACGCGTACGGTGGCGTGCGCGAGCGCGATTCTGATTGGCTGTTAGATCTTAGTAAACATTCGAATCGGCCGAAACCAGGAAGCGGCGGCCGCCATTTTGTGTGTTTCACTCAGAAAAAAAAGAGTGAAAACAAGAAAAGGGGGCAATGAGGAGAGTTACAGACCCCCTTACATTTGTGAGGGGGTCAAAGAAGGACTGTAAAGTAAAAAGAAAACATTTATGGATTTTAAAAAAAATCACGGGGTACGCGTACGGTAAGCTTACGGTAAGCGTACGGTAGAAAAAAAAATAAAAAAATAAATGAAATTCAGATTTAAGTGTTTAGATATTAGGGGGCTCTAAAAAGAGCCGTTGTGTTTATGAAATGATTTTTTAGTGGTACCTACAAGTAAGTACCGATGCAGAGTCTAAGGTTCAAGAGGAAGACTCTGTTCCCTTCATCATTGAAGTGCACACCATCTCCTCTATAAATGTCTTGCATGTCATAACGCAAGTTGATGTGGTAAATGGCACCCATACCATAGTCACGGAGGAAAGCAGAAACAGATTTGTTGACGTGCTTTCTTGCTTTGTCAATCTGCGGACAGAAATGATTGGACCAGTTCCATTTTTGCCTTTAGCATATGTTGGAAAACACAAAGGCAGTTTTAGGGAAAAGTGAAAACAGTTGTGCAAAGGTGTCCTTCATAAGCATTTCCAGACCTACCCCAGTCAAAGTGCCTAGGTCATTGCCACCACAGTGCACTATTATGAGGTCAGGGTGTTGGATTTGCATGAAGGATTTCACCAATGGCATCAATTGGTGCCACTTTAACCCTCTCTGACCAATCCATTTAATGTCTACATTTGGCAAAGCAAGGTCTCTCACCATATCTGTTTTCTCTGCAAACTTTTCACTCCAGAAGACATAGCTGTGCCCTACAATCCACACTGTGAACATCTTCAAAGGAGAACTGGATGCACTCAGGAGGTGTCTTTCAGTAGAATGGCAATATGAAAAGAAAGACAGTTTGGAAATGGAGGCATACATATTTTTTACAAAACAAAAAGAACTGATTGGCTGTTTCATACCATTCTAGAATAAAAACTAGGCTGTATGTGTAAATTAATAGAAGCATGTTTTGTATTGGTACAAAAAAATGTGTTACCAAAGAACAGTACTATGGATTTGCTGTTAGGTTTGAAAAGTCAAGCACTCTTGCTCTGTGGAATTGAAACATTGTGTGGCGAACTTATGACCTAACTCCACACAGCAGTGTTCCATGAGCTGTTGCTATGGTAGCAGGCAGAAGTCAAGTTGGGGGAAGGGTACTAGGCAGAAGTCAAGTTGGGGGCAGGGTACTTTTGGAAAAGGGTTGGTTTTCAACCAATAGAAATGTGTGATTACATTTGAAAAAAAGGGGGAAGCACTGAGATTTGAAACTTACATGTATATTAATACTTTTTTCTTTTTTTTCAGATTGATATAGAAAAATTTCGAAAACTAGAACCATTTTTAAAGCTATTTTTTTAAAAAACAAATGAATAAATATTTTTTTGAGTGGGTATGGTAAGTCAATAATAATAAGTGTAGTCTCTCAAGGACCTTGTAATGTGAATATTGATTTTTAGTGTTTTTTAAAAAAAAAAAAAAAAGTACGCGCACCGTACGCGTACGGTAAAAAAAAAAAAAAAAAAAGTTTTTAAAAACATATGTAAAAAAAAGATGAAAGATAAGGTTGGCTCTTAAAAGGACCGTTGTGTTCATGCAGGGACAGAGGAAAGAAAGAATGGGAAAATTATTCAAAGCGACAAGTGTGCTGATCTATTTTGTTGTTCACTAGGGAAACACTGGTCTCCCTATGGCAAATTAGATCTTGACAAAAGGCGCATCGAATATCAACCCTCCGAAATCGAGGGTTCATTTCCAGAGGGCCAGCAAAAGGAGATGCTCCCCCCACAGATGAAGGGCTCACCTGACCTGCAGAAGAAGGAGTCAGCTCTGCAGATGATGGTCCAGGCTGAGCTGCTGTGGATGTACTTGCTTGTCTTTCTGAAGAGTTACCTCCAAAAAGATGACCATGTGTCCTTTTGTGTACATCCTTGAGGTGTCTCTTCATGGTATGATTCCCAAAGGAATACTTCCTGTCAGGATTACCTCTTGAAAGTACACGCTGACACAGCTTGCAAGTTACTAAGGGTGCATTCACCTTTTGCTGGCCTTCAGGAAAAGTAAAATAATCCCATACATAAGAGGGCTTTTGTTTCCTCGCTCTCTGCCTCAAAACAGTGCTGCTAGTGCTAGCCTCACTCTCAGAAGAGCTCTGCTGTTCTGCCATCGTATCACAAAGACAACCCAGCTCCTTCTCCTAAGGGATCACAAGCAGAAATGAGGGGAATGGGTGTGGTGTAGGAGAGTTCTAGAACTGAAAGTAGTTTCAACCAATCAAAAGTTGTGTTTCATGATCACATGACCTACCGTACGCTTACGGTGCGCTTACGGTACGCTTACGTCAAAAGTGCGCATGCGCGTAAAAAAGACACGCGCTTGCGCGCATGCGCATAACAGACACTACCCGACACTTCCGCGTAACGTGCGCGTGTAGCGTACGCGCGCACGCGTCCCACGCGGAGTACGCGCGGCTACGCAAATTGCGTAACTATACGCAAGCAGCGTAGAAAAATTACGAGCGTTGCGAAAACCGTACGCTTACCGTAAGCTTACGGTACGCGTACTAAAAAATTAATAATAATAAAAAAAAAAAGTACTGCAAATAAATTTTACATGTTTATTTTAAAAAATATATTAAAAAAAAAACATATTAAAGAATTTTAAAAATTTAGCCATAGTCTTTATAAAAGGTAAGAAAAATAAAATAAAAATAAGTTAAAAAAAATAGAAGAAAAAAAAACAATTAGCATTTAAAAAACCTTGCAAATTCACTGAAAAAACCATGGGTTTCACACACGTTATAGTTAGGAATTAGCATTTAAAAAACCTTAGAAATTCAGTGAAAAAACCATAGGTTTCACACACGTTATAGTTAGGAATTAGCATTTAAAAAACCTTAGAAATTCAGTGAAAAAACCATAGGTTTCACACATGTTATAGTTAGCTGGACATTTTACTCGTAAAAAACCAATGAAATTCCCCCGTTATAGTTAGTTCAGCTAACTATAACTCGCGCGCCCGCAATGCACTGCTGATGACGTCACATATTACATCACTCATGACATGGTCAGTGACATCACTCATGACATCACTGATGACATCTCAAATGACATCACTGATGACATCACTGATGACATCATCCTTGTGATAGAGTGGTAGACCTCCTCTCACCCTAATAAAACCTTTGATACACGCATTCAAAAATAGAGACTAAAATTTTCAAAACAAAGGACATACCAATAACAGTTACAACAACCTCTTCAGTAATTCTAAGATCCACATACACATCCACTCATTCACCAACAGTCCTATACAGTCACTCATACATGTACTCACTTATCATATGTACTCATACACCTATACATCCTGTTACACAATGCCACTCATCCATAGAGCTACTCACAAACATAGTCACTCATGCTAATAAAGAATCAAACATACATTCACTTGCATATACAGTTATACACACACCACCACACTTACTTCTACGGAAACTTACACATACTTAGTCTTTTAAACAATCACTTATAGAAATACATACTTATTCATACAGGAACTCTTTCAATCTCTCACTCTCACATATACTCACATATATAAACCAATAGTCACATATACTAGTTTTAAACATATGTAGTTACTCATAAAGACACTATTGAGACAGTCATTCACTCACTAACACACCCATACACACACGCATCCACCCATGCAGTCCTGCACACATGCTCTGTTCAACACATACAAACAGTGAGTCACTCATTCATGCACCTATGCACTACGTCATACCCCCCACCGAACCATGCAGACACTCAGACTAATACTCAAAAAACCAACTAATAACCTATATAGACACCCATGTAGCTACTCACCAACCCATGCAGCCACTTATACACAAAGTGAAAAAATGATACAGATATTTACATATTTAAATATTACTCACTAAGCCATGTATTCACTATGATACACTTAATCAGTCAGTTACACAATCAATTTTTCAAAAAGAAATCATCCATTTAGACAGTAATATACCCATTTATTCTTCTATCAACCTTGAGATATACATATATAAAACATATTTAATTTTCAGAAAAACACACATTCACTGGATGATGTCATCAGTGATGTCATCAGTGATGTCATTTGAGATGTCATCAGTGATGTCATGAGTGATGTCACTGACCATGTCATGAGTGATGTAATATGTGACGTCATCAGCAGTGCATTGCGGGCGCGCGAGTTATAGTTAGCTGAACTAACTATAACGGGGGAATTTCATTGGTTTTTTACGAGTAAAATGTCCAGCTAACTATAACATGTGTGAAACCTATGGTTTTTTCACGGAATTTCTAAGGTTTTTTAAATGCTAATTCCTAACTATAACGTGTGTGAAACCTATGGTTTTTTCACTGAATATATATATATATAAAACCAAAAACAGAGATTACCCTGCATCAAAACGCCAACACACTTTCGAGTTCACTTCTTTATTAGCGGGCAGCAGGGGAAAAGTGTACACTCCAGTCAGCCGCTTGCCATACGCGTATCGGGCTCTTCTGCCCTTGTTCACTGGCTAGTGCATCAAAGTCTTGACAGCAATTGAGGGACATTTAAATATTGCAAAGACGCACCTCTGTAGGCTTGAGCGGCCCCATTACCTCATGGTACTTGTAGTCCCTTCTTGCACCTAAATAGGTGCTGTCTTTCGTTTTGTGCAATTAATACTTTCTCCAAGTGGATCCGCTGAGGGGGAGACACCTGTGCCCCCGCTGATAGGAAATCCCCGCAAATTCAGGCTCGAAAGTCCACATGCTGTGCCACTCATAGGGCGCTGCAGGTCTACTTCTCGGCGGCAGGGCGTTCTGGCGGCGGGGCACGCCTCATTATAATAACCAAAAACAGAGATTGCCCTGCATCAAAACACCAACACACTTTCGAGTTCACTTCTTTATTAGCGGGCTGCAGGGGAAAAGTGTACACTCCAGTCAGCCACTTCCCATACGCGTATCGGGCTCTTCTGCCCTTGTTCACTGGCTACTGCATCAAAGTCTTGACAGCAATTGAGGGACATTTAAATATTGCAAATACGCACCTCTGTAGGCTTGAGCGGCCCCATTACCTCATGGTACTTGTAGACCCTTCTTGCACCTAAATAGGTGCTGTCTTTCGTTTGGTGCAATTAATACTTTCTCCAAGTGGATCCGTTGAGGGGGAGACACCTGTGCCCCCGCTGATTGGAAATCCCCGCAAATTGAGGCTCGAAAGTCTACACGCTGCGCCACTCGTAGGGCGCTGCAGGTCCGCTTCTCGGCGGCGGGGCGTGCTGGCGGCGGGGCACGCCGCATTACAATAACCAAAAGCAGAGATTGCCCTGCATCAAAACGCTAACAAACTTTCGAGTTCAATTCTTTATTAGTGGGCAGCAGGGGAAAAGTGTACACTCCAGTCAGCCGCTTGCCATACGCGGTTCGGGCTCTTACACCCTTGTTCACTGGCTACTGCATCAAAGTCTTGACAGCAATTGAGGGACATTTAAATATTGCAAAGACCCGCCTCTGTAGGCTTGAGCGGCCCCATTACCTCATGGTACTTGTAGTCCCTTCTTGCATCTAAATAGGTGCTGTCTTTCGTTTGGTGCAATTAATACTTTCTCCATGTGGATCCGCTGAGGGGGAGACACCTGTGCCCCCGCTGATAGGAAATCCCCGCAAATTCAGGCTCGAAATTCCAGACACTGCGCCACTCATAGGGCGCTGCAGGTCTACTTCTCGGCGGCGGGGCGTTCTGGTGGCGGGGCACACCGCATTATAATAACCAAAAACAGAGATTGCCCTGCATCAAAACGCCAACACACTTTCGAGTTCACTTCTTTATTAGCGGGCAGCAGGGGAAAAGTGTACACTCCAGTCAGCCACTTGCCATACGCGTATCGGGCTCTTCTGCCCTTGTTCACTGGCTACTGCATCAAAGTCTTGACAGCAATTGAGGGACATTTAAATATTGCAAAGACGCACCTCTGTAGGCTTGAGCGGCCTCATTACCTCATGGTACTTGTAGACCCTTCTTGCACCTAAATAGGTGCTGTCTTTCGTTTGGTGCAATTAATACTTTCCCTAAGTGGATCCGCTGAGGGGGAGACACCTGTGCCCCTGCTGATAGGAAATCCCCGCAAATTGAGGCTCGAAAGTCTACACCCTGCGCCACTCGTAGGGCGCTGCAGGTCCGCTTCTCGGCGGCGGGGCGTTCTGGCGGCGTGGCACGCCGCATTACAATAACCAAAAACAGAGATTGCCCTGCATCAAAACGCCAACACACTTTCGAGTTCAATTCTTTATTAGCGGGCAGCAGGGGAAAAGTGTACACTCCAGTCAGCCGCTTGCCATACGCCGTTCGGGCTCTTCCGCCCTTGTTCACTGGCTACTGCATCAAAGTCTTGACAGCAATTGAGGGACATTTAAATATTGCAAAGACCCGCCTCTGTAGGCTTGAGCGGCCTCATTACCTCATGGGACTTGTAGTCCCTTCTTGCACCTAAATAGGTGCTGTCTTCCGTTTGGTGCAATTAATACTTTCTCCAAGTGGATCCGCTGAGGGGGAGACACCTGTGCCCCCGCTGATAGGAAATCCCCGCAAATTCAGGCTCGAAAGTCCACAGGCTGCGCCACTCGTAGGGCGCTGTAGGTCTACTTCTCGGCGGCAGGGCGTTCTGGCGGCGGGGCACGCCGCATTATAATAACCAAAAACAGAGATTGCCCTGCATCAAAACGCCAACACACTTTCGAGTTCACTTCTTTATTAGGGGGCAGCAGGGGAAAAGTGTACAATCCAGTCAGCCGCTTGCCATACGCGTTTCGGGCTCTTCCGCCCTTGTTCACTGGCTACTGCATCAAAGTCTTGAGAGCAATTGAGGGACATTTAAATATTGCAAAGACCCGCCTCTGTAGGCTTGAGCGGCCTCATTACCTCATGGTACTTGTAGTTCCTTCTTGCACCTAAATAGGTGCTGTCTTTCGTTTGGTGCAATTAATACTTTCTCGAAGTGGTTCCGCTGAGGGGGAGACACCTGTGCCCCCGCTGATAGGAAATCCCCGCAAATTCAGGCTCGAAAGTCCACACGCTGCACCACTCGTAGGGCGCTGCAGGTCCGCTTCTCGGCGGCGGGGCGTTCTGGCGGCGGGGCCCGCCGCATTACAATAACCAAAAACAGAGATTGCCCTGCATCAAAACGCCAACTCACTTTCGAGTTCACTTCTTTATTAGCGGGCAGCAGGGGAAAAGTGTACACTCCAGTCAGCCGCTTCCCATACGCGTTTCGGGCTCTTCCGCCCTTGTTCACTGGCTACTGCATCAAAGTCTTGACAGCAATTGAGGGACATTTAAATATTGCAAAGACCCGCCTCTGTAGGCTTGAGCGGCCCAATTACCTCATGGTACTTGTAGTCCCTTCATGCACCTAAATAGGTGCTGTCTTTCGTTTGGTGCAATTAATACTTTCTCCAAGTGGATCCGCTGAGGGGGAGACACCTGTGCCCCCGCAGATAGAAAATCCCCGCAAATTCAGGCTCGAAAGTCCACACACTGCGCCACTCATAGGGCGCTGCAGGTCCGCTTCTCGGCAGCGGGGCGTTCTGGCGGCGGGGAACGCCGCATTACAATAACCAAAAACAGAGATTGACATGCATCACAACGCCAACAAACTTTCGAATACACTTCTTTATTAGCGGGCAGCAGGGAAAAAGTGTACACTCCAGTCAGCCGCTTGCCATACGCGTTTCGGGCTCTTCCGCCCTTGTTCACTGGCTACTGCATCAAAGTCTTGACAGCAATTGAGGGACATTTAAATATTGCAAAGACCCGCCTCTGTAGGCTTGAGCGGCCCCATTACCTCATGGTACTTGTAGTCCCTTCTTGCACCTAAATAGGTGCCGTCTTTCGTTTGGTGCAATTAATACTTTCTCCAAGTGGATCCGCTGAGGGGGAGACACCTGTGCCCCCACTGATAGGAAATCCCCGGAAATTCAGGCTCGAAAGTCCACACGCTGCGCCACTCGTAGGGCGCTGCAGGTCCGCTTCTCGGCGGCAGGGCGTTCTGGCGGCGGGGCACGCAGCATTACAATAACCAAAAACAGAGATTGCCCTGCATCAAAACGCCAACTCACTTTCGAGTTCACTTCTTTATTAGCGGGCAGCAGGGGAAAAGTGTACACTCCAGTCAGCCGCTTCCCATACGCGTTTCGGGCTCTTCCGCCCTTGTTCACTGGCTACTGCATCAAAGTCTTGACAGCAATTGAGGGACATTTAAATATTGCAAAGACCCGCCTCTGTAGGCTTGAGCGGCCCCATTACCTCATGGTACTTGTAGTCCCTTCATGCACCTAAATAGGTGCTGTCTTTCGTTTGGTGCAACTAATACTTTCTCCAAGTGGATCCGCTGAGGGGGAGACACCTGTGCCCCCGCAGATAGAAAATCCCCGCAAATTCAGGCTCGAAAGTCCACACGCTGCGCCACTCGTAGGGCGCTGCAGGTCCGCTTCTCGGCAGCCGGGCGTTCTGGCGGCGGGGAACGCCCCATTACAATAACCAAAAACAGAGATTGACATGCATCACAACGCCAACAAACTTTCGAATTCACTTCTTTATTAGCGGGCAGCAGGGGAAAAGTGTACACTCCAGTCAGCCGCTTGCCATACGCGTTTCAGGCTCTTCCGCCCTTGTTCACTGGCTTCTGCATCAAAGTCTTGACAGCAATTGAGGGGCATTTAAATATTGCAAAGACCCGCCTCTGTAGGTTTGAGCGGCCCCATTACCTCATGGTACTTGTAGTCCCTTCTTGCATCTAAATAGGTGCTGTCTTTCCTTTGGTGCAATTAATACTTTCTCCAAGTGGATCCGCTGAGGGGGAGACACCTGTGATAGGAAATCCCCGCAAATTCAGGCTCAAAAGTCCACACGCTGCGCAACTCGTAGGGCGCTGCAGGTCCGCTTCTCGGCGGCGGGGCGTTCTGGCGGCGGGGCACGCCGCATTACAATAACCAATAACAGAGATTGACATGCATCACAACGCCAACAAACTTTCGAATTCACTTCTTTATTAGCGGGCAGCAGGGGAAAAGTGTACACCCCAGTCAGCCGCTCGCCATACGCGTTTTGGGCTCTTCCGCCCTTGTTTACTGGCTACTGCATCAAAGTCTTGACAGCAATTGAGGGACATTTAAATATTGCAAAGACCCGCCTCTGTAGGCTTGAGCGGCCCCATTACCTCATGGTACTTGTAGTACCTTCTTGCACCTAAATAGGTGCTGTCTTTTGTTTGGTGCAATTAATACTTTCTCCAAGTGGATCCGCTGAGGGGAAGACACCTGTGCCCCCGCTGATAGGAAATCCCCGTAAATTCAGGCTCGAAAGTCCACACGCTGCGCCACTCGTAGGGCGCTGCAGGTCCGCTTCTCGGCGGCGGGGCGTTCTGGCGGCGGGGCACGCTGCATTACAATAACCAAAAACAGAGATTGCCCTGCATCAAAACGCCAACACACTTTCAAGTTCACTTCTTTATTAGCGGGCAGAAGGGGAAAAGTATACACTCCAGTCAGCCGCTTGCCATACGCGTTTCAGGCTCTTCTGCCCTTGTTCACTGGCTACTGCATCAAAGTCTTGACAGCAATTGAGAATTGAGGGACATTTAAATATTGCAAAGACCCGCCTCTGTAGGCTTGAGCAGCCCCATTACCTCATGGTACTTGTAGTCCCTTCTTGCATCTAAATAGGTGCTGTCTTTCGTTTGGTGCAATTAATACTTTCTCCAAGTGGATCCGCAGAGACACCTGTGCCCCCGCTGATAGGAAATCCCCGCAAATTCAGGCTCGAAAGTCCACACGCTGCGCCACTCGTAAGGAGCTGCAGGTCCAGTTCTCGGCGGCGGGGCGTTCTGGCGGCGGGGTACATATATGTATATATTTTTTTTTTATATATATATATTACCTTTCTGGCGGTCGCCAGTGGGTAGTTATAGTTAGGATCAAGTTTCCATAGGAAGAATTTTTTTTGTTTTGCTTATAACTTTGACGTCGTTTGATGAATCTTCATGAAATTTTCTAAACAAATTCTTTGTTCATATCAGCTCCTATGTGGGAAGTTTGGGGGTGATTTGTCAAGGGGGGCCGAGAAAAAAGGGGTGTCCCAAAACGTGTTTTCTCCATGTTAATTTTCATAGGAAACTTTAGACAAGGCTACAGGTCGAACGGGTGAACGGAATTATCCCAAATTTGGCAGAGAGAAGGACCTTGGTCTAGAAAGCATGCTTTTGTTTATTTGGTGTAAATCCATTCAGTAGTTTTTGAGAAATTTACAGATATCGATATTTGGGAATTCTGCCATCTGATTGGCTGAGGCATTACGAGCACGAGCTTGCTGCTTACTGGTTGTGAGCGCTGCGAGCAGTTGCAACTAGGAAGTGTTGGCCACCATTTTGTGATTCCGTTGAAGCGAGTAAGGGGAAAAAAGGGCAAAAAGAGTAGGAAAGAGGAGGGTAGGAGCGCTGTGAGGTCTGTGGGGTGGTTAGGGTGTGCTACACAGGGAGTGTGAAGTTATGTATTCACCCCTACCAGTGTGAAAGTGCTGTTTTACCAAGAGTGAGATGGTGCTGAGGTGAGGTGCCGGTACACTCGGGGATGAAACCGTGAGATGATTGCTGTAAACTGATGTGCTCTGGGCGATGTAGGATACTGGCTGCTGTAGCATAGCTGTGCAAGTGGTGTTAGTATGGGTTTAGAGTATAGCGGTTTGAGCTCTGTGGGGTGGTTAGGGTGTGCTTTACAGGGAATGTGAAGTGAAGTATTCACCCCTAGCGGTGTGAAAGTGCTGTTTTGACCAGAGTGAGAAGGTGCTGAGGTGAGGTGCCAGTACACTCGGGGATGAAACCGTGAGCTGATTGCTGTAAACTGATGTGCTCCTGGCGCTGTAGCATACTGGCCGCTGTAGCATAGCTGTGCAAGTGGTGTTAGTATAGGTTTAGACTACAGCGGGAGTGGGAAGCAAACTACTCACCCCTACTGGTCTGAAGACTCAAATAGAGTGTTTTAGCAAGCAGGAATAAAGAAATAATCGTGAAGAATATAATGCAGAATGTTGCAATGCCACTGAAGACAAATGGTGAAATCAGGTGTGTTTAAGAAAGTGGCTGTGTGGGATAAAGCGATGGAGTCTGCAAGTTATATAAAAAGTGTCTTAATGTAAGTGCCATAAATGGAACCACTGGTGCAAGAGCTAAGGCATCCAACTGAGGCAAACTCCAACCGCTTCTGCTGTATTCAAAGCTAAGCTTCAGCATCAGTCAATTCCACATTACATGTTACAGTTCCATGTGACATAAACAATTCCTATTAGACATGAATGACTGTAAATTGTAGAATGAAAATAAAGGTAGGATACGATTACCACACTGTACCAACCAGTTCCGAAACAATGCCGTGTTTTTTGATCTTGATCTCCAGTTTGTGAGCAGAGGCTGAGGATGAGCTAATTTGTGTGAAAGGGCTTCGTGAATAAGAGGCAGGCAGAGAGACGTGTGTACAAAGAATAGATATGGTTTCAAAATGGATGTCGGGTTTAGGCTAATTTAGCAAGTAAACAGTGTATTTGCATAGGCCATTAATCATCCATCCCTGGTTAGTGTGGAGAGGTAAGGGCCAATAATGAAAACAGAGTTCAAATGCCTAAACATACTTAGAAAGTTATTATATGAAAATAGTTCAATTAAAGTGTATTAAAAAAATTTATAAGAAAAAGTATAAAAATTTGGAAAAAATCAATCCAAGAATAAAGTGAATTTCTTACAAGTCTTGGAGATTGCAGTCCGGAAGTTCTTCAGCGTAATGTTCCAAGAGGCGATTGTTGCCATCGTGTGAGAAAAGCGAAGCGATCCAATTCATATTCTCGAAGGGACAGTAATGTTCCTCGAATGTTGGAGCGGCAATTTGAATTAGCAGGCAATCTGCGATGTTGTCAAAGGTCGCACGTTGCAGGAGATCTTTCGCGACTGTACAGAAATCCCATTCTGCCAGGATACCTTTATGCATTGCATCCACCATTGCTCCACTGCCCGAACAATCAAGTTCATGGTTTTCAAGATACTCCATCACCTGATGGATATCGGGAGCATTTGCTGGGATGTTGGCAAGACATAGATCCATTCACCAGTTGATTGGGCAAGTTTTGCAATAAAAAGATGGCTGCACACAGATTGTATATGTGTAAATAAATGTCATGCTGTAGCTGGCTCCGATAATAGATAGAGGCAGGTAGCCGAAAAGTTGTTCCATTTTTTCACGGTATTGATGTAGCTTCGCGTGGAGGCATATTCTGTCGGACATGCTTGTTACCACAGGGAGCGTAGCCATTTTTAACAAGCTAAAATAGTAGTAGGATGGCCGCAAACAGAGCGAGAATTATGGGCACTGTTGCTGTTATTCCAGAGATGATCGAATGAATGAAGTCTGGTATTAGACTAAAAACTGTTTGAAAGCCTGTGAGAAGGTCGGAGGAGACAATGTTAAAAGAGTGTGTCAGACCTTAAATGTCAGATGTGTTGGAAATTGTGTAACAATTCACAAAGTGTAATGGGTGGTTTGTATTTAAAAGGGAGTGTATTTAATTGAAGTTCGTGCTATCTGCAGTCGATAAACTACTTTTGGAGAAGTGAGGGACACTTCTGTTTGAAAGAAAAGCGCTTTCAGTTTGCTCCGTTTAATAAAATCTGTTTTCAAAGTAGGTATTGAAGGCCATGTTGAACTTTGGGAATTACTTTGTGTGGGTGGGAATAGAGATTGCCAGAGGAAGTTATCCGGTTTGAAACAGTAAGGACATACGGTATGCCAGTTCATATTGCGTAGCAGTCCATGTTATTAAAAGGCAGATAACTGCAGTTAGAAAGCTGTGTGAATGTTGGTCTGATTGTGGGAGTTGGCTTGCTTTTAAGAAAGCACGCACGATTGGGGGCTGTAAGCTTAGAAGCGTCGTGCAGTTAGACATTCTTGCATAGTAATGAATGATTGCCATTGTGGTCCCACTTTTCACCTATGAGAAAAACTTCGGTATCCTCTTTAAGACAGCGATATGTAAATGGGAGAAACCACTGCTCGTGAATAAACGTGCTACCTTATATAATCACAGACAACATGACAAACAACATGTACACCTAGCAGACACAATGACACTACGCATTGTGGGAACCGTGGCTAGCCATGTACACAAACCAAACATGGCATGGCACCTCTGCCACACAATGCAGAATGCGGGGAGAGATGGGAGCAAAGTATGTGCGAAGGTGGCAAGTGATTTTCGATTATAAAAGTATGCAATACAAAGTGTTGAGGGGATGTGCCGTACAGACTTGAGTGTGCAGAGCACAGACATTTACATGTCAACATACACTGATGGTCTATTGAGTGAAGTCGACAGTGGACGCAACCATGATAGTACAGTTAGTAGGGAAGATTACGAAAACATAGGGTGTACGTGCCCCCTCCCCCCCAAATCTTTAGCGTAGCGGGCTGGCTCGGCGTACTCAAGGCTAGCGTAGCGGTATGAATAAAAGGCACGTTTCTCTGGGTGTGGTTCTTTTCCGGAATGGCGAACATGTCTGTCAGGTCTGCGCAGCTTACACCACCATGAGGCTGACGCCGTGAGCGAAGGTGGCTGCGGGAATAATGCTCTCAGCCTGATGCTACCCAGAAACTGTCATGGCCACTGCAAAGCACATATGCCCCACAGTTCACCTTTCAACACCGTCGTATGTGAAAGAGGGCTCACCACATGCCAGCGGAAGCTTTTGGGCCAAGGTCTGTGAGCTGGGAAGGCTCCTGAGATCAACGCTGGCTACTGCGACACAGGCAGACAGCGCCCAGCCTGAGGCCCAGCACCGTGAAGTGCTCTGTATACTACTAACACAGTAGTCAAAGAGGTACCAACAGTGGAACGGTGTCTTGATCCCACAATGGACGATGTTAGAACTTCATCTGAGAGTGCAGATGCAGGTACTCCTTTCGACCAGCTGTAAAACCAACTCTAGGTCTCAACAGTGGAACGGTGTCTTGATCCCACAATGGACAATGTTAGAACTACATCTGAGAGTGGAGATAAAGGTACTCCCTTCGACCAGGTGCAAGCAACACTAGGTCCCAAAAGTGGAACAGTGTCTTGATCCCACAATGGACGATGTCCGATATTACCTGCTGCTTGTGGGTTTTCACAGAAGTCCCTGCGTTGATGTGCATCAGACTCTGTGCTTCCGTAGCTTAGTGCTGCACATGATTATTGTGCTTGGTTGACACCAGTTGGTGGAGTACACCACGGTACAACAAGTCCAAACAGTGGAACGGGGTCTTGATCCCAGAATGGACGATGGTAGAACTGCATCTGAGAGTGCAGATGAAGGTACTCCCTTCGACCAGGTGTAACCAACTCTAGATCCCGACAGTGGAACGGTGTCTTGATTCCAGAATGGACGAAGTCCGATATTACCTGCTGCTTGTGTGTTTTCACAGAAGTCCCTCCGTTGAGGTGCATCAGACTCTGTGCTTCCATAGCTAAGTGCTGCACATGATCATTGGGCTTGACTGACTGCAGTCGCTGGAGTACACCGCGGTGCAGCAGGTCCGAAGAGTGAAACGGGGTCTTGATCCCACAATGTACGATGTTAGAACTGCATCTTTGAGTGGAGATAAAGGTACTCCCTTTGAACAGGTGCAACCAACTTTACGTCCCAACAATGGAACGGTGTCTTGATCCCAAAATGGATGATGTACGATATTATGTGCTGCTTGGTTTTCACATAACTCCCTCGGATGAGGTGCATCAGACTCTGTGCTTCCGTAGCTAATTGTTGCACATGATTCTTGGGGTTGGGTTACTGCAGTCGGTGGAGTACACCGTGGTACAGCAGGTCCTAAGAGTGGAACGGGGTCTTGATCCCACAATGGATGATGTTAGAACTGTATCTGAGAGTGGAGATGAAGGCAGTCCCTTCGACCAGGTGCAACCAAGTCTATGTTCTAACAGTGGAACGGTGTCTTGATCCCAAAATGGAAGATGTCCGATATTACTTGCTGTTTGGTTTTGACAGAACTTCATCCGTGGAGGTGCATCAGACTCTGTGCTTCCATAGCTAACTGCTGCACATGATTATTGGGCTTGGTTGACTGCAGTCGGTGGAGTACACCGTGGTACAGCAGGTCGGAACAGTGAAACGGGGTCTTGATTCTGTGATTGAGGATGTCAGAAGTTTAAGTAGGTGATGATTTCTGTCTACCCACTCCGATCAGGTGCAACCAACTGCATGCTTCCGAATCCAACGGCACGTGGCTTCAGTCAGTGATATCACTGACCATGTCATGAGTGATGTAATATGTGACGTCATCACCAGTGCATTGCGGGCACGCGAGTTATAGTTAGCTCACCTAACTATAACGGACAAATTTCTCTGGTTTTATATGAGTCCAATGTCCAGCTAACTATAATGTCCCTGAAACCTATGGTTTTTTCAGTGAATTTCTAAGGTTTTTTAAATGCTAATTCCTAACTATAACGTCTGTAAAACCTATGGTTTTTTCAGTGAATTTTAAAGGTTTTTTAAATGTTAATTTCATATTTTAATATTTATAAAAACCTATATTTTTTCTATTTTTTTTGTAGTATTTTGGAACTCTATTATTCTTTTTTTTTTAATTTGAAAAATATGTAATGTTTTATATCTTCAAAAAAAAGTATGTATATCGTTTTTTTTGGGGGGGAGAAAACTGAAGTCCCGTACCGGTAGTGTACCAAGCTCCATCAGCACGCGAATCCTATCTGCCATATTGCTAAACTCGTAAAGGATGCGCATTTCGTATTCCTAACTATAACGTCTGTAAAACCTATGGTTTTTTCAGTGAATATATATATATATATATAAGAGACATGCAAAAAAATAAAAATACGTTTTTGTCACGAAAATCATCAAGGTGCCGATTCCGATCCTGTAAAACCCGGGTACGAATGGTCGTATGGAGCGTTTTCTCCGTACGACTCGTACCCGGGAATTCCACCTTACAAACCAGCAAGTACGATTCATACAGAAATACCATTTCCGTACAAATCGTAAAAAACACCGTAGGGCTAAAAAATACATACAATTCTGATCCTGGACAGCGCGTCCGCGACGTCCGCACGGAGTCAGGCAGCGTTTTACTCACCAGCAAGTACGACTCGTACCTACAGCACTCCGCACGGCTATAATTTTACGGGAGCCAAAAAGTGCCGGAAAAGCTAAGTACGCTGCGATGCATGATGAAAAGGGGGCCCGGTACGCGACGTACACGCCATCACCCACATCGTACGTGTCATCATGTACGGTGCGTACATACGCGCTGTTGGGGTACGCACGTACATAGGCCAACAGTGCGTATGTATGGTGCGTATGTCCGCACCGTACCCCCCACCCCGTATGTATGGACCGTATACCCCCCACACCCCCGCATGTATGGACCGTACCCCCCACACCCCCGTATGTAGGACTGTACCCCCTACCCGCGTATGTCCGCACTGTACCCCAGGCGTACCCCAATCCTCGCGTATGTACGGTCCGTACATACATGAGGATTGGGGTACGCCTGGGGTACGGTGCAGACATACGCGGGTGGGGGGTACGGTCCGTACATACGGGGGTCGGGGGGTATGGTGCGGACATACGGGAGGGTGGGGGGTACGGTGCATACATACGGGGGCTGGGGGGTACGGTCCGTACATATGGGGGGTGGGGGGACTGTGCCGACATACGGGGGGTGGGGGGTATGGTCCGTACATACGGGGGTGGGGGGTACGGTGCGGACATACAGGGGGTGGGGGGTATGGTCCGTACATACGGGGGTGGGGAGGTGCAGTCCGTACATACGGGGGATGGGGGGTACGGTGCAGATGTACGCGGGAGGGGGGAGGCTGGGGGGCCGTACGACTCGTACCCCGGGCACAAGTGTACTCGGGGTAGGTGTCGTACAAAGTTCGCTCCATACGGGGCCTTTTCCATGCACTTGTGTTTTTGGACGGGCAGTACGGAATCGTACTTGCGCGTTCGGACTTCAGTTTTACGATTTGTATGTAAAACTGTCCAGGGACGTCTCGTAGACTTTTCCCGAAGCGATTTGTATGTATTTTTCACGTACGAATCGTACTTCGCCGTTTGTACGAGACTTGTACAATTCGTACATAAAAAAATATGGATACGAGTCGTACGGTAATTTTTTTTTAATGGATCGGAATCGGCACCTAAGTGTGCTTCATCTGATGTATCTGAATTTATATCATTGTTTTGAGGTGTGAGAATTCCATTTTGGAAGTATTTACTCACTTTTGGGATGGGGCCCTAGGCATGATCTGAGGAATGCCCTTACATACCAACCTCAGCTATAATCGCAACTCTAATTAGGCTTTGTAGTGAGAAATCTAGGCTTTGGGACCCCATGCCTTCACTGGTACACCATTAAGGGACATGGTTTCTGTTGCTTTAAAAAATGTTTTAAGGCAGGGAATATGAATGCCAGGAAGGTGGTCTGCTCTCTCTTGCTGGCCTTCTGTTCTCCCGTGCAGACCTTCATCCATGCATTCTCGGATATTCACAGTGTGTACAAAATGCCTCCTGCCTCATCATTATTCACGAGGCAGGAGATTTTGAGACTTCGATCAAATATCCATTTTGGGATTTAACTGATTAGTACTTCAGTTGCATTACAAAATGAAAATAAATTTTCAAACCTGATGGAGTGCAATTTGCACAAGTTAGTTTGCCAACTGGCCTTATTACATCGGGCTCTAGGTTACCTATACCATGCAAAGCAAAATAAAGTTGATTGGTGTCATAGTATTTTTATTCTGGTTTAGAGTGAAAAGTATTAGGCCGGGGTCTGAATTCACAGCCAAAAAGTCTTTATATTGTCCCAGAATAGATAATTGATTTATTATTTTCTTAACAGAACTGACTCATGATGTTACATAAGAGATATTGTAGTCAAACACCCCCTTGAGAATTAAGATAATATTTTAGTTTGGTTCCACCCTGGTTTACAAGTATGCCATTATTTAAATGAACAAATGTTTATTTCTAACTCCCACAAATCCAGTATTCAAATACATAGGATACTAGGATGTTACGAAATAATCAGAAAAGCTTAGATTCATTTGATAGTAAAGAATCCTTTTTCTGGTCAGCCATAACCTTTTTTGATTTAGTCTCATGTATTTTTACATTGCTCTTACATTTAGGGGCCGATTCCGATTCCGGCCGCAAAACGTTCCGACCGGCACGGACCCGGACCGGAGACCGACCGACACGGACCGGCACCATACGACATGTGCAGTACGATGCAACGCATGTGAACTACAACCGACACGTACGGAATACAAGCCGAACGACCGAGCCATAGGGAAAGTAGTGATCCTGCCGGAAAACCAACGCGAGTTGCACCGACCGACACAAACACGGAATGAACCCGACCGACACGTACCCGCGATGTCTAAACCCGCACAGTACGATGCAATGCGTGTAAAACCAGACCGACTCGCACGGAGCCCAAGCCGCATGACCGACACGCACAGAAAACAGGGCCCACAAGTAATAGAGATCTCCGCGACAGACGCGTATAAAACACAGAAGATAGTCAGCGAGAACGAGGCGGAGAAGCCCGCTGGAGCCAACATCAGCATCTGTCTCGGTCAGAAGAACGTCTCCTTCATGCCTAGAAAACCCAAAGGAAAAAAGACAAAAAAGGACCAAACAAGCAATGACAAAGCCAATAAATATTTTTTACTGCACCTATATAAAGGACATCAATCACTACCATGATCCTTTGCAAATAGGAGACACAGCCAGCAGCAAACACCATTACACAGCAACTACAGACACACTCACAACTCACCCATCACATAACTCACACACCATCAGCACCTCACCAAAAGCACTCACACATACAGCTAACTAAACCAACACTAACCCACCCTCACTTGCACCCTCACGCACACATCACTCACCACCACCACCTATCACCATGCCCCCAAAGAAGAATCCAAAGTTCACAGATAGTGAGTTAGAAGTGCTGGTAGACGAGATCATCAGAGTAGAGCCGCATTTGTTTGGTACATTGGTCCAAAGGACCCCCATGTCACAGAAAACAAAGATGTGGGCGAGGATTGTGGACAAGGTGAACGCACAAGCACCAACGTTGCGCACAAAGGACGATATCCAGAACAGGTGGTATTACGTGTGCAGGAGAGTCAAGAAACTCATCGAGAAAGATCACGCCTGGAGTCAATGCACCGGCAGTGGCCCTCCTGCCAAACCAGTCTACTTCAGGACCTGGGAGGAGAAGGTGCGGGACATCCTACCACCAGAGAGCGTCCATGGTCTAACCGACATACCAGAGCCTGGTGAGTACACAAACAACATACTCAATATTGTGTGGCAAGGGGACAGTGAAACCATGCACCGCTAGCAAAGCCACAGTAACCAATAGATAATCATCCCAAGATGTGTATGCTAGTCTGATAAACACAATACCTGCTATCTCATAGTGACTTGGAACTGTTTCATGACATGTACAAACCTAACATCAAATAGAGCAAGCCACTGGCACAAAGCCAAATAAACACTGTCAGACAGTTTGCCACCACAAACACACTACCTTACAGTGCAGCTGACTGACAGGAAGGAATAGTGGGTATGCAGGTGAAGTGAGTGTATCCAAAAGGATGATGGGGTTTGTAGTCACAGATAATGCTCCCCCTCAAAATTGGCCCATCAAGACCCCTCTGAAACATGCCCACATCACAGGGATTGGAAACTGACTGACAAGATAGCTGACACTAACAGGGTCCTGCTGTGGGGAGCACAAGGCCCTGGCAGGGGTTGTGTGCAAATCAGAAGCAGGCCACCACTGACTGACATCCTGAAAGACAACTTGCACGCCCTCCAATGGAAGCACGTTTCATGGTGGGATGTCTGGCCGGGTGGGAAGGAGGACTGACAGATCTTACCATACTTACCAGCATGTGGATACCCCCCAACACAAACTCCACACAACTCACCGGGTAGAATGCATTGACCCACACCTCAGTGAAATATCAGCAAAAGATACCCCGTACTGGGTGCTGTTGTGTGAAGCACAGGGGCTCTCTTTGGACTTGTAGCCAAACAAACACCAGGATTTCACAGTGAGCTATCTTGTCATTGCCGTCACGCTCCCTCACAGGGAAGCAGAGTCAAGAGGAAGAAAGTATGGGCATGCTGGGAAGGGGGGTGTAGCCAAGAGCATGATGGGAGTTGCAGTCACAGACAATCACCAGCCCCCCACATGGCCCAGAAAGATCACACTGAACCATGCTCACCTCACAGGGAGTGGGAAGGAACTGTCAAGATGTCTGACACTGGGCTCTGTTGTGGGGAGCACAAGGCCATGCTGGGAACTGGGTAACAACAAACACCAGGACTTCACAGTCAGCCATCTTGCCATTGCTGTCACACTCCCTCACAGGGAAGCAGAGTCAAGAGGAAGGAAGTATGGAAATGCTGGGAAGGGGGTGTAGCCAAGAGCATGATGGTAGTTACAGTCACAGACTGTCCCCACCCACCCACATGGCCCAGCAAGCTCACACTGAACCATGCTCGCCTCACAGGGAGTGGGAAGGGACTGACAAGATGTCTGACACTGAGCCTGAGAAATGATGTGGCTGTCAATCACACATATGCACTGGCCAAACAAAACCCGGTTGCACACACAGCCATTGCAACCATATGTTCAAAATCATTGTTTGGGGATGCAGTGTCCAGGGGTGCCCCCTGGCCGGGCAGGGGAGGTGTGTCTTGCAGATGACAAATGTGGAGAGGCATATATATGGTACATTGAACAAAACACACAGGAACTCATATACATCATTGACAGGGGACATCTGACAGTGAATGGAATGGACACACCAATATAGCCGACACCATAGCATGGTCTCATTCACACTCGGTGCTGTTGTGAGCTGCATTCCACTCCTACATCATGCTGAAACATAGGCATCCTTAACACAACACACCACTCACTAAAATAGACACTGTAGACACAAAGTCAAACCTGGACAGCATTGGAGGAGACATGCTACTCACAGCAGCCAAACTGCAACACACACACCACCGGCCCTCACTGTCATGAACATTGAAAAGCCAGAGTGCTACCTTGCCCAATCCATGTCACCATGGAGAACATTGACAAGTCAAATCACATATGCACGTACAAAACTCAGCACCAGACTCATTAACAATGGTGACATCATCACTTGCATGAAATGAGATGGGAACTAGGAACACTGGAAAAAAAACACTCCCTCAAAAGAGATCACAGGCATACCGGACTGTGACCATGTCGTACCAATACACCAATGTGGCACACAAAGACTAGCAAACTCTGCTACCACACATGCCCCAATAGTACAACATATCCCCAGTGGAATAGCATGTATGTCCATGTTAAATCTCACATGTGTACAGGGATGAGACACCTGTGTCAGCAACGTGATGGCCCTTGAGTAGTAATGGTCATGAACAGACAAATCTATCCATGAGCTGGGCATGCACACACTTCGACATACACATTGAAATGTTTTTCTTTGGCTGGGCAATGTGCAACAACAATATCAATCTCTGTCCGTGACAAGCCGGAACAAAGCAGTGTACAGGCAGGCATCCGTTTGTACTGTAGAAAATGTCATGTTTGTGAACCATTGATGCCTGTAGAAACATAACTTACATTGTGTGTCTCTTCCAAACACAGGTGGTGCTGGGGACACAGCACCAAATGAAGAGGATTCCCAGTCCCAGACTCTGGTGGACACTCAATTCTCTGGTTTGACTCTGTCTCTGTCCTCTTCAGATGAAGACGAACAACCTGGCACCTATGGTGTGAGTCATCATGTAGCACCAGCAGCATCAACATCTGCACCCCCTGTACCCACACCTCCAGCATCTGGAAACCGACAGGGCACCCCCACCAACACGGACAGACCAAGGCCACAGAACACCCACAGCACAGGGACACAGGACCCCCCGGAAGCTACAGCCAACACCACCAGCAACACCACCCAAGGGGTCCCAGTGTCACCTGTGCATGCTGTCACTGGTCCTGCCCGTGTGGATAGGGGTGCTGGGAGGGGTGGGAGGCAGAGGGCGTGCCTTGCAGAGGGGTCTGGACTGCATGATGGCCCCCAACTGGCACGCATAATAGATGCATATCAGGATAGCACCGGAGGATTTGTCCAGGTAGTGGGGATCCTCAAGGACATACAACATGAACAGGCTGCCCACCATGCCTGCATGGAGGCAAAGTGGGATGCCCTTACTGCGGTGCATCGGGACATACTCCAATGCCTCCGCCAGATCAGCACAAACATGTCCACACCTCCCTGTGTGGCCACAACATCTGTTGCCACACCATCTGCCAGTGCCACAGTGAGGGAGGAGGACTCTGGCAGAGAGTCCCCTGCACCGCAGAGGCCTGCACCTGAAGATCCCCCCCCAAGAAGAAGAGGGGTCGTCCGAAGAAGGACATGTGAGAGGCAGATGTCGGTGCACATCCCCCAGGGCCTCTAAACCTGTTCTGGACAATGTTCTTTGTGCGCAACCCGTTCACCTTGTCCAATCGCACACAACTCACCCACATGACATGGAGGGTTCATGCAGGTCCAATGTAGCAGATGACTGTAGACTTTACTCTTTACATTTCCTCTACCAACACTTACAACTCTATGTGAACTTTGGATTCAAAACCCAATGTACAGCACCCACCATCCTGTGCACTTTCCTCACACATGTTCAAAAATAAACTCACCAGTACAGCATACTTGCCTCTGTTGTGATTCCAACTTGTCATGTGTCATAGAGATGTTGATCTGCTAAACAACACAGTGCATGCCAAATACTACAACAATGTGACCACCGTTAGGTGAGTCATGGTGATGTGACACATGTGAGGGAGACACACCACTATGGCAACACAACACATACTCACCATGGCCATGTTACTCATCCCACACAATGATGTTGACCAGAAACACATTGGTATGCACAGACACAACACCTATCCACAGTCAGTGGTAACAAGTGCACAGGTGAGGTAAGAAAATGTCACTCAGATGTGGGAAGACAGACAACGCACCTAACAAAGCATAGCACAGGTTCATTACACATCAGCAACATGTTTTTTCTAAAATAGTTGCATGGCAATTGTATATTACGGTGGACACACGTTCACAGAGTTTCTGAGAATTGAAGTCCAGGGGTGTGTGGCACATCACTTGATGGCAATTGACTACTCCCACACTGGGGTTGGATTCTGGGTGTTGGGGGTCAGTGTTGACCAAACAACAGGCAAAGTACCCTGGGAAGGACAGACACAAGACACAGTCAAGAGCACAACAGAACAGGAGAGAAATGCAATACACATGCACAAAACATGTCACAAGAAACCTACACAGAAACAAGTTAGCAGTACTACCCTATTGTGGAGTACAGACCACCTGAATGGACACATCACTGCACGCATCCAGTCAAGTGGCACACAGACACACTCAGAAAGCAACCGAGCAGCCACAACACATTTCAGGCTAACTCCATACATTGACATACCAACCCTGTAAACTCACATTCAGGTGAAGAAGTTGTTGATGAGCTGTGTGCGGACGTCACCCTCATCTTCATCATCACTGGCATTGTGGCCCAGGCCGGGATCCTCCACAGGTGGCGGAGGTTGGCCATCGTCATCCTGGATGAGAGGCACCTTCTTCCGCACTGCCATGTTGTGTAGCATGCAGCATACAAGGATAATTTTGCACACCTTTGCAGGGTCATATGGGAGGGCCCCTCCGGTCTAGTCCAGGCAGCGAAAGTGGCTTTTCAGGAGGCCAAATGTCTGCTCAATCACCCTCCTGCTCCGACCATGTGCCTCATTGTAGTGCATCTCGGCTGGTGTCACAGGGTTCCTGAGGGGTGTCAGCAACCATGGCATGTTGGGGTATCCGGAGTCACCTACACACAAAAAATGGAACAATTAGCTGAGTTTCGTAGGAGTGCGGAATACAACATTGCCAAACACACGCAATGGTAAACAGTCAGAACACACTGACAAGCCAGGCACGCTGGTCTGGCATATGTGACATCAGCGTTGCAATGCGACTACTCCTCATTATGTAGGTATCAAGCGCAGAACCGGGGAACCGTGTACACACATGTGTGATACACATGTCTGCAAGACAGACCACCAGAGCATTGATCGGGGGCAATGTTTCTTGTTTCGGTATGCCTGCTCATTTGCCTGTGGTGGTATCAGGGCCACATGTGTACCATCAATAGATACGATGATGTTCGGCATCATCCCCAGTGTATAAAAGGCATCCTTTATTTCAGGGAGTTGAGCTGGGCTAGGGAACTTGATGTACAGGTCAAGGAAATGCAACATCCCCTCCAAGACATCGCGTAGCACACGACTAAACATAGTTTGCGACATACCACCTGCAGTAGCCACAGTGTACTAGAAGGTACCAGTAGCAAAGAAGTGCAGGGCTGCCATCACCTTCACCTCTGGGGTCAGTGCTGTAGGGTATGTCCGGCCAGGTAGCAGATGTGGTGCCAACTGCTCCGCCAACTCCTCAATCAGTGGCCTGGTGAAATGGTACTGTCGGATGCAGTCGCGTTCCTGCTTGGTTTCAAGGTCTGGGAACGGTCGATGGACAGCTGGTGCCCTCTAGAACAGAGATGCACAAAGGAAGATTGTCAGTTCATTCACCCATGTGGCCATGACCAGGCTAAATATAACATCATACATCATGACATTACACAATATACTGAGGTGTGTGCTGTTGTGCATGGACACATATGTCACCTACGTGACCATCACCTCACATCTCAATTCCACATGTCCACATAAGTCACATGTAGTGCAATAGCCAATCATTGGGCTGTGTCACCCTACCTATGTACTGCTGTGACATTACAAACACACACCACAAGTGACAAGTGAGGCCTGATGTCTCCCAGGCATCACAGATCTTTGCCATGCATATATCCAGGGTCCCTTTATTGCCACATCGACACTGGCATGACATGGCGTATCACATACACACCACAAGGCAAGCGTGAGTCCCACAGGTAGTGGCCACTGTTGTCTCTGCAGGCCCTACATGTACGTCTCTTAGACACACACACCATCAAGCATTCTGCACATACCACATTGATGTGGAGACTGTCTCCCATTGTGAACATTTGATCATCCACATCTGAGACACAACATGCACACAGACTGTGGGTGCACATCAGAATTGTGGCTACAGGTCTCACTGTGACGTACATGCCATCACCCCAGGACTCGGGGTGTATGAGACATGTCCTAAACATATCCAACCTGCAACTGTGTCCATGACTCATGCCCATAACTGTACAGTTGCACATCACAGTGGTAATGTGCACAAAACACAAAAGATTCTGCCCCCATGAACACGTGCACAGCCTGGGTGTGGCTGAACAAAAGTGCCACACAACAAACCAAATGTTGCCCCCCAACACACAGGGAATGCAGCCTTACATGCCATGGGAGACTGTGTGGCAATGCTGTAGTGTGGTAGGTGTGCACATGTGTCCCTGGCAAGTAATTGTGTGTTGAAGCTGTCAAATAGTCACACCAATAAGGTCCGTGACCGAGCCGTGCGTAGGCTTTGCCATTGACTGCAATGAGGTCCGACGCGGGTGACAATGTGTACGCATTGCACGGTTCTTGACCGAGCCATGCGTACGCTTTGCCATTGACTGCAATGAGGTCTGACGCGGGTGACAATGCGTACGCATTGCACAGTTCATGACCGAGTCGTACGCACGCTTTGCCATTGACTGCAATGAGGTCGGACACGGGTGACAATGCGTACGCATTCCACGGTTCATGACCAGCCGTGTGTATGCTTTGCCATTGACTGCAATGAGGTCCGACGCGGGTGACAATGCGTACGCTTTGCACGGTTCATGACCGAGCCATGCGTAAGCTTTGCCATTGACTGTAATGAGGTCCGACGTGGATGACAATGCGTACTCATTGCACGGTTCATGATGTGAGGTCCGGCGCAGGTGACTATCATGCATGCGCGTCGGGCAGGCAGGTTTCGAGACAGGCGTACGCCTTGGCCATTGGATCATATGGAGATGTGTGCATGTGTATTTTCAAACTATGCGTTGTACAGTCAGTTGACCGGGCCGTGCACACCCATTGGCCCTGGACTGTCATGGAGACTGATGCAGATTCAAAACTTGTACGAGTTGTGCACTGGAAATTCAGTTGGATGCCTACAACAATGTTGCAATTCCTAGGGTTTTATGAGGGTAAAGATTTGAACGATGCGAAAGACGAGTACGAGTCGTACATTTCCATGGATTGGCCAGATTCATAGAATGCAACCGTGTTGGACATATCACTGGGGACACATGGCACAGAGTCTGCCTCTGCAGTACAGATATAAGGCTGGCTGGACCCCAGGGAGCTCACTTGCCTGCACTACATGCTACTGGACCACATCCCTGCTACCACTGCTACTGTCCGTGCATCCTCTGACTACTGCTATGGCACATACTCTGGAGAGGGCCCCAGCCTTCACTGAGGAGGAGAACCAGGCCCTGCTGGACGGGCTCCTTCCACAGTACAGCAAGCTGTATGGGAAACCAGGGGAGAAGGTGAGAGTGCAGTCCACTGCCTTCCTAATTGTGCATGTTGTCTGACTAGCAGTACTAGCAGTGTGTACACCAGTGGCAAGCATACTCACTGAGTACTTTCATCCCCCAAAGTGTGTAGGTACATGTAATGAACAGGTGTTCTGCAGCTAAAGTGCATTTGTGCAAGCTTAAACTTCCCAGGCATTGTTAACATGTCAGACATGCAGGTCATTTGTCCTTTTCCATGGGTGCACTACCTGTGTCACTCATTTCCCTTTGTGATGATGACATGTATCTCCAAATGTGTGCAGCACAAATATGGGGCATGTGTGTTAATGGACTTTTAACTGTGTCATCCTCACAGGTTGCAGAAGCAGGAGATATGGCTGACCATCACCCGGGCAGTTCGTTTGGTGGGGGTCTACAAGCGCCGGATCCGCAACTGCCAGAAGAGGTGGCAGGACCTTCGGGGCTGGACCCGGAGGATCGCAAGGGTCCAGCTGAAGCTGTCGCCTCCTCGCAGGAGGGGCGGACACCGGACCCTGACCCTCCACATGCTCCGGATACTGGCGGTGGTCTTCCCGGACCTGGATAGGCAGCTGAAGGCCAGACAGCAGCAAGGAGGTGGTAAGTCCATGCCTAATCTGTTTACTATGTCTGACATGCTAATTGCAGTCTTTTGGCCTGGTCACACTTCCACATTATGTAGGTCTTGTAGTCCAATTCTCAGGTCCCTCAAATGTGTGATGCACCCTCCTCATCTGATTCACAGGTGTGGCCCCTACAGTCTGTTGCTTGTGTCACTTGGGCACTATGTCCCTGCAGTCAGCTATGCTTCAGCTTCTGGACAGCATCTGTTCCCGTGACTTTGTTGTGTGTTTCATGGGTGAGTCAATTGTTTACCCAATGCCTGAGATCTGACATGTGATCTGTGTGTGTCCTTGATATGTGTTCCAATTGCTGGTCTGAGTCGCCACATGTGGCTGGTGTATTTCAAACAAACCCATGCAGCAGGGGACTCAAATTTGTGGGCCTCAAGAGTATGTATATAAAGTATGTCACACTTGCTTAGCCACCTGACAACTGTCCCGGGTCACACACTGTTTCACGTAGACCTGGGCAGTCATGACTACTCAAGGACATTTAGAAACACTCTGTAATCCCACTCCTGTGTATCAATTTACAGGTTGTGCTTGGTGACATCTGCCTTCAGGTGTCTGCCTCTGTGTCATTGTGGTGTGGCTTCCTTTCCTGGACAACTGGGGTGTTCATGAGTTTGAGGGTCAGCAGGACATCTGAGTTGTGACTATGAGAGACAAGACCTGTGGGACATGTAGGGGTGTGATCATTTGACAGCGCACAATGGTGTATGCAACTGTGCACTTCAGGCAGCTCGGTTACATGCACAGCAGACTGTGATGTGCTTATGTACAGGGAGTTGTGTTCGCAGAGACTCATATGTCTGATTTGTATGATGAGGGGTCTTCTGGATCCGGGATATGTTGTTTGCAGGGGATGGGCAAGTGCACTTGTCAGCTGCAGAGTTTGCTTTACCCCTGAGCTATGATTGTGACATAGTGCATACTGTTGTTGTCTGGATGCCCTGCCCCTGTGACAGGAGACAGTGTTGACTGACTTTCCAGGCATGCCAGTGCCATGGCATTTAACTTGCTATGACTGATCCTGCATTGTGTTCAAGTGTGCTCCATGCACCCCATTGTGGCATTGACTATCAGGACATGAGAACATCATAGTGTGTGTTGCTGGCATGCATCACAAGCATGTGAAATGACTCTCTGGCCATCCCTTCATCCGGACACCTGTACTGAGTCAGTGGCAAGAGATGTGCTGTGTGTATAGTGACATACTCCTACATGTTTACTTGCATGTCCAAAAAATGTGTGGTTGGTGCATGTCAGCACATTGGGGTATTAGCATCCAACATGCAACAGACATATGGGTGCAAGTCCAGGAGGGATATGTGTGCCATGGTTGATGGTGAGACTGACAATTGACTTATTCTAAACAGTGTGGGCACTTTGAGCAGTGTGATGATGCCAGGCCTTGCCCTGTGATGTGATGTACTCACTGTGGTGTGCAGTCAGTGCAGGTGACTGATGTTGTTCTCTTTCTTCCTATTTCTATCCAGATACATCCACGGCCACAGGAGGGGACAGCTCCACGGACCAGGAGGAGCCACAGAGCCTGACTGGGACAGAAGGAGAGGAGTCGGGGGGACCCAGTTGCACAGAGGGCGAGTGGAGCCACACCGAGGAGTCCTCTGCACCATCCACCCCAGCTGAGGGCCACAGCAGCTCGGAGGATGACTCCCTTGTGGAGGCGGGTATCAGCAGCCACCAAACACAAGCTAGTGAGGCTGTCCCCTCCACCACCCCCACCACCACCATCACCACCCTCCCATCGGCTCCCATCCCAAATGTTCGTGGAGGCTCCAGTGTTCGGGAGCATGTCTCCTTTGTGCCGGGCACCGCACCCCCTGCCCCTATGTCCCCTGCTGCCCTGAGTGAGGAGTCTGTGGACTTAGACAGATCCATGTAGGGCAGACATCAATGCTGAGTGTCCTCCATGCACACACCAGTCTGTTGATGCAATTGGTGTCGTTCATGGAGGGCATTTCATCGGGCGTGTCTGCCCTACAAAGGACCAATCAGTCTGTGGCCTCCTCCCTGACGGCAGCAGTGTCACTCCTCCAACAGTCCCGCACCCCTCCTACCCCTGCACCACCCACAATTCCTAGCACCCTACCTGTCCCAAGCACACACACACCTGCACATTCTCACAAAGCCACAGACACGGGCAGCACACAAATACCCCAAACAAGGTCTAGACGTGCACATAAGCAAGCACAGGGGACTGATACCACACTCACAGGGGATGGTTTGCAGACACACACAGTCATCCACAACCACTCCGCAGTCCTCCGATACCTCTCCCTCCCAGCCCCCTTCCCTTGCCTCACCTGTAACCCCATCTCCACTGAAGCTCTTCCTCTGTGACCTTGGCCTCTTTCCCACCGATCCAGCAGATCCAGATTACAAGCGGAAGAGGAAGTCCCCACACATAGAGGGGAGTGCCCCTCACACCTGGACACCCTACCCCAGGCGCAGTCAGACTGAGGCTCCCACCCGCAAGTCCCCCCGGAGCTGGAAGGGCAAGACCCCACCCTCGCCCGCAGCTCCACAGCGAAGTCTCTGTCCTCCATCCCCCAAGCCACCACTCCAGAGGTTCCCCCGCCACACCCCGCCCTGGGTTCCCCCACCCACAGAAACACCATCCCCAAAATGCTGAGGGCCTCCTCCCTACCACTTGCTCTTCCACCCCCGGTCAGATGGTTAGTGCCAGTGATGTGGGGACCGTGTCCCCCCTCTGTCCTGCTGACCTCACCTGAACCCCATTCCGCTCCCATGGAGTTAGGCACTGCAGTGGAGTCCACGACCACCCCGTCTGACTTGGGCACTGCAGTGGGGACCCAATCCACTGCATCTGACCTGCCCACTGAAGTTGTGCCAGCACCCACCCCATCTGACTTGTGCCCCACAGCTATGACCCACCACTTCAGTCAGCTCCACTGCAGTTGCCAGTGACTCTCCTGCATCCACCACCCCTTCACTGCCTCCTTAGGCTGCGCCCTGATCCTGTCCCTGCGGTGCCTGGCCTGCCCCCATGTATGCCCCTCCAAGGGGATGTCCCCTGTCCTTAGCAGTGCAGGCAAGCAACGTGTGACAATTGTCACTCAAGTTCACTCCTTGTCATTTGATAATGGACTGGCCATTGGCCTTTGTTTTGAACGGACGTTTAATTTTTCATCTGCTGAATAAAGCTTTTTTCTTTATCCTTGTGAAATTTGATTTAGCTGTACATTATGTTGATGATGTTTACCATGACCTTGCAGTTCTAATGCTGGATTTCCAATGTTGAATACTGAGGTGTTGATGTGAGGTACTCCATGTGGTCCATGAGATATGTATCCTATTCTGGTCGGTATCCATGTCATACTTTGCAGCTAACTGGGTGTGTCATGATCAACAATTTGTGAACATCTCTGAACATTTCATTTGCATGGTCACATCTGTGGCTTGCACACATGCACATATGATGTGCTTCCCATTGTCCAATTTGTCTATTTCCCTGACTTTGAACGCATCTCCACTGGACCTACAGGTGTGGGCATCATTGGTGTAGGAGCAACTGGGTCCTCTGTGCAACTTGCTGGACATATGTGTTGAGTATGTGCAGATGACTTAAGGGACACTCCCGTACACAGGCTGTTGTGACCAGAGGCTTCATTGTGTGGTAACTGATGGCTGACTGACCAAGTGTTCTGCTGACATGACTGAGATCTGCTGGGACTATGTTTGGCACAGCTGAGCTTCCACAGCAGATAAGCCCCTCAAGTAAGTGTGTTGTTCCGTGACATTGCCTGGGCCCATGGTGTGTGTTGTGTGAGCATGTGTGTGTGTGTCCACATCCCTTTTCATACACAGGCAGTGTTCCCTTGATATGTTACTGTTGTTTATGCTTGCTGAGTGGTACTGTGTTCATCCCACAACTTTGCCATGGGCTACCAGATGTGTGGGTGCATGACACACTACTGTTAATTGGTGTTTTACCATTGGGATTTGTCATTTCTGAGTGGTGGTGATGTTGTCAGACGCAGATGGGACACAGTCAGGGGTCCCCAAGACACTTGTTTGTTCGCAAAATCATGTAGTTGTCCCTAGGTGGTACCTTTCAGTGTTTGAGACATGTGTATGTGTGTGTGACAGCTCCCACTTGTCCCGTTCAGGGCTGCAATGTTTGCAGGTGTCAGCATGTGTGCCTTGTGGTTCTCCTTGGCTTCTGCATTGTCCTGGGACTGTGGCAGGTATTCCGCAGGTTACGTGAGCTTTGACGCCATGGCCATTTACCGCATACTTTGCAGTATGTCTGTCATTCCCTAGGGTTGCACACTGTCCTTGTGTGATGATTCTGTGCATCTTAGTTCCTCCCAACATTACTGTGTTTGTCATGGGTGCACGTGCAATGTCACCTGTCCATGTGGGCTTCACAGATGCACATTGGTGCAGTTCAGGGTGTGTGGTGTTGAAAGTGGACTGATGTAAATGTTTGCATGGATATGCCCCTAGCTCCCGTTTGTCCATGGATGACGGGCCATGCTGAGTGATATGTGTTTGTGTAGGTGTGATGTACGTTTGTGGCACAGGACACATGGCTGGGCTTCTCAGTTTGTATGACATCTACCTTTGTCAGCACAGTGGAGGTGTCATGCATGCTTGTGTCACCCCAATGTTTGGTCCCTGGGGGTAGTGCTGTTGTGTATCAGTCTCTTGCTCTGTTAGTTGCTGTTCATTCCAGCTTGTGTCACATCTGCCTGTTGTGCTCCCTCTCATCTCACAATGCCTGATTGCCCACTGAGGGTGTCCCAATGATGGTTTACTTTTTTATGGCACTGTGTCCACATCTGTGTCACTGTGGTTCAGCCCCCCTCATGTGTTGTGTAGTTGCCTGGGGATACTGAGACACACACACACATGTTGTGTCAGATGTGCAGTGTGAGGTTGCCTGTTTGTGTTTGTGCATCTGCACCAGTTCATTGGTATTGCTGTTGTGGGCCATTGTCTGGATGTTGTTTTTGTGATTTACCCTGCTGTCCCTGTGAGTCATATCACATCATTGTGCACATTCATCGTGGTTGTTAGGTGCTATTTCTGGCATGGAATGTGAGTTTGTGACCTGATACCTACAGTCTACACAGGTTGTTTTTATTAGTGTGTCTATTTTCGAGATGTGTGTATGCTTTGTGATGGTCACTTCTGCTTTTGTGTCATTGTACACTGTATGCATTGTCAGCCCCCATGGGTGGTGCTTGTCTGCACATGGCCGGGAGTATGTTAGGTTATCACAGCACTGTTAGCCTCACCACATCTCTGTGGGTATGGGACACAACCACTACTTTTGCCCAAAAGTGTTTCATGTTTTGGGAGCAGGAATCATACATGTTGTTTGGTATTTGCAGTTTTGTCCATGATGACACTTACCTTTTGGTCACTGTGATGAGGGGGTTTTTAGACCCCATCACCACAATGCTCAACATCTGCTGCAGTTTGGAACCCCACACTTAACATTTGTTCTACACAGTGAGGGGGTGTTATTTTTACATTGCCACAGTGCTAGTGATGCTTGCCTTGTGTAGGCCACACTAATTTTTTGGTCACACATGTGTTGGTAGCTACATTGTATGTTCGCAGTCATGATCACTGTTGTGGGCATTTGTCAGAGACTACACACTCTTGTCATGATGTTAGGGGGGATGTATTTTGCTGAGTTACATGATGTTGGTGTATGATGGATGTGTGGCGGAATCACACATCCTATGAGTGGGGGTGGCAGTAATGATGGGCAACAGGTCCCCTATGAGTGGGGGTGGCAGGAGTGCTGGGCAACAGGTCCCCTATGGGTGGGGGTGGCAGGAGTGATGGGCAACAGGTCCCCTATGGGTGGGGGTTGCAGGAGTGCTGGGCAACAGGTCCCCTATGAGTGGGGGTGGCAGGGGTGATGGGCAACATAAGCCCTATGAGTGGGGGTGGCAGTAGTGATGGGCAACAGGTCCCCTATGGGTGGGGTGGCAGGAGTGATGGGCAACAGTAGTGATGGGCAACATAAGCCCTATGAGTGGGGGTGGCAGTAGTGATGGGCAACAGGTCCCCTATGGGTGGGGGTGGCAGGAGTGCTGGGCAACAGGTCTCCTATGAGTGGGGGTGGCAGGGGTGATGGTCAACATACACCCTATGAGTGGGGTGGCAGTAGTGATGGGCAACAGGTCCCCTATGGGTGGGGGTGGCAGGAGTTATGGGCAACAGTAGTGCTGGGCAACAGGTCCCCTATGAGTGGGGGGGCAGGGGTAATAGGCAACATAAGCCCTATGGGTGGGGGTGGCAGGGGTGATGGGCAACAGGTCCACTATGGGTGGGGGTGGCAGGGGTGATGGGCAACATGAGCCCTATTGGTGGGGGTGGCAGTAGTGATGGGCAACAGGTCCCCTATGAGTGGGGGTGGCTGTAGCGATGGGCAACAGGTCCCCTATGGGTGGGGGTGGCAGGAGTGATGGGCAACAGGTCCACTATGAGTGGGGATGGCAGGGGTGATGGGCAACAGGGCCCCTATGGGTGGGGGTGGTAGTGGTGCTGGCCATACAACCCCTATGGTGGCCTGTTGTTAGTTGCCAGGATGTGGATCCCCTGTGTGTGTGTGTGCCATTTTGCGTGTACGTGTCGTTTGTTTGTGTGTAGGTGTCTGACTTACCGTCTGCGCCGTCCACGTCTGTTCCTGATCCGGTCATAGATGTAGAGTACTGTATGACCTGCGCGATGGGATTCATGATGTGTTCGTCTCGTACACGCTGCTTGTTGCTCCGTCTCGTACCCATTGCGAGCTGGTCCGTCTTGTAGCCGTGGATTGAGTTGTGGCGCGAATCGTAGCTGATATGTTTCTGTTCCGGATGCTGTGATGTGCCGTACGTGGCGACCCGTCCGGCGCGTAGGAACTACGAATCATACTTGTCAGGGCGGAAACTGCTATGGATACTGCTTCCAGGCGACTCGGTTCGGAGTTAGGAGTTACGGCTCGGACGGAGAATGGAGCTTGAATCACAGCCTACGTGTCGGTCGGGTTTTTGGCAGTTATGCGCATCGTACTTCATCAAGAGGATGGATCGGCTACGGGTATGTGTTGGTCGCAAGGTAAGGCTACGAACAGCTCTCCAAGAGCTGTCCGACCCGGATCGGAATCAACCCCTAAATGTTTTTCTCATCTGTAATGCACTAGTGTTTATTTTATTACTTATCAAGCTAAAATGAACGCACCTGTATAGCAAATAAATAAATAAAATATTGTGGTGGTTGTGGGTGCTGTGTTTGGGCTGCATGTAGGTGTACATTCAATAGTGTGTGTATGTTGTATGTGTGCTATGCTGTATGTCCCAAAAGGGGCATGACATTTTACCTACATATATTTTCTAACCAAACACAACCTATATATGTAGTGACACATTATGAAAGTGGTACTTACCAGTCTCCACTCCGTCAGGAATCTCCTGCTGGGACAACGAAAGCACATTGGGGACATCTAAATTGACTTGACCCAAACTTGCTGGCCTGACGGCAAAGGAATACTGTTAGCTAGCAATGGAGTCCACTTCATCAATGGAGGTGCTCAGCTTGCACGAGAGTGAACAATGCGGATGGCGGTTCAGCCAGCCCACATAGAAATACAGCGGGTGGGACTCCATCAGCTTAATGGAGTACTGGTGACCACCGCCACGGAGGGAAGATGGAAGTCCCACTAAGATCTAAATCTGGCCCTATGTCTATTTAGGCCTGCCCAAGAAAAGTCATGATAACCTGAAAATGATGCTGAATGCCTCTGCTAAACAGTGTTCAATGGTATTTAGACAAAATATCGAGTTGAAAAATGTCGACCTACAAAAATATCGAGTTGTAAATATTGTGACACAGAAATATCGACAGCAAGAATATCATGGAAAAGAATATCAAATTTAAGTTAAGAAATATTGTTTTTAAAAATATAGAAGTCACTAATTTTGTTGAATAATTGTTGAAAATATTGATGTTATCATTAGTGTTATGGATTTTAGTATATATTATACATTTATGTAATGTATTTTTTTGTACAAGTATTGTTTATGTTTTTTAATCTATGTGTTATATTTTTAGTAGTTATCAATTTTATTTTAATTACATTTTGTGTTTCTTAGTTCCGTAGTGGGTTGTGAGTTTATAGGGGAATAGGGTGGGAAGTAATTTAATTACAATAAATGAATGATTATTTTTCATTTATTATTTATTTAATTGAGATTTTATAGTGTTAATTGTGTTTTTTTTGGTAAAATTTATCTGTGGCTTGTTGGGTTTAGAGGGGTATAAGGTGAGAAGTAATTTATTTCTAATTAATTGTTAATTGGTTGTTAATAAACATTAATTAAGTAATTGATAATTAATTATGGTAGTTGTGTAATTTTTTTAAGTGCGGTTTGTGGGGTTCATAGGGTTAAAGAGTGGGAAGTAATTTAATTTTATTAATTAATGATTAGTTGTTAATTAATATTAATTAATTAATTGAAAATTAGATATGGGAATTGTGTAATTAATTTTAGGTGTGGCTTGTGGGGTTTAGAGGCGTATAAGGTGAGAAGTAATTTGTTTTTAATTATTTATTAATTGGTTGTTAATAAATATTAATTAAGTAATTGGTAATTAATTATGGTAATTGTGTAATTTTTCTAGGTGCGGTTTGTGTGGTTTATAGTGGTAAAGGATGGGAAGGAATGTATGTTTAATTAATTAATAATTGATTGATAATTAAGATTAATTAATTAATTGATAATTAATTAGGGTAATTGTGTATTTCGTTTTGTCTGTGGGTTTTGGTTTTCTTGGGTTAAAGGGTGGGGAGTAAATGAATTTTACTTACTTTATAATTAGTTGTTAAATACTATTAGTTTTGTTAATTGAAAATACATTTTAGCTTAATGTTAGGTGTGGGTTGTGGGGATTATAGGGGTAATGGTTGGGAAGTTAATTCATTTTTATTTGTTTTAATTAATTTTTTTATAATATATCTTTAATTTATAATTAAATATGGTAATTATGGAAGTACATGTTTTTATTTAGATGTGAGTTGTGGATGGTGCTGTGTTATAGGGTAGGAAATAAATAAGCAAAATGTATGTAATCATTAATGTTTTTGTTTATAAATTATTTCTAACTAAAAATATTTATTTATTTGAAAATTATTTTTTAAGTTTATTTAATATAATATTTGTAGGTATTTGTAATATGTATTTAACATTACAATATGTTTTCATTTAAAGCAAACTTAATATTGAATATATTTGTATTTTAATTTTTTACATATTTATATATTTTTGTATTTCTTATCTTTTTAAAATATTTTTAGTTGTTGATATTTGTTTGTTTTTAATTTTGAACTGACTGAAGTGGGAATAGTAATTTTTACCCCTCCACCATCCAACACTTTCTCTAATGTTGCACTGACTGGAGTGGGAATAGTACATTTTAACCCTCCACTATCCAACACTTTTCCTACTGTTGCACTGACTGGAGTGGGAATAGTAATTTTTACCCCTACGCTATCCAACACTTTCTTGCATGTTGCACTCTTTGGAGTGGGAATAGTAATTTGTATCCCTCTGCTATCCAACACTTTCCCAAATGTGTACTCATTGAAGTGGGAATAGTAATTTGTACCCCTCTGCTATCCAACACTTTCCCTACTGTTGCACTCACTGGAGTGGGAATAGTAAGTTTAAAGATTTTTAAATAGTTTAATGTTTTAATTTATAATAGAATCTTTTTAATAGGTTTTATGCTATTGCTTTATGTATGTATATATTTGTTTGTTAATATTTAATATAATTTTAGAATGATAAAATAAATTATAATTAATAGTTTATTAATTGTTTTATAGAATACATATATAAATATAATACCTACTGGCGGTCGCCAGTAGGTAGTTATAGTTAGAACCAAGTTTCCATAGGAAAAGCATTTTTTGATCTGCTAATAACTTTGGCGTCGTTTGACGAATCTTCGTGAAATTCTCCAAAATAAAGTCTATCCAGGTCAGCTGCTATCCTGAAAGTTTGGGGGTGATTCGTCAAGCGGGGGCTGAGAAAAAAGGGGGGTCCCAAAATGCATTTTCCCCGTGTTAATTTCCAAAGGAAATTTTGAGATGGGCTGCAGCCTGAACTGCTGAACGGAATTACCCCAAATTTGGCAAAAAGGTAGAGCTTGGTTGAGAAAGCAACATTTTTTTTTATGATGTAAACCCATACAGATGTTTTTGAGAAATTCAAAAAATAAGAGTCAAAAAATCAATTTCCCATAGGAAACTTTGGGCAAGGCTACAGCCGATACTGCTGAACGGAATTACACCAAATTTGCCAAAAAGGTAGTGTTTGGATCAGAAAGTGACCTTTTTTTTAAATGGTGTAAATCCGTTCAGTAGTTTGAGAAATTAAAAAAATAAAAATATCGATATCTAGAGGCGCGGTGGATCTGCTCACCCTCCCGATCACAAGCTTTATTCTAATTGGCTGTCAACACTCCAAACCAGAAAATTTTGGCAGCCATCTTGTGACTCGGTAGAACCGAGTCACAAGAAAAGAGAAAAACAAACTCAAAAACACAAGAAAAGGGGGCAGTGTAGAAACACCCGGTCCCCCTAGGCCTGCTCAGGAGGTCCCACAAGGACCCTCAGGGCCCAAAGAGCATTTTTATTTTAAAATCGGCTGAATAGCGTTTAAAAAACCTTAGAAATTCACTGAAAAAACCATAGGTTTCAGGGACGTTATAGTTAGTTGGACATTTCACTCTTACAAAACCATAGAAATTCCCCGTTATAGTTAGTTCAGCTAACTATAACTCGCACCCCCGCAATGAACTGCTAATGACGTCACATATTACATCATTCATAACATGGTCAGTAACATCACTGATGACATCACTGATGACATCTCAATTGACATCACTGGTGACATCATCCATGTCAATATCTGATGCACCTCCTCACACTCTAATATGACTTTTGATACACCCACTGTAAAATACAGACTACCATTCTCGAAACCATTGACACACCAATACCAGTTACTACATACGCACTCACTGATTCCGAGGTCTACACACACATCCACTCATTCACCCACACAATCACTCATACATACAGTCACTCATCAATACAACACTATCATATGCACTCATATACCTATACAGACACTCACACACCGCCACTCATCCATGGAGTTACTCACACACCTAGTCAGTCATGCAGAGAATCAATCACACTCCCATTTCCTCACCTATACAGTTATACACATACCACCTCACTTATTCAAACATATACTAACACAGACAGCCACTCTCACAATCACTGACTCTCACGTATAGTCATTTATATACTCCAACTCTGACATACATTACCTTTTACATATGTAGTTACTTGGACATGTACACTGAGACATCCAATCTCTCACCAACATACCCATACACACACTCACCCACCCATACAGCTGTTTACACATGCACTCTTGAACCCATACACCCAGAGAATCAACCACTCACATATCTATGTACAGAGTCAAACACCTCCTACCCACCCACACACACACACTCAGTCTCCCATACAAATACTCAGGCTACCAATCAATAACCCATATAGACACTCATGTAGCTACTGACCAACACATGCAGCAGCTTACACAACAGCAGACATACTGATGCACACATTCAGACAGTTTAGTCACTAAACCATGCATTCAGTAAGACACATGTAATCACTCACTTATACAGTCAGTCACCCACCTACTAAATCCTTTATCCAGACACTTATACACCAACTAATTCTTCAATTTACCATGGCATATATATAAAACATATTTAAACTTTACAGAAACACACAGTCACTGGATGATGTCATTTGAGATGTCATCAGTGATGTCATCAGTGATGTCACTGACCATGTCAGGAATGATCTAATATGTGACGTCATCAGCAGTGCATTGCGAGGGCGCGAATTATAGTCAGCTGAACTAACTATAACAGACGAAGTTCTCTGGTTTTGTACGAGTGAAATGTCCAACTAATTATAATGTCCCTGAAACCTGTGGTTTTTTTCTATGCTAATTTCTAACTATAACGTCCCTGAAACCTGTGTTTTTTTCAGTGAATATATATATATATATATATAATGTTTGTCGGATGTGCATTAATTATTGCAGAATCTATTGATATGCCTAACTATAACGGGGGAACTTCTATGGTTTTGTACGAGTAAAATGTCCAACTAACTATAATGTCCCTGAAACCTATGGTTTTTCAGTGAATATATATATATTTGTATATTTGAGATGTCATCAGTGATGTCATCAGTGATGTCACTGACCATGTCATGAATGATGCAATATGTGACATCATCAGCAGTGCATTGCGGGCGCACGAGTTATAGTTAGCAGAACTAACTATAACGGAGGAATTTCTATGGTTTTGTATGAGTGAAATGGACAGCTAACTATAACACCACTGAAACCTATGTTTTTTCAGTGAATTTCTAAGGTTTTTTTAAATGCTAATTTCTAACTATAACGTCTCTGAAACCTATGGTTTTTTCAGTGAACTTCAAAGCTTTTTTAAATGCTAATTTCTAACTATAACGTCTCTGAAACCTATGGTTTTTTTCAGTGAATTTCAAAGGTTTTTTAAATGGTAATTTTTAAGTGTGATAGTAGTTATACCTTTTTTTGTACTGATTCTCGATAGTTTTATAACTGTTTATTTATAAATATTTTATTCAATAAATAACATTATATATTTTTCTGAAATTGTTTTAAACATTCAAACTGAAATATTGATTAATTTTTTGGTTTTCATTTTTTATTTTAATATATTTAAATTATTTTCTTTTAAAAAAAAAATTACCAATTTTTTTCGGAGTTGCGCACTCAAAGCGTACACATCACGGTGAGTGCGCGGATTCTAGCCGCCATTTTAGAAAAGTTGTGAAGGATCCGCATACGGTGTGCGACGGCTGCGTGTTTTTCAGTTACATCATATACATTTAATATTACGTGATGTGCGCAATTGGTATGCGACCAATCCGCGACTCCTGCTCCCATGCATTTGTGATACAAGCGCATTACTGTACGAGATGCTTGCATGGTGGCGGGTCCCGCATGACGTCATATACATGCTGGGGCGCGATGGCTGGGCAACACCCGCAAAAAATAAATTATGTTCCAAAATGATATGTATGTGTCTTTAATATACATATTAGGGCAAGAGATTATCTCAGATATTCATAAAAATAATATATTTGTACTTATAATAAACGTATATTATTTTTTAATATATTTTTGCGAAGTCGGGTGCATGCATCGTGAGCGCAGAGAACCAGGTCAGCAGAGCTGCTGTAGAGCCAGAGAAACCAGGTCAGCAGAGCCGTTGTAGAGCCAGGGAACAAGGTCAGCAGAGCTGCTCTAGAGCCTAAGAAGCAGGTCAGCAGAGCTGCTCTAGAACCAGAGACCCAGGTCAGCAGAGCTGCTCTAGAGCCAAAGACCCAGGTCAGCAGAGCTGCTCTAGAGGCCGAGAACCAGGTCAGCAGAGCTGCTGTAGAGCCAGAGAAACCAGGTCAGCAGAGCTGTTTTAGAGGGAGTGAACCAGGTCAGCAGAACTGCTTTAGAGCCAGAGAACCAGGTCAGCAGAGCTGCTTTAGAGCCATAGAACCAGTTCAGCAGAGCTGCTCTAGAGGCAGAGAACCAGGTCAGCAAAACTGCTTTAGAGCCAGAGAACCAGGTCAGCAGAGCTCTTTAGAGGGAGAGAACCAGGTCAGCAGAGCTGCTTTAGAGCCAGATAACCAGGTCAGCATAGCTGCTTTAGAGCCATAGAACCAGGTCAGCAGAGCTGCTTTAGAGCCATAGAACCAGGTCAGCAGAGCTGCTTTAGAGCCATAGAACCAGGTCAGCAGAGCTGCTTTAGAGCCCCAGAGAACCAGGTCAGCAGAGCTGCTCTAGAGGCAGAGAACCAGGTCAGCAGAGCTGCTTTAGAGGGAGAGAACCAGGCCAGCAGAGCTGCTTTAGAGCCAGAGAACCAGGTCAGCAGAGCTGCTCTAGAGGCAGGGAAACCAGGTCTGCAGAGCTGCTTTAGAGGGAGAGAACCAGGTCAGCAGAGCTGCTTTGGAGCCAGCGAACCAGGTCAGCAGAGCTGCTCTAGAGCCAGAGAACCAGGTCACCAGAGCTGCTTTAGAGCCATAGAACCAGGTCAGCAGAGCTGCTCTAGAGGCAGAGAACCAGGTCAGCAGAGCTGATTTAGAGGGAGAGAACCAGGTCAGCAGAGCTGCTTTAGAGCCAGAGAACCAGGTCAGCAGAGCTGTTCTAGAGACAGAGAACCAGGTCAGCAGAGCTGTTTTAGAGCCAAAGGGCCAGGTCAGCAGAGCTGCTCTAGAGCCAGAGAACCAGGTCAGCAGAACTGCTTTAGAACCATAGGACCAGGTCAGCAGAGCTGCTTTAGAGCCAGAGAAGCAGGTCAGCAGAGCTGTTGTAGAGCCAGAGAACCAGGTCAGCAAAGCTGCTCTAGAGCCTAAGAACTAGGTCAGCAGAGCTGCTCTAGAGCCAGAGAACCAGGTCACTAGAGCTGCTGTAGAGCAAGAGAAACCAGGTCAGCAGAGCTGCTTTAGAGGGAGAGAACCAGGTCAGCAGAGCTGCTTTAGAGCCAGAGAACCAGGTCAGCAGAGCTGCTTTAGAGCCAGAGAACCAGGTCAGCAGAGCTGCTTTAGAGCCAGAGAACCAGATCAGCAGAGCTGCTCTAGAGCCAGAGAACCAAGTCAGCAGAGCTGCTTTAGATCCATAGAACCAGGTCAGCAGAGCTGCTTTAGAACCAGAGAACCAGGTCAGCAGAGCTTCTCTAGAGCCGGAGAACCAGGTCAGCAGAGCTGCTGGAGAGCCAGAGAAACCAGGTCAGTAGAGCTGCTTTAGAGGGAGATAACCAGGTCAGCAGAGCTGCTCTAGAGGGAGAGAATCAGGTCAGCAGAGCCGCTCTAGAGCCAGAGAACCATGTCAGCAGAACTGCTTTAGAGCCATAGAACCGGGTCAGCAGAGCTGCTTTAGAGCCAGAAAACCAGGTCAGCAGAGCTGTTGTAGAGCCAGAGAACCAGATCAGCAGAGCTGCTCTGTAGCCTAAGAACTAGGTCAGCAGAGCAGCTCTAGAGCCAGAGAACCAGGTCAGCAGACCTGCTGTACAGCCAGAGAAACCAGGTCAGCAGGGCTGCTTTAGAGGGAGAGAACCAGGTCTGCAGACGTGCTTTAGAGCCAGAGAACCAGGTCAGCAGAGCTGCTCTAGCTGACACTGACTGACTGACACTGACTGACTGACACTGACTGATTGACACTGACTGACTGACTGACTGACTGACTGACTGACACTGACTGACTGACACTGACTGACTGACACTGACTGACTGACACTGACTGACACTGACTGACTGACACGGACTGTCACAGACTGACAATGACTGACTACTCTACTACTCACTCTCTACTACTCACTCTCTACTACTCTCTACTACTCACTCTCTACTACTCTACTACTCTCTACAACTCACTCTCAACTACTCTCTACTACTTACTCTCTAATACTCTCTACTACTCACAGCCTACTACTCTACTATTCACTCTCTACTACTCACTCTCTACTACTCTCTCTCTACTACTCACTCTCTACTACTCACTCGCTACTACTCTCTACTACTCACTCTCTACTACCCTCTACTACTACTCTCTACTACTCACTCTCTACTACTCACTCTACTACTCTCTACCACTTACTCTCTACTACTCTACTACTCACTCTCTATTACTCTCTACTACTCTCTCTACTACTCACTCTCTACTACTCTCTACTACTACTCTCTACTACTCACTCACTACTATTCACTCTACTACTCTCTACCACTTACTCTCTACTACTCTACTACTCACTCTTCTACTCTCTACTACTCACTTTCTACTACTCTCTCTCTACTACTCACTCTCTACTAATCTCTCTCTACTACTCACTCTCTACTATTCACTCTCTACTACTCACTCTCTACTACTCACTCTCTACTACTCGCTCTCTACTACTCTCCACTACTCACTCTCCACTACTCACTCTCTACTACTCACTCTCTACTATTCCCTCTCTACTACTCTACTACTGTCTACTACTCTCTCTACTACTCACTCTCTACTACTCTCTACTACTCACTCTTCTACTCTCTACATCTCTCTACCCCTCACTCTCTACTACTCTACTACTCACTCTCTACTACTCTCTCTCTACTACTCACTCTCTAATACTCACTCTCTACTACTCTCTACTACTCACTCTCTACTACTCCACTATTCTCTACAACTCACTCTCAACTACTCTCTACTACTCACTCTCTACTACTCTCCATTATTCACTCTCTACAATACACTGACACTGACTGAATGACACTGACTGACTGACACTGACTGACACTGACTGCCTGGCTGACACTGACTGACTGACTGACACAGACTGACACTGACTGACTACTCTCTACTACTCTACTACTCACTCTACTACTCACTCTCTACTACTCACTCTCTACTACTCGCTCTCTACTACTCTCTACTACTCACTCTCTACTACTATCTACTACTCACTCTCCGCTACTCACTCTCTACTACTCGCTCTCAACCACTCTCTACTACTCACTCTACTACTCACTCTCTACTACTCACTCTCTACTACTCTCTCTACTTCTCACTCTCTACTACTCTCTCTACTACTCACTTTCTACTGTTCTCTACTACTCACTCTCTACTACACACTCTCTACTACTTGCTCTCTACTATTCGCTCTCTACTACTCACTCTACTACTCACTCTCTACTACTCTCTACTACTCACTCTCTACTACTCTCTATTACTCACTCTACTACTCCACTACTCTCTACTTCTCACTCTCTACTACTCTACTACTCTCTCTCTACTACTCACTCTCTCCTACTCACTCTCTACTACTCTCTTTTACTCACTCTCTACTACTCACTCTCTAATACTCACTCTCTACAACTCACTACTACTCACTCTCTACTACTCTCTGCTACACTCTCTCTACTACTCTCTACTACTCACTCTCTACTATTCTCTACTACTCTCTCTCTCTCTCTGCTACTCACTCACTACTACTCACTCTACTACTCTCTACCACTTACTCTCTACTACTCTACTACTCACTCTACTACTCTCTACTACTCACTCTCTACTACTCACTCTCTACTACTCTCTCTCTACTACTCACTCTCTACTACTCACTCTCTACTATTCACTCTCTACTACTCACTCTCTACTACTCACTCTCTACTACTCGCTCTCTACTACTCTCCACTACTCACTCTCCACTACTCACTCTCTACTACTCTCTACTACTCACTCTCTACTATTCCCTCTCTACTACTCTACTACTGTCTACTACTCTCTCTACTACTCACTCTCTACTACTCTCTACTACTCACTCTTCTACTCTCTACTTCTCTCTACCACTCACTCTCTACTACTCTACTACTCACTCTCTACTACTCTCTCTCTACTACTCACTCTCTAATATTCACTCTCTACCACTCTCTACTACTCACTCTCTACTACTCTACTATTCTCTACAACTCACTCTCAACTACTCTCTACTACTCACTCTCTACTACTCTCCATTATTCACTCTCTACTATACACTGACACTGACTGACTGACACTGACTGACTGACACTGACTGACACTGACTGACACTGACTGACTGGCTGACACTGACGGACTGACTGACACAGACTGACACTGACTGACTACTCTCTACTACTCTACTACTCACTCTACTACTCACTCTCTACTACTCTCTACCACTCACTCTCTACTACTCTACAACTCTCTACAACTCACTCTCAACTACTCTCTACTACCCACTCTCTACTACTCTCTACTCACTCTCTAATACTCTCTACTATTCACTATCTACTATTCACTCTCTACTACTCACTCTCTACTACTCTCTATTACTCTCTCTCTACTACTCACTCTCTACTACTCACTCGCTACTACTCTCTACTACTCACTCTCTACTACTCACTCTACTACTCTCTACTACTCTCTACCACTTACTCTCTACTACTCTACTACTCACTCTCTACTACTCTCTCTACTACTCACTCTCTACTACTCTCTCCCTACTACTCACTCTCTACTACTCACTCTCTACTATTCACTCTCTACTACTCACTTCCTACTACTCTCTCTCTACTACTTTCCACTACTCACTCTCCACTACTCTCTCTCTACTACTCACTACTACTCACTCTCTAGTACTCCCTCTCTACTACTCTACTACTCTCTACTACTCTCTCTACTACTCACTCTCTACTAATCTCTACTTCTCACTCTACTACTCTCTACTTCTCTCTACCACTCACTCTCTAATACTCACTCTCAACTACTCTCTACTACTCACTCTCTACTACTCTCTCTCTACTACTCTCTACTACTCACTCTCTACTACTCACTCTCTACTACTTGCTCTCTACTACTCTCTACTACTCACTCTCTACTACTGTCTACTACTCACTCTCCGCTACTCACTCTCTACTACTCGCTCTCAACCACTCTCTACTACTCACTCTACTACTCACTCTCTACTACTCTATTACTCTCTACTACTCTCTCTACTTCTCACTCTCTACTACTCTCTCTACTACTCACTTTCTACTGTTCTCTACTACTCACTCTCTACTACACACTCTCTACTACTTGCTCTCTACTATTCGCTCTCTACTACTCACTCTACTACTCACTCTCTACTACTCTCTACTACTCACTCTCTACTACTCTCTATTACTCACTCTACTACTCCACTACTCTCTACTTCTCACTCTCTACTACTCTACTACTCTCTCTCTACTACTCACTCTCCCCTACTCACTCTCTACTACTCTCTTTTACTCACTCTCTACTACTCACTCTCTATTACTCACTCTCTACAACTCACTACTACTCACTATCTACTACTCTCTGCTACTCTCTCTCTACTACTCTCTACTACTCACTCTCTACTATTCTCTACTACTCTCTCTCTCTCTCTGCTACTCACTCTCTACTACTCACTCTCTACTACTCACTCTCTACTTCTCTCTACTACTCACTCTCTACTTCTCTCTACTACTCACTCTCTACTACTCACTCTCTACTACTCACTCTCTACTACTCACTTTCTACTGCTCACTCTCTACTTCTCTCTACTACTCAATCTCTACTACTCACTCTCTACGACTCACTCTACTACTCTCTACTACTCACTCTCATCTACTCTCTCTTCTACTCTCTAGTACTCTCTACTACTCACTCTCTACTCTCTACCTCTCTACCTCTCTCAACCTCTCTCTCTACTACTCTCTACCTCTCTACACCTCTACCTCTCTGCAACTCTACCTCTCTACCTCTACCTCTCTACCTCTACACCTCTTCCTCTACACCTCTACCTCTTGACCTCTCTTTACCTCTCTCTACACGCACACATATGCACATGCATATATGCATATGCATTTATATATATATGTATGTGTATATCTATAGATACATACATATATAAACTTACATATAATCTGCATATCTATATAAATACAAATATAAATGAATCCATACATATACATATATGCATACATATGCATGTTATATACATGAAAGTTTGAAAAACACTAATTAAAGCAAAGCTAAAAAGCCACCTAATTACAAACAGAATTGCTTTAACTTAAACGAGGGCGAGACCTATTGCATTTTCACTGCTTGTTTACTTTGGTTCCATCAAGAAGGCATTCAGATGTGTCACACATTTGCCATAAATTCTGAATGTTAGCACTCTAGTTGCTCATTAGATCACTGTAGTAAAGCTACTGCTCACCAGAGAAGTCTGCTGCTGGTATTCAAAGTGCATGTTTCAGTCTGCATGTCAGAATTTGTTAATGAAATAGAAGAGGATTTGAGAAGTCAAAATGTGCCCTAATTTTTCTTTCTGCAGCACTAATCATAATTTCTATGGCAAAATGAACCCCCTCATTTTTTTCCTTTGCAAATTAAATGTTTTGCGTGTTACCACTTTATTCCAATCAAGATGGCTTCAGGTGTGCCATACTTTTGTCATAAGTAAGACTGTTAGCACTCTAGTTGTTCTTAAGAACACTCTGGGACATTCTGGCGTTGGGCTATACTTGGGCTACATCTGGGTGATATTTGTGCTACAATTGGGCTCTTTTGTCTCTGGTGGCCATCTTGGGAGACTTGTTTGTTATATGAAGTTTCCTAATCTCCTCATTTACTACAGTCTCCTCCGTAGGAAATACTTTCAGTTTTTTACTTTGATTCCATCAAGAAGGCATTCAGATGTGTCACACATTTGCCATAAATTCAGAATGTTAGCACTCTAGTTGCTCATTAGATCACTGTGGTAAAGCTACTGCTCACCAGGGAAGTCTGCTGTTGGTATTGAAAGTGCATGTTTCAGTCTGCATGTCAGAATTTTTTAATGAAATAGAAGAGCATTTGAGAAGTCAATCAAAATGTGCCCTAATTTTTCTTTCTGCAGCTCTAATCATACTTTCTATGGCAAAATGAACCCCCTCATTTTGTTCCTTTTTAAATTAAATGTTTTAAGAGTTACCACTTTATTCCAATCAAGATGGCTTCAGGTGTGCCATACGTTTGTCATAAGTAGAACTGTTAGCGCTCTAGTTGTTCTTTAGAACACTCTGGGAAGCTGCAGTAGAACACAAAGGAATCAACTGACAGTCTCTGCCCTTGTTGGATGTACATGTTTTACTGAGAATGTCAGACTTCATTCTCACATGACTGAGAAAGATAATGTGAATTTACAGAAAATATGCTCTCAGTTTAGCTTATAGATCACCTTCCAAACCTCTTTGGAAAAGCATGAGAAAATAGTTTTCTCTCAAACATGATTCATGATATCCCAGCAGAAGGCGTTTTCACATGGTAAAATCACCTTAGAATGCACCACAATTCCTAAAATGAGTATGGTACCATCAACAAATGATTTATAAAGTAACTAAAGTCTTACAACCTTCTATTAACTGCAATGCTTTTTAATGAGGTGCTATCATGTATATTGGTCCCAAGATGGCTGCCAACACTTCCTGGATGAAGTGATGACAGCCAATCAGATCTCACAATGAGATGTGTGGTTAGGCTCCGCCCAGATATATATGTGATTTTACTTTTGATTTTCTCAGGAACTACTGAACGGATTCATACCATTTAACCAAAAGGCACGAGTCTGAACTGAGGACTACCTCTTTGCCAAATTTCATCTAATTCCATTCAGCAGTTCGGGCTGTAGCTGCGGCTAAAGGTCCTGTGGGAAATTGCATGGGGAAAACATGTTTTGGGACACCCCTTTTTTCTCGGCCCCCGCTACACAAATCATCCCGAGAGTTTCAGGATAGGAGTGGACCGGAGCTGGCCAAAAGTTTAGAAAATTTTGTGAAGATTCATCAATTGGCGCAAAAGTTATTGGGAATAGAATGTTGCGGATTTTCTATGGATAATAAGTCCTAATTATAACTACCTACTGGCGATCGCCGGTAGGTAATCTAAATATATATAGTTAAACCAGTCTCTGAGAAGAAAGGGGGGCTCCGACCCTAGCAGGGTGGTCTCGACGAACACAGGCGCAGAGTCACTCCTGCAATACCGGCTTAGGAACAAAACAAAAGTCGAGTCCTGAGTGCGCGGAAAATGCGGATTTTAATTGGTGACATATATATATATATCAGGCTCCAGACTTCACCCCCTGAAGAAAATGAAGGGACCGCACTCCATTAAGGTTAGACTCGGTTATTTTATTTAACCGAGATATACCACATGACACGTTTCAGCTTCATGCCTTTTTCTAACTGTACAGAGTGCCATTTGTGCAATGTTGTTAAATCCTGTTTGTTTGTTTTACTTCCGGTGCACTTTTTCATCAACATAGAGAACAGACTGTGACATTACTTATTTGTCAGCGCCATCTTAACACTGTTTTTTTTTTAAAAAAAGAAAAGCAAAAAAAGAAGTATATACATTTAACTCCTAATTCATCTCATTTCCATTTGCTTAAATTAATGAATAATTATTAAATTAAATTTCATTATACATCATGTTCTTGTGTAAGTTCTGTGATTATTCTCACTCACGACTGTCACTAATGCAAGGATCATAAATTGATTCATAAATATTGACATTTCATCAAATATTTTAAGTATAAGCTCTTAATAAATGCATAATCAATAAATGAACTTGCATTTTCTTAATATATCATAAATCTCTTAATGAGCAAACGACAGTCAACAACTTATGATGGCATATCAATAGATTCTGCAATAATTAATACACATCCGACAAACATTATATATATATATATTCACTGAAAAAAACACAGGTTTCAGGGAAGTTATAGCTAGAAATTAGCATAGAAAAAACCACAGGTTTCAGGGACATTATAGTTAGTTGGACATTTCAGTCATACAAAACCAGAGAACTTCGTCTGTTATAGTTAGTTGGGCTAACAATAACTTGAGCCCCCGCAATGCACTGCTGATGACGTCACATATTATATTACTCATGATATGGTCAGTGACATCACTGATGACATCACTGATGACATCACTGATGACATCTCAAATTACATCACTGATGACATGATCCAGTGACTGTGTGTTTCTGTAAAGTATAAATATGCTTTATGGTGTATTGAGGATTGCCAATACGGCAGCGCGATCTAGCCTGCACCCTTTATCCAATATTGTACTGGATATACCGTTATTTTGATAATTTGATGCAATTTAATACATGCTACTATGCGTGTATTGTATTCTTAGATATGCTATTGGGTAATTTATACTCTCTGAGTGAATTTTGCACTAGGCTAAGATGGCCGCCACTTTACCAATCCTTTGCATTACATTCTTTTGGTGCGAAGAGTCTGTTGTCTATTTTGCGTTTATGAATTGTATTTAACTTTAAACAAAAAAAACCTTGATCTAGCGTGAACAAGGCGAAAGCTGAAACGCGTTGTGTGTGCAGTCCATTAAACCGATTTTGAAAACTGCAAATCTCCCTGGTGTCCGTGTATACTTTCTGGAGAAGAAGTGTGAGGAGTTTCATAATTGGGGTTGCCGATTACCCCGACACGGACCGTCCTAACAGACAGCCTTCGTCTTTATCGGGACTGGCTTTTGATATATATATATATATATATATATATATATATATATATTCACTGAAAAAACCATAGGTTTCAGGGGTGTTATAGTTAGCTGGACTTTTCACTCGTACAAAACCATTGAAATTCCCCCGTTATAGTTAGTTCAGCTAACTATAACTCGCGCGCCCGCAATGCACTGCTGATGACGTCACATATTACATCACTCATGACATGGTCAGTGACATCACTCATGACATCACTCATGACATCTCAAATGACATCACTGATGGCATCACTGATGACATCATCCAGTGAATTTGTGTTTTTCTGAAAATTAAATATGTTTTATATATGTATATCTCAAGGTCGATGGAAGAATAAATGGGTATATAAGTGTCTAAATGGATGATTTGTTTTTGAAAAATTGATTGTGTAACTGACTGGTTAAGTGTATCATAGTGAATACATGGCTTAGTGAGTAAGGTTTAAATATGTAAATATCTGTATCAGTCTCTCACTTTGTGTATAAGTGGCTGCATGGGTTGATGAGTAGCTACATGGGTGTCTATATAGGTTATTAGTTGGTTTTTTGAGTATCAGTCTGAGTGTCTGCATGGTTCGGTGGGGGGTATTACGTAGTGCATAGGTGCATGAATGAGTGAATCACTGTTTGTATGTGTTGAACACAGCATGTGTGCAGGACTGTATGGGTGGATGAGTGTGTGTATGGGTGTGTTAGTGAGTGAATGACTGTCTCAATAGTGTCTTTATGAGTAACTATATATGTTTTAAACTAGTATATGTGACTATTATTGTATATAAGTGAGTATATGTGAGAGTGAGAGATTGAAAGTGTTCCTGTATTAATAAGTATGTGTTTCTATAAGTGATTGTTTAAAAGACTAAGTATGTGTAAGTTTCCGTAGAAGTAAGTGTGGTGGTGTGTGTATAACTGTATATGCAAGTAAATGTATGTTTGATTCTTTATTAGCATGAGTGACTATGTGTGTGAGTAACTCTATGGATGAGTGGCATTGTGTAACAGGATGTATAGGTGTATGAGTACATATGAGGAGTGAGTACATGTATGAGTGACTGTATAGGACTGTTGGTGAATGAGTGGATGTGTATGTGGATCTTAGAATTACTGAAGAGGTTGTTGTAACCGGTATTGGTATGTCCATTGTTTTGAAAATTTTAGTCTCTATTTTTGAATGTGTGTATCAAAGGTTATATTAGGGTGAGAGGAGGTCTGCCACTCTATCACAAGGATGATGTCATCAGTGATGTCATTTGAGATGTCATCAGTGATGTCATGAGTGATGTCACTGACCATGTCATGAGTGATGTAATATGTGACGTCATCAGCAGTGCATTGCGGGCGCGCGAGTTATAATTAGCTGAACTAACTATAACGGGGGAATTTCAATGGTTTTGTACGAGTGAAAAGTCCAGCTAACTATAACACCCCTTAAACCTATGTTTTTTTCAGTGAATTTCTGAGGTTTTTTAAATGCTAATTCCTAACTATAACGTGCCTGAAACCTATGGTTTTTTCTGTGAATTTCAAAGGTTTTTTAAATGCTAATTTCTAACTATGCCTACAGAGATAGGACATGTGAAGAAAGAAGAAAAAATGCACAGAAAGAAAAAAAGAAGTGCAGAAAGAAGCAACAGAAGTCCTCAAAGACGAAGAAAAGTGCAGGAAGAAGGATAACGTGCAGAAAGAACAAAAAGAAGAGCAGAAAGAAGCCTTGTTGCAAAATCATCCTGTACCCTCAACTTTTTCAAACGGATACTGGTGGTAACTGAGTCTAACTAACCAGTCCTAGAGCCAGTGCTATGTTAAAAGACACTTAGAATACAGTGAAAACACCTACATACACTAGGGAACATTATGCGTTGGGGTCCCCCTGTGATTAGCATGACCTCCTCTGTAAGCCCCTAGTATATAATAGGGCAGGGGGATTAAAACTACCTCTTAAACAGGCCACAGGGCGTTTTTGCACTTGTTAACTCAGGCCCCGTCTCCTCCCTTCACCACTGTGTAAACACGCCCTGTGTCCGTTTTTAGTTGGGAGATTAAGTTCATTTGAATCCTGAGGGTCCCTAGGGTCCGACTAGCCCACTAGGTACCTCCAGTAAGTGCCACAGAGCTGCGTTGCAGAGAGGTGTGAAAAGTGGCACGACCTGGACCATCTCTCTGCAATGCAGCTCAGTGGCGCTTACTGGAAGCACTTGGTGGGCTAGTTAGCCCCCAGGGGCCCTCAGTATTGAAGGGAAATTATATCCCCAATTTAAAACGTGCCATAGTGCGTGTTTGCACACGTCACCTCAGGCCCCGTCCCCTCCCTTCACCACTGTGTAAACGCGCCCTGTGGCCGTTCTAAGTTGAGAGATTAAGTCCCCTTGAATCCTAAGGGTCCCTAGGGTCAAACTAGACCACTAGGTACCTCCAGTAAGCACCACAGAGCTGCGTTGCAGAGAGGTGTAAAAAGGGGCTTGGCCTCAGAACACCTGTCTGCAGCGCAGCTCCCTGGTGCATACTGAAGATGCCTGTTAGGCTAGTTGGCCCTCAGGGACTCTCAGTATTGAAGAGGAATTAATTCCCCAACTTACAACTCGCCAGGGGGCGCGTTTGCAGAGTGCTGCAAGGAGGGGGCATGGCCTCCGGCACGATGCCAGTCTTTTATTTATTTTAATTTTTTAAGAAGGGGGGCTGTGTGGTTCCCCTTCTTATTCTAATTTATTGGCCCTGATGACCCCATCCCCCAGGGCCTGTCTCCTAATTATATTTTTTTGACCTCAATCCCCAGGGCCGGCCACTGTTTTTTATAATTTAAAAAAAATATATATTTATAGACACACCTAGGACATGCTGGAGAAACCGTACGTACCTATCACCATGACGATTTGCGTGATATTCATTAAAAGGCGACTATGCATACAATGAATCCACGTGGAATGTATTTACACAACTAGTGAAGCTCTGACATGTCTGATGCCCTACCGTGCCTAATCCCGGTAGACACCCTTGTCGTTTATTTATACAAACATGGGTAGCTATTGACGGGCACATTTATTACACATGCACACCAAGCCATTCAAAGGGGATTCGACAAAAATTCGACCAAAACTTTGCAAGAAACCCCCTTCACGGTTAATAAAACACACATCCACTGCCGGATGTGTAATACTTTTTATTTTACTCTCTGGAAAGGGGACGAACATCACTTGAGAGTCACAGCGCGCTCCTGGCAGAGCCCAATGCTGTGTTACACCCACCATTGCCTGCCGAGTGCCACACACCTCTGTGTTGTATTCCACTAGCTAGTGCATATGCTATGACACTCTCTAGCCCATGTGCACTGTAACACCACCTCGTGAATTTGTCATGCCACACTTGTCTTCGCATGGGTTATATTGCCCCATCAGCGCGATCTAGCCTGCACCCTTTATCCAATATTGTACTGGATATACCGTTATTTTGATAATTTGATGCAATTTAATACATGCTACTATGCGTGTATTGTATTCTTAGATATGCTATTGGGTAATTTATACTCTCTGAGTGAATTTTGCACTAGGCTAAGATGGCCGCCACTTTACCAATCCTTTGCATTACATTCTTTTGGTGCGAAGAGTCTGTTGTCTATTTTGCGTTTATGAATTGTATTTAACTTTAAACAAAAAAAACCTTGATCTAGCGTGAACAAGGCGAAAGCTGAAACGCGTTGTGTGTGCAGTCCATTAAACCGATTTTGAAAACTGCAAATCTCCCTGGTGTCCGTGTATACTTTCTGGAGAAGAAGTGTGAGGAGTTTCATAATTGGGGTTGCCGATTACCCCGACACGGACCGTCCTAACAGACAGCCTTCGTCTTTATCGGGACTGGCTTTTGATATATATATATATATATATATATATATATATATATATATATTCACTGAAAAAACCATAGGTTTCAGGGGTGTTATAGTTAGCTGGACTTTTCACTCGTACAAAACCATTGAAATTCCCCCGTTATAGTTAGTTCAGCTAACTATAACTCGCGCGCCCGCAATGCACTGCTGATGACGTCACATATTACATCACTCATGACATGGTCAGTGACATCACTCATGACATCACTCATGACATCTCAAATGACATCACTGATGGCATCACTGATGACATCATCCAGTGAATTTGTGTTTTTCTGAAAATTAAATATGTTTTATATATGTATATCTCAAGGTCGATGGAAGAATAAATGGGTATATAAGTGTCTAAATGGATGATTTGTTTTTGAAAAATTGATTGTGTAACTGACTGGTTAAGTGTATCATAGTGAATACATGGCTTAGTGAGTAAGGTTTAAATATGTAAATATCTGTATCAGTCTCTCACTTTGTGTATAAGTGGCTGCATGGGTTGATGAGTAGCTACATGGGTGTCTATATAGGTTATTAGTTGGTTTTTTGAGTATCAGTCTGAGTGTCTGCATGGTTCGGTGGGGGGTATTACGTAGTGCATAGGTGCATGAATGAGTGAATCACTGTTTGTATGTGTTGAACACAGCATGTGTGCAGGACTGTATGGGTGGATGAGTGTGTGTATGGGTGTGTTAGTGAGTGAATGACTGTCTCAATAGTGTCTTTATGAGTAACTATATATGTTTTAAACTAGTATATGTGACTATTATTGTATATAAGTGAGTATATGTGAGAGTGAGAGATTGAAAGTGTTCCTGTATTAATAAGTATGTGTTTCTATAAGTGATTGTTTAAAAGACTAAGTATGTGTAAGTTTCCGTAGAAGTAAGTATGGTGGTGTGTGTATAACTGTATATGCAAGTAAATGTATGTTTGATTCTTTATTAGCATGAGTGACTATGTGTGTGAGTAACTCTATGGATGAGTGGCATTGTGTAACAGGATGTATAGGTGTATGAGTACATATGAGGAGTGAGTACATGTATGAGTGACTGTATAGGACTGTTGGTGAATGAGTGGATGTGTATGTGGATCTTAGAATTACTGAAGAGGTTGTTGTAACCGGTATTGGTATGTCCATTGTTTTGAAAATTTTAGTCTCTATTTTTGAATGTGTGTATCAAAGGTTATATTAGGGTGAGAGGAGGTCTGCCACTCTATCACAAGGATGATGTCATCAGTGATGTCATTTGAGATGTCATCAGTGATGTCATGAGTGATGTCACTGACCATGTCATGAGTGATGTAATATGTGACGTCATCAGCAGTGCATTGCGGGCGCGCGAGTTATAATTAGCTGAACTAACTATAACGGGGGAATTTCAATGGTTTTGTACGAGTGAAAAGTCCAGCTAACTATAACACCCCTTAAACCTATGGTTTTTTCAGTGAATTTCTGAGGTTTTTTAAATGCTAATTCCTAACTATAACGTGCCTGAAACCTATGGTTTTTTCTGTGAATTTCAAAGGTTTTTTAAATGCTAATTTCTAACTATGCCTACAGAGATAGGACATGTGAAGAAAGAAGAAAAAATGCACAGAAAGAAAAAAAAGAAGTGCAGAAAGAAGCAACAGAAGTCCTCAAAGACGAAGAAAAGTGCAGGAAGAAGGATAACGTGCAGAAAGAACAAAAAGAAGAGCAGAAAGAAGCCTTGTTGCAAAATCATCCTGTACCCTCAACTTTTTCAAACGGATACTGGTGGTAACTGAGTCTAACTAACCAGTCCTAGAGCCAGTGCTATGTTAAAAGACACTTAGAATACAGTGAAAACACCTACATACACTAGGGAACATTATGCGTTGGGGTCCCCCTGTGATTAGCATGACCTCCTCTGTAAGCCCCTAGTATATAATAGGGCAGGGGGATTAAAACTACCTCTTAAAACAGGCCACAGGGCGTTTTTGCACTTGTTAACTCAGGCCCCGTCCCCTCCCTTCACCACTGTGTAAACACGCCCTGTGTCCGTTTTTAGTTGGGAGATTAAGTTCATTTGAATCCTGAGGGTCCCTAGGGTCCGACTAGCCCACTAGGTACCTCCAGTAAGTGCCACAGAGCTGCGTTGCAGAGAGGTGTGAAAAGTGGCACGACCTGGACCATCTCTCTGCAATGCAGCTCAGTGGCGCTTACTGGAAGCACTTGGTGGGCTAGTTAGCCCCCAGGGGCCCTCAGTATTGAAGGGAAATTATATCCCCAATTTAAAACGTGCCATAGTGCGTGTTTGCACACGTCACCTCAGGCCCCGTCCCCTCCCTTCACCACTGTGTAAACGCGCCCTGTGGCCGTTCTAAGTTGAGAGATTAAGTCCCCTTGAATCCTAAGGGTCCCTAGGGTCAAACTAGACCACTAGGTACCTCCAGTAAGCACCACAGAGCTGCGTTGCAGAGAGGTGTAAAAAGGGGCTTGGCCTCAGAACACCTGTCTGCAGCGCAGCTCCCTGGTGCATACTGAAGATGCCTGTTGGGCTAGTTGGCCCTCAGGGACTCTCAGTATTGAAGAGGAATTAATTCCCCAACTTACAACTCGCCAGGGGGCGCGTTTGCAGAGTGCTGCAAGGAGGGGGCATGGCCTCCGGCACGATGCCAGTCTTTTATTTATTTTAATTTTTTAAGAAGGGGGGCTGTGTGGTTCCCCTTCTTATTCTAATTTATTGGCCCTGATGACCCCATCCCCCAGGGCCTGTCTCCTAATTATATTTTTTTGACCTCAATCCCCAGGGCCGGCCACTGTTTTTTATAATTTAAAAAAAATATATATTTATAGACACACCTAGGACATGCTGGAGAAACCGTACGTACCTATCACCATGACGATTTGCGTGATATTCATTAAAAGGCGACTATGCATACAATGAATCCACGTGGAATGTATTTACACAACTAGTGAAGCTCTGACATGTCTGATGCCCTACCGTGCCTAATCCCGGTAGACACCCTTGTCGTTTATTTATACAAACATGGGTAGCTATTGACAGGCACATTTAATGCACATGCACACCAAGCCATTCAAAGGGGATTCGACAAAAATTCGACCAAAACTTTGCAAGAAACCCCCTTCACGGTTAATAAAACACACATCCACTGCCGGATGTGTAATACTTTTTATTTTACTCTCTGGAAAGGGGACGAACATCACTTGAGAGTCACAGCGCGCTCCTGGCAGAGCCCAATGCTGTGTTACACCCACCATTGCCTGCCGAGTGCCACACACCTCTGTGTTGTATTCCACTAGCTAGTGCATATGCTATGACACTCTCTAGCCCATGTGCACTGTAACACCACCTCGTGAATTTGTCATGCCACACTTGTCTTCGCATGGGTTATATTGCCCCATCAGCGCGATCTAGCCTGCACCCTTTATCCAATATTGTACTGGATATACCGTTATTTTGATAATTTGATGCAATTTAATACATGCTACTATGCGTGTATTGTATTCTTAGATATGCTATTGGGTAATTTATACTCTCTGAGTGAATTTTGCACTAGGCTAAGATGGCCGCCACTTTACCAATCCTTTGCATTACATTCTTTTGGTGCGAAGAGTCTGTTGTCTATTTTGCGTTTATGAATTGTATTTAACTTTAAACAAAAAAAACCTTGATCTAGCGTGAACAAGGCGAAAGCTGAAACGCGTTGTGTGTGCAGTCCATTAAACCGATTTTGAAAACTGCAAATCTCCCTGGTGTCCGTGTATACTTTCTGGAGAAGAAGTGTGAGGAGTTTCATAATTGGGGTTGCCGATTACCCCGACACGGACCGTCCTAACAGACAGCCTTCGTCTTTATCGGGACTGGCTTTTGATATATATATATATATATATATATATATATATATATATATATTCACTGAAAAAACCATAGGTTTCAGGGGTGTTATAGTTAGCTGGACTTTTCACTCGTACAAAACCATTGAAATTCCCCCGTTATAGTTAGTTCAGCTAACTATAACTCGCGCGCCCGCAATGCACTGCTGATGACGTCACATATTACATCACTCATGACATGGTCAGTGACATCACTCATGACATCACTCATGACATCTCAAATGACATCACTGATGGCATCACTGATGACATCATCCAGTGAATTTGTGTTTTTCTGAAAATTAAATATGTTTTATATATGTATATCTCAAGGTCGATGGAAGAATAAATGGGTATATAAGTGTCTAAATGGATGATTTGTTTTTGAAAAATTGATTGTGTAACTGACTGGTTAAGTGTATCATAGTGAATACATGGCTTAGTGAGTAAGGTTTAAATATGTAAATATCTGTATCAGTCTCTCACTTTGTGTATAAGTGGCTGCATGGGTTGATGAGTAGCTACATGGGTGTCTATATAGGTTATTAGTTGGTTTTTTGAGTATCAGTCTGAGTGTCTGCATGGTTCGGTGGGGGGTATTACGTAGTGCATAGGTGCATGAATGAGTGAATCACTGTTTGTATGTGTTGAACACAGCATGTGTGCAGGACTGTATGGGTGGATGAGTGTGTGTATGGGTGTGTTAGTGAGTGAATGACTGTCTCAATAGTGTCTTTATGAGTAACTATATATGTTTTAAACTAGTATATGTGACTATTATTGTATATAAGTGAGTATATGTGAGAGTGAGAGATTGAAAGTGTTCCTGTATTAATAAGTATGTGTTTCTATAAGTGATTGTTTAAAAGACTAAGTATGTGTAAGTTTCCGTAGAAGTAAGTATGGTGGTGTGTGTATAACTGTATATGCAAGTAAATGTATGTTTGATTCTTTATTAGCATGAGTGACTATGTGTGTGAGTAACTCTATGGATGAGTGGCATTGTGTAACAGGATGTATAGGTGTATGAGTACATATGAGGAGTGAGTACATGTATGAGTGACTGTATAGGACTGTTGGTGAATGAGTGGATGTGTATGTGGATCTTAGAATTACTGAAGAGGTTGTTGTAACCGGTATTGGTATGTCCATTGTTTTGAAAATTTTAGTCTCTATTTTTGAATGTGTGTATCAAAGGTTATATTAGGGTGAGAGGAGGTCTGCCACTCTATCACAAGGATGATGTCATCAGTGATGTAATTTGAGATGTCATCAGTGATGTCATGAGTGATGTCACTGACCATGTCATGAGTGATGTAATATGTGACGTCATCAGCAGTGCATTGCGGGCGCGCGAGTTATAATTAGCTGAACTAACTATAACGGGGGAATTTCAATGGTTTTGTACGAGTGAAAAGTCCAGCTAACTATAACACCCCTTAAACCTATGGTTTTTTCAGTGAATTTCTGAGGTTTTTTAAATGCTAATTCCTAACTATAACGTGCCTGAAACCTATGGTTTTTTCTGTGAATTTCAAAGGTTTTTTAAATGCTAATTTCTAACTATGCCTACAGAGATAGGACATGTGAAGAAAGAAGAAAAAATGCACAGAAAGAAAAAAAAGAAGTGCAGAAAGAAGCAACAGAAGTCCTCAAAGACGAAGAAAAGTGCAGGAAGAAGGATAACGTGCAGAAAGAACAAAAAGAAGAGCAGAAAGAAGCCTTGTTGCAAAATCATCCTGTACCCTCAACTTTTTCAAACGGATACTGGTGGTAACTGAGTCTAACTAACCAGTCCTAGAGCCAGTGCTATGTTAAAAGACACTTAGAATACAGTGAAAACACCTACATACACTAGGGAACATTATGCGTTGGGGTCCCCCTGTGATTAGCATGACCTCCTCTGTAAGCCCCTAGTATATAATAGGGCAGGGGGATTAAAACTACCTCTTAAAACAGGCCACAGGGCGTTTTTGCACTTGTTAACTCAGGCCCCGTCCCCTCCCTTCACCACTGTGTAAACACGCCCTGTGTCCGTTTTTAGTTGGGAGATTAAGTTCATTTGAATCCTGAGGGTCCCTAGGGTCCGACTAGCCCACTAGGTACCTCCAGTAAGTGCCACAGAGCTGCGTTGCAGAGAGGTGTGAAAAGTGGCACGACCTGGACCATCTCTCTGCAATGCAGCTCAGTGGCGCTTACTGGAAGCACTTGGTGGGCTAGTTAGCCCCCAGGGGCCCTCAGTATTGAAGGGAAATGATATCCCCAATTTAAAACGTGCCATAGTGCGTGTTTGCACACGTCACCTCAGGCCCCGTCCCCTCCCTTCACCACTGTGTAAACGCGCCCTGTGGCCGTTCTAAGTTGAGAGATTAAGTCCCCTTGAATCCTAAGGGTCCCTAGGGTCAAACTAGACCACTAGGTACCTCCAGTAAGCACCACAGAGCTGCGTTGCAGAGAGGTGTAAAAAGGGGCTTGGCCTCAGAACACCTGTCTGCAGCGCAGCTCCCTGGTGCATACTGAAGATGCCTGTTGGGCTAGTTGGCCCTCAGGGACTCTCAGTATTGAAGAGGAATTAATTCCCCAACTTACAACTCGCCAGGGGGCGCGTTTGCAGAGTGCTGCAAGGAGGGGGCATGGCCTCCGGCACGATGCCAGTCTTTTATTTATTTTAATTTTTTAAGAAGGGGGGCTGTGTGGTTCCCCTTCTTATTCTAATTTATTGGCCCTGATGACCCCATCCCCCAGGGCCTGTCTCCTAATTATATTTTTTTGACCTCAATCCCCAGGGCCGGCCACTGTTTTTTATAATTTAAAAAAAATATATATTTATAGACACACCTAGGACATGCTGGAGAAACCGTACGTACCTATCACCATGACGATTTGCGTGATATTCATTAAAAGGCGACTATGCATACAATGAATCCACGTGGAATGTATTTACACAACTAGTGAAGCTCTGACATGTCTGATGCCCTACCGTGCCTAATCCCGGTAGACACCCTTGTCGTTTATTTATACAAACATGGGTAGCTATTGACAGGCACATTTAATGCACATGCACACCAAGCCATTCAAAGGGGATTCGACAAAAATTCGACCAAAACTTTGCAAGAAACCCCCTTCACGGTTAATAAAACACACATCCACTGCCGGATGTGTAATACTTTTTATTTTACTCTCTGGAAAGGGGACGAACATCACTTGAGAGTCACAGCGCGCTCCTGGCAGAGCCCAATGCTGTGTTACACCCACCATTGCCTGCCGAGTGCCACACACCTCTGTGTTGTATTCCACTAGCTAGTGCATATGCTATGACACTCTCTAGCCCATGTGCACTGTAACACCACCTCGTGAATTTGTCATGCCACACTTGTCTTCGCATGGGTTATATTGCCCCATCTGACGTGCCTTCCTCGATGCCTATGTTATAACGCACAGTGCTATGCCATACATATTACAATCTGGGATCTATATCTTTGTCACAGTGCATATGCAACGTTACACTCCCCAGCACATATTACAACTTTAGAGACTAGTTAGGTTACACAACACTGCCCTGTGCATATTACACTCCAAGGCGCATATCGCATAGCACGCGCTAGTGCCTGTGCTATGTCGCGCTCTCCAATGAATCTGTCATTGCGCACAATGTATTGCATATTATATTTCACGCCCGGTTCATCTTATATCACACTTTTTGGTGCATAGTTTATACCATACACTATATCTAGTTTTCATTTTCAATCGTGCTCTCAGGACTATGTTCTATATAACACTGTGTTCACCTACCCTTTTCACGGGCATTACATTTTGCGATAGGGGTTGGAGGGTCAGGGGATGTTTCTGCCAAGTGAGCCCTGAGTCACAGTCACAAACGTCCTCTTCTTCCTGAATAAAAGTGAGATTATGCTGCATACTTGTTCATATTTTAAGTAGTTCGCACAGACACACGTTTTAAAAACAATAAAGTTCCTAATACCCGCCTTCTCTGAACAGTTAGCTTGCTGCCCCCTCCCCCTCCTCCCTATCCTCTGTTGTGTGAATCCATGGACAAGCCTCCTCCCTCCTGCCATGCATGGTCTGATGTGCTGCCACTGCCCTCAATTTAGTATGATGTACCAGTCCACTCCTCCTGCCCTCCATTGCCCAATTGTATGCCCCAACATTGACCTCCTGCTTAAACTCTGTGCTTAGCTTGCTGCCCCTATTCTCCTTCCCCCTGCCCTCCGATGTCTTTGTGCATGCCCCTGCTCCATCCTTTTTGCCCACCATGTTCTATGGACCTGCCACTCCTATCTACTCTGAGTGTTCTGTTGAGCTGCCCCTCCCCTCCCACCTGCTTAGCATTGTCAGATGACTGTAACCTGTCCCTGCCACCTCCACCCTGCCTGTCCACATGCCATGCCCCTATCCTCTTCCTCCTGTCCTACATGGTCCATTGTACTGCCACACCCTTCTGCCCTCCCTGGTCTGTTGTGCTGCAACTGCTCCTCCTGCCTGCCCCATGCGGTCTGTTGTGAGGCCCCTTCCCCTGAACTTTCTTGTCTGTGCACAAGTCCTGACCCTCCCTTCTATCCTCCATCGTCCTTTGTGCATGCCCTTGCACCCTCCTTCTTGCCCATCATAGCCATTGTGCTGCCACTAACCCTCCCACTTGCCATGCATGGTCTTCTGTGCTGCCATGGCCCCTCCCATCTTCCCTGTATAGTCAGTTAGCTGCCCCTGACCCCCTCCCACCTTCCCTCCATGGTCTGTGTGTATGCCATCACAGTCTCACTGTTGCTCTTCATGGTGTGTCTTGCTTCTAGTGCCCATCCTGCCTGACCTCCATGGCTAACTTGCTGCTCCTGCCCTGCCCCCTTGCTCCCAGCCCTCTGTTTACATGTGCAGACCCCTACTCCCTCCCTCCTGGCTTGTCTGTTCCATTGTAATGCCCCTGATCCGTCCCTCCTGCCCTTTATGGTCTGTTATGCTGCAGCTTTCTCTCCTGTCTGTCCATTATGGTCAGCTAGCTACCATTGCCTCTTGCCCCTCAGTTCTCTGTTGTCCATGTGCATGGTCCTGTCCCCTCCCTCTTGCTTTCTATGGATTGTTGTGCTGCACTCCCGTCCCGCATGCCCTGTGTGGTGTATTGTGCTGCTGCAAACCCTGATGCCTGCCCTGCAGGGTCAGTTTGGTGCACCTCTCCATGTCCCTCGTGTCCTCTGTTATCCAAGTCCACGTCCCTACCCCATTTCCTTCCATGATCCAATGTACCATACTTGCGGACATTTTGAACTTGGTAAGAGGGAGATTTTGGAAAAAAACTGGGGTATTGATTTTCCCCTTTGAGTTACATTGAAAAAGAGGAGATTGTAGACAGGAGACAGATCAAATAAAGCCCATTTGAGCTTAAAAACATTGGACGTGTCCTGGCTGAATCTGGTCTGTTGGCATGTATGGTTGTACTACCATTGCCTCTTCCTTCTGCCCACAATGGTCTATTACATTGCCACAGCCTCTCTTGCAAGTCCTGTATTGTTTTATTTGTTGCCCCTGCCCCCCTTTCCACTGCCCTCCATAGTCTGTTGTGCTTCCACCGCCCGTCCTGCCTGCTCAGTGTGGTTAAACTGTTGCCTTTGCACCCTCCTACCTGCCTTCAATTTTCAGAGTCCGTGCCCCTGGCCTCTGCCTCTCAACAGTATCCTAATGAACAACTAGATTGCTAACATTCTATATTTATTACAAAAGTGTGGAACGCCTGACGTCATCTTGATGTAATCAAAACTGTAATACCTAGAGCATTTCCTTTAGAAATTACATATATGAGAGGGTCTTATTGGCATCAAAATTATGGTTAGTGCTCTAAAAGACTAAAATAAGGACATATTTTCTGAGTTTTAAAATAGCGACAAAGCACTTTTAAATTGTTATCTTTATGTTTTTTTATCCAGTTGACCACTTGTTTAAATGTTGCACTTAGGGGAGAGGATGTGGTGTTACTTCCAGAACTGCAGACTTTGCAACTGGGGAACCAGGTTGGAGTTTCTTCTTCAGCTCGACATTCTGTGATTCTGGTCAAATCACTTAGTCTCCCCATGTCTACAACCAAAATGAATTTGTTCTTGTGTGATGTAACCAATGCTCATGTAAAGCACTCCAATACCTGACAAGTCTGCACTATATAACACTGCAAAAACACAAAATAATAAGTGTTTTGCACACTTCTGTCGTTGGGCTATATTTGGGCTACATCTGGGTGATTTTGGGCTACATTTGGGCTCTTTTGTCTCCGGTGGCCATCTTGGGAGATTTATTTGTTATGAAGTTTCCTAATTTCCTCATGTACTGCAGTCTCCTCAGTAGGAAATGCTTTCAGTTTTTTACTTTGATTCCATCATGAAGGTATTCAGATATGTCACACATTTGCCATAAATTCTGAATGTTAGCACTCTAGTTGCTCATTAGATCACTGTAGTAAAACTACTGTTCACCATGGAAGTCTGCTCCTGGTATTAAAAGTGCATGTTTCAGTCTGCATGTCAGAATTTTTTAATGAAATAGAAGAGGATTTGAGAAGTCACTCAAAATGTGCCCTCATTTTCTTTCTTCAGCATTAATCATAATTTCTATGGTAAAATGAACCCCCTCATTGTGTTCCTTTTTAAATTAAAAGTTTTAAGTGTTACCAGTTTATTCCAATCAAGATGGCTTCAGGTGTGCCATACTTTTGTCATAATGAAGACATTAAGCGCTCTAGTTGTTTTTAAGAACACTCTGGGACATTCTGTCATTGGGCTATACTTGGGCTACATCTGGGTGATATTTGGGCTACATTTGGGCTCTTTTGCCTCTGGTGGCCATCTTGGGAGACTTATTTGTTATGAATTTCCCTAATTTCCTCATTTACTGCAGTCTCCTCAGTAGGAAATACTTTCAGTTTTTTACTTTGATTCCATCAAGAAGGCATTCAGATGTGTCACACATTTGCCATAAATTCAGAATGTTAGCACTCTTTTTGCTCATTAGATCACTGTAGTAAAGCTACTGCTCACCAGGGAAAACTGCTGCTGGTATTGAAAGTGCATGTTTCAGTCTGCATGTCAGAATGTTTTAATGAAATAGAAGAGGATTTGAGAAGTCACTCAAAATGTGCCCTAATTTTTCTTTCTGCAGCACTAATCATACTTTTTATGGAAAAATGAACCCCCTCATTTTGTTCCTTTTTAAATTAAACATTTTAAGAGTTACCACTTTAATCCAAGCAAGATGGCTTCAGGTGTGCCATACGTTTATCATAAGTAGGACTGTTAGCGCTCTAGTTGTTCTTTGGAACACTCTGGGAAGCTGCAGTAGAACACAAAGGAATCAACTGACAGTCTCTGCCCTTGTTGGATGTACATGTTTTACTGAGAATGTCAGACTTCATTCTCACATGACTGAGAAAGATAATGTGAATTTACAGAAAATAAGCTCTCAGTTTAGCTTATAGATCACCTTCCAAACCTCTGTGGGAAAAGCATGAGAAAATATTTTTCTCTCAATCATGATATCCCAGCAGAAGGCTTTTTCACATGGTAAAATCACCTTAGAACACACCACAATTCCTAAAATGAGTATGGTACCATCAACAAATGATTTATAATGCAACTAAAGTCTTAAAACCTTCTATTAACTGCAATGCTTTTTAATGAGGTGCTATCATGTATATTGGCCCCAAGATGGCTGCCAACACTTCTTGGATGAAGTGCTCACAGCCAATCAGATCTCAGGATGAGATGTGTGGTTAGGCTCCGCCCACATATATATATGATTTTACTTTTGATTTTCTCAGGAACTACTGAACAGATTGACACCAACCTGCAAAAGGCACTTCCCTGACCTGAGGACTACCTCTTTGCCAAATTTCAAGTAATTCTGTTCAGCCGTTCGGGCTGTACCTTGGACTAAAGGTCCCCTATGGAAAATTGCATGGGGAAAACGTGTTTTGGGACCCCCCTTTTTTCTCAGCCCCCGCTTGACGAATCCCCCCGAGACTTTCAGGGTAGGAGCGGAGCGGAGCGCCCCACCTATTTTGAAAATTTCGCGAGGATTCGTCAACCGGCGCCAAAGTTATTCCAAATAGAATGTTGCGGATTTCCTATGGAAACACGGTCCTAACTATAACTATCTACTGGCGACCGCCAGTAGATAACATATATATATATATATATATATATATATATATATATATATATATATGTATATATTATCTACTGGCGGTCGCCAGTAGATAGTTATAGTTACAACCTAGTTTCCATAGGAAATCTCAAAATTATATTTTGAATAACTTTGGCGCCGGTTGACGAATCCTCGCGAAATTTTCAAAACAAATGGGGCGCTCCGTTCAGCTCCTACCCTGAAAGTCTCGGGGTGATTCGTTAAGCGGGGGCTGAGAAAAAGGGGGGGGGTCCCAAAACGTGTTTTCCCCATGCATTTTTCCATAGGACCTTTAGTCGCAGCTACAGCCCGAACGGCTGAACAGAATTACGTGAAATTTGAGAGGTAGCCATAAGGTCAAGGAAGTGCCTTTTGCAGGTCTGGTGTAAATCTGTTCAGTATTTCCTGAGAAAATAGCATTTAAAAGCATATCAATATCTATACGCGCGCACCGTGCGCGCACTGTGCGCGCACCCTGCCGTGCGCGAGCGCAATTCTGATTGGTTGTTAGATGTCGGTAAACATTCGAATCGGTCAAAACCAGGAACTGTCGGCCTCCATTTTGTCTCTCGCAGTCTGAGGGGGTGAAAAAAAAGGTGGAGAACATAAAAAGGGGGCAAAGTGGACAGTTCCTGACCCCCCAGCCTTGGTCAGGGGGTCACAGAAGGACCCCCAAGGGAGAAAAAAAGAATATATATTTTTTTTAAAATCGCGAGGTGCGCGCACCGCGTGCGCACGGCATGCACTGCGACCCGTGGGTGCTTGGTGCGCAAAGCGCACCGAGCGCCCACAGCGCGCGCACGGTGCGCGCACGGTGAAAAACCTGAAAAAAAAATTCATTAATAAATACATAAGTTAGCATTTAAAAAAACGTACAAATTCACTGAAAAAACCATAGGTTTCACACACGTTATAGTTACGAATTAGCATTTAAAAAACCTTGCAAATTCATTTAAAAAACCATAGGTTTCACACATGTTATAGTTAGCTGGACATTTCACTCGTAAAAAACCAATGAAATTCCCCCGTTATAGTTAGTGCAGGCAACTATAACTCACGCGACCGCAATCCTCTGCTGATGACGTCAGATATTACATCACTGTATTTAGACACTTATTTACCCATGTCTTCTTCCATTAATCTTTAGCTATACATATATTACAAATATTTATTTTTCATAAAGACACATATGTCATCAGTGATGTAATATCTGACGTCATCAGCAGAGGATTGCGGTCGCGTGAGTTATAGTTGCCTGCACTAACTATAACGGGGGAATTTCATTGTTTTTTTACGAGTGAAATGTCCAGCTAACTATAACATGTGTGAAACCTATGGTTTTTTAAGTGAATATATATATATATATATATATGCGCCAAGGTGTATTGAAGAACGAGTGGGCGTATGAGTGTCTGAATGGATGATTTAGTAGGTGCTTGACTGACTGTATAGGTGAGTAATTAAACGTGTTTTACTGAATGCATGGGTTAGTGACTAAACTGTGTGAATGTCTGTATCAGTCCGTCAGTTGGTATGTAAGCGGCTGCATGGGTTGGTGAGTAGCTACATGAGTGTCTATATGGGTTGTTGATTGGTTATCTGAGTATCTGTATGGGTGCCTGAGTGTCTGTGTGGGTGTGGGTTGGAGGGGGGTGTGTGACTCTGTGCATAGATGTGTGAGTGGGTGATTCACTGGGTGTACGGGTTCAAGAGTGCTTGATTCGGTTGGAGGAGAGGCAATATATGAAAAACAAATATTTAGACACATTTGAATATGTGAGATATGAACAAATACAAATAAATGAATTTTAAGATGCCTTTTATTCTCCACATGGGTTTCTTCAGGGCTGCGGTAACATAAAACATGTTTTATGTTTTATGTTACCACAGCCCTGAAGAAGCCCATGTTGGGGCGAAACGCGTTGGCTGTTTACACTTTGTGAAGCACAACAGAGAATAAAAGACATCTGAAAATTAATTTATTTGTTCATGTCTCTATGGTTTTGAGAATGGTAGTCTGTATTTCAGAGGGGCTGTATCAATGGTTATATTAGGGTGTGAGAAGGTGCATAAGATGATCACGTGGAATATGTCATCAGTGATGTCATTTGAGATGTCATCAGTGATGTCACTGACCATGTCATGAGTGATGTAATATGTGACATCATCAGCAATGTATTGCGGGGGCTAGTTATAGTTAGCTCAACTAACGAAATTGGGCAAATTTCTCTGTTTTTGTACGAGTGAAATGTCCAACTAACTATAACGTACCTGAAACCTGTGTTTTTTCCGTGAATTTCTGAGGTTTTTTAAATGCTAATTTCTAACTATAACGTCCCTGAAAACCTCTATTTTTTTAGTGAATATATGTATATATATATATATTATCTACTGGCGGTCGCCAGTAGATAGTTATTTTTAGGACCTATTTTCCATAGGAAATCCGCAACATTCTATTGGGAATATCTTTGGCGCCGATTGACAAATCTTTGCGAATTTTTCCAAACTTTTGGCCAGCTCTGCTCCACTCCTACCCTGAAAGTTTTGCGGTGATCCGTGAAGCGGGGGCCGAGAAAAAAGGGGGGTCCCAAAACGCGTTTTCCCCATGCAATTTCCCATAGGATCTGTTGTCGCAGCTACAGCCCGAACCGCTGAACGGAATGACACCAAATTTGGAAAAGAGGTAGTCCTCAGTTCGGACTCGTGCCTTTTGCATATTTGGTGTGAATCTGTTCAGTAGTTCCTGATAAAATTAGGGTAAAAAAGTTAGTGATATCTATGGCCGCGGAGGATCCGCGGACCGTACCCGCACCGTAAGCGCACCCTCCCCGAACGGAGCGCGCACCCTCCCGATCGCACGCTGAATGCTAATTGGCTGTCGAGTGTCTCTCTACATTCGAAACCAGGAACTGTTGGCGGCCATTTTCTGCCTCGGTAGAAGTGAAGGCTGAAGATGGAAGGGGAATAAGTGTGTAAAAGATATAAAGGGGGCAGAGTGGAAATACTCTGACCGTCTAGATCTGCTTAGGGGGTCCCAGAAGGACCCTCTGTGGCCCCCCTTTTTTTTTTTTAAATGCGGCGAAATGCGCGCACGGTGCACGCATCCTATCGCGTTGGATGCACGGATTCTCTCGCAGTAGGTGCGCGGATCCACGGCAACGTTTTTTGAAAAACGACAAGAAATCATTGGTTGTATAACAACTTTCTACACTGAAAGGTAGGGTGTATATTTTTGTTTTTTAAAGGTATGATTGTTATTGGTTAACAAAAACAGATTGTAAGGAACATTATATATGATAAGCTGATATGTTTGAAAAGTCAAGCACACTTCCTGCCTTGTGTAGGAACATTGTGTGCTGAACTTGTGACCTGTAAGCTCAGTGCAGTGTTCCATGAGCTGTTTCTATGGTAACAGGCAGAAGGCAGATTGGGGGAAGGGTTGAAATGTATTTCAGTTGGAAAGGGTTGAAATGTTTAACCAATAGAAATGTGTGTTTGCTTTTGAGTTTATGTGCAAAGGATTGTGATTTGATGTTTACATGTATATGTGTGGAAAATGAAAGGGAAACTTTTTCTTTCTTTGCTTTTGCTGAGAGGTGCACAGTGCAGAGATTCTGTAAAAGAAAATATGGTGAGTGATTAATATGCTCCTTAATATACAAAAGACCTTGAAAGATGAGTTATTTAATTGTCAGGCGATTTATGTAGACTATTTTGATTTTAATCAGACTAATATATTTTTCCTGCTAAAGTGTAGGGAGTACTTTTTTTCTCTACAATGTGTGTGCATGTAGAAACCATTCTGTGATAGGCATTTGTGTTTTTCATGTGTTTGTAGACAGATAACTGTGCAGTTTTTATATTTTGGTAGAATTAGAAACCAGTCATTGTTTATGAATTTGTGAAATGAGTTATGTTATGTTTCTATACTAAAATGTAGTACTACTTCTAGATGAAGAAATGTGTTTTGATATAGTGCAAGGGATAGTGTTGTTTGTCTAGAATCACACAGTGAGTCTGTGTGCATTTGGGAACCACTGTGAGGGAAGCATTTGGTAACATCGTGTATTTGCTGACAGATAACTGTTTTAAAACCAGTCAGGTTGTCAAGTTTTAGTAGCATTAGAAGACAGTTATGGCTTATGCTTTTATTAAATGAGTCAGGCATTGACAGTAAATTGCAGTCGTGAAATATGTAGATTGTGTGCAGTTCCCTTACCACTTGCACTGTACTGAATGAGTTTTGGTAAACTCATAGGGATAGTGGTGCTTGTCTAGAATCACACTGTGAGTTAGTGTGTATTTGGGATCAGTGTGAGAGAATCATTTGGTAACATCATGTATTTACTGACAGATAACTGTTTTAAAATCTGTCATGTTGTGAAGTTTTAGTAGCATTAGAATCCAGTCTTTGCTTATATGTTGATTAAATGAGTCATGCTTTGACACTGATGTGCTGTACTTAAATATGTAGATTGTGTGCAGTCCCCTTACCCCTTCCACAGTAGTGAATGAGTTTTGGTAAAGTCCTAGGATAGTGTTGATTGTCTAAAATCACACTGTGAGTCTGTGTGCATTTGGGTAAGAATTGTGAGAGAAGCATTTGGTAACATCGTGTATTTACTGACAGATAACTGTTTTAAAACCTGTCATGTTGTCAAGTTTTAGTAGCATTAGAAGCCAGTTTTTGCTTATGCGTTGATCAAGTTAGTCAGGCATTGACATTAAAGTGTAGTCGTGAAATATGTAGATTGTGTGCAGTTCCTTTACCACTTCCACTGTAGTGAATGAGTTTTGGTAAACTCCTAGGGATAGTGTTGTTTGTCTAGAATCACACTGTGAGTCTGTGTGCATTTGGGAACCACTGTGAGAGAAGTGTTTGGTAACATCGTGTATTTGCTGACAGATAAGTGTTGTAAAACATGTCATGTTGTCAAGTTTTAGTAGCATTAGAAGACAGTTATGGCTTATGCTTTCATTATATGAATCAGGCATTGACAGTAAATTGCAGTTGTGAAATATGTAGATTGTGTGCAGTTCCCTTACCACTTGCACTGTAGTGAATGAGTTTTGGTAAACTCATAGGGATAGTGGTGCTTGTCTAGAATCACACTGTGAGTTAGTGTGTATTTGGGATCACTGTGAGAGAAGCATTTGGTAACATCATGTATTTGCTGACAGATAACTGTTTTAAAACCTGTCATGTTGTGAAGTTTTAGTAGGATTAGAATCCAGTCTTTGCTTATGCGTTGATTAAATGAGTCATGCTTTCACACTGATGTGGTGTACTTAAATATGTAGATTGTGTGCAGTTCCTTTACCACTTCCACTGTAGTGAATGAGTTTTGGTAAACTCCTAGGGATAGTGTTGTTTGTCTAGAATCACACTGTGAGTCTGTGTGCATTTGGGAACCACTGTGAGAGAAGTGTTTGGTAACATCGTGTATTTGCTGACAGATAAGTGTTGTAAAACATGTCATGTTGTCAAGTTTTAGTAGCATTAGAATACAGTTATGGCTTATGCTTTCATTATATGAATCAGGCATTGACAGTAAATTGCAGTTGTGAAATATGTAGATTGTGTGCAGTTCCCTTACCACTTGCACTGTAGTGAATGAGTTTTGGTAAACTCATAGGGATAGTGGTGCTTGTCTAGAATCACACTGTGAGTTAGTGTGTATTTGGGATCACTGTGAGAGAAGCATTTGGTAACATCATGTATTTGCTGACAGATAACTGTTTTAAAACCTGTCATGTTGTGAAGTTTTAGTAGGATTAGAATCCGGTCTTTGCTTATGCGTTGATTAAATGAGTCATGCTTTGACACTGATGTGGTGTACTTAAATATGTAGATTGTGTGCAGTACCATTAACTCTTCCAGAGTAGTGAATGAGTTTTGGTAAACTCCTAGGATAGTGTTGCTTGTCTAAAATCACACTGTGAGTCTGTGTGCGTTTGGGTAAGGATTGTGAGAGAAGCATTTGGTAACATCGTGTATATGCTGACATATACCTGTTTTAAAACCGGTCATGTTGTGAAGTTTTAGTAGCATTAGAAGCCAGTCTTTGCTTATGCTTTGATTAAATGAGTGAAGCTTTGACACAAAAGTGCAGTTCTGAAATATGAAGATTGTGTGCAGTTCGCTTACCACTTCCACAGTAGTAAACGATTTTTGGTAAACTCCTAGGTATAGTGGTTGCTGTCTAGAATTACACTGTGAGTCTGTGTGCATTTGAGAACCACTGTGAGAGAAGCATTTGGTAACATCGTGTATTTGCTGACAGATAACTAATTTAAAACCTCTCATGTTGTCAAGTTTTAGTAGCATTAGATGCTAGTCTTTGCTTATGCATTGATAAAATGAGTCAGGGTTTGACACTAAGGTGCAGTACCATGTACTATTCTGTTCACTGTGGCAGAACTGAAAATTTAAAAGTTTTACCTAAGCACTGTCCTAGAAGTAGTCTGATTATTTAGTCAGTTTCTAAGTACCAAATAGACTGCTTCAAATGTCTATGCAGTATGCATGTAGTGTTCTAACATACTATAAACTTGTCTTTTACACCTTCAATTGCCTAGTCAGTATCCATACACTTCCAGGGAACATCCTGTCACTTCCTTTGCAGTCGTCTAGAGACCCATTCAACAGTATGTACTAATCCATTCACTGTGCCAAAACCCAAACACTTATAAATTCACCAAGACACTCTCTTTCCAGTACTCTTATGATTAAGTCACTGCCTAAGTATTCATGCACTGAGCCAGGTCTTGGCACATGGACTTCTTCAAACCCCTATCCACTATGCATGCAGTCCTCTAAGCACCTACACACTTGTCTTTCACACCTTCATTTCCCCAGTCAGTATCCGTTCACTTCCAGCACACACCCTGTCACTCCATTTGCACTCCTCTAGTGACCCATTCAGCATTATGTACTAATCCATTCACTGAGCCAAACCCTAATAAATTCACCCAGGCACTCTCCTTGCAGTACTCTAATCATTCAGTTAGTACCCAAGTACTCCTACAGTGACCCAGGCCTTAGTATATGGACTGCTTCAAACCCTTATCCACTATGCATGCAGTCCTCTAACCACCTACACAATTGTCTTTCTCACCTTCAATTCCCTAGTCAGTATCCATACACTTCCAGGAAATACCCTGTCACGCCCTTTGCAGTCCTCTAGTGACCCATTCAGCACCATGTACTAATCCATTCACTGTGCTAAAACCCAAACACTTATAAATTCACCAAGATACTATCTTTGCAGTACGCTAATCATTCAGTCACTGCCTAAGTATTCATACACTGAGCCAGGCCTTAGCACATGGACTGTTTCAAACCCCTATGCACTATGCATGCAGTCTTCTAACCACCTAGACACTTGTCTTTCACACTTTAAATTTCCTAGTCAGTATCCATACATTCCAGCACTTGTGACTGCGTTTGCACTCCTCTAGTGACCCATTCAGTACCAAGTATTAATCCATTCCCTGTGTGAAAAGCCTAGCACTTATAAATTCACCTAGGCACTCTCCTGGCTGTACTCTAATCATTCAGTCAGTACCCAGGTAGTCATGCAGTGAGCCAGGCCTTAGCACATGGACTGTTTTAAATGCCTATGCAGTATGGATGCATTCCTCTAATCACCTACACAGTTGTGTTTCACACCTTTAATTCCCTAGTTAGTATTCATACTCTTCTAGCAAACACCCTGTCACTCACCCAGTGTGTCTCCTTATAGTACTGTAATCCTTTAGTCAGTTAGCATGTAGTCTTTTAGTGAGGTAGGCTTTAGGGCATGAACTGCTTCAAAGTAGTATGCACTATGCATGTAGTGTTTTAACAATCGTCACACTTGTGGTTCAGGGCTATAGTTTCATAGTCAGTTTTTATATAAAATGTGTTTGCACAGTAATGGAATAGTATAAATTTGAAAGTTATTAATATACATTTATTTGTGATTCTTTTTTACAGAACAGAACAGGAGTGTTTCTCATCTGTTTGCACTCTTCTCATGCAAGATTGTTTGGATGAAGGGTCCTTAGGTGTTTCATCGTACTTGCTGTGCCGCACGAGTATTTTTTGTTAGGATCCCCTCGTAACAGAACTCTTTGGCAAATCTTGCGAATGAAGAAGGTGGCATTTGTTTGCCCCTTGGAAAAAGTAAAAAATGTCTTCACCACTGAAGAAAAACGTTGTGGGCGTGGTGCCTTCTGCAAAAAAAAATCCTCAGATTCGGTAAATATTTTAAAGCGGCAACATTTACAGTTTTTGTAAGTTAAACTTATAAAATTTTGTTAGCTGTATGCATTTTATATATCTGTGATTTGTTTCTTGTGGTATTTTGTTGAGAATACCATGTTGTTTTTTTTTAACAATCTTTCTGATTTTCCAGGTCTGTCGTCGACATCCGTGGTTCCCACAGGAGTGTTCCGCCTTGTTGTTTTGTATTATTGTTGTTACATTTTGTTTATTAGTTTATTGTTTATATTTATGTTAATAAAAAAATAAAGTTTGAAAATAGTTTATCGTTTATATATTTATTATTATAAAAAATAAAGTTTGAAAAAAAAAAATTATAACGTTTTTGGTTGTTCTCTTAACTGCTGTGTGACTCTTTCTTGTTCCTATTACTGTTATTTGATGGAGTCCACCATGGTGTTAAATTTTGGGGCACTTATCGTTGGAATACTGGTGATATCTGCAGTTTGCACCAACTTCTGAATAGTGTGTTAGATTTATCTCAACTTTACTTCCGTTAAAGTGCTGATAATGAAATGGAGAGTAGCCGTTCCCGTGCAAAAAGACACGAGGTGCACCTTTGCGATTTATTCTAAATACTAAAATCCTGTATTGTATTGCACTGAGGTATTGGCTGCACTTACAGTGTACACACAAAATCTATTAAGAAATCTCATTGTATTTATATTGATTGGGAATAGTGCTTCAGGTGCTGGATCTTGACGAGATACACTGCTCAGTTCGTATATTGTTGTGCACACGAAAAAAATCACATCACAACTTTCACACCAATTGCAATGCGAAAAAAATTCCGGCGATAAGACACGTTAGCACCAGGGATTTTACACCTGCTTTCTGCTGGTGTTAAGCAGGACAACTACCTGCACCATGAAAGGGAACACAGCCAAGAGCCACACCAGAACACCCACAGGTGCCATAGAGTCAATGAACATGATACAGGGATACCCATGAGGGGCAGAAGACTCATCTCAACAACTGCAGGACCACCAATGCCCCCCAAACCCACATCTTAGTAAGTGTGTCCCAGTGGTCATTGTCTTTGCATGACAGGCACGAGCCCTGCAACATCACAGTGTGCTGTCACCTCAGCGTTGGCAGTGAGCCTGGATGTGTAGCTACGTACGCATCCTCCTGCATGCACAACTGGCGTGTGCTGGTCTGTCGTTCACAGGTCAGTGCAGGGGTGTGCCTATCCGGCAAGGGGAACGGGGTGTCTCGGACATGTCCGTGTACAGGAAGTGCGGTAAGTGTGTCTCTGTGTTCTGGTGTGGCCTGTTACAAGAGCCGCAGCAGTCGATGTTGTAAAGTGGCATGCACCACCTCCAAACGGCACTGTGATGTTGTAGTTGGAATGTAGCAGGAGATGCGCAAATAGCCATTACAATGGTGTGTCGTACGAGTGCACGAGATACAACAGTTCACCGTACAAAAGTGTGGGGGCTTGTGGGAGGGAGGAGCAGCCATTTGGCAACATACCACACAGTGAACTCGACCATGTGCCACATGCTGGGCATCTCATCCATGATGACCACGGTCGCAGACATCCCACAACACCAACGACTGGCCTTTGTACACATCCTCTATGAATGCTGCGTGGTTTTCACTTCTATGATCGTTCAGTGGTGTGATGTTGGCAGGTTGTGTGACTTGTGCTCCTTGTTGGTGTGTTTCATTTTGGCCATTGTTAGTCTATATGTGTGTTGTACTTAATTGTGCATGTGTGCCATTCTGCCCATCTCCCCCCCCGCCACCCCCACTCCCTGCTTCTTCCTTTTCCTAGTGCTGTTGTGTCTATAATTTTGTTGCTGCACACATAAATACATGTAAAGAATAAATTAGAATAGTTCCTTGATTCTTTTAGGTTTCAAAACTTCTCTATTGGTTTCTTTTTAATTTTCCATATGAACCGTTTTTTTTAATATTCAACAACACATAGAAGTCAGAAGTGCAGCGTATTCTATCAGCACACTTTCTAGAACATTCTACAATACGTGCAGGTTAAAAGTTCATCAATTTTTTAAAACTTTACGATATTTTTTTGTAACATTTTCTTGAACATTTAACGACACATGCAGGTTAAAAGTTGACGATTGTTTTAAGTTCGAACAGTGCCTTCCAAATGCAAGTAGCAGGTGTGGTTGAGCTGAGCAAATTTTATCCTATGACATGTACTCCACGTTGAAACTGCTTTTTCTTAACCAATCACAAAGATGCTTTTCCACAAAACTAATGTGCACCCTACTTTTAAAAAAGAATGCTTTTCATGATATCTTCAGAGATAAGTTATAGATCGGTATTAGCATTTAAATAACCTTTGAAATTCACTGAAAAAACCATAGGTTTCATGCACGTTATAGTTGAGAATTGGCATTTAAAAAACCTTTAAAATTCACTGAAAAAACCATAGGTTTCATGAATGTTATAGTTAGGAATTGGCATTTAAAAAAACCTTAGAAATTCACTGAAAAAACCATAGGTTTCAGGGGTGTTATAGTTAGCAGGACATTTCCCTCGTACAAAACCCTAGAAATTCCCCTGTTATAGTTAGTTCAGCATTGTGGGGGCGCGAGTTATAGTTAGCTGAACTAACTATAACAGGGGAATTTCTAGGGTTTTGTACGAGGGAAATGTCCAGCTAACTATAACACCCCTGAAACCTATGGTTTTTTCAGTGAATTTCTAAGGTTTTTTAAATGCCAATTCCTAACTATAACATGCATGAAACATATGTTTTTTTCAGTGAATATATATATATATATATATATTATTATATATGTGTGTTTAACTTTTTTAAATGATGTTTCTTTGTTACATTTGTTAAAATATATGTTACATCGAATCTATTTTCTTTAAATAATTGTATTTATTATATTTAATATGTATTATTTTATTTTATAAATCTATAAAAAACAATATTTTGTACACTTATATTTATGACAGCAATATTTTTGGGGGGATATTTTTGTACTTACCATTATAAATATAAGATGTTGATATTTTTGACATCGATATTTATAACTCGTTATTGTGGTATGGGGATATTTTAGGTGTTGATATTCTGTCAGGGAACCGTGTTCAATCTGAAAAAAATGGACCATGTGTCTGCCAACCGAAATCAACTTCACTGGTTTCCTATGAACAAGCTAATTGAATTTTAGCCAGCTCGCTTAATGCATAAACTGAATTACCAAAGCAGTCAACCTTTCTTCTTTGACAGATGCATTAAATACATTGTGACTCTCCACTTGAGATCATGTGGCATTCTGCTCCTATTGGTAAAGAAACTGAAACTTCAATCTTGGTGAAGCCCCATCTTCTAGCACTCTGTGCTTTTGGACATGGAATACAAATCCAGCCTCCATACATTTAGAAAGTTTCTCAACTTTATTTTCTTTATTCTGAATAATTCATACATATGTACTTTTAAAACAAGATAGTTCTGTTTATTGGATCATTATAAATCTAAGATTCTGTTAAACACGAGATATGATGTCAAAAGTTCATAACGAAAAGATTTTGACCAAAGGGGGATTCAATGATTTGCATGCGGCAACTTAGCATTTGCCATGTCCAATAACAATTTGGAATATTTGTACTGGTGATTTTGGATAATACTTTAATTTTTTCAGATTCATGTCCTTGATGAGAGCAATTACCTATCCTGATGTCACATTTTGCAAATGATGATGTTCTTTTGGGTCAAACCAATCTAAGTTCACAAAGCAGTAGTCATCAATGTATTTGAAACAGTGGATGCTGGCAACCTTTAAAAGTGTTGGGGCAAAAGATTAGCCTCGAATTCTAGTGCGCAAGTGAGCCTGAAGCACCCAAATTGTTCCAAGTGTATTATGCGACAAGAGCAGTTCACTACAGGGGAGACTAAACCAAAAAGAACAAAACAATGCTACAAGTGGTATCATCCATATACTGTAACCCATTAGGGACACAAAAAGAAGTGATGTTTACCAGTACATTACATTATTTATTTAACTACCAGACAACAATTCTTTGTGCATTGTTATGGTGTAACAGTATATGAATGACACCACTTGGAGCATTGTTTTGACCTTTTTTTCTACATTTCTTTTGAAAGCATACTATATGCACATCCATATGTCAAAGACCCACATTGTACCAGGGACTGCATTTTGTCATGGATGGCCCCACATATGCCATGAATGCCCCCATGTCAAAAAGTAATACAAAATGACAGTGCTAGAAGTCTGTCATTTATACAATCCATATACCATGGGCAGCCCTTATGTCAAAAGGTATCTCTAGTGTGTCAGGGCAATCTTTTTCTCATGGTTGCCTTATTCCCGTATGTAATGGTTAGCCTTACATATGACAAGAACTATCTCCAATGTGATAGAACCAGCATTCTTCCACAGGTGTCCCATATACCAATAATTTTCACCAGTATGTTAAAACTGGGTGCCCCATATGCCAAGAAATTAGACCTCTTGAATGCCAGTGGCAGTATTTTTCCACAGTGCCTGTTATGCCAAGAATTACCTACAGTATGCCTGGACCAGCATTTTATCATGTTTGTCCCATATGGCAAGTATTATCTCTTGAATTCCAGTACCAAAAAGTACCTTACCTCTAGTATGCCAGTGCCAAATATCGCTTAAAATATGCCAGTCCCAGTATTTTTCACATGCTCTCTAATGCTAAGAAGTACCTACAAAATTCCAGTTAGAGCAGTTTGCAATGGGTGCTTCTGTCAGCCATGGATTACTTTCGGTATGACAGAGATTTTGGCAGACTTGTAATCATAACATAACATAACACCACATTCTCACTCACTCAATGTCACTTACCTTCACTCACCCCCACTCACTCACTCATGCTCACTTACATTCCCTCACTCACACACATTATGACTCTCTCATTTACCCTCACTTATCTGCACTCACTCTCACTCACTCATATTCACAGTAAATCTCACTGTTTCTCTCATACACCTGTTCTCACTCAGTCTCATTCATCCAATTATGCCCATAGACACTTGCACTCACTAATACTTTCACTCATACTTACTCAATTACACTTACCTGAATTTACTCTTATTTACTCTTTCTCACTTATTCTCAATCACTCTGACTCATTCATTTTCAGTCACTCTCGCCTAGTCTCACTCTAACTAATTATCATTCATACTTGCTCTTTCGTCAGCCAGAGAAGGGACCTATTAAAACAGTGTTGTCTTAAGAAGCCTCTGGAATTGCAGGTGGTCAGTGCACTCCCGCAATAGGATGGGTAGTTGGTTCCAGTAGGTCGGGGCTAAATGGAAGAATGCTTTACCTCCCTGCCTGGATTGTTTGCAGCAAGGAACTACAAGAAGAGATTTGGAGCCAGAACGAAGTGTCCTGGAAGGGCTGGTATTTTGTGAATTTGTCTCTCAGGTAACTGGGGTCTTTACCTTTTAGGGATTTGTGTACAATACAGCATGTCTTAACATGGATCCGCTTGCGCACTGGGAGCCAGTGCAAGCTCTGCAAGAGGTGAAGGGAGGAGGTGCGGGAGGGAGCATTGGAGATAAGCCGGGCAGCAGTATTTTGAACTACTTGTAATCTTTTCAAAGATGCTTAATTTGCTGAAATCAGCAGAGCGTTGCAATAATCCAGGTGACTTAATACTAGTGCCTGAATGAGGGTTTTCCTAGTGAACAGGGGGAGGAAGGGAAATACCCTTCGCAGAAGGCTTAAGACATGGAAACCGGCACCAATGGTGGTAGAGGCCTGTTTCTTCAATAATAGCTTCTGATCCAAGCGGACCCCTACATTTGTTACCATGGTCTTGGGGGTAGGTGTGGATCCTAGCTCTGCTGGTCACCAGCTCGGGAACCATCTCAAAGATGCATTGCCGAACAGCATGATTTCAGTTTTCCCACATTAAACTGGAGGAAATTGTTTCTCATCCAGCAAGCAATGGTTATCATACCTTTTGAGAAGATGGACTGAGCATTGGGGTTGTTTTAGTCAAAGGAGAGTAAAAGCTGGGTATCCATGCAAGGGAAGATGCCATATAAATGATTTGTCTAGTTTTTCTTTTTGGTGTTTCTCTTTGCTCCACAGGTTCGAAAAAACTCATGGGAAGATGATGTCCTTGATAAGGCTATTTCAGAGTTGTCAAGAGGATCCACAGTGGCACTGAAAAAGCTAACAGCCCTCTTCAGCCAGCCTCGCTTGAATCCAGTGGTAAAGTGAGCAAGGGACCCACATCTGGGCATACCCTGCCAACTTAGGGTGAACAAAGCAAACACAAGGAGATGATGGACGGAGTGCTGAAACTTTTCAAACACTCACACCCAGTCACAGATCTGGGTTGAATCCATCATCATTCTTTAGCTCACTTTGCTACCCCAGTTCAGATGCAGCTATATGCAAATCAGTCTTGACACTGTTCCTCATGGGAACAGTCCAGCCTGAACTGCCAAGCCATGTCTTCCCTGGACCGGAAACAAGCATCCTGGGACCGGTTTTGGGCTAACAGCCCTCTTCAGCCAAGCTAGGTTGAATCCAGTGGCAAAGTGAGCAAGGGACCCACGTCTGGGCATACCCTGCCAACTTAGGGCAAACAAAGCAAACATAAGGAGATGATGGAGGGAGTGCTGAAACTTTTCAAACACTCACTTCCAGTCACAGATCTGGGTCGAATCCATCATCATTCTTTAGCTCACTTTGCCACCCCAGTTAAGATGCAGCTATATGCAAATCAATCTTGACCCTGTGCCTCATGGGAACAGTCCAGCCCAAACTGACAAGCCATGTCTTCCCTGGCCCAGAAACAAGCATCCTGGGACAAAGACAACACACAGGTTACCTAATGAACATCTCTCTCTTGTTTTTTAACTAAGAAATGGAATTGGAAGTAACCCATTTTAAAATTGTTCTAACTCCTCCGTGATTTGATTGTGTATGAATTCTCAAAACCCAAGTGACAAGAGTCCTAAATAAGCAGTTAAAAGCAAAATAGCTAATGCCAGTGTTGATGTCATATGAGAGGAATTCAAAATTTGAACCATTCCTTTGTAATCTTATTGACCACTTTGTAGTGCGGATCTCAGTGGCATATTTCCTTTAGAGGGCAGAGAACAAAATAAATCTTTTTTTTTTAACTCCTATACGATGGTTGGTATTTAAGTGCAGACTTTCAGTATTGTAATTATATACTGAATGGCGAGTGCTTATCTGTACCTTTCCTGCTTCCAATTTACTAATTAATTTGAAGGTCTGCATCTATCAAAACCCTTTTACATTTTTCAATGATTTCATATTGCATTTGATGTGATTATTTTCAGAAACCTTTACAAAATACTATTTACATACGTTTATACATACTTATACTAGTATTGTTACCATACACAATGTAAATATGCTTTACTCTATTTTACTGTTGTCACTGGTATTATTATTAATATTATTATTACTGTTGTTGCTGTTATGTTGTTGTTATTATTAGTATTATTATTATTATTTTTAATATTATTAGTAGTAGTAGTAGTAGTAGTGTGAATATTTTGTTGTTGGTTTGTATTGCAGTAACAGTAATTGCACTTATCTATGAACCGTTGCAATTTAATGACTTGATGACATTGGCAAAAAGTATAAGAGGAGAAAAGTAATCTCCAAGAATTAAACAATTATTTAAAGGGTAATTAAAATGTTGGAATGTGAGTGTTCATTCGTGAACTTATAAATTAATTAGAGGCTTTTAAAAATTGGTTGTGTGGTAAGAAACTGTAATAAATATGTAAGAGGCAGTTTGCATTTGAGGTTGCTAAATGCCTGCTTTTCTACGTGGAGACAAAAATAATTACATCTTTTAAAAGTTCTACCATAGGGACAATTGGAATGAATAGTGCAGAACAACAGACAAAGCAAATTGGTTTAAAGGATAGTTTTTCATTAACATTCTTTAATTCATTTAAAGACTTTTTAGAATGGAAATTGATCACTTGTGGGTTTTGCCGTGGGTATTTCCCTAGGGATGAATTGTAAAGGCCTCAATGTCATCAGGTTAAACAAAGTAATTTGTTTGATGTTACAAAAAGGGATGTTTGAACATGCACTGCGCAAGTGAATGATGACTTTCACACTAATGAACAATTAATAAACACGCATCAGGAAAACATTTTCAAGAAACTCTGTTTTTGTTAGATGCGTTTTTGATGGAAAAAAGTACCTTGAGTAGAGAGAAAACATTTTGAAAACTATTTTACATGTTTCTGTCTTGAAACATGTTTTACGATGCCAGTACTGCCATGCTCATCTTCATCTCTGCAGTCCATTCTGATGGGTAGGAGCTCTGTTACAATGTTCTTGGTGCTCCGTCTTAAGCTTCCGCCTATAGTGTGAAGTCACTGGACTGAGGGTGGTGGTTGTCGCATACCGGAAACTGTGCTGTGGGTACCTATTGAGTGTAACATGGTAGTCACAGGAACCTTGGTTGGATTACTGGCCAGTGGGAACCTTCGATTTCTGGAGTTCTAAGCAGATGTTGATTTGGGGGCAAGACTGAAGTCCTTTGTCAGTTGTGGTTGAATCCTAAGTAATAAAGCCCATAATTGGGGTGGTTCATGCATGATCACGGACAATGATGCATGTGCAGCTGACTTTGACCTATACCTTATGTGCTTTTGATGTTCTGTTCAGTAACTGAGTTAACAGATACAATGGCAAATACATGCTCATGCAAGGTCAGTTCATCCAGAGGCTTCTCTCAAAGGCAAGCTGGTGGGCAAGCTGGTGTGGACACACAATTACTGGTGCTCCCAGTAACTGGGAGGTGCGACTTGTGTTTTGTTGTCTTTCCAGCCATTGTCATTTCCTGGGTGTTGGAGATACCATGTAAGTTGGAACAGTCTTGGGGCTCGATGTAGATGTTGTAGTGACAGGCATGCTCCGTTACACTATGCCTAAAAGTAGGGTGGATTCCGCGATTTTGAACATTTTCGGCCTCTTTTCAAATTTGCTCTTCCTAGCTAAAGTCATAAAGAGATGCAGGGAGAGCCATCCCAAAACATTTATAGATGCAACTTATCTCTTTAATGAGCACCAATAAGGCTTTAGGTCAGACTGCGACAATGAACTGAAACCTTAAATATATTTGATGATGCCTTTCACACTCTTTATTATTCTTTTTTTTAAGTTTAAAAGATAACTTTATTGGTAAAAGATAAAGGTGTCAATACATAAGTCACAATGTTAAAGTTGAATCAATACATTGTAATATATTGCAATAGAAAAGAACAAATGAATTGGATTGATAATTACAAACATGGAAAACAGAACAAAATAAATGGAGCATCGTAAAAAAAGGCATGTAATATCAGATAAGCTAGGAACGTATAAGGGAATCAGGGGGGTTTAAGAACTTCTTGCTGAGATGGTTTCAGATGGGAATGACGTCTGGCACATTCATCTAAGTACAATGTAACAGGGGACCACATTTCCAGACGTTTCAGTGCCAAATGTAAAGGATAAACGAAAGAGGTATCTAATCTGTGATTGTGACAAACAGCGTACCACCATGCTTTGTAAGAAATTTTTGTGAAATCTTTCCAGTTAACCGTAATTTGCTGAAAAGCAACCGCAAGCAATAACTCAATAATTTCGACATTAAGGTGCCGATTCCGATCCATTAAAAAAAATGATCGTACAATTTGTATCCGTATTTTTTTACGTACGAATCGTACAAGTGCCGTTCCACCGGTGAAGTACGATTCATACGTGAAAAATACATACAAATCGCTTCGGGAAAAGTCTACGAGCCGTCCCTGGACAGTTTTACATACAAATCGTTAAACTTAAGTCCGAGTGCGCAAGTACGATCCGTACCGCCCTTCAGAAAACACAAGTGCATGGAAAAGGCCCCGTATGGAGCGAACGCCGTACCACTCGTATCCGGGTAAACTTGTGCCCGGGATACGAGTCGTACAGCCCCCCCCCATATGTCAGCACTATACCCCCCCATGTCCGCACTCTACCCCAGCCCCGTACGTGCATGCACCGTACCCCACCACCGTACCCCAGCCCCATACATGTATGCACCGTACCCCACCACCGTACCCCAGCCCCTTACTTGTATGCACTGTACCCCAACACCGTATCCCAGCCCCGTACTTGGACGCACCGTACCCCAGTGGCGTACCCCAGGCCCGGACTTGGACGCACCCTACCCCAGCACCCTATCCCAGCCCCGTACCCCAGCCCCGTACATGTACGCACCGTACCCCACCACCGTACCCCAGCCCCGTACTTGTACGCACCGTACCCCACCACCGTACCCCAGCACCGTACTTGGACGCACCGTACCCCAGCGCCGCACCCCATACCCGCACTTGGACGCACCGTACCCCAACGCCGTACCCCAGCCCCATACATGTACGCACCGTACCCCAACACCGTACCCCAGCACCGTACTTGTACGCACCAAACCCCAACACCGTACCCCAGCCCCGTACTTGGACGCACCATACCCCACCACCGTACCCCAGCATCACGTATGTATGAACCATACAAAAACATTGCATATGTGAGCACTGTACAACAACATCGCGTATGTACGCACCTTACATACGCTAAAACGACTCATACAGAACCAGGACACTGTAAAACAGCCCAAGGAGGGTCAATTCGACTCGCATAACACCACAAAACAAGTCTACAGTAGAAAAAAACATCTAAAAGACTGACTTGGCACATCCAAACAGACAAACAGAGGCCCAAACTCACAACCACCTCTTATAACACACCCACCAAAATTTCAAACCCAGCCACACCCCCAAATGGACCAATAAAAAGGGCCCACACTCACAAACCATGAGCCTTTGCAACAGACCCACTGCTGACAGACACCACATACAAACAACTGCACCCATACACCTTAACTTAAACACCTTCACACAACCTCCTTCACACATACCCCCTCTACACATTCACACACACACCTACACATTCACACCCACACACCCACAACCATCCGCACCCACACCCCACACCATGCCCACAGACAAGAATCCAAAGTCCACAAGGGAGGAGCTGGACATCCTTGTCAAGGAAGTCATCAGAGTCGAGCCACATCTCTTTGGAACATTGGTCAGACAGACCAGCATAGCCGAAAAATCACGCCTGTGGCAGAGGATCATCGATCGGGTGAATGCTGTTGCGCCCATCAGAAGGACCAGGAATGGCCAAGCCAGGTGGTACGATCTGCAGAGGGCAGTCAAGCGCAAAATGAACGAGGACTATGCCCAGAGTAACATCACTGGAGGTGGGTCGCCCCGCAGACCGGTACATTACCATCCCTGGGAGGAGAAGGTGATGGCCCTGCTTCCGCCGGTGGGAGTACACGGAGTCGAAGGAGTTGCCGAGCCTGGTGAGTACACAAACAACTTACGTAACATGCGGGTAATGGCATCCACACCCCAACTACAACAAATGCACTCACCTACCCACAAGCCCTCCTCGGACACAACCACACTCAAAAACAACGCTCATGCCACTAACATGTGTATGCCCCATTCACAAAGCAAGGCCATGCCATGTCCCAGCCTACACAAACCACAAACCCAAGACTGGATGTCCGGGATGCTGGGAGGGTGGGGATCACTAAACATATTGTACAACTCAGAAACAGACACCATTGCCCTCAGCCCATATGGCCCAGGTACATACCCATGCACCATGCTCAATGCACAGGGACTGGCAAAGTACTGACAAGGTAGCTGACACTTGGCCCTGCTGTAGGCAGCACAAGGCCCTCCTGTGACCACTGCAAACTCTAACACAAACACAACAAGCTCAGAAATCTAGGACAGGAACTCACACTCACTGACATGGCAGCATGCTCCATGGGGGGACAGATACATCACCTGGGAGACCCACTGCCAAATCACACTACACCCACCAGCAGGCACCGTCAATCAATCAACAATCGATCAGAGTACTTGTATGGTGCGCTACTTACCTGTGAGAGTCTCAAGGCACTGAGGGGGGGTTCCAATACTGCTCGAAGAGCCAGGTCTTGAGGAGTCTCCTGAAGGCAAGTAGGTCTTGGGTCAGTCGTAGGTGGGTTGGGAGGGTGTTCCAGGTCTTGGCGGCGAGGTAGGAGAAGGATCTGCCACAGGCGGTCGTACGTTGGATGCGGGGGACAGCTGCGAGTGCGAGGCTGCCGGAGCGGAGCTGGCGGGTGGGGGTGTAGAAGCTGAGTCTGATGTTCAGGTAGGCTTGTCCGGCGCTGTGAAGTGCCTTGTGTGCGTGGGTGAGGAGCTTGAAGGGGATCCTCTTGTCGATGTGGAGCCAGTGCAGGTCACTCAGGAGGGGGGTGATGTGGCTGTGGCGGGGGGCGTTGACGATCAGTCGTGCGGAGGCGTTTTGGAAGCGTTGTAGCCGCTGTTGGTGTTTGGATGGGAGTCCTGCGTAGAGTGCGTTGCCGTAGTCCAGTCTGCTGCTGACGAGGGCCTGTGTCACTGTTCTACTTGTTTTGGTCGGGATCCACCTGTAGATCCGGCGGAGTGTGCGTAGGGTGTCACAGCAGGAGGAGGAGACGGCGTTGACCTGCTTGGACATGGAGAGGGAGGATGCGAGGATCAATCCTAGGTTGCGTGCGTGGTCGGTGGGTGTCGGTGCTGTCCCCAGAGCGATCGGCCACCAGGAGTCATCCCAGGCTGAGGGTGTGGGTCCGAGGATGAGGACCTCCGTCTTGTCCGAGTTCAGTTTCAGATGGCCGCTCCTCATCCAGTCGGCGATGGCCCTCAGACCCTCGCGGATGTTTGTTTTGGTGGTGTGAGGGTCCTTGGTGAGGAAGAGGATGATCTGGGTGTCGTCGGCGTAGGAGATGTTTTTGAGGTTGTGGTGGCGGGCCACTTGTGTGAGGGGGGCCATGTGGATGTTGAACAGCGTCGGGCTGAGGGATGATCACTCACCCTTTACACAAGCACACACCCCCGGGGCAGCCAATGAAGTTACCCACTCTCACAATGGACATGTGACACAACAAGATCATGCCACAGCCAAAGAAGCATACAAGCCCAAATTTGACATATCAAACACCCTGGAGAACATTTCAATCAGTCCCCTGCAACATACCCATCCACAAGTGAACATTGATGTGAATGCTAGGCACATACAACTACCTGGAGGAACTGTGGCAACTAGAATATGTATGAAACATGGATGTTGCATTAAACAGCATTAACATTGTCTCTCTCTCACACACAGGGCAACGTCATGGATCTCCCCCCAACAATGGGGGGGAAGTACCACAGTCCCAGGCTCGGGAGGAACATGATCCCACCGGCAGCGACACCTCACAACACTCCGCGGATGACCCCAACCCACCTGGCCCCTCTGGTGTCCAAGCCCCTGCAGCACCTGTTTCAGGTACATCTGTGCCAACCACCACCCCCATTACTGCCACATCCCAGGAGACACCCAGGAGCCCTGCCCACACTGAACAACTGAGCCAGCCTGACCTGGAGGGACAAGGTTCGCCGGGCACCCAGGAGGAGGCAGCCAACACCGACACTGCCATCCCTCAGGGGTCCCGTAGACCTGATGTGCCAACAATGGCAGGCCAGGCTCGTGTAGGCAGGGGTGGTGGGAGTGGAGGCAGGCGGAGGCGAGAACCTGACCAGACAGCTGAAGGGACCGGTATGTCACACGTACGCAACATCATGGAGGCATACCGGCGTGACACCAGGGCCATCAGTCAGGTAGTGGCGACCCTCACAGACATTAAGAATCAGCAGGCCGAGCAACACGCCAGTCAACAACAACACCAAGGATGGATGGAGGCAAAACTGGCTGAGCTCCTGGCAGTGCAAAGGGACATAAGCCATTCACTCTGTCGGATCGGCGACAACATGGGCAACCCTCCCTGTGACACCAGGCGCAGACCAGCACTAGCCACAGGGAGGGAGGAGGAGGAGGAGGATTCGTCCGACGGAGCGTCCCAAGCATCGTCAAGGCCTGCATCTGAGGGTCCCCGGAGGAAGGTGGGTCGTCCACGGAAAAGACCGTGAGCGGCAGCGGACCATCCACATCTCCCAGGTCACCTGGCCTGGCACCTGGCCTTCATGCACAACAGCAGCACATCATTCACTGACATTCTCTGCCACATGGACTTGCTGGTCACAGTCTGACCAATGATGACCAACACTGTGGTCTGGACTCTGATGACTTCAAATGCCAAGGATCCCTGTGAACTTTGGATTCTATACACCCGGTAGAGCACCTTATTTTTTCTAGCAAAACACGTACCCCACCGAGAATAAAACTATTTATTTGTCATTAGATGTTGCAGTCATTTTGCATTAGTCCACAACATACGTGTGGGTAAATGTCAAACTATGCCTGAGTGTTGAACTAACTCCAGCCATCCATACCCTGGGATCTCAGTCCGGTACAGGACACACATGGGTCACAATGTATCATCCGATACAGCCTGGGAGCCCAATACTCACCCGTGATGGCCTCAAGCTGCTGAGGGGGGGGCTTGAAATACTGTGCGGACACACCAATCAGGAAGAGGATGATGAAGGCCTAGAGGTCATGGCTCATGTGGAGGTTCCCGGGAAGGGAGTCCCAGGTATGTTTGTCCAGGTGGGAGAACCATCTCCTTCATGCTGGAGTGTTGTGGATGTGAAGAATGGTGGCCAGGCCAAGTTCGGATGCATAGAGTTGGGCCAACGGGGTCTTGGATGACAGACGTACAAGGTTGATTTTGGGGTCTGGGGTTGTTGACTGCCTCCTGAGTGTGTGTGAGGAGTGTGAAGGTCATCCTGCAGCACACAGTGATCCCTTGCAGCTATCTCAGGTGGACGGTGATGTGGATGGGGTGCGGGATGTTGAAGCTGAGTTGTGCAGATGCACCCTGGATGTGGACAAGTTTCCCGTGAGTTGGGATGTACTTGCTCTGTAGAGGGCGGGGCAGTAGTTGACCTGGGGGATGGTCTGTCTTTCCTTGGAGTGGATCTATCTGTGGATCATGTGCATCCTGCAGTGGGTGTTGCAGCATGAGGTACAGATGCTGGTGATTTGCATGGCAAATGTGAGTGACAAATCCATGATGCACACCATCTTGTGTGCGTGGCCACTGTGTGCTTGTGTAGGGCCCCTGTGGGTGGGACACAAGGAGTTGAGCCAGCTGTAAGGGGACAATCCTCATATGATTACCTCAGTCCTGTACAAGTCCAGCCCCAGGTGGCTGATGTTCAGCCATTCATCCACGGACCTCATGCCTTCTTGAATGTTGGAACTGGCAATGGCTGCGTCTTTGGTGAGGGTGAGGAGCACCTGGGTGTCAATGGCATACGACATGATGATGAGGTTGTGTGCACATGTGATGGTGGAGAGGGGGGTCCTGGACACATTGAAGATTGACACGCTGAGAGATGATCCCTGGGCCATGTGCCAGATGACGCCACTATACTACATGCTGAAGGCTTGAGTCCCACTCCCATGGCCTTGCTGGTGGACGGAGCCGGTGTGGAGCAGGAGGGACATGATCTGGTTGGTGGAAGGTGGGGCAGCGTTGTGTAGGCAGTTGGAGTTGCACACTCAGCATGCAAAGGTGTTGTGTGTGCGCTTATGGTATGCCTGAGAGCAGGCAGTTGAATTTCAGATAGACATTGCTTGGAGGGTGGCTGCAACATCAGACTGTAGTGTGATGTGGGTCATGCAAGGACATGAGGGTCGTGCAATGTGCACGTTGCATGTGCTGACGGTCCTGCCTTTGGCACCGCGTGGCCGCAACAGTAGCACAGACAAGATGATGACAGCCAAATGAATGGCTGGAGGGAGGCAGGGAGGAGCATCTTTGAGGCGTGTGTGTTGCAGAATCCCGCTACTTTGTGGGCCCTTGCTGCAGGGGCTGCAGCAGCAGGCGGCATGTCCTGGAAACTATGCCAAAAGTAGCACACAAAGACAAGGATGTCAGAAAAGACAACTGCAACAGGCGTATGTGAAGGAAGGAGTGTCCGGTTACCCATGACACACCCAGAGAAAATGGATGCACAATCACCAAAGACAAAGCTGAGCCGCGCACAGGAGACACACCCTCAGCAGGCGTTCACGGCCCGTCGTGGGGACCAACATGCCCAAATACATCCACAACCATGGACTTCATGCACAATCGAGATTCTAACCCATGAAGAACTGCATGCATGTAGCCAAACTACACATAGACTCATATGCACAATCTTTGACAACTATGCCAGAGATGCCGCATGTAAAGTGGCAAGAGACCTGCATTGACAGAGATGAGGCACCTTGGAGGGTGAGGAACCCCTTTATTACTCAGGCTCACACTAAGGGAAATGCATCAATATAAACAGATTCACAGGTCATTTGGCTGAACATGTGGGACCTACACTGGACACCCTCTTCACAACACAGATGTAGTAAATCCAAATGGCCTGGCACACAAGTTAAGGGGATGAGCCAAACACCCCCTGCTGCACACGGAGAGGCTGCAATTCCCCATTGAGCCTCTTATGGGGATGTCCCACACTATGTCCACCCGTAGCATCCCGTATGTTTCTGAGGGAAGTTTTACACACATTGATGCCTTCATCAGAATCCACAAACCATTACAGATGACTGTCACGAAGGTTGACTATCAATTCATGGGAGTCATGCTACATGTCATGTGCCCCATGGTGAGTCGACATGCATGCATGGTAACCCAACATGCACAGGAGCAGTCCCCACACATTCCAAACACGTAACACCCCCAAAATGCCTTGCTGCAATCCTCACCCAAAATGACTTTTCCCCATGTCCGTGCATGAAACGCTGATTCAGCACACGTTGCAATACTCATGAGGAATAGCAGGAGGCCAACGATGACACAACCAGACAACATGCGCAAGAACCTGTGGATGACAGACACACAAGAAGTCAGCTAAAAGATTGTTATCCGCATACATAGTCATTTACTCTACAGGAATAATGTTGTCACCATGCGATGTGAAAATTTAGTGTCTCAGCTAAAATGAGTGGAATGACATCATCACTCGAGTGACACGTCAGAACACACATTGCAACACATGCCACACAAGGCTCCAATCGTGCATACTCAGACCCAGTGACTCACCATTATGAGAAGAATTTGCATATGAGCTGACTCCGGGTATCCTCCTCCTCCTCCTCCTCCTCACTTGCCTCGTGACCAAGCCCTTCATCCTCCACGGGTGTATGTTTCTGCTCATGCTGCTCCAGGATGAGTGGCACTGCCTTCTCCATTGCCATGTTGTGCAGCATGCAGCACACGAGGAAGATTTTGCAGACCTTTGCCGGTGCTTATGGGAGGGACCCGCCTGTCTTGTGAAGGCACCGGAATCGGCTCTTCAGGAGGCCAAACGTCCTCTCAATCACTCGCCTGGTCTGCCCGTGTGCATTGTTGTAACGGTGATCTGCAGCTGATCTTGTGTTGCGGAGAGGCGTACCAACATGGCATGTTGGGATAGCCAGAGTCCCCTACATGGAAACATCATGTAAATAAGTGGGTCAAGAGATACCGTAAGATACAAAGATACTGCAAAACACAGGACAAACAGAGTATACCCACCAACAAGACATGCTCGTTCGTTGTGCAGCCGCAGCATCATTTGTGGCACCCTGCTACGCCTCATGATGTAGGCATCGTGTGCTGACCCTGGAAAACGTGCACAGACATGGGAAATCAGCATGTTACACCACAAGGGCATTTATGGAGTTGTAATGTTTACGGTTCCGATAGGCGACCTCCTGTGCCTGTGGTGGTACCAAAGCCACATGTGTCCCATTAATGGACCCAATGACATGGGGCATCCCTCCCAGGGCATAGAAATCACCCTTGACACCTGTCAACTCCTCAGTAGTTGGAAAATGGAGGAATTCATCCAGGTGCTCCAAAATGGCTACCAAAACATCATGCAGGACAAGGCTGAACATCGTCTGTGACATGCCACCAACATCAGCTATGGTGAATTGAAACGTACCTGTGGCAAAAAAATGTAGGGATGCCATCACCTTCATCTTAGGGGTCAGCGCAGTAGGATACCTGTGTCGTGGTTGGAGGCGTGGTGCCAGCTTGGCAGTCAAGTCCTCAATCAACTGCTGGGTAAATCTGTAACGGCGTATGCAGTCACATTCCCTCATGGCACCCAAGTCTGGCATTGGTCCGGGGACAGGCGTTGCCCTGCAGAAAATGTGAATGAATAACGAACAGTGAGAACATAACAACATCAATGTCAATGAACTGAGCACATGCTCAACTGCTAATACACATCTGCTAAATACAGAGTCTGGTCTGTGCAATACATCCAGGACACGTATGCCAGCCAGGCGATACTCCTACGTAAAGCCAGCTACACCCGTCGATTGTCAAGTCTACATGACATGCCCTGAAACGAGCTGTGGACCAGTGTCAGTGAACAGCCAGAGACATCACAAGAGTGACATACATCGACATATCCGCATTTGAAGGATGTCATCTCATACAGACAGCTGACGGCAAGCTAGACGCACAGATCACATGGAATGTCAAATGTACAGATCACACACATTGCGATGAAGGGGTACACGTGAAAACAGAAAACACAGACATTGAGACGACGCAGATATGTCCTCATGTAAAAATATCATGTTCGATGCATACAGACACATGTTACGTGGAAATACACATGTGGCATGGTGTGCGTAGATGTGTGCCATGCCCATCTACACACAGACACATGTTGGATGCCGCAACAGCAGATGCAGTTGACGGAACACCAACAGCAAGCTCATGGGAACACATGACACACACATGACATAGTCACATCGGTGCACGCTGGTTGTTAAATGTCAGTTGTTAGTGTCCCTGTCCCTGGCATCAGGGGACAGTTGTGGGTGGTGGTGACTGGGCCATACCAGTGATGCTGTGCTTGACACGTTTGTACTACATGCACACATGTGCAAAGTGTGAAGGGGAAGTGTGCCACATAGTGCCCCATCACACATGACATGTGTACACAGGTCATCACACATCAATTGTGCAAATACATGAGGAGACATGTGCAATATTACTGCCTGACACACCTAGGCCCTGCACATGTAGGACAGCAATGACAATGACTTGATGTACATCCTTGTGCGAGTCTGACACCTCCATTCCATTCGTGTGGCATTGCTATCAACAGTGGAAGCGTGTGAAACGCACCGTACACACGCTCTGAGGGCGTGTGTATGGTCCGTATCACTAGAGTTGTGTGGCCGTAGGAGTACGCGTGGTATGGACCGTACAAGTACGGTCCGTATCACTATAGTAGTGGTGCCGTAGGAGCACGCGTGGTACGGACCGTACACACATATCTGTACTACCAGTGCCTACACGTACGTGTACTACCAGTGCCTACACGTACGTGTAGGCAGTGGTAGTACACGTATGGGTACGTGTACTACCAGTGCCTACAAGTACGTGTAGGCACAGTACACGTATGTGTAGGCACTGGTAGTACACGTACGGGTAGGCACTGGTAGTACACGTACGTGTACTACCAGTGCCTACCTGTACGTGTACTACCAGTGCCTACCCGTATGTGTAGGCACTGGTAGTACACGTACGTGTAGGCACTGGTAGTACACATACATATAGGCTCTGGTAGTACACGTACGGGTACGTGTACTACCATTGCCTACACGTACAGGTAGGCACTGGTAGTACACATACGTGTAGGCACTGGTAGTACAAGTACGTGTAGGTACTGGTAGTACATGTACCCGTACGTGTACTACCAGTGCGCACCCGTACGTGTAGGCACTGGTAGTACACGTACGTGTAGGCAATGGTAGTACACGTACGTGTAGGCACTGGTAGTACACGTACGTGTAGGCACTGGTAGTACACGTATGGGTACGTGTACTACCAGTGCGCACACGTACGTGTCAAACGCACTGTGCAACTGGTGCCGTAGGGGTACGTGTGAAACGCACCGTACCTGTGTGTGGATTTGAAAATTACATAGGGAACACATAAGGGACAAGTATTATGCACTAAATGCATGCTGGTTGTCATGGATACAGAGCTTTCAGTTCAAATTTTTCCATCAGGTGTCCTGGAAAAGACAGTTGGCCACAAAATACAATGTTGCAAAGTGGTTGTTGACTTGATATGATGCTCAAAATTTGAACGATGCAAATGCTGTCACTGGTGTATGTGGAAAGGGATTGGAGTAAACGTAAGATGCGAATGAATCTGACCAATCAGTATGTACTCCTCCAAATGAATGCCCCTCAGCAAGACAGATATAAGTCAGCCAGAACCCATGAGAGGGCACTTGGGTGCACAACGTTCCTGTTGACAACACTGCTGCTGTCTGTGCTTCCTCTGGCACCATGTCAAGGTCTGTGGAGAGGGCCCAGCCATTCACCCAGGATGAGAATGAGGCATTGCTGGATGTCATCCTCCCACAGTACACCAGCCTGTATGGGAGACCAGGGGAGCAGGTGAGTGCTGACTCCACTACCTTTGACTGTGCACCTTTTTTGTGACTGTCACTTCTGGCATTGTGTCCAGGTGTGACAGACATGCAATGTTGTTTAGAGTGGGTCCCAGGGGGGGGAATGGCTTATGTCTCCCATGCAGAGCATGATGTAGTTCATGTGTGCACTCCTCACTTGCATTGTGCTTACTGTGACATTCACTGCATAGTGCATGACACATTCAGCCTGGCTAATCCTTTGTGGCATTTTTTGTCTATAGTCGTGAGGTGATTCAGTGGTCCCCCCGGTGTGACAGGTGACTGTACCCACAGATGTGTGTGAGTTGAGTGGAGCTGTGGTGAGAGTGTCCAAGAGATGTATATGCCCCATGGACATTGATGTGTGTGAATGTTCCTTGTCATGTGGGTGAGTGTCTATGTGAAGTGTTGCACCACAGCTGCATGGAGGAGGCAACAGCTCTACCCATCTGATGTGAGAAGTAAGCCCTGCTGTGTGTCTGACTTGCTGAGCTTGCCCCACACCTGTGACACCCCACAGGCAAGTGGCACATGTGCAGAGTGAGCTTTGTTTCCGCTGTTGCCAATGGCAGGTGATTGATCTGTGCCTGTGTGTGTCTGTGTACTCTGCTGAGGTTGCGTCAGTGGCCTGGGGAATGTAACTGCTTGGAGGTGCTGTCCATCAGCCTGGTGTTGCTTGTGATGCACAGTGTGTGCTATGATCATGGAGTGTGTCGCACCCCTCATGCCACCTGTGTACTTTAAATGCCATGTAGTGCATTGGGGCTTCCACAGAGGCCAATGTCCATATGACAAATATGCTATTCCTTGGCAGCATCCTATGCCCTGTTAAACATATCAAAGATGTTCAAATGTGTGTCTCTCTGACATGGAGCAGGTGTAGTGATGTTGTCTCACTTTGTCATCCTCACAGGTAACTGCCTACGTGAATGGGGAGATCTGGAAGCGGGCCGTCAGGGCTGTGAGATCGGTGGAGGGTTGCAGTCGACGCCTAGCCCAAGTCAGAAAACGGTGGCAGGAAATCCTTTGCTGGACCCGGAGGATCGCACGGGTCCTGCTGGGGGACTCACCTCCACGCCCCCACGGCGGGGGCCGACGCCTGACCCACCAGATGAGGCGTGTCCTGGCGGTGGTCTTCCCTGACATGGATAGGCGGTTACAAGAGAGACAGCAGCAAGGAGGGGGTAGGTACATGTGTGTTTGTTGTGTGTCACCAGCTTTTGGAAGTGCTCAGTCGCCTGGATACACTGCCAGGGTTTATATGTACAGTGCATATCCTGTTCCCCCAAGTCAACCGGTGCTTTTCTTCCTCCCTTCCCCTCCTTGACATGTGTTCCCTGGTCTGTGTGTAATCACTATTGCACATGGTCATCTAGGCTGCCAGTTAATCCAAGTGCACATTGCTTTCTCCATGTGTGGGGGTGGTCTGTGACATGTGTTGGTACCTTGCCTGTGCCCTGTCCTGTTCAGTCATTTGGGGGTCCATATTTGTTGGCACTGATGCTGAGTCTCAACATAGGAGTGTGAGGTTTCAAATTAACAGACTTGCAGCATGCATGACCGATGTTGTGGCCTCAGACATGATGTGCATGAGTGGGAGATATGCATAGTGCCGGGACGGTTGCTCATGTTACAGTCAGATTATTCCAGGACCATGGAGCAGTGTGCCCACTACAGTCCCCTGAGACACCCTTGCCTCGGAATCATGTGTGTCATCCAACACTGTGCCCATTCTCTGTGTGTTCAGCATAGGTTGGCCTCTGTGGCATTGTTCCCTGGCCTCATTTGTATTTATCTAAAGTGTGCTACATGTGTCCACTGGACAGGGTGACCTCATTTGGCTTGTGCATCCTCACACTGGGCAGTGCCTGTGTGTCTATAACAACTATCTGTTGATGGTTGCTTGTCACAAATATGTGTTGGCAGCCTCACGAGGTGATGTGGAGTACATTTTGGAATTCTTGATGCACAATTTTGTAAACCCTGATTAAGAGGTGTCACTTCTTGATCTGTCTCAATCACATTGTCTCAGGCATGGGGGGTTTGTGCGGGCGCGGCCTACATGTCCAAACCTTATGTCTCCTTGCCAGGTCTGACCTGTGTGTGATAATTGTCTGGACAGACACTCAACATGCAGTGACCCAGTGATGTTGTGCAGGCTTTCATGTTTGTGCTTTGCAGCATGTGTCAAAAGTTTAAATACATGATTCCTGCTCATCCATTTTTGGCACCCGTGTGTGGTCCAGATGCTACGTAGTTTGGTCTTTGTGTGCTGACATCTGTGTGGACATTCTTGCTTGCCATGAGGGTGTCTCCTCAGTGCAGGTGTGCCTTATTCCGACACAATTGCAGGCACATTAGCTTATGCATTGTCCTGTGTTTGGAGATGTGTGCCACTCCACATGACAGGCAGTGGGTCAGATGTGTTGCCAACTGTGTCATCATGGTACGGATGGCCATGTGACAGGTGGCATGATTCAAGTTGTTAGTCAAGAAGTCTTGTACCTTGGCACTCACTACACTTGTCAACATGTCTTCATGTTTTCACTGCTTGACTTTGATGTTTTGTTGTGAAGGACAATAATGTGCCTGCATGACAGATGTCTCCCAAGGAAGTGCAAAAGAAACCACCTTTACACTTTCAGGGGACACGCTGGCACATTTTAAAGAAAGGCACAGTTTGAATAAGACTGTTTTTCAGATTATACATATCCATGTTCCCACAGTGTGGTGGCATTTGGGTAAGTCCTTAGTTGTTGCTGATACCAACTTACGAGTGTCAAGTCATCCAGACCGCCGTGGTGCCATGTATATGTACTTACTGAAACCCCATTTCTTTCTAACAGTGGCTTCTTTGAATAAGGCTGGCAGCTCATACAATGACTGTGTAAATGTAGTTTTGTGTGCACCTCCTTGGGTGTCTTCTTTTATACAGGCACATGTGTGTTCTGTTCACAAAGTGGCACATTCACACATTCTAAACATGTAGATTGTGTAAAGTGGTATGATTCCCAAGGGATCACAATGTATTTTGTTTGGGTTTCCAAAGTACTTACAGGTCTCTGAGTGTGGGGACACCTTCAGCATTGAGGTCTGTTATTTAGCCTTGGGTGCACCAATACTGTTTCTTTCACAGAAAACAAGAGGTGGCATGCCTTCATAGTATTGCTGTACTCAACTGTTCCCAGACACTAGCTTCTCAGTATATTTCTAAATCAAGTCTTGTTTCCAAGTGGCATGGTGGGTCAACCAACTGGGGAGTACAGGGCTTACATATGTGCGGAGTAATCTAGATTTTACTCATGAATCATTGCCTGATATGCACTGTGACCTATTTTGTTTGGACTCATGTGTCAGATGTATACAGGTGACTGATTATTTTCTGTATCTTTACCTTGCCCACAGCATCATCGGAGGACACCGAGGGAGACACCTGAGCAGACCTGGAGGAGGGATCCAGCACCGGTGCCACCAGTGCTGGCGAGTCTGCGGGAGCAAGTGGCACGGAGGGCGAGGGGAGTCAGGCGGAGGACCTGTCTGGTGTGACACCGACTACGACGCTGACAGGTCCGAGGCTGAACTCATCGAGGGGGCAGAGGCTGCTACAACACCTGGCAGCAGCACAACATCTGTCCCCGCCTCCTCCATTCCCATCACCGCCCTCCCAGTTGCTCAGGTCCCCGTCTGTCCGTGCAGGGCACCACCATGTCTCCTTCGTGCCAGGCACCGCACCCCCTGCCCCTGTCACCCCTGCTGCCCTCACTGCAGAGTCTGTAGACATTCAGCGGCAGTTGCAGGTTGGCCAGACATCGATGCTGAATGTCCTCCATGGCCACACCAGACTGCTGACACAGATGGTGTCGTTCATGGAGGGCATGTCAGCAGCGATGTCTGACCAACGGATGTTGCTGAGGTCCATGGACTCCTCACTGACGGCAGCAGTGAGTCTCCTGCAGCACTTCGTCCCCCCACCCCAGCCCCATCCACACTTCCCACTCCCATGCCTGTCCCATGCACACCCAGACATTCCCAAGCACGCACCCCACCAGACACAGGCAGCACACCAACACGTAAGGGCAAGCACACACCTCCTGGCACGCACACTCAGGGGGATAAAGGCACACCCACTGGGTCTGGGGCACACAGACATACACGCAGCCACAGTCTGAGTCCGCATGCCTCATTCCCCAGTCCCTCCTAAAGCACTCCCCTTGACTCCCCTGCCACACAGTCAGACAAGGAGAGCTACATGAATGTGCTGGGCCTCAGCCCCACTGGGTCACCAGCCCGCAAACGGGCAAGGCATTCCCCGGGTAGGGGAGTTGAGTCCCCCCCATGTCCACCCCCTCCCCCAGTAGCGCTGCACCCCATCCCTCCGACCCTCCCCTCCTTTGTGCCTGTGGTTTCTTCCGGTGCAGGGAGTACTCTGAACGCCCTGGCAGAAGTGTGCAGCCCCGAGCTCACCTCCACCTTTGGCACTGCCCCACACCCTGTGGTGGAGGCGTCCGGCCCTGCACCCACCACACCTACCCTTACACCTCCTGTCCCTGCGGTGCCTGGTCCTTCCCCACATGATGCCCCCCCCAGTCGACGAACCTGAGGTTTCAAATGTGCAGGCAAGCTAGGGGAGATGCGTGCCCATGTGTCCCCCCAAGGACTTCTATTCTGGACTGGCCATTGGCCTTTGTATATAGTGTTCTTGAAAAAAAAAACATTTATGCTGATTAAAGCATTTTCTTTTTACTTTGAACACTATTGCATTTCAGGTATTGATGTTGGTGCTGATGCTCCAGGAGTTGGGGTTGTGGTAATGTGTTATGTTTCGGGCAAAGGTTCGAGTCTGATGGTCATGAGGTGGACCATGGGAACTCCACCCTATTCCTTCCATGAGCGACAACATCTTGGTGGCTGTCCCAGCACCTGTACATTCCTATCAGTCCTGGGATGTGCGTGACATTGTGTGTTCCCTTTGGCTCTCTCAGTTTAGTAGGCATTGACATGACTATACAGTCTTGTGGCATGATCTCTGTGTGTGTATTGTGCTGCATCCACCAGGGATGGGTATGCATGTGTCATTTGTACTCACACCCACATGTGGTGTGTCATGCAGTGGGGGAAAGACATCCATCCTCATGGGAGTGGGACACTGCTGTCAGTGATATGTTGTTATGGCACTATCAACATAGTCGAAAATTAGGGATGCGTACATACACCCATGGAGTTGTGGTCATCTGATAATGATGTACACACCCCCATGTCTCTGTCCACTGCTGGTATTCCTCTGCACCCACCCCTCACATGTCTCTGTCCACTGCTGGGAGTGATAGGCACCCACACCTCACATGTCTCTGTCCACTGCTAGGAGTGATAGGCACCCACCCCTCACATGTCTCTGTCCACTGCTGGGAGTGATAGGCACCCACACCTCACATGTCTCTGTCCACTGCTGGTATTCCTCTGCACCCACCCCTAACATGTCTCTGTCCACTGATGAGAGTGATAGGCACCCACCCCTCACATGTCTGTGTCCACTGATGGGAGTGATAGGCACCCAACCCTCACATGTCTCTATCCACTGCTGGTATTCCTCTGCACCCACCCCTCACATGTCTCTGTCCACTGCTGGGAGTGATAGGCACCCACACCTCACATGTCTCTGTCCACTGCTGGTATTCCTCTGCACCCACCCCTCACATGTCTCTGTCCACTGCTGGGAGTGATAGGCACCCACCCCCATGTCTCTGTCCACTGCTGGGAGTGATAGGCACCCACCCCTCATATGTCTCTGTCCACTGCTGGGAGTGATAGGCACCCACACCTCACATGTCTCTGCCCAGTGCTGGTATTCCTCTGCACCCACCCCTCACATGTCTCTGTCCACTGATGGGAGTGATAGGCACCCACCCCTCACATGTCTCTGTCCACTGATGGGAGTTATAGGTACTCACCCCTCACATGTCTCTATCTACTGCTGGTATTCCTCTGCACCCACCCCTCACATGTCTCTGTCCTCTGCTGGGAGTGATAGGCACCCACCCCTCACATGTCTCTGTCCACTGCTGGGAGTGATAGGCACCCACACCTCACATGTCTCTGTCCACTGCTGGTATTCCTCTGCACCCACCCCTCACATGTCTCTGTCCACTGCTGGTAGTGATAGGCACCCACACCTCACATGTCTCTGTCCACTGCTGGTATTCCTCTGTACCCACCCCTCACATGTATCTGTCCACTGATGGGAGTGATAGGCACCCACCCCTCACATGTCTCTATCCACTGCTGGTATTCCTCTGCACCCACCCCTCACATGTCTCTGTCCACTGCTGGGAGTGATAGGCACCCACCCCTCACATGTCTCTGTCCACTGATGGGAGTGATAGGCACCCACCCCTCACATGTCTCTATCCACTGCTGGTATTCCTCTGCACCCACCCCTCACATGTCTCTGTCCACTGCTGGGAGTGATAAGCACCCACCCCTCACATGTCTCTGTCCACTGCTGGGAGTGATAGGCACCCACACTTCACATGTCTCTGTCCACTGCTGGGAGTGATAGGCACCCACACCTCACATGTCTTTGTCCACTGATGGGAATCCTAGGCAGCCACCCACCCACCCACCCGCACCCTTGGTGCAGTACACTGCTGTCCTGGGCATACACACACCCCAATATACTGGTTATATGCTGCACCAGGCCCTAAGCCAACATTCATGGCGTGTGTACGCCTTGTATCACAAATGTACTGGTGCCCTAGGGGTATGGGTGATGCGGTCCGTACCCCCGCATTCAAAGGTTGGGTACGGTCCGTACCACGCATACCCCTACGTCACCACTACAATGGTGGTATGGACCGTACCCACGCTCTGAGGCCGTGGGTACGGTCCGTTCCACCATTGTAGTGGTGATGTAGGGGTACGCGTGGTACGGACCGAACCCACGCCCTCAGAGCATGGGTACGGTCCGTACCACCATTGTAGTGGTGACATAGCGGTACACATGGTACGGACCGTACCTACGCTCTGAGGGTGTGGGTACGGTCCGTACCACCAATGTAGTGGTGATGTAGGGATACGCGTGGTACGGACCGTACGCATGCCCTCAGAGCGTGGGTACGGTCCGTACCATGCGTATCCCTACATCACCACTACAATGGTGGTACGGACCGTACCCACACCCTCAGAGCGTGGGTATGGTCCGTACCACGCGTACCCCTACGTCACCACTACAATGGTGGTACAGACTGTACCCACACTCTGAGGGCGTGGGTACGGTCCGTACCATGCGTACACCTACGTCACCACTACAATGGTGGTATGGACCGCACCCACGCTCTGAGGGCGTGGGTACGGTCCGTACGACCATTGTAGTGGTGACGGGTATGCGTACACGTCCACTTCTGTTGTTGCGGTACGCAGGGATTGGTGGACACGCCCCCGAAGTAACCAGACCCTGGAGGTAATGTATGTCCTCCATATTTTATGTTTTAATTTGTGTAGGGGGTATGTTTCATGCCCCTCACCCCCCCTTGACCCATGGGTGTTGTTCTCACCTTCTGCAGCGTGTGCGTTGGGTTCGGTGCACCAGGTCGTAGGCTAGGAGGGCCGGGATGACACGTAGGATGGGGTCCATGGCTGTCCATCGCGTACCGGTGCTCCTTAATCGCGTCGTCCTCAATTTCCCAGGAGTTATGGGTGATGCGGTCCGTACCCCCGCATTCATAGGTTGGGTACGGTCCGTACCACGCATACCCCTACGTCACCACTACAATGGTGGTATGGACCGTACCCACGCTCTGAGGCCGTGGGTACGGTCCGTTCCACCATTGTAGTGGTGATGTAGGGGTACGCGTGGTACGGACCGTACCCACGCCCTCAGAGCGTGGGCACGGTCCGTACCACCATTGTAGTGGTGATGTAGGGGTACACGTGGTACGGACCGTACCCACGCTCTGAGGGCATGGGTACGGTCCGTACCACCATTGTAGTGGTGATGTAGGGGTACGCGTGGTATGGACCGTACCCACGCCCTCAGAGCATGGGTACGGTCCGTACCACCATTGTAGTGGTGACATAGCGGTACACATGGTACGGACCGTACCTACGCTCTGAGGGTGTGGGTACGGTCCGTACCACCAATGCAGTGGTGATGTAGGGATACGCGTGGTACGGACCGTACCCATGCCCTCAGAGCGTGGGTACGGTCCGTACCATGCGTATCCCTACATCACCACTACAATGGTGGTACGGACCGTACCCACACCCTCAGAGCGTGGGTATGGTCCGTACCACGCGTACCCCTACGTCACCACTACAATGGTGGTACGGACTGTACCCACACTCTGAGGGCGTGGGTACGGTCCGTACCATGCGTACACCTACGTCACCACTACAATGGTGGTATGGACCGCACCCACGCTCTGAGGGCATGGGTACGGTCCGTACGGCCATTGTAGTGGTGACGGGTATGCGTACACGTCCACTTCTGTTGTTGCGGTACGCAGGGATTGGTGGACACGCCCCCGAAGTAACCAGACCCTGGAGGTAATGTATGTCCTCCATATTTTATGTTTTAATTTGTGTAGGGGGTATGTTTCATGCCCCTCACCCCCCCTTGACCCATGGGTGTTGTTCTCACCTTCTGCAGCGTGTGCGTTGGGTTCGGTGCACCAGGTCGTAGGCTAGGAGGGCCGGGATGACACGTAGGATGGGGTCCATGGCTGTCCATCGCGTACCGGTGCTCCTTAATCGCGTCGTCCTCAATTTCCCGGGAGTTTTTGGCTGCAGTAAAAAATGAGCCATGCGGAGTGATGTAGGCACGAATCGTACTTGCTGGTCTGTAAAACGCTGCCTGACTCCGTACGGACGTCACGTACGCGATGTCCCGGATCAGAATTGTGGGTATTTTTTAGCCGCACATAGTTTTTTACGATTCGTACGGAAATGGTATTTCTGTACGAATCGTACTTGCTGGTTTTTAAGGTGGATTTCCCGGGTACGAGTCGTACGGAGAATACGCTCCGTACGACCATTCGTACCCGGGTTTTACAGGATTGGAATCGGCACCTAAATGTAACTTTCTCCCAGCAAAATGAAAGACTGCCTAAGAAAACATGGATAATGTAAAAAGAAATGTCAGTTCCAAAAATTTAATTAATTTGGGACCATACCTGCCTCCAAAAATTATATACCGTTGGGCAGAGGAGTAACATATGTAATAAATCTGCATTCGGAGAAGAACATGTCCAACAAGTATCTGGTGCATTCGTAAATCTTTTGCCTAAGACACTCGGCGTGAATAACAGTCTATTATAAATAAAGAATAACGTTTGTACTATGTTAGCTGCTCTAGAGGATTTACGTATCATAACCCATATATTGTTCCATAAAGATACTGGCCAGGATAGTACTAAATCCCTTTCCCAAGCCTCCTCTGTTTTGGATTTCTGTTTGGGTCTACCTATATTCCGTAAGTAACTGTAAACAATGGAGGCTTTAGGGATGGTTTTCAGCAAAGTGTAAAGATGTGAGGGGGGTCTGGATGTAGTAGAAACAGTAGGAGTGGCAGATATCTGGGTGTAATTATCCATCACTACTTTCTTAAGTAAATTATATTTATGAATAAATGTGGGCGGTAAACTAAATGATTGACTGAGTGAAGGAAAGGATAGGAAATCTGAGTTAGAGAATAACTGATGAATCCAAATTAAACCTTTTCGTCGCCAGCTTTTCCAAGAGAATGGCTTATTATGGATAGTCAGGGTTTTGTTATGCCAAATTGTTGAATTAAGAAAGGAATGAACGGTAATAGGTGTGGAAGCAAGAGTAGTTTCCAAGAGTTTAGAGGTCAGCTTAATTATGAGAGTGGATACAATCTGTGGTTTGTGTGAGAAAGAAAGATAATAAGAAAAAGAGAAGGGGGATAAGAAAAGACGCTCAATTGTAGTCCATAGAGGACAGTCATCTGTGGAGCTAAGTAACCAAAGTGAAGCTTGACGTAAAAGAAATGCTTTGTGATATGCCTGGAAATCAGAAAAAGTTGACCCCCCTTCTGTTTTAGGTCGTGTCAATCTAAGTAGCGACATTCAGGGTTTCTTTTTGTTCCATAAGAAGGAAGATAGGGTTGAATTAATCTTCTTAAAGAATTTAATGGGGATAGATACCGGGATATTAGAGATGGTATATAATATTATAGGCGACAGCATAATTTTTATAGTGTCTAGGCGGCCCCACCATGATAAGTAGAGAGGATGCCATTTAGTAGTTAGATCCGAAATTTTTTGTATGCATTTATTCATACATAAAGCTACTGTATCAGAAATTGAGGATGTGACATGTAGACCTAAGTATTTAATGCGAATAAAGCCTAGAGACGTGGCTAGGTTACATTTGCGCAAAAATTAATATTCATTAAAATGCAAAAGTAGATAGACAAGATGCTCCAGGGAACGAAAGGGGAACAGCCACTTAGAGTCCCAAAATCCTCTGTTGCACAGAGCAACTGAAGATAAATGCAAGAACAAAAGATCCTTCCCGAGCAAGAGAAATTCAGTGTCAAAATGAGAATAACAATTAAGTGAAAATAGAGTCCAATCCATGGATATAGAGATGTTCTTCTTTATTATCTTGGTTGTTAAGATCTCCCTTCATAGCATTTGCATCATATATCACAAACAGACCAAGGATGTTTGCAGCCAACGCGTGTTTCGTCTAAGGGCAAGTAGCCCAAACGACTTCCTCAGGGTATAAAAGATGTATAATTTTCTTAATAGCGTGTGGTACAAAAGGTCGTCGTCATAGATAGCAAAAATAATTCAGTCATGATTCAGCAACAGTGATGTTTAAAACCGAAACAAATATCTCTAGTATGACTTCAGGAGTATATCCCAGTCAGTGTATGTAGTCAGCAAAACAGTAAAAAGTCTGGTGAAGGAGAGTACTCCGATATGTTTTTAAAGTCGAGTGCGAGTAAAGCATTTAATGTGGTTAGGACTCCAAGTAAAGTTGGAAGCACTAAAATCCGATTTAAACGTGAATTTATTTAAGGGTAAAATTTCACACTTATCTTCGTTCAATTTGTATCCAGAAATAAGAGAGTAAGCTTGTACCTCCACCAAAAAGGCAGGAATCGAGTCATTTGGGTTTGATATAAAAAGCAAAATGTCATCGGCATGAGCCGCAATTTTAACATGGGAATTGGCAGTTAGAAAGCCTTGTAAATTTGGGTTATGGCGTAGTTTAGAAAGAAAAGGTTCCAATGCCAGGTTGAAAAGGAAAGGGGAAAGAGGGCAGCCTTGGCGTACGCCTCTCTGTAAATCAAAAAATGTGGAGACCAACCCATTGGCGCAGACCGCCGCCCGAGAATTAGAATAAAGAAGAGAAATCAGGGATATAAATTTAGGGCCAAAGCCAAACCAATGAAGTGTATGGAACAAATAAGTCCACTCAACTCTATCAGACGCCTTTTCGGCATCTAATGCTATCGCCGCTAGGGAGTAATTTAGACGAGGGGACTTAGATAAAACATTAAAAAGGAGCCTTGTATTATCGGTAATGAATCTACCTTTAACGAATCCAGATTGCTCTTTTCCTAACAGATCAGGTAAGTAGGAGTCTAATCGAATGGCCAACGCTTTAGCAAAAAGTTTATAGTCGATATTGACCAAGGATATGGGCCTATAGTTGATACAATGTTTATAATCTCGGCCAGGCTTAGGGATGAGACATATATGTGCTTCAGAGAAGGAGCCTGAGGAGCTACCCAGCGTGGTGAAAGAAGTAAGTAGGGAGTGTAGTATAAGCAATAGAAGTTTAGAGAAATTTTGGTAAAATTCTACAGTAAAACCATCTGGTCCCGGGGCTTTGTCTTTTTTAAGATGTTGCAAAGCTGTTAATAATTCTTGATAGGTTAAATCAAGCTCTAAGGAGGAAAAATCAAGTATACTAAGTGGGGATTTCTGGATGGTGGAAAAAAAATGAGAAAGAGAAGTAGTAGAAGGTTGTGATTCAGAAGTATATAATGATTCGTAAAAAAGGGAAAACTCATTCAAAATCTCAGCATCCTTAAATTTTAAAACTGATTGATCATCATAAATAGATTCGATATTTAACTTATTGTGTTTAACTTTTAAATAGTTGGTTAGTGTTTTCCCAGCTTTATTCTTACCCCCGTAATATTTCACACTGGATTTTAACAAATATAGTGAGGCGTCTTCCGTTGACTTTTTATTAATTGTAATTTGGCATTTATGAGGGCTGTAAGACAATCTTTCGAAGGTGAAGTGTAATAAGTATGTTTCAAATGCGTAATGTCCTGAAGGAGATCTTTAGTGAACTTACGGGAGATTCTCCGTTTCGAGGCAACAAATCCTATTATGAAATCCCGTGCCGAGGCCTTGAATGCATCCCATACTGTGGCATGTGGCATAGAAGGGGTTTGATTTAATTCAAAGAACTTATTAGAAAATGCAACAAAGGAAGCGGTAAATTGCGGATCCAAAAGGAGGGTATTATTACAATGCCACCTTCTAGAACCCGTGACCGGAGGAAAGATGTCGAGGCCAATTGAAACTGGGGCGTGATCTGACAGTAAAATAGGGCCAATTTCAGCACTTGTAAGAGTTTGTGAGATATTGTGTGAGACAAATATATAATCAATTCTTGACTGAGTGTGATGGGAAGAGGAATAAAAAGTATACTCTCTGGTAGTCGGATTGCAAAGACGCCAGGCATCCAGATGTTTATGTTGGGAGATAGCCTGCACAAAGGCCTTGTGTGTTTTGTTAGGTACATAGGACATTTTTTCAATTTCTGTCAAGAAACGGATCAAAAATTTGATTGCAATCACCAGCTAAAATAAAATTGTCTTGTATACATTGCGTAATTTGTTTAGCCAAAGTGGGTCAAAAAGAGGGTACACCACCTGTAGGGGCAGAAACATTTAAAAGAGAGACAGGAACCCCCTTCAAGGATAGTTTGACATTCACCCATCTGCCATCCGTATCAGACTCTTGGGATATAAGTGAAAACGAGAGGGATTTACGACATAGTACTATTACTCCATTTTGTCTCCCGTCCCCTGGGGAAAAGAAAATCCCCCCTACCCATCCTCTTTTTAACTTTAATGACTCAGGGGCCGAAAGATGAGTTTCCTGTGAAAAAACAATAATAGCATCCTATTTAGCTAAGTGAGTTAAGACTCTCTGCCTCTTGATGGGAGAGTGTAAACCCTTAACGTTCCATGTAATCAACTTTAGTGACATTAGTAATAATATATAAAGTGAACCAAAATTGTCAAAAGCAAATCCAATTCATGAAAATGACTATAAGAAGTATGGAAAAAGGAGAAGAAATTGAAAAGAATAGATGCAGTATTGGAGTGAGATAAGGTAAAGATATAAAGAAACCTGAAGAGAAACCAAGAGAAAAAGACATGAAAAAAGAGAGGAAGAGACCAAGTAGATAAGCAATAAGAGGATGAAAGGTTAAGAAAAATAACAATTGTGATGACCGTAATATCAACAAAAGTGAAAAGATAAAAAGGAATGAAAAAACCGAAGACACCATCAGAGGAGAAAATACGAATCGATATAGGAAAACAAAAAACAAAAAAGACTACAACCAACAAATCAACAATAAGACAAAAAGGTAACATACCTACGAAAGAAATACTCAAAAATACACAAGAGGGGGGGTGAAACCACTTGGAGAGGGCCACAAGTCCGGGAGCAGCCAAACGGAGGATCACTGAGACACCACGATAAGGGATTATAGAATCTGTGAAGGCGACAAGTAAAAGAATTAAAGTTAAATGAGAAAAAAGAAGATTTGAACAAACAATTAATCAAATATTTAACAAAAACAGCATCAGGGAGGGTGAACAAATTTAGGCGGGAAACAGAACTCTGTAGAAGCAGTAAGTATAACGAAAGAAAAATCTATGTAGAGTCTAGTCTCAAAGATCAGGATATCAGAAGAGAAACAACAAAAACTGATGAACCTGTGAAAATAAAATTGTTATCATGTGATAGAAGAGGTCGAGGGTCCAGAAAAGTCCATGTCAGTCGTTCAGCAAGAATTAATGAAGCTTTGTAGCCTTGCCGGATCTTCATACGTCGTAGTTCTATTATTATACGTAACCTTAAAAAGACAAGGATGGAAAAGGCCATAACGAGCTCCCATTGAACGCAAATAAGCTCTCATGCCAAGGAAGGCTTTGCATCTACTTGCAGTAGCTTTAGCATAGTCCTGCGCAAAAAATAAAGATGAACCTGACCATGTAAGTCTTGGGGAAGCTTAAGCCGCAGAAAGAACCTTCAGCAAATCAGTGTACTCCAAGGAATATAAAATGACTCCTCTTGGTCTTTGTGAAGAAGAAACATGAGATGGAGGACGTCCTAGCCTATGAGCTCTTTGGATGTTGAGTAAAGTTCCATCAGGCAGATGAAGAAGCTTAGGAAGAAAAGATTTGAAAAAGGTGATTGGGTCAGATCCTTCAAGACCTTCTCCCAGGCCATAAATGCGTAGGTTGTTCCGTCTATTACGGTTTTCAAGATCCTCAACCTGCTTCTGAAGCGTGCATACCTGGGAATTGAGTTGAGAAACTATGGTGCAAGATTCTTTTAAGGAAGTAACAGTGTTCTCAACCGCGGAGACCCGCATGTCCATTTGAGACCAATTATCTGTGAGAGTTTGCAGCTTATTGTTAGTTTCTTCCATAAAGGGTCGGAGGGCTCTTATCTCCTCAAGTAAAAACTCCATAGAAACAGGTGATGCTGATTTAGGCGGTGAGGGAGGGTCTTTTTTAAGGCGTTTAGAAATTGATTTCCCAGGGGCGCCAGAGGGAGGATCCATAATTGTCTCAGGGCTCTGAAATGAAGATGGTAGAGAATCTTCAAACTTGGCGAATACTGTAAAAACAAATTAGTTTTTTATGAAGATGTGATGCTTGGAAGAGGGAGGGCGGGTCGCTCTTATTCTGCCCATAAAAAATAAATAAATACATTTCCTCCAAAGAACTTCCAAGAGATGTAGGAGGGTACTTCCAGAGGAAAGGTGTTGAAATTCGCAGGATGACCTCTCAAACACAAAGATCACAAAATCCTCATCAATAGTATCATCAGCATTAAATTATCCTGAAGTGCTCAAAATGCCAAACGGCGCCACAGTTCTGTGGAACAACAAGCGCAAGGAGCTATTAACACAGGGAATCAAGTCTCAGTCCGCCATATGAGGAATAGGTTGATGTAGTTACTGGTAGACCTGAGTGAATCACTCAAAATGGTTGCCAAACCTCGGCACCTCAGACCATGCAGAAAACACATAAGAGCGTTGTGCAGCATCAGACTCAGCTCCAAAAGGAGAAAATAAGCTTAGGACAAGGGTGAAATAGTCCTGGGAGAATCAGGAAATATTCAGTGAAACATATGGGTGCAATTTGAAGAGAAACGCGATCGCGGTAAATTTTCATAATGGCGGCTGCGAGATAATGCGACCGATGTGAGACAAAGTTATTCAAAATAAAAGTACCTGCTGCAGTTTCCAAGATGCGCCAGAGATATCATCCTTATCCACCAGTCTTCAGAAGTGTAGGTCCGTCATTGTGTCGCCGCAAATCGGGTCGGAAGCACGGCAACTCCGGAGTCCGCCAGAGAGCTTCACTCGCGGACCGCCGACTCCATTGGGCGTCATGCCACGCCCCCGCCTTTCACACTCTTGATGAATGTGACTCTCGCTTCTTCATTCGTCTGACTTATGTTGTCTATGTATATGATTTGTAAAGTGCGACTGTTACTCCGAGGAGTGTCCTGGCGCTAGTGTAGAGTTGCAAACAGCAGGAAAAAAGGAAGGCCAGGCCTTGGGACAGGAAAAGAGGTCCTACATTTACTTTCGAAACACAGGTGTCTCCTTGAGTGTCAATGGAAGTTTATTACGGAGAGAAGGCCCAGGAAGGAGAGGGATCTGGCCCTTGACCACGCCTCCCTTATTCGCGGAACTTTGGCAAGACAAAGATTTCCAGAACCGAGATTTCTCTGGGGGGTATAGAACTTAATTCTATTTTGTAGATAGCCCGGCTGGTTCCGTGGAGAGCATTCTGGGTAACGAGCAAAGTCTTAAAATGATCCTCTTCCTTAGAGAAAACCACTTCAGACTCTGAAGAAGACGAGTAGCACTGTAATTACAGTGGAGCCCGAAGATAGTACACTCCTCCGCGTTCTGGACCATGCAGCCGACCAATCAGATATTGGGCAGGCCTATATAAAGTCAGTTCCCGTAGTCAAGACAGGGTGTTATCAGGGCTTGTATCACTTGTTGCCGAGCAGCAAAGTACAGGAGATGCAGGAACTTCCTAAGGATGCAAAGTATGGCAAAGCAAGTGCCCACCACCAAATTAACTTGGGTCTGAAATAACAGTTGTCCATCAAATTTAAAACCCAGTTTTTTTACCACCAAGTTTTGAGATAGCGGAAGGGGCATCCGATGGCCAAAAGGACTGCCACAGTATCTCTGCCTCAACACCGAAGAAGAGGAAGTTGATTCATGGACAGCCACCTAAACATCACTGTGAGACAGACACACATTTTATCACTTGGAATATCCTAGTTATTGTTCCAGGAGAAATTCAGTTGGGTTTCACCAGTGTTAGAAATGGGTCTCTCTAGTCGGCAGATGTAGGTACCTTTGTCCAAATAGGGACCCTTGCTTCTAGTCAAGGGAAAGGGGAGACACTCCTAAAATAACCCCTGTTCACCCCCTTTGTAGCTTGGCATGAGCAGAAAGGCTAATCTCAGAGGCAGTGTGTAAAGCCTTTGTGAACATCTACAGAAATACAGTGAAGAAACTACAAATGGACACCACACCAGTTTAGAAAAATAAGTAATCTTTATCTAAACCAAAACAAGACCAAACGAGAAAAATCCACAATACAGTTATCAAGATATCCTTAAAAATAGATAATTCAACCAAATAAATCATGTAGCAACAAATAACTCCACCAGGAGTTATAACAATTTCGTGACAGATAAGAATCCCAAAGTACGACGCTAACCGCGAGGTGTGTGGTGTCAGGCCCACAAAGAACAGTACCTTGAAAACAATGAAAACAAAGAGGGTTCACAGCGTCGGGGATGTGATGCTTCGTTAACGCCGAGTGGTGTCGGTGATGGAGCGGGTAGTACAAAATGTTGTATACCCCTCATTTCTGCATGTTCATATTAATCCGAATAATCTATTAATTGTAAAATATGAATCTGTTTGAAGTGATATCTAATCAACCGTACTAACAAGAGAAATACACGTGGGATTTTCATTTGCATGGCTAAACTAATTTGTATACTAATATATGTACGCATATGAATGCTAGGAAAATAGAATTTTGCATGATATATGTTGCTTTTGTGACGTAATTGTAAGTCGCACCAGATGACATCACTGGGTGAATATAAATGCCTTGAATGTTGCTATTATGCTAGATAATTACATACACATAGGGGAATTAGTGAGGGTTTAACATTTTATTAGCTATTTCCATGTTTTAATTAAGTTTTGTGTTTGTTTGCTTAAGTTGACCGATTGGGCCTTCGTAAAGATGGCTGACTTTTGACATGACGGCTCTAGTCACCGTTCCACAAGGTTTCGGGTGATGTGCGCCTGCGCAACCACAAGCAACAGTGGCCTTGTCCTGACCCCATGCAAGATGTACCAACCAGGGTCGTACTGGAAGAGTTGCCAAGACTATTAAACAAAGGACTGTCTTTAAAACCGGAACCAGCAAGTGCGATGACCTAACCAAATAGACTATGTGAGAACTTAACCAAACGACCCCAAACCTACCAATCAGGATTGCCTAAAACTGATTCTTGTTACATTTTGACATTGAAATCATTATAAAAGATGGTAGAATAGTGAGCTGACAGACTCTTGTGCGAACTGATGTCTTGCTGATTTTCCCGGACGTTATGCTGATGGAGAGGACGGTGACACTGCTGGACAGCTGTTTCCCTGAATCTTTGAAAGATTGAATTATTGCCTGATTTTGATGAATTAAAGCTTTCCTCGACTTGATTGACTTAGAGGACGACTAATAGCCAGATTAGGTAAATATGATGTTCTGTGGTTTGACTAATGACTTATCAAAATTTTGCAATTAATTAGATAAACGAAGTCTTGAATATTAAGCAAATGTGTTGGGTTTTTTATTGAAGTAATTAGATTAGGATTGAGTATAAGATAAAAGAATTGAGTCACCAACTACCCAAATTCAACTAACTGATCCATTGATTAAATGGAGGGAATATTTTGAGATTTAGAGTTCTTATAAAGATATTCAATATGTGTTCATGTAAATAAGGTTCTTTAGGTGAAAAGGTATTCCTCTCATGTCAGCGTTTGGAAATCTTATTCCTCCCGTAGTAGAGCAGATCAATATAGTGTAAGTGTTGGTGTTATGAGCCCCACCAATGAATGCATTGAGTAAATGTGTTAGTATGATATTTGGTCTGTGCTGAAGGGAGAACTTGACCTTTTCCACGCTGCATCATCGGTTCCTTACGACCCCAGGAGAGGTGAAGCCTTGGTTCCTTACTGCGGAGCAGGGGAGGTGGGACGTTGGTTTCTTACTGTGTCGGGGAGGTGACGAGGGCAGCAAGTGTAGGTTCCTTACATCGGTGCAATGTTTATGGATTTAGGAGTCACCCACGTCAAGGGTCGGCTCCGCGTTGATGAAGCACCACATCAGTGAGGTCAGGGCTGTGGTGCTAGTCAGGATGGTGCATCATGGACGTCATGAGTGGTGTCCTCGGCTCAGGTGCAGGCAGCGGCCTTGGTGATGGCTTTGGAGTCGATGCGGTATGGCGGCAACAGGCATCGGGCCTGCGGCGCATGACGGGGCGGTGCATCGTGCTCCCTACAAGCAGTGCCCCCTGCTTCAGTAAAAGATACGGCATCGCTCACTGGCATCTGTGTTGCAATTTCCTTCTGAGGCAGCAGAAACAGCAGTTCCAGGTGCAGAGAAACAGAAGGGGTGAATTAATTGTGTCCCTGAGACTTCAGAACAGGAGGCATGTTCAGTTTCAAGCCCTTGGAGATCTTCTTTCAAGCAGGGGCACAGCAAACAGCACAGTCTTTTCTCCGTTCCTTGGCAGCAAGCAGCCACAGCAGGCCAATCCCAGACAGCAAAACAGCACTGGGGCAGTATTCCTCCTCAGCTTCTCCAGCTCTCCTCCTTGGCAAAGGTTTCCTCTTGATTCACAGAAATGATGTAAAAGTCTGGGGTCTGTTCCACTCTTTTTATACACCAAAATATGTTCTCTGAAGGCAGGAAGGAAGTCTGTACCTAGCCAAAACCAGTTCTGTCCTCACTGGTGCAGCTTCCTGGCAGGAGGTGGAGACAGCATTGTTGAAGGCAGACCAGGCCCATTCAGGCTGAAAGAAAATCTCTTCCCCCTACTCTAAATGCAGCCAAGGTCTATTCAGCCCATCCCTGACTCATCAGACTTATGGAGACGCTGCCCCTCTCCAGCCCCTGTCATCCAAAAGCCAGACATGCAATACACAAACCTAGCAGAGGCACACTGGATTGTTAGGCAAGACAAATCCTGCTTTCTAAAAGTGGTATTTTCAAACACAGAATGTAAAAATCAACCTCACTAAAAGATGCATCTTAACATTCTGAGTTCAGGCATACTAAACTTTATTTTTTGGTTCCTTGTTCCCGTGGCCGGTTAAGATGTTGTAAACAAACGACCCATTCTGTCCTATAGGATCAGTGACCTGCAATAGTGGAAAACGAAATTGGCAGTATTTCACTATCAGGACATGCCACACACATCAGGGCATGTCCTACCTTTCACAGACAATGCACCCTGCCCACAGGGGTACCTTGGGCCTACCTGAGGGATGACTAATATGTAGAAAATGGATGGTTTAGGGACTGGAAAGTAGGTGCACTTGCCAAGTCGACATGGCAGTCCAGACTGCATACAGGCTCTGCAATGGCAGGCCAGAGTTACATCTTACAGGCTGCTTCTGTGGGTAGCACATACAGTGCTGCAGGCCACTAGCAGCATTTGATTTACAGGCCCTGGACACACACAATGCACTGTACTAGGGTATCACAAGAAAATCAAATATGCCAATCATGGAATCTCTTATCCATTACAGCAATTTACAAAGGGACCACTTGCACTTTGGCACTGAACAGAGGTGGCAAAGTGCCCAAAGCATCTAGACCAGCAAAACGGAGTCAAACACACAGCAAAAACACAGGAGGCAACAGCAAAAAATGGAAGGGAGACCCACCCCAATGGTGCCAGGTCTAACAACCCACATATGACACAATTATTTCCCCTAAAGATTCTGCCAGGGTAGCCAATGGAGTGAGATAAACATTAAATAAAGTCGGACTCAGGGCTGAGCCTTGTGGCACTCCAATCCTTAGTTTACGGGAGTTGGCAGAAAAAGGGTGACACCACTTTTCTTGTCCTCTCTCCTCCAGAAAAGATGTGTGTCACTGCTAGGCCTGTCCCCTAATTCCCACAGAATGGAGACGGGCTAAAAGGATATGGTGAGAGATTGTATCAAAAGCTGCCAATAGATCTAATAGAACCAGCAGCGCCCTATCACCCCATTCCAAACTAAGTTAGATGGAATCGACTACCTCCAACAGAGCTGACTCAGTACTGTAGTTAGAGCGAAAACCTGATTGGCTGGCATGTAGCAAGTTATTGCTTTCTAAGTAAGAAGATATCTGTTGATTGACATGTTTCTTCAGCACTTTTGAAAAGGCTGGGAGGAGAGAGATTGGTCTGTAATTGGTCGGAGTTCTTTTAGGAGCGGTACGATTTTCGCCTGTTTTAATTTATTGGTATTAAGTAACTGATTCACCAGCGGGTTAATAACCTCTGCCCCAAGGATAAAATAAAGGAGGGACACGGGTCCGAAGGGGAGCCTGATTTGAGGCGACTTAGTGCGAGAAGAGAGTCTTCCATTGGGATGGGAGGAAAGGAATCTAAGAAGCTTGCTTTTGCGTATAGTTATGGAGGCAGAAGGAATAAAATCTGGACAGCTCTCTCCCTCATTCATCTTTTCCTTGCAGTCTACTCCCTCTGTGCTATAGCCCAAGAAGCAACTTTTCATGAAGAAAAGCGCGAGTTGTTCACACCATTTCTAGGAAGAGGAGTTATGATTAGTACCTACTTCCGGAGAAGTGAAGGACTTAACAATTCTAAAACATTCCCTGGAGTGGTTTCCTGCATTTAAAATTTTGGCTTTGAAGTATAATTTGTTTGCTAATTTGATTTCTTTATAGTACTTCCCTATTGCTTCTCTGTATTCTGCTTTAGCTTTTTGGCAGTAAGTTGTCCTTTATTGCCTCTCTTTACTTTTAAAATCCAGTTTTAATATTTTGAGCAACTGGATATACCAAGGGATGGATGGTTTAATGTGCCGCTGCTGAGTCCTTCTTTCTGGAGCTAACCTTGGATAGCGGACTCAATCCAACTATCTATCCGGCTAACATCCTCATCCATATTGCCAGAAAGAGAGGGTTTTCCCTCTTCTAGTGTACTACAGAGAGCTTCCGGTTGAATTTTATGAAAGGCTCTTATGGTATGGGATGAGTTGTCCTTTTTTACAGGGGGGGGGCTCTGAGCTTTGCCCATTTGAACCTGAGCATGTAGTAGTCCTACCAGACCACAGGGATGGGAGTATTAACATCAAGAGGTCAAGAAGTGAAAATTTGGTCTAGGGTATGACCGGCGAGGGGGGCAAAGATGGATTGGGCAAGGCCCATAGCAGCCAAATTCTCCAGATGCACAGAACTTTTTCTCGCATTTGCACATTCCATGTGTAGGTTAAAATCTCCCAGCAGGAGCAATGCGCATATCCGAGAGTTAGAGGGGTCAAAGTATCAAATAGTGAAGATAAAAACCCTCCAGTAGGGCCAGGAGGCCTGTAGATAAGTTCCCCAGATATAGGTTGCTTGGATGAGAGGGAGAGATTAAAGCCTATGATCTCTGCATCTTCTAATTCCATTGGGGGGAAGTGGGCCAAAGTGTAGCATTCCTTATAGATAATTGCAATTCCTCCCCCTCTACCCTTATCTCAATGTTTCCTCACAATTTTAAAGCCTTTTGTGACTGCAGCCAGATGTCAGGGCCAAGTTTCTGTTATAAACAAAGCATTGAGATACTCATCACATAGTAGGTCATGTACATTGTCTGCATGTTTTAGAAGAGAGTGAGAGTTGATCAAGGCTGCTACAAAAGAGGGACCCTGCCCTAGTGGATCAATAGTCGATTATTTTCCAAGGATTAGTGCAAAAATCATAAGATGTACACTTATTCTCTACAAGACCAAGGGTGTGGGGGCTAAAGGGTGCACAGGTGTACAGTGAAATTTGACATGGCGAATCACTCCTTACTTCTGAAAAACCTCAAGGAGAAAATTAAGCTCAGTGGTGTAGTCCGTGGCTGTTTCTCATCAAAGGTTTTCCAAGAATAATTTTGAGTTCTCTTCCACTTATGACTGTAACCCCATGCCTCCTTTCCAAACCATTCTAATGACTCCACATTTTTTACACTCAGTTATCGAACACATAGAATTCCTGATCCACATTCTAGATCAAATCCAAAAATGTATGACATTTCACCATCTTAAGCTAAACCTGCTCAAAGCAGAAATCATCTTGACCTTCTCCCCAACAGTTACATTCTTCTTCAAACATGGTGCACTACTATCACAGTACTAACTGAAGCTGGCATATTGTGAAATATATTACATTTTTCTACTTTCTTCTAAAAAAGAATATCAAGCTACAATCACACATCATTGCCAAAAGGGGGATACATTCTAGCTCAAACATCTCAGTGGTATTAAACTGCTCACCCTGTATCTTGATTTCAAACAATTATGCTCATACTCTCGAGACAAGACTATACTTCCCTACTCACAGGGGTTCCTAGTCTGCTCATATGTTCCCTCAAAGCAGCCGTACAAGCAGTGGCAAAGCTGTGCACTGGCTCAAAAGGGTATGACTACATCTAACTTATTCTGATCTCTCTACGGTGTCTTTCTACAGAGGCTAGGACAATCTTTGAATTAGCATGGATCACTGTATTATATGGATCATTTGTCAACAGCTTTTGATACTGTAAACGATAAGATCCTGCTGCCTCGATTAATAGTCTTGTTGGCAAAAAAGATGCTTTGAAAGGGCTTGACAGTTTTCCTAAAAGAAGAATTATTACATTTACTATGAATTCATTTATTACTCTACAAAAGTACTCCCCCAGGGCGCTTTAGTTTCCCAACTCCTTTATACCTTGTGCATGACCACTGTGCCCTCAGCCTGGTCGCCCCCACACCTCCCGCCTGCTCCTCACCTGCTGGGCCTCCTGCTGCCGCCTGCTGCCTGAGCCACCACAGGGCCGCCGAGCGCCGCCCCAGCCGCCACCGAGCCCCCAGGTTCCCGCCGCTTCCCACGAGACCCCGCCCCCCCGCCCGCCGATTGGATCCTGCGCTCCCCGCCTCCCCGCACACCCTCCCTCCCGGCTCCCCTCTTAAGGGGACCCTCTCCTCTGCCCCAGGTGTGACCACTGTGCCCTCGGCCTGGTCGCCCCCACACCTCCCGCCTGCTCCTCACCTGCTGGGCCTCCTGCTGCCGCCTGCCGCCTGAGCCACCACAGGGCCGCCGAGCGCCGCCCCAGCCGCCACCGAGCCCCCAGGCTCCCGCCGTTTCCCACGAGACCCCGCCCCCCCGCCCGCTGATTGGATCCCGCGCTCCCCGCCTCCCCGCAGACCCTCCCTCCCGGCTCCCCTCTTAAGGGGACCCTCTCCTCTGCCCCAGGTGTGACCACTGTGCCCTCGGCCTGGTCGCCCGCACACCTCCCGCCTGCTCCTCACCTGCTGGGCCTCCTGCTGCCACCTGCCGCCTGAGCCACCACAGGGCCGCCGAGCGCCACCCCAGCCGCCACCCTGCTCCCCTCTTATGACGCCCCCAGAGCGACCGCGCAGCGGACGCGCGCAGCGGGAGCACCGATTGAGCGCCGAAGGTGCGCCAAAGGTAAGCCCGTCTGCGCCTGGACCGCGCCCAGCGCCAGAACCCCTGGCCCCCGCAGAGGCCACCCCACCCACCGGACTTACGATGCCGCCACCCTCAACGCACTCAACACCGGCCGAACCCCCGGGTGCTACCGAGCCACTCCGAGATGCACCCACGGACCCTTCAGCTGCCTCACCTGCAAGTTCACCTGCATCCGGACCTGCCCCACACCAGCACCCGCCAAGCCGAACACCAGCAGCAACCACCTCAAGTGCATCCTGCTCAACACCCGCTCCGTCCACAGACACGCTGTTCAACTCTGGAACCTCCTCGACACCACAGCTCCTGACGTTGCCTTCCTCACGGAAACCTGGATGAACGACTCCTCAGCGCCCGACATCGCCATCGCCATCCCAGAGGGCTACAAGATCATCCGGAGAGACCGCGACAACCAGACTGGAGGAGGCATCGCCATCATCCACAGGGACACCATCCGTATCTCGACCAACGCCGACAACACCCTGACAACCGCCGAACACCTGCACTTCCAGATCCACACCGACCCCAAGACCACCCTCAGAGGCACCCTGATCTACCGACCCCCGGGACCACGCACTCAATTCAGCGAAGACATCGCCGAATTCATCAGCCCGCACGCCCTCCCCTCTGCCGACTACATCCTCCTCGGGGACATCAACTTCCACCTGGAGAACAACAACGACCGCAACACCACCACCCTGCTTGACAACCTTGCCAACCTCGGACTCAAGCAGCTGGTGACCACCCCCACCCACCTCGCCGGACACACACTCAACGCCGTCTTCTCGTCCAGCAAAGACATCTCCTTCAGCCACGCCACTGGACTCCACTGGACGGACCACAGCTGCATCCACTTCACCTTCAAAAGAACCACGGTCCACCACCACCAGCAACAGGCTGCACGAAGGAGCTGGAACAAGATCACAGCCGAACAACTCACCGCATCCCTGAGCCAGCACCCTCCCACCAGCTCACCGAACCCCAGCCAAGCCGCCGACAACCTCACGAAATGGATCTCCACCTGCGCGGACGAGCTCGCCCCTCTGAGGACCCCACCCAGCAGACCCGGAAGCAAGAAGGCCCCGTGGTTCACCGACGAACTCAAGAGCTCCAAGAAGAACTGCCGAGCCCTCGAGAAAGCCTGGAGAAGAGACCCAACGCCGGACAACATGACTACCCTCAAGCTCGCCACCCGAATGCACCATCAACTGATCCACGCCACCAAGAAAACAGCATTCAAGGACCGGCTGGACAACAACGCACACAACAGCAAGGAACTCTTCAACATCGTCAGAGAGCTCTCCAACCCCAACGCCGGAACCAACGACATCACCCCATCGCAAGACCTCTGCAACTCCCTCGCCTCCTACTTCCACAATAAGATCGCTGACATACACAACAGCTTCAGAACACAACCAACGCTCCCCACGACCAAACCAACGCCCCCCACCACCACCCTCAACGCCTGGACACCGATCAACCTCGAAGACACCATCCACACGATGAACTCTATCCACTCCGGATCCCCAACCGACCCCTGCCCTCACCACATCTTCAACAAGGCCGACGCTGTCATCGCACCCCACCTGCGGGACATCATCAACACCTCCCTCGACACCGCCACCTTCCCTGAGAGCTGGAAGCACGCCGAACTCAGCGCTCTACTAAAGAAACCAACGGCGGACCCCACCGAACTCAAGAACTACCGCCCCATCTCGCTCCTCCCGTTTCCAGCCAAAGTCATCGAGAAGACCATCAACAAGCAACTGGCAGCCTTCCTCGAGACGACTGGCTCCCTCGACCCTTCCCAGTCAGGCTTCCGGGCCAACCACAGCACCGAGACCGCCCTCATCGCTGCCACCGACGACATCCGAACCCTGCTGGACAACGGAGAAACAGCGGCCCTCATCCTCCTGGACCTCTCCGCGGCATTCGACACTGTCTGCCACCGCACCCTAGTGCAGCGCCTCAGCAACATCGGGATCGAGGAGAAGGCACTGGAATGGATCATCTCCTTCCTCACCGGAAGGACACAGAGAGTCCGCCTGCCCCCGTTCAGATCAGAAGCCACGGAAGTCATCTGCGGCGTCCCTCAGGGCTCCCCGCTCAGCCCCACCCTCTTCAATGTCTACATGAGCCCCCTTGCGGCCATCGCACGCCAACACAACCTGAACATCATCTCCTACGCCGATGACACCCAGCTGATCCTCTCCCTGACCAACGACCCCGCCACCGCCAGAGCCAACCTACACGAAGGGATGAAAAACGTGGCCGAGTGGATGACGACCAGCCGCCTGAAACTGAACACAGACAAGACGGAAGTCCTCATCCTGGGCTCCTCACCCTCCGCCTGGGACGACTCCTGGTGGCCCCCCGCCCTGGGCAACGCACCCAAACCGACAGACCACGCACGCAACCTGGGCTTCATCCTGGACTCCTCCCTCTCCATGACCAGACAAGTCAACGCCGTCTCCTCGTCCTGTTTCAACATCCTGCGCATGCTATGTAAGATCTTCCGGTGGATCCCCACCGAGACCAGGAAAACGGTCACCCAGGCCCTCGTCACCAGTCGACTGGACTACGGCAACGCCCTCTACGCCGGTACCACCGCCAAGCTCCAGAAGAGACTCCAGCGGATCCAGAACGCCTCGGCGAGACTCATCCTCGACTTCCCCAGACGAACTCACATCTCCAGACACCTGAGAGACCTGCACTGGCTCCCGATCAACAAAAGAATCACCTTCCGGCTCCTCACCCACGCACACAAAGCCCTACACAACCAAGGCCCGACCTACCTCAACAGCCGCCTCAACTTCTACGCTCCCAAACGCCACCTCCGCTCGACCAGTCACGCCCTCGCAGCCGTCCCCCGCATCCACAGAGCGACAACAGGAGGAAGATCCTTCTCCCACCTGGCCGCCAAGACTTGGAACGCCCTCCCCACCGACCTACGCCTGACCCAAGACCACCTCTCCTTCAGGAAGAAGCTCAAGACCTGGTTGTTCGAGCAGTAGCGGACCCCCCCCCCAAGCGCCTTGAGACCCTCCGGGTGAGTAGTGCGCTTTATAAATGCCTATGATTGATTGATTGATTGATTGATGATCCCCTTGCCTAACCTTTACACATTTATAGCTTTAATTGTTTCATGGTCATGGACAACACACCAGATGGTTTTCACAATCAGAGAGAATGTTGATCAGTTTGCTTCCAATTCACATTACAGCTTTACTATGGTAGAAAATGAGATGTGTTTTAATCAACTTGAGCTAAAAGGGGATGAGAATGAAAACATATTGCCATTTAGATCCTCTACTTTTTGGGACTTCGCTTTCTGGTCCCAGGCCCTGGGTGATTAACTGATATCTGTTCTGCAAAGAACCAAAGGAGTCAAATGTGATATGCAACTTACAATGAATAATTATACCATGCAGTTGTTTGTTTCTCAATATTTCTATTGTGTATATTAAAATGAATCCCTGATTTTGTTCTAATTTTCACATCAAATAGCATAAATGGTTTAATTTCTTTCTAGAATTGATTACCCTGCCCAGGTGTCCAATATGTTCAGTGTAAACATTGCAGTAAGTGCAAACGTCTACTACCAGGCTGATTATGGGCCTAAGAAGGTACAATCATATTTCTCCAACCCCGACTTCTTTACACTGGTAGCCAGAGAGATAACAAATTCTTTTCAAACCGCTTTCTTGTAATGGTATTATATATGTTCAGAGGTATAACCCCTTGGCTCATTGCTTTCATTAGTCTACCAATTACCGTTCTCTCAGATCTGTTGCAAATTCCCACAGGTAAGCATACCATACCTGGTGAAACGTCCTACTCTGTGACTTTCGCTTCCAAATGGAATTCCGTTTCTATCTGATCAAAAGCAGACCTTAACATTTAGAAAGGTTTTAAAAACATAGCAATTTCCTCTTAAGCAAGTTTGGGGTTTCCTCTAAGCATGATATAGAGATTTTTGGATAATGTGTTCTTACAGTGCCAAGATACCTTTTCATGAATGCCATGCTTTACAAAAACAAACACATAACATTAAAAAAATCAGTCATAAGGCACACCATTCTGGTACTTCAAACTATCTCTTCCAGAAACTGGTACTCTCAGGAGGTCAGCCTCACCTTCAGTTCATCTCAACATTCCAACCATAAAGAAAGCAACAACCTTAAAGCAGTCTTTTTCTGGAAGTGTTCCAAGGTGTGAAACTCAATCCTACTGGTAATTAGGAGACAGCTGTCCAATAAGAGAGCTGAAGAGTCTGTTGATTCAGCATCACTTTCATCCATTAATGGCCTATGATGCGGTCCAGCATTGACCTAATCCAAATTTCCCCATGATCTTCACTACATGTTTTTTTATAAATATTCCTGTCCTTTTTTAGCCATTTTTCTCCTTCTTTGTACATTTTATACTACTGGATACTGTCTGTCGTGTTTAATGCTCAACCATGTGTCAACTATACAACTTTATTTTATGTCTCTCTATTTCCTTCCTAAAACCATTTTGCTGCTATGTATAGCACATGCACCTACTTGATCCTGACCACTCTATACAGAAATGAATACAAATGGAAGTTAATTCATTTTAACTGCCACTTGAGAAGATAGGTGTGGGTGCTACTCATTGATGTTTGACAACTATCTGTTTTACATGTAGTGAATGAGAGCATCAATCTCCTGATTGGTCCACATTCACAAACAAAGGCTGCTATTGAAAGGTTTAGGACTCAGAGGAGATTTGTTGAACTATATTCTATCTCCCACATCATCTAGTGATCACAGTATTGGACCTCAGAGGTAATACAATTCCACAGCATTGACATTAGGGTGTACCATTTGCCATGGGCAAACATTAAGAAAAGGAGCAAACACTACCTGACGGCTCTATTGTCTTCTCATAAGCTGACAAAATTGACAAGCAAGCATTTACAGTCCCAATATCAGCCATATCCAACCATCTCTTCTCAGAGAGCTCATCTCACAATGATTAGAAAGAATTATGTAGGACAGCTCAGTACCATTTTTGTGTCCAGAATATTTCTAACAGGGACCGAAGGATTCTGTTCTGGTATTTTACAGGTTTATGTCTTTCTTTCAAGTGTCTCTGGTAAAATATTTTATATTAGCATGCTCAAGAATCCAGGATACCAAGGGTGATGCTGGTGATGTAGGGGAAGAGATGGCAGCCAAACAGGTATTACAGGTGCAGAGGGTCACTGCATCCCCCGTTTTCACTGCTCTTGGCATGGAGGCCTCACCTTCTGCTTTGCTCTTCCCCTGCTTTTTTTCTACATTTATTGTACCCTGTTAATATTGTCACCTTTGCTGCCTGTGCATGATTGTTAACTGAAATTAGGTTTCATGACCAGCTACCACACCAATACTTCCCTACCAAGGGAATAGTGTTTGGTTTATATGTTTGAGTTCCATGTGTAAGCGTTTATTAAAAAAACTTCGGAAAAAATAAGGGTGGCTGTTTGACTACAGGAATAGCTCTGGTGTACCATAGACCAGACAATCAAAATATGAGGGAGAGGAGATTCAGACCCCTAATATGCAGCTACTACTAGTCTATTGCATGTGTTTGGCAGTAATGGAATATTTATAGAGGCTGGGCCCTGGTCAGGCACTTTCGCAGTGCTTGAAATTCTCCTAGCATAGTTCTCTCCTGGAATAGAGTTGTAAACAATTTGTAGATTTCTCACTATCCCTTTGATGTATGCTAGTCAGTATATATTTTCAATTCTCGACATAAATGAGAGAATTTATAAAGAGGTCACCTCCACCAGTTTTTGCAAGTCCAGAATCAAGGCTCGAAAAATCTCCAACAAGTGACTTTCACAGGGCACATAGTGTCCTGATGACTCACTTACAACTCTTCACTCAAATAGCAACAGCTTAGCTGGACATCATCCATGGGTCTCCACAAGTTCAAAATTCTTACTCGATAGTGATTAGCAAAGTGTGTGGAATAGTCTCATGGTATAATACATTACTATTTCATGTCATTTTTATCTTTCTCAATCCCACTTGATCATTCTCTTGTGTGTTCTCCCTGTACCTGTTGTTATTTTCCTGACATTATATTTAATTTATTACTGCCCATCTCCTTCTGCCTGGTTTCCATCTTTCGTTTCCTTCATCATATGTGATATTGTCTACAAAACTTTGTATCCTCTGGTCACAGGATAGTTTCCAAATTGTGACTGAGACCTCTTGCCTCTAACTTAACAACCCAGTTCTCTACACCCAAAATACAATGTTATTAATCCTATGGACATTATATTAAAGGAAATTAAAAGACAATTCTGGTGAAATTACCTTTATTCTAATCAGACATTTTATATGCAGTATAAATAGTAATGGAAAAATATGTATTTTAAGGTTGAGCTTCCTTCTAGCTGAGGGAAATAATTCTGTCTTTTCTGAGGATCCGAATTCTTTAAATACATGATTAAGGTAAATACATAGAACTATGCTGCTCAATACTCAAGGTGAGATTGTTTCTGTATTTTGCATCTGTTGAGCATCCAAGTGACCACTGCTTCCTTCACCTTGCACAGCAACCCTCTGTCACGTCAATTTTTTAACAACACTTCTCTCTCACTTTGCGTCCCTCACCTTTGACTCAAGTTTAGATTGCTTCCCTATGCTTCCATCCATTAAACATCCAAGTTAAAAATCCAGGTTGCCTTAACAGTAACCTTCAGTTAGATCAGTTTTGACATATTTCTTCCACTAGACTTATTGCAAGCATCCTCCCATCACCTTTTGATGTTTGATATACTGCCCTAAATGGGCAAAGTATGCCCAGACGTGAGTCCCCTGCTCACTGTGCCAATTGAGCCAAGCTACTACCAATTAAAAAACCCCACTCAGGGTAAAACCGGTCTTTGGTTGGTGGCATTCCAGTTCAGAGAGGACCTGACTTTGCAGTTCAGGCTGGGGTGTTCCTATTGGAGCAGAGACAAGACTGATTTGCATATGGCTGCGTCTAATCTGAGGTGACTTGGTGGGAAAAAAACAATGGGTTGGAATTCTGCCCTGAGCAATTGCCAGTGGTTATACTTATTGCAAGCATCCTCCCATTACCTTTTGTGTGTTTGATGTGCTGGCCTAATGGCTATGGGTAAACCAGACATGGGTTCCATTCACACTGTGCCACTGCAACCAAGCTACACACAAGTGAAAGCCCCAATCAGGACGAAACCAATCTTGGGTTGCTGTGTTCAGGTTTGGAAAGGAGCTTACTTAGCAGCTCAGGTTGAACTGTTCCTATTGGAACTGAGTCAAGACAAATTTGCATATGGCTTGGTCTAATCTGAGGTAGCCTAGTGGGCAAAGGAATAAAGGTTGCAATGCTAGCCCGAGCAATTGCCAGTGGGTGAACTTATTGCAAACATCCTCGGATGAACTTTTGTGTGTTTGAAGAACTTGCCTAAGTGGCCAATGGTATGCCCAGACATGGATCCTAGCTCACTGTGCCACTGGAATCAAGCTACAACTGTTTGAAGAGCCCCAATCAGGGTAAAAAATTATCTTGGGTTTGTATTCTTAATAAATCTATCAATCAGTGTGTGTTAAGCGCCGCTATTCACCCATGAGAATCTCAAGGCAAGGTGCTAAGGGGGAAGGGGGGGGGGTTGCAGGTCTGAATGGGTGCTGTGGTTCATTCAAAGAGCCAGGTCTTGAGGTCCTTTCTGAATTGCGTCAGAGACAGGAAGAACCTGAGGTGGAGAGGCATGGCACGGATGCATGGCTCTGGTACAGAGAGGACCTGGCTTGGCATTTTGGCTGGATTGTTCCTATTGGAGCAGGGTCAAGACTGATTTGCATATGGCTGGATCTAATCTGAGGTGGTATGGTGGGCAAAAGGACTGTTGCAGGGATTATACTTGGAAAAAGAACTATGCATTGGACCACAGGATATCAGAATGTAGGAACTGAGTAACCATGCACAATATCAGTACCTATGGGCTCAAATCAGACCAACTCATAGTGCCTTACCTTCCCAGAGTAACAGGTAAACTGGCAACCCAGAACACAACTCTCTAGTCCTCAGGGGAACTGTAGAAACAGATCTTCACCTTTTGTTTTCTCACTAATGTGTGTCCATTATAAACAAAAGAAAGACACAAGGAAAGTTTACAATATTTATTGAAACTATTGTGCTCTATCCTGAAGCAACTATGCTACAATTAGAAAACATATACAACCAAGCAAAATAATCAGCATTATGAGCAAAATGTATACAATGAAATGACCTACCATTGTGAATGATATATCTGCCTAAGCCTATCCTCACTGCTTGAGCACAGTAATATATGTTATCTCTGGGATTAGAACCGGAACCCAAAGTTGGCATTTGTAATTAGTTGGTCTGTATCTCAGATTGCGCCAGGCTGGTGTGCCCGTTCAAGGACCCATCCCTTTCTTGGTTTATATGATAAGAAGTGCCATGTTAGAAAACAGCTGCTGCACCTCTGTGTTATGTCTAAATGTTAGAATATTTTGCTGACCGACTACAGAAAAACAGGGCACGATGTTGTTCGACCTTGTACGTAATGTTCAGACTGAATCCCAGGAAGAAGTACTGAATAATAAAAACATGTGCAACGTATTTCTAAAATAATGTTGTGGAACAAAAAACAAATGTCTTATGTGTAACTGTGTAAAGCAAAGTAGCCTACAATTTGCAGTTGGTTAAAATAAGGGAGAACCAAGTAGGCGCTAAATTGAACTTACTACAGAACGATGGGTTGAAATGCTACCCCAGTCAGTTGTTAGACTTATTGAAAGCATCCTCCCATCAGTTTTGTGTGTTTGGTATTTGATTCTGTCCTTTCTAGTGAAAAGTATTTTCGCTTACAAAAATGGCCATTCAATGGCTGCCTTTTCTCAGCAATAGCAATAACAATCCTAGCTACATAGAATCTAATGCTAAGGAACCACTTTAAGGGCAAGTAATAAAGGATATCTGGGGTCACATTAGCGGTGAAGTGTCACTGCAAGCTAGCTTCTTTTATGTGTGAATAAACCAGAAATGTCTTCTTTTGATTGCAAAATTTTTTATTCCTCCTCCGTTGCAACTGGTTCCCAGAGCTTGGTAGATAAAATACATTGCCTGATTTGGACTGTTTAAGTGAATGTATAGGCAAAGTGATGAAGCCACTATATAATGAAATTAAGGCTTGTCTTCTGAGAGTGTGACATGTCTTAATTTTTTAGAGATGAACAGTCTTGGGGCCATATGTACTAAACAATTTTGCAGTCATAAACACTTTAATGTGGAGTTTGCTACTACAAAGAAAGCACATTGCCTAAAACTGAAATGTGACTAGACACATAATTGCACTTTGAAAAAGGTGTATTTTGGGCATCCCTTCCAAATTGTGATTCAGTACCATATAAATCAATGTTTTGTTACCACACTTCCAGTCATAAATCACTGAAAAGTTATTGTCACAAATTTTGGGTGATTACGTATTCGCAAAAGGGAAGGAGTGAATTGGGGTGCAAGTTTTAGGGGGAGTAGACACTGATGCAGAGAACCACTGTCATCTCTCAGTGAAACCTCTGAAAAAGGAAAGCATTTTTCTTAAAAGCAGCCCGATTTCCTTTAATTAAATTAGGCTACTTCAAGTAAAATAAAGTTCCTTCGGATGGTGTTTTGCTGACCCTTGAAGGGCACCAGCCCTATAATCGCGACTTACCAGTGTAACTCGCAATTCGCAACCTTCCTTATGAATATTCATTAGTTAGATTGGACTTTCACCCAGTCCAGACCAGAATTTTATGAACTGATCTATTAGAACATGGGTCAGCTCCCAAACTGAGAAGACTTTTTTCAACCAGTATCTTGACACACCTGCTCCTTATTTCCCTAATAAAGTCAATCCCTAATAAAAAAGAATTGTCATGATCTGTTGATTCCTATTTCTTTTTAGGTTTGCTGAAGACCTTGGGTCTTGGCACTGATTATCCCAATAAGGTCTATCTTTCTATTTAAGTTTTAAATTCTGTCAATGTTGCTTATTATAATATGCTTTTTCACATTTACTTGTCTACCAATGAACATTACTTCCCTGCATTGGCCCCCAATGTTCTTAATGTGACCATATTACATGTAGTTTATACATGATCAAACTTGAATGGATTAACAAAGTTTTTAGCTAAACATTTGACCAGTTTCTATGGGAACCAATGCAGGGTTTTAAGTGAGATACATTTTTACCATATTTCGAAAAAGAATGATAATTTAAATTATTGATAGGCAAGTTAGGGTGGTCTAAGTGTGATAAAGTCATCCAATGCTAAAATAAAAAAAATTAACCTGGAGGGAAGTGGGTAATGTTTCACAGGCTTTTTTGTTTACAACATTCACAAAGGTATATTGAATAGCTGGCAACTTTGCATGGTTCTCCATAGGTTATGCTTTGCAAAAACAATTTTCTACTTTTTATTCGATGCCATTGTGCATAAAATCACTCTGCAAAAGTTAAAGTTGCAGAGAAAAATTCTGCATACATTGTCCAGCCAGGCTGAGTTGAGAAGAGTGAAAACAATTTTCATGTGTGTTGAAAATTGTCCGACAATGCAGAGAGAAACATCACAGAATAGTGCAAGAAATGTCATACTTTTTAGGGCCTGATTTAGAGTTTTGCTTGTCATAAACGGGATGCCTTATTAGAAATGCCATAGGATGTATTACATGTAATAAGACTGGTGGGATATCTGTCATGTGTGTGATGTATTATCCTACCCACTAACCTCTAAATGTAGCCCTAAGTCTTGAGGTATGGGAAAGCTTTATTTCTAGTCTCTGGAGGACCTGTTCACAGACTGCACCTTGCAGTCCGTTTAGTAGTAATATAATAGGACTTTTCACATACTACAAAATGCTATTCACAAACTTACATGCTGTGGCCTGCACCTCTCTTATATTTTCCATGCAGAGTTCTCCTCCCCTGTTGAAGCTGTCTCCAGCTTTACTGCTGAGGTCTGCAGACGGAATGCAAAATTTGTAAAATACAGTTAGAAAGTTAGGTTTACCACTCGCTTGAACCCTAGAGGAGTTAAAGAGAGCACTAGAAAATCAGGAAGAAGCGAAATACATAGAAGGTGACCATGAAAAAGCATTGACAACCCTATTTTTTACTCTACTTGTTACATTCCCAGTCAGAATACAACCAATTATGAACATAGAGGGAATTAATAAAACAGTAAGTTCAGAAAGGCAGAATTGTTATAGCAGTGGGCTACATAACCTAAAATCTCAAATCGGAAGATAAAGAAGAAGAGTATCAAAAGAGGTAAACATAGGGAATCAGGTTTATAAAATCATATTAAGAACCTTGAGATTGCAGTATCACAAAGAATGCTGGACAGCAAAAAGAAGAAGAAGAATTGTGGAACAAGTTCTTACTATCCAGCTGGCAAACTAACAGCAAAAACTTCTGGCAAGTGGTAAATGTGTTGCTATTTGGAAAAGCCAGACAACAAAAGATACTAATTGAGACAGATTCTTGGGAAGCTCATATCTGTGCAATATATGACGAGCCAGTTACAGATGGAGAGAAGGAAAGTCACCCTTCCTAAGCGGAAACCGGGGAGTCCCAAAAGACACAGCAAGTTTCCATAACTTACTGCAGCCAGGTGAACCCAAACGAGTCAGAGAGTTCCATAATAAGCTACCAGAACAATGTAGGTTTAGTGGTCAACATAGATCATTTAGCAAATATACTGAAAAAACTGAAGCCTAAAGAGGCCAAGTGCCTAAACGGTCTCCCCAATGCCCTCTTTAAATGTGATTTAACTGATTGGTCTCACTATCTAGCACCTCCTTTCAACTGCCTCTATCATATCAACTTTATTCCAGACTCATGGAAAGGTAACATCTTTCAACCCATCTACAAGACTGGAAACCCAGCCTCACCAAACAACTATAGGCTCATTGATTTAATTGATGTAGAAGCATAACCATATGTGTCCTGTTTACTACATCGCCTACAAGTATGGGTAAATGAAAAAAACCTTATACCACGAATGCAAACAGGGTTCAGACCAGGCATGGGGATCCTAATGAACTGAGCAGCATTAAACATCCTAGTGGAGAAGGCCAAACTGATTTTAAAAAATTGGCTGTTTGCCTGCTTTGTAGACCTCAAGTGTGCCTTCAATCGGGTGTCCTGTGATTGTTGTTGGTCAAAATTGAAACGGGGTATCTCAAGTGACTTGCTTAGGGCAATCTCAGCACTGTACACAAAAACCTGTGTGCAAATCAAAGTAGGAGATGGTAGCTGGATCACGCACAAAATTGCTTCAATGATTGGCCTCGAACAGAGATGTGTACTTGCCCTAAGTCTGTTTATCTTATATCTAGCAGACCTTGCAGGAGCTCTCCCACAAGAGAACAGACACCCCCCCAATCCTGGCTTCAGAGAAATTAGGATGCCTACAATATACAGATGATATTGTTTTTTTGAGTCAAACGCCAGTTGGCCTACAATGCAGCATGAATGACCTTAAAAAACTACATTGACGATCAATGGTTAGACCTAAACCTAAACAAAACCAAAGTGGTTTGTTTAGTTGATACCAAATTAAGTAATTCACCGGGTTTTTAGAAGGCAAAAAGGTCGATATTTCTACCACATACAAATATTTAGCCATCAACTTGGAGCATCAATTTACTGAAAAATAAACTGAGTTGTCCATCATTTCGCCATCTGCTTACCGTAACGTCAGCACAGCTAATGCTAACGGTGGGCTATGGTACGGAAATCATGCACAGACAGGAAATAACTACACATAATAAGATCCAAATAAAAGTGTGCAAAACTGTGTTTTCCATATCAGAAACAGCCTACCCAGCCCAGGTTCGTCTAGAGTTTGGCTTAAAAAAAATAATTTCAAAGCCTGAGTGCTTTTGTCAAACTGTGCGGGAGACTGCATTCTACGTGAAGTGGCTCCACTAACAATCTGTGCTGGCTTGAAATTGAGGACCAAGGTGCAATAGCCAAAAAGGCTCCTGGGGAGAATACGTAAGCAAGGTAATTGTGGAACTAGGCATGCAAGACGCTTGGGCTATCAGTATGGGAAAATCCAATTTTAACCATCATCCCGATTCCAATCTCATCTAACCGACAAACATTCCTTTGCAAGAAGACAACATGCCTGGACAGTGATCAACGCATATAAAAACTTGAGACCTCTGGAGTATCTTTTAGTCCATTTTTCCCAGGCCTTAGAGCAGCAGTTTATGTTACATTGATTTGGTATCATAGACACCAAAGATCTCATTCCATCTTGGAAAAACCCATTGTAAAACCAAAGTTGATGCCTATACGGATACAAGCAAGAGATGTTAGTAAACATCTTCTGTCTAAGCCCGGTACCTATGGCACAAAGGAAAAGCTGCTGTAACCAATATTTTGAAATCTGCAAATTTGCTCCTATATGCGAGCAGTAATCACTTGGCTAAGAGGCCCCTCAATCTCTCTAACTTACAAGGGATTAAAATTGTTAAAACCGCTTCTAAAAGAATTGGACCAGTGAAGTAGCAAGGTGAGGCTACCTTCAAGAGTGTTCAAATGCACATGTCACCTGCACTTTACGTGAGGTAAAACAACAATATCTCAACTGGTATGATTATTGAGGACAGTTAGAAATGCATGCATAACACATTACATGAAAGGAGAAAGGAAGACGCTGAAAAGTGCACTTGGCATCATATATTTTGAAAACTCAATAAAGTAGGTACAGTTGTAGCAGCACTGTAGGCAAGGAATGTGAAAACAACCAGAATTGAACTTGGTGCTCAATTGTGTATGTGACACAGAAAGTGGCGACGCAAGTGACAATGTGTAATCAGCCAAAACGGCGCAGCGTGCAATTAGTGAACAGATATATACAGTGAGTGTTGGTGGTTCACAGCAGTAATTTACAGGTTTACATGTTTTTAGATGGAGACAGTAATTTGACAGTAATTTGGTTGAACCACAGAGGATAATGCGCTATCAGTTGCGCTGAGGGGTCGACGACGTTTCGATCCTGTGACTTAGGATCATCTTCAGGACCGGGTTGCTGAATTAGAGCGGTGCTGAGGAGGACAAGGTCCCTTGTCCAAGGAAGGCAAGGGAACAATTGCAATGAAGGAATGGTCCGGATTCCAAGGTAGGATATCCTGGATGCATTACACGGTAGAGTATCGTGTAGAAACTGGCTCCATGTCACGGAGGAAACATCGGCTATTGGGAAGGAGAAAATATAAAGCTCCTCCTCGTTGTACCGCGAATCGGTACCGATGGGGGAGGTTTTTGGATATGGAGTAAATCCAAGTAATCACGGGGACGCTGGGATCAGCATCTGTCTGCCACAATTATGTGCACTTTACAACACATTTCAAGAGGAAATCATTTGAAATTGCCTAAAATGATTTCTTAAAAGAATTGGGCCAATGAATGAGCAAGGACAGGCTATTTTTAAGGACGCTATTGTTGTACATGTCACTTGCACTTTACAACCTGGTTAGAGGGGTCCATATTTGCACTAACTAAATTGCACTCTTTAATAAGTAACAAGGGTTTCACACAAATATAAACTGGCCTCTGAAAACAGCAGGAAAGGTGCCAATGGAGCAAACAGGTCCAAATGGCATTTACATTTTTACAGATAATAAGTTCAAATTTTGGGGGACTTTTAATTGCTGATTTCATGTCACGAATAGGTTTTTATGTTTTTCTTTTGCTACCACAAATGAGTGTAGTAGTAATGGTTCTTTCATAACTGTTCAAATTGTGGAGGATTTTTAATTGCTGATTTCATGTCACGAAAAGGCTTTTATGTTTTTCTTTCTCGTCCACAAATGAGTATATTAGTAATGGCTCTTTCATAGCTGTTCAAATTGTGGAAATTTGTAATGGATTAGTTTTTCCTCAGAAAAAGGCTGTTAGGTATTTCTTCTTCTATCTTTAATATAAATGTATGTATTAGAAACGGTTCTATTATAACTGTATACAATGTTGTTTTTTTAACTAGGTGAATAAACTTTACAGAAAGCTACTAGTAGTAACTATATAGTCATTAATTTGGTTTATGTAGATCCACCTCCCGAACTGAGGGAGCTTCAGGGATGCAAGTGTTCACCTAGTAGTAGCTACACACTGGTGAACAGTGAAAAAGAGTAAAGTTACTGCTAGGTGTAGGAGTAAATTCACACACGAGTAATATCTGCTTGTGAATTTTGCTTTGTGAACAGGGCCGTGAATTTATAATGCTACAGTGAGAAATGCTTCCCAGTGACCCTGCAGTGCTGCCTGGGAATCTTGATTTCATGGTGGGCTCACTTTGCTCTTTTCTCTGTCTGGTGCTGGCTGTAGTACCAGCGGGTGATGATGCTGGACAGCTGGGGTTGATGCTCCTCCAGCATCAACTCCAGCTAAAGTAACAGTCAATTCAGGAGAGTGAGAAACACATGGTAAGAGATAATCAAAAGTCAAGCAGAAAGATTGGTGAGGGAGGGAATAAGGTGGGCAGAGAGTGAACCTCGAAAGAGATGATAGAGACAGAGAGAAAAATAGAAGGAGAAAAAGGAAAGAAAGAATAGGATAGGAAGAGAGATATGTAATGGAAAAACAGAAATGGGGAAGTAGTGTAGAGGAAAACAGAGAGAGGGAGTTAAAAAACACAGAGAAAGAAAGCAATACACGTATAATGGTGAGGGGAAGAGAGGGGAGACGAACTCAGATGGGTAGATCAAAATGTCTCTGTCTACTTTTGGTTCCAAGTCCTCTTTTTGAAACAGTCTAAAAGGTATCAACACAGTAAGGTGCTGGGAAGGATCCCAACACCTAGAGGGTTTGAGAGGTAATTATAACTGGAGTATATCCTACCTACGTAGTATACTAATTACAAAAAATACTCCAATTGACCATGCAGTGGTCAGTGGTGCTACTAAACTAGTTGTGCCCGAAGTTGGGGACCAAGGAAAATGAGGGGGAAAAAGGGGAACTCTCTAGTGAAAGGTTGTACCTAACCCAACCATGAATGTGGGGAAAATACTATTTTTGTTTTAATTACCCTCATACACCCTAGTGGTGTCATGCTTCATCATCGGGTCACCCCGACCCCTAAAAGTCAGGGTGGGCTCAACCACAGTGTTGGGAGCTCTTTTGATAGACAAGAGACGAGGGGGTTTACAGATAAAATACCTCAGGCAGATCCCCGGGTTCCCTTTATTCTTGGGTCTGTCTGGGTAATTAAAATGATCTAAAATTGGGTCTTTGTTGGAGTATTATGGTCCTAAGACCCTAGTGCCGATATGTTTCAGTCTGTAGTGGCCGTAAAGGTCCTGGACTTTCTTCAGGGCAAGACTAACCCCCTATGTGAGTGAAATTGAAGGATGGGAGGTCCCTATCCTGTCAGTAAAGTGGGGGCAGAGTAGCTGCTCCTCGTGGTATGTAAAAAGGTTGTGTGTGTCATCTGCCAGACTCCATCTGAAAAGAAAAACAGGGACAAACACCATGTAAAACATCAGAGGCAGAGTTGCTGCTGTGCATACTGCCCCAGTGGGATGTAGTGGAGTCCGCAAAGGTGAGCATGCCTGAAATTATGTGCATACTTCTGTATAGAGGATTTTCCCCTCATTGTGCCACTCAGAATCATATCACTGTAACATATTGGTTTGTATGTGACAGGCATTATGTGAAAGTGGCGAATTTAATCGCATCCTAGCACCATCAGCGTGAACGTCTGACTTCTTAAAAACAGCGTGCACCATGTGAAAGAAATCTCAATTGCACCAGTATGCACGGCAGCAACTCTGCCTGTGATGTTTTACATGGTGTTTGTCCCTGTTTTTCTTTTCAGATGGAGTCTGGCAGATGACACACACAATCTTTTTACATACCACGAGGAGCAGCTACTCTGCCCCCACTTTACTGACAGGATAGGGACCTCCCATCCTTCAATTTCACTCACATAGGGGGTTAGTCTTGCCCTGAAGAAAGTCCAGGACTTTTACGGACACTACGGACTGAAACATGTCGGCACTAGGGTCTTAGGACCATAATACTCCAACAAAGTCCCAATTTTAGATAATTTTAATTACCCAGACAGACCCAAGAATAAAGGGAAACCGGGGCTCTGCCTGAGGTATTTTATCTGTAAACCCCCTCGTCTCTTGTCTATCAAAGGAGCTCCAAATACTGTGGTTGAGCCCACCCTGACTTTTAGGGGTCGGGGTGACCCGATGATGAAGCATGACACCACTAGGGTGTGTGAGGGTAATTAAAACAAAAATAGTTTTCTTCCCCACATTCATGGTTGGGTTAGGTACAACCTTTCACTAGAGAGTGCCCCTTTTTTCCCCTCAATTTCCTTGGTCCCCAACTTCGGGCACAGCTAGTTTACTAGCACCACTGACCACTGCGTGGTCGATTGGAGTATTTGTTGTGATTAATAACAGTCTAAAAGGTGCCTAGATTACCATCTGTTAAGCAAGTGCAATTTTGGACGATGCCAACAAGCAGAAAGCTGACAGCTCAAAGTATCATGAATATCTGTACTTTCAGCTGAGAATGAAGATCGTGGTGCAGTAACATTTCCTGCAGACATTGTATATTTCTCAGAGTAAACCTCTTTCCCGAAATCACTGATACCCACTGTATTAGTAGTTTTCCAAGAAGGAATGCCACATCCGAATTCACAACTAACCTGCCCTAGATAAGTTTGCTTTCGTAAAGTTACATAATAGAATGCACACTTACCGAGAACATCAAATTTATATGTCACATGCAGTCACTAGTGGGTTAATTTTAGTATGTGAATGAAAAAATTATTGTTGCCTGTTTTCTTAACAGATTTGGTTTGCAGATTTATTCATCTTTAAACATTGTTCGAATTTGTTTAAATCTCCCTAGATACAACCTGCTTACATGGAAAATAGTCTATTTTTGTTTTACCATTTTTCAATTTTAAAATATTCAGGCGTCTACATATTATTTTAGTACAGTCCATCCATTTTCCAAGTCTACAGGTTAGCACAACCCCATTTCTTTCATCATGCGTGTAAAATTAATTATTAGAATGTTTAATGTTTGCTGATTTCAGCATTCATAGAGCCAGACAAAGCAGCCTTCAGCGGAATGTGCACAATCTAGCAGAAAAGGAACAAATGATTATCGTTTTACTTCAAAATGAGTTTTCTTTTTGAATAACAAAATGTTCAAGTCATTAATGCAAAACACGTCAGTTTTTGCTCCCAATGACTTCAGTACAAAGTCAGATTTAAAAATCTACAAAGCAGTGCTGATAGGAAGAATTATATACAATGAAATAAGAATCACAATTATCAGAATACTTCGCTGTGAAACAATGCATTTTACCCCCATTCGCATCACATTTAAACATTTTAATAAACTAAAGGGCATATTATCAAGAACGGCATTAAAATTATCGCCGCTTTAGCGACAGGAACTGCCGCTAAATCGGCGATAATGGGCTTGATAATATGCCCTTGAGAATTCCAACAGAAGCCCATGTTCTGGTGTGAACCTGGGCTTCTGTTGGAATTCTCAAGGGCATATTATCAAGCCCATTATCGCCGATTTAGCGGCAGTTCCTGTCGCTAAAGCGGCGATAATTTTTATGCCGTTCTTGATAATATGGCTCTAAATATTTCGGGGCAGATTTATAGGCCTCTTGCGCCACTTTTGTGTCACTTTTAACATGGGAAAAGTGACGCAAAAGTGGCGCAAGGGGCTTGTAAATCTGCCCCTTTGTCTGGGGAACTTTTGCAGTTTGTGTCAATGATTGTTTGTTTTGAAAATATTTACTTTGTCGAGCAACATTAATGGGAAAGCTTTCAATTTTCAGGTACAGTGTGTTATGTGGCGCTGTCTGCCAGACTACCGTAATAAAAAAATATATAATAATTTATAATAAACACTTTGGGGCATATTAATGAAAAAAATCACCCAGTGCAGCAAGTCATCTTGCTGCGTTGCTTGATTGGGAAAGGACAGGAGTGAGCTGTATTTAACATTATGCAGCGCATTCCTGTCTTTTCGCTACACTGGCACAAAATGTGCTGCCTAGCACCAGCTTGGGCATCGTCCATCACGTTTAAGGGTGCTTGCATTGTAAGCTGGATTGTTTTTGTGCAGGAAGGGACACCTCCCTGCACAAAAACAGTATCCTGAGGTATGTTTCTCTGTTTATCTGTGCAGAAAGAAAAAACGCGGAGAAACAAAGATATTTCTGGTTGTTACGCCTCCCATTTTGACGCATTCCTAGGTCTAAGGGTATATATTGCAATGCGCCAAAAACCCATGGGTGGATGTGTGGTGACACCCATGCGCCACCCATGGAATGCCTTCCTGGGGCAAAGTCATGTAACACAGGGATTTGTGCTGTGTTGCATTACTCTAGATTTATTAAGCCACTCAGGGCCATGGAAGGTGGCCTTGCGTGGCTTGCAAAATCTAACTTAAGAGTTGCATCGCTGTTGCGTTCTGTTGCGTGGCGCAAGGGCGGTGCAGCTCTTTGAAAAATATGGCTCTTTGCATCAGTCTTCTTCAGACGTTGCTTTGTGAAGTGTTATTTGCATACTGGATCAGCCCGGAGTTAGCATATACAGAATAAGGCTCAGGGTCTGCAGCACTGCCATTAGCTTTATTACCCATGTCATTCGCAGTAGGGTCAGTCCACGATAGTCATTCAGTGTGTAGGGTGTCATGCACTATGAATAGCAGCATTGTGTCTCTTTCTCCGTGGACCAACCTTATAAATGGCAAAAAGCAATAGACTCTCGTTTTCCTTGGCAGCCCCCATACATGTGCTCCACCAGACTGTAATCTCAAATAAAAAGCCACCAGTACAAGAACTATTCATGGTATATTGTGAATGTTCAGAAATGCGCCTGACATAAACAGTGTGGTCTAAGTATTTTGTTTGTAATTTTGCCCAGGTGTACATTTCTATTATTATATCTCAGGGAGTTATATCTTTATAATGTATGTGGGTCACAAAATTTCTATCAGGTAATATTCAAATAAAAAATTTCTGATGCCATACCAAGCATGCATTGTGTCCCTTATAGGAACAAGGGGAGCATCTCAGGCACTGCCCAGCCACATTCTATGGGGTCCCCCAGAGCCACAGGGGTCAGATTTCTAACCCACTGGTGCAAGGACTTAGTTTATTGCACCAACACAAATTAAACTTCCAGTTGCACTGCAACAGGTATACAACCCCCTATGCAAAACTGTGCAGGTAGTGTTTTCTGTTCATGATTAGTTTAGAGACACAGCAAAACTTCAAAGACTATTTCATTAATGAACAGCACACTCAAAATAGCACTAAGAAACACCAAATGAATCTTCAAAATGTTTATTTCTAAAACCCAAGTCTAGTGCATAAAATATGAACTGTAACCACAAAGAATCCGAAGTTAAATACAGCAGTGCATGCCATGGCCAGAGAAAACAATATGGCACATTCATAACATAGGTAGCAAGTTCCTAGCATCTGAAGACCCTATAGTTACTTCTAAGCACTACTCCAAAATGTAACTGAAGCAGAAAATAGCAAGACTATAAATTGAGTTTCCTGAGATGGCTCTTCCAGCGTGATTTTTCAATACGAAATAGCTTTTTAGCTATTCTCTATTATAGCCCTTGCCCAGGAATGATAAGCTGTACCGGGCTGAAGGACACCTCTCTGCGCATCTCTTGGAGCACCAGAGCAAAGTAGTGTGATTTCTGGCATGATAGTTTCATTACAAAGCTTTTTCAAACTATGGCCAAATACATGGGTTTTTATGGCACCCGATAGTCAATTTCTATCTGATGTTTAGAAGTTTTGAGACACTGAGGGGCAGATTTACAAGCCCAGTGCACCACTTTTGCGCCGCCGTTGCGTCACTTTTGTGACGCAGCGGCGGTGCAAAGCTAGCGCAGATTTACAACGTGACGCATCTAGGGAGATGCGTCACGTTGTAAAGCCCTGCGCCACATTAAACTTGCGTCAGGTTTAATGTACGGAGGGTGGGAGTTACGGCGGAAAAAGCCTCGGAAAAGGGACGCAGTGAAATCTACAAGATTTCATGCAGTGACTTTTCCGACACTGGTGCGTCAAATCCTTACGCCTGCTTCAAGCAGGCGTAAGGCATGACGCACCATGTTAGGGATAGGGCAGGTTGGAACAGTGCTGGAGTTGTGTCGCGCTTGCGACACAACTTCAGCACTGTGCCAACCTTACGCCGGCAGATGCGTCACGCATCTGCTTGTCCTTGCGCCACGATGCACCGCATTGTCAATGTGGCGCATCTGCGGTGGCGCAAGTGCAAACTTGCGTGATGCATCTTCCCTGGCGCATCCCTGCTGATTTGCAGGGATGCGCCAGGGAACATAAATCTGCCCCAGAATTTCCAACAGGACAATATAAGTATGGTGATAATAAATGCATCATCTTGAGCCATATGTTGACATATTAGCCTCCAGTCTAATCATCCATATTAACATGGCACCAACCATAACATAAATAACAAAAATATGCCAGCCTAGATCAGAGGCAGACATGATGCTAACACTTCTGCTCGTTTCTAAACCTCCCACTTTTTAATAGAAAGAGATAAAAGAGTCTGCAGGCAAGCACACCATAAAAAAGAAGCGATTTAAAGGGTTCATCACAGTGTTGATGACACCCCTACACAGTGAAACTCCATACCTATTCAGAATAAAATAAGTCACAGCCTATTGCTAACACTTTTAATGTAAAAGAATAAAGCATACATTCTAAAATCATGTGTGGTCTAATTATTGGGATTATCTTGAAAATCTGACATGGATTGGTTCTCCTTTCAACTACGCCAGACAAAGAAACCATTAAATGTATGAAGGTGCCCCTGCTATGCAATCTGAGAAGAAATGTTCTTGTCCTTGCCTAATACTTTGCGACCGAAGAGAAGATTTTATATAACTCTTTTAGGGCACTAACTTTCATTGGTCTGTGCTTCCACTCCCTGTTTAAGGCTGCTGCCTCCTGTTTAAGCAGAGAAGAAAAATATTTTTGGTTCAACTGAAACCCCTTGATTGTTGAGCATGGGGTGTGGGGGAAGTTACTGGTCCAGGAAAGTTGAGCACCACCACAAGAGATTTACGTACAACATTCAATTGCTCATGAATTATACTATGAGGTTTCATCTACAATAAGATGAATGTGTGAGGAGACGCACACCTATATAAACCTGTTAGCTAACTATTCAATTTAAAGACAAGGGTGCTGCAGTGTGACACTTGCTGTCTGACCAAGTGTTTATATTAGAAACAAAAGAAACACACAACCAACGAGGTCATGAACACTGCGCACTGTTCCTATAGGGGAACAACCCTTCATAGGGTGTACATCCAATAACACCCAATTCTTTCATAAAATTGAAACGCAAAATTATACTTCAAACATAATTCTTTAGTGCAAATCGCATATTAGGTCATGTATAACAATCCCATGTAAATTCGCTATTATTTTGTACATACATAAATGATGTAATCATGACATAATATAATCACATAATAATGGCATCAGAAACAATTTGGCATTGATGGTTGAAACTTTGACATTTTTGAAGTCATGCCCTGATGCGTCCCTTCTTCAGGGAAAACCGTACGAAAGAGTAAATATTGATAGTCTTCTGCAAGGTGTTGAGCCTGAAGTTCCTTAAAAGCGCTGCTATGTAAGTAATCGGGTAGATGAAAAACAGCTTGCCAACATCAAATGTTTCTGAATATAGAGGAGATTGAAGTCAAACGCTACGCCATTGCTTCTGACAAGGGTTCCAGAAGACTATCAATATTTACTCTTTCGTATGGTTGCCCCTGAAGAAGGAAATAGGTCAAAAGCAAATTTGTCTTTGTGCTATAGAGGACAAAGGCATTTCAGAAGCATCCTTTTCAAGAAATGGTTTACCAGTATCTGAAATAAAAACATCTTTTTCCAAACTAGAAAGTTTGCAAAAAGTTTTTGATTCAACTATGATTATAGTGAAGTTTTAAAAAAAACTGTTGTCCATTAACGCATAGTCACGTTAATGTTAATGTAGAGAGAAATTCTTCACCTTTAGTTTTACTATAGCTAGAGGAGCCCTAAATCTGAAAATTAGTTAACTTTGGTTGCCGTCTTTGCTTTGTGGCACATGAATATTTTATTTCTAGGCAGGCAGGAGTTCTAGTAATTAACGCGTTCAATGAGTTTTTTATCCTTCTTTCCCATGTGAAGAAATGTTTTATTTTCTTTATGATTATCGTGGAATAATCATTTTAATGAGTAGCACATTCAAGAGACACCAGCCGTGTGCAGACTAGTCCATGTATCTTATCTTGTGATAGACAGTGTAAGTTTGAAGGACACAGAGTGACACTTGTATTGTGAGAAACCTTGAGAATGAATTGAGTATGCAATTATATCATTTTGCTTTAACCTGATTGGACAGCCATTTCAGAACTGCATGTATTTTGGTAAAATGTTAGTGTTTGTGTGCCTTTAGATCAGGCCAGAATAGAGCAGAACAGATCATGAGATTTTGGAGTGCTCTCTCAGAAGGAGGACTGATGGTTTCTCTCAGTTTCCCTCACGTTGCTTAGAGTTGAGGTAACAGGTTCAATACAAGTGTTGCAGTATCAGCTCACCTTCAAAAAGAACCTGCCTGTTGGCCAGCTCACATAGTGCTACTATCACCTTGGCACTGGTAGGCCAGCTCCCTTCAGTACAGGCCATCTGACACTTCTTTTTTCATGTTGCCGACTGCCAAGCAAGACACACTTGTTGCAAATTTGAAAAATACAAAAATCTACCACCCCCCAAAAACAGGGCAAAGACTCGCAGCACACCAAGGAATTTTCTTTTTTTTAAACAATGATATCGTCGCTCAATCAATGCTGCATTTTCACTAAACATATTCACATCCGCTCATCATAAGTAAATTCAGTGAAAATTCCTGGCCAACATGGTTGGGATTTTTAAATTGGGCCACTGGCCACTGCGGGCTTGGGGGAGTTTAACCACCTCAAACACTAGGCTGTAAATGGATTTGTGATTCTCTTAAGATTCATACTATTCTCCTTAGTTTTACAACACCCCAATTTTTCACATTGATTCGAATTTCTTACTTAATGCTCCTATTTTCTTTCATTATATTTGAGCATCTTTACTTCAAACATTTAACGTTTAATATTACACCTCATACTTTTAAATACAATGCACTCTGTCTTATGGGAATGTAAGGCCAACTTAGGGGTGACGTTAATATTTAAAAAGCGGGTTATTTGACACCTCAAATTTGCGGTTTAAACATGCACAACCAGGTTACCAGTGGCAGAGCTACAGTCATGTTTACACTACCACTACAGTGGATGGCACAGTAAGTGTTGTGGTCCACTTGTGAAAGTTAACTTAAGGGCCCTGGTACACAGTGTTCTAGGTAAGGTGTATATGCCAATCAGGGATATGCCAATGTCATCATGTTCAAAGGGGATCACAGACACTTTACCACTAGATAGCAGAGGTAAAGAGCACAGCGTTCTACAGCTAAAAAGCAAATGTGGGGTGGTACTACCCAACAGATGTTCCTTTTCAACAGTAACATCAACGACAATGAGATTTTAAAAGCAGTCTCATCTGTTTTCTGTTATAGTGAATGTTTAAACATATATTTCTCCCAGAACTCTTCAAAAAGATTGGATCATTACAAAGGAATGTACCTTTGCATTGTCAAGCAGCATATCTTACTTAAAACAAAAACACTTCGATAGTGATTGTCTGAAATCTGTTCAAATTTTCACTCCATATCTATCATTTCAAACAAGCACTGCCAAAGTTAATATGTCCTGCTTATGAGTGAATCCTTCCTTGAATGGTGAGTTTGCACGTGCATGGTAGTGTGGATGTATGAGTGAGTGAAGGCAAAAATGTGTCAGTGGATGAAGTAATATATCTCTGAGTGCAAGGGTGGCTTGCAGAGTTAATAGTTGATGAGTGATTGAATGCATTACAACATGAATTACTGTGTGTGTGTGGATCAGAGCATCATTTATCTTATCAGACCTACATTTATCCAACTGTTCTGTGATACCACACACACAAACTAATCAATCAATGAAGATCGGTTTTCTGGTAAGAACCAGAGCTATTTGCTTTGCCAGAGTTTTTGAAGTTTCTTAAACATTTCAAGATGCTGTAGGTAGCCTACATCTAAGTAATTGTGCGGATGGTTTTCCTGGCTTAATGGCTCTAAGTGAAAACATCTAATCTTTAGAACTGGATTTGCCAACCAACCAAATAATTCATTCAGGATTCCAGGAGTGCCATCATGATCAGTTCAGAAAAATATTGAAATAAGAATAAAGTTTTATGCTTCTTAAGGCATAAGAAAAAAGAGGCAGCCTTTCCAGTAGGAGAATCAATAAGGAATGTTTACTTGACAGACTCTGTCAGTTAAGTATTAGTGTTTTTTCTCCTAAGTGTAATGTAAAGATAGTGAATTAAACTCATCAAGATATTATAGAAAGAAAGTCCACTGGTTCAGTTGTGAATACGCATGCTGGAAGAGACAAATAGAGATCAAAACATCCTGAACAAAAACCAAAGTGAACTGTTAGAAGACTAAGTGCCTTCGTATGAAGTGTCATCACAACAGTATAGAGAGTCCTAAGAAATGAATAGAATATAGAAGCAGGCTTGATAATGGCAACACACCAAATTTACTGGAGGGTCGTTTAGGAACAAATGATGTTTGTGCAAGGAATCATCAATTAATTGATGTAAAACAACCCCCAAGTAAGGGGCTGAAATGGGAACATGAAGTCAGGATGCCCAAAAAGTGAATCATATGTGAGGAGACTCATGAAATAGTCAGAGTATGTTTGTCCACATAATTATGATGCCTAGTTAGTACATAACCCCTTGAAACAAGGAGCATACAAGAGGCTGTGGTAGCTGACTCTACGTGAAGTTTGGCATACATGGAAAACAGGACATGTTCCTCTGGCGTAAGCAAACTTCCATTCCAGAGCTTGAAGATAGCTGTAATGGAAGTTCAAGAAGGTTAGCCCCAGTGAACTTGAAATTCAAAGAAGAGACAAACTAGGGATCGGTTAGAGGCCAATCAATTCATGTCAAAAAACACCATAATCGTAGGAAAAGAAATCTCAAGATTCCATCACAGCCAATCAAAGAAACATGTCTTCCAAAATCATGCTTGTGACAAGCCACAACATTTTGCAGATACAGAGATAGGAGAAGATGCAACATGGTAATATTCCAAAGAAAAATAATATCTTGATATTTATTATTGGAGAGCGGTGCAGACAACATCCCAAAGAGCAATATCCAAAATACATTTTGGAGAATGGACAAGGACACCCTGGTTTGACTCCATAAACTATGGCTATGATTTGCAACCTTTTAACATCACCTAGCCATAACAGGACACAGTCATCATGGCCCTTCTTCCCCACAGAGAAAATGGAAGCAGTGACCATTAGGGACTTAAATGTTTGGAAAAAGGCATATAATTTAAATGAGTAGTTGAGAATTACATCACCCGATATCCAAAAGTGTGAACTATATGTTATTCAGAAGGATGAAGACATTCAGAATGCAGCCAGCACCCACCCCCAGGAAGTTCATAGATGGAAGAAGAACCAGACAAAATGAGGAGTCTTGAAACAGAGTGGGAGGTGCTGAACAACATCCTCCCTACCACTTCCTTCGAGACCGGTCACACACTTGTGAAATAGCAGTCACTACAGGAGGCAGAACAATGAGTTTTTCCTACAACTGAATCCCCACTGGGCACTATACTGTACCTGATTTGTCTAGTTTATCAACATAATATTGTGCCACCTACACAGTTTGTAGCTCAAATGTAATCTTAGTACTGAGGTAATAGATTTGACAATATAACATCCAAAGACAATTGTGTAAAAACGTGATGAAAGGGTATCACCCTGTAATGTCACAACACTGTGGGGCAGATATTACAAGACAATGGCACGGTGCGGAGCCACAAGCTCTTTAGCTACGCCAAGCTGTGTCATTGTCTAAGTGCAGGAATGTGCCGTATTCACAAGAATACAGTGCATTCCTGTACTCACTGCTGCGCCAGTGCACAAACAGCAGCAGTGCCCCAATGCAGGCACCCTTGCAGCATGGTTGCAGGGATGATTGTTGTTGTGCAGGAAGGGACACCGGAGCGTCGCAAAAAGTGATGCTCTGGTGATGCATGGGCTTTGTAGACGAGGCCTTGAGTGCCTGGCCAGATGTGTTGAATCATTTAGTGCAACACTTCTTCCTTAGCTCCGATACAAAGAGAAATTGGAGTATTTAACTTAGTCTGAGTTATGTGTCCCTTTTGATAATTAGCACAGTGCTCTGTGGGAATACTGTGAACAATTCACATATTCTCCTTTCCGTTGAAAAGTACAGTATCCTCCTGGGGCTTTGGGAATCTATGAGATGCAGCACAAATAATTTGTGGGTAACATGAGAGTGCCATTAGGTAAAAAGGTCTTGATGGAGGTTTGAACAGAGTGAAGAACTGCGTGTATATCACAATATCTACAGTGGAGGATATCATTCTTGAGATTGTTTTGCTGGATCCTAAGGTAACAACTTTGGTGATGCCCAGCCTAGTGTCCACTCAGGTAGGTCCTATGTGATCAGACCCTATGGACAACTGCAGAGAAGGAGGAGTTTCAGGAAGCTGGCAAAGCCTGCCCTGTCACAACTGGGTGGCCGGGTGGTGCCTGCTCCAGATGGAGGTGACCCTAAGCATTCATCCTCTGTTGGTGTTAGACACTAGGGTTTGTCACTATGAGCTCTTGAAAGGACAGGCAGCAGTGGACCCTTGCCTGGAGGCCCCCTCAGAAGTCCTGGTTTGCCTGACAAAGGTACAGATATTAGAGTGGATCCTCATGCAGGGGCAGGTGAAAGGTAACAGTATAATCCCACAAAGGGACCTGTCACATTTCTCTGAGGCATCTTTAGTATCGCTAGTTGGCCTCCAGCTTCACTACTTGGAGGCCGAGGAGTTGCATGAAATGTGTGGGTGTTGGGTGAGGCTGGCCAAAGGCCCAGGTACTCTTCAAATTGACCTGGTGGGCTTGAGAAAACATGGGTGGAAGACATGGTCCCTGTCCTCTAGAAGGTCAGGTGGGTCAGGGGTCCCTGAGTGGTTGTATGGTGAAGGTGCAAAAAGGTAGAATGCTGCAGGTTTTCTTGGTGCAGCAACTCAGACCTCCTATGTGCCAGAGGGAATAAAGAGTTCCTTAGTCAAAGGGTCTAACTCTTCCCCACAATGAATCCTCAGGGGCGATTGTTTTCAAACGTATTACTAGTAGTATGATTGACAGTGGCCCAGATGTGGAAACAGACACAGGCACCTTCATTGAACATGTGGTGGTGAAAGACCTGGTCACTGTATGCCAGGAAACAGTAGGTTTCGAGATGGTCATCGCCTAGTTACGCGGTGCCCCTCTATATAGTATACGGCTGCTTCACTGACAACCAGGGAGAATGGACTCCATGGGCTGCAGGGGTGTCCTGCTCATGAAGTGGCACCTTCTCATTTAGAACCAAGCACCCTGCCTTCAGGATTGCGAAGGCCTGCTATAGGGGTGACTTATAGATTTTAAGTGCAGTGACCCTAGATATAGGAAATCTATATCTTTAGTAAATGGTGCTAGCACCAACTTACACAGGCTGCAATGGCAGTCCTGTAGTTCCATTTTGAATGGTCTCTCATGGGTGGCATAATACATGCTTCAGCCCATGGGAGACCTCTGGGGTACCCTCACCCTGGGTACATGGTTACCATATACTAGGGACTGATAAGGGTACCCCAGTATCCAATCTGGGGTGTACCTAAGTACTACACATAACCATTTGGGGAGAAAGCAGATAGACTGGGGTCCTGTTTAGTAGGAACACAGTCAGACTAGTCAAAAACCTGCATAGCAACAGGCAAAAAGTGGGGGAAACCATGCAGAAGGATCCTTTCTTCTTACACCGACCATTTGTCTATACAGTTCATTTCATTGGAAAGGAATGATCCAAAACAATACAATTTCACAGCCTTTTGTAGGGAGATGAGGACATTATTTGACAGACAGACACACATCTTATCCTTAGATAAGGAACTCATACCTCTAAAGCTGGGATCTCAGGATCTGTTACACATATCACCATCTTTAATTGTTTAGTAGTAGAAACTGAGTGGTCAGTGAAGTAATGGCCTTCCGACTTTTACCAAGAACTAAGAAGCAAGTTAAAGGATGTATTAGGTCAAGTGGTGAATCTTCCAGATAATTGTGAGAAGTTAATTGAGTTGACAGTCCAGTTAGACCATAGGCTGTTAGGAAAGGGATGTAACTCTCGACCACAAGTCAAGTTAAACGTTCTCCGCCTGACAAGTTCTGAGGGAGAAGAGGGAGCAAAAAATAACAAAGGAACTGAACCAGTGCATGTTAATGACATTAGAGGCCCTCTCCCTGCAGAAGAGAGAAAAAAGAAGGGAAAGCAAATGTTGTCCATGTACTGCGGTACTAGCAGTCATTTCATAAAGGATTCCAGAGCTCAAAATAGAACCAACAACACTAAGCAAAACAGTTCAGGACGTGAAGTGCCACACACCGTTGTTAATGAGCAACTAGCTCTCTCCAGTTTGGTGGAGGTCCCTTATTTGAGAGAGCTACACTCTGAGACCTCTGCACTCTAAGCAAACACCCAGCAACACAACGTAGCCCACATAAATGTGGGTGTACAGCTCATCCTCCCAGATGCCACCTTAGTCAAAATCACCAATCTGCTAGATTCCGGGGTTACCAGCAATTTTATTGACCAGACCTTCACTTAGAAATTATTAATACCTTGCATTAAGAAAGATGTTCCAGAATCCTTGAAGCTATGGATAGAACAGAGTTAACGTCAGGTCCTGTTCAATTTCCTACAGCTCCTGTAGTCATGCTGCTCTGCTTAGGACATTGAGAAGTGATAAGATTTGATTTAATGTATGCACCCAACTTCAGGCTGATATTGGAAATGCCGTTGATAACTATACATGACCCCCAGGTACAGTGGGCAGCTTGATCCGTCCGGCTGACTTCAGAGTTTTGTATTCAGCACTGTCAAAAAAGAAACAGTACTCCAAGAATCAGAGAGTGACACTCCACCTAAATCTTTAAAAATCTTATCCTACTGGAGTGCATATAAAAGTAAAAACGCCTTTATCGATTTGCATCAACAATCATAAAAGTGCAATAAAAAAAAATTAAAAAAGGATAATCTGCAATAAATACATATTCAATCCGTAAAATGCAAAGTCATGTAAAAGCAAGAAACACTCCTGATAAGAACCTAGAAAATAGCAGCATATATTAGAATTATCTAAATATTGCAAATATGATAACGATGGTCTAACTTGCTTAAAGTTTAGAGGCAAAAGAAGAGGATAAATATACTTATGTCTCAAACCAACCCATTTGGGGTAAATAAAAACAATGTGTCCTAAACAAAGGTCAAATCACATGAACAAAGACTTGAGGTCTGACGGTTATGCCATCCCATTAACAGCTGAGGAAATACATTTAAACGACAATACATTAAAAGCCTCCTATGCAAAACCGACATATACAAGGTTAAATATGTTTCTAATTTATTCATAGGTTTCACTATAGCAAAGTGTGTTCAGCTGCTTTTGTGCTGAGACCCTAAGGCTCTTGATTCTAGAGTATATCCCTTAAATGCTCATTTAACCCAGGTAATATCTAATTTAGAGATCAACTCTGGGGAGTTATAAAGTTGGGGCTTTCCCAATTCGCTCAGAGTAGTTTTAATATAACTTCACCATGGTACATACTGGCTATATTCCATCTTCATACGATCTCTCAAGATTTTCCTATTAAACTCTAGCTCCGTTTTCAAGCCATATCGCGAACCATAAGAGTATGGGTCATTACTGTATATAATCTACTCCCAGATCATCATGCACATCTCTGCAGGAACACTGCGGGGTTCCGCAGCATTCTTCTAAAGAGTTTGTTCTCTGCCATCTGCATGGGGTGACAGGGTTTATACCCCAAAATCTTGACTCCAAAGTCTTCATTTGGCATTGTAAAGATGCAGTAAGGACTTTATGTGGCTATGTCCTAGCTGCATAGCAAAAGCATCAATACTATGTGCCACCCTATTAAAAAGATTGGACATGAGCTCTCATCAAATGATCCCAATTCAATTTATGATCCAGCAAAATCCTTTATAACAAAACCTTTTTTTTTCTTTTTTTTGTAGCAAAAGTATATTTTACAAAATGAGCAAGCAACCTGCGTAGATCCTTTACGTAAATACAATATTCATAATTTATTTTGAGTCTGAGAAACCAACATCCAAAGCGTTACATACATTTATAATACACAATGCATCAAGAAAAAAAGAAAACTTGAAGAAAACAATTTGAAAGAGAAAACAAGATCAATTATGATTTAGTGCTGCAGGTACAATACATTAAAATATACTGTGATATACTAGAAAACTCAAGACCTGTTGAATATAAATAGTTATTGAATTTTATTCATAAAACGTATAATTCATAGTGAAATTATAGTGAAGTAATGCATAGATATAAGTTAGTTGCAGAAGCAGTTAAGTTCCAAAAACGCCAGATTCTATCAAGTTTGGCAGAAGAGCCTACCCTTTTAGCATATAATGTTTCTCGTTTGTGAACTCTCTGCATTTTTATAATCCATTGATGGATCATCGGAACCACCCGGGATTTACTAAAATAAGAGATCTTGAAATTAATGTTGCAATAAAAATTAATTGACGTTGACCTAAGGTCCAGTTTTCACTCATCTCCATTCCACCAAAGAGGGTGGTTTAAGGACTGGGAGGAAGATTGATTTCCAATTTTTTACTAGTTTCAGAAAAAACATCTTGCCAGACATTTTTTAGATGGCTGCATTTAAACCCAACGTGAAGCCAATCCCCAATTGTAAGTCTACATCTAAAGCACCTAGGATCAACAGTGGGGAACATTTTGTGGAGTCAGTCAGGAGTATAGTAGATCATTTATTTGCTAAACCATGCTATTCTTCTTAGGTTGGTAGCCCTGGCTGATTTGTAGCTCATTTTGTTATAATTCTGCCATTGTTGCAAGTTGAAAGTGCAACCAGTAGTTGAGCTAATCTTCTCCAGGTGGTCGAGGATCACCAGTTTATTCTCCACTGATTTGAGTGCTTTGTACTCATTGCCGATCCCCTTAGTTTTGGAAATAAAGTGTGCCTTCCCAAGAAGAGCACCTGGACAGTCTTTTTTGAAAGATAGACCAGCACAGAACTGCTTAACCCATGCAAAGCAGAACATCAGGAAATTACTTGTATTACTCTTGCGGTTTAGTACTTGCTGCTAGGAAAGAAATCTTTTGTTTCTATAAAAGTCTTGAAGAGTAAAAAACCCCAATTGTTTCCACTGACCACAGTTCTGACGTGACCACTGCAGCCCCAGAGGGATGCATTCTTTTAATTTCTTATGGGGATGAAGCCACAGAATATTATATATTTCCCATATTTTTTTAGAGAGCAAAGTAATCGCCCTTGGGGTCTTATAGCGTATTTTTTTGGGGAGTTTGGGTAAACGTTAAAAGGGAGCAAGGTCAATCTCTGATTCCTTAAGTATAGTTGTAAGAAAGAGGTTGGGATTAAACAAATCCTCCGAATTATTATAGTTTAGCCAGTTAAGAATTGAGGCGTAATAATATAGCTGTACATCCGGCAAAGTTAGACCTCCATCTTCCGCTTCTAATTGAGGAATTTGTAGTTTTAATTTCAGTTTTTGTGCAAACCAGATAAAACGTTGCAATTCTGACTGGACAGAATCGAAAAAGGACTTTGGAATTTTAATCATTATACTGGAAAAAAGAAATAAAAATAACGGGAGGATGTTCATTTTAATGAGGGCTACCCGCCCCATAATCGAGATGGGGAGATTTTCCCATTGTTTAATCAGGTTGCGCGTTTTATTTAAAGTAGAGCTAACATTTAATGAATATAAGTCCTCCAATCTGGTAGTCACAAAGATCCCTAAGTATCTTATGGGCTTAGTTGCTATATAATGTTCCCGTATAGCGAGGGGCAAGATATTGGCGGTACTATTAAAAGAAGCACCTCTGATTTGGTATGATTAATTTTATATCCTCCAATATTAGTAAACCCCCTAATTTTATCCAGGGATCTCGTTAGAATATCCCTATCAACTGCTAAATAAAGCGCCATGTCGTCTGTAAATAATTTAAGTTTTGCCGAACCCGGTAGGAGCGCGGGGATAGTATGATCCTGCCAAATAGCACATGCTAAAGGCTCAATAAACAAAGAAAATAGCACTGGGGAAAGGGGGCAGCCTTGGCGTGTCCCCCTACTGATAGAAATTGTGCCTGCAATATCCCCATTAATAATTATGAATGCTTTTGCATTGTGGTACAGATTTTTCACCGCCTGGCAGAATACACTTGGGATCACAAATTTGTTTAAGATTGTAAATAAAACCTGCCATTGTATTCTGTTGAATGCTTTTTTGGCATCAAGTATTATTATAGCTGCCTTGGTTTTATTATTGCAGAAGGAATCAATTGCCTGCACTAAATAATGAGTGTTGGAAGCCAAAAGTCTGTTTTTAAGAAAACCATTCTGATCATGATGGATAAGTGAGGGGGCAACCTGCGTGAGTCTATTTGCAAGAATTTTGGTAAAAACGTTATAATAAGAATTTAATAGACTAATGGGCCTATACGAATTAGCCTCATCTTCTGGTTTCCCTTTTTTAACAAAACGTATTACAGCAGCTTGAGTGAGGTTTTCCGGAATTGGGTCCACTTCAAGGATTCCATTAAATATCGTTTTTAAGAAAACAGAGAGTTGGGGAGAAAAAATCTTATAGATCTCAGAGGGGATTCCATCTGGTCCACAGGCCTTGGCTGCCGGAGATAAATGTATTGCTTGTGTAACTTTTAGGGGTGGGCGGAATTTGCGAAATTCACTTTCGCAAATTATTGCGAAAATTTTAAAAATCTCCGCAAACACGCGGAAATATCGCGAAGATGCGGAAGTTTTTTCCCGCCCATTCGCGGTATTTTCTGCGTGGTCACGGCTCACCAACTTATCCATGCAGTTACTCGCGGGCGCGGCCATCTTGTTTTCACTTGTCTCGCGGTGCATGATCGCGAGAAGAAAGACGTGATCGCGCGACGAATGACGTTACTGCGGGTGCGAACTGTCGCGAGACAGTGCAAATGGCTACCAACAATTCAACATCTAGTGGAGAACGTGACCGGATCGGGAAAACTTGTCGGTGAACGCGGGGATTCAGGTAAGGCGATCGTGCGCGCGAGAATGTATTATTTTACAGCGCGAGCGAGCAAAAAATTTCCGGTAAAATGTGGATTGCGGTAATTTTTACATTTTCGCGCTCTCCGCGGAACGCGAAAATGTCAAATTATCGCAATTTCCACGAGCGGAACGGAATTTTAGCCCAGGCCTAGTAACTTTATCAAGAGAAATAACTGAGCTCAAGAGCTCTTGTGACTCAGGCGGTAATATGGGGATGTTTATCATATCGAGCCAAGCTAAAGCATCCTCAGAGCTAGTGTTATGCGTTTCGGTATAGAGGTCTTAAGAACAACTTCTGAGATTTATGAGGGAAGAGACGAAGAGCATAGAGTAGTTGGGTCTACTATTTTTTTAATGTTCTTAGTATTTGATCTCTTTTTAGTAGACCAAGGTAGAAATCTGCCTATGTGATCACTCTCCTCATATCTTAAACAAATCCTATGAATTATTATAGTTTAGCCGGTTAAGAATTGAGGCGTAATAATATAGCCGTACATCTGTAGTACCGAGTCGTGGTGTAGAGTTTCTTTAGCTACAAAGAATTCAGTAAGTTGGACTTGGCACCAGCAAGTTTAGCTTTCCCTTCTGGAGATGGCATAGCAAGAAAATTCTGCTGTTGTGCTACTTAGCTCTTTCTCAAGTTGGAGTCTTTAAGTATTCTCTTTCTTCCTCTTGAAGGCCAAGTATGCAATCACCTCACCTCGAAAGAAAGCTTCCAAAGTGTTCCAGACAGTAAACGTAGAAGCGGTGTTAATATTTAATTTTAGAACTCCTCCATGTGCGTGACCCATTGTTCATCAACAAGGAGAGATTTATCAAATACCCATCTGGGCCTGATGTTCGATAGAGTTTTAATTTCAATCTTCACAGTGCATGATCTGAGAAAGGATTTTCACAAATTTCAGACCCAGTCTTTAAGAGAGTATGTGAAATCAGAAAAAAGTAAATCCGAGAGGAGGAATGGAATCTTCCTGAAAGGCAAGTATATTGCTTTTTGTCTAGGTATTAATCCCTCTAGCAATCTACTAGTGCAAAGGGCCTCATAAAATCTTAGTACAGCTTTCTGGATTTAGGCTTAGTTTGTGTTTTGTTAGCCCAAGAGCAATCTATGGCTGGATTGATCAATAGATTAAAATCGCCCCCTAGCACTAGATACCCAGACTGATTGGTTGCAAAATCATACAGGGACTGCAGGGATGCTGGGGAGTCCTCAATAGGGCCATAGTAGCTCACAAAGTTAAAAAATTGGTCTAAAATCTTAATCTGTACCCAGAGCCACCTGGCACTATGATCTTTATGAACCATCTGTATCTTGCATTGGAGTGTCTTAGTTACTAATATAGCAACCCCTCTAACAGCTGCATTGGAGGAGGCATAGAATTCATGTTGAATATAACCAGGGTTCTATCTTTATAGTATGTCTCTTGTATGAACAGTATATTGGCTTGTAGAGATCTAAACCAAGCCATCATAGATCATCTTTTGACTTTATTATTAAAGTCATTAATATTGCAGGACACTACCTGCAGCATTTTAGTAAAAACACTGCCTGATAACAAAATGAGAAAAGACAAATAATTTTTCATAGGTCTTTGAGCTTCTATACATATGCTACATTTTATTTCCCCACCCGTGAACCTGCCACCCTCCCTTCCCAACCCACTTGTGTGACCCCCAACCCAACCAACCCACAGGCCCCCTTGACCTTGGAACCCCTGTCCGTCTAGGGATCCCTGGGTGCCCCCCCTTCATGAGTGATGACCCTCCCCCTCCCTCCATGACCCTATCCAACCCCCCCTTCTCCCTATGTTGGGAGTGCAGTGACATGGCACCCAAGGCGATGAGTGGGTGGCTAACGTTATTCAATGAGAGGAAAAAAGAAAAAGGGAGAAAGCTGCATGTCTAAATCTACTGCGGTCTATAACCATCTATAGCTCAGAAAAGAAAGAGCAGAAGAGACAAGAAGCAAGAAGCACTAGCCCTTATTCCCATCCCCTACATGCTGTAGGGACTGTAAGAACTCCTTAGCTGTTTCAACAGAGTGAAAAATCCTGAAACGCCCTTTATTTAGAACTTTCAATTTAGATTGCTGGATTGTACCCACCGGGGCCCCTAGCTGCTGAAAGGAATTAATCATGCCTCTGAACTCCTTGCTCCACCGTGCCTAGAAGGCAGACATATCTGAAATGACTTTAAATGAAAAGTTATCAGAGGTCTGAAATCCCTTGTCTTGGGTGGCACTCGCCAGAATCTTATCCTTAATTATGAAATCGCCAAAATTTGTAGTAATAGTTTTTGGGTATTTGGCGTTGGGGTATAGGACAGCCGGGACACAATGGGCTCTAGTGATAGTGAAATCAGTCCCCTGGGTTGCCATTTCAGGACAAATGTATTTAGAAATGAGGTCAGAAATAACTTCCACCACAGTTCGACCATTCTCACTGCCCTCTAGGACTTTATAATGCGAAGATTGCAGCTTCATGATTGATTTTCTGTGTCGTCCACTTTGATTTGGAGGCTGATGTGTTTGGATTGCAATTTTGAAATATGACTTGTCTGTTCAGGCATTTTGTCTCGGAGGTCTGACACCCGTTGTTCTGTGTCCGTAATACATGATGCAAGTTGCTGGATATCGGAGTGTATTGAACCCAGCTGAGATTCCATTTTCTTTTGTGCTTCCACCTGAGAGAGTTGCATATTTTGACGTTCTGTCAATATCTGCTGTGGTAAAGCATGTGACATAGCCCCCGATGCTCCTAGAGTTTCCAGCGTCATAGATTGAACAGTTACTGGATTTAGGAAAATCTCGGCAGATGTAGTTTCACCTGGAACTTCAATAGCTGCAGTAAATGGGGAACTACCGGGGAGCTCAACTGTTGACTCTTCCCCCGAGAGACCCGAGAAGTCTGCCTCATGGTTGTCAAGATTAAGGCCTTGCTTCGATATTGTGGGGTTAGCAGCTTTTGAATGGATTTTCGTGCCAATACCTGCGAAATATGAAAAAGTTCCCTGATGCATCTCTCCTGGGAGCAATTTCGTTAAAGGTGTTACATCCGGTACCAATACACTGGCTTCTAGTCTCGGGGGGGAGACCTGGTTTGCTACACGTGGAATGTTACCTATAGAATCAAGGGAGCCTTTAGCAGATGTTAAACTACAAGGCATGGCTGGTTTGTGAGCCTCCTGCTCACTGGGTTTCTTAAAAAACAAATCCTCTTTGAGAGAGACACCTTTAGATCTCCCAGTTGGTATCACGGAATCCATCTCTTTTGTGGATGAGATCCTATTACGATTTTTTGCAGCCAGTATGGAATTGGCTACTAATCGGGGTTTAATAGTGCTGTCCCAGGAGATTCTTTTCATGACTATTTACAAAAACACTGGGACGCAAGCCGCACCTAAGCCTAGGTAGGCCGCCTCTGCGTCCACTCCCCTAGCCAGCTATCCACCCCCATACTCTCTCAGTGGCAGTGGTCCGGGCTGGTCTGGTCTAGAAAGTCTTGAAAAAGAAGAAAGGGACCAGGGAATATGATCAAGGCAGTACACACACAATAAAAAAAACATGGACCAAAGTCTCTAACCTGATGGAAAAATAGGTAGTGGACTCACATACCTAGAGAGCCTGAAGAATCCTCCAGATCTTTTGTTCTGAGGTAAAAGTGTTGCTGTGATAGAGGAGCTGCCAGCTGCTCTAGGAGAAATAGATGAAACTGGTGGAGCAGAGCTGCGATGAAAAAAGCAGCTTTTAGCTGGTTAAAGGTTCGTCCAGTTCTACCTCCTGCTGCTCTGACTGCAGGATTCTCTGAAGCCGAGACCTCAATCCTCGCTGGCCTCTACCGGGAGCAAAATGTGATGCAACAATGTAGCACCAGCCGTGAGTCAGCCGTGAACTTCCATCTTCAATTCAAGCGCTGCGAAGAGCCCAACGTGGGGGAGGAATCAGGCCTGCTTTTCTTCTCCAGCCTAGATTTTGATGTGCTTCAACACTGTATCGCCAGCCACGAACTTGCCGTGCAAACGCTCTCGGCCATCGGGACACCGCAGGGAGAGAGTTGGACCAGCTCTTCCTCCCTATGCCAACAAGAGCAGAGTGCCGTCAGCCGCCCAGCCCGCCTCGCCTTCACTCGCAAAGCATGACTGGAGCTCCCCTTAATAACAAAACCTATCCACATTTCCTTTATGATGCTCCTTAATTATTTGGGTTTTGGTATTTTTTTATCCTAATAACATAGTATAAGATTTAGTAAAGTTACTTTTCAAACCCAGATTCTCCTTAAAATCAGGAAATCAATCCAGTACTAAATGTTGGGCATTTGCTGAACGCGCGATAAGGACAGAATCATTTGTATACAGTAAAGGTGGAACCATTCTACTTCCTACCTTTGGTAATCTTTACCATATTCTCCTAGATATTGTTCTAATTGGTTATTATAAAGACTAAAAAGCATGGGAACCAATGTGAAGCCCTGCTGGAACCCCAAGTGCAAATTGTGCAAAAAAGCTACAAGGGTTCAATCGACCCCCATGTCCCTCAGCACAGACCACCGCTTACATCTTACAACAGTGTCAGATGCTGTGCTGAGCTCCATGAATGCCAGATTTATGATTTCACTTTTGACGACTGTATATTTATAACTAAGAGATATCAATTCAGATTTTGTTCTATGGTTCCTTGGCCAGGTCTGAAGTCATATTGGATTTCTGACGTAATATCCTTATTGTTTGCTCAGTCCATTAGATGGTTCAGCAAAATCCTTTCCAATCCTTTGAGTTTAGTGTCTGTAAGGGCGATTGGCCGATAGCTCGCTGGATCTTCTCAATTCCCATTTTAAATATTGGCACTGTGACTGATTGCTTTCATGATAAAGGGATATCGCCTTGTGCAACAGCATTCAAGTGTTCTGTAATTTCCGGGGCCCAAAGATCTATACAGGATTAAAAAAGATCTTCAGGCACCATATCTGGTCCAGGCGCCGTTCCTTTTCTCACCTCCTCTGGATGGAAATGTAACTTTAGTTCTCCAGCTGGAGGTAGAACAGAAATGGAGTCAATGCTGCTTGTATTTATATAATCAGAGTGAGCTACCCATTTTTGCGCAGGAATAGTATAACTCATAACTGGTTCTGCTACCTAATTAAATAATAGGTTGTTACTGACTCTTCAAAAAGATGAGCTGTCCCCTAAAATACAGGCCCCCTTAAGCTCCTCCCAGGCTTCTCTTGTCAAGGCATACTTTCCATTCCTACGTGCCTACACAGAATTCTTCCTGGCCTCTTTTACTACTATTGATGACCTAGGGCCCGATTCACAGAACTAACTTAAGACAAAATCCTAAACTTACTACCATTTTGGTATTCACAGAAGGCACTTACTCATTTTGGTATTCACAGAAGGCACTTACTCGTTCCGGTATTCACAGAAGTTAGGAGTCCTAACTTTAGGATTCCTAAATGCCTTCTGTGAATACCGAAATTCTTAAAATTAGGATTTTTCTCAATTTAGTAGTCCTAAGTTTAGGACTCCTAACTTTAGGACTCCTAAATGCCCTCTGTGACTACTGAAAGCCTTAAAATTAGGATTTTTCTCAGTTTAGTAGTAGTATAGTTAGGACTCCTAACTTTAGGACTCCTAAATGCCTTCTGTGAATACCGAAAGTCTTAAAATTAGGATTTTTCTCAATTTAGTAGTCCTAAGTCTAAACTTAGGACTACTAAATTGAGAAAAATCCTAATTTTAAGACTTTCGGTATTCACAGAAGGCATTTAGGAATCCTAAAGTTAGGAGTCCTAACTATACTACTACTAAACTGCGAAAAATCCTAATTTTAAGACTTTCGGTATTCACAGAAGGCATTTAGGAGTCCTAAAGTTAGGACTCCTAACTTCTGTGAATACCGAAATAAGTAAGTGCCTTCTGTGAATACCAAAATGAGTAAGTGCCTTCTGTGGAATACCAAAATGGTAGTAAGTTTAGGATTTTGTCTTAAGTTAGTTATGTGAATCGGGCCCATTGGCTTTTGTTTATGTGCCGCCTTTAATTTCTTATATGTCCTTGTACACTTCCCATCAAACCATCTTGGACCTACACTATGTGTCCTGCAGTTTTCCTAATTAGGGCTAACAGTGACTTTTTGCAAAAGATGGAGAATGAGGCCACACTAGCTTAGTCGGATGAGTCAGTATTCAAACACACCTCACATTCATCACTACACTCTTGTACCGGGTTCCTCATAATGTCCTCCGGAATAATATTACATCAACTAATGTGTCTACTTTGCTCCTTAGTTATAAGAGCTTCTTTATAAATGTTATTGGGCTTAGCCATAAAATCATAGCATCCTAATTCAGCCATGGTTGAGTTATGGTCACTGAATATACTCCATACCATTCTAAACCCAATCAGAAATGGAATCACGCATACAGACACAAAAATGTAGTCAATAGTAGTGTTAGTACATTTGCCCTTAACAGTAGGTACTGAACTCGATGAAACATATTCTTCTTTAGTTAAAAGATTAATAAGATTGAATTCAGATACCAGCGACTTGAAGAAATCTTCTTGACATGTATGGTCAAAATAAACCTGATCGGACATCTCATACTGGCCTTGTTCCCTAGAGTCTGCCACACATGCAACACATGGGTGTATGTTAAAATCCCCCATCAACATTATTATTGGGGAAAATGACCACCCTAATTTTGTCTTTTCCCAAAAGCATCTTAATTTAACTTGCAACACTGTCTCCAACAAAGGGGAGTTATACAAATTGATTATCAAAACCATAATCTCATCGGAGGAAGATGAAAGAATGCCATTGTCTACGACAATTCCAGAGTCAAAGACTATCTGCTCCATGGCACAATCTAGCCTTAAACATACAAAAGTCGCCAGACCAACACAGCAACTTCCGTGTGAAGAAGCCAAGGCATGAACCCTGTAAACGGCAAACCCCTCCATAAAAGAATTCCCCTCTACATCCCAAGTGTCTTGAAAACATGCTTTCCCAATGATTTACATAAGTGCAGTCCCATTCATCATATAATGAATATTTTAACCCTACAATATTCCAGCTGAGTATGCTCAAATTGTTTTTAGAAGTCTTCAAAGACATATCTTCCTCTTTCAAGATCTTTCTATCACTGATTTCCCTTGGGCCCATACCTTCTCTATGATTAACCTGAGAGGGACTTATATCCTCATTATAAAGTCATTCTATATTTGCAAGTACATCAAACCGATTGGATATCAGAATACCAAGAGGGCTACTCCAACTAAGAGGGATCCTATCTGATGTTGTTGGATTTACTGATGCACCCAGCTCTGACAGATTGTTGGTCCGAGAAAAAGCCCTAATGGCACTTAGGTCAGGCTTATAGAAATACCCCAGTGCCAATAAATTGCTCTGTTCCAGCTGGGTGCTCACATTTCCAAAGAATAGATTTGTTTGCTAGATTTGGAGCATTAAAATTAACAATAATAGAATCCCCTTGTTGATCGACCGGACCAGTGCCAATCCACGCCACCCTCCTTATCATCAAAATATTAGTGGCCAAATTAAGAGGGAAATTCCTATGGCAGCCAAACCAGTTCACTGTTTTAATAAATAACTGTACATATGTCTCCTTTTGGCCATTCCTAAGGCCAGGAACACCAGTGAGGATAGTTACATATGGGTAGGAGACCGGAGGCAAACCTATAACAGGCTGTAGCTCCACTTGAGCTTTGCTCCTTTCTCCATGAACACCACAATCTCCAGCTCCCTGGTCCCAATTCACAGTGGAATGAAGTCCTTCAGATTGAGCTCTGTTGTTAAGATCTGTAACTCCCCCCTGAGTATGTGAGTGAGTATTCTGCTGGTTAAGACCACCATTCGAGAGACTTTGTAGAAAAAGCCAATGAACAATGGAGAAGGTGACCCCTGGGTTTTTCTCTTGAATACCTGAAGGAGCTAAAGAAACTACAAAAGCCATCTCACCAGCAACAACAACCTTGTCAAAATTAATACAGGCCTGTTCTAAAACATCCAGTGTTGCTTTTAGGTCCATTAGAGCACGATATATGGCATCCAGTCTAGAAAGTATTGGCATCAACTCTGGCTGCAGGAGCAACGCAACTTTATGAAAAACTACCTTCAAGACCATTGACCACCCTCAACTGGCCCTCTACCGTCCACAACATGCCCCACTGAGGGCAGGGCTAGGCTATCTTTTGTGTGACTAGAACAGCCTCTGCACTCTTTACCAACTGGGTCCGCTGAATGATTTTTTTATTTACTTTTGGCTTTGTAAATCGTTTTGTGCGTTTGGCCTCTCATCGAAAATGTGGACTGACCGGTGAGCACAAACCTGGTGGTAAAGATATGACATCCCTAGTCTTTATGGGTGAGGCCGTGGTCAGTTGTTTAAGGGTATTTACCAAAAGGGTTGCAGGGCAAGGGAAAACAGCTGGGCTGGTTACAGAATCTAGACCCACCTCTGCAGAGAGTGACAACCTTCTCTCCGTGTGGTCACAGATGGTCCTGCCCTAGGCCCGGGCACGCCTGCATGTGCCACATGCTGCGGGAGTCTCCTGGGGTTTTTGATGCGTCGGGAGGTAAGCTCTTCCTCCTCCCATGATGCGAATCCTGGGGGACTGAGACCTACCCCAGCAAAGCAGCAAACAGGCAAGTGTTGCGGGCTACAGATGCCCAGTAAATCTACCCCTCACTGCGGGAGTCTCCTGGGGATTTTGATGCATGAGGAGATTAGCCCCTCATCCTCTGGTGATGTGAGTCCTATGGGATTGTAGCACCCCAGATTTGTAGTGTAACTAACCTCCCAAAGTGGTATGGTGAATTTAGTGAAGAGTTTGATGAAGAAAAAGCCAGTAAACTCCCACCTTACCGGGATTATGACTGCTGCATAGATTTGGTTGCAGGGGCAACTATGCTGTGCAGCAGATTCTATGCGGTCACGGAGTATGAAACTCAACATCTGAAAGATTATTGCAATGAAATCCTAGCATCAGGATTCCTACACCCATCTCAATCGCCAGTGTCCTCTCCTCTCTTCTTTGTGTAGAAAAAGAGAGGAGAGTTACAGTCTTGTAGCGACTAGCAAGCGATTAACCGGATAACAGTCAAGTACAGATATACACCACCACTGATACCAGATGTGTTAGGTCGGTTGAAAGGAGCATCAATTTTCACCAAACGTGACCTCCAGGGTGCATACCATTTTGTACGAGTCTGACAGGGTGACAAATAGAAGATTGTGTTTAGAACCAAGTTTGGCCTGTTCAAATACCAAGTCATGCCCTTTGGACTCTGCAACGTTTCAGCAGTGATCCAGTACCTTATGGCTGATGTTCTGCAGGGGTATTTAGATGTCTTTTGTATATAGAAGAAACCCTGATTTATTCAGAATCTCTACAGGAACACATCCAACGTGTTAAGGCAGTGCTCACAAGACTCAGAGAACATAGGTTATTTGCCAAACTGGAAAAATGCCACTTCTACATCACTGAGATTGAGTTCTTGGGTTATATATGATCAACCCAGATGGCATTTGAATGGATGAGCCTAAGGTCTCATCAATAACACTGTGGAAGTCCCCTACCCATGTGAAAGCCTTACAGGGTTCACTGGAGTTTTTGAATTTTTATAGGCAATTCATCAGTTACTTCTTGGCTATAGTGCAACCAATGACTTGCTTGCTGTGAAAAGGTATTTATTTGGAAGTTGACGCTCTTAATTTGCTATGGGCAGAGTACCTTCCACAAGACATGCAGACACAGGGCAAATGCATCCAGTGGAATTTTACATCTCGAAAGTTATCTACCAGTGAATTAAACTGCAATATAAGTGACAAAGAATTGCTTACCATTAAATGAGGCTTCGAGCAATGGTGCAATTATTTAATGAGAACCCGACATGCAGTGGAAATATATACCGATAATTGGAATTTACAATTCCTAAAGTTAGCAAGGGCCATCACGCCACAGCAACTCTGATGGTTGCTATTTTTCTCAAATTTCCATGTTCCAATTAAATAACGCCCTGGATACCAAAACATCACACTCCCAAGGTCACAAAAATGGATAAAGGGACTTGGGTTACAGCAGCACAGCATAGAGAGGAAAGGGATGGGTTATTATATCACTCAGAAGCGCTTTTTGTCTCTAGTTCCACTTTGCAATGCCAAGTGATAGCTTTGATGCATGATTCCGATTAAGCCGGATATGTGGCAATGCATAAGACTGAAATACTTTTGGTGGCCATCCCTCTTACAAGAAGTTAAAAAATATGTAGCTACTTGTGAAGTGTGTGGTCAAAGGAAAGACAATCATCAAACACCAATTGGAAAGTTGTGTCTCATTCCTCCTACGCTATGGCACGCAATGTCCATGGATTACAATGTGGAAATGTCCCCTAGTCACAGATACACAGTCATAATAGTGGTGGCGGACCATCTAACTAAATTCAAAACCTTTCTTTTAGTCTCACCTAAGCTACCTACTACCTCTACATCAGCAAAAGTGATCAAAGACTATGAAATCAGACAGCACAGAACACCTAACATCTTAAAAACTGATTGAGGTAGACAATTTATAGCACATTTACGGCAACACCTATACAAAAGGATGAAGGTAGATGCTCTTATGACAACTAGCTATCATCCAAAAACTGATGGCATCACAGAGGACCTAGACCAAACCATAGATACATTTATAAGATGGTGAGCAAATGAATAATGGATTTAAACCAGATCTATTGACTGGGGGGTGAATGTTTGATTTGCTTTGCATTCCATCCTTCATCTGTGTGTCTTTTGCTTTCTGCCCTAAGTGTGCTGGGTATGCTCAGACGTGGGTACCGGGCTCACTGTGTCACTGGATTCAAGCTAGCCTGGCTGATGAGGGGTGATGCTCCGAAACCAGTCCCAGGATGCTTTATTCTGGTCCAGGGAGGTCCTGGCTAGACAGTTCGGGCTGGACTGTTCCCATGCAGCATAAGGTCAAGACTGATTTTCACATGGCTGGGTCTGAATTGGGGTGGCATGGTGATCAAAAGTACAATGGATTTAACCCAGATCTATTGACTGGGGGTGAATGTTTGATTTGCCCTGCATTCCGTCCATCATCTCTCTGTCTTTTGCTTTCTCACCCTAAGCGTGCTGGATATGCCCAGATGAGGTTCCTGGGCTCACTGTGTCACTGGATTCAAGCTAGCCTGAGTGATGAGGGGTGATGCCCTAAAACTTGTCCCAGGATGCTTGTTTCTGGTCCAGGGAGGACCTGGCTTGGCAGTTTGGACTGGACTGTTCCTATGCTGCACAGGGTTAAGACTGATATGCAAATGGATGGGTCTGAACTGAGGTGGCATGGTGAGCAAAAGAACAATGGATTTAACCCAGATCTATTGACTGGGGGTGAATGTTTGATTTGCTCTGCATTCCATCCATCATCTGTGTGTCTTTTGCTTTTTGTACTGTGTGAAAGGCACAGTACATAATTATATGTAATAGATGAGAAAAATTACATTACTTTGTCAGTGATGTGAGCTAACTAATTTCTAGTGGGAATGCAGGCACACTGGTGGCATGGTGCAATGTTCTCAGCACTGATGTCAATAAACAAATGTAACATCACTATAGCGACAAAAAAGAGATGTAAACAAATATGTGAAATTGGGCCCTTACTTGCATTCGCGCTTTCAGGCGGGGCAGAACAACAAGCTGCCTAGCTGCACTGCATTGTGTGTCATTACTCAAATAGGCCCCCTTGTTTATCAGTGGTTTTATGAACAGTGTAAATGTATTTCCATGTGAAAGGCAAAAATTAGTGCAACATGACAAAATGTACTTGTAGTAACATATATTCAACTTGAAAGTGAATTAAAAAAAGCAGTCTGTTTCTCACTTAAATCACTTATGTCTACATCTATCATGGATCATTATTAACATATTTCCATATCATTGCAGAGGGACAAACAACGCCTCCAGTGCAGCAGCCTGTACTTGATGGCCAGCCTGCTGGTGATGCCATCCTGGCCCCACTGGACGATGACACCTTCCAACAACTTCTGGACTCAATTGAATCGCCTACTCTGGGCTTGGCCAGGAAAGATGGGGTTGTAGGATTTTCAGAGGAACCATCCCCCACAGGACATGCACCATCTAGCAATCCAATCTCAGTTGAGGACTCAGAGGACCCGCATGTTGTATTCCAATGGCAAGCGGTAGGAGTCCAGAAGTGAATGTTTGATGAGGTATAGGCTGGGATGTTCCTATAAGTGGGCACCCTAGAAGGAGTCCGTAGGTGTCTGAGGCCTAATAAGGATATGGCTTAGGTAATTAGAGACACAGACTCTTGGCTCCTTGGGATGGATGAGCCCCTAGCTGACATTGCTGTTGTCATGATTCAGAGGGAATAACAAGAGACGTCTACATCTGACACCAGTGAAGTTGTCAACCATCGGGGGGGAAGTATGTTTCATCATGGAATCCATGGAACTCAAGTTTGACTTCTACAATGTCACAATGGGTGCCCTCAATTGCAACTTTGGTGCCTTGTTGGCAATCCCCCAGACCCTTTTCACCAATTTGGTGCCTGCCTTTCTGGCACAGACAAAGGCTGGTGGGGATAGTGGCCACATCTTCTGCTCCTGATGTGTGTTTGCCTCAGATGCCTCCCATACAAACACCTCCAACTACAGGGGGGGCAACACACACATTAGAGGAGGAAGATGTGGAGTTCCCCAATTTTCGTCGGCAAATTGCCAGATAAAATGTACCTGTGCCTCCTGGCCAGTTTCATAGTGGTCCTGTATTTATCATCATGCCACCTCCCTTGTCACACAGTACGGGACTTTTTGTTTGTGCACATGTTGATCGTATCCAATTGTGGGCTTTCTAACAACCCTACCATCCCTAATGGCAATTTGTACCTCCTCACTGAAATACTCCTCGCCTCAGAATGTCGCATGATGTCTTGCAAATGGACTCTGTCTGCTCATCTAAGCTTTAAATAAGTGTTGGTGGTTCCCTAAATTAAACATCTATACTCGCAATAAACAATGAGTGGGACCTACAATCTCCTACAAAAATAATTGTTAAACACCAATTTGTCCAAAACCACAATGAATATTGTATGTGTTTTTGAATGAAGGACTACATATACCATGGTGGAAGTGCACAACCAAAACCCACTTCTTTGCATCTCAAGAAGAGGTAGCTAAAGTTACTTATAAGTGACACAAGTTTTGACAGTGGACCCTAAAAAGACCTAGCACCTGACCGGCTGTCCCGAATTAATATACATATAGTGGAAATCACCCACCAGATGTGTGTGCACTCTTTTAATGAACCCACTGCCACAGTGCCATCCAATACAGGATTTTAACAATTTCAGAACAGTCGCCAAGATGCACCACTTAACACAGCAACAAACCAGACACAGAACAAATTATCAGGTCCATGTCCATAGCTTTTTCTTCAAGTATCTTCTTTTATTCAAATAGCATTAAAAAACATTTGTAATAGAAAAGAAAAGGCCAACGCGTTTCAGCGAGACAGATGGACTTCTCCAGGGCTGTAAATTTAACAGATATATATACATATATAAGTATACAACACTTAGTGCAAACATAGTCTTTGCACAATGAAAATAATAATAAATGATACAAACATTAAGACAGAACTCATATGTACTAAGCCTGGGCAAAGCACTACGCTACGCTTGCGTAGTTAGCGAAGTTCGCGCTACTTCGCACTACGCGAACTGCACGTAGCACAGTGCGAACACGCGTAGCGTAGTGTTGCGTAGTGCTGTGGTCATTTTTTGCTTGCTCGCGGTCCTCAACGTCAAGTTGGCGACCGCGACCAAGCAAAATGACATCCCGGCGAGACTTTTTCCTTGTTTGCGATCAGCAACATCAAGTTGGCGATCGCGAGCATGGAAAATAAACCTCCCGGCGAGATTCCCAACGCGAGGAGGTCAGGTTTCTCATTGCGAGTGGTCGCGTATGCTCGCAACCGCTCGCGATGAGAAACTACCAGTTCGCGTTGAGAAAGCTGCCGCTCGAGTAAAAATCTACTCGAGCAGCAGAAATCTACACCTCGCACTGTGCAAGATGCCATTTTCAATGATTGAACATTGCCGGCTGCTTGTCCGCACTGTGCAATCATTGAAAACAACATCTGGCACAGTGCGAACAAGGTACTACGCAGTTCGCGAAGTGCTACGCGTAGCTCGCGTAGTGCGAACTGCACTTTGCGTAGCTTCGCGAAGTGTTACTTCGCGAACTACGCCCAGGGTTAATATGTACATCAATTATATCACAATAAATAACCACACAAATGACCACACAATCCATAAATCACCAAGACATAAAATCTAACAAATGCTTTTTTAAAAATCAAAACTATGCACAATTTAACATTTATAACCAAAAACAGCAATATTCACCAATCTAAAATACATAAATGTAAACAACAAATTTTGTGACAGAGGAAAGAAGGCATAGATGAAAGAGAAATAGAAAAGAGCTAAGGATGAAATTTGGATAAAGAAAAGAAGACATATCTCTATGCTCTAAAACATGAGATATCGAAGCAGAAGTACACAAACTTATTACACAGAGAGAAGAAAATAATACATGTGTGACAAGAATATCTATACTATAGGATAAAAGACCAGAATGGTCAATCGCAAGCAGAAGAAGGGGAGGAAGCTGTAACTAGGAGTGTACCCGGAAGAAAACATAAATGTATGATCAGTGTACCCACCATGCAAACAAGTAAGGGCACTCTTGGGCAGTATTTACATCAGAGTGACCGTGGTAGGTAAAATCTTCAAGCAGGATGGCAAAAATGTGTTTCACCAGGAACTGTACAGGGACAGAAAGAATATTTATATGACCATGTGACCCCACTGGTAAGGCTAACAAGCCAGGCGTCAGTATCTAATGTGCTGAGGGCTTTTCCGTATACTCACTTATTGCAACAGCGATATGTACTTCTCTCAAGTGTAAGGGAAGTCAACAGTATAATGACAAGCATAAGGTAATCCAACAGTCTCACCGAAATACTCCGACCTGTAATGGGAAGAACGTAGTCAGTATATGTCAAATGGCTTGCTTTTAACATGTCAGCCAGTATGATGGTGAGGCAATATATATATCCCACTATATGTGGCGCCGGTGGGTCCAAGTGAATCTTAATTAGAAGATTTTGCTCCACTGAGCCCCACGCTGTTAGACATCAATGCCTCTAGATCCCGTATTTCCTAATGCCAAATGGTCAAGAGATATGCTATCAATGTTGACTGGGGTACATAGGGCGAGGTTTAACGCTTGGCTCCCAAATGACATGTCCAGGAATGGCGTCCTCAAACGCTCAAATAAGATGTTTGAACAATATATGTCCCCAAGAAGAGACATGATTCTTAAGAGTGATACCTCCACCCGCCAGAGGGTCCATTCAGATCTAAGATAAAAGGTATGTTCCTCCAAGCCCCTCGGGATTAGACATATAGGCCTCTATACCGCATGATTTCTGATGATCCAATAGCCAAGAGAAAAAGCTATGTGGGGCGGGGTATGGCGCTTAGCTCCCAGAAAACATATCAAATGATCCAGTGCTCTACTATGATGATTTGAACAATATATGTCCCCAACGGGGAGCGTGATTCTCAGGAAGTGAAGGGCAAGAGTGATACCTCCAGCCCCTCCCTGATAAAATAATAAACTCAGTACACAATATGATGGCAAACCCCTTGCCCCACAAGACATATGCTATAGGTGGTTAAAAAACAAGAAAAGACCTGGTGATTTAAAGTCATATATACAAGGTTTGTCGTGCCTCCTTACCTTAATAGGCTCGAAATCCGACCTGGTGAAACATCCCGCAAAGTGGCGATGGTAGAGCATGCATCCATTCTCAAAACCATTTAAATAGCCCGCGAGAAAGTCATAACGCTGCACAGCTGCGATCGGCGTATTCTGGTAACCGTAAATTACGTCAGAAGCCAAGTGTGGTGTAAGGCTGGCCGCCATATTGGAATGGTTAAGGATAATTACAATAGATATGTAAGTCTAGTCACCCGCTAAAGTATATTGCGGGACCATATTACAAAACGAACCCACACGTGTATTCAAATGGAGATAGTTGTAAAGGAGCAAATGTGCTGCTGAATAAAATTAAATGCACTCAATTGCATCAAAAAATTCTGTAGAGATAAGAGATAGAAGTATAAGTCAGTGAAACTAGCTCAAGGCCATCTAAGGCCAATTGCATAAGTGAGGCTACCCTTGCAGATCCGTGTTATAGCTTCACATTCTCATTTCAAATCCAAAACCAACGTGCTAGTCAAAGTACCCAAAGCGGCGGCCATCTTGGAGAGGTGCGTGATACAGATTCAATAAAAAAGGTTTAGTACCCATCTAAAGTGCCAGTTTCCGGTATAATGTGTATCTGTAATATCTATCTGTATACATATGTATATCTGTATATGTTTTTTACAACGAAGTTTGCCCAAAAGGAGGATTACAAAGTACAGTTTTACACAATCAAGGCAAGCTGATATATAGCCAATACCATGCTATGGCCCCCTTAATAAGCAGGTGTAAAGGGCAAGGAAGAACGGGACAAATGGATATAAAAATATTCTTATAAATACTAAGTGTGAGACCAAAATTTATTTCTACTGATTAAACATGTAGAAATAAATATGACAACAAGTAAACTACTATCATAACAAAAAGTGAACATTACTAAAAAAGTGAATAGACGTGGTCCAGGACAACAACGGGTAGCGGCACTCCATTAGATTACATAAAAAATTATTAAGAATCAAAGATTCTCGAGGAGGAGCCTAGCGCGCAACCAAGATGGCCGCGTAGGTGCGAAGCTCCCGAGGACCTCCGCGACCTCCTGAATTAATCCTGATTATATCCTGTCGTTGATGAGGGGACTGTGTCTGTGTACCCGAGCTGAGGCGGCACCCGTTTTCCGTTTTCGAATCGGACCCCGGACACTGGTGGGAGCACCGATCGAAGATTGCGGCCTTCTCCGCGCCGGCCCCCCGGATTGGAGTTGTGGGGCGATCCGGGGACAAAGCGAACAACAGCGGCGGGCAGGGCTGGGCGACTCGCGTTCCCCGCGCTTTCACTTTCGCTTTTGCGCCCTCCTTGCCCTCAAGCGAGGTAGGGTTGCGGAGCGGGGTGCGGTGGTGTGGCCTTGTCCCGGTGCCCGGCTGACCCGCCGGCTGTGAGTTGTCCTGCGGTCCAGTGGTCACCCCCCCGGAACCCGTGAACTGGTTTATCGGCCCTTTCGAGGAGATTGGCACGATCTTGGGAGTGCGACATGTCCACAAAGCAAGATGGCGACCGGGCAAAGGTGAAATCGACCCGCCGTGGCCCGGCACATCAGTCAAACAGTATGGACCGCTACACCCTCCAGAAGGGACCCCCAGAGGCACAGCGTACGTCCCCCGCGGGCCCGGCCGAGGCGTCTGCTCAGCCTGCGGATCTGACCCTCCGGGACGTCATGGGCGCCATTGCCGAGATGAAGGCCTCGGTGGACCAGCGCTTTGATACTCTGGCGCAGAAGATAGACTCGGCCCTGGTGGAAGTGGGCCTGGTGAGGGCCGACTTGTCTAAAACGAATGACCGGGTCGATTCCCTGGCCCACACCACCTCGAGTCTCACTACAGACGTGGCGGCCCTTCAAAAGGAGGTGCACCGGCTTGGACAGGCGAGCGCCCTGATGGACCGTCGATTGGAGGACGCCGAGGGTCGGGCCCGGAGGAACAACGTTCGTATTGTCGGGGTGCCGGAGGGACGGGAGGAGGAGGCGGCAGATTTGTTTGTGGAAGACCTGATCCTCACCCATCTCCAGCCCCGGGGGCTGAGTAAACTTTTTGCGGTGGAACGTGCTCACAGGGTCCCCGGAGGAAGACCTAAGGTCGGAGCCCCGCCGCGGCCTCTCATTGCCCGGATTTTTAACTTTCGGGACAGAGACGCTATCCTGCAGACTTCCAGGCTACAGGGACCGGTCAAGCTCGATAATATGGACGTGAATTTCTACCCTGACTTTACTCCGACGGTCCAAAAGCAGAGATTGAGTTTTCTCGGAGTTAAACGTCGCCTACGGGACCTGAACCTTAAGTACTCAATGCTTTTTCCAGCTAAGCTGAGGGTGGAGGTGGACGGTCGCACGCACTTTTTTGATCGTCCCGAGGCGGCTGGGGACTGGTTGGATACTCTGCCTGGGGATCGGGGCCGGGGGGGTGGGGGGGGTGCGGTTGGCGGGGAGGGCTCGCCGGATCAGAACTGAGGGGTGAATAGTAGGCCTTGCTCTGGACAACATTTCGGTTACCATTCACTGATCGTGTATGTTCCCCTCCTATGGAGGTCGTACGGGGTCCATTGGGGGCTTTCCCTCCTCCTCTGGGGGACTAGTTAGTTTTTCGTCTATGGGGCGACAGGCACACTGCACTTTGGGGGGGCTGTCTGGGCTCATGCAGGGGTGCAGGGAGGGGGGAGTTCTGTTGGGATGGGTGGGTGGGGGTGGAGTGTTGTTTGTTTGCACCGCAAGGCGAACCCTTTACTGTATTGTTGTTTTTGAGATGCTCTTTGGGGGACGATTGATGGCTTCCATGTATGATGGGGGGTAGGGATCTGACTGTGTTATCATGGAACGTTAACGGACTGGGGGATAGGATTAAGCGTGGTGTGGTCCTGCAGTATCTGAAACGAATTTCGCCAGATGTGGTCTTCCTGCAGGAGACACACCTTATAGGTAATTCCTTTCATGCCATGAATCGGAGAGGCTATCGTTTGGTGGCCCATTCGGGCTTCACATCGGGCTCGCGGGGGGTGGGCATCATGATTAAGAACTCGCTCCCATTGGAGATTGAAGAGGTGTGCCATGATGAGAGGGGACGTTACACTGTCTTGGTGGGTAGAATGGAGGGCAGAGTGGTCGTTTTTGTATCAGTGTACGTTCCGCCGGGGTTGCAATCTACCACGTTTGCGGACCTGGGGCGCCTCCTCCTTGACCTCCCGGGTGGGCTTCTGGTAGTTGGGGGGGACTTCAATGCGGTGGCTTCTGGGTCTATGGATCGTCATCCCCCCAGGGACCTCCCCCGGGCACAGGCGTGGCTGTCCGGCCTTTTAGATACACTAGGATTGGTGGATTGCTGGCGACTAAAGCATCCCGCGCAGCTGCAATACACTTTCCACTCGGGTGCCCATGGTAGCCTCTCGCGGCTTGATTATATCCTTGTTCCTGCGGCCTACGCTGGGAGAGTGGGAGAGGTGCGCCATTTGGCGCGGGGTATTTCAGATCACTCCCCACTACTGTTGCACTTGGATGTCTTCCCGAGGGGGGAGGGCAGGGTAGCCCCAATCAATGCCTGGTACCTGCGCGACCCCACTATTCGAGCCGAATTGATCAAATCCTTGCAGCGGTACTTTGAGGAGAATGTGGGGTCTGTCCCTTCGGCTATCTCCCTTTGGGAGGCTTTTAAGGCAGTTCTCAGGGGGGAGGCCCTCTCCTTTATCTCCCATGCCCGGAGGCGCGAGCGGGAGGAGGTAACCCGGGTGGAGGCCGAAATCACTGAACTAGAGGGTGACCTGGGGAGCGGGGTGACGGATGCCACATTACATGTTCTACACCTCAAGCAGGCGGCCTATAGGGCCCTCGTCACGGAGGCGGCCAGGGGCCTCAGTAGAGAGCAACAGGGGCGACTGTATGATGTGGGTGATAAGGCTGGTAAATTGATAGCGTGGTTGGATAAGAAGGAGAGAGCGAGTCGTGTGGTTCCGTTGATCGAGAGGATGGATGGTGTCTGTGTCACCGAGCCGGCCGCCATTGTCTCCTGCTTCGCGGATTATTTCCGCGAGGTGTATTCCCCGGTTTCTCCCTGCTCGGAGGAGGATTCCCATGCCCTGCTTCGGGACATCGCGCTGCCCTCCCTTTCGGTGGAGGACAGGGATTCACTGGACGCTCCTCCCACCTCGGACGAAATTGCCCTTGCTATCCGCTCGGTCGCATCTGGCAAGGCCATGGGCCCCAATGGCATCCCTATCGAGCTGTACAAGCTGCGACCGGATGTGCTGGCGCCCCACCTGCGCGCGATGTTCCTGGCGGCCCGCTCGCGGGGTTCCCTTCCGCCGGACCAGCGTCTGGCCACGATCGTGGTGATCCACAAGGAGGGGAGACCCCGTGAGCGGGTCACATCCTATAGGCCTATCTCGCTCTTGAACGCGGAGCCCAAGATCCTCGCCAAGGTGCTGGCCAACCGGCTGGTCGGCGTGGTGGGCGACTTGGTCCACCAAGACCAGTCCGGCTTCATACCCCACCGTAACACGGCCCTTAATCTGCGACGCTTGCACGGGGTGCTCGCGCGTGTCCCGTTTGTGCGGGAACCGGCCATCTTGGCGTCCTTGGACGCCACCATGGCGTTTGATACGCTCGAGTGGCCATACATTTGGGCGATGCTGGCGAAGTTTGGCTTCGGACCGGGCTTCATCAGCTGGGTCAAGTTGTTGTATTCCGGCCCATTGGCGCAGGTGGTGGTGAATGGACGAGTTTCGGCCCCATTCGCACTGGGACGGGGCACGCGACAGGGTTGCCCCCTGTCACCTCTCCTGTTTGCACTGGCCCTGGAGCCCCTGGCGGAGTGGCTGCGGTGGCACCCTTCCATCCGTGGTCTCCGCTGGACCCCCGAGCATGAGGACCGTGTGTCCCTCTACGCTGATGATATCCTTCTGTATCTCGCCTCCCCGCGTAAATCACTGATCGTCCTAGTTGATGTTTTGTGCTCATTCGGTCGCAACTCAGGTCTCGTCATCAACTGGGCGAAATCCTGTGTCTATGTGCTTGCCGGGGAGGCTCCGGTCCTACCACGGGACTGTCCGATCCAGATTGCCTCCCAGGGGTTTCGGTACCTGGGTATATATATTACTCTGGACCCGGAGGCCCGCTACGAGCGGAATTTGCTGCCCCCCCTCCAGCGCTTGAGGGAGGACGTGGTGCGTTGGCGGCGTCTGCCGCTTTCGCCGCTCGGCCGAGCGGCCTTGTTTAAGATGATGTCCTTGCCGCGCTTTCTGTACGCTCTCCAGAACACTATGGATTTGGTCCCGGCGCGCTACTTCCGGGAGGTGGAGAGTCTGCAGCGTCGCCTGTTCTGGGACGGGAGGCCACGTATTGCCTTGGCTAAATTGACGCTCCCGTGGTACGATGGGGGGGTCGCCCTCCCGGATATTAAACGGTATTACTGGGCCTCCCAGCTAGCTGCGATTAATCATGGCCTTTACGGGCCCGCCCTGAACCCGGCATTTGAAATGGACAAGATGCTCCTGCCCGGTGGCGACTACAATCGAGCGCTCTACTCTGGCGCGCCGGACCCTCGCCTGACGGGACCGACGCGTGTCATGGTGCGTGTATGGCACGCGGCTAACGCAGCTATGGGGTGGAAGGACCGTTTGACCCGGGCGTCACCGCTATATGCGTCGGCGAGGTTGGGCTCCCTGTGGACCTCGAAGGGCTTCGAGAAGTGGGACACGATCGGCATCAGCACAGTGGGAGATCTCTGGACGAGGGGGGGATTCAAAACTTTCGAGATGTTGCAGACGGAGTTTCAGTTGCAAGGCAGTGAGTACTTCCGGTACTTACAAGTCCGCCACGCGCTGGGCTCTGTCTTCCCGGATGTCGCGTCCATTCCGGAGTCTTCCCCCCTGGAGGACAGAGTGCTGGATGGCCATGTCCCAGACAGCACGATCTCCCTTATATATAAAAAACTGATCAACGACCGATCGGGCCTGCTGACTGGCCTTCGCGAGGCCTGGGTTGCTGATGGGCTGGAGTTGGACGACGAGGACTGGATGTCCGCGGTGGCCTCTCCGAAGGACGTGGCCATCCCGGCTCGCCTTCGCTTCGTCCAGCTTAAGATCCTCCACCGGGTTTACGTGACGGGGCCAAGGCTTCTACGTATGGGCTTTGCTGAGGATGGACTGTGTAAGCGTGGCTGTGGTGCTTTGGCAACTTTCTTGCATATTCTGTGGGAATGCCCAAAGGTGGAGCGATTCTGGCGTGGTGTGCACGAGGTCCTGCGACTGGTTACGCGTGTCGTGCTGTTGCCTGAAGCGAGGAGATGCTTGCTGAATGTGTGGGAGCCCACTGACTACTCGGTTCCGCAGACGCGGTGGGTGACCCTGGGATACATGATAGCTAAGCGTGACATTGCTCAATTGTGGGGATCCCAGAGGCCTCCGGCAGTGTCGGCCTGGAAAGAACACATGGACTGGTGTATGTTTCGTGAAAAGGTGGTGTATGTTGCGAGGGGTAAGCCTGGGGCGTGGGTGAAAATCTGGGGCCCCTGGAACGCCTATCGCGGGGGTATTTGCGAGCCGCCGCTGCTGCCGGCTGCCTCACCAGCCCCGTCCCCCTAGCCGGCCCCCTCCCCCAGCCATGGGCACGTGGTTCCCCAGTCCCTGATCTGTTCTCATTCCCCTCTTCAGAGTTTGGCGACTGGTTGGGGTCCCCCACTTAAGGAGCGCGTGCTGTCACTTGGGATTGCGGGTTGCCTTGCGGGTGTGGTTGTTTTTGTGTTGTTGTGTTTCGACAAAAGGAAACCGTATTGTGGGTTTGGAGTTATGTGGCCTGCACTACTGATATCTCCTGATTTACCCTTTTTGCACCGCCAAGAGATTTTTCTGTATGTATGTCGTATGCTTCTGCCACTCTAGCGGCTGGCCAGACGGTTGTAGGCCCATACTTGTAATTATTTGAGATTGTAATAAACGGTTTCAAAAAAAAAAAAAAAAAAAAAAAAAGAATCAAAGATTCTCAATCTCAAAAGTCCAGAACACTTGCTGGATAATCAGGAGCAGCAAGACAACCAAGTTTGAGAAACATATTGTATGTATCCAAATAATTTACACAGGAGACCACGCACAATGTGCGAAAGTGGAGGAAGACAGAACAGAAAGAGATAGATACAGCTGAAATGCATTCTTTAGAGTGCAGACAATTGTCAAAAATTCAAACAGGTGTAACTGGATCTGATCCTACAAGGACACATTAACAGATATATCGCCATGCATGTCTGCTGAAACCATTTTGGTAACATGTAGGGTAGATGACAACGGACCATATAATCTGAGCCCAAGCATCATTTTAAGTCAAAAACAATATTACAGATGAGCAAGTAAGACTAATACCCCCATGTTTTAAAGGAAATAATGCATGTCTTCATCACTATTGTGACCCAGTTCAACACTACAAAGTTTACAGATCCAACCTGCTTCATTCTTCCTTAGGGATAGTTCCCTATCGCCACCATCTCGGGTTGGCTGGTATATTGTGAATACCAATGAACCATAATTCATTGTCAGTGGGATGGTTTTCTTGCATGTGAAACGTCATGGGATATTTGTGATTACCACTGCGTATCGCACGCAAATGTTCCTGAACTCTCATTTTCAGAGGACTTATGGTGCTGCTCACGTAGATTTTTTTACATGGGCAGCCCAAGATAGAGGTGACATATTTCATGTTACAATTAATTAAATGGTTGAAATTACAAAATCGGCCAGTGTTATAGTAGAAAGACTAGATTTTGTCTTTCCCAGATTTGGAGATGTTAACATTTTTACAGGTAAAGAAACCTTTGGTTGTATGAGGCAACCAGGTGGCCGTGCTTGGTGTAGCGATATAACTGGGGCACAATACATTTCTTAGATTCCTACCTCTCCTGTATGTCACTTTGGGTCTAGGAGCTATCGTCTCTTTTAAAAAAACTACCTTTAAGACCATTGACCACCCTCAACTGGCCCTCTACCGTCCACAACATGCCCCACTGAGGGCAGGGCTAGGCTATCTTTTGTGTGACTAGAACAGCCTCTGCACTCTTTACCAACTGGGTCCGCTGAATGATTTTTTTATTTACTTTTGGCTTTGTAAATCGTTTTGTGCGTTTGGCCTCTCATCGAAAATGTGGACTGACCGGTGAGCACAAACCTGGTGGTAAAGATATGACATCCCTAGTCTTTATGGGTGAGGCCGTGGTCAGTTGTTTAAGGGTATTTACCAAAAGGGTTGCAGGGCAAGGGAAAACAGCTGGGCTGGTTACAGAATCTAGACCCACCTCTGCAGAGAGTGACAACCTTCTCTCCGTGTGGTCACAGATGGTCCTGCCCTTGGCCCGGGCACGCCTGCATGTGCCACATGCTGCGGGAGTCTCCTGGGGTTTTTGATGCGTCGGGAGGTAAGCTCTTCCTCCTCCCATGATGCGAATCCTGGGGGACTGAGACCTACCCCAGCAAAGCAGCAAACAGGCAAGTGTTGCGGGCTACAGATGCCCAGTAAATCTACCCCTCACTGCGGGAGTCTCCTGGGGATTTTGATGCATGAGGAGATTAGCCCCTCATCCTCTGGTGATGTGAGTCCTATGGGATTGTAGAACCCCAGATTTGTAGTGTAACTAACCTCCCAAAGTGGTATGGTGAATTTAGTGAAGAGTTTGATGAAGAAAAAGCCAGTAAACTCCCACCTTACCGGGATTATGACTGCTGCATAGATTTGGTTGCAGGGGCAACTATGCTGTGCAGCAGATTCTATGCGGTCACGGAGTATGAAACTCAACATCTGAAAGATTATTGCAATGAAATCCTAGCATCAGGATTCCTACACCCATCTCAATCGCCAGTGTCCTCTCCTCTCTTCTTTGTGCAGAAAAAGAGAGGAGAGTTACAGTCTTGTAGCGACTAGCAAGCGATTAACCGGATAACAGTCAAGTACAGATATACACCACCACTGATACCAGATGTGTTAGGTCGGTTGAAAGGAGCATCAATTTTCACCAAACGTGACCTCCAGGGTGCATACCATTTTGTACGAGTCTGACAGGGTGACAAATAGAAGATTGTGTTTAGAACCAAGTTTGGCCTGTTCAAATACCAAGTCATGCCCTTTGGACTCTGCAATGTTTCAGCAGTGATCCAGTACCTTATGGCTGATGTTCTGCAGGGGTATTTAGATGTCTTTTGTATATAGAAGAAACCCTGATTTATTCAGAATCTCTACAGGAACACATCCAACGTGTTAAGGCAGTGCTCACAAGACTCAGAGAACATAGGTTATTTGCCAAACTGGAAAAATGCCACTTCTACATCACTGAGATTGAGTTCTTGGGTTATATATGATCAACCCAGATGGCATTTGAATGGATGAGCCTAAGGTCTCATCAATAACACTGTGGAAGTCCCCTACCCATGTGAAAGCCTTACAGGGTTCACTGGAGTTTTTGAATTTTTATAGGCAATTCATCAGTTACTTCTTGGCTATAGTGCAACCAATGACTTGCTTGCTGTGAAAAGGTATTTATTTGGAAGTTGACGCTCTTAATTTGCTATGGGCAGAGTACCTTCCACAAGACATGCAGACACAGGGCAAATGCATCCAGTGGAATTTTACATCTCGAAAGTTATCTACCAGTGAATTAAACTGCAATATAAGTGACAAAGAATTGCTTACCATTAAATGAGGCTTCGAGCAATGGTGCAATTATTTAATGAGAACCCGACATGCAGTGGAAATATATACCGATAATTGGAATTTACAATTCCTAAAGTTAGCAAGGGCCATCACGCCACAGCAACTCTGATGGTTGCTATTTTTCTCAAATTTCCATGTTCCAATTAAATAACGCCCTGGATACCAAAACATCACACTCCCAAGGTCACAAAAATGGATAAAGGGACTTGGGTTACAGCAGCACAGCATAGAGAGGAAAGGGATGGGTTATTATATCACTCAGAAGCGCTTTTTGTCTCTAGTTCCACTTTGCAATGCCAAGTGATAGCTTTGATGCATGATTCCGATTAAGCCGGATATATGGCAATGCATAAGACTGAAATACTTTTGGTGGCCATCCCTCTTACAAGAAGTTAAAAAATATGTAGCTACTTGTGAAGTGTGTGGTCAAAGGAAAGACAATCATCAAACACCAATTGGAAAGTTGTGTCTCATTCCTCCTACGCTATGGCACGCAATGTCCATGCATTACAATGTGGAAATGTCCCCTAGTCACAGATACACAGTCATAATAGTGGTGGCGGACCATCTAACTAAATTCAAAACCTTTCTTTTAGTCTCACCTAAGCTACCTACTACCTCTACATCAGCAAAAGTGATCAAAGACTATGAAATCAGACAGCACAGAACACCTAACATCTTAAAAACTGATTGAGGTAGACAATTTATAGCACATTTACGGCAACACCTATGCAAAAGGATGAAGGTAGATGCTCTTATGACAACTAGCTATCATCCAAAAACTGATGGCATCACAGAGGACCTAGACCAAACCATAGATACATTTATAAGATGGTGAGCAAATGAATAATGGATTTAAACCAGATCTATTGACTGGGGGGTGAATGTTTGATTTGCTTTGCATTCCATCCTTCATCTGTGTGTCTTTTGCTTTCTGCCCTAAGTGTGCTGGGTATGCTCAGACGTGGGGACCGGGCTCACTGTGTCACTGGATTCAAGCTAGCCTGGCTGATGAGGGGTGATGCTCCGAAACCAGTCCCAGGATGCTTTATTCTGGTCCAGGGAGGTCCTGGCTAGACAGTTCGGGCTGGGCTGTTCCCATGCAGCATAAGGTCAAGACTGATTTTCACATGGCTGGGTCTGAATTGGGGTGGCATGGTGATCAAAAGTACAATGGATTTAACCCAGATCTATTGACTGGGGGTGAATGTTTGATTTGCCCTGCATTCCGTCCATCATCTCTCTGTCTTTTGCTTTCTCACCCTAAGCGTGCTGGATATGCCCAGATGAGGTTCCTGGGCTCACTGTGTCACTGGATTCAAGCTAGCCTGAGTGATGAGGGGTGATGCCCTAAAACTTGTCCCAGGATGCTTGTTTCTGGTCCAGGGAGGACCTGGCTTGGCAGTTTGGACTGGACTGTTCCTATGCTGCACAGGGTTAAGACTGATATGCAAATGGATGGGTCTGAACTGAGGTGGCATGGTGAGCAAAAGAACAATGGATTTAACCCAGATCTATTGACTGGGGGTGAATGTTTGATTTGCTCTGCATTCCATCCATCATCTGTGTGTCTTTTGCTTTTTGTACTGTGTGAAAGGCACAGTACATAATTATATGTAATAGATGAGAAAAATTACATTACTTTGTCAGTGATGTGAGCTAACTAATTTCTAGTGGGAATGCAGGCACACTGGTGGCATGGTGCAATGTTCTCAGCACTGATGTCAATAAACAAATGTAACATCACTATAGCGACAAAAAAGAGATGTAAACAAATATGTGAAATTGGGCCCTTACTTGCATTCGCGCTTTCAGGCGGGGCAGAACAACAAGCTGCCTAGCTGCACTGCATTGTTTGTCATTACTCAAATAGGCCCCCTTGTTTATCAGTGGTTTTATGAACAGTGTAAATGTATTTCCATGTGAAAGGCAAAAATTAGTGCAACATGACAAAATGTACTTGTAGTAACATATATTCAACTTGAAAGTGAATTAAAAAAAGCAGTCTGTTTCTCACTTAAATCACTTATGTCTACATCTATCATGGATCATTATTAACATATTTCCATATCATTGCAGAGGGACAAACAACGCCTCCAGTGCAGCAGCCTGTACTTGATGGCCAGCCTGCTGGTGATGCCATCCTGGCCCCACTGGACGATGACACCTTCCAACAACTTCTGGACTCAATTGAATCGCCTACTCTGGGCTTGGCCAGGAAAGATGGGGTTGTAGGATTTTCAGAGGAACCATCCCCCACAGGACATGCACCATCTAGCAATCCAATCTCAGTTGAGGACTCAGAGGACCCGCATGTTGTATTCCAATGGCAAGCGGTAGGAGTCCAGAAGTGAATGTTTGATGAGGTATAGGCTGGGATGTTCCTATAAGTGGGCACCCTAGAAGGAGTCCGTAGGTGTCTGAGGCCTAATAAGGATATGGCTTAGGTAATTAGAGACACAGACTCTTGGCTCCTTGGGATGGATGAGCCCCTAGCTGACATTGCTGTTGTCATGATTCAGAGGGAATAACAAGAGACGTCTACATCTGACACCAGTGAAGTTGTCAACCATCGGGGGGAAGTCTGTTTCATCATGGAATCCATGGAACTCAAGTTTGACTTCTACAATGTCACAATGGGTGCCCTCAATTGCAACTTTGGTGCCTTGTTGGCAATCCCCCAGACCCTTGTCACCAATTTGGTGCCTGCCTTTCTGGCACAGACAAAGGCTGGTGGGGATAGTGGCCACATCTTCTGCTCCTGATGTGTGTTTGCCTCAGATGCCTCCCATACAAACACCTCCAACTACAGGGGGGGCAACACACACATTAGAGGAGGAAGATGTGGAGTTCCCCAATTTTCGTCGGCAAATTGCCAGATAAAATGTACCTGTGCCTCCTGGCCAGTTTCATAGTGGTCCTGTATTTATCATCATGCCACCTCCCTTGTCACACAGTACGGGACTTTTTGTTTGTGCACATGTTGATCGTATCCATTTGTGGGCTTTCTAACAACCCTACCATCCCTAATGGCAATTTGTACCTCCTCACTGAAATACTCCTCGCCTCAGAATGTCGCATGATGTCTTGCAAATGGACTCTGTCTGCTCATCTAAGCTTTAAATAAGTGTTGGTGGTTCCCTAAATTAAACATCTATACTCGCAATAAACAATGAGTGGGACCTACAATCTCCTACAAAAATAATTGTTAAACACCAATTTGTCCAAAACCACAATGAATATTGTATGTGTTTTTGAATGAAGGACTACATATACCATGGTGGAAGTGCACAACCAAAACCCACTTCTTTGCATCTCAAGAAGAGGTAGCTAAAGTTACTTATAAGTGACACAAGTTTTGACAGTGGACCCTGCAAAGACCTAGCACCTGACCGGCTGTCCCGAATTAATATACATATAGTGGAAATCACCCACCAGATGTGTGTGCACTCTTTTAATGAACCCACTGCCACAGTGCCATCCAATACAGGATTTTAACAATTTCAGAACAGTCGCCAAGATGCACCACTTAACACAGCAACAAACCAGACACAGAACAAATTATCAGGTCCATGTCCATAGCTTTTTCTTCAAGTATCTTCTTTTATTCAAATAGCATTAAAAAACATTTGTAATAGAAAAGAAAAGGCCAACGCGTTTCAGCGAGACAGATGGACTTCTCCAGGGCTGTAAATTTAACAGATATATATACATATATAAGTATACAACACTTAGTGCAAACATAGTCTTTGCACAATGAAAATAATAATAAATGATACAAACATTAAGACAGAACTCATATGTATTAAGCCTGGGCAAAGCACTACGCTACGCTTGCGTAGTTAGCGAAGTTCGCGCTACTTCGCACTACGCGAACTGCACGTAGCACAGTGCGAACACGCGTAGCGTAGTGTTGCGTAGTGCTGTGGTCATTTTTTGCTTGCTCGCGGTCCTCAACGTCAAGTTGGCGACCGCGAGCAAGCAAAATGACATGCCGGCGAGACTTTTTCCTTGTTTGCGATCAGCAACATCAAGTTGGCGATCGCGAGCATGGAAAATAAACCTCCCGGCGAGATTCCCAACGCGAGGAGGTCAGGTTTCTCATTGCGAGTGGTCGCGTATGCTCGCAACCGCTCGCGATGAAAAACTACCAGTTCGCGTTGAGAAAGCTGCCGCTCGAGTAAAAATCTACTCGAGCAGCAGAAATCTACACCTCGCACTGTGCAAGATGCCATTTTCAATGATTGAACATTGCCGGTTGCTTGTCTGCACTGTGCAATCATTGAAAACAACATCTGGCACAGTGCGAACAAGGTACTACGCAGTTCGCGAAGTGCTACGCGTAGCTCGCGTAGTGCGAACTGCACTTTGCGTAGCTTCGCGAAGTGTTACTTCGCGAACTACGCCCAGGGTTAATATGTACATCAATTATATCACAATAAATAACCACACAAATGACCACACAATCCATAAATCACCAAGACATAAAATCTAACAAATGCTTTTTTAAAAATCAAAACTATGCACAATTTAACATTTATAACCAAAAACAGCAATATTCACCAATCTAAAATACATAAATGTAAACAACAAATTTTGTGACAGAGGAAAGAAGGCATAGATGAAAGAGAAATAGAAAAGAGCTAAGGATGAAATTTGGATAAAGAAAAGAAGACATATCTCTATGCTCTAAAACATGAGATATCGAAGCAGAAGTACACAAACTTATTACACAGAGAGAAGAAAATAATACATGTGTGACAAGAATATCTATACTATAGGATAAAAGACCAGAATGGTCAATCGCAAGCAGAAGAAGGGGAGGAAGCTGTAACTAGGAGTGTACCCGGAAGAAAACATAAATGTATGATCAGTGTACCCACCATGCAAACAAGTAAGGGCACTCTTGGGCAGTATTTACATCAGAGTGACCGTGGTAGGTAAAATCTTCAAGCAGGATGGCAAAAATGTGTTTCACCAGGAACTGTACAGGAACAGAAAGAATATTTATATGACCATGTGACCCCACTGGTAAGGCTAACAAGCCAGGCGTCAGTATCTAATGTGCTGAGGGCTTTTCCGTATACTCACTTATTGCAACAGCGATATGTACTTCTCTCAAGTGTAAGGGAAGTCAACAGTATAATGACAAGCATAAGGTAATCCAACAGTCTCACCGAAATACTCCGACCTGTAATGGGAAGAACGTAGTCAGTATATGTCAAATGGCTTGCTTTTAACATGTCAGCCAGTATGATGGTGAGGCAATATATATATCCCACTATATGTGGCGCCGGTGGGTCCAAGTGAATCTTAATTAGAAGATTTTGCTCCACTGAGCCCCACGCTGTTAGACATCAATGCCTCTAGATCCCGTATTTCCTAATGCCAAATGGTCAAGAGATATGCTATCAATGTTGACTGGGGTACATAGGGCGAGGTTTAACGCTTGGCTCCCAAATGACATGTCCAGGAATGGCGTCATCAAACGCTCAAATAAGATGTTTGAACAATATATGTCCCCAAGAAGAGACATGATTCTTAAGAGTGATACCTCCACCCGCCAGAGGGTCCATTCAGATCTAAGATAAAAGGTATGTTCCTCCAAGCCCCTCGGGATTAGACATATAGGCCTCTATACCGCATGATTTCTGATGATCCAATAGCCAAGAGAAAAAGCTATGTGGGGCGGGGTATGGCGCTTAGCTCCCAGAAAACATATCAAATGATCCAGTGCTCTACTATGATGATTTGAACAATATATGTCCCCAACGGGGAGCGTGATTCTCAGGAAGTGAAGGGCAAGAGTGATACCTCCAGCCCCTCCCTGATAAAATAATAAACTCAGTACACAATATGATGGCAAACCCCTTGCCCCACAAGACATATGCTATAGGTGGTTAAAAAACAAGAAAAGACCTGGTGATTTAAAGTCATATATACAAAGTTTGTCGTGCCTCCTTACCTTAATAGGCTCGAAATCCGACCTGGTGAAACATCCCGCAAAGTGGCGATGGTAGAGCATGCATCCATTCTCAAAACCATTTAAATAGCCCGCGAGAAAGTCATAACGCTGCACAGCTGCGATCGGCGTATTCTGGTAACCGTAAATTACGTCAGAAGCCAAGTGTGGTGTAAGGCTGGCCGCCATATTGGAATGGTTAAGGATAATTACAATAGATATGTAAGTCTAGTCACCCGCTAAAGTATATTGCGGGACCATATTACAAAACGAACCCACACGTGTATTCAAATGGAGATAGTTGTAAAGGAGCAAATGTGCTGCTGAATAAAATTAAATGCACTCAATTGCATCAAAAAATTCTGTAGAGATAAGAGATAGAAGTATAAGTCAGTGAAACTAGCTCAAGGCCATCTAAGGCCAGTGCATAAGTGAGGCTACCCTTGCAGATCCGTGTTATAGCTTCACATTCTCATTTCAAATCCAAAACCAACGTGCTAGTCAAAGTACCCAAAGCGGCGGCCATCTTGGAGAGGTGCGTGATACAGATTCAATAAAAAAGGTTTAGTACCCATCTAAAGTGCCAGTTTCCGGTATAATGTGTATCTGTAATATCTATCTGTATACATATGTATATCTGTATATGTTTTTTACAACGAAGTTTGCCCAAAAGGAGGATTACAAAGTACAGTTTTACACAATCAAGGCAAGCTGATATATAGCCAATACCATGCTATGGCCCCCTTAATAAGCAGGTGTAAAGGGCAAGGAAGAACGGGACAAATGGATATAAAAATATTCTTATAAATACTAAGTGTGAGACCAAAATTTATTTCTACTGATTAAACATGTAGAAATAAATATGACAACAAGTAAACTACTATCATAACAAAAAGTGAACATTACTAAAAAAGTGAATAGACGTGGTCCAGGACAACAACGGGTAGCGACACTCCATTAGATTACATAAAAAATTATTAAGAATCAAAGATTCTCAATCTCAAAAGTCCAGAACACTTGCTGGATAATCAGGAGCAGCAAGACAACCAAGTTTGAGAAACATATTGTATGTATCCAAATAATTTACACAGGAGACCACGCACAATGTGCGAAAGTGGAGGAAGACAGAACAGAAAGAGATAGATACAGCTGAAATGCATTCTTTAGAGTGCAGACAATTGTCAAAAATTCAAACAGGTGTAACTGGATCTGATCCTACAAGGACACATTAACAGATATATCGCCATGCATGTCTGCTGAAACCATTTTGGTAACAAGTAGGGTAGATGACAACGGACCATATAATCTGAGCCCAAGCATCATTTTAAGTCAAAAACAATATTACAGATGAGCAAGTAAGACTAATACCCCCATGTTTTAAAGGAAATAATGCATGTCTTCATCACTATTGTGACCCAGTTCAACACTACAAAGATTACAGATCCAACCTGCTTCATTCTTCCTTAGGGATAGTTCCCTATCGCCACCATCTCGGGTTGGCTGGTATATTGTCAATACCAATGAACCATAATTCATTGTCAGTGGGATGGTTTTCTTGCATGTGAAACGTCATGGGATATTTGTGATTACCACTGCGTATCGCACGCAAATGTTCCTGAACTCTCATTTTCAGAGGACTTATGGTGCTGCTCACGTAGATTTTTTTACATGGGCAGCCCAAGATAGAGGTGACATATTTCATGTTACAATTAATTAAATGGTTGATATTACAAAATCGGCCAGTGTTATAGTAGAAAGACTAGATTTTGTCTTTCCCAGATTTGGAGATGTTAACATTTTTACAGGTAAAGAAACCTTTGGTTGTATGAGGCAACCAGGTGGCCGTGCTTGGTGTAGCGATATAACTGGGGCACAATACATTTCTTAGATTCCTACCTCTCCTGTATGTCACTTTGGGTCTAGGAGCTATCGTCTCTTTTAAAAAAGACTAAACGTTAGAGGGCCCCTGAAAAGCTAAATGATAGGGAAGGAGGGCAGGGGAAAATCAAATTAGAAATAACAGAACCTATATACTTCTTAGTCGGTAACAACTCCCCCAAATAATCGATGCCTCATTAAATCACAGAACTATAGTAAAATTACTTTTTTTAGACAATTTTATTTTTATATGCACAAAAATATAAAAAGACTAGTACAATGAACATAGTTTCAATGATTTGTACTGACAGAATTCCAAGTGGTCCACCCCGAAACAAGCGTCGGCACCTGGGTTGTTCTTATTATTGATATGAATAACATGTGCTATTGTTGATATTTGTGTTTCATTCTTTTCATTCTGTTTTGTCATGTCTTCTCATTCATGTTGTTTTTTGTATATGTGTACTTTGTGGCATTGTGACATATGAAGTTTATTTTGTGTTATCTTATTTTCGTGGTTCCATCATTGTTCTTTGTGGGCTTCACTTGGCATTCCGTCAGTACAAATCATTGAAGCTATCGTCTCTTTTAACCTTGGTACCTCAGTTAGTAGGTGCCAATGTTTCCGCAAAACATTGTACACCCTATCACTGTGATTGTTAAATTGCTGACTAAGAGAGACAGGGGCCCTTTTGGTTTTGAATAGGCCCTTGGGTTTCAGGATGGTGTCTCTGGACATCTTAGAGATCCTTTTTTCTGCCTCTTCAAGTTTACTTGGGAGGTATCCTCGTGCTAGGAACCGTTGTTTAGTTTGTTCAATATTCTCAGCAAAATTCTCCTCTGTACTACAGTTTCTCCTCATTCGGACCATCTCCCCATATGGAATGTTGTTAATTACATGACGGGGGTGTGCACTATGAAAATGTAAAGTGCTATTACATGCTGTGCTCTTACGATGAGTGGTGCTCTGTATACAGTTATTTTGAATGAAGAAAGGGTTTTCATTAAGAAAAGCATGATATTCCAGTAAATACGAGGAAGGCCCATTCCAAAGCATAATCACATCGTCGATGTACCTGCCCCAGAATATAATGTGTTCTGTCCACTTTGCTGCCCGGTGGCCCCAGGCATGCTCCCGCTCATACTAACCCATGAAACAAACAGGAGGTTCTCAGACCATACAAGCCCTTCAAATTTATTTAGGTTTTCCTTACTATCTTTGATGTAAGCTGGCAGGTTACAGACTAGAGGTTGTAGGAATTGATCTACATATTCAGACAACTTCTCATTGGGGGAGTTAACCCCCAAGATAATCGGGCGTCCTGGTGGAAATGGGCTCCCCTTGTGTATTTTGGGGAGTGCATATATACAGGGGAAGGAAGGTTCCCCAACCATCAGGTAATTATACTCCTCATCACTTAGTAGGCCGATCTCCCGCCACTCCACTAATCTCATGTCAATGTGGGTACTAAGGGCCCGATTCACAGAACTAACTTAAGACAAAATCCTAAACTTACTACCATTTTGGTATTCACAGAAGGCACTTACTCATTTTGGTATTCACAGAAGGCACTTACTCATTTCGGTATTCACAGAAGTTAGGAGTCCTAACTTTAGGACTCCTAAATGCCTTCTGTGAATACCGAAAGTCTTAAAATTAGGATTTTTCTCAGTTTATTAGTAGTATAGTTAGGACTCCTAACTTTAGGACTCCTAAATGCCTTCTGTGAATACCGAAAGTCTTAAAATTAGGATTTGTCTCAATTTAGTAGTCCTAAGTTTAGGACTCCTAACTTTAGGACTCCTAAATGCCTTCTGTGAATACCGAAAGCCTTAAAATTAGGATTTTTCTCAGTTTAGTAGTAGTATAGTTAGGACTCCTAACTTTAGGACTCCTAAATGCCTTCTGTGAATACCGAAAGTCTTAAAATTAGGATTTTTCTCAATTTAGTAGTCCTAAGTCTAAACTTAGGACTACTAAATTGAGAAAAATCCTAATTTTAAGACTTTCGGTATTCACAGAAGGCATTTAGGAGTCCTAAAGTTAGGAGTCCTAACTATACTACTACTAAACTGAGAAAAATCCTAATTTTAAGACTTTCGGTATTCACAGAAGGCATTTAGGAGTCCTAAAGTTAGGACTCCTAACTTCTGTGAATACCGAAATGAGCAAGTGCCTTCTGTGAATACCAAAATGAGTAAGTGCCTTCTGTGAATACCAAAATGGTAGTAAGTTTAGGATTTTGTCTTACATTAGTTCTGTGAATCGGGCCCTATGTGTTTTGGTCGGATTCCCTGGAACCTTCCTGTAGCATGTATTATCTGCCAACTGGTGGTCAATTTCCATCATGTAACTCTCCCTGTCCATTGTCACCACATTCCCCCCTTGTCTGCTTCTCGAATGACAGATCTTAAATCCTTCAAAGCCTTATTTGCCTCCACTGAGAGGTTGAATTTGATTCTCTTTTGGGGTATTGGGTGTTCCAAAAGTTTATGGAAATCCTTGGTAACTTTCTCACTAAAAAGATCAATGTTGGAATGTGTCCCTACCGGGATGAATTTTGAGCGAGACTTCAGGCCACTATCAATTTGCATGCTCTCTGAGATATCCAATCCTGCTCTTAACATATCAACCTCAACCGGTATTTCATCCTGTAGTGACATCATGAGCTGTGACACATGTAAATCTGAAACAGTGTGGGTCGGCGGTGTATATTCCCCCATACTTTTAGTACACACAACAGGATTGCGAGTGAAGTGATCTTTCAGTTTAAAAATCCTGTAAATTTTTACAGATCAACAAAGATGTCTATATCATTTTCAAACTGAGTGGGACTAAAGCCCAAACCTCTACTCAGTACAGATACATCAATTTCAGACAGCATTCTGCTTGAAAGGTTAACAACCATGAGTTCCTGTGTTGAATCCCCCACCGCCTCCCCTGCTGTAATTTCTCATAAGTTTTCATGGTGGACATGGCAATGGTTTTGTTTTGCACTCTCTTGTTTCTGACTGCATTTCTGCCATCTCCCCCCCTTCTTGTTTTTGGTCTTTTCTCATGGTTTTCACTCCCAATCTAAATCACTCCATTTCTACTAAAAAAGTAGACCTATTTTCTGTATTGGATATACCAGATGTTTCTTCAGTGGTAACCGAACTGGCTACTGAGGATAGGGAGCTAATGCTGTCAGTTGATGCTAATTCAGATATTTCTTCTCAGTGTTTTTTTTTCTTCCCCTGTTACTTTTAGGTTGTCATATCTATGGGAGAATGTATAAATCCTCCCATCTCCTAATCCTTGTTGTCTCTCTTGATGGTTTTTACTTTTTTGTCCCTCAAATATATTTGGTATTCTTCCAAGATTTTATGTAGGATATCATAATTCTTTTTTACTGTATCCTTTAAATCTGAAGATGCAATTTCTTTCAAAAGTTCCTATATTTCTGACTGTAGCTTACAGCCCTTCTTCTCTGCGTTTTTAATTTATATACGAATCATGTTAAATGATGCATTATGGAGATTCTCCTCCCACTCCTTCAATGATATGGAGTCCAGTGTGTGATAAGTTTGTGTACTTCTGCTTCCATATCTCATTATCGTTTTAGAGCACAGAGATATGTCTTCTTTTCTTTATCCAAATTTCTTCCTTGGCTCTTTTCAGTTTCTCTTTCATCTATGCCTTCTTTCCTCTGTCACAAAATGTGTTGTTTATATTTATGTATTTTAGATTGGTGCATATTGCTTTTTTTGGTTAGAAATGTTAAATTTCACATAGTTTTGATAACAAAAGCATTTGTTAGATGTTATGTCTTGGTGATTTAGTGATTGTGTGGTCATTTGTATGGTTATGTAATGTGATATAATTGATGTACATATGAGTTCTGTCTTAATGTTTGTATCATGTATTATTATTTTCATTGTGAAGAGTCTATGTTTGTACTAGGGTTTGTATACTTATATGTGTATATATACCTGATAAATTTACAGCCCGGAAGAAGTCCATCTGTCTGGACGAAACACGTTGGCTGTTTTTTTCAATGACAAATGGTTTTTAATACAATTTGAATAAAAGTAGAAACTTGAAGAAAAATGCTATGGACACGGACCTGATAATTTGATATATGTCTGTTTTGTTGCTGTGTTAAGCTCAAGTTAGTTACACACTCTGACTTTGGATAAGGACCTACAGCAAGTAGATCCACTGCAATGGCATAATGAGGAATGTGTTGACTCCTAATGGAATGTCAGAGTGTGATATCAAGCTGCAGTTGCTTGAATGACACACAGTTAACCGTACCTGCTATAAATGTGATGCGTGATGCATGTGAGGCCATAACACTGTTTAACTAATGCACATTTATCTAGCTCAGTGAAAATTACAACATGATCACCCTAATATGATAACCTCAATGCTCACACTGAAGAGCTTCTACAGTACATACATTTACATGGTTGTACTAATAATAAACAGATACTCATGCCCATACTCCTCAAAAATTTACATCATAACTGTGCCATACAAGAATGCAAAAGGACAATCAATGCCTTGATTGTCAGTAAGCAAGAAATGCAAGGGATTCTTTCTTGTTGGGGTCCTGTGTCAACTGAAAAATTGTGAATAGTGCTACACTGGAATAATTTGGCTAAATGTGTCCTACTGCCCCTCAGAGGCCTCATATGTGTTGAGTGTGAGTGCAACCATACATGACATCTATTGTACATTGTACATAAATATTTTGTCATAAGAGCCAGACCACAGAACCTGAAAAATTGCAACACCTCCCTAGGGGAAGAGAACATGGGAGATTCATAGGCATGATACTTTGAAAGTAGTTAACCAAAGTGAGCTGCATAAAGTGCCACACTTAGCAAGCAGCCAATGCCAATGATGATGGAGGTTCCCCAGGCAGGTGTGTATACATTCAAAATCTTAAAAAGCCAACAACAGTGACTCACTTGCACAATGGTGAAAGGGTGTGTGTGGTAGTGGCAGTCACCAGTGTGTGTCCCAGTACAGCCAGAGATCTGCATTCTATAGTGACAAAACAATCCAAACCATACCTGCTTTATCACTTTCATACTGAGTTCTGCAGTAGGAGACTGCCTGTGTTGTACTGTAGTTAAAATCACCAATTGAGGCCCACTTACAGTGGCAAAAGAATGGAAAAGGATCCAGACTTGGGTCAAATGTGAGGGAGACTAACATCTGTCTATAGGCCTCTGACAAAGCAACATATACGTCAAAGAATGCAGGTCGATAGCTACATCAAGTACTCAACTCACTCAATGGTACCAGCTCTTAAGTATGAAATGATGATGAACTAGTGAAAGCAGAAAAACTGTAATACTATAAAAATCATTGTACACAACCTACACCTACCTCGCCTTCTCTAACTGACCTTACCACTATCTTACGCTGTCCTAACCTATATTCAACTACTTACACCTACCTAGCCTACACTAACTGATCTTAACGCTGCCTAAAATATCTTATCTTAAACTAACTTAAGTACTATACACAAATGACAAGATAAACACCAACCCCCACCTTCCACAAAACACATAAATTGGTACAATACAAACAACAACCACACCTAAACATTTACTAAGTAATAATGTAAACCTAAACCAATATATACTTTTTGGGTATTTTTTGCTTTTTTTAAAAACACTAAGCATCAACTCCTTGCCCACTCGAAAACCTAAGAGTATAAATGCAGACTTAACAACAACGACCTACTAAATTAGCTTACAACTAACACCTAAATACACTATATCTATACTAAACCCTAAATACCACTATGCCTAATAACAATAAAATACACACAACATAATGTGAAAAGGGAAGGGCGATGTCCAGAGGGAGTGACTTAAATCAGTGCTGAAACCTGCACCACGGCCTCCTGCAAATTCAAAATTAGTTCAGGGAGGCTGGCCTGCTCTTGCTGGATGCCATTCATTTTCCTATGAATTTTTGGCAACTCTCAGAGTATATAATACTTGAAAAACGATCCCCTGGGCTGCCTGGGCCTCCTGGTCTGTGTGGTTGGCAGCTGAGAGGCACTAGATGGATGTGGCCTTTGTTTAAGATTAAGTTGTGTCTGTAGGCCTTCCTGACTTCCAGGTCCCTAATCCCTTAGTCCTTTCATACAGAATGCCCATCTTTCTGAAAGCCTTTGCAATGTGGTGGATGTGGCTGTCTTTCCACAATGTAAATGTTTTTTCCTCATCAGTTGTGTGTGATCTATGGCAGTAAAGGACAAAAATATTCTCTCAAGTTGTAAATGTACAATATGTGTGTGAAAATAGGCTGCCATAGTTGTACAATCATATGTGGTTGTCCAAGCCAACACCAACATTTGAGATTGAGATAGGGAGGCTTATTTATGAGCACTTGCATCACTTTTGCGCCGCCGGTGCGTCATTTTTTGTGACGCACCAGCGGTGCAAAAAATGAGCCTTGTGGCACAATATTTACAGTGACACATCTAGGTAGATGTGTCACTTTGTAAACCCATGCGCCACATTATACCTGCGCCAGGTATAATGTATGCGTGGGGGGGGTTCCGACGCAAGAAAGGGTCGTAAAAGTGACGCAGTGAAATCTATAAGATTTCACTGCGCCAATTCTAGGACGCAAATGCGTCAATATCTTACGCCTGCCTCATGGCAAGCATAAGACTGATGCAGGCACATTTCACATGGGACTTGCCCATGTGTAATGACCTATTGCTGGAGTTGCATCTCTTTTGTGACACACTCCGGCAATGCTTAATTATTGTGCTGACGTATCTGTAACTCCTTGCGACATGATGTGTCATACTGTAAATATGAAGCATCATTGGTGTCGCACGGCGCGCGCAATGAAAGTGACGCATCGCTGTTTTCTCGCAGCGATGCGTCACTTTTCATAAATGAGACCCATGGTCACTATATCTTTAGTACAAAGACATCTCCTACTCGAGCAGGGCAAATTGAATCAATTGCAGTCAGTGTGGGGGTACAATATGGAAATGTAGTCACAATATGATTACAACCATATCATTCTGAACAGTGGAAACACTCATGATGATGTACTGATGAGACATTGGGCACCTGGTCCAGATATAGAAAATGTGGGTGTTGATATTGGATCATGCAAGTGGGCTGCAAATTCCTCATCAACATACGTGAATGTTGATAAGGTAAACCAGTCCAGGCAGTGTGCCTCTGAATTTAATAATTCATCTGGAGTTTCATAAGGCAGCACACATTGCTGACTTTACTTACTCAGTATTAGGTAGCCAATACATGGATGGAGGGTTGTTAACTACCTCCTGCAAAACATTACTGGGGTACACTTCACCAATTTACCCTCATGAAAATGCAAAGAAATCTGTAATATAGCACCTGGTACACAGTTGTAGCAAAACCATGTTGACCTTTACTGTAACATATAACTGTACACTCATTATCTCAGGGCTGCATTCGCCAGCGCACATTTTAAGATGATACAATGCATCTCAATAGTATGTGGTGTATAATGCAGGGAACCATGATGCAGGTTGACTGCATTGGTGCTAGCCAGTCTAACTTATCCCAGCAGCAGGTGAGCAGTGTAATGGGCTGTATGCTGCTAACACAATGCATTCCTACATATTAACATTTACACAGTGCAGCAACATTACTATATACCTTGCATTGTATGAATGCCTTCCCAGAAATGGAACATAGCGGATGTGCAGGGAATTATTTTTGCTTTCCACTTCCAAGCCATGTGAAGACTAGTGCATTTGTCCAGCTGGCCACACCATGCCAATTAGACTGAATCCATGCAATAAGGCCTACTGGCACTCCATAGGTTTAACAGCAGTTACATTAGCACAATGTGCTCCACAATATACACATTGCACAGAAATATGAAGGCTGTCATCCAGTTAAGACCTGCAAAGGCATGTGACCTGAACCCTGCCATGTGTACATCCACACTCATAATGTGCATCAGTCAGGCATTGTGGTAATTATTAGTACAACTCCATGGTTAACTAGAGCAGCAGGACTACACCCCTACAGCCTCCAGGCCATCAGTGTAAAATGTTTCTCTGTCACACCATTTCACATAGTGATGACATGGACCAATCTGTGCGAGTCTCAGGTACCCCTGAGGCTGGATTACAACAACCGTACCTTGGGGTAAGTTAAGTAAATAAGGATAATTAAATCTTTATGAGAATGTACTAACCCCCTTACAGAATCACCTGTTGACATGTCTTTTGTTTTCTGTCATGGGCCAAATCCACAATTTGGTAAAACATTGCTCTACCACAACTATATACACAGCATCTATCATAGTAAAAATGTATAGATCATGATGGCTTTCTTGCTGACACTGATTTAACAAGTTGCCTTTTGATTTGACACACACCTACAGGGGCAGGTATGTGTCAACTAACATTGTAAGTGTTAACCAGTAGGCATCTTAAGCCACACCTATGGTCAGTCACAATGGAAATATAAAGCAGGAGAGGTCAAATGTATGCAGCACGTATGGACATAGTATGCTGCATGATGAAGGGCATACGTGGACACACCTTTTGAATTACTCTGATTTCATGATACTTCCTGTTCACACTTGGTCACAGTGTCTGTGAATTATTATGACACCTCATCAGCACCTGTATCATACACAAATAATGACATATGCAACAGAAACCTGCCCAGACAAGCTTAGCAACATTCATTTAACTTTGCTGCTATATCTGTTGAAACATGACTTGTTATGTTTGTGCCAATTGTAGTATGACCATATTTGATTGTGTTGAATATCTGAAGATTATGCACAAGATGATGGTTCATGTGTCAAATGCATCAATACTGTGAATATACTAATATCACCACAGATGCAAACATGCATGTATCCTGTGGCCTGCTTACATTGCCCCTACATTACCAATGATATGCCTTCTTGTCAATTTCAAATTAAACCTGGCCAAGTTCTTCTGTGTTGGCACACTGACTGTTAATTGGTTGCAGGTGATTGATATCTCCCAGTACAATCACAATATTACAAATCATATGGATCACGCACAGACATCAACAAGCTACCCCTGTGTACCTATTACACTTCCTGGTTGCATTGTCATTCCGGACGTTGACAATCTCACTCTGGTAGAATGGGAGATGTCCACCTGGAAGACAAAAACATGGGCATTCTATTGTAAATAATGCAGTTACACATGGTCCAAAGTCCATAATAAAAACTATGTCATCCAGTGTTTAAGGTATATACAACACTCTTGACACACATGTGCATACCTTGTATTATATGGGATGCAGCTAGTCACCTTGCATGATTGAGCTGGCTGGATGTTGAATGTCAGAGGTATCTATGATCACATGCCTGAAGCATGCCTCAGGCTTGTGATATTTTCAGTACTACTGGGCAGCATCATCTCTGGCCTCAATGCACTATGACCCATGGATGACACCATTAGACCTAGGCAGATTGAAAGAGTGATGTGATGGAAAAGGACAGGTATGAACCATAAGTGACATTGTAACAGCCATATCAGAGTTATGATGGCGTTGCCTAGCAGCACAGCATGCTACATTGCTAAATGGTGCAAGGGTGCATGCCCTGTAAGCGTTTTTTTTTTGTGTCCTGTAAACTCCACATTCCTGCACATTTACATTTGTATGAAGCAGATTAATCTGAGTATGTGTGCTGCACACTGCAACACACATGGAGCATTTAACATAAAAGGAGATCAAACATATATTTCCTGCTTAGCCATCAACAGTGGAGCTCTGGCATTTTTTGAGCATTGCCTGGTCATTCACATATGTAAAATCAGGGAATGCTGATAATTCCATGCAGGATCAATGTATACAACCACCCACAGCCCATTGATCAGCCCCTTGGGTCAGGATATGACAATGCAGCTATTGACTTTGCATTGCTTTACGCTGGCTTTATGTAGTCACTTTGAGGTGCACAAATTGGTTTTATGTTCCTTCCAAATTTTCACTTTATTCATTGTAATCCACATGATGCAAGTTGAATAATGCAATGTAAAACTACAACATTTCAAATTATGCCCCATAAATGTTTACGTTTTGCATCACAGATATAACTGCGGCAGGTTGCTTAGTGGACTAATGCCTCCACTTTAGTAACCTGTGTGACCTCATGGTTACAGGTTCAAATCCTGGTGGGTCCACTCAGCCTTTCATCTTTCTGAGATTGGTAAAATTGTACCATTGACTTGTGTAACAATATGTTATTCAATGCCCAGATGTGAAATTGCCCTTTACATATACACATGTTATGTTATAACCACATTACTACATGCAAATGGTACATACCTATGGACCCTCCAACCTCCAGTCCAAGAAGGTGCACCAGATCAGCCTCCCGTGCCACTAGGTCAGCCTACCTATGTTTGATTTGGGTGACAGTGCGATCCACTGCAAATTATTTTGTCAGGTGACAACGCACACGCTCCCGCTTGTCCTTTTGGTCCTTGGACGGATATCACTAGCTGATGCTACCCCCCAAGGCCAGCATCCTGGGCAGGTAGTGCACAATGAGCCATATGAGGCTCCCCACCTCTCCCTCAAAAACACTATTGCACCTACCCCTTCCAGACATGTCCCTATTCCTCCCTGACACCAAACATCGTAAACAAACACCCCTTAAGCTTATATCTATCCCTAATTTATAAACCCCTAAATAGATGTACACCCAACAATACAAACACAAATACTAATAGAATACAAAAAGGCAAAAAGGTGTAAAATCACACAAGATAGGGACAGATCAGACCCAACAAGTACACAAATTGCACCAAACCACCAGACACTCTCAAAACCACCTCCAGCACAGACTAACAGACTGTAAGAGAAAGTGAAACTAACTTTCACACTTCCTAGTATACAGCCTGCCACACCCATTGCGTAATTTCCAGGGTGTGTCCTGCACTCCTCCAACAATTGTGTTGATTTTTCTGAAGCATTGTAATGCGATTAGACATTGCGTGATGAACACTGCACAGTAGCACTTCTGCAATACAGTTAGTTCTACTCAATGGCGTTGATGCGCAAGTTCAGAATCGCACAATAGGAGCGATGCGTGGGTTTGAAGCTGCGTAGCAGAGACGATGCACGGGTTCTGAGTCGTGCAACAGGGAAAATAAGCTGGATTTACAGTAGGTGCATGGCTTCTGCTGGATCAAACACCTTAGGACCACTTCCATAGTACATGGACTGGGGTGGCCTCACTTGGAAGGTCAGAGTGACAGATGGCAGTGTTCATGTTCTAAAGCAGGATGATTGGTAGTTTTTCATGTCTCTGACACTTAGGGGCCTGTATCCAAGTGGAGTAGTGTAGCATTTGCCCCATGCAAGGTGGTATAAGAAAAAACCCTGAGTGGTGCCATAAATTAGAAGTAAAGCAATGCAGCACAAATAGCAGTGTTGCCTTACGCTGCCTGTGGATGCTGTATGGGTGTTCCCAAGCAACTCCCATTGTTTTAGACACATTCCCAAATTACCCAGAACTAGTAGACCTGGGAATGTGCATAAAAGATATGTCTTGCCAGGAGACACGTAACAAGGAGTAATAAAATGAATTATTCTCGTTACTTTGTCTTTTATTGTGTGATGCATTCAGCCGCCCACATAGCTAAATGAATATGCCTATCAGGATTTTATATCTGCCTGAAGGTGCCCCCACATTCACAAAACGTATTCCTGAATCCAAAACAAGCACCCTTGGAGCGTGGTGCGGGGTGTCTGAGTTGACGCTAGGCAGCCATTATGGCACCAGCACAGGAGAAAAAGCAGGAATGCACAATAATGTTTTTAATACAGCACATTCCTTCCCTTTCCCTGTCATGCAGTGCAGCAAGATGACGTGCTGCACTGCATGACAAAACGTATTAATCTACACCACTGGTTAGTTCTACACTACATTTGAACTGTTTTAGAGTGTGCCACAAAGAACTCAAAGTACCAGCCAACTCACATTATCCATGTGAACACTGTGCAACATCACAACCTATGTGTTGTGTATGTCTTGCACAGGTATATGCATTTTGCACATGTTTTTATCATGCTCACATTTCTGATCAACCTGCTGTTGGGCAGGGGTGAGTGTAACACACAGCAATAGACCTTTTGAAGAGGTATGCGAGTCAGTAGACCATACTGCATTGAACCAGGGTTGAATGGTAATTTACACTACTACTGTTCACCATACAACATACAGCCATCCCCACTTTAGTTCTGTCTTAATCCTGGCAAAGGCAGTAGCATACATATATTATGATGGCAGGTTTTTTTGTGGCTATTCTGGTCCAAGGAGACTACAATCCTTAAAACAGGTGCATGCAATAGCACACATGCATATTCCCTGTTCCCCTTTTGGTATATACTAGAGTTGGTGAGTCACACAACTACACAGTTCTACTCTCAGGGCAGAGGTACAGTACTTTAACATTCAAGGGTGATTTCAAACCCAACATCTCCGCTGTGCCATATTCAGTGAGATTGTGTATGTACACATACATTTGTGCTTGGCTTTTGACATGGATGCCTCAAACATTTACTATCTCTGTATTCTTGAGGTGATGTGATGTTTGGCAAATATCTCCCTTGTCTTCATTATCTGGTTAATGTCACACATTAATACTTCATCTGGGTATTGTGTTCTGTTACACAAGCATCCTTGCATTGCTTTGCAAAGCATGATACATTTGTATTTTGTCAACTGTTGCCAGATACGGTATTAACGTCAATCTGTCCCGAAAAGGTGTCACATGCATAGTGATTAGTGGATCTCGACCCATGCATGGAGACCTTCTTTAGATATGGCATTTTAACATCTACACCTGGGACTAGGACTTTGTCCATGACAACTGTCACTCATGATATCTGATGGTATCAGCAACAACATTTGTTCCTGCAAAGTGCTGCCATTCTGCATGCTAGCCCATTGGTGAGGCACACTACAATGAGGTTTTTGCCTCAGGCACTGACATTTTGGGAGATTTGTGTTCTATCAATCACATGAAACGCACTTTACTGCTGCATTACACAGAAAGACTGATTACTGTGCTGCACGGTTTAAGTGCATGAGGAGAGTAATGGACCATTGATATGTAGATATGTGCCAATCTTACCCTGTCCCTTTCATGCAGTAAGCTGCATTACAATGGCTTGCAGTGTTAATTGATTTATGTTTTTGAGTTACGTTCCCATGTTGATCAACTGATCTGACAACATGATTGTTACATGTTGATGCCTACATCTAGTTGAGAAGATGTGACTTGATTTTTACATACACTTTCACATAGCGACAACACAATGAATGAGTTGTAATGTTTATTTATATGTTGATACGTTGACATGATTTCTTTCTAATTTACACTCAGGTGATGTTGTTTGGCTAAAGTAATTAACCACGATCTGGTCATGTTGCCTCCGACAGGCCAATTTCTGCTGGATGTATTCTTCATTGTTGTCATCGTCATCCATTTCCTCTGTATGTTGTGGCTCATAGTCCCACGGGATATTTGTTTTTAAACCAGATTGGTCGCACACTGCTACACCTACCAGTCGTGTTCCCCCAATGAAAATGGTCCCTGAAGGTCAGCGTCGGCGGATACACCTATGCTCGAGTGTGAATGCAAGTATGCGTGGCGTGTGCCATCCCTGGACACGTGTTTCGAGGTAGTTGCCTCTCGTCAGCAGGGAGTAGGAAAATGTGTGGGGTTGCTGTGTAAGCTGCTAAAATCGTTATCAGGTCTAGTACCTCTCGTAGCGCGCAGGTGCGTAACCATGAGTCCGTCGACTCCACCGGCTCAAGGGAGCCTGAATATAAAGTTAAACCAGATTGGTCGCACACTGCTACACCTACCAGTCGTGTTCCCCCAATGAAAATGGTCCCTGAAGGTCAGCGTCGGCGGATACACCTATGCTCGAGTGTGAATGCAAGTATGCGTGGCGTGTGCCATCCCTGGACACGTGTTTCGAGGTAGTTGCCTCTCGTCAGCAGGGAGTAGGAAAATGTGTGGGGTTGCTGTGTAAGCTGCTAAAATCGTTATCAGGTCTAGTACCTCTCGTAGTGCGCAGGTGCGTAACCATGAGTCCGTCGACTCCACCGGCTCAAGGGAGCCTGAATATAAAGTTAAACCAGATTGGTCGCACACTGCTACACCTACCAGTCATGTTCCCCCAATGAAAATGGTCCCTGAAGGTCAGCGTCGGCGGATACACCTATGCTCGAGTGTGAATGCAAGTATGCGTGGCGTGTGCCATCCCTGGACACGTGTTTCGAGGTAGTTGCCTCTCGTCAGCAGGGAGTAGGAAAATGTGTGGGGTTGCTGTGTAAGCTGCTAAAATCGTTATCAGGTCTAGTACCTCTCGTAGCGCGCAGGTGCGTAACCATGAGTCCGTCGACTCCACCGGCTCAAGGGAGCCTGAATATAAAGTTAAACCAGATTGGTCGCACACTGCTACACCTACCAGTCGTGTTCCCCCAATGAAAATGGTCCCTGAAGGTCAGCGTCGGCGGATACACCTATGCTCGAGTGTGAATGCAAGTATGCGTGGCGTGTGCCATCCCTGGACACGTGTTTCGAGGTAGTTGCCTCTCGTCAGCAGGGAGTAGGAAAATGTGTGGGGTTGCTGTGTAAGCTGCTAAAATCGTTTTCAGGTCTAGTACCTCTCGTAGCGCGCAGGTGCGTAACCATGAGTCCGTCGACTCCACCGGCTCAAGGGAGCCTGAATATAAAGTTAAACCAGATTGGTCGCACACTGCTACACCTACCAGTCGTGTACCCCCAATGAAAATGGTCCCTGAAGGTCAGCGTCGGCGGATACACCTATGCTCGAGTGTGAATGCAAGTATGCGTGGCGTGTGCCATCCCTGGACACGTGTTTCGAGGTAGTTGCCTCTCGTCAGCAGGGAGTAGGAAAATGTGTGGGGTTGCTGTGTAAGCTGCTAAAATCGTTATCAGGTCTAGTACCTCTCGTAGCGCGCAGGTGCGTAACCATGAGTCCGTCGACTCCACCGGCTCAAGGGAGCCTGAATATAAAGTTAAACCAGATTGGTCGCACACTGCTACACCTACCAGTCGTGTTCCCCCAATGAAAATGGTCCCCACACATTTTCCTACTCCCTGCTGACGAGAGGCAACTACCTCGAAACACGTGTCCAGGGATGGCACACGCCACGCATACTTGCATTCACACTCGAGCATAGGTGTATCCGCCGACGCTGACCTTCAGGGACCATTTTCATTGGGGGAACACGACTGGTAGGTGTAGCAGTGTGCGACCAATCGGGTTTAACTTTATATTCAGGCTCCCTTGAGCCGGTGGAGTCGACGGACTCTGGTTACGCACCTGCGCGCTACGAGAGGTACTAGACCTGATAACGATTTTAGCAGCTTACACAGCAACCCCACACATTTTCCTACTCCCTGCTGACGAGAGGCAACTACCTCGAAACACGTGTCCAGGGATGGCACACGCCACGCATACTTGCATTCACACTCGAGCATAGGTGTATCCGCCGACGCTGACCTTCAGGGACCATTTTCATTGGGGGAACATGACTGGTAGGTGTAGCAGTGTGCGACCAATCGGGTTTAACTTTATATTCAGGCTCCCTTGAGCCGGTGGAGTCGACGGACTCTGGTTACGCACCTGCGCGCTACGAGAGGTACTAGACCTGATAACGATTTTAGCAGCTTACACAGCAACCCCACACATTTTCCTACTCCCTGCTGACGAGAGGCAACTACCTCGAAACACGTGTCCAGGGATGGCACACGCCACGCATACTTGCATTCACACTCGAGCATAGGTGTATCCGCCGACGCTGACCTTCAGGGACCATTTTCATTGGGGGAACACGACTGGTAGGTGTAGCAGTGTGCGACCAATCGGGTTTAACTTTATATTCAGGCTCCCTTGAGCCGGTGGAGTCGACGGACTCTGGTTACGCACCTGCGCGCTACGAGAGGTACTAGACCTGATAACGATTTTAGCAGCTTACACAGCAACCCCACACATTTTCCTACTCCCTGCTGACGAGAGGCAACTACCTCGAAACACGTGTCCAGGGATGGCACACGCCACGCATACTTGCATTCACACTCGAGCATAGGTGTATCCGCCGACGCTGACCTTCAGGGACCATTTTCATTGGGGGAACACGACTGGTAGGTGTAGCAGTGTGCGACCAATCGGGTTTAACTTTATATTCAGGCTCCCTTGAGCCGGTGGAGTCGACGGACTCTGGTTACGCACCTGCGCGCTACGAGAGGTACTAGACCTGATAACGATTTTAGCAGCTTACACAGCAACCCCACACATTTTCCTACTCCCTGCTGACGAGAGGCAACTACCTCGAAACACGTGTCCAGGGATGGCACACGCCACGCATACTTGCATTCACACTCGAGCATAGGTGTATCCGCCGACGCTGACCTTCAGGGACCATTTTCATTGGGGGAACACAACTGGTAGGTGTAGCAGTGTGCGACCAATCGGGTTTAACTTTATATTCAGGCTCCCTTGAGCCGGTGGAGTCGACGGACTCTGGTTACGCACCTGCGCGCTACGAGAGGTACTAGACCTGATAACGATTTTAGCAGCTTACACAGCAACCCCACACATTTTCCTACTCCCTGCTGACGAGAGGCAACTACCTCGAAACACGTGTCCAGGGATGGCACACGCCACGCATACTTGCATTCACACTCGAGCATAGGTGTATCCGCCGACGCTGACCTTCAGGGACCATTTTCATTGGGGGAACACGACTGGTAGGTGTAGCAGTGTGCGACCAATCGGGTTTAACTTTATATTCAGGCTCCCTTGAGCCGGTGGAGTCGACGGACTCTGGTTACGCACCTGCGCGCTACGAGAGGTACTAGACCTGATAACGATTTTAGCAGCTTACACAGCAACCCCACACATTTTCCTACTCCCTGCTGACGAGAGGCAACTACCTCGAAACACGTGTCCAGGGATGGCACACGCCACGCATACTTGCATTCACACTCGAGCATAGGTGTATCCGCCGACGCTGACCTTCAGGGACCATTTTCATTGGGGGAACACGACTGGTAGGTGTAGCAGTGTGCGACCAATCGGGTTTAACTTTATATTCAGGCTCCCTTGAGCCGGTGGAGTCGACGGACTCTGGTTACGCACCTGCGCGCTACGAGAGGTACTAGACCTGATAACGATTTTAGCAGCTTACACAGCAACCCCACTCATTTTCCTACTCCCTGCTGACGAGAGGCAACTACCTCGAAACACGTGTCCAGGGATGGCACACGCCACGCATACTTGCATTCACACTCGAGCATAGGTGTATCCGCCGACGCTGACCTTCAGGGACCATTTTCATTGGGGGAACACGACTGGTAGGTGTAGCAGTGTGCGACCAATCGGGTTTAACTTTATATTCAGGCTCCCTTGAGCCGGTGGAGTCGACGGACTCTGGTTACGCACCTGCGCGCTACGAGAGGTACTAGACCTGATAACGATTTTAGCAGCTTACACAGCAACCCCACACATTTTCCTACTCCCTGCTGACGAGAGGCAACTACCTCGAAACACGTGTCCAGGGATGGCACACGCCACGCATACTTGCATTCACACTCGAGCATAGGTGTATCCGCCGACGCTGACCTTCAGGGACCATTTTCATTGGGGGAACACGACTGGTAGGTGTAGCAGTGTGCGACCAATCGGGTTTAACTTTATATTCAGGCTCCCTTGAGCCGGTGGAGTCGACGGACTCTGGTTACGCACCTGCGCGCTACGAGAGGTACTAGACCTGATAACGATTTTAGCAGCTTACACAGCAACCCCACACATTTTCCTACTCCCTGCTGACGAGAGGCAACTACCTCGAAACACGTGTCCAGGGATGGCACACGCCACGCATACTTGCATTCACACTCGAGCATAGGTGTATCCGCCGACGCTGACCTTCAGGGACCATTTTCATTGGGGGAACACGACTGGTAGGTGTAGCAGTGTGCGACCAATCGGGTTTAACTTTATATTCAGGCTCCCTTGAGCCGGTGGAGTCGACGGACTCTGGTTACGCACCTGCGCGCTACGAGAGGTACTAGACCTGATAACGATTTTAGCAGCTTACACAGCAACCCCACACATTTTCCTACTCCTGCTGACGAGAGGCAACTACCTCGAAACACGTGTCCAGGGATGGCACACGCCACGCATACTTGCATTCACACTCGAGCATAGGTGTATCCGCCGACGCTGACCTTCAGGGACCATTTTCATTGGGGGAACACGACTGGTAGGTGTAGCAGTGTGCGACCAATCGGGTTTAACTTTATATTCAGGCTCCCTTGAGCCGGTGGAGTCGACGGACTCTGGTTACGCACCTGCGCGCTACGAGAGGTACTAGACCTGATAACGATTTTAGCAGCTTACACAGCAACCCCACACATTTTCCTACTCCCTGCTGACGAGAGGCAACTACCTCGAAACACGTGTCCAGGGATGGCACACGCCACGCATACTTGCATTCACACTCGAGCATAGGTGTATCCGCCGACGCTGACCTTCAGGGACCATTTTCATTGGGGGAACACGACTGGTAGGTGTAGCAGTGTGCGACCAATCGGGTTTAACTGGATATTTGTTTTTGCACAGATGTTGAGCAATGTAGCACAGATGAGGTTTATTTTCCAGACAATAGTTGGAGAGTACATTATCCTTCTTCCTGACCCATCCAGGTATCTGAACCAGGACTTTTGGACTTCAAAGGTCCTCTCTATAACATTCCTTGTCTTACTGTTTACTGTGTTATACCATTTTGTATCCGCCATCTGGGAATGGGTAAATGGGGTCATGACCCATGGCTGCAACCCAAATCCTTGATCACCAGAAAGTACAAAAATACCACAGTAAATGATTATGCACATTGCTACGGAGACGTAACTGTCCATGTGTGTTATGTATACAGACAAACTCATACACATTTCTTACAGTTTTGTACAATATGTGTTAGATACTGTTGACCATTGGTTTACACATGTCTCTTCAAGTTCTATGTGTCATTACAAATGTTGAGCATGTCCTGATACTTTGGACAATAAATGCTCACTTAGGCAGTGGATTACTATGATAGGTATTTTGAGATGTTCTTAGCCTCTCTATGTTATTTGCACTAACTATATGTGTAAAAGTGCCAAACTTATGATCACCTTCTCTGGCATACATTCAGCCCTAGGTAGGTTGTGACAGTGTCAACATGTTTGACACTCACACATACATTTGTCCTTTAGTCAACTCTGATATTGTTGCTTGCCTACATGACATTAGCACAGCCTTTGATTTGTTCACTTAATTTAGCATGGCTGTTTTCTTACTACACACAGTGAATTTTTAGCAAGTGACATGGATAATTATATATTTTGTGGGCAACCAACAGCTGATGCTTTTTGTAGGGCAAGGTGTCAAGATGACCTTAGATTGCCACATAGATATGGGGATGTAGACCATTTTTATATGGCACAAACTGATTTAGATATATGTAACTTTCAAATAAAGACCTGGACATATCACTTTAGGATTTCACATTTATGTATGTGATTTTGACTTGTAGGTGATGCAGTACTTATATGACTTGATTATGACATTGTTGATGTGGCAGGAGAGTGTTGAGATTGGGATCCTGAGTACATTGTGATACCTAACCCTGGTTGCATTTTATTCTATGTTAGTTACTGGTGTATGACAAGCATATTGATTGACTTTGTAAATTTTACATTGATGAACTCATATGCAGGAAATGTAGCCAACTTACGCTACAAACGGGTCATCTATCACATTGATTAAGTATGTCAATGTAGGTTGATAACTATGTGTTTGTTTGGAACTAGACTTTCAGAATGGCTGAGGCAAATGTGTACTTTGTACTGTTGGTATCACATGTGTACCAGGAATTGACATTCACATATGAAGTTGGCCTACACTTACATTGCATGATACAAATCGTGTTTACAATTATTTATTCCAGATACTTTGGTCAACATACAAGTTTACAGCAATCTGTGACTCAATTACGTAAGAGCACAAGATTTGTTCAAGAGCCATTATTTCAGTGAAACTTGAACTCATTTCGAGACTAGGTGCACCATTGAACATGCACCCCTCTCACAGTTAGCTAATATGTACCCTTTGTACTTATATTGACTTTACGTGTGTACCACATGATTTGTGCATTGATTAGTTAACCAGTGCAGATTATGTGGTTCTGTCCAGTCACATAGTGTAATATGACACAACATTTCTAACAGTTGTTATTTTGCTTCTAAAATTGCAGGATTAGTGAGGGAATGACACAATGGAACATCATTGTCTACATGTTGGAGTAGGTTATTCCCATCATGTGCACATGGTATGAGCCCCATAGACAAACACAGACATGGCTATCATGTCATACATTACAACTTCTCATTTAGTATGATGTATAATTCTGCTTTTGTTACAATGAGTATGCCATTCTCATATCTTTCATTATGGAACTGCTGATTTATAATGCTGTGAAGAAAGATTAAGGTATCATGAACTCCCTGTATATTTGGTCAGCAGATTGATAAACATCCCCTGATGGTCCACATGTTCCACTATGACCTGACCATTGACTGAATACTTGTGTTTACGGTTTCTGAAGAGGTGGGATGTTGCAGCGGGGCACACCAATTGCACAATTGCACCAAGGACATGTGCGAATTGAGCATGGCACAGAGTCCTTGCTTGATGTTTAGTCGTTGTAGTTGAGTTTTGGGGAAGAGGAGGTACTGGGGAGTGAGTTTGAATATGACACCCAAGACAGAGGTGAGGAACACAGAAAATGCTCCTTGTGATACTCCTGCCAATCTGGCTGGCATCTAGCCAGCATCTGGAGCACAACCATAAGTTTCACATGTGGGGAATGTTGTTGGACCTTGCAGTTGGTAGCTGAAGACTTGGTCCAAACTTATGCATCAATTCAATCATAGACTCCCTCCTGAGTCTGTAGAATTTGATCCACCCTGATATGCGCTGCTGGAACACACCCTACCTCCTCCTTCGCTGCCTGTGTGGTGGTCTCTTAGTGATTCCTAGTTGCAAAATGATGACTTCAATGTCGTAGTTGAGCTTCTCAAATTTGAGGGGTTGTTCTTTTTATACCACAGCCCCTGCATCAATTCCTACATCTGGTTTTCTGACACACAGCAATTCTGGTGCATTTCAGGCTTTGCATTGCACTTCCCAACAATGTCTGACACATTGACAAACCCATAAATATCACTGCATCAAATTTGCATCGGATTCTGCAGAGGAATGCCGACATTGCATTTATTAACATGTGTGTGACGCAGCTGCTTTCAGCCCAGCTTTTCCATCACTCAACCCTTAAAAAATGTTGGAGAAATGCGTTGTTTCATAAATATGACATAGGGCTTGCAGAGCTGTTGCATCACAATACATGGCGTAACACGGGCGCAAGCCTCTCCTAAATATGCCCCACAGTGTTTACATCATGGAACATTAGGGGCGTGGTGGGACATTCTTCAAGTATCGCCCCCACTGGGCCAGATATCATAGGTTAATGCTCCTGTTAGCTATTATATTATGAACTAAAATAACAGTGAAGTGGCAGCTATAGACCCCAGTTTATGAACTATGTGTGAGAGGTAGGGTTCCAGCGAGAGGCCTGTGACTCAACCTTTAGGTTGTAGTGACATGGAAGGTGAGGTAGAGAGTGGCTTGTCTCACTGGAGGGCTGTGAGGGCTTAAGAGAACCTTTTTCACATGACTCCATTTAGATGTTGGTACAGATTACCCTATACTACTTTCTTTTATTGAATCATGTATTAGTTATTGGAGGTTGTTAATAGCAGCATCATGCCTGGTGTCATCAGTGATGCCGTCAATGATGTTATTGGAGTTGTCATCAATGATGTGATATGTATGTTAATAAGCCTTGCATGATGAGGGCAAAAGTTACAGTTTTTTCACTAAAGTCTTATTGGTGCATTTCAGGGGCTTCTTGATTTTAAAATGTTAGTTCTTGTCTCATTTCAACAACGATAACATCACTTTAACCTTTGGCTTTTTTAAGTTAATGTCTATTTAAAAAAAAAATATGTTAACATCCTATTATGATATCTAACTTTAACATCACATTAAAAAAACTATTCACTTTGTTTTTTACCTGGCAGGTTTCAGATCCGTCAAGAGGGGCCAAAAAGTAGAGGAAGTCCAAAAAGTGATTTTTCCTATTTTAACTCACATAGACTACTTTGCTCCCAAATACAGAAAAAATGACAGAAAGGAAATGGACCAAACTTGACATGAAAAGTAAAAATTTACTAAGAGAAGTGTCTTCGCTAGATATGATTTAAATTCATTCAATAGTTGTTGAGAAATTGCTGCCTAAAAGTGGTATTGAAGTGGGCATGAAGAGGGTAAAATATATCGATTTCTAGACCATTAATCTGTGGATTCCTCCTGGTAACTCAGGATTCACAAATCTGGAACAGGATTTAGGAATCCTGAAAAAAGTGTTTTCAGAAGACTAAGGCTGTGCTTGGTCAATGGCCACATGCTGGAGTTGGCCGCACACAGCATGTTGGGAGCAGGGACTGGCCTCAATTCAATCCCAGCGGCCAACCCCCAGCGCTGAGTGCCAAAGGCTGTGCACATCTGGTGATGGCAATCTGTGGCGGGATGGAGTCCTGTGGCCACTCACTGGGTTGGCCCCAATCTGCAAGCTGGGAAAGGGATCTGGCCACCTTCAGCCAACCCTAATACACAAACATAAAATCTATGTGTGGAGAAGGTTGACTTCTCACAGAAGATATTCTGCAGGGTAAAGCTGGAGGTCAACCATTACATCCCAACTCTGCTACACAGCCAAAAGTTATGCACTGCAGGCTTTAATTGTCCACAGGGGGTTAAGTATCGGGCCTGGCAAATAGTCCTGTGCCTGTAGTCAACCCCTTCTGAGCACACAACTCATCCTCTCACTCAACGATGACCCCAGCACCACCAGAATCAACCTCCACATATGTATGACGAGCGTCACCATCTGGATGAAGAACAATTGCCTGCAGCTGAACACAGACAAGATTAAAGTACTGATCATCGGCAATAACAGCAACACATGGAATGACTCCTGTTGGCCATCAGACCTAGGACCCACACCCAATCCCTCCGACTGCACCAAAAACCTCAGAATAATCATTGACAACAAACTCACAATGAAATCACAGCTCAATGCCATCTCCTCCATCTGCTTCCTCACTCTGTGCATGCAATGTAAGACCTTAAAGTGGCTACCCCTGCACACAAGATACACTGTGACACAGACCCTCATGACCAGCTGACTGGACTAGGGGAATGCTCTCTATGACGGAATCGCTGCACACCTCCCACTGAGACTTCAGGCCACAGAGAATGCCAAAACCAGACTCATCCATGACCGTCCCTGATGAATCCACATCAAACTCAACCTCAGGGAACTCCACTGGCTTCCCGTACAGAAGAGATGTCAATTCAAGCTGCTGACCCATGCACATTAGGCTCTACACAACCAGGGACCCCCTACATTCACCACCACCTGAACTACCATCAACCCTTGAAAAGACTGCTCTGTCTATCACTTGCCTATACTCCTTGCATCTACTGAAGCAGAAGTGGAGTACGCTTCTTCACCAACTTCGTAGCAAACACCTGGAACAGACTCCCAACGCAACTCCAGACCATCACCTCACTTCTGAAATTCAGAAGACCCCTCAAGACCTGGCTGTTCAAATGAGCCTCCGGGACCTGCAAGTGACTGAATACCCTTTTGCGTGATTAGCTATGCTATATAAATCTTGATTGATTGATTGATTGATTGATTGGTTGATTGATTGAGCACAGCAATTGGCCGTGCTCAGCATAGGCTAGTTCGCTATGTTTGATTGGGCACATGGAACTACTGAGTGCCATATAGTATTAAAAAGCAATAAAAATTAATTGCAAACTGCGAATATAAATGTGAAGTAATAGTTATCACACATTAGCATATGGTTAAAAAAAACTTTTAAATTAATTGGAAAAGAACACAAAGTGAAGTTATGGTTGCAAATCAAAACCAAAACAACATTGACATTCTCAAGTTGTTGCTAAATCCGTAATCCATACCTCGCAGAATAGACTTATAAACCACAACTTGCACACCAAATGCAATGTGTGTGACCTCATGATATGTATTCTAATAAATATCAACACCTGAAAGGACAACATAACTGAAAAACTATAACTACTCAAACTATTAAATGATAACATATCCATCATTAACTCTTTCATAGCCTTAAGGGTAATATGATATTATCTCACCAATAAGATTATTTATAGAATTTGTAATTGCATCTGTCTCATGAAGGTTGAGGTCAAGTGCAATACATCTGGGGCCATATTACAATAAGTGCCCCAGTGGCGCAACAGGCCATTGTGCCCGCTTTGCCCAACCCAGGGCACTTTGGTATTACAGAAGAGGGAGCAAATGCATGTGCATCCCCTTCAGTAATAATAATAGCACTGGCACACTTAAAGCGCCAGTGCTACCTTTGCGGGGCGTTACCTCATTTGCATAGGGGTATGCCCTATGCAAATGAGGAAATTGCTTTGCCTCTGCACCTCTGCCATATTACAGACGTGGGAGCAGAGGCAAAGAAGCTCTCAGGGGGCACACTCACAACCCACTGGAGGGAGGAAAGGGCGTTCTATAGACCCCCCAGACATCTCCTTTTAGGCGGGTGCAGTCACTGACTGCACCCTACCGCAAGGGGATCTCTAATCCCCTTTAAAAGTGCAGACAGGCTGCTGCCTCCACTGTGAAAACATGGAGCGGCTGCCAGCAGCCGCTCCGTGTTTTCACATGAATACGCTACCCCAAGGGCAGTCCGAGTTCGTGGCTGCCATAGGGCATAAATCTTAATAGGGTGCATTGTCATTGTTTGTGCCCAGTTCACCTTTTAAAAGGTGCTTCCGGTGCAAACAATGACAATGCGTATTACGGCCCCTGGTGTGCAAATTAATGTTTCGGTGTATGTTGATGGGTTATGGATTACATCCTGAAAATAACATTATTGGATCTCTCAGCAGCTCTGAGAGTAAAGGGATTTAAGAAGCAGTCCATATAAAGATGGGTATGTTATTGAATGAAAAGTGTTCGATAGTATGAACTATTCCTCGGTCAGAAGATCAATAGTAACCGTAGATGCAAATTAAGATTTGTTTTAAGTGCACTAATTTGCAATTTTATTATTATGGAAACCAAATTACAGTTGAGAATTCGAATAGTCAGAGCAGGAGAGGAGAGGGGAAGGTAAAGAGAGGGTGTGGAAGAGACAGATACAGTGCTTAATTTGAGCCGAAGGTTTCCGGTGCTGGAACCGGCACTTAACTGCCAACACCTGCGCTTCTGACAGTCTGCCACAAGGGGGCGCTGTCTGGCTAATTCAGAGATTATTACAACAACAATTAATTATTAATTCAATATACATTAAAAAAAGACTATTACCTGCTTGCCAAGCCTTTCCTATAGATTTGTGGGCATGCAATAGTCTAAATTGTCACACTTGAAGGTGTGTGATGATTAGTAGATGTGTTTGTACTGTCATTGGCAGCGTGGGAGGGGCAATGTGTGGTGCAAGCTGCAGTGGCCCCCTGACGAGGGCCCGGGCACTTATATTTTTACAAATTAAACACTGGACAGATACTAAAGGAGAAAGAGAAACGGCGGGAGAACGAGAGCGAGCTTTTTGTGAGTGAGCTTGTGAGAGTGATAGAGTTAGACCAGGGCAGAGAAGGAGTGAGAGATTAAGGAAAGCGAGCCATGACAGGACATTACAAGACGCAATCTCTTGGCTAACCAAAGATTCAAAACCTTGCTGTAGCTTATTGCATTTACCTTGTTCACGTTAATCTAAAATCATGAGTAAAATGACTCAATAATATATTTTGGAATTCTAATTCGGTGTTGAGATTATAAAACATTGCATTTTGTCAGAATGTATGCATTAATCACAAAATACATTTAATAACAAAGATAAAAATTACAAAGTCACATCTGTGTGAAGAGGATCATATAGTATTATTCAGTGTTCCTCATGTCCTGGGTATTATTAAAGAAAACATTACAATTATTTGCCATAAAGCAGATGTTCCAGTGCACAATAAAATATGCAACTTAATGAAAATGCACTTTGAAACTGAATGATATATTCTAATGATAATGCACTTTGGAACTGAATGATATATTACAATGATAATGCACTTTGGAACTGAATGATATATTCTAATGATAATGCACTTTGGAACTGAATGATATATTCCAATGATAATGCACTTTGGAACTGAATGATATATTCTAATGATAATGCAGTTTGAAACTGAATGATATATTCCTCATGTCTGAAGATAGTTTTGCACTCGACAACACTGACATCCAACAGTGAGTTTTGCTCGCTATGCTTTCTATAGTGCAATATGTTGTAGAATTTGAGGAAGTCACAGTGTGTGCTTCATTGATAAAGCATGAACATAGTAATGAGAATAGCATTGATCCCTGAAGCACCTCGTCAGAAATCCTTCAAAGTCTTTCCGAAGGACACCACTTTGGTTCCACTCTACAGATAATCTTCAGACCACATGGCTGACTCCTAACGAGCATCCCGGAGATCTCTCCTTGCAATGCGATCACAAGACATGCAGGGACTTCACGTTTACTGTTTGTTTTTTTTTTTAATAAGAACAAGTCCGTCCATACACTTCACTGCAATTGGACCTAATCTCAGCTTTTTTTGACGTTAGTCACCTAAAATAATTATGATGTTTGGGGTCTAAAAGATCATTCTTTTTTGTAATACACCTGCTAATAATACTAATAAGTGAGATCCTGCATCATCTACTGTGTTATCCCTTTGTTTCATAGAATGTCTTGTCGATTGAGATGTATTTGCCTACTATCGGTCGACTCTCTATACAGTGATCAAGTGCTACCATAGTCCCACAGAGTAAAAGTTTAATCATAAACATGCATGAAACACAAAAACCCCAAAAAAGTGAATCACATGAGATGCAAGAAGATGCTGTTCCAAAAAAGGTAAAACCATCATGGCTATGCAGTGATTCGAAATTAAAAGCGACTGACAATCACCCTTGCACAAAATCAGACTCTCTAACTACATTCTAATAACATAACTGCATCCCACCTTGCGAAGTACAAACTTTATTAGGAAGACCTTCTCACTCTAAGCTCTACACATTAAAACAAAGCCAACATCTTTAACGTGACAACTACGGCCAAACTGGAAACCAAAACCAGCTTTGGCAAACATTTTCAAAACAGACTGGAGAAAGCCACAATGTCTGGGTGATTGCATGCATCCACTTGCAGCCAACCATGCTAATGCCAGAGTGACATAATGGCTAGTCTATCTCTGGTGCGAAGGAAGGTCCTGATGTAGCGCTTAAAAGGTTGAAAATCGTAGGGGTGCGTTATATTCACTGTTAGTCGGCACCCGCATATAATCAAATGTGTACTCAGGTATTTTGTGTGCAATGTATTAAGAATTGTATAACCTATATCGATTTCAATAGAAGTGTTAGCTATGTACAAGCATATTGTGAATGTATTAGAGAAATGCATAGAGTTTAGTTTATTTGAACGCAATGTGATGTTAAAAACGTGTAGTTTAGAATGCGTGTCTGTAGACTGTTTAGTTTGACCACACATGAAAGAAAGACGTAAATGTCAATACTGTGATTTAGACATGCTTGTGTAACCGAAGTAGTGGCCAGAATTCGCATATATCGTTGAGGCGAAAGGCCTGGTATTTTCTTATGTTATCCGAGGGCAATAGGCCAAAAAGGATTTATTCCAGTAGAGGTTTTAGGCTGTAGTAAATTGCAAAGTTAAAGGATGCGAAGTATGTCTGCCTTGCATGATCTCACCCCAGGTGCAAGGACAGTTGCTCGTTAGTAGAGAAGCTCTTTGTTCGTGAATTGACTTATGTAGTAAAAGCCAGACATGGGAGTGCATTGGAATGTGCCAATCGTAACTCCTAGTGCGGATGGTGTCTGGGACTCAAGGCCAAGCGATGGACGATGGAACTGGACAGCGCTCTGTGGAAAATTGCTGAAAGACGACCCCGCTGAAGAGGAGGTACAAAAGGGCGTGTTCTGGGACTTGGGGTTCTGTATTAGGGAAAGCGCCCCGAGGGTGGAGGCAGATCAGAGCAGCCCAGAGCAGAGAAAGGCTAGGCGAAGAGCTAGAGGGGGCAACTTAGAACAAGCTACCTAAGTGAAGACTTCTTAGGAAGTTTCACTCTGACACCTTTTACTCGATTGAGGGTCTCAAGGGATTGCTAAGTAGGGATGTCATCTAGTACAGAGTAGGGACAGAGATGGTATGGTTCAGTGTCCCTAATATCGACATTGGCTTGGTAGTTTTCTACCTCATGCTTTTAGAGATTGTGCTTTTAGTTATTTTTAGCCGTATGCGGATTATTCGTAGAGTAGCATTTGTGTTAGTGCCTATGTACTTGCTGTGCCTCGTATTGAGGAGTTTGTATCTTCAAATTTTTATGCTGATAATAAAAGCCAGAGAGCCAAGAGATTAAGTCTTGAGTCCTTGATTATGACAAATTGCGGACAGCATTTTCTGATAATTGTGTTTATTCCCTCCACGCTATTGGGCAAGTAAAAAGTTCCATCCGACCAGAGTGGGTTCTAGTAGATAATTGCGAGATACTAAAATGGGCCGGAGCAGTTGGTAGCAGAGGATGGTTACTTCCGATAGCGAGGGACAATTAGATTAGATAAGGATAAGTGATCCTTGAGGCCCCAAGACGATAAGTGATGGTGAATCATCAGATGGCGAGCAGCAGACGGCGGCAGATGAGCATCGACGGCGAGTAGCAGTGCGGCAGGAAGCAGCAGTTCCAGGAGTGAGTATGAACAAAATGAGATGTTGTAGATTGCGGTGTTGATTTGTTGTGTGATGTCTTGCGGAGTTGATGTGTATGTCGTGTGATTGTGAGTTCAGGCTGTGAGCGCGCGCAGCCCGGGAGTTGTGGTGTAGAAGACACCTGAGATAGATTTTGTTGACCACCCAAAGGAGATCGTGAGGTACCATCGATCACCTGGACCGAGATAGGGGGAGCGAACGTGTGTGTGTATGGCAACTTAACGCTGGTCGTGGGTTGTTGTGTGCGGATCAGAGTGTTAGTAACCTATCAGTGGCGATCTGTCTGGCCGGACGGGGGCAGACGGGCGCCAATCGAGGTCAACAAAGTCAAGAGACTGTGGACGAACAGTCAGAGGCTGTGGACGGACAGCCAGAGAAGTAACTTAATCGGTTATTTCAGTGTATGAAAGGGACGAGAGCAGGCGTGAAGCGTGTTTGGAGAAGGGAACTGCTGCGAACGGAGGAAGGTGACGTCAGAGAGGGTCGCGCTGTGATAGGCCGGTTGGTGTGAGTCGCGCTGTTATTGGAGGATTTAAGAACAAAAAGTGCGAGATCGAATTCGCTCGTCATGAAGTGTCTTAGGGTTTTGCAAGAATTGTGTAGAGGCGATAAGCATGTGGTTGTTCGAGAAGGAGAAGAAGCCCCTCCCGAGGACACCCCAGCACATTATATGGCAAAGAATGTGGGGTTACATACTATAGTTTGGATCGAGAATTGGCACAAGATTACACAAGGTGAAGGGGAACTAGCTTTCCCGAGGTATGGCTCATTTAGACTAGCGGTGCTGTACCAGCTGAAGTCGGTGATGGGGTCCTTAAGACCCTTGCCAAGACCGGCACAGTTCGAAGCATTACATGCGTGGATTAGAGCAGCGCATGATAAGGAAAAGGGAAGAAGTCAGGAAAGGATGAGAAAGTCGATCAGGGCATTTCAGGATGCCAAGTGGGATGCAGCGGAGAAAAGATGGAGAGTGCAGACAATTGAGGAAGAGAAACTGTATCCCTTATTGATAGACTCGACGGGGATAAGGCATGTGAAAGCACAGGATGAAGAGAGTGACTCTGATGATGGAGTATTGCAAAGATTGTTAGACGAGAGACCACCTCCTTATAATCCAGATGAAGCAGACGATAGGTGGGGTGAGAGAGGGGAAACTAGAAGAGTAACAATTCAACCCGAGACTCGAGTGGAAGGGTTGGTTTCGTTTGAAACAGAGAGTCCACGGAGTCAGTCTGAGGCTAGTGGGAGGATTGAGAGAGAGATGAGGTTACCGGATGCATTGAGGGTACCGGTCACCATTGGACCGATTGTGTCGATATACAGTCCGGAATCGGAGGAAAGAGAGAGGTCCGAACAAGTGGCAGAAAGAACGAGGAGAGAAAGCGAGGAAAGTGGGTTGGAAGGGGCAATGGCCCAACCTCCAAGCCCTGTACAATGGAGTACACCATTGGTAGCGGTGTCAGATACATCTATGGGCAAAGAGGACCAGAGACCGGTGAGGCCGAAGAATCTGATGGAGTCGAGATCAGATTTACGGTCATGGGTACCGTCAGAGAGGCATCTGCACCCGAATGCGGTTCAATCGGAGAGAGCTCGGGATAACTTTAGGAGTTATTCTGCTCCTATAGAAGCACCAGAAGAGAGGAGAGAGAAGGAACCAGAGTGTGAATATGACGAGAGATATGGAGCAAGTTGTCGGGTGTTGAAAGGAGCCTTGAGAGCAGGGATGATAGACATAGTAAGGCTCAAGGCAGAGGTAGACGAAATCATATATGGAAGTCTACCTCTTGAGAGAATAGTATCCTACAGTCCGGATGAGCTGTTTTTTGTAGCGAAAGATGTGACTCGGAAAGCACGAATGGCACACGAGAAATTGAGGGGATTGGCGAAGGAATATGAGGTAGATTTAACCAAGACTAGGGCGTTGCAAGGAAGTCATAGGATGCATTATACCGAGCGGGAGCTGGAGGAGAAGAGGGTTGTTGGATTGAGGTCACATGCCAGAGAACTGGTTCTAGCCATGCGACCATGGCTGATGCTTGAAAAATGGGAGGAGAAATGGTCTAAGAAAAAGACCTCTAAGGGAGCGGAAGGAGGAACTCCGGGTGAGGGGTTGTTACTAGCAAAGACCTTTCCCCTGAGGGAAGTGGCGAATGGAGGATATGTGCATGTACCATGGAGCAGGGGGGATTTGGCATCATTTACGAATGATTTTCCCAGGCTTAGGGAGAAGCCTGCAGAGTGGTACAAGCAGGTTGAGCGCTTTGTTAAGATTTCGAAGGTATTATGGATTGATCTGAATACCTTATTTGATATTGTGGTTCCGGGATATTTGTGGAATGCATGCAAGGTTGCCGTTGATTGGCCGGACTATGAGCCAGATAGGAATTCGATTACCAATGGTCCGTCGCCCGCGGTGATGAGGCTGTATGATAAGGTAATTACCTGGTTGAAATCAAAGGTTTCACCCCAGGACATTGATTGGGTGAAAATAGACAGGACAGTGCAGGAGCCAAAGGAGACAGTACATGAATTTTATGAGAGACTCTTGAAGGCTTTTAAGCAGTACAGCGGTCTAGATGAGCTGGAAACGAAGGATATGGGACAGTTTGTGTCTAAGTTCGTGCTGGGTTTGAAGCCCGAGGTTAGTCTTATGATACAACAGCATTTGATTTGTTGGCAGAACAAGCCCGTGGATGAAATCTTGCGGTACGCTAGGTATTGCACGGATGAGATTGAGTCGAAGCACAAGAAGATGAAAGATAACCTATTGCTCATTCAGATGCAAGCTGCTCAGGGACCGCCGAATGGGGGTCCAGTGGTAAGGAGACAGGGAAACTATCAGACAGGGAATCAGAACGTGCAGGGTCAGGGAAGGCCGAGGCCCGTAGACCCTAGGACAGGCATAGATGTAGCGATACTGAAAAAGACGACTGCTTGTCACCAGTGTCATCAGGTGGGACACTGGAGGCGCGAGTGTCCCTTGAACCCCTATAATCAGCAACAGATGGAGAAAGGAATAGTTCAGGTCCCTGGGGCGGAACAGGTACAGACGGTGACTACACCGAGAATGATGCAAGGGGGGACCGGCATCCCGCAAGTGCAGATTCCCCAGCCACCCAGGATACAGAACATACAGCAGGGAGCTCGAACTTATTTGCAGATGCCCATGTTTGAAGTAAGCGAGTAGAAGGATATGGATTTGCTGGCTCGGTTGAGTTTAGGCCAAGATGATGACTGCATACTTAGGGCCATTTTAGAGGTAGATCAGAGAGGACCCTTTGTGGAAGCAGAACTCGACGGACACCCTACTACCTTTTTGGTTGATACGGGGGCTACCAGGTCAACTATAAGATCAGCAGTAGTTCCGGGTGTAGCCCTTTCTGGAGAAAGCATACAAGTGGTTGGAGTGGCGAACAAGAGGCTAGTTAGCCCCTTGACAGAACCGATTCCAGTCAGGATAGGAAACTTTAGTGATCGACATCAGTTCGTGGTGTGCGATTCTAGTCCTGTTTGTTTGTTGGGAAGGGACTTATTGTGCAAGCTCAATTGCACAATCTGCTGTACCCCGAAAGGAGTAGAGGTGCAGACAAGGGATGATGACGCGACCTTTAAGGTTGCAAATCAGCGGGTGTGTGTGGAAATGTACCCAGCTTTGACAGTGGAGGAGCTTCCACAGGATTTGAGGGAGTCAGTATCGGCTGACGTGTGGGACCTAAGTGGAGAGGAGATTGGCTTAGTGAGGGGAGTGGAACCGGTGAAGATACAGGTTAAGCCAAACGCGGAATTCCCGAGAACAGCTCAGTATAAATTATCCCCTGAAACGATTGCAGGGATTAAACCTGTGATCGAGTCTATGATTAGGCAGGGAATACTGGTGGAGATCATGGGTAGTCCATGTAATTCGCCCATTATGGGACTGCAGAAACCAAGTGGGAAGTTCAGGATAGTGCAAGACCTGCGAAAAATAAACTACATAGTTGTTCCATGTTGTCCAGTGGTACCGAATCCATCTGTAATACTGTTCCAGATCCCATGTGAAGCTGAATGGTTCACAGTGATTGACTTGTGTCAAGCATTTTTTTCTATTCCTTTACACGAAGAGAGCAGATTTCTTTTTGCATTTAGATTAGAAAATCGTGTATTAACGTGGTGTCGTATCCCACAGGGGTATACGGAGAGCCCATAGATTTTTAATCAACTCTTGAAGAAAAACCTTGAAAGCCTTGTGTTGCCACAAAACTCTGTTTTGGTGCAATACATTGATGATCTGCGTGTTGCGTCAGAAACAGAAGACGCTTGCAGAACTGATACGATTGCGCTGCTGAACTTCTTGGGAGAAAATGGTCACAAGGTGTCCCCAAACAAGCTGCAATACTGTTTACCTGAGGTACAGTATTTGGGGCACAGAATTGAGAAGGGTAAAAGGAAGGTGTCTCCAGATCGCATTGATGCGATTCTGAGAATGCCAGTTCCCTCGACGCAGAGGGAAGTTAGAATGTTTTTGGGAATGGTGGGTTATTGCCGCCAGTGGATCCCAAACTTTTCCTTTGAAGCGAAGCCTTTACAGCGGCTGACGCGAAAGGATGTAAGTGATCCGGTACCATGGGACGACGACTGTTTGAAATCATTTCTGAGGCTGAGAGAAGCCTTATGTAGCGCTCCTGCGTTGGGAATGCCGGATTACAACAAGGCATTTGCATTGTTCTGCTGCGAAAGAGAAGGTTGCGCATTAGCAGTGTTAACTCAGAATCATGGAGGTGTCCGTAGACCAGTTGCCTATTTCTCAGCTACTCTAGATCCAGTAGCTTCTGCGTTGCCCGGATGTCTCAGATCCGTTGCGGCAACAGGTGTCAGCATCGAGAGATGTGAGAGCATTGTGATGGGTCATCCTCTTACTGTACATGTGCCACATTCTGTTGAATTGTTGATGACTAGGACTAAAACACAGCACCTCACGAATAATAGGCTGCCTCGTTATGAGCAAGTCATTCTTGCAGCCGATAACGTGGTATTGAAGAGGTGTGCTGTTTTAAATCCTGCTACATTGTTACCTGTTCCAAATATAGATGATAATGAAGATTGTGAGGACCATGATTGTCTCGACGTTACGGAACTATGCACCAAACCGAGACCTGACATTGTCGATGAACCGCTCCCAGTGTCAGATGAGATTTTCTTTGTGGACGGTTCATGTTTAAGGGACAGTGTCGGTCGATTGAGAGCAGCGTTTGCTGTATGCACCATCACAGGGGTGGTTGAAGCCGCTTGTTTAGAAGGAGTACACTCCGCGCAGGTGGCTGAGCTCATTGCTTTGACTCGTGCCTGTTTGGCAGCTGATAAGATCCGTGTAACGATTTACACGGACAGCCAGTATGGGTTTGGTGTGGTTCATGACTTCGGACAACTATGGTCCCAGAGAGGGTTTATGACGTCTTCAGGTTCTCCTATAAGAAATGGTGACCATGTATGAAAGTTGCTTGAAGCATTGCAGGGCCCTGATGAAATTGCCGTTGTTAAATGTGCTGCTCATAAGAAGGGAAATGATTTTGTTTCATTGGGTAACAATTATGCCGACGAAGTAGCTCGGTTTTGTGCAGAGCAGGGATGTAATTTCACGGAGACTCACATTGATGAAACTGAGGAGAACACGGTGTATGATCAGATGTTAGCAATGGCAGACTCATGGGAGGAACTGAAACAGCTTCAGGAAGGGGTCTCGGATCAGGAGCGAGACAGTTGGATACGAGCTGGATGTGAGAAAGGAGATGTGGATATATGGGTTTCGATTGACGGACGGGCAGTGTTGCCGGAATGTTTGTTGAACCCCATGGCGAGGTTGATACATGGTGCTGTACATCTTGGTAGAGACGCAATGATGAGAGTGTTTCGTCAGACTTGGTACAACCCGAAGTTTCGGGCGGTGGCTGAAACCGTGTGCCAGAGGTGTGTCACTTGTCAACAGATGAATGTAGGAAAGAGGACAGCTGTGACGTTGAGTCACATAGGGAGGTCAGGTGGACCTTTCAATAGGATGCAGCTGGATTTTGTTGAAATGCCGAAGTGTAATGGGTTGAGGTACATATTAGTGATAGTATGTGTCTTTTCCAGGTGGGTGGAGGCATACCCTACACGCAGATGTGACACACTCACGGTAGCAAAACTATTATTGAGAGAACTCATTCCAAGGTACGGGTTCCCGACGTCCTTTGAATCGGACAGAGGAACTCATTTCCACAGCGAAGTTATGAAGTTGCTTTGTGCGGCCTTGAATATAGATCAGAGGTTACACTGTAGCTATAGACCAGAAGCTTCAGGGATAGTGGAGCAGGTGAATGGAACTCTGAAGGCTCGGATGGCGAAAGTGTGTTCGTCAACGTCCCTGAAATGGCCTGACGCATTACCTTTGGTCCTTATGAGCCTCCGAAGTGTGCCTGATAGGAGGACTGGGTTGTCACCCCATGAAATCCTCATGGGAAGAGCGATGCGTTTGCCTGCAATACCTGCCACTGCTCTGATAAATATCACTGATGATATGATCCTGGACTATAGTAAAGGCCTTGCTGACGTGGTCCGTTCTGTGTCTCAGCAGGTGCAGACAGCAACGGTTCCAGCTGCGAGTGACCTGTGCCACGATTTGTGCCCAGGCGATTGGGTCTTAGTCCGAAAGCACGTGAGGAAGAGTTGCCTGGATGCTAGGTGGCGAGGCCTGTTTCAAGTGATCCTTATCACGAACACAGCAGTCAAGTGTGGAGGCTTACCGAACTGGGTGCATGCTTCCCATACCCGTAGAGTTCCAGCACCCTTAGAAGATACAGCCCCTCTCGAGAACGAAAATCCAGCTGAGCCGACAGAACCATCTGAGAGGGCCAGTCAAGCTGTAAGGGTTGCTGAAGCAGCTGATGGTGCACTGAATCGAGCTGAGGAAGAACGTGAAAGAAGTACTGACCCAGAAACAGGCGAAGGAGCAAGAGGTGCAGTGGGCAGTACGGAATCGAGTTCTGCCGAGGAGGAGGAGGCCAGTTCACAGGGTATCGAAGGGAAGACCGGAGGTGCCACAGAAGCAGAAAGGGTTTGGCCCGCAAGACAGAAATGGGTAAACCTGAGCTTGGTACCGGACACAGATCTTGCACCAGTTTCGGAGGAGCCAGAAGAAGAATCAAGTGACGAGGAGTATCCTCAAGGTACTGTGAGAAGGTCAAAGAGAACTAGAGTGCCAAGTCGGAAGTACGCTTCACCAGAGTGGGCATATCCAGTGACTGATGCCAGGGTTACCGAGCACGGGAAGATTGAGGTCGATTACATTGGTCAACAGTGTCCCGCTCCAGAGAGTGGAAGTGTTGCTGAAAGTTCCGGGACTGGAGATCGAAGGAATTCTGACGATCCACATTCCGAGTCCACCATTTCTGAGTGTCATTCGAGGCATGATCTTGGACAATTTAGAGTTCCCGACGTTCACCGCTGTGCCAGATCCACAAGAACTGATCATCCTTAAGCTCGAGATATTGCAGGGGGTCCTGGAACTGTTGGGACCAGCAGTTATGTTGGACTGATTTGAGAGGGTTGCAAGCAGGGAAGACGAAAACTTAGATCCAAGTGGAAGAAGAATAAAATTAGGGACTTTCCGTTGTAGAACGAAGAAAAGTTAGGGAGCTTTGCCAAAGGTTCATAAAAGAGACATTAATGAGAAAGAGACTTACCATTTCAGAGACTGTACTGGACATTGAGTATATTCCGAAGATGGCAGATCCTGCAAACACACATCGTAGGGCTAAATTGATAATAGGCACATTGATAGGGGTTGTGATAGCCACTATATTTGCAGTGGTGATAAGTTCGTACATGGTGGCTCACAGGCAGGAGGGGAAGGTTCAGGGAGCACCCACACCTATTACCCCAGGACAGAGAGGTGTCAGTATCAGAGAACAGGGAACATCGAAGTTAAGTGAGGATCGCAGACTCCACATGGATTTGTCGAAGGGTGATTTTAAGCTTAATGCTTATGCAAAGTTGTTGTATGAATATGTTGATGCGATGGATGTGAAGGATTGTTATGTGTGTATGCAGTTGCCCGCTTCAGTGGATGAAGGTATCAAGTATCATCATCTCTCATTGACATATGGGATTTCTTGTAGTTTATTGCTCAGTTTATTTTACGACAGGAGACAGTTTGAGTATTTCTTTTCAAATTTTGATACGGTACTTCCTGAAGTTCCAGCAATCAAGCATTTGAATAAATACGATTATTATAAGAAAGAGGACAGACTCCTGAAGTATTTTAGACCGACTGTGAAGTTGGATACTGCGCATGCTCACAGGCATAACCTGACATGTGCGTTATCTGGAACGGAGAAGAAATTCATTGATCAAGTAGAGGACAGATATAGAAAGTTGACCCAGACACGAGACACCGGAGATAGTCCAGTAGATTGGACTGAGGAGGAGAAAGCTCACAAGTCCAAGGGAAGCTATGGACCAATAGCGTTAGATGAAGTACAGAAAGGGAATTTGTGTATTGGGCGGCCTCAATCGGCCACGGAGAAGGTTGCAGTAGGACATAGCACCTGTTCTCAGACCTTCACCATGGAAGCTTCTGTTAAGGACTTTATGCAAGGTGTGGTACAAGTAATTCCGACAGTGTATTATGTATGTGGGAAGAATGCTTATGTCAGGCTACCTGCAAATTGGTATGGCATATGCTATTTGGCTATCATATTCCCGAAGATTTATCACACAGAGGACTTGGAGTTGTTAGAGACGAGACAACATTCTAGAAGACGTAGGGCTGTAAATACAGGTGCAGTGATTGGTGATATATATGGAGCAATGATACCTAGTATGGGTGTGGTGTTGAATGACGTGAAGATCAGGAGGTTGGCGACTGTAGTTGATGAGTTGTCTATGAATACGGCGAGGTCTTTGTTGTTGGTGGCTGGAGAGATGTTGTCGATACGAAATATGGTTATGCAGAATCGCCTTGCGTTAGACGTGTTATTAGCCAAGGAAGGCGGAGTCTGCAAATTATTGAAGGTTCAAGAATGCTGCACATATATTCCAGACAACACGAAGGAGTTAGGGAAGTACATAGATAACATCGCAACTATTCACAAGGAGATTATGGACTTGACGGAGGAGAATGTGTGGGAAAAGATTGGACAAGGATTTGGAAGAGTGGGAACGTAGTTTGCGAATCTGGGAAAAGGATTTCTTGGATCAGTGTTGAAGCCAATTATCATTGCTGTAGTTTGTGTGATTTGTTTGTGGGGATGCGTGAAAGCATGGAAGTGGTATCAAGGAGGCAAGGTTGAAAGAGCTCTTAGAGCAAACGAGAAAAGAATGGCGAAGTTTCAGGAGCAGCAATATGAGAGTCTTAAGAGAATGGAGGGAGTTCGACATGGTAGAGTCATGACCAGTACCGTTTAAATCAGTTCTAAAGAAGAAGATTGTAATGGTGTGATGACAGATGTCATCAAAGGGGGGAACTGATGTAGCGCTTAAAAGGTTGAAAATCGTAGGGGTGCGTTATATTCACCCGTCATATTAGTCGGCACCCGCATATAATCAAATGTGTACTCAGGTATTTTGTGTGCAATGTATTAAGAATTGTATAACCTATATCGATTTCAATAGAAGTGTTAGCTAAGTACAAGCATATTGTGAATGTATTAGAGAAATGCATAGAGTTTAGTTTATTTGAACGCAATGTGATGTTAAAAACGTGTAGTTTAGAATGCGTGTCTGTAGACTGTTTAGTTTGACCACACATGAAAGAAAGACGTAAATGTCAATACTGTGATTTAGACATGCTTGTGTAACCGAAGTAGTGGCCAGAATTCGCATATATCGTTGAGGCGAAAGGCCTGGTATTTTCTTATGTTATCCGAGGGCAATAGGCCAAAAAGGATTTATTCCAGTAGAGGTTTTAGGCTGTAGTAAATTGCAAAGTTAAAGGATGCGAAGTATGTCTGCCTTGCACGATCTCACCCCAGGTGCAAGGACAGGTGCTCGTTAGTAGAGAAGCTCTTTGTTCGTGAATTGACTTATGTAGTAAAAGCCAGACATGGGAGTGCATTGGAATGTGCCAATCATAACTCCTAGTGCGGATGGTGTCTGGGACTCAAGGCCAAGCGATGGACGATGGAACTGGACAGCGCTCTGTGGAAAATTGCTGAAAGACGACCCCGCTGAAGAGGAGGTGCAAAAGGGCGTGTTCTGGGACTTGGGATTCTGTATTAGGGAAAGCGCCCCGAGGGTGGAGGCAGATCAGAGCAGCCCAGAGCAGAGAAAGGCTAGGCGAAGAGCTAGAGGGGGTAACTTAGAACAAGCTCTCTAAGTGAAGACTTCTTAGGAAGTTTCACTCTGACACCTTTTACTCGATTGAGGGTCTCAAGGGATTGCTAAGTAGGGATGTCATCTAGTACAGAGTAGGGACCGATATGGTATGGTCCAGTGTCCCTAATATCGACATTGGCTTGGTAGTTTTCTACCTCATGCTTTTAAAGATTGTGCTTTTAGTTATTTTTAGCCGTTTGCGGATTCTTCGTAGAGTAGCATTTGTGTTAGTGCCTATGTACTTGCTGTGCCTCGTATTGAGGAGTTTGTATCTTCAAATCTTTATGCTGATAATAAAAGCCAGAGAGCCAAGAGATTAAGTCTTGAGTCCTTGATTATGACAAATTGCGGACAGCATTTTCTGATAATTGTGTTTATTCCCTCCACGCTATTGGGCAAGTAAAAAGTTCCATCCGACCAGAGTGGGTTCTAGTAGATAATTGCGAGATACTAAAATGGGCCGGAGCAGTCCCAATTACAAACTGTAAACAAAAACAAGGGTAAGCCCAATCCGCTAACAAGCAACCAGGATAATGTCAAAGAAACAAAGTTCACTATAGACTTATTTTTAGCAATGAAGTTTCATACTTGGGAATGTAAAATCAGTCCACAAAATGGAGCACAATTATACAAGCAGTTTCAATTGAAGCAAATTTAAATGAACCAACCAAAATGGAAGAGTACTAAATACATTTATTTACAAAGAAATATTTTTTAAACCAGTGACAGAGTGCTCAAACATTGATCACGTGGAGCAGAAAAAATTTAACAAGTACATCTACAGAAAAAGACACGTGATTTGACTTCTGGAGATATTTTACAGTTCAGAATCAATACAGCCACAGGCTGGATAGAGCTTCTGCCACTACCTCACATCAACTTCTTCGAAAGGAAGCCTTTTGGTCTCCACTCACTATTTATCTTTACCAATAATGCGTGAAAAAGTCAGTACTTTTGTTTTTCAACCTCCATGAATATTGACAATTATTCTTTTTATATTGTTCATGTTAAGATATTATAAAACGAAAAAAGGCAGCCGTGTAGGAGGGGTACAACGTGAAGGACACCCCGGGGCACGATAATTGAGATCCTTTTGGAACAAACAAAACAGAAAGCAGCTCCACATACGGGCCGGGGAGGAGACCTGCGAGGGCTGTCTGCGCATGCGCGGTACCTGTAACATTTTCGTGCCCAGTGGTGGCGCGTGCGGCCGGTGCAGGCAGCGCCTGTCCCCTTTCGGGGCTCCCGTGGTGAAGAGGGAGCCCCGGCGCCAGAGAGGAAGTGCGGGAGCTGAAGTCCCGGGTCCCAGGAGGGGGCCCGGGTGAAGAGCGGCAGATAGCAGTGCGGGGCTCCCATGCCTAAGGAGAGAGCCCCGAGTTGTGCTGGCAGTAGTGGAGCTGGAGTGCTCCGGAAGCGCGCCGCAGCATGCCGCCGTTCAGGAGGATTCCTCCTGCAGACAGGGACCAACGTTTAAGAAGGAGTCCGTCAACATGTCGAAGAGACTCTCACATGCCCCAGCGCCGGTTCCGGCTCCTGCAGCACAAGTTCCAAGCACACCAGGGTTTGTGGGATACAATCCATACAGCCATCTGGCCTACAACAACTACAGGCTGGGCGGGAACGCAGGCAGCAACAGCCGGGCTATGGAGCCAGAAATATAGTTAACAAGATTTATTGTTCATGTAAGATGGTACAGGGTTCCCCACCGGGAGCAGCATCCTGCTGCTCAGTCCCACTCAATCTAACTGATCAGTCATTCAAGGCATGCACACACACCCAACATTCTATGACATCACACTCATGCAGGCTGAGCAGCCAGGACTAGGAAGTATAGGATATAACAATTACCACTTAGATATTTGAATTTTTATAGTGCTTGCTATCGCTTTTTCTTACTAAGTATATTTGGTGCGGATGTTGTTTTTTCTTTTTCTTTTCTTCTCTCTCTTTCTTTTCTCTCTTTCTTTATAAAATGTAAAATGCTAAGTTGCTAAGGTATAAACCAAGGAGAGAGCGAGGAAATTCAGGGGTACGTCCCTATCCCCAATTCAGGTATAAGCAAACATTGTGGACGGACCCACTGAAAAGAAGGTTATGTAGACTCACTGATGTGATAAGCAGTGAAAAGGAATCATTAGGTTTTCTTAAAAGACCCGTCACACACCAACCTGGTTGGTGTCATGCATCGAATGCCCCCCAGTTGTGCTACAACACCTGATTACAACAGAGCTTGTGTGGTGTAATTGTGTGAAGTAGTGTAGTGCAGATTAAGAATATCTCTGGGAATCCTTACCAAATGTGTTTATTGTTCGCGGTCCAGGATATAGTTAAAACCAGAAAGCGCAACTAATGGAGAGGTTTACTCCTCGTTTGAAAAAAGGTCTACATGTTTTAGCCCAAGGAAAAAAATAAGTGGGCTTTCGTCAGGACCAGTTGAAAAGTGCATGAGTGGTAAAAATTATGCCACATGAAAGTGAATTTCCAACACATGCGCTAAGGTGTGTTGTAGTGTTAGGTGGTGCTGGTATCCTTCCGGACCCACTTAGAAAACCTGTGAGGGAATAAAAAGACAAGACACACAATGAAGAAATGCAACATAAAATGCAATCTTTTGCGTGGTCATTAGTGCCTCGATACGAGTCTCAGGTAAATAGGCACAACAGTGAGTCGATCGTTTCTTCTTACCCGGGTGGGAATGCATGCTATTCCGGCACTTGGGCTCATATGGCTGATAGCAGGTATACGGCTGTGACTATTACGCAGCACGCTGATGTTCCAAAAGGTGTGTCTATATTGCAATATCATAGTAGACAGGCGTGAGGCATGCTGACGAAGTACTGTTAAAAAGGGCTGGAATTGACCCTGTGAGTACCCTAGGTACATAAAATCATGAGGTACAGGTGTGCCAAGAGATCAGCACAAGTGGCCGCAAGTACCGAAGTGTGGCGAGAAAAGGTGGGGCCATTGTAGGATACATTAAAACAATAGATTGCGTGCGGAGAATCATTATGAGAAAGGACATAGTTACACTAGATTTGTGTGTATGGCAGAAATTCAGGGCCTGGGAGGGGTTCCATCTGATGTCACACTCTAAGAGTGAGGAAAAAAAAGGAGACACCGTTAGCAACTTACAAAGCAAAGCAAGTGGCCAAGTTAGAGGAAAAGGCAGCAAAGGGGGAATAAGAAAACCCTATGTCGCCTTAGGAATAAAAATAAAAACAGAAAACCTTTCTTTGTCAAGACGGACATCCCGCTGAGACCTATTTCGTTCTCCCATGGTCCTGGCTGCTGGCATGTCCCTGTGTATGGGAGGAATAAATTGCTGGTCCCGGTCTATGACATAAGGACGTCAACACGGGAATGCATGATGCCCGTGGTCAGGAAGGACTGGACCCGTACTGCGATGAGCAGCGGGGCGCATGCGTGGGCGCCATAATTGAGATTAAGAAATGCCACAAGCCCGGCGCTAGGAGCATGTCAAAGCGGCGTTAAAGTGGGCGTCATATTGGAAATGACAGAATGACTTGAGCTGCCTGGAGTGGCAGTGAATATTGAACGGGAACACCTTAGTGACCTGGTGGGATGGTATAAGGGGGTCCCAGGTCAAAGGGGACTGGCTACTCTTAGCCTTTTGGCAAAGGGGGAGGTAACAGGAAAGCGCCCGCATGCTACTTAAAGCTCAAGGAACTGAGAAAATTAGACAAAGGTGCCCCAGTGGGGGAGCCGTAGGCAAAGCTAAAATATATGGGAAAACTCCTGACTATTCTCAGTACTTATTAGAAGTTGTGATAGACAAGTTAGTTACATACAATGAGGCTATCGGTGACTGTAAGTGCCACTATACTGGGTAATATACAAGGATGTGTCAAACGGTATATTACGAGGGCTGGTCCAGTGGATACAGAGTGGTGTCAGGGTGGTTTGCTCATGGAATTCCACAGAATGTTGTCATTGAGGCCCGTCAGGTGGCTGGACAGACGGTAAATCCACCGTAATTCCTTCTCGAGGAGGCAGCTCTGTAAATTAGGAATTTTTGGGTCACATGTTTCTAGGTAGTGTGGCCTGCCTCCAAGAAGTGGTTGGTCATCCGCGTAGTGTTTTTCTTGCATCGGATGGTGCTGCGATGCTCGCATATGCAAGCTTTGATTTTGCGGCTAGTCATGCCGATGTATGTGAGGCCGCAGGGGCCGACAATGCGATAGATGGCATGTGCAGTGTTACAGTTTGTATGCTGTCTGATATGCCATGTCTTGCCTGGTTTCAATTGCAGGCTTTTAGTAGTTTCAGTAATGTGACAAACACTACAATTCCCACATTGGAAGTGACCTACAATGTTGGGGAGGCCCCATGCATTGAAAACTGTGTTAGTTGGTTTAGAGGGTCGGGCAGGGTGCATGGATACCAAGATATCTTTAATGGATCTGGCCCTCCTGCATGAGAGTAAAGGTTTTTCCCACTGTAGTTTGCCAGTGTACAATATCTTAAAGTTTTTCTTGATAATATGGGAAACTTTATTAGAAACAGAGTTGAAGGTAGTGGCACACGTGAGGGGAATGGGCGTGGCTGTATCGTTTCTAACAGCCCTTCCCGGTTCTGGTTACGTGCGCGTTTCCTTGCCTTCTCTGTTGTCCTTTTGGGGTAGCCACGATGCTGTAATTTTGTGCTCAGGGCATTTGCCTGATCCTTGAAGTCTTGGACTTCGCTGCAATTTCTACGCAGCCGAAGAAATTGCCCAAAGGGGAGGTTTTCTTGTAGCGTCTTAGGGTGAAAACTGGTGTAGTGTAATAAAAGGTTACGGGCTGTAGGCTTAAAGTGTATTTTGGTTTTCAGTATTCCCTCTGTTGCTTGGATTTCCAGGTCCAGGAAGATCATGTTGTGACTGTGGATGTTGTGTGTGAACTTAAGGTTTGGGTCACAGCTGTTTATCCATTGGCAAAAAGCTTGTAGAGACTGGTTGTTCCCTTCCCAGATCAGTAACGCTTGTAAAATTTGATCTGGGGAACTTGTGGCATGTTATAGTTAAACAAGTAAGTCATCTCGAAGTTGTAGACATAGAGTCCAGCCACACTTGGGGTAACAACGCTTCCCATGGAAGTTCCATACTTTTAGAGGTAGATCTCTCCTTCCACCTAAAAATTGTTGTCTTTGAGTGCCAGCGTTGTGCACTCCAGTATGAATGATTTCGGTGTCTGGTTATTTCAAGTGGTGTTATCCAATGCCAGTTGTAATATGGCTGATGTGTTGTCTTGTGGCAGGCTGGTGTAAAGGCTTTCAACTTCAAGACTGACTAGAAATGAGGTTTCAGGATTGTAAGCCAGGGTGTTAATAAGTCCCAGAAGGTCCTTGGTATCTTTTAAGTAGGTACTAGTGGACTGCACTATGGGTTGTAAGAAAAAGTCAAAGTAACGTGAGAGGGGTTCCAGCAGTGACCCTATGCCCGAAACAATGGGGCGTCCGGTTGGTGGTATCTTGTTCTTGTGAATTTTGTGAACTGTATAAAAATATGGGATTTTCCCTGGGGTGGTGGTAAGGAACTGTGCTTCTTGTTTGGTGATTTGTCCAGTACTTTCAGCTTCCTCGACTAGGTTGTGAATTCTGATTTTAAGAGATTCACTTGGATCCTGTGGTCATTTTTGGTAATTCTTAGTATCGCTCAGAAGGCGTTTACCTTCTGTGTGGTAATCCTCCTTGTTTAAGATGATGATGCCACCACCTTTGTCGGCTGGTTTGATGATTATTGTTCCATTTGCTTTGAGTGATTTTGAGGCTTCCCGCTCCCTGTTGCTAATGTTTTGGAACATGTAGTCTTCCTTCAGGGATTCTATCTCATTAAAGACAGCTTGCTAATACACTAGGATTTCGGGTGGTATGGCACTTGGTGGTGAAATTAATGTGGACTTGATTTTGAATGGAGTATTGGCCTGTGTTGATCAGGGTGATTTTCAAAAAATGCCTTAAGTTTGAGCTTGCTAAAAAATTCAGCAAGCTCACAATGAAGCTTGAATTTATATAGCTTGGTTGTTGGGGCATATCCTAGTCCCTTATTAAGGACTGTCTTTTCTGATGGTGTGAGCACGTGCAAGGAAAGATTGGTGATGAGGCTTAGCTCGAACTGGGGCCTGGTTGGTGTTCCTTCGTCTTGCTCCTTGTTTGGGCTCCCGGGTGTTGGTCTTCTTCCCAGTGAACTTGGGCTTGTCTCCGTCGTTTGCCTCGTCCGCGTCAGCCACCTCCTAAAAAAGGGAACCTCTGGTTTTGGTTCATGTAGGGTGGTGGTGGTCCAAAAGGAGGGTTCCATCCATACATGAGTTGAGGAATCATCTGGGGGGTAAGGGGCTTGGAAATGCATATTGCCCCCTGGGGGTAGTTGTGGCCATGGTTATTGCCAGCTGTTATTCTTGTCTCTTCCCCATTGTCTGTTCCGGTAGCTACCTGTACTGGAGCTACTGCTGGCAGATGAGTCCTCATCCGAGGAGCCTCCTGATGTGTCTGAGTGCTTTGTGAGTTTGTAATTGCTGTCAGTGTACGGGTAGGTCTTGAGGTACCAAAAGTTCTTTAAATCCTTCTGAAACTTTTGAATTTTAGCTTGAGTGAGTCCCTCCTTGTACACGTTAATTTCTCTATAAGCATCGTCCAACTTCTTTCTGAAGGAGGTTAGAGTGTTCTTGAAATGGGCCTCCGTAGCTTGGATCTCGATTAAGATCACATCGGATAATCTCTTTGCCATGTGGATAATGGGAATTATCCAATCGCTCATGCACCGCCATGCTATCTGGGCCCAGTCTTTGCAAAAGGTAGCATCCTCTAGGAAAATGCGCAGTGCATTGGTGACGATGAGCCCCCTAGGGGCAGTATTGTGCCTTAAATATTCGTGAGGATAACTCCATGGAGAATAGTCTGTATTCAATTCCGCTTTTTTTCGGTCAAGTTTTCCCAATCGGCATTTTGTGCGATTGATGTTGCTACATTTAGGTCTGCCAAGAGGGGTGGGACGGAAAGGATGAGATTGACATCATCTTCTGTGAACGCAAGTCCCGGGTTTTCTGCCATGATAGCTAATGCCGTTGCAGTTTATGTGTTATGAATTTAAAATAAGCTCTCACAGCTATGCGCTGCAGAAGCAGTATAAACCAAGGAGAGAGCGAGGAAATTAAGGGGTACGTCCCTATCCCCAATTCAGGTATGATCAAGCAATGTGGGCGGACCCACTGAAAAAAAGGTTATCTATACTCACTGATGTCATGAGCAGTGCCAAGGAGCCATTGGGTTTTCTTAAAAGACCCCTCACACACCAACCTGGTCCTGACGAAATGCACTTTTCACCTGGTCCTGACGAAAGCCCACTCCTTTTTCTCCTTGGGCTGAAACATATAGACCTTTTTTTGACAACTAGGAGTAAACCTCCCCATTAGTTGCGCTTTCTGGTTTTTACTATATCCTGGGCCACCAACAATAAACACATTTGGTAAGGATTCCCAGAGATATTCTTAATCTGCACTACAGTACTTCACACAATTACACCACACCAGCTCCGCTGTGATCAGGCATTGTAGGCGTTGTAGCACAACCGGGGGGCATTCGGCCGCCCAGTTGGGACCCCAATGATGAAGCATGACACCAACCAGGTTGGTGTGTAAGTTGCTAAGGTACCTATTTTTGTATTACTGTTCTTATTTTTAGTTTTTGCCTTTTACAAGAGTAATTATATCAGGTTTTCATTCTACTATGGACTAATACACTGTATACTATTTTGATTATTTCCTATAATTGCTGCTGTAATGCTGCACCATTGTTCTAACTTACTTCAATGAAGCTCTTTTAAACACACACAAAAAATTAATCAATAGAGCCTGTATAGGATGTTTTCAGCTGCTTTTCGACCTCTAGAGCTACTGAAAAGTCATCAAAAGCACAAAAGGTGTTATTGGACCACTCTGTAAGCGGCAAAGCTCCTAGAACCAAGTTGTCTCACTGAAATGCGTTGCACCAGGTTTCAGTAAATCCGTACCTTACTATTGTAACTGTTGAAGAGAACAGTAACCTTTGTGCTTTTGGTAATCATAAATAGATTAAGGGGGAAATGCACTTACACTTAGCTTCAGGTTTTTTTTCCCTGACACAATACAGCCCAGCTTTTGACTGCATTGTGTCAAAAGTTAGTGAATTTCCCCTTAAGAATATTGAGAGATTATTAAGGGTATATGGCAGTTTCAGAGGCCATGACAAACCCTAGAATTTGAGCGGGGCAGAGATTAAACAAATTTAGCCCGTTACCTTGAATGCTGGGACGTTTACCGATGTTGGGCCTCATCACCGCTGTGAGCCTGGGATTTTGACCGCTGTTGGGCCACATCACTGCCACATCACCGCTGTTGCTGGGACTACATTCGCCACCACTCTTTGAGGCATACACGCCGCGCACCGCGTCAGAAGTGCCAGGAGGCACTCAAAAGGGGGCCAGGGCTCCCACCACGCGGGAGCCCGTTACCTTGAATGCTGGTATGTTGACCGCTGTTGGGCCACATCACCGCTGTGAGCCTGGGATTTTGACCTCTGTTGGGCCACATCACGGCCACATCACTGCTGTTGCTGGGACTACATTCCCCACCACTCTTCGCGGCATGCACGCCGTGCACCACGTCAGAAGCGCCAGGAGGCGCTCAAGAGTGGGCCAGGGCTCTTGCCGCACGGGAGCCCGTTACCTTGAATGCTGGGAAATTGACCGCTGTTGGGCCACATCACCGCTGTGAGCCTGGGATTTTGACCGCTGTTGGGCCACATCACCGCTGTTGCTGGGACTACATTCCCCACCACTCTTCGCTGCGCGCACGCCGCACACCGCGTCAGAAGCGCCAGGAGGCACTCAAGAGGGGGCCAGGGCTCAAGCCACGCGGGATGTGCGTGGGCAAAGACCGGGCCAAGGGCAGGCCCATCCGAGCCCGTCAGAGACAGGAAGAGGCTGGGCTGGGCTGGGCCACCCCCCTGAAATTTTACGTATCAAGGTGGACTTCAGCAACTAAAATAAGGTACTTAACTGAGTCAGAGTGGGGGTTTAACTGCTATTGACCAACAGTCAGCTGATAAAATGAGCAAACGCAAGGCCACAAGTCTATTAGCAAGGGGGGTTGAGGGGACCCTGGATGCATTTTTGACAAGTGCAGAGTCTCTTTTCACCCACCAGATTCAGCTTACAGAAAAAAGACTCTTGCTTGATACCTTTTAGGCCCAAAAATGGTCATCAATGGGAGGCATAGCTATGGCCAAATCCCGTAGAGGTGTGCAGCAATCTGTGGATCACTCATGTTCTGTCGTTCCTGGCCCTAGTATTAATGCGGAAGTGGCTGATCCCGCGTTTTTACTACCAGTGGCATCGGAAGTGATCACAGTCGTACAGATCAATTCCACCAATTCTGTCCAGAACACTGCAGGGGATGAGGATCTTGATTTTTTCCCATATTGGTTGAAGAGATGTTGAGTCCATCCACGGTGCACAATGAAACTAAAACTGGTCGTGGTCAGGTTATCACCCGATTCAAAAGGACAACCAGGGAAAGTACGATAAGCCTACCGATGTCTCTGATAGCAGGCACTGGTGAGCCGCCTGCAAAGTGCACGAGGGGAGGAGCTTCACAAAGGCAAAAGCTAAAGCCCAGATCCAAACACCAAACAATTAGGTTTCCGGACAACTTGGTCTCAGAACCTAACAATGGACTGGCCGAGAACCACACCTTAAATTGCGGCAATTGCACACTAGTGGAGCCTGTGGATGACCCCGACCTATGCAACAGACTGGAGACTCTGATGACCCCTTTTATGTAAATTAGAGGCAAAAGAAGAAAGACTGTTGCTACTTCAGAACTCTAGTAGCACATTAGTTAACCAAGGGGCATGTAGGTGTGCATGTGTTGCCCAGGGGGATCAGAAGTCACCAAAGCCCCAGCCCCGTTTCCTGCAAATGAGAATGAGGGGAGGAAAAATGGGTATAGTGATCATGTATCAGCGGAATGTGTCAGGGATGATAGAGTACCACATGCATATTCCGAAGTACCTAGACCCAATGCAAGCACTGCCAATGGGGGGCCGAGGGAATCTAGGGAAGGGACCCCAGGGAATCCCTCAACACAGCCAGTGGATACCACAAGGTCAGGAAGGGGAGACAATGTGCAACAGCAACCAAAAGAGATGGTCTCGCGTTTTGCGAAGAGTAATCCTGGCCTACCAGTTTTAGACCTACCTACAGCTTTATGCCTGTTTACAGTTGTTTTAACAGGTGTCCCAGCATACACTAACCAAAAAGATGGACCCACGACACAACTGATCAATAAGGTTGCACATTGGATGTGTAGGAATGCGGGGTTTAATATTAGAGATCATAGACACATTTTGATGGCAAAGTGGCTGTCCAGGATCGGTGGATCCAGAAAAAAGTTTTCAGGGGACTGTGTGATTGTGACACTCAGGTTCCCTGATCTTGTGTGCACGACTCTTTCCCAGAGTAGAGGGCTTTACTTAGGCGAAGTGGATTCAAGTATTAAACTGCTCCCGCTGTTTTTTTTTCATAGACCCTAGGTTGATTCCAACAAGTACTATGGATATATGGGTCAACAGGAGGGCGCAACTTGGTGGGCCAACATAGTGTTGACAAGTAACACCTTTGCTCCACTTAGAGATCTAAATGACATCGACTGACTAGGTCGGATGGGGGAAGTAGACAGAGCCTGTGATACCCCTGTGACTAACACAGACCTAGGGGAGAGGGGAGCAGAGTTCATTCCGGAGACAGCTGAAGACCAAAATACTTGCGACCTTCAGGTTGTAAACACCCACGCGGTTAGTGGTGTAAGATAAATTACAGGTCTCATAGTCTCCTGGAATATAGCAGGCCTATCCACCAAATTTGAGAATGAGCAATGGCTACTCTATATACGGGAATTCCAGATAATTTGCTTACAAGAAACTTGGGAATCAGCAAACAACAACTTTTTCTTAGAGGGATACAAAACCTTCTTTTGTCCAGCGCGTAAGGCATCATCAGGGAGAGCCAGGGGAGGGCTGGTTATATATGTAGATCTTACATTACAGGGAAGATGGTTAGATTTGGCTTGGGATTCAGAAGTCGCGCAGGGGCTCAAATGTTTTAATAAAGGTTACAGGTCACTTTTTATAAATTTTTATAAAGCTAATTCAAATGGACAGGGTTTCGTAAGCCTTCATGAACTGGACACCAGACTCATCCAGACACAGGATCATGGGTTGATGGCTCCTCAGCTGGTTTTAGCAGGCAATTTTAATTCACATCTGTGCCCAAATCTGAGAGTATCACGTGGGGACTTGTCGTCCTGTACACTTCAGGACAGTCCACACATGGAACACACAAAGGAGGGAAGGGAACTCAGTGGCCTCTTAAACACACATGTGTTAACACACACAATAGACCTGATTGATGTTAAACAGGATAAAACGGTTCATCCAACATTCAAAGGTAGAGGATGTGCCTCATTTATTGATTATATTTGTGTCTCTGCATCACTTAGAAATTGTGTGATTGGGTTCAGTATTGATTGTAGTGCCTTTAGTGATCACAACCCTCTTGCCTTATCCCTTGTTGATGCATGCCCCCACCAGGTACCCCTTGGAGTGGGGGGGTTGGGTGGCTAGGGCCACGGATCAAGGCAGGAGGTTGCGATGGACACAGGTCAATGGTGAGGCCTTATACGGATCTCTCTTAAAAGAAGGTGAACATGTTATTCAGAGGTGTTTAGACCTAGAAGTGGGAGGGGCAGGGTTAGTTGATGCTTTTAAGGGTGTTGCCCAAATAGTTGACAGCTTGTTGAGAGCCCCAGCTCACAAGGCCAAAATGGACAACCCAAGATGGTTTGATCCACAATGCTCATGCGCTCTAAGAGAGCTGAAAGACGCTTTAAAGACCTCTCCAAGAGATAGGGACTGGGTGACCCTGTGTCTGAAAAAATACAAGTTAGCGGTCAAGGGGCGTAAAGGTCAATTACAAAAACAAGCATGTGAAGACCTGACAGAGGCGGTGACACTAAAGGACTCTACCACCTTCTGGAGAGTCTTAAACAAACCCTGTTTTCAAGATGCCAACAAACCCGGGTTAAGCAATAACATTCTGCCGGAGAAATGGCATGAGTACTTTCAAGGGCTTTACAATCAAGCATGGATCAGTTGCAGGAGCAGCATGGGGAGCAGGATATACCCCCACTAAGATTTTTACTGGGTGAGGTAAGAATAGGAATTGAAGGCTTAACCAGGAATAAGGCTCCCGGCCCAGATGGGATTCCACCCGATCTTTTTATAAGTAAGGTGGATCTTTGGGCGCCAATCCTGACTAGGGTCATAAACGCAGCGGTGGACACGGTAATGCCAGCATCCTGGACCACAGCCACAATTGTCCCTATTTTAAAAATAGGTAACAAGGATAGCCCACAATGTTACCGACCGATTTCCCTCATTGATGTGTCAGCGAAGGTACTAGGGCGGGTGGTTTTGAGCCGGTTGACTGACTGGGCTGAGAAGCACCGAGCTATAACTGACGTTCAATTAGGCTTCAGGCCTGGGAAATCCACCACCGACCAATGCCTTAACCTGTACCTTATGTCGGCCAAGTACACTATAGTCAGCCAAGGGACGATGTGTCGGGCATTTATGGATCTGACTGCGGCCTTTGACAGAGTCAATCGAGAGAAATTATGTGCAATTATGGGCTGGCTCGGTGTGAACCCAGGGCTCATTAACATTTTAAAATCCTTGCATCTGAATACCACTGCTGTAGTCAGATACAGTCAGGAGGAAAAATAACAGAACCTTTTATGTGCTCTAGTGGGGTCAGACAGGGTTGCATATTAGCTTCCTTTTTTTTAACACTATAAATAAATGGTTTGGACCATGCACTAAGCACTTTACAGGTAGACACCCCGAGGATAGGTACCCGGGGGATCCCCATTCTGGTTTATGCAGACGACGCAGTACTTCTTGCCGCACCCCTAAAGGCCTGCAGCTCTTAATTGATGGTTTTGTGTCGTATATGGACAATCTGGACTTATCCCCCAACCTTTCAAAATCATATGTAATGGAAGTGGGGAAAAAGCCAGGTAAATCCTATAATTACACAATTGGATCTCATCAATTAGGAAAGGTACAGTCCTTTTCGTATCTGGGGATTTTATTTGATGGCCGATTACATTTTAAATATTTATTAGAAGAGAAGTGCCGAGCTATGACTAGATGCACCGGGTCTATAATGAATTTTGCACAAAGGTTAGGACGCTGGTCCCCAGAGCAGATTTTGAGACTATACAGTTCCATGTGCTGTGCTAAAGTGCTGTATGGAAGCGAGGTGAGGGGATTCATTGATGCTAACCAACTACAAATTGAAGAGAATATGTATTTCCGGCACCTGATAAAAGTCCCCCAGAGCACGCCAGCTCATATTGTTCATGAGGAACTGGGTACCCGTTACATCAAGGACAGGATGGCAATCAAACCCCTAGTTTATTGGATAAAGATTTGGGCAAATGAGGAGGCGGCTTTCAGTAGGCAGGTTATAGAAGACTGCCTTTCCCTTGATCATGGGCTAAAAATTCCCTGGCTCAAATATGTGAAGGAGTCTCTTGTGAAAATTGGATCTGCAGATCTGTTTACCAATCCTTCCAAAATGAGTATGCAAGATAAGGCCCTGTTCAAGGATCGGTTTTTTAAATGTGTTTCAATGCTCCGGGAAGACAGAGAGTTAGCAAAGCCGTCGGTGAGAGAACATCTAGTAGTTAAGTCTGCCGAGGGCATCGAACCATACCTGTCTTGTTTAAGCAGTGCACATGATAGATTTTTAATGACCCGGTTAAGGCTGAATCTTTTTCATCACGTATTAGCAGAACCGGCAGGGTTCACACCGTCTATAGAGATGAAGGGGCCCTGTGGCTGCAAACACAGGTCTCCACAGGACACCCTTCATTACGTTTTATTATGCCCATTTTACTCATGCCCTAGGAGTCTTTACCTGAAGGGCATTCTAAAGAAAGCCAGATTTAAACAAGCGCGGGTGGCCCTGTTATTTTTAAAATTAGCCCCAGATGCTTTTACAATTTTTGTACCACTAATTTTTTAAGGGCTGCATTCAGACTAAGGAATACAAGGGGTAGCGGAATCCCATAGATTCCTCGCTACCATTGTTTACATTGTCCCACAAATCGTTTCCATGCCTGAAGATGAATGAGACTGACGAGGGACAGGTTTCATGTGATGTGTACTTTTTTACCTACTTATTGAAATTGTAGGATGTAGATTTTAGATTGATGGATGAATTACTTATTGCTTTTATGTTTTACTTGTAACCTTTTCTGGATAAATTGCTACTTTTATGGCATTTTTACATTCCGAATAAAGATTATTTAAAAAAGAAACTTAAGAGCATAATATTGATGATATGTGTAAGATTTCAATCATATTTTATTTCCGTTAGGTTTCCTAGCTACAAGAAGTAGAGAGAACTTCTGAAGGTAGACTGCCTCTCCTTGCGGATTGCATCTTGTAGATCAGTAGGTAGTACAGATGAATTAAGTATTTCCTGAAATATACCATTAATACTGTCATTTTCCCTTAGAATTCGACTAATATCTGCTGTCATATTCATCAAGTCGTCTGTTACTTAGTTGACCACATAGGAGACTCGTGATGCTGTTTCACCTGCTATCGAAACATTGTTGTTCTTGCTTCCCATTTCCCTTTCTTATGAGCATGTCAAGCCACCACCTATCCTTCTGGTGCTCATTAAGGCTATTATAGGGCAATATGTGAGAGGACATCTGCATCTCTGGAGATCCTGCACCATTAACTCCCTCACTGCAAAATATCCCTTTTATGTGTAGGAGACATTTCACCCAAAAACGAAGTGAGACGCAATCTGGTCCCCATTCACAAGTACTACATTCCCATTGTACAAATGTCTTTCCAACCAACAATGACCTACCGTTTCAATGGTATAGACTTCAGAGCACTCTATTATTTCTTGATGAAATGCTCTCATGTGTAACCCTATTAAAACTCAGATACAGATATTTGAGCGAAGACTCATTATACTGAACTAGGGAAATCTTGATCCATGTAAGAGAGAATGTTTAAAGATACTTACATGTAAACTGAAGGACGCTGTTATCCAGAACACAAAACAGGTAAGACTTGAAATGAGGCTTATCTTATTTAAGACCAGGTACACCTTTTTGGGGATTAGTGGAATACACTAATCCAGCTGAAGGGGGGGGGGGGGGGTCTATGTGTTCTCTGTCCAAACTAAAAGATAACAATTCAAACATTACTAAAGCTAGGCCTCACAGTAGCAACCATTAGATATTTAGGCCGATTCCGAATTTGGGGAATAATTATAATCCCTGCACAAAGAGAAGGTTACATATGTTTGAGAAATAGGGTTATTGGTTGAAGATGTCGAAGTCCTACTAAGGCAACAACCACAATCCTTGACAGGGTGAATCACAAAAGCCACTAAATTAACTTGTGCTTAGCCCTTTGGTAGCTTGGCACAAAGCAGTCAGGCTAAACTTGAAGGCAATGTGTAGAGTACATTTTGATAAATGAAATGATACCAGAATGACAAAAAATCCAATCAGTAGAACTGCAAATATGCAGCCTCACAGTTGGAAGTAGATATAGCTCTTAAAAGCACAAAGCACAACTCATCCTGATCTGCTCTTGCTACACTGGGGGAAAGTAACAAGTTGAGGACGACTGTGCCAGAGTGCGGGCTAGATACATAAACATGGTTAGTCCTGCTGAAAAAGTTACCTTCTCAAAGTCCAGAGAGAAGAGTTTAATTTGCAGTGGAGGAGGGCTCAAGGAGACGAGAGAGTGTTGCATATAGTCATCGCTGCAGCTTGAAGAGCAGACCTGGTGTCACGGGCAATCGTCACTGTAGCATGAAGATTTGATCATAGATGGTCATTACTGCAGCTTCTCATTGTCTGTTACCGTGCGTTGTAGTTGCTGTAGCTCATAGTGCAGATCTCACATTGCCGGTCGTCACTGGTGATCGTGGTGGCAAGAAGAGTTGGGTTAACTAGAGCTTCGTGTCGGCGGTCTTCACGGGCAGCAGATTCTTGCTCGTACAGACCCATTCACAAAGAGTTGAAAACTTTAGGATTTCACCTTTTTCACAGTAGGAGCTCAACTGATGCCAGTCAAGAGTCAGGTCCAGGACCTGGGGAGGCACCTCATGCAGAACTCAATTTAACAGAGATCATCAGGGCTCAGGCAGGTCCAGTTGCAGGTCCAATCAGGCCCAGTGCAGCTGGTCAGTTTGGCAGTTGTTGAGAGACCTCTGAAGCTAGCTGTGTCCCTATAGCTCATACATCAGGTCAGCCAATTGACACATTGAGTCACTTATGTTAACATGGGATAAATGAAGCAGGTCCAGTCTTCCATCTCAGAAAGCAAGGCAGTCCTCAAGCAGAAGGGCAGTCCTCTGGTAGCAGCAGGGCAGTCCCTTGGGGGGTGCAAGTCAGTCTTTCTTCTGTAATGTCCACAGGTCTAGGAGCGTACTGGTGAGTAGCTCTGAAGGTCCTTAATTTATACTTGGTGCCAGCCTTTGAAGTGTAGGATTCCCTATACTATCTCCACATCTGGTTCTGGAAAGTTTGTCTCTTCCTCTGTCAAGACTCAGTGACAAAAGACTAGTGTCAGTTTAATTTGTGTGTGCTGGAGTCAAGCCCTTTGAAGCATAAGTGGGGCAAGGCACAGATCCACTCCCAGCCATTGTGATGTAATGGCTCTTCCTCCCCACACCTAGTCCCCTTTTGTGTCACTGTCTGGGAGGAATACACAAATCCCAACAGCAGAGCCATTCACAGTCATGTGACCCAAGACATTGGCAGAAGGCACCAAGAGTTAGGACAAGAAAATGCCAGCTTTCTATGAGCATTGTTTTTGGAATTGGGACTTATAATCCAATTTTAAATCACAATTATTTAAAAGTGTAAACATAATGTCTCTATATGCTCCTAAATAAACGTTATCACTTATTAAATTTAATAAGGTAACCTAATGTTATGCAATGGGAGGGATAGGCCTTACAAAAGATGAAAAAGACTTTAGATGTTTTTCACTAACAGGACATGAAAAACTTAAGCACACATATCCAACCTTTTAAATACAATGCACCCAGCCCTATGAGCCTTTATGGACTACCCTAGTGACGTATATGAATTAAAAAGAAATGTTTAGGTCTGGAAAAAAGGTATATTTTGCCAGGTCGAAATGGCAGTTTTAAACTGCAATACAGGCTGCAGTGACTGGCCTGAGATCAGTTTTAAAAGGCTACTGTAGTGAGTGGCACACTGAGTGCTGTGGCCCACTAGTAGCATTTATTTACAGGCCCTGGGCACATAAAGTACTATTGACTGCTAGGGACTTAAAAGTAAGTTAAATATACCAATTAGGTGTAAGCCAATTGTAACATGCCTTAGGGAGAGAGCAAAAGCCTTTTAACACAGGTTAGCACGGAGAAAGTCCACAGTCTTAATGTAAACAGAAATTGGTTCAGCAACAGAAGGCATGAATGTGGGAGAGAACTTGAAAAAATGATCAGGTCCAACAATTTGGATAGGGATTAAGAGGTTTTGATTAATGCTCAAACCCCTGCAATCTTCCAATGGCAAGTTTTGTCTGGTCAAAACTGCCAATTTTAATCAAGGGGAAATGTGAGGCAAACACAGCAATACTTGCTACAAGCATCTCATTCCACATTTAATTCCCTTTTTTCTGCTGACTAACTCAGATTTATATGTATTGTATAGACCTGATAAATGCCTCATCATGGGGAATCATTATTTGCCGGCTGAAGTAAATGGCTCCTGGGTTTCACTTACCCTTATTTTCTGGGATTATTCATGAAAACCCTTTGGGCTGTAAAACATTATTTTACCAAACGTTTAGAAGTCCTCCTGATGTTTGTATACCAGTTGCATTACTCTTCATTCAATTGATAACTGGCATCTATTCTTTTATATTACATGTTTATTTTTAGAGAGTTAGCTGGAAAAAGCTGTTTTCTTCACAGTGAAGCTAACAATAGACACAGATTCAAATGGAAAGTTTAGGTTTTGTTTACCCTTTATAAATAATGTTAAGGGTGTCCAGTAAGCATTGAAACTGAGGCACAGTTAATTAATTATTCAGAGAAAAAACTACCTCCAAGATTTTACCTCAAATTATAAAATTATAAAAAAAATAGTGTTGAAGCTAATTTTATTTGCTGACAAAATGCTTTTATAAATAATGTGTACATTCAGACTAAGGGTGGGCGACAATTTCCGTTCCGACCGCGGAAATTGCGAAATTTCGACATTTTCGCGTTCCGCGGAACGCGAAAGTGTCAAAACTTCCACGATCCGCGGCGGAACGGAAATATGCAGGGCAGGATTCATTCTGGCACGATGCTCCTGTCATTTTAAACCTCAACAGGAAGCACAAACAGATTTAAAGTAGGTGCCCGAGTTGAAGGTCACTTTCAGTAACGCATTAATCAGCACAAAAGATTCGTGACCACGGTGAAGACTAGGCAGGTGTGCTTTCTCCCCATATCTACAGTCAACAATGTGCTGTAATCCTTGATGGAGGTATGTGGATCCATGAGTTTCTCGAGCGCTATCCCCGTGTGGTCCCTGACACCATCGGAACATGCTCGCTGCATTATATCAATAATTCTGTCTAGTGTATTATTTTACCTTATATTGAAATATCAATTATTGGACAATGTTCCTTTCTAATGCAAATGCCTAAAAGATTAGTCCTTTCTGAATACAATTGCGATACCTGAGAATTTTAAAAGTAAAACTTTTTAACTCACACCAAACTCTTTATTGACTGAACAAAAGTCTTTAGTGAATAATTGTTATGTAGTTGATCGCTTTTATTTTTCTTTCTCAAAGAACAAAGCTCCAATAGGGTAATGCGGCGCAATTGTCTGATTAAAAGTTTGTCATTGTGTTGAAGTTGTGTAAATTGTGTTATGCTAAAGTCAATAGAATATTGTGTTTATGCTTAGATGTTGAGCAGTTGAAGTTGTTATCGGACTCGAAGTAGTCCAAGATCCTGGGATGAATAAATAAATAAATAAATAGAAAAAAAGTTGTGGTGTTCTTTCTCTGCTAAGGTTTGTGGTGCAGATTTGTGAGGTACCATCAACTTCAAAATTGAGATAGGGACTATAACAATTTGTCATGATTGTTGTAGTATTGATTGGTGTTAGTGGATCATGTTGTGCAAAGGGAAAGCTATATCAGTCAGGGTGATTTTCCGCTTGTCAATATTTCATTTGTGTGTATGTGTGTGTGGGAAGGTTGGAGGGTGTTAAAACCATTTTTTTCATTGTTTCTTGTACGAATGGTCTACTTTGAATTATTTAGTGGAGCAGGCAAAGGTTATATATAGATTGTAGTTATAGAATTTTATGTACAAGAAAATTGTAAAGGAGGGTTAACCACTGCAAGGAGGGAAGAATTATGTCAGAGTGTGTCACACTGGGATAGGTCAGTTAGTGTGAAGCGCTACACTGAGATTGGTTGACGAGTCATCAAGTATTAAGCTGGAATAGGTTTGTAAAAGTAAATTTTAATAGGAGTGGAGTAAGGTATTGATGTATACAGAATTGTAAACAGAACAAAAACATTGAAATTATGAATTTGATTACTGTTCAGTTATTGATGAATTCTTGAAATTATGAAATGATTCTAGGTTCTTAGAGATTTGATGAGAGATGATCTGTCACTCCCATTTCTGGAGGGTGAAAAGGCACCACTGGAAGGTATGGCATCTCATTATATGGCGACATATACAGGGCTCTATACATGCTTGTGGCTTTGTCAAGGGTGCATGATCACTCAAAATAAAGGATCATTCACATTTCCACAATATGGTACTAATGATTAAAGATTATTGAGAATTTAGGAGAAAAGTTATATGAAATAAAGCCACCTCCTAGACCTACACAGCATGAAGCACTAAAGACTTGGGAGCACAAAGCTCATGCCGAGGAGAAAGATAATCACCAGAATAAAGCAAAGAGAGCAGTGCAAAATTACACAGATACACAATGGAATGAAGGGCAGCAAAGGTGGAGGAGTTGTGTAGTCGAGGGAGCTAGGATGTACCCAACTATTACTGCTGAAAAGTCTAAAATGAAGATGAGGAAGCTGCAAGAACAAAACAGACACTGATGGTGATTTGGGGTAGACACTTTAGATGCTTTATTATCCACATGATCACCGTCATATGTGGCACTGACAACAAATGCAGAGGGTGTTACAACTGCTTGTGCCGCAGTGGCTATAACCCCTGCTGGTCCAAATCCATTTCAGATTGAAAGACCACTTCCAGCACTACTGACTGCAACTGCATCTGTTGAAGTAGCCCTTACAGTAATATCTCCAGGTGTTAATGCTTCAGTTGTGAATGTTCCTGCCCCAGTGTTAAAAGTTGTATAAGCTCAGAGATTGGCAGTGCCTGTTGGCACTGCACTAAGAAATATTGGACCAATTCCTGTTGCTCAACATGCTGTGAGAGGAGTAGCTGCATCAGTGTTCATCCCAATATCGCAGAATTCACAAATTGTTGCCTGGAACCCATCACAAAATGTTCAATCATTGAGAGAAGGGAAAAGGATTGTTTTTACAACACCAATTGCACAGGGAGAGACAGGGTTATTTGATAATGGGATTTTTCCTCTACGGTGTGAAAAGACATCAGAAAATAGAAGGGTGGGAGAAACAGAGAGACCATCTACCAGCCAAGAAAGAGTGAGACACTTGAATGCACCGAAACTAAAGGTGGAGTTAGAAAAGATTATTAGAGGATGCCTGACATATCACATTTGAATCAATACCAGGAGAATTAATTGATATATTTGAGTAAAGAGATGACAAGATGTCTGGCCGCCACGCATGACAAATTAACTGAATCGGCAGGAAAATATGTGGTGCATTATTTTAAGAGTGTTCGTTTACAGAAAAGCTTCAGGACACAGCTAGATGATGAAGCTATGGTGATAATGAGGTCTTCACGGATTAGTTTACACATTGCAGAATTGGTAAAGAGTATCCACAAATGGAGTGATTTTGATAGATTAGTGAGCAAGTAGGCAAAGAAACAGGGAAAGAAAAAGAAGCAATCGGATGCTACAGAAGCAGATAGTAAGCCACCACCAGTACCCACAGATGAAGATCAGGCCTTAACTTTTACTATGAAGGAAATACCAGGTGGAGGGTATGTTCATGTACAGTGTAGTAGAGGTGATCCTGCAGCATTTACGAACAACTTCCCAAAGCTGAGAGAGAATCCCACTCAGTGGTATACACAAGTTGACAGATTTGTAAAGATTTCTAAGGTTTTATGGACAACTTGAATACGTTCTTTGATATTGTGGTGCAGAGCAATCTGTACCACAATATTTGGTGCAGAGTAAGCTGTGCATGGCTACAAACTGAGCCTCCAAGAAATGTGCATACTTCTGTGCCTGTGAAAATGACCAAGTATGATGAGGTGATTACCTTTAGAATGGAAAAGTTCCAGTGAGGGATATTGATTGGCTAGAGATCAATAGAACTACACAGGAAGCTAAAGAATCAGTGCTTGCTTATTATCTACGAATGGTGCAAGTGTTTAAACAGCACAGCGGAAACGAAAATCAAGAAAAGGGAGCTATGGAGAGTATTGTCCTATAGTTCATTCTTGGGTTGCAAACGTTGATCAGTTTGCACATACAACAGAATGTGATTTGTTGGCAGACAAAGCCTTTAGATGAGATCCTGAGGTATGCAAAATACTGTAGTGATGAACAAGAAACGAAGCAGAAGAGACATAGAGAGAAGTTAATGCTAGTACAATGTAAGCTGCCTCAAAAGGGATTTCAGAATCAATCACATGGAGGCAATATTAGTGGAAGGCAGTGTTGGTTTTCAGATTGGGGGTCAAATTGCGCAGGGTGGAGTTGGTGTTTCAGAGGGTAGAGGTCAAGGCATTTTGGTTGATTCAAATTCAGGAATAAACATTGCAACATTGAAGAAATTAGCTCCTTGTCACTATTGTAAAAGGTTGGGCATTTGGAAGTGAGAGTGTAGAAGGAATCCAAATTGAGTGAGTAGTGATGGACAAATTACAGGAGCAAATTAAATGCACAATGTTCCAGTTCAGGTTCCAGTCCAACAAATGCAGTTGCCAACACAATCACAAGTTTCCATAATGCAGGTCCCAGATGTAATAAGAAAAAGGTATCAAGGCGAGTCCATTTCAACAATACTCAATGTTGACGAACAAGAGTTTTGATTCTGATAATTTCCATTAACAGTGCCTGTGAGGGGAGCAGTCTTAGAGGGAGACCAAGGTGGACCATTTGTAGAAGGAGAGGTTAATGGCCACCAAGTGTCTTTTCTTATCGACACAGGAGTTACCCATTCAACTGTTGGAGCAGAAAAAGTCCCAGACCTATCCCTCTCGCGAAAGAAGATCCAAGTTGAAGGTGTCACAAATAAACAAATAAATAATCCTGTTTCAAGGTACTTGTAAAAAATAGGTTAATTTCATGAAGACCTTCACTTTGTGGTATGTGATTAAAGTTTTGTAAATGTGTTAGGAAGAGATCTTTTGTGCAAGTTAAATTGCACTATTTACTGCACACCAGACGGTGTTGAATCTTAAATGCATGATAAAGGTGTTGAATTTAAAATGGCTCTAAAAGGAACTCCTGGGGAATTATATCCTGTGAGAATGGTAGAGGATTTACCTCCTGATTTGAGAGATACTGTAAAAACAGAAGTATGTACACCAGATTATAAATTATAATCTTACATCAAAAACAGTGGTGGGAATAACACCAGTAATTGAAAACGTGGTAAAACAAGGGATCTTGAAGGAAATTGTTTGAGGTCCTTACAATTCACTGCGGGTTTACAGAAGCACAACAGCAAATATAGGATTGCATAGGATCTTCAAAAACTCAACAACATAGTTATCCCATGTTGTCCCATGGTTCCAAATCCAGCAACAATATTATTTCAAAATCCCTGCACTGTGAAGTGGTTTACTATTGTGGATCTCTGCCAAACCCTTTTATCGATTCTGCTTCACAGGACAGTCAATTCCTGTTCTCATTTGTGTTTAGAGATAGAGTTTTGGTATGGTGCCGAGTTTCACAAGGGTATACAGAGAGTCCTTCAATCTTTAATCAGAGCTTGAAAAATAATCTTGAGACTCTGCAGATACAATGCAATTGAGTTCTTGTGCAATACATTAATGACCTGCTTGTGGCATCACTTATGCAACAAAACAGAATAGTTGTAAAAATAAAAATTATTTTAATGTGATTCTGTCTTCGTCCTTTTTGTCCTATGCATTTCAGGACACAACTAATACATTAAAAAACAACATTATTCCAAACAATATACATATACTTTACAGTGCTGCCAATCTCTAACTGCACCATTGTGATTCATAATAACAGCACTACAATCTCAATGATGTTAATTCTAAAAAAAATGTTTTATCTGAGTGCATAGCATGCCATCCAATTATCACTTCTCATGTGCATGAGGGCCTCTGGAATCCCAAGATTTCTATTCTCATGTATCTACCCATTGTGAGCCATAGCTTAATAAAATGTTTGATTGTCAGCCACCAGTGGTTCAGACATGCGAGTGTAAAAACCAAAAAGAATGCTCACTTCAAAAACGGAGTTTGAAGTTAATTGCTGTCAAACCAATCGCTTCGGCGATCAAGGATCTCGAGAAACACATAGATGATCAAGTGTCTACTCCTATAAAAATTTCTGAGGGAATCCTGGTTCTGCAATGTACATAAACAAAATGAATACCCAAACGTTCTCAATATACCTCACCCATAGTGTGATGGTCCCTAATACTTTGTATATCTCGAAGGTCACCCAGCATCTGATATTCTACGTACGCTTGCAGTCAAAACATAACTCAAATAGTAAAATACACGTCTTCAACGCATTTAATCAAAACTCATCTTATAGCCACCGCAACAGATGGCTTGCCACCTTCAAAGCAGAACCTCCCAACATCAGCGGCTCAACCCTTCCAGTTCCCGCGGGATGAGCAAAATGACCAAACAATTGTGGCGCTTTTACAGCAAACACGTCTCCGCCCCTGGTCCTCCTACAAACTAATAACAATTCAGAACAACTACAGTGGCCATCCAGAAGATCCCAATTCGAAACACACAACAACCTGCAGAAAAACTGTTCTAGTGTCTCCTATGCTGAAATACTTAATCGTTGAAACCAAATTGGTAAGCTGTCTGTTGCGGTGGCTATAAGACGAGATTGATAAAATACGTTGAAGACGTGTGTTTTACTATTTGGGTTATGTTTTGGATGCAGGTGAACATAGAACACCAGATGCTGGGTTACCTTCGAGATATGCAAGGTTTTACAGACTATCATACTATGGGTGAGGTGTCATATATTTTGAGAACATTTGGGTATTCATTTCGTTTATGCACGTTGCAGAACCAGGATTCCCTCAAAGGTGTTTATAGAAGTAAACACTGGGTCATCCAGTGTTTCTCGAGATTCTTGATCGCCGGAGCGATTGGTTTGACAGCCATTAACTTCAGACTCTGTTTTTTAAGCGGGCATTCTTTTTGGTTTTACAGCCGCATGTCTGAACCACTGGTGGCTGACAATCTAAAAATGTATTAAGCTATGGCTCACAATGGGTAGATACATGAGAATGGAAATCTTGGGATTCCACAGGCATTTATGCACATGAGAACTTAAAATTGGATTGCATGCTATGCACAGGGATGATTTTTTTTAAAGAACTTATATTCATTCATTCATTCATAAAAGCTTTATCCGATCTTAAATACAAACAAAGATCATAAAAGCACAGACAATAATAACAAGAATAAAATGCATCAGAAACTCCAGTAAATACATTAAAATTACAGATATATCTCAATATTTTTTAAATTAGTTAAAAAGTTTTCTTTTCTTTGTGCAGGCCCAAAGGAAGTTTGCCATTACGTAGCTAATAAAAGGATCACCAAGTTTTTTGAGATATGGAAGGGCCACTCTACATTGCCTAAAGTTATGCTGTCTCAGAACCGGTAATAAATATCTTGCTTGTTCTTCTTTGTAGAGTACACAGAATAAAATAATATGTAAGTCGGATTGTTCTAACATTCCATCACACGGACAAGCAGAAAGGTCACTGAACTTATATTTTCCCGCTGGATACCCTACCAACAGTGAGAATAGATTCAAATGGAACCTTACTAGTATGAATCTGTGTTTTAGATTTAACATTTCCTCCAAATATTGATAGTCAGGCTCAAGTAGGGGTTCTTATATGTCCTGACCGATGATTTATCTTTGTGTATCTCTGTGCTCCCCTTGGCCATGTTAGCCAAACATTTTTCTTTTAAAAGTGTCTTTGAAATTTGGAGACAATTGCTTGGATTTTTATTAGGCCTGGGCGGTAAATTCCGTTCCGTTCCCGGAATTTGCGGAATTTGGGTAATTTCGCGTTCTGCGTAGAACGCGAAATTGCCCAAAATTCCGCTTTCCGCGACTTCGCGAAATTTTTTCTTGTTCGCGTTCTCAAAATGCGTGTTCGCGAGATATTTCTCCCCGAGCACGCAAACAGCTATTGTGAACAGGAAAAAAGCATCGCGAACAAGCAATTCCGCGTGTCCGCGGAATTTCTGCGTGTTCGCGGAGATTTTTTACCATTTCGCGTAGATTTGCGTAACGCGATTGCGCAAATTCCGCCCACCCCTAATTTTTATACAAGTCCTCCATGCCCATTTTATTCAGGGTCGATCTTACGTAGCCCAACCATCTTACTTTATGCACATTATCCAGCTCAAGACACCGCTTTATAATGTGTTGTGTTAGGGGGAGCGTGGTCTTTCTCCAGATTGGGTGCCATAGCACTAAAGGAGCCAGTCTTATCCAATCTATTTTGCATGGAAATTAAAATTGGTACATGATACCTGTAAGGCAATTAGCCGTTTCAGGAATTTATCCTCAACAGTCTGTACATGGGCATTATTAGAGATACCCCACCCCCCCCCGCTCCAAGGGGTGGTCAGGGATACTGTCTTTGCCTTGTAAATACTTTTTATAATTCTTAGAGGCTTAGAACCCAATCTTTTAGAAAATCTAATGATACCTACCAGAATTTTTTCCATTGCCTGACCCCTATTTTCAAACATAGGTGCCCAAGTCTGGTGCTTATCAAATACGACACCCAAGTAGGGGATGAAATCAACTATCTTCAGTTTGCGAGCCCCTAAATAAAAGGATGGGGTTTTACCTCATCCTGCTTGCCTTGATATTAACGTTACAACAAACAAATGATGGACGGAATGCTGACAATGCATACATTCTCCCCCAGTCAAGAGATCTGGGTTAAATCCATCGTTCTTTTGCCCACTACACCACCCCAGTTTAGACATGGCCATATGCAAATCAGTCTTGACCCTGTGCCTCATGGGAACAGTCCAGCCCGAACTGCCAAGCCATGTCTTCCCTGGACCGGAATCAAGCATCCTAGGACCGGTTTCTGGCTATCAGCCGTCATCAGCCAGGATAGCTTGACTCCAGTGGCGTAGTGAGCACGGGTCCCACGTCTGGGAATACCCATCCCACTTAGGGCGAAAAGCGTTACAACAAACAAATGATGGACGGAATGCTGACAATGCATACATTCTCCCCCAGTCAAGAGATCTGGGTTAAATCCATCGTTCTTTTGCCCACTACACCACCCCAGTTTAGACATGGCCATATGCAAATCAGTCTTGACCCTGTGCCTCATGGGAACAGTCCAGCCCGAACTGCCAAGCCATGTCTTCCCTGGACCGGAATCAAGCATCCTAGGACCGGTTTCTGGCTATCAGCCGTCATCAGCCAGGATAGCTTGACTCCAGTGGCGTAGTGAGCACGGGTCCCACGTCTGGGAATACCCATCCCACTTAGGGCGAAAAGCGTTACAACAAACAAATGATGGACGGAATGCTGACAATGCATACATTCTCCCCCAGTCAAGAGATCTGGGTTAAATCCATCGTTCTTTTGCCCACTACACCACCCCAGTTTAGACATGGCCATATGCAAATCAGTCTTGACCCTGTGCCTCATGGGAACAGTCCAGCCCGAACTGCCAAGCCATGTCTTCCCTGGACCGGAATCAAGCATCCTAGGACCGGTTTCTGGCTATCAGCCGTCATCAGCCAGGATAGCTTGACTCCAGTGGCGTAGTGAGCACGGGTCCCACGTCTGGGAATACCCATCCCACTTAGGGCGAAAAGCGTTACAACAAACAAATGATGGACGGAATGCTGACAATGCATACATTCTCCCCCAGTCAAGAGATCTGGGTTAAATCCATCGTTCTTTTGCCCACTACACCACCCCAGTTTAGACATGGCCATATGCAAATCAGTCTTGACCCTGTGCCTCATGGGAACAGTCCAGCCCGAACTGCCACGCCATGTCTTCCCTGGACCGGAATCAAGCATCCTAGGACCGGTTTCTGGCTATCAGCTGTCATCAGCCAGGATAGCTTGACTCCAGTGGCGTAGTGAGCACGGGTCCCACGTCTGGGAATACCCATCCCACTTAGGGCGAAAAGCGTTACAACAAACAAATGATGGACGGAATGCTGACAATGCATACATTCTCCCCCAGTCAAGAGATCTGGGTTAAATCCATCGTTCTTTTGCCCACTACACCACCCCAGTTTAGACATGGCCATATGCAAATCAGTCTTGACCCTGTGCCTCATGGGAACAGTCCAGCCCGAACTGCCAAGCCATGTCTTCCCTGGACCGGAATCAAGCATCCTAGGACCGGTTTCTGGCTATCAGCCATCATCAGCCAGGATAGCTTGACTCCAGTGGCGTAGTGAGCACGGGTCCCACGTCTGGGAATACCCATCCCACTTAGGGCGAAAAGCGTTACAACAAACAAATGATGGACGGAATGCTGACAATGCATACATTCTCCCCCAGTCAAGAGATCTGGGTTAAATCCATCGTTCTTTTGCCCACTACACCACCCCAGTTTAGACATGGCCATATGCAAATCAGTCTTGACCCTGTGCCTCATGGGAACAGTCCAGCCCGAACTGCCAAGCCATGTCTTCCCTGGACCGGAATCAAGCATCCTAGGACCGGTTTCTGGCTATCAGCCGTCATCAGCCAGGATAGCTTGACTCCAGTGGCGTAGTGAGCACGGGTCCCACGTCTGGGAATACCCATCCCACTTAGGGCGAAAAGCGTTACAACAAACAAATGATGGACGGAATGCTGACAATGCATACATTCTCCCCCAGTCAAGAGATCTGGGTTAAATCCATCGTTCTTTTGCCCACTACACCACCCCAGTTTAGACATGGCCATATGCAAATCAGTCTTGACCCTGTGCCTCATGGGAACAGTCCAGCCCGAACTGCCAAGCCATGTCTTCCCTGGACCGGAATCAAGCATCCTAGGACCGGTTTCTGGCTATCAGCCGTCATCAGCCAGGATAGCTTGACTCCAGTGGCGTAGTGAGCACGGGTCCCACGTCTGGGAATACCCATCCCACTTAGGGCGAAAAGCGTTACAACAAACAAATGATGGACGGAATGCTGACAATGCATACATTCTCCCCCAGTCAAGAGATCTGGGTTAAATCCATCGTTCTTTTGCCCACTACACCACCCCAGTTTAGACATGGCCATATGCAAATCAGTCTTGACCCTGTGCCTCATGGGAACAGTCCAGCCCGAACTGCCACGCCATGTCTTCCCTGGACCGGAATCAAGCATCCTAGGACCGGTTTCTGGCTATCAGCTGTCATCAGCCAGGATAGCTTGACTCCAGTGGCGTAGTGAGCACGGGTCCCACGTCTGGGAATACCCATCCCACTTAGGGCGAAAAGCGTTACAACAAACAAATGATGGACGGAATGCTGACAATGCATACATTCTCCCCCAGTCAAGAGATCTGGGTTAAATCCATCGTTCTTTTGCCCACTACACCACCCCAGTTTAGACATGGCCATATGCAAATCAGTCTTGACCCTGTGCCTCATGGGAACAGTCCAGCCCGAACTGCCATGCCATGTCTTCCCTGGACCGGAATCAAGCATCCTAGGACCGGTTTCTGGCTATCAGCCATCATCAGCCAGGATAGCTTGACTCCAGTGGCGTAGTGAGCACGGGTCCCACGTCTGGGAATACCCATCCCACTTAGGGCGAAAAGCGTTACAACAAACAAATGATGGACGGAATGCTGACAATGCATACATTCTCCCCCAGTCAAGAGATCTGGGTTAAATCCATCGTTCTTTTGCCCACTACACCACCCCAGTTTAGACATGGCCATATGCAAATCAGTCTTGACCCTGTGCCTCATGGGAACAGTCCAGCCCGAACTGCCAAGCCATGTCTTCCCTGGACCGGAATCAAGCATCCTAGGACCGGTTTCTGGCTATCAGCCGTCATCAGCCAGGATAGCTTGACTCCAGTGGCGTAGTGAGCACGGGTCCCACGTCTGGGAATACCCATCCCACTTAGGGCGAAAAGCGTTACAACAAACAAATGATGGACGGAATGCTGACAATGCATACATTCTCCCCCAGTCAAGAGATCTGGGTTAAATCCATTGTTCTTTTGCCCACTACACCACCCCAGTTTAGACATGGCCATATGCAAATCAGTCTTGACCCTGTGCCTCATGGGAACAGTCCAGCCCGAACTGCCACGCCATGTCTTCCCTGGACCGGAATCAAGCATCCTAGGACCGGTTTCTGGCTATCAGCTGTCATCAGCCAGGATAGCTTGACTCCAGTGGCGTAGTGAGCACGGGTCCCACGTCTGGGAATACCCATCCCACTTAGGGCGAAAAGCGTTACAACAAACAAATGATGGACGGAATGCTGACAATGCATACATTCTCCCCCAGTCAAGAGATCTGGGTTAAATCCATCGTTCTTTTGCCCACTACACCACCCCAGTTTAGACATGGCCATATGCAAATCAGTCTTGACCCTGTGCCTCATGGGAACAGTCCAGCCCGAACTGCCATGCCATGTCTTCCCTGGACCGGAATCAAGCATCCTAGGACCGGTTTCTGGCTATCAGCCATCATCAGCCAGGATAGCTTGACTCCAGTGGCGTAGTGAGCACGGGTCCCACGTCTGGGAATACCCATCCCACTTAGGGCGAAAAGCGTTACAACAAACAAATGATGGACGGAATGCTGACAATGCATACATTCTCCCCCAGTCAAGAGATCTGGGTTAAATCCATCGTTCTTTTGCCCACTACACCACCCCAGTTTAGACATGGCCATATGCAAATCAGTCTTGACCCTGTGCCTCATGGGAACAGTCCAGCCCGAACTGCCAAGCCATGTCTTCCCTGGACCGGAATCAAGCATCCTAGGACCGGTTTCTGGCTATCAGCCGTCATCAGCCAGGATAGCTTGACTCCAGTGGCGTAGTGAGCACGGGTCCCACGTCTGGGAATACCCATCCCACTTAGGGCGAAAAGCGTTACAACAAACAAATGATGGACGGAATGCTGACAATGCATACATTCTCCCCCAGTCAAGAGATCTGGGTTAAATCCATCGTTCTTTTGCCCACTACACCACCCCAGTTTAGACATGGCCATATGCAAATCAGTCTTGACCCTGTGCCTCATGGGAACAGTCCAGCCCGAACTGCCAAGCCATGTCTTCCCTGGACCGGAATCAAGCATCCTAGGACCGGTTTCTGGCTATCAGCCGTCATCAGCCAGGATAGCTTGACTCCAGTGGCGTAGTGAGCACGGGTCCCACGTCTGGGAATACCCATCCCACTTAGGGCGAAAAGCGTTACAACAAACAAATGATGGACGGAATGCTGACAATGCATACATTCTCCCCCAGTCAAGAGATCTGGGTTAAATCCATTGTTCTTTTGCCCACTACACCACCCCAGTTTAGACATGGCCATATGCAAATCAGTCTTGACCCTGTGCCTCATGGGAACAGTCCAGCCCGAACTGCCAAGCCATGTCTTCCCTGGACCGGAATCAAGCATCCTAGGACCGGTTTCTGGCTATCAGCCGTCATCAGCCAGGATAGCTTGACTCCAGTGGCGTAGTGAGCACGGGTCCCACGTCTGGGAATACCCATCCCACTTAGGGCGAAAAGCGTTACAACAAACAAATGATGGACGGAATGCTGACAATGCATACATTCTCCCCCAGTCAAGAGATCTGGGTTAAATCCATCGTTCTTTTGCCCACTACACCACCCCAGTTTAGACATGGCCATATGCAAATCAGTCTTGACCCTGTGCCTCATGGGAACAGTCCAGCCCGAACTGCCAAGCCATGTCTTCCCTGGACCGGAATCAAGCATCCTAGGACCGGTTTCTGGCTATCAGCCGTCATCAGCCAGGATAGCTTGACTCCAGTGGCGTAGTGAGCACGGGTCCCACGTCTGGGAATACCCATCCCACTTAGGGCGAAAAGCGTAACAACAAACAAATGATGGACGGAATGCTGACAATGCATACATTCTCCCCCAGTCAAACTGGAATGGCATGGTGAGCAAAAAAACGATGGATTTAGGCCCAGATCTCTGTACTGGGGTGAATGTATGACATTGTTCTGCATTCTGTCCATCAATTGTTGTTTTTGCATTTGTCACCCCGAGTGGGAAGGGTATGCTCAGACGTGAGTCCCTTGCTCTCCATGCCACTGGAATCAGGCTATCCTGGCTGACGAGGGCTGAAAGCCCGAAACCGGTCCTAGGATGCTTGTTTCCAGTCCAGGGAGGACCTGGCTTGGCAGTTCGGGCTGGACTGTTCCCATGGGGCACAGGTTCAAGACTGATTTGCATATGGCTGGGTTCAAACTGGAATGGCATGGTGAGCAAAAAAACGATGGATTTAGGCCCAGATCTCTGTACTGGGGTGAATGTATGACATTGTTCTGCATTCTGTCCATCAATTGTTGTTTTTGCATTTGTCACCCCGAGTGGGAAGGGTATGCTCAGACGTGAGTCCCTTGCTCTCCATGCCACTGGAATCAGGCTATCCTGGCTGACGAGGGCTGAAAGCCCGAAACCGGTCCTAGGATGCTTGTTTCCAGTCCAGGGAGGACCTGGCTTGGCAGTTCGGGCTGGACTGTTCCCATGGGGCACAGGTTCAAGACTGATTTGCATATGGCTGGGTTCAAACTGGAATGGCATGGTGAGCAAAAAAACGATGGATTTAGGCCCAGATCTCTGTACTGGGGTGAATGTATGACATTGTTCTGCATTCTGTCCATCAATTGCTGTTTTTGCATTTGTCACCCCGAGTGGGAAGGGTATGCTCAGACGTGAGTCCCTTGCTCTCCATGCCACTGGAATCAGGCTATCCTGGCTGACGAGGGCTGAAAGCCCGAAACCGGTCCTAGGATGCTTGTTTCCAGTCCAGGGAGGACCTGGCTTGGCAGTTCGGGCTGGACTGTTCCCATGGGGCACAGGTTCAAGACTGATTTGCATATGGCTGGGTTCAAACTGGAATGGCATGGTGAGCAAAAAAACGATGGATTTAGGCCCAGATCTCTGTACTGGGGTGAATGTATGACATTGTTCTGCATTCTGTCCATCAATTGTTGTTTTTGCATTTGTCACCCCGAGTGGGAAGGGTATGCTCAGACGTGAGTCCCTTGCTCTCCATGCCACTGGAATCAGGCTATCCTGGCTGACGAGGGCTGAAAGCCCGAAACCGGTCCTAGGATGCTTGTTTCCAGTCCAGGGAGGACCTGGCTTGGCAGTTCGGGCTGGACTGTTCCCATGGGGCACAGGTTCAAGACTGATTTGCATATGGCTGGGTTCAAACTGGAATGGCATGGTGAGCAAAAAAACGATGGATTTAGGCCCAGATATCTGTACTGGGGTGAATGTATGACATTGTTCTGCATTCTGTCCATCAATTGTTGTTTTTGCATTTGTCACCCCGAGTGGGAAGGGTATGCTCAGACGTGAGTCCCTTGCTCTCCATGCCACTGGAATCAGGCTATCCTGGCTGACGAGGGCTGAAAGCCCGAAACCGGTCCTAGGATGCTTGTTTCCAGTCCAGGGAGGACCTGGCTTGGCAGTTCGGGCTGGACTGTTCCCATGGGGCACAGGTTCAAGACTGATTTGCATATGGCTGGGTTCAAACTGGAATGGCATGGTGAGCAAAAAAACGATGGATTTAGGCCCAGATCTCTGTACTGGGGTGAATGTATGACATTGTTCTGCATTCTGTCCATCAATTGTTGTTTTTGCATTTGTCACCCCGAGTGGGAAGGGTATGCTCAGACGTGAGTCCCTTGCTCTCCATGCCACTGGAATCAGGCTATCCTGGCTGACGAGTACTGAAAGCCCGAAACCGGTCCTAGGATGCTTGTTTCCAGTCCAGGGAGGACCTGGCTTGGCAGTTCGGGCTGGACTGTTCCCATGGGGCACAGGTTCAAGACTGATTTGCATATGGCTGGGTTCAAACTGGAATGGCATGGTGAGCAAAAAAACGATGGATTTAGGCCCAGATCTCTGTACTGGGGTGAATGTATGACATTGTTCTGCATTCTGTCCATCAATTGTTGTTTTTGCATTTGTCACCCCGAGTGGGAAGGGTATGCTCAGACGTGAGTCTCTTGCTCTCCATGCCACTGGAATCAGGCTATCCTGGCTGACGAGGGCTGAAAGCCCGAAACCGGTCCTAGGATGCTTGTTTCCAGTCCAGGGAGGACCTGGCTTGGCAGTTTGGGCTGGACTGTTCCCATGGGGCACAGGTTCAAGACTGATTTGCATATGGCTGGGTTCAAACTGGAATGGCATGGTGAGCAAAAAAACGATGGATTTAGGCCCAGATCTCTGTACTGGGGTGAATGTATGACATTGTTCTGCATTCTGTCCATCAATTGTTGTTTTTGCATTTGTCACCCCGAGTGGGAAGGGTGCTCAGACGTGAGTCCCTTGCTCTCCATGCCACTGGAATCAGGCTATCCTGGCTGACGAGGGCTGAAAGCCCGAAACCGGTCCTAGGATGCTTGTTTCCAGTCCAGGGAGGACCTGGCTTGGCAGTTCGGGCTGGACTGTTCCCATGGGGCACAGGTTCAAGACTGATTTGCATATGGCTGGGTTCAAACTGGAATGGCATGGTGAGCAAAAAAACGATGGATTTAGGCCCAGATCTCTGTACTGGGGTGAATGTATGACATTGTTCTGCATTCTGTCCATCAATTGTTGTTTTTGCATTTGTCACCCCGAGTGGGAAGGGTATGCTCAGACGTGAGTCCCTTGCTCTCCATGCCACTGGAATCAGGCTATCCTGGCTGACGAGGGCTGAAAGCCCGAAACCGGTCCTAGGATGCTTGTTTCCAGTCCAGGGAGGACCTGGCTTGGCAGTTCGGGCTGGACTGTTCCCATGGGGCACAGGTTCAAGACTGATTTGCATATGGCTGGGTTCAAACTGGAATGGCATGGTGAGCAAAAAAACGATGGATTTAGGCCCAGATCTCTGTACTGGGGTGAATGTATGACATTGTTCTGCATTCTGTCCATCAATTGTTGTTTTTGCATTTGTCACCCCGAGTGGGAAGGGTATGCTCAGACGTGAGTCCCTTGCTCTCCATGCCACTGGAATCAGGCTATCCTGGCTGACGAGGGCTGAAAGCCCGAAACCGGTCCTAGGATGCTTGTTTCCAGTCCAGGGAGGACCTGGCTTGGCAGTTCGGGCTGGACTGTTCCCATGGGGCACAGGTTCAAGACTGATTTGCATATGGCTGGGTTCAAACTGGAATGGCATGGTGAGCAAAAAAACGATGGATTTAGGCCCAGATCTCTGTACTGGGGTGAATGTATGACATTGTTCTGCATTCTGTCCATTAATTGTTGTTTTTGCATTTGTCACCCCTAGTGGGAAGGGTATGCTCAGACGTGAGTCCCTTGCTCTCCATTCCACTGGAATCAGGCTATCCTGGCTGACGAGGGCTGAAAGCCCGAAACCGGTCCTAGGATGCTTGTTTCCAGTCCAGGGAGGACCTGGCTTGGCAGTTCGGGCTGGACTGTTCCCATGGGGCACAGGTTCAAGACTGATTTGCATATGGCTGGGTTCAAACTGGAATGGCATGGTGAGCAAAAAAACGATGGATTTAGGCCCAGATCTCTGTACTGGGGTGAATGTATGACATTGTTCTGCATTCTGTCCATCAATTGTTGTTTTTGCATTTGCCTTGATATTAAGATAAATGATGTTGATTAGTTTACCCTTAGGTCGAGGGAGCTCTTAAACGAGGTATAACCTGTTAGCATATGTTGGAGCGCCCTCCCCGTTCTGGCCACCAAGACTTCATCATCTGCATATGCAAGCAGAGGCAGTGATAGTGAACCGAACTTTGGAATGTCCTGGGCTGTACCCGCCAGTGCTGCTCCTACCCCATTTGTATATAAGGAGAAAAGGCAAGGGCGAGAACGCACCCTTGCCTAACTCCTCAAAAAATCTTAAAATAATAGGTACAAGCTCTGTCCTTACCATACCGCACTGAGAGGGTAGTATGGGAGTAGAGCTGTCTTATGTACATAAGTACTGGGAGATAAACCCCCTTGGCCTCCATTATCTCCCACAGCCTACTATGATTTAAACAGTCGAATGCGGCTGCGAGATCCACGAAGGCCATGTAGATTGATTCACCTTTGGCCCTGATATATTTTTCAATTATAAGGCTTAAGTTCAGGCACTGGTCAATGGTGCCTCTGCCCCATTGGAATCCATATTGGGCTGGGATCAGTATATTTTCGTCATTTGCCCATTCTTCCAGCCGGTGTAGTAATAGCCGCCCCATTAATTTTGAGGTGCTATCCAGGAGGGATATTGGCCTATAGTTACCTGGCCCGCTTTTGGCTCCCTTTTTAAACATAGGAACAAAGACACTTGTGCCCCATAATGCCAAGGGGCCATCTTTGGCAATGGCATTAAATACTTTCTGCAGTAGGGGTGCCCACATGTCATGGTCTTGAAGAAATAGGTGCATGGGGACCCCGTCTGGGCCTTGGGCATTCGCCCTGCTGCACCTATCCAGCCCTTTAGCTATTTCCTCAAGTGTAAATACAATAATGTCAGTGTGAGGAGGGGGGACTGGAGGATTCTCCACCATCTGGGTTACCCCTGACCCAAAGATTTTCTCAAAATGAGCCACCGAAGCATCCTCACCCACATAGGATTCTAAGGTTGGATCAGTGGCATTCTTAAAATAAGGTAATTTAAATACCCCCAAGAAGTCCCTGCTATTGTTAGTTATGGCTAGTTCTTCCCAGGCCTCTTCTCTCACAACATTCTCCCTCTGCTTCCCAGAATCTTTATATGCCTTTTCATTAGGATTGTATTCTCTCTTGTTTTCTGGGGACTTCTTTCAAGGATTTATGGAGGGTTTTTAGGGCTTGGAAGCATGCACGATCAAATCAACGCCCCACCAATGCCTTACTCGAAGTTCTTTTACCGGATAAGGCCTTATTTACTGCCTCTAATAATTTTGAGAAATCCTGGGTGGTAAGCTCAGCAGATAGATATATATCCGAGCAATTTTGTATACAGTCCAGATTTTTTGTTATTATTTCCTTGGTTGTGTGTACATTATCTATCCTAGCCCATTTTAATTGATAACTGTTCTTTCTTCCTGGGGCCAGTGTGTCTCCATTATCTTTGTTGACATCTCACGAGAGGAGCCTAATGCTACAGAGAAGGAAAGGATTGCGTGATCACTAAAAGTGGTAAAGACTGATCCCACTTGAGTCAGTTTCACATCTAAAATATCAGAAGTCCCGATGTAATCAATAGTTGACTCATATTCATTGCGTATGAAGATTGTTACGAAATCCCCAGCATGTTCGGTCTGTCTGTTTCTCATCTCCAGGTTTCTAATGGTCAAGAGCCTATTCAGTGTCTGGTCATATTCATTATGAGTGAAATGAATTACTGGGGCCCTTCTGCAAACTGGGGTGGTAGAATACTTACATAAATGTTTGTTAAAATCACCCACCCACACAATAGCGAAGTGCTCTTTGAATCCCATTCCCACTTTATCAAGCTCAAGCTCCACTTGGGTCACCACCGAGCACATATTCGGTCTGAAATTATTATTATAGAAGTTTATCAATAACCAGTCCTAAGCTCCTGAACCTTCAAACAGCAAAAAGTGAAAGGAAGGAGTCACCTTCAAAAATACCTTTGGAGTTATTGACAGGGTATTAGATATTAGTGTTAATAAACCACCCCTGGCTCGACCTGCGGGTGCAGGCACTGCCTCTATTTAAATGGAGCGATACCAATCTATGGAAATCTGGTCGATGGCCCAGTCTCCTGCATACATATTATGTCATATTGTTGCTAAGCATCGTACCACTTCATATTGCCCACCTTTCCCTTAATAACTGCGACGTTCCATGAGGCAAGTTTTAATCATTTTCCAGCCTCAGCCCCTCCCATAACTGTTACGCTACCTAGATCCTTGATAGTTATATTCACAGGGGGTTCTGGCGTTTGTGTAAATGTATTCTTTATAGGCAGTCAATCGCAATTATTAAGCCCCTCTAGGAAAGCAAATCTATTCCCTGTTTCCCAATTGGAAGTTCCCCATCTGATTGGGAGAGTTGTATTTATCCGGGGGTCTTTGATCAAATCTATAATTCCCGTATGCAGATGTACATTGATCAGGCCCCCCCTGGTACAGGTTATGCATAAAAGGAATCTAGTGGTAGGGCTAAAATTTGGGTGCCAGAACTTGGGGTGTCGCACAATCGGGTTTCAGAAGGCTCACCATTTGGCGATTGTAGAAGTTCACCACAACACAGTCTCCTTGTGGGACCGACCCAAACCACTCTCCGTGCCATTATTGGCTATTAACATCATTGAGATTGTAATACTGTTATCAAGAATCACAATGGTGCAGTTAGAGATTGGCAGGGCTGTAAAGGATATGTGTGTTGTTTGGAATAATTGTTTTAATACATTTATTTTAGAGGCCCCTGGGAAGGGACCGTTGTGTCCCGAAATGCATAGAGCAACAAGGATAAAGACGGAATCACATTAAAATCATTTTTATTTAAACAACTATTCTGTGCTGGTGTAGTTTTATTGTACATTTTTAAGAATATTGTTAATGGAACAATTTCATGAGATTTTTCATGCATTTAGAATTCAATTTGGAAAGAATGTGAAAAGTAAGAAATACAAAGTAAGAACAAATACTTGTTTGTGATTTAGGTTATAAAAATGAAAAAGTTTTATGTATAATTTCACATATGTAGCTGTGTTCTGTTTCTCACCAGGTTGAAGCTGTAACTTCCAGTCCACATCAGGAGCCGTGCCATCACTTTAGTACAGGAATTTGGGTTTTGGTGAAGGAACACATGTGAATATCCTGCCTTGAGCCAAGGTGTAAAGGCTCCTACTGAGTCATCTTGATCTGTAAAACTGCTGTCAAATGTGCTGGGATACCTAATTGGGTGCCTGCCTCACACACTCAGAAAGTCAGGTGCCCGTATGAAGAAGTAGTGTTCTTTGAGTTGAATCGTAGATCTCCTGTACATCTGACAGGAACAGAGGGGGGTGAGCACAGCAGAATCTCTCACCGGTGCAAGTTCCAGAAATCCCACAAAATGGTGTGGAAACACACACTGAGGAGGAAGAATTGAAAGTAGAGAATAGAGGAAATGTCAAAGCATCAAAAGAGCAAATAAATTATCCAGGACAAGAAACAGGCAAGAGGAGAGAAATACCCCTACGCAGATCGGAATGGCCAAATTGTAAGGGGAAGTTAAGATCAAGTGTTTTAGTTGAACATATACCACAAAACATCATCGAAAAAATAAAAAATCTAGTCGTATATGCGAAACAGAAGAAGATCAACAGACACCAAGGAGATCCAAAACGGAGAGAGTACATTGTCGCAGGTATTTTCCACCTGAATGGACTTACTATACAGAGAATGTACCCATTGCATCAGGTCTAATTCCAAATGAACTGAGTTCAGAGACATTTGAAACTCCATTAAATATTATACTAATTGGTCAATTCAGATTTCAAAACAAATATTGCAATCAAGAACTAGACAAGCACTATTTAGTGAAATCAAAACTGAATTAACTGAGATGACAAATGATGAACTATTTGTAAAACAGAAAAATTACTGCAATAAATGAAACTGACAATAAACAGGTAGAATAAGTGAAAAAAAAGAATAAGAATTCCCTAGGGCCAAGGTTCCAGTAGAAGAGTAGGGATAACACACCTAGAAGAAGATGGAGTATGGGTAGGGATCATTCACAAAGATTTTTTTTTACATAAGTTGAATGAAGTAACTTCAAGTTGATCATTAAAAGTTTTGAACGTTTGCACAAGTAGAAGTCAACACAGATGATTGAATTTAGCTGCTGCTATATTTTATTCACAGTCTGACTGTAGACAAACATGTGTATCCTTACCAAAGCAAAGTGTAGAGTAGTGGTTAGTATCACACTAATAGTTGATATATTAGCAATTATACTCTTTTTAGTTGAAATACGTATTACACCAGAGATAGAAACACTTAGGTCTATACCTGCATCTACAATGCCTGCACACACAATACATTAGATGAAATTAAAGGATTCATTTGTGGATGATACAAAATAAGATTTTGTGACAAAAGTTTATTCTAGATTACCTCCTTCAGCTGCAGAAGAAGGGACATATCATCACATCCCACATTCATATGCATTTACATGTAGTATATTACTTAGTTTATTTTAAGAAAAAGAACATTTTGATGATTATTTCTCCAGTTATGACATGATCCTTTCTAAAGTTCCTCTTCAGAAAAGAATGACTCCTCATCCACAAGCAAAAGACATTGAAATTGCACTGTATTTTTTAGATCTAGCACAGTTATAGACACTGTTAATGCATGCGAAAATAATCTAATCTGTTTAATAAGGTCATTAGAAAAGAAGTTCATTTTCAGGAGCAAGATGGCCTCTGAGTAACTTGCCGCTCAACTCACCGCTCCTCCCATGCCTCGGTACTGCGGAGCTCGATTACCTGGACTGAGCTTTGCGGCTTGGTTTCTGCATTCAGAACCCTCCTTCAAAAAGTAGAAGCTATTGTGGCTTAAGCCCGTTGAGTTAACTTGTCAGATTGCCTCCGCTGCTTCGTGGTAGCTACAGATGTTTGCCTGTGGCAGATCCAGGCTGCCACGGTCTCATAGAGTAAGTGCCCCCCAAGGTCATGACGAGCCGTGGTCTGAAGAACCATTGCTGCGGGTCCACTGGTTTCTTGTGCTGCGGCTGCAGCAGGTATGCCTTCTGTGGTGCCTCCTGAATCCATCAAGGAAGCCAAACTCTGGAAGGCCCCTAGCAAGGGGAAGCAGGAGACTGGGGGAAAGAAAATCTCTCAGTTTATGCCCTCCCATGTAGTGGGTCCTCAAGGCGATGCCCTTGTGGATGCAGCTTGTTGTGAGATGATGGACTCCTTAATCAGGACCCAGGAAGTGGCAGGGAATAATTGCACCAGCTATGTCCAAAAGGTAAATGCAGAGTCTCTACTGCCCCCAGTTGTGGAAACTTCATTGTTGCAAGGGTCTTTGAGTGTGGGGCAGAATGGCCCTAAAATCACTACCGAATCCATACCTGGTGATCTCCTTCCCCAGGATTCTATTCAGGGAGTGGAGGGGGCCATAAAACAAATATCTGCGCTAACAATCCAGTCACCCCTGATGTTAGTACCAGGTGCCTCCCCGAGTGCGGCGGAAAAGGGGGGCTATCACTCCTGAGATGCCTGGGGAGAAAATGTTCTCACTAACCGATGGACCTGATACATCTAATCAGGGTAATATTTCTTCAAGCAACGATGAGGTGTCCGGGACGTGCAGTAGTATTTCAACTGCGGATCTGTTGCTGACACAATTAAAGACATTTTTGCAAAGAAAAATAAGGGGGAAAAGGAGGAGGAATAGCTTGCTTATCCTGACAGAGATAAACTCATAAAAGATCATGACCAGGATGGCGCTGACATGCCAGTTGTCAACCCAGTGCTATACCTGGTGAGTCCGAGGAACCTTCCCTCTCTTCCATTTTTTATTCTATAAAACAACTAAGGGAGGAAACCCGGGATGAAAGCTGTCGGGCGAGAGTTGCCTCCAAAAAGTTGCAGGGGGGATATGGAAACTGAACAAAACCTGTGCAGAGATTCCAGATCGATTAACAATTGTGGAGGGCTGGATGGAGAGCATTGAGACTGAGGTCAGCTCCCTGAAAACTCAAAGCACATCCCCGGTGGCCCTCATGTCTGATGGTATGTCAAAGCTGGAAGATCAAGAGAATAGACAATGGGTGAACAATCTGCGATTTCTGGGGATTGCGAAAAGGAGTGAAGGGGGCAATGCTAGACAATTTATGGTGAACCTCTTAAAAGGTGCATTCCCCATTCAGACTAAATGAGACGGAGACTTGGAAATTCAGTGTGCTCACCGGTTCCCCTCATGATGAAGAAATGCCTTACTAATGAAGCTGAGAGGCCCAAAGCAATGGTAGTGTATATTGGCAACTTTTTGCTTAGGCAATTTATTTATGCTCAAGCTCGCCCAAATGCTAAAAAAGTCGATGAGGGGGTGCCTTTTTTTTGTCAAACTCAACTTTGCACATGCAACCATTGAGCAAAGATGGTGCCTTCGGCAGTTGTCTGCAGCCTTTCAGAAAGCTGGTGCTTACATTTATTTACAAAACCCTGCAAGATTAAAAGCCATTATTAATGGGCAACCTTGCAGCTTCGTCTCTGAAATTCATGCCCAAGAATTTCTAAAGGAGCCTAACCAGAGAATGTGCAGTAACAGTCTACCAAAGTGAATTATCCTCAAATACGGGTGTATTGACTAGGGCTATAAACAGTGACAGTAAAATAAACATTGGTCTGTGGTGGTTGGAATCAAATCACTTTTCTTTACTTTTGTCATGGGTGGACTGAGGGGTGGCATAGTTGGTTAAGAGTTCATCATTCAGGTGTTGCCGTATTGCTTGGTTTTTAATGGGTGGAGGAGGTGGGCTGGGTTTCGGGGGTGAGGGTCGACCCCACACAGAGAACAGTTTTTGAAGGGGAGTACCTTTTTTTGGTTCTTTTCTTTCAACTGACAGGTTTAGAGACCTGTTTAAAAAACACATGAGCGGTATGGAAAGGTGGGGAACTTGGCTATTCTGATGCCCAGAACTGGGAAAATACAGATTTCTACACTGAATATCTGTGGGCTAACTGATGGCAGGAAAAGGCAAAGAGTTTCTCAAGGGCTACAATGGCTATATACAAACAATACTTGCCTACAAGAAACCCATTTAGCGGAGGTGTTGAAAGCATTTGTTAAGGCGTTTAGGCAAGAGATTAATCGGGGGGACATCATGAGGGGTACGAACCCTAAGGGCTGCAAGTCTACCCTGTCAAAATACAATACAAATCAAACAAATACGGGTGGACCCACATGGGAGCTGTGTTATTGCTTCATGTCGGTCTTAACTTTGTCCCTTTTTCACTTTATGTTCAGATTACAGCAGTATAATAGATGACTCATTTTATTTGGTAATCCAATGAGTTAGAGGACTGGTCCTTGCCAATTATAATGTGTGGAGATTTGAATATTAATTTACCTGGCAATTGGGTCATGAATTTAAACCAGAAATATAAAGGGAGAAAGCCGAAAGTATTTCAGTCATTAGAAAATTTATGTTGGGCACATGGGCTTAGGGATGTATGGTCTAGCATAAAGCCGATGGTCCACGGGTTCACACTTTCTTCTACCCCACGCCAAACTCATGCAAGACTGGATTACATTTTTGCATCCTCCTTTTTAATACAGGAAGGCCAGATTGAATGTTTCCCCTTGTGTCTGTCTGACCATAATCCTCTAATGTTTGAGATCCACGGGGAGGGGTTTACAGAAAAGGTTTCTCCCTGGAGTTTGAAAGGGCACTGTTGCACAATAATGAATACCAGGAACATATGAAGGAGTGGATCCCTGAGTTTTTGAGAAGGAACGTGGGTAGTGTCCCATTAGGAGTTGTGTGGGACACCGTGAAAGCTTGTATCAGGGGTGAAACTATTCTGTTTTCTCTTAAGTGGGGGAAAGATGAGAAACATACTTGACAGGACCATCAGAGTAACCTGGCCTGGGCAGAAATAAGTTTGTAGCAGCATTGCAGCCGGGGACGGAGATTGAGGAGGCTCAAATGGGGGTGGTGATGGCCAAGGCAGTGATTGGGAAATTCTCGCCCAAAAATCAGCAGCCAAATTAGTGGCTCACAGGGAAAAAGCCTATGAATGCAGTGAAAAAATAGGACATCCTTTAGCAATGAGAACCAGACAGGAATTCATCTATAATGAAGTTTGTGTAATCGGGGACCCAGTACACAGATTGGCATCAGATCCAACTAAGATATGGGCTTACTATCAAGTATTACAGTCTGAGGGACCAGAGAGGGAGGCCAACCTGATACAGGAATCTACTTTTAAATATCTAGTTTCTATCCCGTTGAGACAACTGACTAGCGCAGAACAAGAGCTGCTAGATGGTCCCCTGTCCTGGGAAGAGATTGTTTTAGGCATGTCTGGTTTACCTGATGGAGAGGCTGCCGGTACAGATTCTATGCCCACCGAATTATATAAAATATCCTCGGATCAATTCCAGGACTTCATCACAACTCTTTGTAAGCAGATTTTTAAAGGTGTAGTGTAGTTACCCCTACATCATGGTACCTGTCTAAAATTATCGTTTTCCCTAAGAAGAACAAACCCATTCCAGATCTTGGTTACTATCGCCCGATCACTCTAATCAATGGGGACTCAAACATGTATTCAAAACTCTTAGCCACTTGCTTATCTCAAATGATCCACAAGATAGTTTCCAAATGGCAGCACAAATGTATCCCTGGGAGAGGCATGATAGACCATATTAGAAGGATTATTTCTGTTCTTGAAGTTGCGCAAGTGTCAGGTGACCCTATGGCTGTGATCATGCTTGATGCTGTAAAAGCATTTGATAGGGTTTCCTGGCACTTTCTCTGGGCGTCCATGCAGAAAATGGGGATGGGTGTCACGTTTAGGCGTAGATAGCGTGGGAGACACACAGTCTACACACAATAGTGCGTAAAACGGTGAGAATGGAGTGTGCATGCTGTAGATCTACAACCACCATAATTCCAAGGGAGCGGGTCATAGTCCTACCTCTGCAAACTACATAAGCACAACCTACAGGCAGTCGGATGCTTGTCAAACAGGATCTGTTCTTATTTCCGATGGGTCCAAGTACTACATTGTGTCCTGCCAGCTGGGGTCAGGAGATCTCAAGCCATGTTGACTCCTTGCAGTCTTCCCAACTCCTTCTGCTGACATCAGGCAGATTCCTTCTGCCGCGCTGAGGCGCAAGAAGGATTTCTAGCTCGACGGAACTACTTCTAGGTCTGCAGCGTTGGAGCTGGTTACGAGCCACAGAAAGCTCAGAGCATTCTTCCTCTGGGTCCGCTCCAGGGAACATTTCCCCCATGTTGGTGTGCGAGACAGATTCCTGGAATAACGGAGCTCCTTGTGCTTACACCGCACTGGACCGCTTCCAGCAAGCTGTCCTGGGGCAATTGGCAACCCATACTTTGTTACCTTTGCGGCCTGTGGGTCAATTCCCCAAGGAGCCAGTGAGAGGCTCAGAGATTCTGGCAGTATTTTTATGACTGTAGGGTCGCCTACAGAACACACAGAACCAGCGTGTTACCTCATGAAGGTTTCTACAAGTTCCAGGGCTTTCAATCCCTTCAAGCTTGGTGGGAGTCTTCGACTTTACTGTGGACTGACTTCTCCAAGCTAAGTACAACTACATTTTTCTTTTCTTGATGTCCAAGGGTGCAGTGCTTCTAACAAGTGTTCTTGCGCCTTAGACATAGTACTGGAGTGTTTATTCGTTTTTGCTTTATTTTTGATTTTGTGCCTTTTTCACTAAGGATGAATGCGGCATGATTAACTGTAAGTGCCTTCACATACTTCTGCAGTTCTTTGTAGTGTTTGCTTATGGTGGTTATTACATGTGTGTTGTGCTTGTGTCTCAAAACAGGAAACACGGGGCTAAACAGCAGAGTGAAGGCTACAACTCCAGGGCCAGTTCCCTTTGGGTGTTTTCGCAGCCGCATCTTTATTGTTTCCTTTGTCCCTTTTTTCCCTTTCCCCTATGGTGGTGGTTTCCTGTTTGAGTGGTTGTTACATACTCGCAGGTGATTCCATTTAGGGAATAGGGTTACTTAGCATCTTTCATCGCTCACGCTGTATCCGGTTTCTAAGGTTAGTGATTACCCAGTCTGTGATCTGACAAATGGGGTTAGATCTAGGCCTGGGCTAAATTTCCATTCCGCTCGCGGAAATTGCGATAATTTGACATTTTCGCGTTCCGCGGAGAGCGCGAAAATGTCAAAATTTCCGCATTCCGCAGCTTAGCGATAATTTGTTTCTTGCTCGCGCTGTAAAATAATACATTCTCGCGCGCGCACGATCGCCTTACCTGAATCCCTGCGTTCGCCGACAAGTTTTCCCAATCCGGTCGCGTTCTCCTCGAGATGTTGGATTGTTGGTAGCCATTTGCGCTGTCTCGCGACAGTTCGTGCCCGCAGTAATGTCATTGGTCGCGCGATCACGTCTTTCTTCTCGCGATCATGCACCGCGAGAAGAGTGAAAACAAGATGGCCGCGCCCGCGAGCAACCGCATGGGTAAGTTGGCGAGCCGCGACCACGCAGAAAATACCGCGAACGGGCGGGAAAAAAACTTCCGCATCTTCGCGATATTTCCGCGTGTTTGTGGAGATTTTTAACATTTTCGCGATAATTTGCTAAAGTCACTTTCGCAAATTCCGCCCACCCCTAGTTAGATCTCACCCGGGTAGTGAAAGAACTCTATGTTAACTCAGCTGCTAGCGTATGTATTAATGGGTAAATGAATTAACAACTAAAGATCTTGAGGGGGACCCAGCAAGGTTGTCGTTGTTCTCTTTATAAGGAGATTGAAATGAAACAAAACTATTCCTCCGGACCATATGCAAGGTTACAATACTAAAATCTTGGCCTATGCCAACGACATCGCTCTGGTCACCCCCAAACAGGAATTGTCTATTAAGGCAGTTGAGGAAGAGTCTCAGAACTTCGGGGTTATCTTGGGGTAGTCCTTAAATAAAGACAAAAATTATTCTCAACGAGAATATACCCCTGGTAGATTTTAGAGTGGTTAAAATCACAGCAAATTCGGGTATTGCCATAAAAGCTAACTTAGATGAGATCATTAATGAAACGTTAAGTCCTCTGGCAGATAACACCATACAAGCACTTGGTAGGCTGAACAATTAACATCTATCTCTGTTGGGTAGATGTTATGTAGTCAAGATTATATTTTCCCCTAAAAATGAGGATCTAATTAGAGCCATACCACTAGAATTTTCTGGATGTATGTCGTTACAACGCACACTTTTACAACGCATGCACTTACAACACATTTTTTACAACGCAACATCCACTACAACGCATTCCATTACAACGCAGGACACTACAACGCATTTTTAAAAACTACCTTTACAACGCATTCCATTACAACGCATACTACCTTTACAACGCATACCATTACAACGCATAATATTACATTGGATTTAAGGTAAGTATTGGATACTATAGGGGTAAAAATTACTATTCTTACTCCAGGGGGTGCAAAAGTAGGGTAAGTGTTGGATAGTATAGGGGTAAAAATTACTATTCTAACTCCAGGGGGTGCAACAGTAGGGCAAGTGTTGGATAGTATAGGGATAAAAATTACTATTCTAACTCCAGGGGGTGCAACAGTAGGGCAAGTGTTGGATAGTATAGGGGTAAAAATTACTATTCTAACTCCAGGGGGTGCAACAGTAGAGTAAGTGTTGGATAGTATAGGGGTAAAAATTACTATTCTAACTCCAGGGGGTGCAACAGTAGGGTAAGTGTTGGATAGTATAGGGGTAAAAATTACTATTCTAACTCCAGGGGGTGCAACAGTAGGGCAAGTGTTGGATAGTATAGGGGTAAAAATTACTATTCTAACTCCAGGGGGTGCAACAGTAGGGTAAGTGTTGGATAGTATAGGGGTAAAAATTACTATTCTAACTCCAGGGGGTGCAACAGTAGGGCAAGTGTTGGATAGTATAGGGGTAAAAATTACTATTCTAACTCCAGGGGGTGCAACAGTAGGGCAAGTGTTGGATAGTATAGGGGTAAAAATTACTATTCTAACTCCAGGGGGTGCAACAGTAGGGCAAGTGTTGGATAGTATAGGGGTAAAAATTACTATTCTAACTCCAGGGGGTGCAACAGTAGGGTAAGTGTTGGATAGTATAGGGGTAAAAATTACTATTCTAACTCCAGGGGGTGCAACAGTAGGGCAAGTGTTGGTTAGTGTAGGGGTTTTAATGTAATATTATGCGCTGTAATAGTATGCGTTGTAAAGGTAGTATGCGTTGTAATGGAATGCGTTGTAAAGGTAGTTTTTAAAAATGCGTTGTAGTGTCCTGCGTTGTAATGGAATGCGTTGTAGTGGATGTTGCGTTGTAAAAAATGCGTTGTAAGTGTAGTGCGTTGTAAAAGTTGCGTTGTAAAGGTTGTTCCCCGAATTTTCTAATCAGTGGTTGAAGAAATTCAATGGACTTTTTTCACAAGTTCTATGGGCTTACTCGCGGCCAAGAGATCCATAAAATTGTTGTTTCTACATAGAGTCCGGGTCAGGAGTGGGCTCTTCCTAACCTTAAGTTATATTACTGGGCTACCACCCTACTACACTGCATAGTTCTCTTACAGGAACACTTTAGCAGATACACGTTGGATCCTCCCTCTGCCTTCATATTGCTAATTGGTAAAGAAGCAAGTGGTTGGCTATGGTGGCAGCTAGATTTGCAGGACTAAAAAAGGGTTCCCTTTTTAGAGCCTTTAAGGTTTGGAGATCGGTATGCCGGTTGTTGGGTATAGGCAGACTAAACTTCTATACGCTCTTTTCAGGGTAATAAGAACATACCAGAGATCTTTGGAGACTCTTATATGATCACATGGATCAATGCCAGGATCAATAAACTAGAGGCCTTTTTTTATATCTTCTGGTCTTATTACAACATAAAAATGACAGGTCCACAAGTATTCGAAAAATGTGTCTTATAGAGAAATTGACTGATCCAAAACTTACCCAAATTGGTACCATATACAATCTTTTGAATAATTTAATAAAAGCCGATTTAGAAAAATACTTTGCAAAGTGGCAAGTGAAATTATGCGTATCAGAGTCAGCTTTTCACCAAGCCTTCGCAATAGCACAATCTATGTTAATGTCCGCAAACTTACAAGCCCAGTTTTAAAATACTTGCTTCTCTTTATATTTTCCTCATACAGGATCGCTAATGGGGGAAGGTAAAAGAACACGCTATCCACAGTGCGCTCTGTATGGGGCATATATGGTTCATACGTTTGCTACTTGCGACTCTCTTTCTCATGTGATCGATGAAATTAATAATTTTTTTAGAGATAAATTGTCCCTGAATGTAACCCTACTCCTTCTTTGATATTACTGGGAATACAAGATAGTGTGGGCTCCGACAAGGGAGGGGCTTTGCTCTATATTTTCATATCTATTTTTAGGAGACTTGTTGCCTCAGCCTGGCTCGATGCTAATCCTCCCTCTTTTCAGCAATGGTTGGATTGACTTTTAACAGTGTATAACTTTGAAAAAGCAGTTTATGCAGGAAAGGCCCTCAAGCCTGGAAAATGGGACAGAGAATCTGGGACTATTTGACTCAATGGGTTAATCAATCAGCCATGTAAAAAGAAGGAATATTTGGGGTGTTGCTGTCCTGTTCTAGGTTGTAAATGCACTTGTCACTTTAAAGGGAACCAGGGTCAACCCTCTGGTTTCTTCAGTTAGTTACCAGAACAATTGATGCAATACTCTATTTTTCCTGTCACTTTAGATATATGTGTCGTCTTTTATGTGAAGAATTATCTTGTTCCCATATTGAATGGATGTCATTTTGTATTATAATATGATTTGAAAAGCAATTTGTTTGTTATGAACCTATTTATATGTAATTGATTTTTTTATGTTAATTAATTTGTGGGGTCAGGCGGGTTGGGTCAAGATTTATGAATTTTTATTTTTTTGAGTTGTAAAAAATAAATGTTAATAAAAAAGATGTTAAAAAGAAAATATGTTCACTTTAACATTAGAGGAAAGAAGGGCACACATTTTTCATAGTGCTAATAAAGAGGAATATGTTCAAAAGAATGCTTGGAAGAAGTAAGAAGACGAGTACAAAAAGAAAAGTTTTATCCAAAGCTAAAGTCAGATATATGAGAAAAAGGGAAATTATGTGATTACAAAAGGAAAAAAAATGTTTAGAAAGACACACAATGGGATTAGCAATTGTGAACAAGCATTCAATGTTTTAGGAGGACTTGTTGAAATTTTAACTAAGGCAGAAGCAGTTATTCCTGGAGTTTATTTTGTGTGTAAACAGGATGCCTATTTTCAGTTGACTGCTGATTGGGAGGGTGTTTGCTATTTAGCTTGTGGTTTCCTGAATTGTATCATGTAAATAGCATAGAAACTTTAACAATGCCATCACAATGACAGATACCTACATAGTACTGATGATGGGACACAATTAGTGGGAAGTATGTTTGGAGCAATTATACCACCAGCAGGAGTATTCTTTAGCAATGAGAAAATTAGAAAGCTATCAACAGTAGTAGATAAACTGGCTTCTAGTACACATGGTGCCTTGCTAGCTGTTACCACAGAATTAGTGGCTATTTAATCAATGTTATCGCAAGATCGATTAGCTTTAGATATATTAGTGTGCAACGTGCTGAAAGTTAAACATTGATGCTCATACATCCTTTTTTACAAAAAACATTTTATTGCATTAATCAGGAGATATGCTGGTACATTCTTCACATTTAAAAAAACAGGTAGGTAGCATCTTATCATCCTCAACACACATAATAACGTACATGTTATACAGCCTTCCCCTTCATGCCCCATCGTCCGAGTCGTGATCCTCAACAGGGGGTGTACAGAGATATCCTCTATAGACGTTCCATTTGTCCCATTCTCTCCCCCATTTCTTGGGTCAGCCTCTGTGAACATACTTAGCTTTTTCGGCCACCATGATCATGTCCATGTCCTTACACCACTCAGTTAGAGTTGGAACTTGTGATGCCCCCCATTTCTGAGCAATATTCCGCTTTGTCACTATCATTCCTGTTGTTGCCCACTGCCTATCTGCATGGTTGTGGTCAGTTGGTTCCCATATATTTAGGTGGCAGCACTTAGGAGCAAGCTGGACTACGTTCTTGAAGACCTCTGTGATGGTGTCCATTACCCTTGTCCAGTATGCAGTGATCACTGGGCAGTCGCACAAAGTATGATAGAACGTCCCCAAGTCTTCACACTGGCGCAGACAGCGCGGGTCTGGGGCTCTAGCTATCTTGTGCATCGTCACCCTCTTGTAATAAGTCCTATGCAGTGTCTTAAATTGAATGAGGCGCCTAGAGGAAACCGCCACCTCTCTAGGCGATGCGATCGCATCCTGCCAGTCTGTGTCATCCAAGTCCCCGACCTCGGCCTGCCAGACTTCCCAAAGTCGTGTTAGGGGATCAGCCCGGTTATTGATAATTTTCCTGTAAGTAAGGGAAATCGCTTTCTTATGTAAATGATCAGTCAGTAGTCGGTCTTCCAAGAGGGATGATTCAGGGAGTATGTCTGCTGCAGGAATTGCTGCTTCTAGTGCATGTTTTATCTGCATATACTGAAACTTTTCCCCTGGAGCTTTTGCGTAATGCTCCTGCAGGTAAGGAAAGGTGACCACTTTTCCTTGTTTATAGAGATCCCCCAGCCGGGCAATCCCAATCAGATCCCACTTCTGAAACCCTTTACGCTCACCCAAGGAACCTAGCCTACTGGTCTCTCATAGTGGGGTGTGTTGCGTGAGTTTGCCAGTCCACCCGAGGTGTCGTGTCACTGTGTGCCAGACATAAATTGTGTGTGCTGTTGGTCCTAGGAGTCTCGTCGATTTCCGTTTGTTGTAGAGAACTCTACTCACTCCCCCTGCTCCCAGAGTTACTTTTTCAAGGCAGTATGCTGGGTCGGTGTCAGGCGTGTGAAGCCACCGATTAATTACCATCAGCTGGGAGGCCCAGTAATATGCCCGGACATCAGGTAAGGCAATGCCCCCGTCGTACCAGCTCCATATTAGTTTGCACATGGCTACTCTGGCTATTTTATTATCCCACAGGAGAGACTTCTGAGTTTATTGCCCTAAAATAGGAGTCAGGAACACAATATGGTCTGTTGTGTAGGGCATATAAAAAATCATGTGGCAACGTTCGCCAGTGCTTTATATCCCGTCTCAGCCTTTGCAGTGGTTCTTGAAGGTTGAGCGCATGAAAGGCATTCGGGTCGGACGTGACATGTATCCCAAGGTATTTAAAGCTGTCTGACACTATTGTGCATTCCCTAGGTAACCTGGGGTAGGTCCGTATAGAACATACAGCACCGATTTCTCCCAATTAACTGCACAGTAGACAAATCCATGAGCAAAAATTAGGCTCAAACCCAAAATGCCAGAGGACAGCAAAAAGGAACGGCCATACTACAGAGTCAAATGCCATTTTTGCATCAAGAGAAATGACCGCTGTGTCCTCTCGTATTGTATGTCGTCAACCCAGGACATTATGTAGGCATCGGAGGTTGAGGGCCGTATTTCTACCAGGCATGAATCCCGATTGATCGGGGTGTATTAATTTGGTAAGATACGGGGCAGGACGGATTGCCATCGTTTTGGCCAATATTTTGGGCTGTGCGTTAATCAAAGATATCGGTCGGTACAATGTGCACTCCTCTATAGGTTTGCGAGGCTTATGAATGGCCACGATGGTAGCCGTACGTCGATCTTTGGGAAGCTCGCCCATAGCCAGGCTTGCATCGTACATGTTCAACAAATAGGGGGCCACTCTGTCAGCCGTACGTTTATATAGTCCTATGGGGATACCGTTGGTGCCGATGGCCTTGCCCGATTGCAGTTTATGGATGGTCACTTTGAGCTCTTCAGCAGTGATGTCTGCCTCTAGCCCTTCGGCCTCTTCCGGTGTGAGCTGCTGTGGCATGTGTATGTCCCTAAGGAAGTCAAGTGCTTCCTGCTCTGAGGTTGAGTTTACAGCGGTGTAGACCTGCTGAAAGTGTGCGTCCAGAGCCATTACGATCTCTTGTGGGTCCGTGGTTGTGTCCGCGTTTTCCAATCTGAGTATTGCCACCCACTTAGTCGCCCGTTCCCTCTTGTCTAACCATGCAAGGAGTTTGCCGGCCTTGTTCCCCGCTTCGTAGACCCTATGTCGGACTGCTGTTATGCGAGTCTTGGCATCTGCTGAGAGGTGTTACTTGTACTCCTGTTGTTTTGCGGGCAGCCTGTGTGTGGTGTCGTCTGAGGGGTGTTCTGCATGTTGGGATTCTAGATCATGTATTTCTTGCTATAGAACCTCCACCTCCCTCTTCTTGTCTTTTTTATGGTCCTCAATTATGGAGATGGCCTGGCCCCGCAGGACCGGTTTGTATACCTCCCATAAGAATATGGGTGAGAAGACTAAGGCTCCGTTGTCTTTGAAATAATGGGTTGTCGCAGTTATCAGGCCTTTTCTGATTTTGGGGTTGTGGAGGGATCCCGGATATATGGGGTATACGCAACGTTGTGTGGAGACATAGGACCGAAACTCCGCCATCACCGGAGAGTGATCAGAGATTCCTCTGGGGAGAATCAAGACTGCCCCAAACCATCCCATGCTGTCTGTAGCCATGACAATGTAGACAATGCTGGAAAGACTGTTGTGTGCCCCTGAGTGGAAGGTGTATTGCCTCGTGTGTGGGTTCTGGAATTGCCAAGTGTCCAGCAAGCCATGGGCCTCAAGAAAATCCACCACGTGTGACCTAAGTGCATCATCTAGCGTCATATTAAAGTGTCCCCCTAGTATTAATTCCCCCTCTGGCAATGTGAGCAAGAACGCACCCAGCGCTTGGAAGGCCATCGAGTACAAAGCAGGAGGGATATACACAGACACAAGGTTGAGTAGACGACCCTTCCACTGTACTTATGCTGCTGCAAATCGCCCTTGGTCATCTTGGAAAGTGAGATGGACAATTAGAGGGAATTGTTTCCTAACCAGGATGCCCACTCCTCGGGACCCTGAGATTAGTTCTGAGTGGACTAGGAGCTTGAACCCCCATCTGTCCAGTGCTTTACAGGTGGACCCCATTAGGTGTGTCTCTTGTAGTAGTGAGACTGCTGGGGCTTTCCGTCTAAGGTACTGTAGCACCAGCCCCCTCTTCACCTTGTCTTTCAAACCATTAACGGTCCATGAGATAAACTGAAGTGTTGGTGCCACGGTGTGTTGCGTCATTGGGTTAAGTGAGGGCTGACATAGTGTGGGCATATGTCACCGATCGGATAGTGAAGGTTACGTACATATATGTGCATAAAGAGATGATATTGTAATGTCCGCAGATCCATAGTTACCATACCAATGTCAACAAAAGAAACCAAGAACATGATATTTAGAACTCCCCTTAAAAAACAAAGCTCGCCCCCCTCCCTGCCTCCCTGCATGACGGACTCAGAACTACCCGCCTCCCCAACATTGCAGAGCGCTTACATCCCATACCCAGTTACCTTAGTGGGGTTCGGGCCCTCCTTCCAACCCCCCATGTCCCACCACAAGCAGTGGTTAATCTAATCCTGGAGTCCTACTCACCAAACAAGTAGGCGTGTGGTAGTGGGTAGTGCAGTGTTCCCGCCGCACCTGCGTCTTCTTCTATCAGGAGCCGGCTAGTCAGCTAGTGGACAAATTGGAATGCCTTTACGGCTACAAGTTTCCGGAGGTCCTTCTTGACGGCCATGAATGTGCGACGCTGCTTGGTTACTGCCGCTGTGTAGTCCTTTGGGCTGTAGGCGTTGTTGAATGAGTTCTTCCGCGAATAGGTCGGCCGCTCGCCCCACTGCCCCCTCCGGTACGCCAATAATGCATACATTGTTGTAATCATCAAGTTTTTTGGTAAGTAGCTTAGTTGCACCTTCTAATACGTTCACTTTCCTTTGGAGTTCTTTGGTGTCTGTGCATAAAGTCTCAGTGGTCGCCTCCACCTCCGTGACTCTGGCGCTCATGTTCCTAAAATCAGCTCTGAGCAAGGAAAGTTCGGATGAGACTGTGCTGATTTTCCCATCTAAGTCCATGTGGACCTTGTTTAGAGTGGTCAATATGTCCTTAAGAGTGATCTCTGGATGCTGCTCATACATCCTTGATGAGATTATAAAGATAGAAGAATTTGCAAAGAACATTTCTGGCCTGAAACCTGAATTAGAACCTTTGCAGGACACTTAGGATCATATTGAGACCTATCCTAATCATTAACATTTTTGCTTGATATACTTATTAGCTTTGTATAAAGATTTAGATGTTATATAACAAGGAATTAGAATAAAGAAAGAAAAAGAAAAATCAGAGGAGAATAAGGAAGAGAAGATACAAAGCATACAGAATATAAAACAGTTAGAGGAAATTGAAACCCTGAAAAATAAAAAGAATGACCCAACAGAAAAACAATGTGATTTGTAGCCATCAGAGGGGGAAACTGTTGAAATTAATTTTATTCGCTGATAGAATACTTTTAATAATACTGTGCAGAGCTTACGTTTAAGTAAAACATATGCTAAATACAAAATTTGCAGCATGAAAGCATACTTAATTTTTATAGGCCTGTAAATAAATAAAAGTACTGATTTCAGTAAGCCTAACTGTCAATGCCATGTTAAGTGAAAAATAATGCGTTATCACTAAAAGGTCTGTTTTTCACATTGAATAGTTATTTGCGCACAATGTTTTTCTTTATATTGCAGCTGTTGTTTTTTTTTCCAGAAGCCTTTTGTTATCTATTGAATAGATGTTTGTTATGTATTAGCTGATGATAGTGAGTTCTCAGCGGGAGGAGAGAAGGCAACAGGAAGGATGACTTATGAGAATGACAGTCTGGACTGCAAAATACCTAAGATGTAACCTTTGAAGGACTAATGTTTGAAAGTCTGTTCTACAAATATGTGAACATGGGGAGTTTACTTATTCCCAGGAGTTTGCTGATATCCTATTTGAGGACTCAGAAGAAGAAAGAAAATAATGTTGCAATATAGAATATTGAGATTTTATGTTAGTGCATGTTCCTCAAGTAGTTAGATGGATTTCTGATTCCCTTCCTCACATTCCGGCTTGAGACTAATCTCTGAATTCTTAGACTGCTCTACATGAGAAGCTATTTAGCCTATTTTGTCTATGTTCACTGATTTAGGACTGTAAATAATTTCCAGTCTGATATGCAATGGCTTTATGGTTGCACATTGATTCTCTCATCAGAGCACTTTATTGAGTATCTGTACTGACACCATTTTCCCATATTGTTCACATTAAATTACAATTAGGGAATTTCCTTTTATTAAATACGCTTGCTGTATTATAACTGTATCCACTATTATTCTGACTAATGAATTATTATAACTTATATTGAAATATCAATTATTGGACTATGTTCTTTTCTAATGCTAATGCCTACAAGAATAATTCTTACTGAATAAAATTGAGATACCTTAGAATTTTTAAAAATAAAACTTTTAATCTCATATAAAATCTTGACTGAATAATTAATTGTTATGTAGATGATTGCTTTTTATTTCTCTTTGTCGCCAAACAAAGGTCCATACGACCAGTGGCGGGACTTAGTTAATGATTATACACAAAAACTGAGATATAGAAAACCCTGTACCCCCCTGGAAAGAACATAGCATTTCCCCGGGATCTGTGCTTGTCATGTGCTGAGGCTGCACATCTCTGTACTCCATGTTAAGTGCACAGGTGGGCGGCTACACTGCCCAGATTCCATCAGTTTATCAACAGTTACTGTCCATCAAAAATGTAATATGTGGAATACAAGGAATTCCATTTTTGAAGGGTATCATTCAGAGCATGGAAGACCAAAAGTGAATAGAGATGTCAAACTTCAGATTCTATTTCTCATGCTAAAATAGCACTATATTGCTAAAGAGTGTAACAAGTGTATATATACTTTTTTCGATATAAAATATCATAAAAGTACGAGCATATTTGGTTCATCGATAAAAAAACCATCATTATATACAACAAGTGGCAATATAGAAATATGCATTAAAAAAATAAATAAATAAATATTTACAATAAAAACCATATAAAACACTTCCTATTAAAGCAGAACAAATACAACATTTATCTCTAAATGGCTTAACTCTTACTGTGCCTTAGCAGTTTGGTACGCGTCGACCAAGCGCACCCCAGAAATTTGGCTACCCCACAGACCATGGCGAGGGAAGAGGCATCGGTTATAAAAGCACGTAACGCCACCCTATAATCCACAAAACCCAGATTTCTACAAATTGGTCACAGCCATTTCCTCCTTGCCGCCCTATAGACTGGGCAAGCAAAGAGGAAATGGGGGATGGATTCATTGGTGGCCTGGCACCCAGGATGTTACGCTCTGTTTTTTCCAGCCTGCTACCAAGACGTTAAGCGGGAGGGTACCTAACCTCAGCTTCAATTAGAGCATTCTATCTCGTGGAGATTGTATGAAGTCGAGATACTGCTCTGGTTTGTCGTCAAGCTTATGCTCCAAAAACTGTTCAATGAGGATCCCTCGGTTGGGTTTTCGAGCTTCCTCTCCCTTCACCCAGTCCCAGTATGCTTTTTTGATCATTTGCTTTGCAGGTGGAATCTGGCTAGACCATGCCTCCCCATAGCCAATTTCTGTGAACAACTGTTTTAATTTACAAATCCATTTGATCTTGTTGCCTATGTCTAAATTAATGATCTCATTCAATGCAGCGGCATAGCTGGCCAATTCCGGGATGCCTCTCAAGCGGACCCAGAAAAGCAACGGGCGCAATCTTGCAATATCTTTAATAGAACGCTTTCCCAGGTCCTTACGAAATGGTATCAGGGGGGTGGACGGTGGAAGAGAAACCAGACCTCTATGGAAATGGTTCTCGGATTTCTCCAGGTCACTGATGTTCTCAAACCCCCATAATTCCGACCCGTAGAGTGCTGAAGATAGAGCTTTCCCATCGTAGACCACGAGGGCCGGGACTACTGGTCTACTGATGGAAAGCCGCTGCTCTCTTAGGATTGCCCCTGCCACCCTCTTATGGTTAAGGAGCATTTTAGCTAGATGACTGTTCCATTTCATCGAATTATTGATCTAAATGCCCAAGTAGTCAAAGGATTCTACAATATCTAGTGGCATGCCATTAAGTGTGATGCCGTTCCTGAAGCGTTTGGATGGGGATAATGTCATCAGTTTTGTTTTGGTGGTATTAATCACTAGACTCCGTGCATCGCAAAACTGACTCAACCTATCTAGGAGCTTTTGTAGGCCACTTGGACTTTTTGACATCAAAAGGAGGGGACCCTACAGATGCCCCTGCCAGGGTTGGGGCATCTGTAGGGTCCTCTCTCAAATGGTCAACCACCCCATTTATAAAGAGGGAGAACAAAGTTGGAGCCAGCACACAACCCTGGCGTACCCCCCTGTACACCGCCACCCTTTCTGTCAACTGTCCCTGATTACCCCACCTGATTGTAGCGTAATTCCCCTCATGGAGGCGCTTAGTAAAATCAAGAATCAGCGGTGGGATGCCTAAATCGGACAGCACCTGCCAAAGCTTGGCACGAGGGACCAAGTCAAAAACAGTCTTGAGATCAATAAAGGCCAAATATAGAATACCTTTTCCAATGACCACTACTTTCCAGTGAATCATAAAAATGAAAGACTTGATCCATCGTGCCTACCTTCTGTCTGAAGCCTGCCTGAAAGTGCGAAAGCACACTGCCATCATCCATCCACGACCTTATCCTCATAAGGAGGACCCTGCCAACCACCTTCTGTAGTACGTCGATTAAACTAATCGGCCTGTAATTGGCAGGATCCTCCCTATTCCCCTTTTTGTATATGGCTACCACTTCGGCACCCTTCCAGGAATCCGGAACAGGGTGGCCTCTAGCAATTAAATTCATTAACCCCTTCGGTGCCACGCCCTTTCCTCCTCCTGTGCCGGGCGTTTCCTTAGTGGGCGGGTTTCATGACGAGATAGTCTCGTCATGGGCACAGCGCGACCGGGCTCCATGACGAGACTATCTCGTCATGGGCACAGAAGAGGTTGAAAGCAAGATGAAATCAGCCCATAGTTTAGATTCATGCAAAAGAAGATCACCAGGGATGCCATCAGGGCCCGCCGCCTTACCTGAAGCTAACCCAGTAATAGCAAAGGAGACCTCATTGCTAAAGAGTTAGACGTGGCTAGTCTTATGTATGGTCCTTCCCAAGATTGTGTCTTTCCACAGATTTTTGCCCGATGTTCCCAAACCAGTTTCCTATGATGTAATTTTGTTTGTAGCTCACATATAAGGAGGCAATGATAAGAGAGGTGTTTATAGTAACACATTTGCTCCCTTGTTATTCATTGTGTTCATCTCCCACCTTCTATCTTTTTTTGTCTCTGATTATTGTTCGATTTGTTTGCAGCTAGATTCCAGTTAGATACAGCATCATTCAGTTTCTTCCTTGCCATCTTCAGTATTCTGGCTCACTTCTCCCCAATACCACTTCCCTGCTTCAGAAAAATACAATTATGAACTCATAAACTAGAAACACTGAGTGAATTAACCTAACAGCTGTAAAAAAGAAGTCATGTTACTTGTCAGAAGCAACAGAATATCATTAGGGACCAAAATTTAAACATAGTGGAATTTATATTGTTTTGGCATTAAGCCAGATTATATTCTCAATCAATACTCAAGCATATTTTGTCTAGTCAAGCCAGCTAAAATTTACCATGGAGACTGTGCAATAAACTCTCATTCCCTGGCACTCTCAATCACTCAACCTAAGTAAAAGAATCTCCAGGAAATTGCAAGTGATTTGGAAAGAAACAAAACAAATGAGCCCCTCCAATCCCTTATAAACCATAAGAAAAATCCCAAATCTTTAAATCAGCCCCCCAAACCAAATTATCTCAGAAACAAGATTAATGATGACACTAACTGATTTAGCTTCAACCTGCTTGTTCGTGGTAAGGTTACTATTGATTACAACTTCTAGGCTTTTATCTGAATATTTAAGTACTGGTAACGGAGTTTGATAAAAAAAAAACTACTAATGGTCTTGTTTATTGGAAAAGTTTTATTTGACTTGTTATTTTAGCACTATCATGATGACAGGTGATCCCTTTACTATGCAGTGTGGAATCATGTCAATTTGTGGATAATTTTAAATGATGATTACACAAGAACATTCTATAACATTCTATGCTTGGTTTTTAATTATTTTTACTGGTAGTTATGTTCTGGGTACACCATATTTTCTAGGTGTTTTGAAGGAAATTTAATTACCTTGTTAGTCTGTCGCATGTGTTAGTGTTTTAAAATGTTTAGTTATAATAATCCCTTGTGATTAAAAGTGGAAGTTAGAGAGAGACTGGGAAACCAGCAACCTATGCAAGACTTTGCAGGATTGGCAGACGGTAATTCGAGCAAGAGTGGGGGGGGGGCTGGTGGGTTACATACGTACACACATACACTCACCCAGCTACATGCACACTAACTCATGCAGCCACAACATGCACACATACACTCAACATTTAAAAGCACATACACACGCACACACCCATGTACAGCTTGCACCCACGTTCATATAGGCAGACATGTATGCACATACCAAACGTGAATAAAAACTATTTAGCAGCTACAGGGATAATCTCGGGTGGTGGGATAGAAGTCTCCGAGATTCCTGGAGGGTTGGGACTGCAGCCTTCTCCTCTGGTCAACACATGAGAGAAGGCTGTAGTCTTTTACTCATCAGAGTGGATGAGGTCGGAGAAAGTTGCTGACCGCACCCCACTTCGTGACAAGGTGTCACCGATTGGCACTTGGCTCAGTGCACTTCAGGGCTTAAATCAGAAGCGCCAAGTTCCAAGTCTATCAGTGATACTCCCCCTCATCAAGAGGAGGAGGAGGACCTTACAGCGCATTGCCAGGCTGAGGAGGTAACGCCCGCTGTCATGGATTGTGACACAAACTCTCCCTTATGTAAACATTCTTGCACCAGAGTAGGGTAAATATATACTTGTGGCTTGTGAACTGTTGTAAAACCTTGTGCATCAGACTAAAAGGCACATAACCTTTGCATTGTGAACTACTGTTCATTCTGATGTAGTCATGCCGCTTTCATAACAGTATACCTAATTAGGTTTAAGTATGTATGGTATATTAAACACGAACCTCACAGGGTTTGCCCGCATCCTGAAAGACTCCCTGAGCTTACACGTGCACACGAACAAACAGTCAACCGCCAGACCCTGCACACATGTTTTCGCCTGAATCAGAGTGTTTTAAGGACCTCCACATAGAGGCTCAATTCTTAGCCTCGTTGAATTTCCAGCAGCACTTACCTGTCTCCAGTCCTGTCTCCTTGTTACATTCCATCCTTTACCTGTTGTTATGCATACCATGTTATTGTATGTTCTACATTCTGGTTCCACTCCGAATCCTTGGTTAGAACTGTTTGTATATGAAAGGTCAGTTGCACTGAGCCTTAATGATAATCAGACTGCTCTATGTTGCTGTGCTGCAATTGATATTAAAATCTTAATAAATCATCCTGGATTGAATATTTTCTACAATTGACGACGAACTGAGGAACACTTCACTCAATGAGGAGCTGCAGCACAGAGGCACCATGTTTCTGAACCCCAAAATTGTTATTTAAAGAATTTACAAGCTGTTTCTACGAAGGAAAAATAGGAAGAAGTGTTTTGTTCTACAAGGAAGAAGACCTGATCAGCGTATGCCCAACAGCATGGTCGTGGTGATTTTTGGATGGATTAGCGCGTTCAAAATACAGGGTAAGCATTTTACTATTGTGCAAGTGCATATTTCAAAAGTAATCACCTGGGGTGGGCGCGCTGAGTCTTTGCGAGTCTTGGAATTTAATAGAAATGCGCTGTTCTTTCATCCTCACTGGAGTTCTGTGGAATGGTGATTTGTCAAGTACATGTTCACACAACGTCACTGATTAGAAAACGAGTGATGAACAGACGTGATCCATGCAACGTGGCGGTCATCTGAAGAGTCCTTGACAACGCGCAAAGCAACCATTATGCGCTGAATCAATTGTAGCACAAAAACAATTCGCTTTGCCTACAGCGCAGGATTTCAAGTTTAATAACAAGTCTCTGCATCGCGTTTGAATTTCAAGTAAGTTGAGGTTATTTAAGCTACAGGGGAGTGTGAGAATTCAATTGAAAATTAAAACTATATACATTAAAAAAGGAAAATAAACATTTTAAAATACTCAGAATTTTTTTTAAAGAACAATAACAGTTACCTGAGTATTATAAACTTTTCTACAACAAAAATGCAATTGGAACCCCCTGCTAAATTTCTACAAACTAAAGGTGACCCTCCAATAGCATGGTCAAGATGGAAGGAGGAATTTATTAATTACATGAAGGCTATTGACGGTGAGAGAATGGGTGCAGAAAGAAATAAAAGTCTTTTTTTACATTGCTTAGGCTCAGAGGGGCAGATGATCTTCAGAGCATTACCCCAAATTATTATTGCAGAGGGTGGAGAAGCAACTAATGTTTACAATGAGGCTTTACTCAGGATGGAGAAAAGATTTAAACCCACAAGCAATATAGCTCTGAATAGATTCAAATTTTATACGAGGATACAAGAGGAAAATGAATCATTTGATGACTTTTTAACATCTTTGCGCACTTTAGGTGTACAATGTAACTTTGGAAACGTGTGACGAAATGATAAGGGACCAAATTATCGTCCATTTGAAGTGTAAAAAAACTCAAGAACAGTTATGGGTGATGGCCGATCCTAAACTACCAGAAGCTAGTTCCACTGCCAAAGTTTTCGAACAGTCAGAAAAATGGATGCATACTGTAAGGAAAGTGAAAAACAAGTCTGACAAATCTGAAGAAGTCTGTGCAGTCAAATGTCCTGATAATGTTAAGAATGACACTACTAACTCGAATTTCAATGCTTCTCGCAATCCTAACAATAATAATTTAAGGAGATTTGATAAAAATGACAAGAATTTTGTTTGTTACAGGTGTGGAAGCAAAACGCAAATGGCTTCATTTGGAGGGTGCCCAGTTATCAACAGAGAATGTAGAAAGTGTGGAAGGTTAGGACATTTTTCTATTATGTGAAGAGATCAAAGAAAGTTTATTCCTCAAAATCGAGGTAGGGTTTCTTGTGTCAAACCTTCACTCACCTGAAGTCCGGGGTGTCACCTTGAGAGACGTGAAGATTTGTCTCGGCTGCCCCCAAGAGTTAACCTCCAGCAAACCAAATGTAGTATTGCGGCTTACTGAATGTAAACTCCTAAGGGAAGGGGGAAGTGTATAAAATAAAAAAAGAGAGAGAGAAACACGCCACTCTTCAACTGCGCTGTGAGTGTTCAGTCACCTCTGGTGGTATCTTTTCTCTGAGTACAAGATATAAAATTAAGCATCATAAGTATTTATATTAACAGGTAAGTCAATTAGTTTGGTGTCTGAAAACAAAGCACTTTTCAATCACATTCATACCTCTTAATTCTGGTCTTAATTCTGCCAGAATGCCACTTGGTAATTGCGCAGACTTTCTATTGTGCTGATGTAACACTGTTCTCTGTAATATATAAACAATACACTTTAAACTATATTCTAACACATCTGACTGGCGTAATATCCTATATCTTTGATAACTTACTAAATACCAAAGGTGACAAAGCTGTATATACAAAATGTCTTTTGTTTTCTCTTGTTTACAGATCTGTTGTGTCCTCTTTCTGATCTGCTTTACAACAGAAGTTCTTGCCAGGCTGTGAAAGGAGTCTTTAAGATAAGTATTGTTCTTTCCGTCCCAGTTTTATAGCAAAATTAAAGAAGACTTACTTGTTCTGTCTTCGTGTATTGCGCGCAAAACACTAACTCACTGTTTCTTTTTGCTTCTTTTCAGGTTGTGGCTCCTTTAAGAACCGGGATTCCTGTTGCTGCCGATGGGGGAAGACGAGCTGGTGAGGACCGGAACTCGATTCTTGAATCCGGAAGCAGGAAGAAGCTGGATGCAAGAGATCCACGGACGGGAGCTCTGGAGGAAGGGCCGACTTCAGACTTCAGGTAAGCGGGTAGAATCTGACGAGCGCAAGCACTTTCTAATGTGTGCTGTGTGCTTAAATAGGTTTAGGCTGGGTGGGTTTACTGGAGCTGGTACCGAGGCCTACACGTGCCGTTTCAGACTGGGTGGAGTTGCTGGAACGTGCTCCGAGGCTTTCACATGCTGTAACGGTCCAAAAAGCTGCACATGTACACAAGCCCCGTGTCAACTGCCATGAACTGTAACGTGATTTCTAGGATGCAGTTCGACCATGTGCAAGCACGTTTATTCCTAATCACGTGCATAAGTAAATCACAGGGCAAAAATAATGTTCTTTTACAAACGCTAGTGCAGAATTCAAAAGCATTCAGTGCACATGTTAAAGAAGGGAAACAGAAATAAAGGCAACAAAGGCAGAAGTACACAAAAGATAAATAATATTTTAAACAGTTACATGAGGTATAGCATGTTCCTGAAGGCAGACCCTAACAGTCGCTCCCCTCAAAGGCCTCCCTACTGGACGCGGTTTATGCGGGAATCTTAGATAAAATTTTCATAACAACCTTGGGGCATGAACAAATGATGCTGGCTCCCAAGAGTTCTCTGACGCATCATAACCTTTCCAGGCAACCAAATAATACAATTTTCTCTGTATTCGTTTAGCATCCAGTATCTGTCGAACTTCATACTCCAAATGTCCATCAATAGGGAGTGGTGGGGGTGGGGGTTCCAATCTGGTGTCTGGATTATAGGGTTTTAACAAAGAGACATGAAAGGTAGGGTGGATTGCATATTCTGGAGGTAAATCTAGTTGCACAGTCACAGGAGTTAAGACCTTGATTATTGAAAATGGCCCTATGTACTTAGGCAAGAGTTTTCTAAAACCCAGTAGTTTTAAATTTCTGGTTGAAAGCCATACTTTCTGTCCAATTTGATATTCCTGAACGTCACTTCTACGTTTGTCTGCCTGTTGTTTCATTACCCCCTTGTATTTATTTAAATGTTTTGTTGCTTTTTCTTGAATTTTTAACAAAGAGGTAAGCCTTTCTGTCACTCCTGGAGGTGAAGAAGGACTCATTGTTATTGGAAGAATTCTTGGATGGTAACCATTTAAAAAATAAAATGGGGTACACTGTGTTGCTGAATGTACATTATTATTGTAAATAAATTCAGCGATAGGTAGGGCTTTATCCCATTCTGACGTAAAGTCTGCCATTAAACATCTTATCGTTTGCAACAAAGTCTGATTCACCCTTTCAGTTTGGCCATCAGTTTCTGGGTGAAAGGCAGTAGAAAGAGCAATTTCCATTTTTAAAGCTTTACATACATGTGTCCAAAATTTAGAAGTAAACTGACCCCCCCTGTCCGAAATAATTTTCGCGGGCAGGCCAATGCAATTTTACTATTTCTCTGAGAAAGATGTCTGTTAACTCTACAGCAGTTGGGAGTTTTTTCAATGGTACAAAATGTGCCATTTTTGATAAATAATCCACCACCACCAAAATAGTTGTGTAACCATTGGTTTTAGGTAAACCAGTTATAAAATCCAAACTGATGGTGTGCCAAGGATAGGGCGGAGTAGATAAAGGTTGTAATAAACCCATAGGAGCTTTATGCAAAGATGTATTTCTAGCACAGATAGCACAAGCACTTACATACTCTTTAACATCTGCAATCATGGAAGACCACCAAAAATGTTTCCTACAATTATCTAGTGTTTTTTGATATCCTGGGTGACCAGCTAGAGAAGAATCATGATGCCATGCCACAACCACATCTTGTAATTCTTTAGTAGGCACCAACAACATAGTTTTATGATAAAGCAAACCATCCTGTATTGAATGGTGAGAATCTTTCAACCATTTTTGTGCATCTATTTGTAAATGTTCAGCCCGTAATTTTGTCAAAAACTCTTGTTGAACCAGTGGTGCTACTATCTTTTGTGGAGGGATTATAGGAGGTCCTGTCAAATCTTTTTTCGAATCCTGTGTATATCCATACCGGGATAAGACATCTGATTGAACCTGTTGAGTACCTGGTCTATACGTGATTACAAAATCAAAGGCACTAAAAAAATTCAACCATCGCATTTGTCGTGGTGTTAACGCTTTCACAGAACTAAAGAACTGTAAATTTTTGTGATCACTAAAAATAGTGACTGGAAATCTAGTCCCCATCAAATGATGTCTCCATTCTGTGAATGCCAACTTTATAGCCAAAAGCTCCCTTTCAGCTACTGTATAATTCTGCTCAGCAGGAAGTAATTTTTTCAAGTAAAAAGCTACAGGATGCAACTGTCCATCTTGAGCATCTCTTTGAGAAAGCACCCCTCCAACAGCCATTTGTGAAGCATCCGCCTCAACAAAAAATGGAAAATCAGGATCTGGATGTTTTAACAGAGGAGCAGTGGTGAACTTTTGCTTAAGGGACTTAAATGCCAGTGCTGCTTGGTTAGTCCAAAAGAATACCTGACCTTTATGCAAAAGCTTAGTGAGAGGCACAACTGTTTCAGCAAACTGAGGAATAAAGCGTCTATAAAAATTAGCAAACCCCAAAACTTTCTGCACATCTTTTAAAGTCGTGGGTTCAGGCCAATCTCTATTTGCGCTCACCTTTTTTGGATCCATCATTATACCATCAGGTGACAAGCAATATCCAAGAAAGTCAACTGTATCAACATTGAAAATGCATTTTTCCAATTTTGCAAACAAGTGATTCTCTAATAGTTTGTTTAACACTGCTCTGACATGATGGATATGTTGTTCTTTATCTTTTGAGTAAATCAATATATCATCAATATATACGATTACAAACACATCCAGAAATTCATGCAACACTTCGTTTATAAAATATTGGAATGCTGCAGGATCATTACACAAGCCAAAAGGCATCACAGTGTATTCAAACAAACCAAATTTAGTTTTAAATGCTGTCTTCCATTCATCATTCTCTTTCACTCGAACAAGATGATATGCCCCTCTTAGATCTAACTTCGTATAAATGGTTGAATGACGCAGCTGATCTAACAAGACAGGTATTAGAGGCAATGGATACTTGTTTTTTACGGTAGCCTTGTTTAATCCGCGATAGTCTATGCAAGCGCGAAGACTTCCGTCAGGTTTTGGGATGAAAAATAGTGGCGAAGACACAGGTGATGTTGAATGTCTAATAAATCCTGATGCTAGAAGTTCGTCTAAATACGTTCTCAAATATTTAGTTTCTTCCTCAGTAAGGGCATATACTCTACTACTGGGCAGAGGTGCTCCAGGTATTAAGTCTATGCGACAGTCATATGACCTATGTGGGGGTAAAAAAGCTGCTTTTACTGGATCAAAAACATCCTTAAAATCCTGATATTCAGACGGAATGATAGGAATAGAGGTTACTGTGTTCGCACAAAGTAACATAGTCATGAAGTCATTTGATGCTTCCTGATAACATAATTCCCTACAATGAGAGGAATCTAAAGTCACTGTTCTTGAGGACCAATTTATTTTGGGGTTATGCAAAGATAACCAAGGTACCCCTAAAATAAGACCAAAAGTAGGTGTATCGATTAAGTCAAAAGAGATTTTCTCAGTATGGCCATTTGGACAAACCATGATAAGAGAATTTGTCTTTTTAGTTATCATACCTGAGGAGAGTGCTGAACCATCCACAGCACACACTGATTCAGGATGAGTCTTCCACTCCGTGGGTATTTGAAAGTTTTGAGCCAACTTGATATCCATGAAATTTCCAGTAGCTCCACAATCCAACAAAACGGGGATTGAATGACGGATATGAGTGCTAATTATTAACACTACTTGAATGACAAAATGTCGTGGTATCTTTGGTACTATATTGGATATTTTGGAGATCTGTAAACCTTTCCTACTCGTGCAAGTGACCTCCCTCCACGTCGAGTTGTTTAATTTTCCTGTTCCGATGTACTCTGTGAGAGGACATTCACCTTTTTAGGACCCTTTGGTTTATTTGGACATTCTTTTGCAAAATGTCCAGACCGGGCGCAATACAGACACACATTTAATTTCCTTCTTCTTTCCTTTTCTTCTAAAGACAATGGTCCTTTGATTGTCCCTATTTGCATAGGTTCAACCTCTGCTGACCGTGATTCAGATTCTTTCTTATCCTTGTCCTGTTTAAATACTGTAAACCGTGGCTCATAACGGGATTTATCACCTTTTCGTTCCCCCAAACGATGGTCTAACTTTACCACGAGATCCACAAACTCAGAGTAATCATCAGGGAGATCTACGATATGCGCCAAGGCATCCTTTAAATCGTCACGCAAACCCCTATAAAACAATGAGGTGTGCTTTTCTTCTGGCCACTGAGTTTCAGTCCATAGTCTGTTAAAAGCTGTGACATAGGTTAACAAATCCTGTTTACCTTGTTTTAAGTTTAGGAGTTCATTATCACTGGCCTGAATGTACGTATGTCGTGCAAACAATTTGGTCATAGTCTCTTTGAACCGAGGCCAGTTATGTAAAATCGGATCATTCCTGTCAACATAAGGTATAGACCAATTGGCTGCTGTACCTCCTAAATAAGAAAGCACAAAAGCCACCTTTGTTGCGTCAGTAGGAAATAACTGTGGTTTGCAGATAAAATGTAATTGGCATTGACTGATGAATACACTAAACTTATTACTATCTCCAAAGAAACGCTCCGGAGCAGATAGTGGGACTATATTAGGAACTGACACTGTGACTTGTACTGGAGGTGCATTAGTATCGAAATCAACACCACCCCTAGAAGATTTAGTCTTCTTATCAGATTCAGAAGGCCCTGATACAGAAGGGGAAAATGGAAGATCCCACAAAGACTCTCTAGGCCTATAGCGAACTACTTCCTGTCGCAACAATGAATTTTCCTGCTTTAACTTATTTATTTCCAATTGCATCTTATGCAGCATACTCGTGATCGTTTGATCCCTTTCTACATCTTCATCTAAGGCCTGAGCCATTGCTCGACTATCGATTCCTTCGTCTTCCAAATCCATGTCTCTCAAGACAGACCCCTTAGTTTTTGTAAAGGCTTGCGCTTCTGTCAAACCTTCACTCACCTGAAGTCCGGGGTGTCACCTTGAGAGACGTGAAGATTTGTCTCGGCTGCCCCCAAGAGTTAACCTCCAGCAAACCAAATGTAGTATTGCGGCTTACTGAATGTAAACTCCTAAGGGAAGGGGGAAGTGGATAAAATAAAAAAAGAGAGAGAGAAACATGCCACTCTTCAACTGCGCTGTGAGTGTTCAGTCACCTCTGGTGGTATCTTTTCTCTGAGTACAAGATATAAAATTAAGCATCATAAGTATTTATATTAACAGGTAAGTCAATTAGTTTGGTGTCTGAAAACAAAGCACTTTTCAATCACATTCATACCTCTTAATTCTGGTCTTAATTCTGCCAGAATGCCACTTGGTAATTGCGCAGACTTTCTATTGTGCTGATGTAACACTGTTCTCTGTAATATATAAACAATACACTTTAAACTATATTCTAACACATCTGACTGGCGTAATATCCTATATCTTTGATAACTTACTAAATTTCAAAGGTGACAAAGCTGTATATACAAAATGTCTTTTGTTTTCTCTTGTTTACAGATCTGTTGTGTCCTCTTTCTGATCTGCTTTACAACAGAAGTTCTTGCCAGGCTGTGAAAGGAGTCTTTAAGATAAGTATTGTTCTTTCCGTCCCAGTTTTATAGCAAAATTAAAGAAGACTTACTTGTTCTGTCTTCGTGTATTGCGCGCAAAACACTAACTCACTGTTTCTTTTTGCTTCTTTTCAGGTTGTGGCTACTTTAGGAACCGGGATTCCTGTTGCTGCCGATGGGGGAAGACGAGCTGGTGAGGACCGGAACTCGATTCTTGAATCCAGAAGCAGGAAGAAGCTGGATGCAAGAGATCCACGGACGGGAGCTCTGGAGGAAGGGCTGACTTCAGACTTCAGGTAAGCGGGTAGAATCTGACGAGCGCAAGCACTGTCTAACGTGTGCTGTGTGCTTAAATAGGTTTAGGCTGGGTGGGTTTACTGGAGCTGGTACCGAGGCCTACACGTGCCGTTTCAGACTGGGTGGAGTTGCTGGAACGTGCTCCGAGGCTTTCACGTGCTGTAACGGTCCAAAAAGCTGCACATGTACACAAGCCCCGTATCAACTGCCATGAACTGTAACGTGATTTCTAGGATGCAGTTCGACCATGTGCAAGCACGTTTATTCCTAATCACGTGCATAAGTAAATCACAGGGCAAAAATAATGTTCTTTTACAAACGCTAGTGCAGAATTCAAAAGCATTCAGTGCACATATTAAAGAAGGGAAACAGAAATAAAGGCAACAAAGGCAGAAGTACACAAAAGATAAATAATATTTTAAACAGTTACATGAGGTATAGCATGTTCCTGAAGGCAGACCCTAACATCTTGTACGTTAGAGGAACCTGGTGATGTGACATATAACTGTGAAGCTGGTAATGCATCCCAAAACAAGGGCTTTGTTGTATCATTAGTTGACAGTGTAGCAAATGTTAAATATAGCGAAGATATGCCTGTTAGGATCCCTCCCATGTGTGTTGTTGAGATATCAGATGCACATTTAAATCTCATGGCTGATTATGGTTCTCCATAGACCATTATTTCTAAGCAATATTTTTGGGAAAAACTTAGCTCAGTTTTTTATATAAATAAGATATTCCCACTTGATATAACACCAGAAAGCTATGATGGGTCAAGAATTGATGTGGTAGGATAATTCAACACTGTGTTACGTTTCAAAAGCAGAATGGCAAATATAAAATTATATGTCCCTGTCAAAGGGGTAAATGTGCTTGGTTGGAGGGATCAATGGAAACTTGGCATAATTTTAAATCCTAGGTTAAAAGAACCAGTCATATTGGATGAAACTGTGTGTTCTAATAACATTTCAATTACAGGTTGTGAAGACATGGAAAGATTGATAAAAGACAGTTGGAAAGAAGTTTTTACTAATTCTTTAGGAAAACTCAAGGAGTACTCACATCATATTAAACTCAAGAGTAATGTTACTCCTGTCAGGCAAAAAATTAGATCAGTACCCATTAATGTTAGAGAGGAGTTAAAGAACATGTTAGCTGAACTTGTTTCAGAGGGGATCATTGAACCGATCGACTCCTCTGAATGGGTTTCACCCATTGTTCTAGTTTGAAAACCGGACAAAAAATGTGAGATTATGTGTTGACTTGAGAGCACTTAATTCAGGAATTGTTGTGGATTGTCACCCCCTGCCCAACATAAATGAGGTAGTTTCCATGTTAGAGGGCGCTAAAGTATTTTCAACTTTCGATTTGAGGTCAGCGTACCATCAAGTTCCTCTTACCGGACAATCCAAAATGTTAACTGCTTTTATCACACCACAGGGTTTATACCAATATACCAGAATGCCTTTTGGGCTGGCCTTGACGGCCTCAGTGTTTCAAAGAGTCATGTTTAACATCTTCAGGGATGTAGATAATTTCGTCAAGTGTTTTCAAGACGATATATTAATATTTTCAGCCAATGAGGAGGAACATCTTAAACATTTGTCAGAGGTTCTAGATTAAAACAAAATAGCTTTACACTTAAGGTGCATAAATGCAAAATGTTTAAAAAAGCTGTTGAATATTTAGGTCACACTCTTACAGGTGATGGTGTAGTATCAAAAAAAATCCAATGTCGATGACATAATAAATGCTCCTGCTCCAATTAACAAGGAGCAATTGTTGTCCTTTGTAGGCATGTGTGAGTATTACAGCAAATTTGTGACTAACTTTGCCACAAAAATGGAGCCATTAAGGAAACCTTTAAAGCATAAAGCTTTATTTGAGTGGGGTAAACATCAGCAAGAAGCATTTCCAATCATCAAAGAAGATATTGTGAATGCCCCCACATTAAGACCGTTCTGTATGAACATAGACTGTGTTATAACTGTGGATGCCAGTTTTTATGGCATAGGGGGTGCTTTGTCACAGAACTGTGGTAATGAGAAATGGAATGTGTGTTTTGCTTCAAGAACTTCAAATGAAACAGAGAGAAGGTATGCCGTCATTGAAAAAGAGTTACTTGCATGTGTATGGGCAATTGAACACTAAAGGAAATATGTATGGTGAAGCAATTTCACATTAAGGACGGATCACAAACCTTTGGTTAATATACTTTCACCTGGGCGTGGATGGAACTCTACTACAAGAATTGCAGAATTAACTTCAAGATTAAGAATACTGTTTTAAAACTGAGTTTGTTTCAGGTAAAAATAAATGTTACAGCAGATTTCATGTCACGTCATCCATGTGAGGTACATCTGTCTGAAAAGAGAGATGATTCAGAAATTGTTAGCACTATTCAGGATGTGGTTGTAGGAGCGTTCGCAGAAATTTCAGAGGAGAAATGGAGGTCCAGTGAAGAGGAAGATACATTATGGCAAACTGTTAAGAGATACATTTTGGAGGGTTGGCCTAGGAAAAAGGATATCAGTGAAGAACTTATGCTCATGTTTAGTGTTGCAGAAGTGTTAGAATTAGAAGGAGATATTGTTTACAAAAATGGTAAGTGTGTGCCACCTTTTGGTGTGCGTGATTTAATTCTCAAATTAGCTCATAATTCTCACCCAGAAATGTCTGCTATGAAACGTTTAGTAAGATCTTACTTCTGGTGGCCAGGGATGGATCGTATGGTGGATCGCACAGTGAGAGAATGTGATGTATGTATTTCCAGTGAAAAAATGGTTAAACTCAATGTTCCTCCTCTTAAGAACACAGAGGTGCCGATTCCAATCCGTTAAAAATAATTTGCGTACGACCCGTATCCGTATTTTTTTACGTACGAGTCGTACAAGTACCGTACAAACGGCCAAGTACGATTCATACGTGAAAAATATCTACGAATAGCGTCGGGAAAAGTCTACGAGAGTGCGTCGGAAAGTTTTTTCATCCGAATATCGTTGGGAAAAGTGTACGAGAGTGAGCCGGACATTTTTACGTGCAAATCGTAAAACACAAGTCCGAGCGCGCAAGTACGATCCCGTCCGTCCGTCCGAATACACAATCGCACGTAAAATGGCCCGTACAGAGCCAACACAGTAGCACACATGTACACGGGTAAACTTATGCCCGTGAACGAGCTGTACAGGCCCCCCACCCCCAAATATGTCAGCACCGTACACCACCCTGTCCGCACTGTACCCCAGCCCCGCAACTGTACGCGCCGTACCCCCCCATGTACGCGCCTTCCCCCCCCATGTACGCGCCGTACCTCTGCATGTACGCGCCGTACCCCAGGACCGCACGTGTACGCACCGTACCCCCACCGCATGTACGCGCCTTACCCCCCATGTACGCACCGTACCTCCGCATGTACGTGCCGTACCCCAGGGCCGCATATGTACACACCGTACCCCCACCGTATGTACGCACCTTACCCCCCCATGTACGCGCCGTACCTCCGCATGTACGCACTGTACCCCAGGGCCGCACGTTACGCACCGTACCCCCACCGCATGTACATGCCGCACTCCAACACCGTACCCCGGCACCCTCACCCAGCATCGCATATGTACGGATCGTACCTACGCGAAAAAGACTCATACAGAACCAGGACACTGTAAAACAGCACAAGGAGGGTCAATTCGACTCGCACAACACCACAAAACACGTCTACATGACAAAATACATCTCAATGACTGACCTGGCACATCCAAACAGGCAAACAGAGGCCCCAAATCACAACCGCCTCTTATAACACACCCACCAAAATTCAAACACAGCCACACCCAAAAATTGACCAATAAAAAGGACCCACACACACAACCCATGAGCCTTTGCAACAGACCCACTGCTGCCAGACCCCCACATAGAAACAACTCCACATTACTCATACCTTCACTACACCTTCACTCACACACCTTCACACAACCTCCTCCACAAACATCCTCCTCTTCACATTCACACACACAACGTCACATTCACACCCACACACCCACAAACATCCACACCCACACCCACATCCCACACCATGCCCACAGACAAGAATCCAAAGTTCACAACGGCGGAGCTGGACCTCCTTGTCAATGAAGTCATCAGAGTTGAGCCACAGCTGTTTGGAACATTGGTCAGACAGACCAGCATAGCTGAAAAATCTGCCATGTGGCAGAGGATTGTCGATAAGGTGAATGCTGTTGCGCCCATCCGAATGACCAGGCATGAATGCCAAGCCAGGTGGTACGATCTGCGCAGGGGGGTCAAGAGGAAAATGAATGAAGAATATGCCCAGAGTAACATCACTGGAGGTGGGCCGCCCCACAGACCCGTACACTACCATCCCTGGGAGGAGAAGGTGATGGCCCTGCTACCGCCGGTGGGAGTACACGGAGTCGAAGGAGTCGCAGAGCCTGGCGAGTACACAAACAACTTACGTAACATGGGGGCAATGGGGTCCACACCACATATACACCAAATGCACGCAACTTCCCCCAAGCACTCACCGCACACGACCACACTCAAAAACCACGCTCATGCCACTAACGTCTCCATGCACCCTTCACAAATCAAGGCAAAGCCATGTCCAAGGCTACAACAACCACAAACACAAGACTGGATGTCCGGGAGGCTGGGCCCCACACAACACATTGTGAAAATGAGACGCAGACACCAATGCCCTCAGCCCATATGGCATAGGTACATACCCATGCACAATGCACAGGGACTGGCAAAGTACTGACAAGGTAGCTGACACTTGGCCCTGCTGTATGCAGCACAAGGCCCTCCTGGGACCACTGTACACTCAAACACCAACTCCACAAGCACAGGTATCTAGCACAGGAACTCACACTCACTGTCATGCCAGCATGCACCATGAGGGGACAGACACATCACCTGGGAGACCCAATGACAACTCACACTACACACAACAGCAGGCCCGGTCACAACCCCACCTAACACAAGCGCACACCCCCGGGGCAGGCAACGGCTTTACACACTCCCACAATGGACATGTGACACAACAAGACCAATCCAGAGCCAAATAAGCATCAGAGCCAACAATCTACAGGTCAAACACTCAGGAGAACATCCCAATCTGTCCCCCGCAACATACCCATCCCCAAGTGGACATTGAGAGGAATGCTAGGCACATCCAACTACCTGGAGGAACTGTGTCAACTTGAATATGTGTGAAACATAGATGTCGCATGAAACACCATTAACATTGTCTCTCTCTCACACACAGGGCAACGTCGTCGATCTCCCCCCAACACTGGGGGGGAAGAATCACAGTCCCAGGCTCCGCGTGAAGACGATCCCACCGGCAGCGACGACTCTCACCACTCCGTGGATGACCCAAACCAACCTGGACCCTCTGGTGCCCAAGCCCCTGCAGCACCTGCGTCAGGTACATCTGTGTCAACCACCCCCCCCCCCATTCCTGCCACATCCCAGGACACACCCAGGAGCCCTGCTCACACTGAACAACAGATCCAGTCTGACCAGGAGGAACAAGGTTCTCCGGGCACCCAGGAGGAGGCAGGCAACCCTGCAAATGCCATCCCTCAGGGGTCCCGTAGACGTGATGTGCCCACAAGGGCAGGCCAGGCTCAAGTGGGCAGGGGTGATGGGAGTGGAGGCAGGCGGAGGCGCAAACCTGACCAGCCAGCTCAGGACACTGGTATGTCACACATACTCAACATCCTGGACTCATACCGGCGTGACACCAGAGGCATCAACCAGGTCGTGTCAAGACTCTCCGAGATGCAGGGGACCCTCAATGAGATTAAGAACCTGCAGGTCGAGCATCATGCCAGTCATCAACAACACCAAGGACGGATGGAGGCAAGACTGGCTGAGCTCCTGGCGGTGCACAGGGACATGAGCCAATCACTCAGTCAGATTGCCCAAAGCATGGGCAACCCTCCCTGTGCCACCAGGCGTAGACCAGCATCAGACACAGGGAGGGAGGAGGAAGAGGCGGATTCATCTGATGGAGCATCCCCAGCATCGTCAAGGCCTCCATCTGAGGGTCCCCGGAGGAAGGTGGGTCGTCCAGGGAAAAGACCGTGAGAGTCAGCGGACCATCCACATCTCCCAGGTCACCTGGCCTGGCACCTGGCCCTCTGGCGCAACAGCAGCACCTCATCCAATGACATTCTCTGCCACATGGACTTGCTGGTCACAGTCTGACCAATGATGACCAACACTGTGCCCTGGACTCTGATGACTTCCAATGCCAAGGATACAATCTCCCCCTGTGAACTTTGGATTCTATTCCCCTGGTAGAGCACCTAATTTCATCTACCAAAACACGTACCCCACCGCAAATAAATATATCACTTTGGTCATGAGACGTTCCTGTCATTTTGCATTATTCAACGACACATGTGTGTGGAAATGTCTAACTATGCCTGAGTGTTGAACTAACTCCAGCCATCCATACCCTGGGATCAGAGTCTGGTACAGGACACACATGGGTCACAAGGTATCATTCAATGTAGGCATGGAGCACAACACTCACCTGTGATGGCCTCTGGCTGCTGAGGGGGGGCTTGCTAAACTGTGTGAAGAGACCTATTTGGGAGATTATCATCAAGGCGTAGAGGTCATGGCTCATGTGGAGGTTCCCGGGGAGGGAGTCCCAGGTATGTGTGGCCAGGTGGGAGAACAATGTCCTGTATGCTGGAGTACGGTGGATGTGAAGAACGGTGGCCAGGGCAAGGTTGGATGCACGGAGATGGCCCAACGGGATCTAGGATGACAGACGTACAAGGTTGGTTTGGGGTCGGGGTTGTGGACTGCCTCCTGAGTGTGGGTGGGGAGTGTGGAGGTCATCCTGCAGCAGACAGTGATCCATTGCAGCTATCTATGGTGGACGGTGAGGTGGCTGGGGCGCAGGGTGTTGAAGCTGAGGTGTGCAGATGCCCCCTGGAAGTGGACCAGTTTCCTGGGAGTTTGGATGTACTTGCTCCGTAGAGGGCAGGGCAGTATTTGACACGGATGTTGTCATGGACCTGGGGGATGGTCTGTCTTTTCTTGGAGTGGATCTATCTGTGGATCATGTGCACAATGCAGAGGGCGTTGCAGCATGAGGTACAGATGCTGTGGACTAGCATGGCATATGTGAGCGAGCCAAACATGATGCACACCATCTTGTGTGTGTGGCCACTGGGTGCTTGTGCAGGGCTCTTGTGGGTGGGACACAGGCACTTGACCCAGCTGGAAGGGGACAATCCTCAGATGATCACCTCAGTCCTGTACAAGTCCAGCCTCAGGTGGCTCGTGTTCAGCCATTCATCAATGGATCTCATGCATACTTGAATGATGGAACTGCCAATGTCTGTGTCTTTGTTGAGGGTGAGGAGCACCTGGCTGTCAATGGCATACGAGCTGATGATGAGGTGCTGTGCGCATGTGATGGTGGAGAGGGGGGTCCTGGACACTCTGTAGATTGACATGCTGAGAGATGATACCTGTGCCATGTCCCAGACGATGACACCATACTACATGCTGAAGCCTTGAGTCCCACTCCCATGCCCTTGCTGGGCTACAGAGCCTGTGGGGAGTATTAGGGACGTGACCTGGTTGGTGTGACAGGGCCTGGAAGGTGGGGCAGCGCAGTGTAGGCAGTTGGAGTTGCACACTCAGCATGCAAAGGTGTCGTGTGTGTGCCCAGGGTATGTCTGACAGCAGGCGTTAGATGTGCGGATGGACATAGCTCGGAGTGTGACTGTAGTGTGATGTGAGTTATGCAAGGACAGGATGGTGGTGTAATGTGCACCTTGCATGTGCTGATGGTCCAGCCTTTGGCACCACGTGGCGGCAACAGTGGCATAGACAAGCTGAGGACAGCCAAATGAATGGGTGGAGGGAGGAAGTGAGGAGCATCTTGGAGGCGTGTGTGTTGCCAAATCTGGATACTCTGTGGGCCCTTGCTGCAGGGGCCGCAGCAGCAGGCGGCATCTCCTTGCAAAATGACAGAATTTGCACACAAAGACTAGGATGTCAGAAGGACAACTGCAACAGGCGCGTGTGTAAAGTAAGGAGTGTCTAGTGTCACATGGCACACCCAGAGACAATGCATGCACAATCACCAAAGAAGCATGACACCGGATCAGGAAACTGAAGGCCGACCTGCGCGCAGGAGACACACCCTCAGCAGCTGTTGATGGCCCATTGTGTGGAACAACATGCCAAAAAACATACACGACCATGTACTTCATGCCCAATAGGGAGCCTAATCCATGAGCAACTGCATGCATGTTGCTAAACTACACATGGATTTCTATGCATAATCTTCCACAACTATGCCAGATATGCCGCATGCAAAGTGGCAAGAGACCTGCATTGACAGAGATGAGGCACCTTGGAGTGTGACGAATACCTTTATTACTCAGACTCACACTAAGGGAAATGCATCAATTGGAACAGACTCACAGGTCATTTGGCTGACCATGTGTGACCTACACTGGACACCTCCTTCAACACACAGATGTGGTAAATCCTACTGAGCTGGCACACAAGTGAAGGGGTTGAGCCTAACACCCTTTGTGGCACACGGAGAGTCTACAATTTCCCATTGAGCCTCATATGGGGATGTCCCACACTATGTCCACCATTAGCATCCCGTATGTTCCTGAGGGACGTTATACACACATTGATGCCTTCATCAGAATCCACAAACCATTACAGATGACTGTCAGGAAGGGTGACTATCAATTCATGGGAGCCATGCAACACGTCATGTGGCCCATGGTGAGTCGACATGTATGCATGGTAAGACAACATGCACAGGAGCAGTCCCCACATATCACAAACACGTACCACCCACAAAATGCCTTGCTGCACTCCTTACCCCAAATGACTTTTCACCATGTCTGTGCATGTAACTCTGATCCAGCACACGTTGCAGTACTCATGAGGAATAGCAGGAGGGCAGTGATGACATGAGCAGACGACAGCCGCAAGAACCTGGGGAGGCCAGACACACAACAAGTCAGCGAAGAGCTAGTAATCCTCAGACATGTACATGTACTCTACAGGAATGATGTTGTCACCATGCCCTTAATAAATTTATTGTCCCAGCTAATATGTGTGAAATGACATCATCACTTGAATGACACATCAGAACACACCTCCAAGTCACTTAGCACACAGTCAGCTCGACACACACATTGCAACACATGCCACACAAGGCTCAAAGCGTGCACACTCAGACACAGGGACTCACCATCATGAGAAGAAGTTGCGGATAAGCTGACTCCGGATGTCCTCATCCTCATCCTCATCCTCACTTGCCCCGTGGCCAAGCCCTTCATCCTCCACGGGTGGATGATCCTGCTTATCCGGATCAAGGATGAGTGGCACGGCCTTCTCCACTGCCATGTTGTGCAGCATGCAGCACACAATGAAGATTTTGCAGACCTTCACCGGGGCATATGGGAGGGCGCCGCCGGTCTTGTGGAGGCACCGGAATCTGCTCTTCAGGAGTCCAAACGTCCTCTCAATCACGCGCCTTGTCTGCCCATGGGTGTCGTTGTACCGGTGTTCTGCGGCTGTTCTGGGGTTGCGGAGAGGCGTCATCAGCCATGGCATGTTGGGATAGCCAGAGTCCCCTACATGGAAACATCATGTGAAGAAGTGGGTCAGGAGATGCCGTAAGATACAAATATAGCGCTAAACACAGGACTAACAGAGTATACCCACCAACAAGACATACTCGTTCCGCGTGCAGCTGCAGCATCATTTCTGGCACCCTGCTACGCCTCATGATGTATGCATCGTGTGCGGACCCTGGAAAACGGGAACAGACATGGGAAATCAGCATGTTAGCAAGACACACCACAAGGGCATTAATGGAGTGGTAATGTTTTCTGTTTCTATAGGCTACCTCCTGTGCCTGTGGTGGTACCAAGGCCACATGTGTCCCATCAATGGCCCCAATTACATGAGGCATCCCTCCCAGGGCATAGAACTCACCCTTGACACCTGTCAACTGCTCACGAGTGGGAAAATAGATGAATTCATCCAGGTGCACCAACATGGCTTCTATAACATCATGCAGGACACGGCAGAACATTGTCTGGGACATGCCACCGACATCAGCTATGGTCAATTGAAACGTGCCAGTGGCACAAAAATGTAGGGCTGCCATCACCTTCATCTTGGGGGTCAGAGCTGTAGGATACCTGTGTTGTGGTTGGAGGTGTGGTGCAAGCCGGCGGGTCAAGTCCTCTATCAACTCTTGTGAGAAGCGGTATCTGCGTATGCAGTCATGTTCACGCATGGCATCCAGGTCTGGCATTCGTCTGGGGAGAGGCGGTGCCCTGCAGAGATTTGGAAGGAATAACGAAGAGTGAGTACATTACCACACCAATGTCACTGAGGTGAGCACATGTTCAACAGCTAATACACATCTGCTTAATACAGAGTCTGTGCTGTGCAATACATCCAGGACACGTAGGCCAGCCAGGTGATACTCCTACGAAGAGCCAGCCACAATAGTTGCATGGCAATGTTGACGTGACATGCCAATAAAATAGCTGTGGGCCAGTGTAAGTGACAAGCCAGACACATTACATGAGTGACAGACATCCACATATCAGCATTTGAAGGATGTCATCTCATACAGACAGCTGGCGGGAGTCTAGACGCACAGGTCACATGTCATCTGGAAAAGGACAGATAACACACATTTCCATGAAGGGGTACATGTCAAAAACTGATGACCCAGACATTGAGAGAACGCAGATATTGCCTCATGTCAGGAAGTCATCTTCGAACCATCATGACACATGTAACATGTGAGTCCACATGTGGCATGGTGTGCGTATATGTGTGTCATGCACATATGCACACAGACACATGTTGGATGCTGCAACAGCAGATGGAGCTGACGGAACACCAACGGAAAGCTCATGGGAACACATGACACACAGATGACAAAGTCACATCGTGGCACGCTGGGAGTCACATGTCAGGTGTAATTATCCGTGTACCTGGCATCAGGGGACAGTTGCGGGTGTTGCTGACTGCGCCATACCAGTGATGCAGTGCTTGACACGTGTGTTGTACATGCACACATGTGCAAAGTGTGAAGGGGAAGTGTGCCACGTAGTGCCCCATCACACATGACATGTGTAAACAGCTCATCACACATCTATTGTGCCACAACATGAGGAGACATGTGCCACATCACTGCCTGACACACCTAGGACCTTCACATGAAGGACTGCACTGACAATGACTTGATGTACAGCCTTGTGCGAGTCTGACACCTCCATTCCTTTCGTGTTCGCCTCCTATCACCAGTGAAAGCTGTGAAAGGCAGTACACACGCTCTGAGGGCATGTGTAGGGCCCGTACTCACGCGTGAGTACCTGCCTGTACACGCGTGAGTACATGCCTATCACTATAGTTGTGTTACTGTAGCTCCGAGTGATACGGCACGTACTCACGCGTGTACGGGCCGTACACGTGTGAGTACGTGCCTATCACTATAGTTGGGGGTACCGTAGGGCCTAGTGGTACGGCACGTACTCACGCGTGTACGGGCCGTATCACTAGGCCCTACGGTACCCCCAACTATAGTGATAGGCACATACTCACGCGTGTACGGCCCGTACATGCGTGAGTACGTGCCGTATCACTAGGCCCTACGGTACCCCCAACTATAGTGATAGGCACGTACTCACGCGTGTACGGCACGTACACGCGTGAGTACGGCCCATATCACTGTAGTGATGGTACCCTAGGGGTACGTGTGAAACGGGCCGTACCTGTGTGGGGATTTAAGAATTACTATGGGGACACATGAGGGACAAGTATTAGGGCCTAAATGCATGCTGGTTGTCATGGATACCGAGTTTCAAGTTCAAAATTTAACATCATGTGGTCTGGAAAAAGCAGTTGGCCACATTATACATTGTTGCAAAGTGGTTGTTGACTTGACATGATGCTGCAAAATCGAAAGATGCAAAGGCTGTCACTGGTGTATGTTTAAAGGGATTGGAGGAAACGTAGGATGCAAATGAGTCTGACCAATCACTCTGTACTCCTGTAAATGAAATAGGCCAGCAAGGCAGATATAAGGCAGGCAGAACCCATGAGAGGGCACTTGCCTGCACAACTTGTCAGTCGATACCACTGCTGCTGTATTGTCTCTCTCTGGCACCATGTCAAGAACTGTGGAGAGGGCCCAGCCTTTCACCCAGGAGGAGAACGAGGCCCTATTGGATGTGATCCTACCACGGTACCCCACGCTGTATGGTCGACCAGGGGAGCCGGTGAGTGCTGACTCCACTACCTTTGCCTGTGCACCTTTATTGTGTCTGTCACTTCTGGCATTGTGGCCAGATGTGACAGACATGCAATGTTGGTTGGAGTGGGTCCCGGGGGGGGGGGGGGGGTGTCTTATGTCTCTCATGCAGGGCTTGATGTAGTTCATGTGTGTACTCCTCACTTGCATTGTGCTTACTGTGACATTCACTGCATAGTGCATGGCACATTCAGCCAGCCTAATCCTCTTGGGCATTCTTTTTCTATTGTCCTGCGGTGATTCAGTGGTCACCCCGGTGTGACAGGTGACTGCACCCACAGATGTGTGTGAGAGTTGAGTGGAGCTGTGGTGAGAGTGGTAAGAGTGTCCAAATGATGTGTACGCCCCCTGGACATTGATGTGTGTGAATGTTTCCTGTCATGTGGGTGAGTGTCTATGTGGAGTGTTGCACCACAGCTGCATGGAGGAGGCAACTGCTCAATCCATCTGATGTGTGAAGTAAGCCGTGCTGTGTGTCTGACTTGCTGGGCTAGCCCCACACCTGTAACCCCCCCTGGCAAGTGGCACATGTGCAGAGTGAGGTTTGCATCCGCTGTTGCCAATGGCGGGTGATTGATGTGTGCCTGTGTGTGTCTGTGTACTCTGCTGAGGTTTCATCAGTGGCCTGGGGCATGTGACTGCTTTGCGGTGCTGTCCATCAGCTTTGTGTTGCTTGGAATGCACAGTGTGTGCCATGATCAGGGATTGTTTCGCACCCCTCATGCCACCTGTGTACTTACTATGCCATGTAGTGCATTGGTGCGTCCACAGTGGAAAAAGTCCCTATGACTAAGGTGCTATTACTTGCCAGCATACTATGCCCTGATCAACAAATCTAAGATGTTCAAATGTGTGTCTCTGTGACATGGTGCAGGTGTAGTGATGTTGTCCCACTTTGTCATCCACACAGGAATCCCCCTACCACAAGGGGAAGATCTGGAAGGATGCCGTCAAGGCCGTGCAATCGGTGGAGGGTCGCAGTCAGCGCCTGCCACGAAGTGAGGAAGAGATGGCAGGACATCCGGTGCTGGACCCGGAGGATCGCCCGGGTCATGCTGAAGGACTCACCTCCTCACAAGCATGGCGGGCGCCGGCGCCTGACCCACCAGATGCAGCGTGTTCTGGCGGTGGTCTTCCCTGACCTGGATAGGCAGATACAGGAGTTACAGCAGCAGGAAGGGGGTAGGTACATGTGTGTTTGTTGTGTGTCGCCAGCGTTTGGAGCTGCTCAGTCGCCTGGATACACTGCCAGGCTATATATGTGCAGTGCATATCCTGTTCCCCAAAGTCAACCTGTGCTGTTCTTTCTCCCTTCCCCTCCTTGACATGGGTTACCTGGTCTGTGTGTTATCACTATTGCACGTGGTCATCTAGGCTGCCAGTTTATCAAGGTGCACACTGCTTTCAGCATCATGTGTGGGGGTGGTCTGCCTGTGCCCTGTTCTGTTCAGTCATTTGGGGGTGCATAATTGTTGGCACTGATGCTGAGTCTCAACATAGCATAGAGTGTGAGGGTTCAAATGAACAGACTTGCAGCATGCATTACCAATGTTGTGGCCTCGGACATGATGTGCATGACTGGGATATATGCATAGTGCCGGGACGGTTGCTCCTGTAACAGTCAGCTCATTCCAGGACCATGGAGCAGTGTGCACACTACAGTCCCCTGACACAGCCTGACCTCCTACCCATGTGTGTCATCCAACACTGTGCACATTCACTGTGGGTTCATCATGTCTCTGCCTCTGTGGAATTGTTCCCTGGCCTAGGTAGTAGTTTTCACATGTGTGATACATTTGCCCACTGGACAGGGATACACCAGTTTGCTTGTGCATACTCACACTGGGCAGTGCCTGTGTGGCTATTCACAACAATCTGTTGATGTTTGTTTGTGACCAATATGTTTTGGCAGCCCTACAAGGTGATGTTGTGTTAATGAAGCTAGTTTTCCAGCACAGTTATTGTAACCCTGAATAAGAGGTGTCACTTCTTGATCGGTATCAGTCACATTGACTCAGGTATGGGTGGGTGTGTGCGGGAGGGGCGTACATGTTCAACCCTGATGTTTCATTGCCAGTTCTGAATTGTGTGTGATGATTCGCAGTACAGAAAGTCATCGTGCAGTGCCCCCATGATGTTGGACAGTGCTTAATGTTCGTGCTTCATTGCCTGTGTCAGTTTTTGACAATCATGTATCCTGCTTGTACATTTTTGCCACCTGTGTGTGGTTCAGATGCTACACAGTTGTGACTTTGTGTGCTGACATCTGTGGGTACATTCTGGCTTGCCATGAGGGGGAAGCCACAGTACAGCTAGGCTTTTTTGCTAAACAATTGCAGGCCCATTAGCTTATGCATTGTCCTGGGTGTGGACATGTGTGCCACTCCAGATGACAGTCAGTAGGTCATATGTGTAGCCAACTGTGTGATGAGGTGACGGATAGCCATGTGACAAATTACATTATTCAAGTTGTTACTCAGAGAAAATGTCCATTGCCACTCACTACACCTGTCAACATGTCTCAATGTTTCATATGCTTGACCTTGTTGTTTTGTCGTGAAGGTCAATGATGTGCCTGCTTGACAGATGTCCACCAAGGAAGTGCACAAGACACCACCTTTACACTTTCCAGGGACACGCTGGTACATTTTAAAGTAAGGCACAGTTTGAACAAAACTTGTTTGGGGTTCATACATATACATGTTCCCACAGAGTGCTAGCATTTGGGTTAGTCCTTGGTTGTTGCTGATACCAACTTACGAGTGTTAAGTCATCCGGACCACCCTGGTGCCATGTATATGTACTTACTGATACCCCATTTCTGGCTAACAGTGGCTTATTTGAATGAGTCTGGCAGCTCAGACAATGACTGTGTACATGTAGTTTGGTGTGCACCTCCTTGTGTGACTTCTGCTATACAGACACATGTGTGTTGTGTTCACAGAGTGGCACATTCACACATGCTAGACATGTCCATTGTGTAAAGGGTTGTGATTCTCCAGGAGTCACAATGTATTTCTTTGGGGTGTCAAAAGTACTCACAGGTCTCTGAGTGTGGGGACACCTTCTGCATTGGCATGTGGTATTTGGCCTTGGGTGTGACAATACTGTTTGGTTCACAGTGAACAAGAGGTGGCATGCCTTCATAGTCTTGCTGTGCTCAACTGATCCCAGGCACTAGCTTCTCATGATCTTGTGATTTCAAGTTATTTGCTGTTGTGTCCTAATTTTCATTGATTCCAAGTGGCATGGTGGGTCAACCAACTGGGGAGTGCAGGGCTTACATAAGTGGGGAGTATCCTAGATGTTACTCATGATGCCTTTCCTGATATGCACTGTTGCCTATTTTGTTTGGACTCATGTGTCAGATGTATACAGGTGACTGATTTTTTCCTGTCTCTTCACCTTGCCCACAGCATCATCGGAGGACACCGAGGGAGACACCGGCACGGACGTGGTGGAGGGATCGAGCAGTGGTGCCACCACTGCTGAGAAGTCGGTGGAATCTAGTGGCACGGAGGGTGAGGGGAGTGAGGCGGAGGACCTGCCCAGTACCAACACTGACTACGAGGCAGACAGGTCCGAGGCTGAGCTCCCAGAGGGGGCGGAGGCTGCTCCCACAGCTGAAAGCAGCAGTTCATCTCTCGCCGCCCCCTCCATTCCCATCACTGCCCCCCCACTTGCTCGGGTCCCTTCTGTCCGTGCTAGGCCACACTGTGTCTCCTTCGTGCCAGGCACCGCACCCCCTGCCCCTGTCCCCCCTGCTGCCCTCACTGCCGAGTCTGTGGACATTAAGCGGCAGTTGCAAGTTGGGCAGACATCGATCCTGACTGTCCTCCATGGCCACACCAGACTGCGGACCCAGATGGTGTCGTACATGGAGGGCATGTCATCAGCGATGTCTGACCAACGGATGTTGCTGAGGTCCCTGGACTCGTCACTGACGGCAGTAGTGAGTCACCTGCAGCGCTGCGTCCCCCCCCAACCCTGCCCCATCCACAAGTCCCACACCCATGCCTGTCCCAAGCACACCAAGACATCCACACACACGCACCCCACCAGACAGATGCAGCACACCACCACGTAAGGGCAAGCGCACACCTCCTGACACGCACACTCATGGGGAAGCAGGCACACTCACTGGGTCTGGGGCACACAGGCAGGCACGCGGCCACAGTCCTCGTACACATGACTCACTCCCCAGTCCCTCCGATGTCACTCCCCTTGGCTCCCCTGCCCCAGATTCGGAGAAGGAGGCCTGCTTTGCTGGGCTGGGCCTCAGCCCCACTAGTTCACCTGGCCGGAAACGGTCAAGGCACTCCACGCGTAGGGGAGTTAAGTCCCCCAGCCCGTCCACCACCTCCCCCAGTAGCGCTGCAACCCATCCCTCCGACCCCCCCCTCCTTGGGGCCTGTTGTTTCTCCGGGTGCAGGGGAGACGCTTGAAGAACTGGCAGAAGTGTGCAACACTGAGCCCGCCTCCACCTTTGGTGCTGCCCCACCCCCTGTGGTGGAGTTGTCCATCCCTGCACCCACCACACCTACCCATCCCCCTCCTGTCCCTGCGGTGCCTGGTCCTTCCCCACATGATGCCCCCCCAGTCGACGACACAGTCTTGTGATGTGCAGGCAAGCTAGGGGAGACGCATGGCCATGTGTCCCCCCCCCCAAGGACTGATGATATGGACTGGCCATTGGCCTTTGTGAATAGTCTCGTTTACACATTATTATTTTCATGCTGAATAAAGCATTTTCTTTTTCGTTTGAAAAGTCTTGCATTTCAGGTATTGATGTTGATGCTGATGCTACAGGAGTTGGGGTTGTAGGCATGTGTTATGTTTCAGGGAAATGTTGTAGTCTGCTGCTCATGGGGTTGGACCTGGTATCTGCGTGCCATCACAAGGTCTCTGCAAAGATTCTTTGTCGTGTATGCTCTTTGTGTTTGGAGACATTGTCCCAAGGAGTGTTCCGTCCTCTGTGGCACCTGACATCTCCCCTGCAGTGAGTTGCACAATTGTTGTGTTGCCCTGTGTCTACATTTCCTTTGTTGGTGATGGATCCCTTCAACTCTGGCCATGCCTGCTCAGCAATGTCTCCGGCTGCATCGTCTGTGCCATCCTTGGTACTCACTGTACTTGTGTATAGAGTATTTTCCCATGCCTTCATGGAGAAATTGTCCCTTTTCCGCACAATGCATGTGTGTAATCCCAGCCTAGTACACATATGGTACTTGTTCTGCTGGGTATTTGAACACCTGACTCACAATTGTGGCCATTGTATCTGTTGGAACTCCACCCTATTCCTTCCATGACAGACAACATCTTGGTGGCTGGCCCAGCACCTGAACATTCCTATCAGTCCTGGGATGTGCGTGACAGTGTGTGTTCTCTTTGGCTCTCTTAGTTTATTAGGCAGTGACATGACTATACAGTCTTGTGGCATGATCTCAGTGTGTGTATTGTGCTGCATCTGCCAGGGGTGGGTATGCATGTGTTATTTGTCCTCACACCCACATGTGGTGTGTCATGCAGTGGGGGAAAGACATCCATCCTCCTGGAAGTGGGACACTGCTGTCAGTGATGTGTTGTTATGGCACTATCATCATTGTCCAAAGTTAGGGATACGTACATTCACCCATTGAGTTGTGGTCATCTGATAATGATGTACACCCCCCCATGTCTCTGTCCACTGCTGGGAGTCCTCTGCACCCACCCCCATGTCTCTGTCCACTGCTGGGAGTCCTCTGCACCCACCCCCATGTCTCTGTCCAATGTTGGGAGTCCTCTGCACCCACCCCCATGTCTCTGTCCACTGCTGGGAGTGATGAGCACCCACCCCTCACATGTCCCTGTCCACTGGTGGTATTCCTCTGCACCCACCCCCATGTCTCTGTCCACTGCTGGGAGTGATGGGCACCCACCCCTCACATGTCCCTGTCCACTGCTGGGAGTCCTCTGCACCCACCCCCATGTCTCTGTCCACTGCTGGTAGTCTTCTGCACCCACCCCCATGTCTCTGTCCACTGCTGGTAGTCCTCTGCACCCACCCCTATGTCTCTGTCCACTGCTGGGAGTCCTCTGCACCCGCCCCCATGTCGCTGTCCACTGCTGGGAGTCCTCTGCACCCACCCCCATGTCTCTGTCAACTACTGGGAGTGATGGGTACCCACCCCTCACATGTCCCTGTCCACTGGTGGTATTCCTCTGCACCCACCCCATGTCTCTGTCCACTGCTGGGAGTGATGGGCACCCACCCCTCACATGTCCCTGTCCACTGGTGGTATTCCTCTGCACCCACCCCCATGTCTCTGTCCATTGCTGGGAGTCCTCTGCACCCACCCCCATGTCTCTGTCCACTGCTGGGAGTCCTCTGCACCCACCCCCATGTCTCTGTCCACTGCTGGGAGTCCTCTGCACCCACCCCAATGTCTCTGTCCACTGCTGGGAGTGATGGGCACCCACCCCTCACATGTACCTGTCCACTGGTGGTATTCCTCTGCACCCACCCCCATGTCTCTGTCCATTGCTGGGAGTGATGGGCACCCACCCCTCACATGTCCCTGTCCACTGGTGGTATTCCTCTGCACCCACCCCCATGTCTCTGTCCACTGGTGGTATTCCTCTGCACCCACCCCCATGTCTCTGTCCACTGCTGGTATTCCTCTGCACCCACCCCTATGTCTCTGTCCACTGCTGGGAGTCCTCTGCACCCACCCCCATGTCTATGTCCACTGCTGGTAGTCCTCTGCACCCACCCCCATGTCTCTGTCCACTGCTGGGAGTCCTCTGCACCCACCCCCATGTCTCTGTCCACTGCTGGGATTCCTCTGCACCCACCCTCATGTCTCTGTCCACTGCTGGGAGTCCTCTGCACCCACCCCCATGTCTCTGTCCACTGTTGGGAGTGATGGGCACCCACCCCTCACATGTCCCTGTCCACTGGTGGTATTCCTCTGCACCCACCCCCATGTCTCTGTCCACTGCTGGGATTGATGGGCACCCACCCCTCACATGTCCCTGTCCACTGGTGGTATTCCTCTGCACCCACACCCATGTCTCTGTCCACTGCTGGGAGTCCTCTGCACCCACCCCCATGTCTGTGTCCACTGCTGGGAGTCCTAGCATCCACCCCCATGTCTCTGTCCACTGCTGGGAGTGATGGGCACCCACCCCTCACATGTCCCTGTCCACTGGTGGTATACCTCTGCACCCACCCCCATGTCTCTGTCCACTGCTGGGAGTCCTCTGCACCCACCCCCATATGTCTGTCCACTGCTGGTAGTGATATGCACCCACCCCTCACATGTCCCTGTCCACTGCTGGTATTCCTCTGCACCCACCCACTTGCGCCCTTGCTGTGGTACACTGCTGTCCTGGGCATACACAACCCCAATTTACAGCTGATGTGCTGCACCAAGCCGTACACCTACATCCATGGCGTGTGTACGCCTTGTATCCATCATGTAATGGGGCTGTAGGGGTACGCGTGGTACGGCCCGTACCCATGCTCTGGGGGCGTGGGTATGGGCCATACCACCATAGTGGCGGTGAAGTAGGGGTACGCATGGTACGGCCCGTACCCACGCCCCCAGAGCGTGGGTACGGCCCGTATCACCATTGTGGCGGTGACGTAGGGGTACGCGTGGTACGGCCCGTACCCACGCTCTGGGGAGTGTGGGTACGGGCCGTACCACCATTGTGGTGGTGACATAGGGGTACGCGTGGTACGGCCCGTACCCATGCTCTGAGGGCGTGGTTACGGGCCGTACCACCATAGTGGCGGTGACGTAGGGGTACGCATGGTACGCCCGTACCCATGCCCCCCAGAGCGTGGGTACGGCCCGTACCACCATTGTGGCGGTGACGTAGGGGTACGCGTGGTACGGCCCGTACCCACGCTCTGGGGAGCGTGGGTACGGGCCGTACCACCATTGTGGCGGTGACATAGGGGTACGCGTGGTACGGCCCGTACCCATGCTCTAGGGGCGTGGTTACGGGCCGTTCCACCATAGTGGCGGTGACGTAGGGGTACGCGTGGTACGGCCCGTACCCACACTCTGGGGAGCGTGGGTACGGGCCGTACCACCATTGTGGCGGTGACGTAGGGGTACGTGTGGTACGGCCCGTACCCATGCTCTGGGGGCGTGGGTATGGGCCGTTCCACCATAGTGGCGGTGGCGTAAGGGTACGCGTGGTACGGCCCGTACCCACGCCCCCTAGAGCGTGGGTACGGGCCGTACCACCATTGTGGCGGTGACGTAGGGGTACGCGTGGTACGGCCCATACCCACGCTCTGGGGAGCGTGGGTACGGGCCGTACCACCATTGTGGTGGTGACATAGGGGTACGTGTGGTACGGCCCGTACCCACGCTCTGGGGGGCGTGGGTACGGTCCGTACCACCATTGTAGTGGTGATGTAGGGGTATGCATGTACGGACCGTACCCACGCTCTGGGGGCGTGGGTACGGGCCGTACACGCGTACCCCTACATCACCACTGCAATGGTGGTACGGACCGTACCCACGCTCTGAGGGGCGTGGGTACGTCCCGTACCACCATTGTGGTGGTGACGGGTATGCGTCCACTTCCACTTCCATTGTGGCGGGACATGGGATTGGTGGACACGCCCCCCAAAGTGACCAGACCATGGAGGTAATTAATGTGCAGGATATATTAGTTTGTTGTGGGGTGTGGGTTATGTTTCATGCCCCTTGCACCCCCCCCCTTTGCCCCTGGGGGTTGTTCTGACCTTCTGCGGCGTCTGCGTCGGTTTCTGAACACGAGGTTGTAGGCTATGAGGGCCGGGATGACGCGTAGGTTGGGGTCCATCGCTGTTCGTCGCGTACCGGTGCTCCTTGTTCGCGTCGTCCTCAATTTCCCGGCAGTTTTTGGCTCCCGTAAAAAATGCTACGTGCGGAGTGACGAAGGCACGAATCGTACTTGCTGGTCCGTAAAACGCTGCCTGACTCCGTCCGGACATCGCGTATGCGCCGTCCACAATCAGATTTGTATGTATTTTTTGGCCGGTCGGTGTTTTTTACGACTCGTACGGAAATGGTATTTCTGTGAGAATCGTACTTGCGAGTTTGTAAGGTGTTTTTCCCGGGTACGAGTCGGACGGAGAAAACGCTCCGTACGACCATTTGTACCCGGGTTTTACAGGATCGGAATCGGCACCAGAGTGGGCAGAAGAACCTTGGAAGAAATTGGCCTTTGATATTTCAGGCCCATTTATGAACCTCCCATCTGATTCACAATATGCTTTAATTTTAGATGATTACCATTCAAAATGGCCGGAGGTCAACTTTGTTTCAGTTTCTACCACTGATAAGGTTTTGTATTTTTTAAAGACATTTTTGCAAGGCAAGGTTGTCCCTCAACCATAGTGACAGATAATGGGGTACAACTTATTTGAACAGAAATGGAAGAATATCTTAAATGTCACAACATAATACCATTTACCACACCTCTTTATGTGCCACATGAAAATGGCCAAGTGGAACGCTTCAACCAGGTGTTGAAGGGTTACATTTCTGACGTTGTCAAACAGAGAGATGATTGGAGAAATTTATTGAGAGAAAGAATATGGATATATAGAATTGCTCCACATACAATTACTGAGGTTAGTCCTTTCCGCCTTTTGAAGGGCAGGCATCCTGCTTCAAATATATGCCCATGGTGGTTTAAAGAGGAATGTAAGAATAATATCTGGAATGAGCATAATTTGCATAATACTTGTGAAAGAAATAAAGAAAAACAAAGTAATAACAAAGTGTGGTATGCTAAAAGGTGGAATCCCAAGGAGCATGACTTCTAAGTAGGAGACTGGTTGAAAATTAAGAAACCAGGTTTTATTGGCAAATGTATGAGCAAATTTGGTAAACCCATAACGATTACTAAGATTTTTAAAAATAGTGTTATCACTCAAGATGGGAAGTTATTGAATGCCAGATGTGTTGCTAAGTGTCCTGAAAGTTTTAGACTCACAACTGAATCCAAAAAGGTTAACAATTCTAATCTCAATACCAATACCACATCAAATCATGTACCACAAAATGTCACTGACTCTACATTTTCTCATAATGACTCTGTTGCTTCTAGAGTTAAGGATTCTAGTCGCTCAAGATTGTTACCAGTGAAATTATCAGATTTTGTAAAATAGAGTTATTTGTTTCTCCCGTTCTTTTTGTTCTATATCATTTTATGTCTTTTTCCATATAAGGGAGATATGTTACATTCCATCTTTTAACTGTTGTTATGCTTGCCATGTTATTGTATGTTCTACATTCTGGTTTCACTCAGAATCCTTGGTTAGAACTGTTTGTATCTGAAAGGTCAGTTGCACTGAGCCTTAATGATAACCAGACTGCTCTATGTTGCTGTGCTGCAATTGATATTAAAATCTTAATAAACTATCCTAGATTGAATATTTTCTACCCTCCAGTTCTCCGGTTTTGTCTCTGGTCCTAGGCAGTTTTCCTCTGTGTCGGTCTTCGGTCTTCCTCAACGTCAACATCTTCGGGTAGCTCTCGAGTGGCGATTCTGGTGATGGCAGTACTGTAAAGTCTGTCTGTAAAGAAAGTAACAGGAATTTAGAGCATTCTCCAGCTCGGTCACATGTCTATGTCTATGTCTATGTATTGGTATTTGTAAGGCGCATATATCACCCGAAGGTCTCATAGCGCCAGCAGTTACTCAGATGTTAACGATAAGTCACGCCGGTTTAGAAAAGCCATGTTTTCAGGAGTTTGCGGAATTTCTGATGGCTGGGTTCCAGTCTAATGTGAAGTGGAAGAGTATTCCAGCTTTTGGGAGCGATTTTGGAGAAGGATCTGTCTCCGTTTCTGACAGTTCGCACTTTGGGAACCGCTAAAAGGTGCAAGCTGGAGGATCTGAGTATTCTGGCCGGACGGTATTCTGTCAGTTTGTTAGCTAGATAGGCTGGGCCATTGCCATTCAGAGATTTATGGACTAGACAGCACATTTTAAACGTGATGCGTTTTTTAATGGGGAGCCAATGGAGCGCCTTCAAACAGGGGGCAGAAGAGGTGCGAGTAGGTAAATCTAGAGCCATTCTGGCTGCAGTATTTTGAAGGACCTGGAGTTTGTTAAGGAGGTTCTCGTTTATGGAGGCGAAAAGGGCATTGCCGTAATCCAGGCGACTAATAATTAGTCCCTGGATTAAAGGCAAACGAGAGGAAAGAGGGATCCACTTGAAAATTTTCTTTAGGTTGCGCATGAGTCCAAAGCTGGTGTGAGAGATGTTATTGATATGATCTGCCAAGGTAAGTTTATTATCAAGCGTTATCCCTAAATTGCGGGCTGCTGTCTTGGGAGAAGGACAGGCACCCAACGGTGGTGGCCACCATTCATCAGACCAATGCTTATGAGCATTTCGGAAAAGCACAATCTCCGTCTTTGCCGCATTGAGTAAAAGATAGTTGTTTGACATCCAATCTTTTACTGCTAGCATGCATTTTTGGAACCTATGTTTGATGTTGATGGAATTAGGTCCCAAGGTGATAAGGATTTGAGTGTCGTCTGCATAAGACACGGTCTCAAATCCAAAAGCTTTAATTAATCTCGCAAGAGGGGAGACATAAAGATTAAAAAGCGTGGGGCTCAAGATAGAGCCTTGGGGTACACCTTTATCAACTTCCTGATTGGCTGATGAAAATTTGCCAACCTGGACCTTAGAGCTCCGACCAGTCAGGTAGCTTTTGATCCATGCCAGGGCTGAGCCTTCGACACCAACCTCTGTCAGCCGTTCAATCAAAATGCTGTGTGAGATGGTGTCGAAGGCAGCAGATAGATCGAGTAATATTAAAATGGCTGATTGTTTAGCATCTAAAGTGTCGTACTTTAATATTCGGGACCGCGTAGGGGACAGGGCCCTACCCCTGTCTATCTTGGTATTAGCAAACCGCAAATGGTAAATGCGGCATGTACGAGTGCTTTATATACCGTTCTAGCTATGAATGCACTGTTTACACGTTATTCTGCTTCAACTACGCGGGTTCCATTTTGGAAGCAGTGGCCATCTTGTCATTGCCCTCACATAGGCTATAATGGAGTAAATACGGGCCTCACAGTACATGGGCTTTCCCTCTGACTTCTCTGTGACCTGGGCAGCTGGCTCTGCTGCCCCGGGTCAAACCAGTCTCACGAGCTCCCCTTCCTCCTTCCACCTGTGATTAGCATCAGGGCTTGACCCGTCATAAAACCCTTTCATTCTACACAATCCCCCGGCTAATCTCTTCCACACCTGCTTGTTCCTGCTTTATGACTTGTTTCCCAAAACAGGAGATGCTCATGTTTATTGGGGGGTCTCTTTACATCAAACGTGGGATCTGAATCTTACTGTGTAAATCATTGTGGGCTGGCCGAACTGGAATGTGGGATGGTCATCATGACTCTGCTTTTTCGTTTGTAATGTATACCTTTATATGGCCATATCGTAAACCAAGGAATGTGTGCCTGGAGCATGATATTTTGTATTTAAGATGAAGTCCGTTCCTATGATTTTCAGCAGTCTCCTGAGAACATACACGCTGTTGTACTTCTAGGATACCTGTCATTGGTCTGCAGCCAATAAACGAATCTTTGACTTCACCCAGAAGACTCTGTGTTTCTGTAGGTCCGGAACAGGGTGAACCCAGAAGTCATAGGGTGTGTGCCCCTGCACCGCTGGGTCTAAAATACCCAGTACTTCAGTTTGGCGCCCAACTCGGGACGATTTCAGCGGTACCAGTCCAAGCCAGAGGTTCGTGAGGAGCTTCGTGTGGAAATTCCGGAGGAAGGCCGCCACTTCATCGACCCCTGCATGTCGACGTGGTCCGAAAGTCTTTTCTGCGAGGTTCTCCGCGTCCCGACGGCTACGAAGGACTGCTGCCCTGATTAATCGACCTGTTTTGGACCCTTGACGAGTTTTGAGAGAGCGAAACAATCGAGAGAGTCTTCTGGTGACGCCATCGATCAGCAATATTCAGTTAAGTATAAGTGGAGCGTCTCCCATTTGTTTTTGGTATCCTTCGGGATCATTTGAATTGGTACTTTGGAGTTTGCAAACGCCAAAACCAGAGGACTCGTGTATTCACGAGAATATCGTATTCGATAATCCTTTGACGTTTGGATCTAGACTAGTGAGCAAAGATGCCTGGTTCTGGACTATTTGGTAGATTATTCTGTTTGGGTTGTGGAAAAGATTTCCAGCTAGAGGAATCATGTCCGGTTCCTCCGGTTGGAACTCCAACTTATGAGCTCTATGTAAAACATGGCGTAGGCCCCATTGCATATAACGAAGTGTGGATCCACTACACCAGGAAAGATGGTGTTTTAAAATGGCCCCAAAATGGTAGTTTTGATACCGATATTTTAGATAATCTGGAAATTAAATTGTTTAAGAAGAAAGCCCGGCCGGCGATGTTTGACTCTTTCCGCTTATGGCGAAAGGAAGCCAAACAGAAGGAAATTAAGTTAGCGAAAAAGAATAAGAGAGAGAGAGGTATGTCAGTAATGCAAGCAGCTGTACAATTTAAAGACAATGAAGAGGAGCAAATGAATGAGCAATTGCACAGGCAGCGTAAGTTAGGGATTGACAAATGTTACCCAGCTTTGCCACATTCTAAGCAGGATGAGTCAGAAGAAAAGGAGAAAGATCCCCTGATGTCACATTTGTTGAGTTCGCCACCCCCGTATGCTCAAACTGCCACGGCGCCTCCCCAGCTTGTAAATATGCCGCCTCCAGTGCATATACTGCAAGCCTTGCCACAACCGCCAGTTGCTTTGCAGCCAGTTCCTATTCCTGTAGCGCAGCCCTCTCAAGCGCCGCCAGTTGTGCTTCCAACTGCCCCCGCACTTCCGGCGACTTTGCCTAATCCAGTAACTGCCTCCCCTAACACTCTTCCTTCCACCACTCCAGTACCTGTCTCTACATCCTCTTTTCTTCCCTCTGTTTTTCCCCCTGTTCTCGCCTCAGCTTCTCCTTCAGCGCGACAGCGCTTAGCTAATGTGGTTACTACATTAATGTCTCCTCTCTTTGAGTCATCTGGTGCGACTCCTGGTTTACAGCGTAAGCAGTTGCGCAGCCAATTGCCTAACCCCGATGAGAAAAAGGTAATAGATCACATGGCGCGTAGATGGATCGTTTTTCCTTCACTGTATGATGTGGAATCAGTTGTCAACATTTTCCATCAATGGGATGCCCCTAAACAGAGATATGTGTTTGAGAAAATGTGCGAAATTCTCTGTGAAGAATTGGAGGATAGTGGTAAAAATCCGAACCCGCAGGAATTGTGTAGAGTGAGGTTCGATTTTGGAACTGGTATAATTGTGGACCGCGAAGTAGATAAAGCAGTTGCGGTTGTATTGTCCTTTAGGAATGACGATTGCCAACAGTCATTGTTTGAACAAGAGGTCCTTGTGGGGAAAAAGGCAAAAGCGCGCCAATACCCTATGAGAGAAGTTCCCCCGGTATGGAAGGAAGCGGTTGCAGCTGTCGGTGGTAACCCCGCTGTGGCAGCGCATTTCCAGCGTGTTTGGGTGCATGTTCCATGGAAGCGCTCTGAGGTGTTAGCACTTAAGCAGTCCTTGCCTGATCCCCGTAAAAACCCAGCAGGTTATTATAAAGAGTTGTCACAGACGGCAGGGTCATGCATTATGAATCTGGCCGACATAGACATGTTGTTTGGTAATGTTGTTCCACAGCCTCTATGGGGATCAATTCGTAATGTAGATCACAATGCAGAACTAGGGGATACATGGGCTAACATTGTTGCTGCTGATGCTAGACAAACTGGTGGTGCGAAACCAGAACCTTTAGTAGCTGAATTGCCTGGTAGAATCATCACGTATATGAAGACAATAATGCCTGCGATGCGCGTAAATTGGGACAAGTTATCTGCATGCAAGCAGAAGAAAGATGAGACAGTGTCAGACTTCTTTACTAGGTTTGAAGAAACGTTTATTGACCACAGTGGGCAAGATATGAGTACTGAGGGTGGCCAACGGCTGTTTGTGGATAAGTTTGTGCAGAATTTACTTCCTGACCTGTGTAAAAAGTTAAAAGATTCAGAAAGTTCTTGGGCTGTTTCTTCTTCAGCGCAAATACTGGCTACTGCACAGTATTATGAAAATAGAGATAAGGACGAGAAAGATAGAACAGAAAAGAAAACGAAGGAATTAAAGACAAAGGTCCTTTTACAGCAGGCCTATCCGCCACGTGGAGGTCAGAATAATTATAGGCAACCCCAAGGTGTCTATCACCAACCCCAACAGTTTCAGACAAACCAGCAAATGAACGGGTATTACCAACCACGTGTCCCTGTAGGTCCCAACCAATGTTCATACTGTAAAGAGGAAGGTCATTTTAAATACAGTTGCCCTAAATTAATGCAGCGGAACGGTAATGCGTATGGCGTAAGAGGTAGGGGTGGTCAGCAAGCTCTTAGAGGCAGAGGGCGTGGAAGTGTTCCCCAGAACGCGCGTCCTCTGCCGCCTCAAAATACCATCAATAGCTTTGATCAGCAAGCTAACGCGATTAGTAATACGGCCCAGTATTATAATAATGATTATTATGCAGAGGACGGTGATGCAGAGAATAATGATTACTAGGACAGCCATAGACAGAGAGAGGGAGTTGTTTCAGTGCCAGTGGATCAGAGTGGACCGTATGTTGAGGTGACGACAGCAAATGTAACGGAGCCTTTTCTGCTAGACACTGGTGCTGCAAAGAGTTCAATCATGCATTCAAAACTCCCTGGCGCACCTTTGTCTGGCGATATAAATGTTTCAGTAGGTTTTTCTGGCGCCCCAGTTAGGAACCCGATTTCTAGTCCCATGTCACTTTCTGTTGGACCTTGCGAGCTGAAAGCACCCCTGATTCTGACAACAGGTTGTGGTGAGAATTTGCTGGGATTAGATTTGTTGAAAAGATTACACGCTACACTGTACTGTTCTCCTTCAGGAGTACAACTTACATTAGGCAAGAAAGTGGTTTCCCCAATGTATTTGTCTAAAAACACGATGCCACCTGAATTGTCATCCCTTCCGGATGCCCTTTGGGCTACTGGTCCCAATGATGTGGGCCTCTTGGAGATACCGCCATATGTGGTGACTTTAAAGGCTAATGTCAGACTGCCACGTATTCCCCAGTACAAGATCTCTAATGAAGGGCAGAAAGCATTGTTAGACATTGTCAGCGACTTGATTAATAAGGGTGTGATTGAAGAGACAAGAGGCAACGTTTGCAATAGTCCGATTTTACCTGTCTTAAAACGAACGGACCCTTCACAGCCACCTGTTTACAGATTTGTGATCGATCTCAGAGAGGTTAATAAGATTGTTGTGCCACAGTTTCCGGTTGTCCCTGATATAACTGCCTTGTTAACAATGATTCCAGCCTCTGCTGCATGGTTTTCAGTGATCGATTTAAAGAATGCTTTCTTTAGTATCCCCATTGCAGAAGAGAGTAGAGATATTTTTGGTTTTAGTCTGGGAGGCCGAAGCTTCCGCTTCAAACGCGCTCCCCAGGGCTACTGTGAGAGTCCATCCATATACAGTCAGGCTTTGAAAGCGCAGCTTGATGCACTTGTTTTACCTAGTGGCGCTATCCTGATTCAGTACGTGGACGATTTACTGATCGCCGCGGATACTGAAAAGATTTGTAAAGAAGCCACATTGTCACTGTTGCGCCATTTATCCGCTTTCCATCACAAAGTGTCTCTCTCTAAGCTGCAATATTGTCGACAAGAAGTGACCTACTTAGGTCATCTCTTATCGAAGGAGGGAAGGAAACTGACCCCAGAAAGAATTCAAGCTATTGCACAGTTGAGTGTGCCAAAAACACAGCGAGAAGTATGTGCTTTCTTGGGCATCACTTCATACTGTAGGCATTGGATCCCTAGTTTTTCTTTATTGGCAAAACCTTTGTTAGCCTTAACATGCAAAGACACACCGAATCCTATCCCATGGTCTGAAGAGTGCCAGAAAAGTTTTGTGGAATTGCGTAATGCATTATGTTCAGCACCTGTGTTGGGTACTCCCGACTACAGTAAGCCTTTTACATTGTATGTTCACGAGAAAGATGGATGTGCGTTGTCAGTTTTAACACAGCCTTTTGGCGACAGACCGCGCCCATGCGCATATTTTTCATCCACCTTGGACCCTGTAGCGAGGGCATTGCCAAGCTGTCTGAGAGCGACAGCTGCTGCAGCGATGTCTATCCGACAATCTGCTGGTTTGGTAATGGACAACACATTGATTGTCATGGTTCCACACGCTGTAGACACATTATTAAATAGAACTAAGACACAACACTTGACTAGTGCACGATTATCGGGCTACGAACTTACACTGTTAGCTAATCACATACACATAAAAAGATGCAATACACTGAATCCAGCCACATTGTTGCCAATTCCAGCAGACTCAGATGAGATTGAGCAACATGACTGTCTGTTCAGGACAGAAGAAGAGACGAAAGGGAGAGTAGATCTAAAAGATACTCCCCTGACTGAGTGTGATGGCACTTTATGGGTAGATGGGTCATGTTTTAAGCTCCCTAATGGTGACACGACTGCTGCATATGCTATCACGACTTTGCACACGGTCGTGGAAACTGCACGAGTGCCACATAATTCGGCCCAAGCAGCAGAATTAATCGCCCTCACGAGAGCATGTGTGTTGTCTGAAGGAATGAGAGTGAACATATACACAGATAGCCAGTACGCCTTTGGCGTGGCTCATAATTTTGGGCGTTTGTGGAAGGAGCGTGGGTTCCTGACGTCGCATGGAGCTAAAATTCAGAATGGCAAGTTGGTGAATGATCTCCTTGAGTCACTGACCCTACCGTTGCAAGTTGCGATCATGAAATGCAGTGCGCACAGGAAAGTCACAGATGATGTTGGACGTGGGAATGCGTTTGCTGATGAGACCGCGAAAGAAACAGCACAGAATGTGAAGACTAGAATGTATGTTGCAGGTCCCGCAAGATGGGTTAATGATGTGGGAATGTGTGAGAACACAATAGAGAGTGTGAAGTCGCTTCAAGCTGAAGCCACAGAGGAAGAGTTAAGCAAGTGGAGAGAAAGTATGGGTAAGTTGGATGAGAATGGTTGTTGGATTGATCTGACAGAACATAGGCGATGGTTGTTGCCTGATGCATATGTGCTTCCAGTGGTTACTATGGCACATGGAATGGCACATATCAGTACGAAAGGTATATGCAAGTTGTTAGCCCCAATATGGCAGAATGCTGGGATTCCCAAGTGTGCAGAGAATGTGGTCAAGAATTGCATAGTATGCTTGAAGTACAACCCTGGTAGGGGAACCCCAACTCCGGCTGGTCACTTTGCACCCCCATCATGTCCATTTGAAGTTTTGCAGCTGGACTTTATTCACATGGAAAGATGCAACAACCTGAAATATGTACTGGTGGTTGTTTGTGCTTTCTCAAAATGGATAGAGGCTTATCCTCTGAAAGATAACACTGCCCTATCCACAGCCAAAGCCCTTGTGAAAGAATTTTTCCCTAGGTTTGGGATGCCAAGAATGGTGTGGTGTGATAACGGAAGTGAGTTTGTGGGTAAAGTGATGAAGAATGTATGTGAAGGGCTAGGGATAAAGCAGAAGTTCCATGCTGCAAATCACCCCCAATCAGCTGGATTAGTAGAACGCTACAATGGAGCCTTAAAGCTCAAGCTGGCTAAAATCCAGGCGAGCACCGGTCTTAAATGGCCTGACGCTCTACCTCTAGCACTCCTGTCCACCAGAATGACCATACACTCACGAGTGGGACTTAGCCCTTATGAGGTCGTCTTTGGCCGCCCGGCTAATGTATGGGGCGTGCCAAGACCGGCGAAATTTAGTGAAATAGAACATCCAGTACTGCTCGATTACCTGTATGATTTGACTGTTAAACTGCGTGTTTTGCACCAACAGGTACATGATACTCTTCCCCAAGCCTCTGAACCTCCTGGACACCCTATCAACCCTGGTACGTGGGTGCTAGTCCGAAATTTCCAGCGCAAGAGCAACGATGAGCCTCGCTGGATCGGCCCTCATCTTGTTCTTCTTTCGACAAGATCAGCAGTGCGAGTGAAAGGGAAGAAGCACTGGATTCATGGTACCCACTGCAAAGTAGTCCCCTTGCCTCTGCCATATGACCAGTGGGTCAAGGAGGGTATCGCCGACTCAGAGACAGACATTGTACCTCGCTTTGTACCATTCAGTGACGCACGCTTAAGAGGCACAGTTTCAGACCAAGAGAGTGACACTATTCTGCAGGAAGCTGTGCCACCATCAAGTCGACTGGACACCACTGAGCCTGAACTTTTGTTTCAAGACCAAACAGCACCTGGCCGTCTCCGCTATAATTTGAGACCTAGGCCCATGGACAAATAAAGATTCCCTTACGATTTCCCTTTTGACATTTTTTGCTCTCCCATCTGAAGGACTTTCTTGATTTTTGTTTTTCGAACCACCATCCGGGTTCTGCCGCAGGGTCGCGGTGCCAAGACTTTGGGGTACAGGCCGAAGACGCTAGGTCAACGGTTCTGGTTGGTCTAGGGCGTTTCCCTGGACTGACAGGCGTACTCTTTAGCAGAAGAAACTCATCCACCGCGAGTGGCCCGAGTAGAGGATGGAGTTTTTTAAGATGGAGAGACCAATTGAGGAAATGAACTTTAACGCAAGGATGTGTAGAATTGTAAAAAGTAAATGTTTTGTCTTTCTGTGCCTTTTTACACTGTGTAGTATCATAATGTTTATTGTAGGATTTGTGTTTTTCTCCGCTCAAAAGCCCATTGAACCCACTGAACAGCCTATACCTCTTTCTACTGCCTCCTCTCACTCTTTTCACCCTTTGCCTGAGCACGAACAGACCAGACGATCAGAGTTTGTAAATAACTCGTTTATCCAGCTCTTGCACCAGCACCAACTGGTAATGAATACGACCAATTGCTGGGTGTGTGGGTTAATGCCACATACCATTAACAAGGGTATTCCCTACCTGGTGCTACCGTACAGTTACAATGGATCGTCATGGGCATTCCAAACCATGTTTCTCTATGCTCTAGATACATACTCCCCTCGCCAACCGCGTTCCATCAGACCTATCACCAATAATAAGGCTTTGATGAAAGGAGTTGCCGATATGAGTAGGGATATCAATGCATACTCATCCATTCCCAAAGAAGAGCTGAGACCTTATGTAGGATGGAACGCGACGGGGTATAGTATTAGTCTGGGTGAAAGACAGCGAAAAATCTCATCTCCAATCTGGGTCGTACCCCACATGGGTCGGTTCTGCTTACAGGGTAATGGTCAGAATCCTAGAGCTCAACTGGGAAGAAGTGACTGTACCGAAACGTACACCTTCCCGTCACAGTTTTCCCCTGCGTTTCTAGCTGCCAAGGGCACATATTTCATCTGTCATGACCGAGCATATACATGGCTGCCCCCTGATTTCTCGGGCACATGTTATATTGCGAACTTGCTACCGCCGACATTTACTGCTGCCTCTGACTATCACAAGACCAGAGTTGTGAGAGGTGTGATTAGTAAGGAAGATACTGCCGGTCAGGAAGCAGGAGACTTCTTCTTGGGTTTCCTGCCGTTTTGGGGACCTATGGTCAATAGTAGGAACCTGAGACAGCTGACTCGTGTGGTTGAATCCACTGTCAATGTAACGGCTGGTGCCCTTAGTAATCTAACAGCTGAGCTCCAAGCGGATCGCCTTATGACTCTACAGAACCGCATGGTTCTAGACGTTATTCTTGCAGACCGCGGTGGGGTATGCAAGGTCATCCAATCCAGTTGCTGCATTTTCATACCAGATAATGCTCCAACAGTGTATCAAGCCATCTCCAAACTCCATAAAATATCTGAAGCCATACACGTGGATAAGGGAGATTGGTCACTGGTGGGGTGGTTCTGGGAATTGATATCTGCCTGGGGTTGGAAAGTTCTGATGGTCATTGGAATGATCTTAGCCATTCTTTTCCTGTTCTGCCTGTGTATACAGTGTGCTCCCGCGATATGTGGTCTCTGTACTACCTTATGTGCAAGGAAACCTGTATCGAGAAACGAACTAAGTAATAGGATGATGCTACAGCAACATCTCCATGACTTTGTGAACATTGACCTAGACTCGGATTAAGATGAGTATAGTGATTGCCTATGTAAGGGCAAAAGGAGGGTCTGTCGTACTTTAATATTCGGGACCGCGTAGGGGACAGGGCCCTACCCCTGTCTATCTTGGTATTAGCAAACCGCAAATGGTAAATGCGGCATGTACGAGTGCTTTATATACCGTTCTAGCTATGAATGCACTGTTTACACGTTATTCTGCTTCAACTACGCGGGTTCCATTTTGGAAGCAGTGGCCATCTTGTCATTGCCCTCACATAGGCTATAATGGAGTAAATACGGGCCTCACAGTACATGGGCTTTCCCTCTGACTTCTCTGTGACCTGGGCAGCTGGCTCTGCTGCCCCGGGTCAAACCAGTCTCACGAGCTCCCCTTCCTCCTTCCACCTGTGATTAGCATCAGGGCTTGACCCGTCATAAAACCCTTTCATTCTACACAATCCCCCGGCTAATCTCTTCCACACCTGCTTGTTCCTGCTTTATGACTTGTTTCCCAAAACAGGAGATGCTCATGTTTATTGGGGGGTCTCTTTACATCAAACGTGGGATCTGAATCTTACTGTGTAAATCATTGTGGGCTGGCCGAACTGGAATGTGGGATGGTCATCATGACTCTGCTTTTTCGTTTGTAATGTATACCTTTATATGGCCATATCGTAAACCAAGGAATGTGTGCCTGGAGCATGATATTTTGTATTTAAGATGAAGTCCGTTCCTATGATTTTCAGCAGTCTCCTGAGAACATACACGCTGTTGTACTTCTAGGATACCTGTCATTGGTCTGCAGCCAATAAACGAATCTTTGACTTCACCCAGAAGACTCTGTGTTTCTGTAGGTCCGGAACAGGGTGAACCCAGAAGTCATAGGGTGTGTGCCCCTGCACCGCTGGGTCTAAAATACCCAGTACTTCAAAAGCTAGCCTAATATTATCGACCATTTCAAGTAGGGCTGTTTCGGTGCTGTGGAACGCCCTAAATCCTGACTGGGACGGGTCTAATAATTTATTAGACTCAAGGTGTTTGGTGAGTTGGATGTTGATTAAGGATTCCATGATCTTACCAAACATCGGGAGAAGGGAAATAGGCCTATAATTTAGAGGTTGAGATGGATCGGCAGAGGGCTTCTTCAGGATCGGTCTGACGATGGCTTCTTTCCAGTGTGAAGGTACCGTTGCGTGAGCGAGTGAAAGATTAAAAATTTTGGTCAGGTGAGGGATCAAAATAGGTGCAATTTTAGATAAAATTGGAGAAGAAGCTGGATCAATAGGGGAGCCAGACTTGATTCTATTCATGGTGAGAGTAACTTCATCATCTGTAAATGGGCGAAATAGATTTAGGGTAGTAATGGGGGCGGGCATGGCTATGTTGATGGACGACTCAGGAGATAGGGTAGGGACAGAAAAATTGATAAATGATTTGTAAATATCATTTATTTTATTGTGAAAAAAAGACGAAAGGGTGTCAGCCCATTCCCTAGACGCGTTTGTGACAGGTTGGCAAGTTAAAGGATTAGAGAACTCTTTGACTATTTTATAGAGTTCTTTGTGCGAATTTGAAGCCTGATCTATCCTATTCCCCAGGTAGACTTTTTTGGCTAGAGCTATGTCGCACATATATTGGCGATGAAGTTTTTTGTAATGCAATCTGTCACTGAGATCTTTGGTGTACTGCCATTTGCGTTCACGAGCTCTTACAGCAAGTTTCATGGTCTTAAGTTCCATAGTGAACCACGGGGACAGTTTATTGGGACATCTGTTTGATTTACTGGGGGCAATTATATCGAGAGTTGTCGTGATGGCTAGGTCTAAGTTGATGGCTGCCAGGTTAGGATCATTGAGAGGTTCAATGGGAGGAGGGAGAAAGTGAGAAAAAAATGCTTCAGGGCTGATCTTATTCCAAGGTCTACTCATGATAGGATCTTTACTAGGTTGTGGTGTGAGTGAGGTACGTTGAATATGGAAATAGATCTTGAAATGGTCCGACCAAAGAACAGGTACAGAACAGTCAATCATTATTTTATTGGAATTAGTGAATAAAAGATCCAGGGTATGGCCGGCAGAATGAGTGGGGCCAGTCACTAACTGATTTAGACCTAACGCATTCATACTGGTAATAAGTTCAGCAGTATAAGGGTCTTGTACAAGTTCAATGTGATGGTTAAAATCGCCTAATAAGAAGAAATTAGGCGAGGATAAAACATGCGATGCGATAGTTTCAGTAAGTTTATTTACAAAATTAGTTTTGGTTACTGGAGGTCTATATAGAAGTGCTCCTTTCCAGGATTCTTTGTTCCCCAGTGATAGCGTAAAAGTACAGATTTCACCCCAGTCTGCAGCGAGTGAGTTAACAAGGTGAAGCTTAAAGTTGGCTCTATACACAATAGCAATTCCTCCACCTCTTTTATCTGTCCTATCCAGTCTTGCAATTTTAAAGTCCTGGGGAATAGCAGTTGCGATATCTGGCAGTGAGGACTTCGATAGCCAAGTTTCGGTAATAAAGAGGAGATCAGGTTTGTCAAAATCTAAGAGTGACCAGATTTCTAGAGCGTGTTTAGGAAGGGATCGGACATTGCAATATATACAGGAAAGGTGCCTCGATGTGATAGGCAAGGACTCACTGTTGGTGGATACACTTGGAAGGAATCTTCTCAGGGACGGTGAGCCGATAGGTACGTTGTTATTAAGGAAGGAGGAGGAGGAGATGTGATTTAGTAAGTTGGTGGCAGGGCTATTAGTGTTCATAGCGAGGAGTTCCTCGCAGGAATATTTAATAAGAGCCATGGGGCGGATACAAAAAGGGTAAAATCTCGATACAAACGGGCAACAGTCCTGGCGTCTGGCGGCGGTCAGGCGCGGACGGGCGCAAACGGGCTTGCCTTTGGCGCGCCTTCGGCGCGCCACTGCGTGCGTCCGCGCCCTAGCCGGAACTAAATAGGATGAAGGGGTGCAGGCTGGAGCGCTAACCTTCAAGTTCCGGTGACTACCGGAAGTGAGTACCAGCCGCGATGACCCTCCGCTCAATCGGCTCAGCCGTGACGGAACGGGGTCAGGGGCAACTAGGCAGGGCGAAGCAACAATTTACGTGAGTACAACAGTTTTAATGGTTTAAGAACAAATGTGCAAATATGGCATGTATCGAAATTTGCAAAGTATGCAAAGTGCATGAAACGAACAATTTTAAAATTAGAATCTCTCAATGAGCAGGTAGAAAGTTTAAAACATTTTTGTTACACAGCTAAAAACTAGAAATAGATATCGCCAAAGTTCGTGAAAACACCTAGCAGCGGCCTCGAGACTTGAGCAGTGCTGCGTGCGTCCGCGCCCTAGCCGGAACTAAATAGGATGAAGGGGTGCAGGCTGGAGCGCTAACCTTCAAGTTCCGGTGACTACCGGAAGTGAGTACCAGCCCCGATGACCCTCCGCTCAATCGGCACCAGCCGTGACGGAACGGGGTCAGGGGCAACTAGGCAGGGCGGAGCAACAATTTACGTGATTACAACAGTTTTAATGGTTTAAGAACAAATGTGCAAATATGGCATGTATCGAAATGGGCAAAGTATGCAAAGTGCATGAAACGAACAATTTTAAATTAGAATCTCTCAATGAGCAGGTAGAAAGTTTAAAACATTTTTGTTACACAGCTAAAAACTAGAAATAGATATCGCCAAAGTTCGTGAAAACACCTAGCAGCGGCCTCGAGACTTGAGCAAAGCAAGGATTTTCTCTGAGGTAAAGGTGAACCAGTGTTACTTACTTTGGAGATGTTTTGATATTTCTTTCTTTATGTTTGTGTTATTTTGTTTTGTGTGACTAGTCTGGATTAAGAACCAATGCGCTATCAGAAATACCGTAGAACTTACAGAAGCAGCGCAGTGAATAAAGGACTACCAGAGAGTAGCAGTTTTACTGCCTTGCTACATGCTTTTACCGGATATTTGGAAGCAGGCACAAGGATTTATTCTGTGACTCTTTGTGACTCATTCCAAATTAATGGTTGGTAACCATTGTATTTGTTGTGCCTGAAAATCGTCTGATTGTTAGTGGTGGCCAGAACCCATTGTTAATTTTTGTTGCTGCATTTTGAGGACTCATCACTGAAGCAGTTGAAAACCTGATACTGGTGTATAATCATTGGGTCAACTCTTATTTCTTTTGCAAATCGAAAGGTTTGTATTTTGTTGCAGTTCATTCCGTGACTATCCTCACAAGTGCTCTGGTGTTTGGTAATGCAGATCCGTTATTAATGTAACAGGTCAGCAGTCCTGTCGTTCAGTGCAGGAACTTTATGTTAGTGTGGCACGTCATCCGTAAGCCAGGCGTGGCCCGCAGGGTTAAGAAAAGGGGAGGAGCCACACTTGGTTCATCACCCAGTCTAATACTGAGTGTGGTGTCTGTTATTCATGTCTCTGTGCTTTTCCTAAAGTCTGATCGCCACAGCGCCACACAATACTGGCGACTAGGGGGTCACGACCTGCGCCTTGCTGACATGCCCTGGCGATCTACCTGACCGCCTCCTGAAGAGCCCTGCTGGCGCAGCAATGCCGCAGAAGGTTTGGAGACCAAGCTCTGTCCCGGTTCCATGCTGTGTCCTGAGGAATAAAAAATTTGCAAACATTCGTGACAAGAATTTTCAATTCTATTAAGGACAAGGAGGCGAGGATTATGCTTTCTCATTTCTTTATTAGAAATGCCCAGCAGCCAATCAGAACCGTTTATGAAACGAAAAAACTACAGTACCCATGAGCATCAGGGTACCACGTGACCAACCATGGAGTCTCTCATATAAAAGGTACAATAGGAGAAAGTACGTCCTCTTTCTTTGGTGAGGAACAGTTCCAGGAAAAACATGAAGTCCAATGGAAAACGAAGCATGCCAGGTAACAGAGTCCATCAGCCACAGCCGGTGATCAACCTGACGCTAGAAACACAGCAAACGCCGAACAGAGGAGGCAGCAGACCATCCAAGCGGAGTAAGCAGGATAAACAGCAGAATCACTATTTCGGGTCAGAACCTGAAAAGAAAGTACAGCCGTAATACTCATCCGATAAAGAGAGTGAAGGCAATAAAAGGGAAGGGTAAACAGAGAAAAAATCAATGCATTGTCATAAATCAAATGCAACTGTGACAATAATAAACATGAGAATCAAACATGACTTTGGGTGGGATAATCCTCGCCTCCTTGTCCTTAATAGAATTGAAAATTCTTGTCACGAATGTTTGCAAATTTTTAATTCTATGTCAGGACAGGAGGCTCCGATTATGCTTGTTCAAAGCTGATCCACCACTACAGAAGCAATATGTTCGATAGGCTTGTGATAAAAGGTCTTGAACATAGAATCAGAAGACCAATCTGCGGTTTTCATGATGTCCAATAATGAAACACCCATCGAGAACGCTTTAGAGGCCATGGCCCCGCGAGCCGAATGAGCACCAAAAATGGAAACATCAATTCCAGCCTCAGACAAGAGCCATCTAACCCAGCGAGCTAAGGTAGCAGGAGTAACAGGACGAAAAGGTTTCTGCAAGGCAATAAGTAGTTGACCCTGTGTATCAGAACGTAAAGGGGCAGTACATACCTCGTAATCCTTGACACATTGAACAACGCAAAGGTTGGGGTGATGAGGAAAAGCAGGATAAGTAACCGAAGAGGTAGCAGTCTTGGTGCGTTTAGAAATTAGAAAAGTGACACCCTCAGGTGTAAATCTGCGACCTGCTAAGTCTAACGCACGCACATCAGAAACTCGTTTGCAAGAAACGAGACATAACAGCATAGTCAATTTAGCAGAGAGCTGTTTGCGAGAAAGTAATGAATTAGAAGGCCAAGCCTCCAAAAATCTCAAAACAATGGAGACATCCCAAAGCGAGACATATTTAGGGCACGGAGGATTCGCTAAACGAATGCCCTTAAGCAATTTGGAAATTAAGGGATGTTCACCCGCCGGTTTGCCATTGATGGGAACGTGGGCGGCAGAGATGGCGGAACGGAAGTTGTTGACCGTACGATAAGCCAAACCAGAGGAAGCGAGAGAAGCTAGAAAATTAATAATCAGAGCCACATCTGCTGAAGCGGGATCAACTTCCCGCTGAACACACCAGTCACACCAACGTTTCCATGAGGCTCTATATCGTTTGTGAGTACTGGGAGACCAGGCGTCACTGATGAATTTGGAAGCGTCACATGAAAGGCCTGGGAGCGACCAGCGATCCCCGAAACTCGGCACGCCAACAGAAGGAGATTGCCGGATAGAACCAGGGGATGCGGATCGCCTAGGGGATCCAACAACAGATTCCACTTCTGGGGAAGAAGGAACGGGACCGCACAACACATCTCCAGAAGATCTGGGAACCATGCTTGAGCTCTCCACAGCGGAGCAATGAGAATTAGCTCTGTTTGAAAACGTTTCGAGTAGGCCAGAACCCTGGGAATCAACATGAACGGGGGAAAGGCGTAACACAGAGTGGACGGCCAAGTCTGAAGAAATGCATCTGTGGCCAGGGCTTTCGGATCCGGCCTCCAGCTGAAGAATAGAGGGAGCTGAGTATTTAGGCGAGACGCAAACAGATCCAGGTGACATTGACCCCAAGTCCGACGGAGAATGCGAAAAATGCGCGGGTGAAGGCGCCAATCGCTGAAGTCGCGAAGATGGCGAGAGTTCCAGTCCGCAATCTGATTGCGGCAACCGGGAAGATATTCGGCAATAACTGTGATCTTCTGTTGAAGACAGAAGTGCCAAAAATCCTTGGCGATCTCCGCCAAAATCTTGGATCGTGTTCCCCCCAACTTGTTGACATACCGGACCGCTGAAACGTTGTCCATGCGGAGAAGAATACAACAATTGGTCTGATGAGGGGAGAAGCACCGAATCGCAAAGGACCCCGCTAGAAGTTCTAGGCAATTGATGTGAAGAGACAGTTCCTGGGGGGACCAGCGACCCCCGGTGGAGATGGGACCGCACCGGGCTCCCCAACCCCAAAGACTGGCATCGGATTCTATCACCAGATCCGGAGCGGAGCCGAACAGGGCTCGTCCATTCCAGGCCTCCATGTGGTCTAACCACCATTGCATCTCGCTCTTCGCATCCTCGGAAAGAGGAATCAGATCTGAATAACGAAGACCTTTTTGGAGATGACGAATCTTCAATCTCTGAAGTGCTCTGTAGTGCAGCGGACCTGGGAATATCGCCTGAATGGAGGACGCCAATAGACCGACTACACGTGCTAACGATCTCAACGACACAGTCTGTCTGGAAAGGACAGACCTCAATTCCCTCTTGATGTACCGAATCTTTTGGTGTGGTAATAAAAGTTGACAGGATAGGGAATTCACTTGGAAACCCAGAAACTCGATTACTTGAGTAGGGTTCAAGATAGACTTCTGCGGATTGACTAGAAAACCCAGGGATTGTAAAAGGTCGATAGACCATTCCAGGTGTGTTAATACTGTGAGGGGTTTGTCCGCCATGAGAAGAATGTCGTCGAGATAGATTATCAGGCGGACACCCCGAGCACGCAGACATTCCACTACGGGCCTCAGAAGTTTCGTGAAGCACCAGGGTGCTGACGAGAGGCCGAAAGGGAGAACCGTGTATTCGTACCAAATCCCCTGCCAACTGAATTGAAGAAAACGACGATGAGGCTCGTAAATGGGAATGGAAAGATACGCATCCTTGAGGTCGAGCCGAACCATCCAGTCCCCTTCGCGAAGAAGATCGCGCAAAAGATGGATCCCTTCCATTTTGAAGTGTCTGTAAACGACACTTCCGTTGAAATCCTTCAAGTTGAGGACCAGACGATTGCCACCCCCTTTTTTCTGAACCAAGAAAACATTGCTGATGAACCCGTGAGGGTGGGGGACAGTTGAAATGATTGCCCCTTTGGCGAGAAGGGATTCTATCTCTGCCGAAATAAACTTTTGGTCCTGAAGAGAAAAATGGAGAGGAGTTGGGGGGAGGGATTGATGCTGGGTCTGATAGAATTCTATTTTGAAACCTTGAACAGTTTGCAGAACCCAAGCATCGTTGGAGATTTGACGCCAGTTCTGGAGAAAAAAAACGTATTCTGCCCCCCAGAACCACCTTGGAAAAAGAAATCAAACTCACCTGAGGTGTTAGAGTCTTGATAAGCACCTTGGTTGCCACCGGAGCGGCCTTTCCGGAATTGACCTCTCCCTTTTCGGGAAGGATAGAAGTTTGAGCGGGAGTTGTAGCCGGAGTCCTGACCACCGCCTCTCTGGGACTGATAACCTCTCTGGGAGGGGTTATTGGAGCCACGGCCGAACGAGCGTCCCCTATGTCGTCCGGCCCTGGCAAAAACCGGACGAAGTGCACGCTTGATGGAAGCTTGAGCCTTATCCAAGCCGCTGAAGGTTGCAACAAACTTAGTGAGTTCCTTAAGAAACGGTTGGCCGAATAAAAGACCTTGTGCCACCGGACCAGATTCGGAAGTAGAGAGTTCCGCCAATTTGGGATCAATTTTTAGAAGAATAGAGCGGCGGCGCTCACTTGAAATTGCACAATTTGCGTTGCCTAACTGGCAAATAGCCCTCTGAGCCCATTCTATGAGTTCATCCGGATCCACAAGGGAGTCAGCTTCCTTGGCCTGAAAACCAAGATCAAGGATCTTGGTAAGGGGTCCCATTAAATCCAGCATTTTATCCTGACAGGAACGCCAAGATCTGTCTAGACCCTTTTTTGGATCCTTTGCAAATTTTTTCAGATAGGAAAGCATTGTGGGGTCAATTTCAGGAGTGTCTGCCAGGTGATCTGCAAGATCCGGGCGAGGGCACTCGGAGCGGAGGCGAGCCCTAACATCCTTTTCAAAGGGTTGACGGATGTGCGCCTGGACATATTCCGCTACCGCAGGAGAAGGAAGCCATGAAGACGAATGGGGGTGATAAATCTCCGATGGTTCAAAGGTTAGGACCTGAGGGTGAGTAGGAGCGTCCACGTAATGCTCCTTGCGAGCCTTCTTGCGTGGTGGAGGAACATCCTGGTCAGAAGAGGAAGAAGGAGGACCTTCAGTGTCAGTATGGCAGCCTGCCGAGGTAGAAGCGCCTACCAAAGGAATGGAGGAAGCCTTTTCTGAGGCAAGAGATTTAGCCAAACGTTTAAAATCCGACCTATGCGGATTTACTGGTGACTTGGAAGAACGAGAAGAAGGCAACCAACCCTGTTGCTTGGCATATTGCGTCAAATGACGCTTCAGAGGATTAATAGCGTGGACCAGGGCTTTATTAACGGAGTGCTGAACTCCTTGGTCCAAAGCTTCTACTAAATCCTGCTCGAGGAAACTTGAGCCCTCATCCTCAAAGGAGTAATCATCCTCATCAAAATACTCCTCCATTTTACCTTGCTTCACAGGAAAAGTGAAAGTAATGCCCACAAAATGACACTCCAATGTCAATAGATATTACAATGCCAAAGGCACAATTCAGGGGGAGTGAAAAACCCCACAGCAAGCCACTTAGAAGGACAGAAAAAAAAAAAACCTGACCAAAAAATAAATAAATAAATTAATTGTGGAGGGAGGGCTTGCTGACAGTCACTCTAGGCAGAGCCTATGCGTTATTGTACAGCCCCAGGCCTTTAAACAGCAAAGGGCGTCGATGGGGCTGAAGAGAAGCTGAGGCAGTGGGCAGCGGTGTGAGGAACAACCGATTCTGTCAAGGTCCATGTGAAAACACGCTTTGTAAACAAAGAAAATGGCCGCCGCGCATGCGCGGTAACGGCCGCCTCAGATTCAGTTGTAAACAGAGAAGCACGCGCGCTAGCGCGAGCTTCTCAGCCCCTTTACTCCCACTCCACCAAAACACGGACACCGACGCTCGAGCGAGCGTCACGCCCTGGGGAGGTGAGACCACGCTCCCTGCATGTGCACCGCGCGACAAGCGGAGATGAATAAATAAATAAATAAACCGCGTGAGACAGCACGCAACAATGTATCTAGCAATAAACAATGATTTGCAAACGAGCGCGTCAAAGCGGTATCGCACAGAGAATAATGCAACAATGTATCAAGAGTAATATAAAAAAGGCACTTAACTGGCTGCGGAGCAGCAAAGAAAGAGGATGTACTTTCTCCTATTGTACCTTTTATATGAGAGACTCTATGGTTGGTCACGTGGTACCCTGGTGCTCATGGGTACTGTAGTTTTTTCGTTTCATAAACGGTTCTGATTGGCTGCTGGGCATTTCTAATAAAGAAATGAGAAAGCATAATCGGAGCCTCCTGTCCTGACATAGAATTCGACAGCTGAAGTCTGCAGCAACAGCGCAGTGAGTGAGGCGGCTCCGCTGAGTGAGACGCTTTGTGGGCCTTCGCTGGGCTGCTGCTGCGCATCAAGCGAGCTTCTCGGCCAGCCCCGCCTGTGCGGAGAAAGAGTGAGGAAGTGCTTGTCACTGGAGAATGCACGGTGGTGCTGCTCTGATGGGTCCACCCAGACTAAAGTCCTGCCAGCAATACCTGGCCCCTGCACACTGCTGAGAAGGGGCCGTGCCAGTAGGGAGAGAGAGGAAGAAAAAAAAAGAAAATAATGAAAGGAAAATAAGGAATAACAGGTACTAGAGGAAAAAAACACAAAGTGCACCTGAGAGAGAGGAAGGAAAGGGAAAAACATATCTGTAAATAATAGACAATAATACAAACAATAGAGAAGGGACAAAGAAAAAAAATAATCAGAGAAAAGCTGCAGCGCAGACAAGTCTGAGGCCGAACCCTCGACCAAGCCAACTGCTTCAGAACTTTGTGTGCTAGTCAATTTGGACCGTTGTCAAAGACCAATTTGGGAAGGGATTTAACAAGTCAGCAGTCCTGTTGTCCAGTTCAAGAACCGGATGTTGGTGTGGTACGTCATCTGTGGGCCAGGTGTGGCCCACGGGGTTAAAAAAAGGGAAGGAACTGCACATGGTTCATCTCCCGGTCTAATACTGAGTGTGGCATCTGTTATTCATGCCTCTGTGCTTGTCCTAAAGCCTGATCGCCACAACGCCCCACGACAATTAACAGCATGAGCATCTTGGTGTTTACTGAATTCCATAAGACTATTGGTATGCCATATTGCAACTAGAGACTTCATGTTTCTATTACTTAATTCTTATTGTTTGGTGACAGAAAGAAGTGCATGTTGAACACACCAATGCACCTCTTGGTACATGATTCTTGCACCCACATCGGAACCCAGAACCCACATCTCCTTGTTCCAGCGATACTGGCACCAAGAAATCGAGTCCCTGAAGATCCGGTATTCTTTTTCTCTTTTCTCTCGTCCCATCCCCCTTTTCCCCTGGGAACTTAAGATGGGGCAGTGTGTAATTCATTGTTCATTTGTCAGTTCTCGCTGGGATGAGGGAGCATATTGTCGCCCCATTGGAACCAGTTTAGGTGAGTGTCTTCCATTGTCACCAACAGGGCTGTGAAATTTTAACCCCAGCAAAGATCAGCTCAGGCAGCAAGGTGCTTGTGCATTTCCTGCATGCATAGCTCCTGGCTATCTGACCTGAACATAAAGAGTGTCTGTCAGACTGACCTTTGCTTAGCATGACACACACTTTTCATGACTGCACAAAGGTGGGAAATGGGGCCTTAAGAATGGGCCTTGTAAGAAATATTTGTTGGTCCAAAATCAGATTTCTCAGTGCAACAGAAGAATCCAATCCATGTTACTTATGGCTGGGCCCCCGAACTCCAGTGTTTAATTTTCATTGTTCAAAATGGCTGAACTATACGATCTGATCAAGAGAAGAACCGGGAGAGTGGTAGAGTCTGTGATTAATGAATCAAAGATGAATTACCCATATTTAATATTGTGGTGCTGAATGAATGTTTACACTATGTTGAAACATCATCAGTCAGGTGGATCGATGTAAACCTATGTAGAACTAATGAGTGGCATGAGTCAAAGCCAGAGCTAAATTGGGTAGAAGTAAACATTTTTATTGTCAGATATGAAACATCTGGCTGGACAGTATAAATAATTTGCTCTCTGGGCACTGATCTACTTGAATAGGAGACACACTCAGTAAAATAGTAGGCTTTGAGTTTTACTTGATTTAAATAAATTGAAATAAAGAAAATGAATATTGGTCACCAAATAACGAGTGTGGGTAATGTATTTTATGATTGGCAGGGAAGGTTTATTTTGGACAAGAACTGGGATTAACATTTTATATGCTCATTGTATTCCATGTGCTGATAATGTATATTTCCTGCCCCAGCTGGTCACATTTATAAAATCAGGTTGCTTACCCTCACATTGTGAAATTACTAGATACTGTCTCCTATTTACATTAATCGTAGTACTAAAGCAAACACACAAGGACAGCAAGAAGTAGAGCTTAGTGGGAAAATTCTACACTTAGGATAACTTACATCATTAATTTAGTCACCTCTACTGAAAATGGTTCAGCTGAGGTCCACCTCATTATCTACAGTTATTCCTCAAGTATGTTGTATAGTGGAATAGTCTCTAAAATTGTGGGTCTGACTAATCTTAGAGACAAATGTGTCCAGGTGTGTTTGCACAATAGGAGGGAGCTGTACCAGTAGAATAAAATGTCAAGTTATTTTTTGAAGAAAGGAGAGTTAGGTAAGGTTCATGGCTGAATTTATTGTGCCCTTTTAAATAGGCAACCACTTAAACTAGTTCTTTACTTGCAATAGATTGGCTTCTTCCTCAACAACCATGCATCAAGGTATATGGTGGCCTCTTCTTTTGGATCTTAGCAACTTTAAATAATGACCTGTGAAAATCATTGTGTAGGTTTTCATGTTTATCGGCATTGCAGCCCCCATCGTCCGGTATGTCACTTCCTTTAAAATGCCTTAAGTACATTGATATTCATTTATTGCACAATAAAGTTTAGTCACTGACTGAATCTCCATTCTTTCAAAAGTACTAAGGGTGTTCTAAATTCATGTAACTATGCAAAATTATGAGTAATTATACAAAATACAAAATAGACCTTTTATCATAATGGCTTTGCCACCATGCTTAAACTATTTGGGCCTCATTTATGAAAAGTGACGCATCACTGCGTGAAAACAGTGATGCGTCACTTTTCACTGCGCCCTCCCTGCGACTCCAATGATGCGTCATATTTACAGTATGACGCATCATGTCGCAAGGAGTCACAGATACGTCAGTATTTCTGACGTATCTGTAGGCGCAAAAGTGACGCATTGCTGGAGTGTGTCACGAAAGTGACGCAACTCCAGCAATGTGTCCTTTCACATGGGGCAAGCCCCATGTGAAAGGGCCTGCGTCAGTCTTACGCCTGCTGTGAGGCAGGCGCAAGATATTGACGCATTTGCACCCTAGAAGTGGCGCAGTGAAATCTCGTAGATTTCACTGCATTACTTCTACGATGCTTACTTACGTGGGAACGCCCACCCTGCATACATTATACCTGATGCAGGTATAATGTAGCGCAGGGGTTTACAAAGTGACGCATCTACCTAGATGCGTCACTTTGTAAATATGGAGCAACTAGGTCCAGTTTTTACGCCGCTGATGCGTCACAAAAAGTGACGCACCCACGGCGCAAAAGTAACGCAAGGACTCATAAATGAGCCCCTTTGAATTTAGCTTGGCTGTCAGTCTTAGGTTTGTAGCATGTGAGGTTCCAGTTGGTGATTGTTGTTACTCAACGTTCTTGCCCTCTATTATATGTGTATAGAGCACATGAGATCTCCAGCTTGATTGTGTACTGCACTGTGAGTCTTTGGAGTCTGATAAATGTTTTAAGAGTTACGTTATGTGGTTAAGTTCACATTGCATTCTTTGAAATTCTCATATTTACAACCCGGATATCTACACTCTTTTAACTTGTGGTTCAATAAAGTAAAAAATGTTAATATTATAAAGGGATTAGACTATTAGAATGTTGAGAGACAATGGTCTAGATTCACTATATACTTGCTGCCATCAACATGACAACTTTCTAATTCTGAGCATCTACCTCTCTTGCACTCCTGCCTTTCCTCTGATTGTATGGAGAGGTGCAGAGTGTAAGATGAGTCGACAGGACATATGTGGGGAGAGGCCTCTACCTCCTTCCTTCAGCACCCCACTCTTACTGTATATATGTCAGAGATGGGGTCACTAAAGGAGGAATAGAGGAAGACATCACAGGCCCTGTTTCTCACTCTGCCTTACTTTAAAAAACAAGGGAGAGCCCAATTTAGCAGAGGCTTCTACCTACCATCTTCATGGTTTCTCCTGTACATGAATGTCAGTTATTCATGAGGGTAGGCATGCTGACAAGCGCAACCTTGGTAGACACTGACATGCTGGTTCAGATGTGACAGAAGGCATTTTTTAGTATCGCTAAGGCCTGCTTCAGAGGTCTTTACCAACCATTAATGTTCTGCTCCCTTGTTATATGACTGTAACTTTCCCTCTGATAACTAACACTAGAGTGGGCCCCTAAGGCCATAATTACTGGTTTTGGTGGGCTACAGGGCTAACTTGGGGACTGATTACCAGTCCTGTGTCTTACCGCCATACCGTCACAACGCCATATTACAATGTTTGTGATGGTCCGGCAGCAGTCTTTCTGATGGTAGTGTGCATTTTGTCACATATGTTTGATACTGGTGTTCATACTTTGATTGCAAGTGTACACATATGCATGACTCATGTGAAAAAATACCTACTACGAGTATTTTCCCATTACTAGAGTCTGAACCATATGTGCCCAATCTAGTCAATGGGTAAATACTGCAAAATGAACTTCTCTGGATTTTGGCACCAATAGGGTTGTTTTCTTTGGGGTTAAGATGCTGCTGTGAAGGGGGAACCTAGAGGGAAGGTTTCACATGGGAGACTGAAGGGAAGAAAAGAAAATGGGTGTGTATGCACCCCACAACCTTCAATTCTGCCAGCTTAAGGCAGGCATCCCACTGCCTCAGTCGGCGTATTGGAAAGCCATCTCATAATTCAGATGGTGATGATTGTTCTATGTGCGCCCTAAAGCAGCTACTTTTCCCCAACTGCCATCAAAGCGGTCTGTGGATGGGGATGGCTGTCAGTGTCGGTCGAGCATCGGCAGTCTTTCGGACAGCAATCCGACAACTTCATAATACAGCGGGCGGACAGCCTAGTAGGTGGCAGTGAATCTGAAGCTGGCGTGACGATGGTGGTGAGACCACCAAACTCGTAATCAGACCCTTAGTTGGCTAAACATGAATGCCGTCAGTTTGAGAAATATCCATGGCAATACAATGTTTATTCAAAATCAGAAAAAGTATGTTAATTTAAAATCTTTGTTCTTACATTCATATGTTGATATAATAGAGTGCTATATGGATATTCTGTTGCTATTCCCCCCCCTAAAAACAGCTTAATAGTTACAAACAGATTAATTATGAATATCAGAATGACAAGTTGGTATTTGTCATGGGAATTATAAGGATGTATGATGTTACAACGTATACATTTACATCGCGGTACACTACATCGCGGTTTTGACAACGCAAGTCGTTACAACGACTTGCGCTAGATGGCGCTCTAGGACAAGGAATAGGATTTAGGAGTAGTATAATTTACTATTCCAACTCCAGTCTACGTTCAGTAGGGAAGGTGTTGGATAGTAAATTATATTATTCCTTGTCCTAGAGCGCCATCAAGCGCAAGTCGTTGTAACGACTTGCGTTGTAAAAACCGCGATGTAATGGCATCGCGATGTAATCCCCGCGTTGTAAACGATGTTTCCCGAATTATAACAATTAAAATGCAATTTGCGTTTTTCTTAAACTTTTAGTACATTTATGCATTTAATACACACGTGAAATATCTTTGTTTCTCATGACTCATCAGATTCAAATGTGTTGTTGTAATCATTTTTATAATTCAAAGGGATTATTTTCCACCCTTCATTACTTTTACTTAAATTATCACTTGATTTGATAATTGGTGGATATTTTAAGGCTTGTAAGGATGTTCTTGATACTATTTTATATGGCTTGTTCAAGGAAAAAGATAATGGTACATTAAAACAATGTTGGTCATTAGCATGTTTCTGCATGAGATCTGTGTATGTTTGTCTTTCAACCAAGCAGATATTGGTTCTGAGATAAAAATAATAGCCAGCCGTCAGCCTTGGAACAAAGTAATTATGCACTGCATTGTCAGAGCGCCATGTTGCAAGTGTTCACATATTTGTTTCTTGTTTACAATTCCTCCTTCCTATCCAAAAACTAAGTCATTGAGGTCACTTTTATTTTTGAAAGAAAACAAATATGATTCATCATAGAAACCAAAACATAGGCCTGTTAGTGCTGGGCAATTAACCGCTGTGTATAATTATGGCTTTTTGTGCTTAGTTTATCCATTGTGCACATTGATTCTTTGTATTTGTCAGTCACCTTTTCAATTAAAGTGTACTCCAGAATAAAAATTAATTACCTGCCAGTGTCCCTGGGCCAGCACAGAATTTCATGACTGTTCAAAGGTCGACATTTGTGACGAATGTTTATGGATCTGATTGGCTATTATTTTATTGTTTGCCCACCAACATCTTACTACGTCTCTATTATGAGTTCCCCAATTACGGGGGTCACATAAAATGTTTGCCTTAATAAGGGATAGCATATTATGGACCCATAAATATTGCGTTCAATTCCATATGGTGTTCTCAATTACAAAGAGTAAAATATGTCCCAATATGCATAGATTTACCACCTGCTGGGAGCAAGTAGTAAATAGATGTGCAGGTTTTTTTTTTGCCCTTACTATCCCTTCATTCCACTACAACATATAACAAATTCAACCTCCACAACACCTTCCAATCAGGATTCAGGAAAAGCTCTAGCACAGAACCTGCTATGCTAAATTTCACAGATGGCATTCACAGATCCTTAGGTGAAGGTGACACCTGCCTCCTAATCCCACTTATGTGCAGCTTTTAACACAGTAAATCACCCAGCTTTACTCGAGGCACTCAAGAACTGCACTGGTGTCAATGTCACTGTCCTAAATGGTTCACATCTTACCTGCAACATTGCTCACAACAAATAAAAATCAACAGTTGTCTCTCGAAACCTACACTAGTTCCCCATGTCATACCAGAAGGCTGAATTATCTCCCCTTCCCTTGTTAACCTCTTAATGGAACCCCTTACTGTTATCCTGAACCATTCAGGGGTCAAATATCACATATACGTTGATGACGCACAACTTTACTACAAAATTAAATCACCCAGTGACATCCCACATCTGAACACCACACCATCAAGTTTCAAACTTGGCTTAACATCAACCGCTTAAAGTTGAACCCCCCAAAAAACTAAACTATTAATTTTTTACCCTAAAAACAATCCTCTACCAATCCAAGATTGGCTCAAAAATGTGGACGCCCTAAATTGTTCTCTCACACAATCCAACTCCTTAAGGTCCTTGGGCATCACCCTTGACAAAAACATGCTAATAAAGGACCACATCAACAACTCAGCAAATAGAGCACTTTACACACTAAAACATCTCAAGAAAATCAAACTGTTCATTCCCCCTGATGTAATCTCTAGTCCTCTCAAAACTTGATTATGCCAATGCCATCTTCACAGGAACTCCAAAAAACACCTTACCCCCCTAAGAACAGTTCTCATCACAGGATTTAAACTCTTTGAATACATCTTGCCAACCCTCAAGAACCTCAATTGGCTTCCATTGAAGAAAGATATATCTATAAGAGTGCTTCCATCACCCAAAAGCCCTTCATACACATAACTCCAACTATCTAGATGGCAAACTTTCGAAAGCATGTCATGAATGATGCAATATGTGACATCGTCAGCAGTGCATTGCGGGCGCGCGAGTTATAGTTAGCAGAACTAACTATAATGGAGGAATTTCTATGGTTTTGTATGAGTGAAATGGCCAGCTAACTATAACACACCTGAAACCTATGTTTTTTTCTGTGAATTTCTAAGGTTTTTTAAATGCTAATTTCTAACTTTAACATCTCTGAAACCTATGTTTTTTTCAGTGAATTTCAAAGCTTTTTTAAATGCTAATTTCTAACTATAAAGTCTCTGAAACATATGTTTTTTTTCAGTGAATTTCAAAAGTTTTTTAAATGCTAATTTTTAAGTGTGATAGTAGTTATACCTATTTTTTGTACTGATTTTCTACAGTTTTTTAACTATTTATTTATAAATATTTTATTCATTAAATAACATATAATTTTCTGAAAATTGCCCAATTTTTTTAAAAAACATTCAAACTGAAACATTGATTAATTTTTTTGTTTTCATTTTTTATTTTAATATATTTATATTATTTTCTTTAAAAAAAAATAAAAAAATTTTTCCAGAGTCGCGCACTCAAAGCGTGCACATCACGGTGGGTGCGTGAATTCTAGCCGCCATTTTAGAAAAGTTGTGAAGGATCCGCGTAAGGTGTGCGACGGCTGCGTGTTTTTCAATTACATCATATACATTTAATATTACGTGATGTGCGTGACTGGTATCCGACCAGTCCGTGACTCCTGCTCCCGCGCATACGCGACACATGCGCATTACGGTACAAGATGCTTGCGCGGTGGCGGGTCCCGCGTGACGTCATATACATGCTGGGGTGCGCTGGGTGCGCGACTCCCGCCAAAAAATGTTATGTTCCAAAATGATATGTATGTGTCTTTCATATACATATTAGGGCAAGAGATTATCTAAGCTATTCATAAAAATAATATATTTGTACTTACAATAAATTTATATTATTTTTAAATATATTTTCGTGAAGTCGGGTCCGTGCATCATGAGCGCAGAGAACCAGGTCAGCAGAGCTGCTGTAGAGCCAGAGAAACGAGGTCAGCAGAGCTGTTGTAGAGCCAGAACACCAGGTCAGCAGAGCTACTCTAGAGCTTAAGAAGCAGGTCAGCAGAGCGACTCTAGAACCAGAGACCGAAGTCAGCAGAGCTGCTCTAGAGCCAGAGACCCAGGTCAGCAGAGCTGCTTTAGAGGCCAAGAACCAGGTCAGCAGAGCTGCTGTAGAGCCAGAGAAACCAGGTCAGCAGAGCTGCTTTAGAGGGAGAGAACCAGGTCAGCAGAACTGCTTTAGAGCCAGAGAACCAGGCCAGCAGAGCTGCTCTAGAGCCAGAGAACCAGGTCAGCGGAGCTGCTTTAGAGCCAGAGAACCAGGTCAGCAGAGCTGCTCTAGAGCCAGAGAACCAAGTCAGCAGAGCAGCTTTAGAGCCATAGAACCAGGTAAGCAGAGCTGCTCTAAAGGCATAGAACCAGGTCAGCAGAACTGCTTTAGAGCCTGAGAACCAGTTCAGCAGAGCTGCTCTAGAGCCAGAGAACCAGGTCAGCAGAGCTCCGTTAGAGCCATAGAACCAGGTCAGCAGAGCTGCTCTAGAGGCAGAGAACCAGGTCACCAGAGCTGCTTTAGAGGGAGAGAACCAGGTCAGCACAGCTGCTTTAGAGCCAGAGAACCAGGTCAGCAGAGCTGCTCTAGAGGCAGAGAACCAGGTCAGCAGAGCTGCTTTAGAGGGAGAGAACCAGGTCAGCACAGCTGCTTTAGAACCAGAGAACCAGGTCAGCAGAGCTGCTCTAGAGCCAGAGAACCAGGTCAGCAGAGCTGCTTTAGAGCCATAGAACAAGGTCAGCAGAGCTGCTTTAGAGCCAGAGAACCAGGTCAGCAGAGCTGCTTTAGAGGGAGAGAACCAGGTCAGCACAGCTGCTTTAGAGCCAGAGAACCAGGTCAGCAGAGCTGTTCTAGAGGCAGAGAACCAAGTCAGCAGAGCTGATTTAGAGGGAGAGAACCAGGTCAGCAGAGCTGCTTTAGAGCCGGAGAACCAGGTCAGCAGAGCTGCTCTAGAGCCAGAGAACCAGGTCAGCAGAGCTGCTTTAGAGCCATAGAACCAGGTCAGCAGAGCTGCTTTAGAGCCAGATAACCAGGTCAGCAGAGCTGCTCTAGAGCCTAAGAACCAGGTCAGCAGAGCTGCTCTAGAGCCAGAGAACCAGATCAGCAGATTTGCTTTAGAGCCAGAGAACCAGGTCAGTAGAGCTGCTCTAGAGGCAGAGAACCAGGTCAGCAGAGCTGCTTTAGAGGGAGAGAACTAGGTCAGCACAGCTGCTTTAGAACCAGAGAACCAGGTCAGCAGAGCTGCTCTAGAGCCAGAGAACCAGGTCAGCAGAGCTGCTTTAGAGCCATAGAACAAGGTCAGCAGAGCTGCTTTAGAGCCAGATAACCAGGTCAGCAGAGCTGCTCTAGAGCCTAAGAACCAGGTCAGCAGAGCTGCTCTAGAGTCAGAGAACCAGGTCAGCAGAGCTCTTTAGAGGGAGAGAACCAGGCCAGCAGTGCTGCTTTAGAGCCAGAGAACCATGTCAGCAGAGCTGCTCCAGAGCCAGAGAACCAGGTCAGCAGAGCTGCTTTAGAGCCACAGAACCAGGTCAGCAGAGCTGCTTTAGAGCCAGAGAACCAGGTCAGCAGAGCTGCTTTAGAGGGAGAGAACCAGGTCAGCACAGCTGCTTTAGAGCCAGAGAACCAGGTCAGCAGAGCTGTTCTAGAGGCAGAGAACCAAGTCAGCAGAGCTGATTTAGAGGGAGAGAACCAGGTCAGCAGAGCTGCTTTAGAGCCGGAGAACCAGGTCAGCAGAGCTGCTCTAGAGCCAGAGAACCAGGTCAGCAGAGCTGCTTTAGAGCCATAGAACCAGGTCAGCAGAGCTGCTTTAGAGCCAGATAACCAGGTCAGCAGAGCTGCTCTAGAGCCTAAGAACCAGGTCAGCAGAGCTGCTCTAGAGCCAGAGAACCAGATCAGCAGATTTGCTGTAGAGCCAGAGAAACCAGGTCAGTAGAGCTGCTTTAGAGCAAGAGAACCAGGTCAGCAGAGCTCTCAACTACTCTCTACTACTCTTTACTACTCACTCTCTACTACTCACTCTCTACCAATCTCTACTACTCACTCTCTACTACTCTACTACTCTCTCTACTTCTCACTCTCTACTACTCTCTCTACTACTCACTCTCTACTACTCTCTACTACTCACTTTCTACTACACACTCTCTACTACTTGCTCTCTACTACTCGCTCTCTACTACTCTCTTCTACTAACTCTACTACTCACTCTCTACTACTCTCTACTTCTCACTCTACTACTCACTCTCTACTACTCTCTACTACTCACTCTCTCTGCTACTCCACTACTACTCACTCTCTACTACTCGCTCTCTACTACTCTCTACTACTCACTCTCCACTACTCTCTACTACTCGCTCTCTACTACTCTCTACTACTCACTCTACTACTCACTCTCTACAACTCTCTACTACTCACTCTCTACTACCCACTCTCCAGTACTCTCTACTACTCACTCTCTACTACTCTCTACTACTCACTCTCTGCTTCTCTCTGTACTACTCTCTACTACTCACTCTCTATTATCTACTCTATATTACTCATCCTCTACTCTCTACCTCTCTTTACCTCTCTCTCTACTACTCTCTACCTCTCTACCTCTCTACTTCTACCTCTCTACTTCTACCTCTCTACCTCTACCTCTCTACCTCTACACCTCCAACTCTACACCTCCACCTCTTTCTACCTCTCTCTACACACACACATATGCACATATATATATATGCCTATATATGCATATGCATTTATATATATGTATGTGTATATATATTTACATACATATATAAACATATATATAATCTGCATATCTATATAAATACAAATATAAATGCATGCATACATATACATATACATATATGCATACATATGAATGTTATGTACATGAAAGTTTGAAAAACACTAATAAAAGCAAAGCTAAAAAGCCACCTAATTACAAACAGAATTGCTTTAACTTAAACGAGGGCGAGACCTATTGCATTTTCAATGCTTCTTTACTTTGGTTCCATCAAGAAGGCATTCAGATGTGTCACACATTTGCCATAAATTCAGAATGTTAGCACTCTAGTTGCTCATTAGATCACTGTAGTAAAGCTACTGCTCACCAGGGAAGTCTGCTGCTGGTATTCAAAGTGCATGTTTCAGTCTGCATGTCAGAATTTTTTAATGGAATAGAAGAGGATTTGAGAAGTCAAAATGTGCCCTAATTTTTCTTTTTTCAGCACTAATCATAATTTCTATGGCAAAATGAACCCCTCATTTTGTTCCTTTTTAAATTAAATGTTTTGAGAGTTACCACTTTATTCCAATCAAGATGGCTTCAGGTGTGCCATACGTTTGTCATAAGTAGGACTGTTAGCGCTCTAGTTGTTCTTTAGAACACTCTGGGAAGCTGCAGTAGAACACAAAGGAATCAACTGACAGTCTCTGCATTGATGGATGTACATGTTTTACTGAGAATGTCAGACTTCATTCTCACATTACTGGGAAAGATAATGTGAATTTACAGAAGATATGCTCTCAGTTTAGCTTATAGATCACCTTCCAAACCTCTGTGGGAAAAGCATGAGAAAATAGTTTTTTCTCAAACTTGATTCATGATACTTCAGCAGAAGGCTTTTTCACATGGTGAAATCACCTTAGAAGACACCACAATTCCTAAAATGAGTATGGCACCATCAACAAATGATTTATAATGTAACTAAAGTCTTAAAACCTTCTATTAACTGCAATGCTTTTTAATGAGGTGCTATAATATTTATTGGTCCCAAGATGGCTGCCAACACTTCCTGGATGAAGTGCTGACAGTCTATCAGATCTCACGATGAGATGTGTGGTTAGGCTCCGCCCAGATATATCTATGATTTTACTTTTGATTTTCTCAGCAACCACATGAACGGATTTACACCATTTAACCAAAAGGCACGAGTGTAAACCAAGGGCTACCTCTATGCCAAATTTTGTGTAATTCCGTTAAGCAGTTCGGGCTGCAGCTGCGATTAACGGTTCCTATGGAAAATTGCATGGGGAAAACACATTTTGGGACCCCCCCTTTTTTCTTGTTCCCCGCTAGATGAATTACCCCGAGACTTTCAGGATAGGAGCGGACCGGAGTGCTCCTCCAGTTTTGAAAATTTCGTGAAGATTTGTCAACCGGCGCCAAAGGTATTCCAAATAGAATGTTGCGGATTTCCTATGTATAATAGGTCCTAACTATAACTACCTACTGGCGTCTGCCAGTAGGTTATATATATATATATATATATATTATATATATATATATATACATGTAAAAGTATATATATATTCTGGTCTGGAGCAATAAAACCATAATTGGGAGAGGAATTGGACTATTTAAGGAGAAGTCGAAGGGAAACTCTCAGACAACGAACAAACAAACCGGCAAAAAACAAAGGACTGAGAGTAGGCGGCAGCGAAGGCAGGCTGCCAGAAAAAGGAGGCAACAGTGGCAACCAGAAACTAGCGAGTGGACGGGGACACTGGAGACCCAAATAGTAACGTCTTCTACCTCCCCCCTAACAACTACCGTAGACAACACTATTATCAATTTAACAGAAATAAATCTGGATGCAGCAGAACAACAGCTGCTAGCACTGGGACAGTCATACTGCCCTTTAATTAACTTTGACTATACAAACACACGTGCACTTATTTACAAGTTTATCAGGAAGTTAAAACTTAAAAAATTCCATAAACTACAGGCCAAGCCACATGAGTCAACAGATGACATAGATACTCAAGACTCAATATTGACCAGTGGAGGCAAGCAAAAACTAACAGTATCTGATTTGGGTGTCCTAAAGGATCTTTATAATCTGGGAGATGAAGCTGCAATGGTAGACAACCCCAATATTACCCAAGGTGAACAATCGGAAATAAACACACAAGACCTCCCATATCCAACATTTGCAACATGTGCCAAACCAAAGACTGCATTTAAAGTGAAATCCAAATTCATACCCATTATGCCGCGTGATTCTTTAGATCTGTTCAATGAACATGTGGTGGGGGAAATAAAAAAACTCCATATGGATACTAATAAGACTAAATGTAAGATCACTAATCATTAATGACAGTATCAACAACTGACGGAAAAATTAAATTAAGAGGAGCAGGTTGTTGTGAGAAATGAGGACAAAGGGGGCAACGTAGTACTATGGGCCCTTAAGGATTACACGGAAGAGGCAGCAAAACAGCTAAGTGACACTGACTGCTATCGTAAAAGCTCCATGCAGAAGTTTAAAAATGCACAAGACAGTTTTAAAAAAAAATTATTAGCATGGAAAATTCTGGGTCTTTTGAATTTACAAGAATATAAATATCTGAAAAAGGAGAACCCCACGATTACAGTAATCTATTTTGTCCCCAAGGTTCACAAATGTGTAAATAAACCACCAGGGAGGCCCATCATTTCAGCTTGCGATGGGCCACTTGAGAATATGTTCATCTATATCGATTCATTTTTACAAGAACATGTAAATTACCTTAAATCATTTGTGCAGGACAGTAGTAATTTCATAAGGAAAATCGATAAAATCAAATGGCATGTTGGTTACCAACTAATAGCACTTGACAAATCTGCCTTCTATACTTGCATAAGGAATAATGACGGCATCAAAGCTGTGGAGCATTTCCTAGCCAGTAGACCTATGAAATTTGCCAAACATAATCAAATGCTGATCGATATGTTGATATTTTGCCTCAAAAACAATCTATTTATGTATAAAAACCAAATGTATCAGCAAATCCAAGGCGTGACAATGGGGGCCAGCTTCTCCCCCAGTTACGCTTTTTTGTTTATGGGATGGTGGGTGGAGCTGGTCCTCATGAAACAATTTGCCTGCATATATACCGATAAGGCAATAATATGGCTAAGGTTTATAGATGACCTTTTTATTGTTTGGAATGGTTCAGAGCAGAGTGCACATGACTTTATTTCGGATATCAATAATAACAATTTGAATCTGAAGTTTACTTATTCCATCAGCTGTGAAAGTATAACATTTCTGGATTTGAAAGTGTACATAGCAAATAACCTGGCAACATCACTTTTTAGGAAGCAAATAGCAGGTAATGCAGTATTGCACGCATCAAGTTCTCACCCACCCCACCTTATACACAGCATCCCCTACGGGGAGATGCTGAGAACTAGGCGGATCTGTAGTGAGGAAAAGGACACATATGAAAAACAAAGAGAGTGCAAGAATAGATTCCTTCAAAGAGGTTATAAATCAAAAACAATTGTTGCGGCAATTTCTAAATCTATTACAATATAGATCAAAAACCCAGGTAGCAACAGGGGTCAGAACCGATGAGCCAACACGACTAATACTAGCGTATTCTAGACAGGAAGGACAGATTAGATCTATCATAAGACGCAAATGGCCAATAATACTAGGAGACTCTGGTAAACAGTGGATTTTATGTATTTATACATGTATCCTATCATATTAATCTGGATTTTAGCCATGTTGATTTAACATTGTTTTTATCCTAGTATTTAATGAATGTAGATATTATATAAGCATAAATGCATTTAAGCAAGTATTAATGAAAACTATGATTTATGCTTTCTATGTCTATTACTGCTATGCATGCACAGTCACTTTAAAAGGGGAACCTCCACTTCCAGGCGCTGTCATGTGATCAAGGCCGTTGATTGGCCGAAATGCGTCATGGCGATATGGTGATTACGGAATAAAGAATAATCAGCACAAGAATTGGGTCTGCTCTCATCCTTTCATATATACGAAAACGTCAGACGAGTTTTCTATAGGTAGTTATAGTTAGGACCTATTTTCCATAGGAAATCCGCAACATTCTATTCCCAATAAGTCTGGCGCCGGTTGATGAATCCTCGTGACATTTTCCAAACTTTTGGCCAGCTCCGCTCCGCTCCTACCCTGAAAGTTTCGTGGTGATTCATCAAGCGGGGGCTGAGAAAAAAGGGGGGTCCCAAAAAGCGTTTTCCCTATGCAATTTCCCATAGGGTCTGTTGTCGCAGCTACAGCCCGAACCGCTGAATGGAATGACACCAAATTTGGCAAAGAGGTAGTCCTCAGTTCGGACTCGTGCCTTTTGCATATATGGTGTGAATCCGTTCAGTAGTTCCTGAGAAAATTAGAGTTAAAAGTACATAAATATCTATGGCCACGGAGGATCCGCGCACCCTCCCCGAACCGAGCGCGCACCCTCCCGATCGCACGCTGAATGCTAATTGGCTCTCGAGTGTCTCTCTACATTCGAAACCAGGAACTGTTGGTGGCCATTTTCTGCCTCGGTAGAAGCGAGGCTGAAGAAGCACGGGGAATAAGTGTGTAAAACATATGAAGGTGGCAGAGTGGAAATACTCTGATCCTCTAGAGGTGCATAGGGGGTCCCAGAAGGACCCCCTGGGGCCCCTTTTTAAAAAAAAAAAAAAACAGCAAAATGTGCGCACCGTGCATGCATCCTATCGCGTTGGGTGCACGGATTCTCAAGCGTTGGGTGTGTGGATCCACGGCAATGTTTTTTGAACAAAGACAAGAAATCATTGGTTGTGTGACTACTTTCTACACTGAAAGGTAGGGTGTATATTTCTGTTTTTTAAGGGTATGATTCTTATTGGTTAACAAAAACAGATTGTAAGGAACATTATATATGATAAGCTGATATGTTGAAAAGTCAAGCACACTTCCTGCCATGTTTAGTAACATTGTGTGCTGAACTTGTGACCTGTGAGCTCAGTGCAGTGTTCCATGAGCTGTTTCTATGGTAACAGGCAGAAGGCAGATTGGGGGAAGGGTTGAAATGTATTTCAGTTGGAAAGGGTTGAAATGTTTAACCAATAGAAATGTGTGTTTGCTTTTGAGTTTATGTGTGAAGGATTGTGATTTGATGTTTACATGTATATGTGTGGAAAATGAAAGGGAAACCTTTCCATTCTTTGCTTTTGCTGAGAGGTGCACAGTGCAGAGATTCTGTAAAAGAAAATATGGTGAGTGATTGATATACTTCTTAATCTACAAAAGAACTTGAAAGATGAGTTATTGAATTGTGAGGGGATGTATGTAGACTATTTTGATTTGAATCAGACTAATGTATTTCTCCTGCTAAAGTGTAGGGAGTACTTTTTTCTCTACAATCTTATTGACAGTGTGTGTGCATGTAGAAACCATTTTGTGATAAGCATTTTTGTTTTTCATGTGTTTGCAGACAGATAACTGTGTTGTTTTTATATTTTGGTAGAATTAGAAACCAGTCATTGTTTATGAATTTGTGAAATTAGTTATGTTATGTTTCTATATGAAGAAATGTGTTTTGGTATAGTGCAAGGGATAGTGTTGTCTGTCTAGAATCACACAGTGAGTCTGTGTGCATTTGGGAACCACTGTGAGAGAAGCATTTGGTAACATCATGTATTTTCTGACAGATAACTGTTTTAACTTGTCATGTTGTGAAGTTTTAGTAGCATTAGAAGACAGTTATGGCTTATGATTTGATTAAATGAGTCAGGCTTTGACAGAAAAGTGCAGTCCTGAAATATGAAGATTGTGTGCAGTTCCCTTACCACTTTCACAGTAGTGAATGATTTTTGGTAAACTCCTAGGTATAGTGGTTGTTGTCTAGAATCACACTGTGAGTCTGTGTGCATTTGGGAACCACTGTGAGAGAAGCATTTGGTAACATTGTGTGTTTGCTGACAGATAACTATTTTAAAACCTGTTATGTTGTCAAGTTTTAGTAGCATTAGAAGCCAGTCATTGCTTATGCGTTGATTAAATGAGTCAGGCATTGACACTAAAGTGCAGTCCTGAAATATGAAGATTGTGCGCAGTTCCCTTACCACTTCCATAGTAGTGAATGATTTTTGGTAAACTCCTAGGGATAGTGGTGCTTGTCTAGAATCACACTGTGAGTCTATGTGCATTTGGGAACCACTGTGAGAGAAGCGTTTGGTAACATCGTGTATTTGCTGACAGATAACTGTTTTAAAACATGTCATGTTGTCAAGTTTTAGTAGCATTAGAAGACAGTTATGGCTTATGCTTTCATTAAATGAGTCAGGCATTGACAGTAAATTGCAGTCGTGAAATATGTAGATTGTGTGCAGTTCCCTTACCACGTGCACTGTAGTGAATGAGTTTTGGTAAACTCCTAGGGATAGTGGTGCTTGTCTAGAATCACACTGTGAGTCTGTGTGCATTTGGGAACCACTGTGAGAGAAGCGTTTGGTAACATCGTGTATTTGCTGACAGATAACTGTTTTAAAACATGTCATGTTGTCAAGTTTTAGTAGCATTAGAAGACAGTTATGGCTTATGCTTTCTTTAAATGAGTCAAGCATTGACAGTAAAGTGCAGTTGTGAAATATGTAGATTGTGTGCAGTTCCCTTACCACTTCCACTGTAGTGAATGAGTTTTGGTAAACTCCTAGGGATAGTGGTGCTTGTCTAGAATCACACTGTGAGTCTGTGTGCATTTGGGAACCACTGTGAGAGAAGCGTTTGGTAACATTGTGTATTTGCTGACAGATAACTGTTTTAAAACAAGTCATGTTGTCAAGTTTTAGTAGCATTAGAAGATAGTTATGGCTTATGCTTTCATTAAATGAGTCAGGCATTGACAGTAAAGTGCAGTCGTGAAATATGTAGATTGTGTGCAGTTCCCTTACCACTTCCACTGTAGTGAATGAATTTTGGTAAGCTGCTAGGGATAGTGTTGTTTGTCTAGCATCACACTGTGAGTCTGTGTGCATTTGGGAATGACTGTGAGAGAAGTGTTTGGAAAATCTTGTATTTGCTGACAGATAACTGTTTTAAAACAAGTCATGTTGTCAAGTTTTAGTAGCATTAGAAGACAGTTATGGCTTATGCTTTCATTAAATGAGTCAGGCATTTGCAGTAAATTGCAGTCGTGAAATATGTAGATTGTGTGCAGTACCATTAACTCTTCCAGACTAGTGAATGAGTTTTGGTAAACTCCTAGGATAGTGTTGCTTGTCTAAAATCACACTGTGTGTCTGTGTGCATTTGGGTAAGGATTGTGAGAGAAGCATTTGGTAACATCATGTATTTGCTGACAGATAACTGTTTTAAAACCGGTCATTTTGTCAAGTTTTAGTAGCATTAGAAGCCAGGCTTTGCTTATGCTTTGATTAAATGAGTCAGGCTTAGACATAAAAGTGCAGTCCTGAAATATGAAGATTGTGTGCAGTTCCCTTACCACTTCCACAGTAGTGAATGATTTTTGGTAAACTCCTAGGTATAGTGGTTGTTGTCTAGAATCACACTGTGAGTCTGTGTGCATTTGGGAAGCACTGTGAGAGAAGGATTTGGTAACATTGTGTATTTTTTAGCAGATAACTCTTTTAAAACCTGTCATGTTGTCAAGTTTTAGTAGCATTAGAAGGTAGTCTTTGCTTATGCATTGATAAAATGAGTCAGGGTTTGACACTAAGGTGCAGTACCATGTACTATTCTGTTCACTGTGGCAGAACTGAAAATTTAAAAGTTTTACCTAAGCACTGTCCTAGAAGTAGTGTGATTATTTAGTCAGTTTCTAAGTACCAAATAGATTGCTTCAAATGTCTATGCAATATGCATGTAGTGTTCTAACATACTATATACTTGTCTTTTACACCTTCAATTCCCTAGTCAGTATGCATACACTTCCAGGAAACACCCTGTCACTTCCTTTGCAGTCCTCTAGAGACCCATTCAACAGCATGTACTAATCCATTCACTGTGCCAAAACCCAAACACTTATAAATTCACAAAGACACTCTCTTTCCAGTACTCTAATGATTCAGTCACTGCCTAAGTATTCATGCACTGAGCCAGGTCTTAGCATATGGACTTCTTCAAACCCCTATCCACTATGCATGCAGTCCTCTAACCACCTACACACTTGTCTTTCACACCTTCAATTCCCCAGTCAGTATCCATTCACTTCCAGCAAACACCCTGTCACTCCCGTTGCACTCCTCTAGTGACCCATTCAGCATCATGTACTAATCCATTCACTGCGCCAAAACCCAACCACTTATAAATTCACCCAGGCACACTCCTTGCCGTACTCTAATCATTCAGTCAGTACCCAAGTACTGATCGAGTGACCCAGGCCTTAGTATATGGACTGCTTCAAACCCCTATCCACTATGCATGCAGTCGTCTAACCACCTACACACTTGCCTTTCACACCTTCAATTCCCCAGTCAGTATCCATACACTTCCAGGAAAAACCCTGTCACTCCCTTTGCAGTCCTCTAGTGACCCATTCAGCACCATGTACTAATCCATTCACTGTGCTAAAACCCAAACACTTATAAATTCACCAAGATACTATCTTTGCAGTACTCTAATCATTCACTCAGTGCCTAAGTACTCATGCACTGAGCCAGGCCTTAGCACATGGACTGCTTCAAACCCCTATGCACTATGCATGCAGTCTTCTAACCACCTAGACACTTGCCTTTCACACTTTCAATTTCCTAGTCAGTATCCATACAGTCCAGCACTTGTCACTGCCTTTGCAATCCGCTAGTGACCCATTCAGTACCAAGTACTAATCCATTCCCTGTGCGAAAAGCCTAGCACTTATAAATTCTCCTAGGCACTCTCCTTGCGGTACTCTAATCATTCAGTCAGTACCCAAGTAGTCATGCAGTGAGCCAGGCCTTAGCACATGGACTGCTTTAAATGCCTATGCAGTATGGATGAAGTTGTCTAATCACCTACACAGTTGTGTTTCACACCTTCAATTCCCTAGTTAGTATTCATACTGTTCTAGCAAACACCCTGTCACTCACCCAGTGTGTCTCCTTATAGTACTGTAATCATTTAGTCAGTTAGCATGTAGAGTTTTAGTGAGGTAGGCTTTAGGGCATGAACTGCTTCAAAGTAGTATGCACTATGCATGTAGTGTTTTAACCATCGTCACACTTGTGGTTCAGGGACATAGTTTCTTAGTCAGTATTTATATAAAATGTGTTTGTACAGTAATGGAATAGAATAATTTTGAAAGTTATCAATATACATGTATTTGTGATTCTTTTTTACAGATACAGAATAGGAGTGTTTCTAATCTGTTTGCACTCTTCTCGTGCAAGATTGTTCGGATGAAGGGTCCTTAGGTGTTTCATCATACTTGCCGTGCCGCATGAGTATTTCTTGTTAGGATCCCCTCGTAACAGAACTCTTTTGAAAATCTTGTGCATGATCAAGGTGGCATTGGTCTTTGTTTGCCCCTTGGGAAAAGTAAAACATTTCCTCACCACTGAAGAAAAACGTTGTGGGCGTGGTTCCTTCTGCAAAAGTTTTTCCTCAGATTTGGTAAATATTTGAAAGCGGCAACATTTACAGTTTTTGTAAGTTAAACTTATAAAATGTTGTTAGCTGTATGCATTTTATATATCTGTGATTTGTTTCTTGTGGTATTTTGTTGAGAATACCATGTTGTTGTTTTTTTAACAATCTTTCTGATTTTCCAGGTCTGTCGTCAACATCCATGGTGTCTACAGGAGTGTTCCGCCTTGTTGTTTTGTATTATTGTTGTTACATTTTGCTTATTAGTTTATTGTTCATATATATGTTAATAAAAAAATAAAGTTTGAAAATAGTTTATCGTTTACTTATTTATGATTATAAAAAATAAAGTTTGAAAAAAACAATAATAACGTTTTTGGTTGTTCTCTTAACTGCTGTGTGACTCTTTCTTGTTCTTATTACTGTTATTTGATGGAGTCCACCATGGTGTAAAATTTTGGGGCACTTATCGCTGGAATACTGGTGATATCTGCAGTTTGCACCAACTTCTGAATAGAGTGTTAGATTTATCTCAACTTTACTTCCGTTTAAGTGCTGATAATGAAATGGAGACTAGCCGTTCTCGTGCAAAAAGACACGAGGTGCACCTTTCCAATTTATTCTAAATACTAAAATCCTGTATTGAATTGCACTGAGGTATTGGCTGTACTTACAGTGTACACACAAAATCTATTAAGAAATCTCATTGCATTTATATTGATTGGGAATAGTGCGTCAGGTTCTGGATCTTGACGAGATACACTGCTCAGTTCGTATATTGTTCTGCACACGAAAAAAATTACATCACAACTTTCACACCAATTGCAATGTGAAACAAATTCCGGCGATAAGACACGTTAGCACCAGGGATTTTATACCTGTTTTCTGCTGGTGTTAAGCAGGACAACTACCTGAAAGGGAACACAGGCAAGAGCCACTCCAGAACACCCACAGGTGCCATAGAGTCAATGAGCATGATACAGGGATACCCATGAGGGCCAGAAGACTCATCTCAACAACTCCAGGACCGCCAATGCCCCCCAAACCCACATCTTAGTAAGTGTGTCCCTGTGGTCATTATCTTAGCATGATAGGCACGAGCCCCGCAACATCACAGTGTGCTGTCACCTCAGCGTTGGCAGTGAGCTTGGACGTGTAGCTACGCACGCATTCTCCTGCATGCACAACTGGTGTGTGCTGGTCTGGGGTTCACAGGTCAGTACAGGGGTGTGCCTATCCGGCAAGGGGAACGGGGTGTCTCGGACATGTGCGTGTACAGGAAGTGCGGTAAGTGTGTCTCTGTGTGGCCTGCTACAAGAGCCGCAGCAGTCGATGTTGTAAAGTGGCATGCACCACCTCCAAACGGCACTGTGATGGTGTAGTTGGAATGTAGCAGGACATGCGCAAATAGGCATTACAATGGTGTGCTGTACGAGTGCATGAGATACAACAGCGCACCGTACAAAAGTGTGGGGGCTCGTGGGAGGAACAGCCGTTTGGCAGTATGACACCCAGTGAACTCGACCATGTGCCACATGCTGGGCATCTCATCCATGATGACCACGGTCGCAGACATCCCACAACACCAACGACTGGCCTTTCTACACATCCTGTATGAATGCAGCGTGGTTTTCACTTCTATGCTCGTTTAGTGGTGTAATGTTGGTGGGTTGTGTGACTTGTGCTCCTTGTTAGTGTGTTTCATTTTGGCCATTGTTAGTCTATATGTGTGTTGTACTTAATTGTGCATGTGTGTCATTCTGCCCATCTCCCCCTCCCCCACTCCCTGCTTCTTCCTCTTCCTAGTGCTGTTGTGTCTATAATCTTGTTGCTGCACACATAAATACATGTAAAGAATAAATTAGAATAGTTCCTTGATTCATTTAGGTTTCAAAACTTCTCTATTGGTTTCTTTTTAATTTTCCATATGAACCGTTTTTTTAATATTCAACAACACATAGAAGTCAGAAGTGCAACGTATTCTATCAACACACTTTCTAGAGCATTCTACAACACATGCAGGTTAAAAGTTCATCAATTTTTTAAAACTTAACGATATTTTTTTGCAACATTTTCTTGAACATTTAACGACACGTGCAGGTGAAAAGTTCACGATTGTTTTACGTTCCAACAGTGCCTTCCAAATGCAAGTAGCAGGTGTGGTTGAGCTGAGCAAATGTTATCCTATGATATGTACTCCACGTTGAAACAGCTTTTTCTTAACCAATCACAAAGATGCTTTTCCACAAAACTAATGTGCACCCTACTTTTAAAAAAGAATGCTTGTCATGATATCTTTAGAAATAAGTTATAGATAGGAATTAGCATTTAAAAAACCTTTGAAATTCACTGAAAAAACCATAGGTTTCAGGCACGTTATAGTTAGGAATTAGCATTTAAAAAACCTTAGAAATTCACTGAAAAAAACATAGGATGTCATCAGTGATGTCATCAGTGATGTCACTGACCATGTCATGAGTGATGTAATATGTGACGTCATCAGCAGTGCATTGCGGGGGCGCGAGTTATAGTTAGCTGAACTAACTATAACAGGGGAATTTCTAGGGTTTTGTACGAGGAAAATGTCCAGCTAACTATAACGCCCCTAAAACCTATGGTTTTTTCAGTGAATTTCTAAGGTTTTTTAAATGCTAATTCCTAACTATAACGTGCCTGAAACCTATGGTTTTTTCAGTGAATATATATATATATATATATATATATATATATATATATATATATATATATATATATATATATATATATATATATATATATATTATATATATATATATATGTTCACTGAAAAAACCATAGGTTTCACACACGTTATAGTTAGGAATTAGCATTTAAAAAACCTTGCAAATTCAGTGAAAAAACCATAGGTTTCACACATGTTATAGTTAGCTGGACATTTTACTGATAAAAAACCATTGAAATTCCCCCGTTATAGTTAGTGCAGGCAACTATAACTCACGCGACCGCAATCCTCTGCTGATGCTAATACTGTATTTAGACACTTATTTGCCCATGTCTTCTTCCATTAAATTTTAGCTATACATATATTACAAATATTTTTTTTTCATAAAGACACATATGTCATCAGCAGAGGATTGCGGTCGCGTGAGTTATAGTTGCCTGCACTAACTATAACGGGGGAATTTCAATGGTTTTTTATCAGTAAAATGTCCAGCTAACTATAACATGTGTGAAACCTATGGTTTTTTCACTGAATTTGCAAGGTTTTTTAAATGCTAATTCCTAACTATAACGTGTGTGAAACCTAGGGTTTTTTCAGTGAATTTGTATGGTTTTTTAAATGCTAAGTTACTTTACGCCATTCGTGGCGTGCGCGCCCACTTAACGCAGTTCGTTCCGTGCGCGCACGGTGCGCTTCGCGCACCGTGCGCGCACAGTGAGCACGCGGTGCGCTTCGCGCACCGCATGCCCACTTTACGCAGTTAGTGCCGTGCACGCACGGTGGGCACGCGGTGCGCTACGCACACCGCCAGCCCACGTTACGCTAGATGGGCCATGTACGCACGATGCGCTTTGCGCACCGTGCGCACATGGAGGACATATTATGCGCTTCGTTGTGAAAGGTAATCTTTTAATTTTTTTGTTTTTTCATTTGGCATGCACAAATGGTGCCATTCGGGCACCATTTGCACACGGGGTGGGGAGAGTATGGATAATTTTTTTTTTTTTTAATTTTTACCGTACGCGTACGGTAAGCGTAATCGGCGAAATTTTCAAAAAATTTAAAATTGCCTTTTTGGCCTTGGGGGATCTTTGGGGACTCCTTCATCATGGCTAGGTGCTTAGGAGCTGTCTAAACAGCACCTTTACATGTTTTTGGCCTTTGTTTTTCAACCCCCCCTCAGAGTGCGAGAGAGAAAATGGCGGCCGCCGCTTCCTGGTTTCGACCGATTCGAATGTTTAGTAAGATCTAACAGCCAATCAGATTCGCGCTCGCGCACGGCACCGTACGCGTACGGTAAGCTTACCGTAAGCGCACGGTAAGCGCACCGTAAGCTGGCTCAGATATATATATTGATTTAAATGCTATTTTCTCAGGAACTACTGAACAGATTTACACCAGACCTACAAAAGGCACTTCCTTGACCTGAGGACTACCTCTCTGCCAAATTTCAAGTAACTCTGTTCAGCCGTTCGGGCTGTAGCTGTGTCTAAAGGTCCTATGGGAAAATGCATGGGAAAAACGCGTTTTGGGACCCCCCTTTTTTCTCAGCCCCCGCTTGACGAATCCCCCCGAGACTTTCAGGGTAGGAGCGGAGCGTAGCGCCCCACCTATTTTGAAAATTTCGCGAGGATTCGTCGACCGGCGCCAAAGTTATTCCAAATAGAATGTTGTGGTTTTCCTATGGAAACAGGGTCCTAACTATAACTACCTACTGGCGACCGCCAGTAGGTAATATGTATATATATATATATTACCTACTGGCGGTCGCCAGTAGGTAGTTATAGTTAGGACCACGTTTCCATAGGAAATCCGCAACATTCTATTTTGAATAACTTTGGCGCCGGTCAACGAATCCTCGCGAATTTTTCAAAATAGGTGGGGCGCTACGCTCCGCTCCTACCCTGAAAGTCTCGGGGGGATTCGTCAAGCGGGGGCTGAGATAAAAGGGGGGTCCCAAAACGCATTTTTCCCATGCATTTTTCCATAGGACCTTTAGACACAGCTACAGCCCGAACGGCTGAACAGAATTACTTGAAATTTGGCAGAGAGGTAGTCCTCAGGTCAAGGAAGTGCCTTTTGTAGGTTTGGTGTAAATCTGTTCAGTAGATTTTGAGAAAATAGCCTTTAAATCAATATATATATCTGTGGCAGCTTACGGTGCGCTTACGGTGCGCTTACCGTAAGCTTACCGTACGCGTACGGTGGCGTGCGCGAGCGCGATTTTGATTGGCTCTTAGATCTTAGTAAACATTCGAATCGGTCGAAACCAGGAAGCGGCGGCCGCCATTTTCTCTCTCGCTCTCTGAGTTGGGCAGCAAAAACGAAGCCAAAAAATTTCTAAAGAGGCAGTTTCTTAAGATCCTAACCACCCAGCATTGATATAGGGGTCCCCAAACAACCCCCAAGCCCAAAAAAAAGATTTTTTTTTTTTCGGAAAATCGCCGATTACGCTTACCGTACGCGTACGGTAAAACATTTTTTTAAAAAAAATTATCCACACTCTCCCCACCACGTGTGCAAATGGTGACCGAAGGGCACCATTTGTGCATGGCTTATTAGAGATAAGAAATTAACAAAGAATAAATTTCACAAAGATGCGCATAATATGTCCCCCATGTGCGCACGGTGCGCGAAGCGCATCGTGCGTACATGGCCCATCCTGCATAACGTGGGCACGAGGTGCGCGCAGCGCACCGCGTGACCACCGTGCGTGCACGGCACTAACTGCGTAAAGTGGGCGCGCGGTGCGCGGTGCGCAAAGCGCACCGCGTGCTCACTGTGCGCGCACGGAACGAACTGCGTTAACTGGGCGCGCGCGCCACGAATGGCGTAAAGTAACTTAGCATTTAAAAAAACGTACAAATTCACTGAAAAAACCATAGGTTTCACACACGTTATAGTTAGGAATTAGCATTTAAAAAACCTTGCAAATTCACTGAAAAAACCATAGGTTTCACACATGTTATAGTTAGCTGTACATTTCACTCGTAAAAAACCAATGAAATTCCCCCGTTATAGTTAGTGCAGGCAACTATAACTCACGCGACCGCAATCTTCTGCTGATGACATATGTGTCTTTATGAAAAAAAAATATTTGTAATATATGTATAGCTAAAATTTAATGGAAGAAGACATGGGCAAATAAGTGTCTAAATACAGTATTAGCATCAGCAGAGGATTGCGGTCGCGTGAGTTATAGTTGCCTGCACTAACTATAACGGGGGAATTTCATTGTTTTTTTACGAGTGAAATGTACAGCTAACTATAACATGTGTGAAACCTATGGTTTTTTCAGTGAATATATATATATATATATATATATATATATATATATATATATATATATATATATATATATATATATATTCGGTTCAAACTTGCTTCTGCAACCCACCACCTCCTGAACGCAAGGCGCGTCGACGTTAATGGACCTCCGAAGCCCGGTCTAGTAATGTAATATGAACTCCAAGAAAAATGGAATGTCGACGCCGTGTCGTTTGGAAAATAATTTTATGCACTTAATCATGGGCAATCAAAGTCCTTGGCACTCGCACCTCATGTCTCGCACAGTCATGCACTACAGGGGCCAGATAAGTGCTTGATAAGTGCTTGATAAGTGGTGGAAGTGCCAAAGTCTTTGTTTGCCCATGATTAAGTGCTTGTTTGCACGAAACCATGCAAATCGAAATTTTCGCTATTCATAAAGACATGAGGGATGCAAGCAGTAAAATTGCTGAAGCGGAAAATAGAATCAGCCAGCTGGAAGACAAAATGACCACAACGAAAAAAGAAGTCTCGAACCTAGATCTAAAGTCTCAATCTTTTAGAAAACAGATTACAGAATTGGAGGACAGAAATAGAAAGGGGAATCTCTGCATTTTTTTAATCCCTGAAGGAAGCGAAGATGAAGCAGGTTCCTGCATTGTGTTTCTAGAAAATTGGCTGCCAGTAATGACGAAAAATAAAATTCGACAAGCCTCTGGAATTTGACAGGGCCCACAGAGTCTCAGCGAGGAGGAACCTTACTCTGTCTCAGCCCAGACCCATTGTCTGCAAACCACTACGGTACCAACACGTAGAGCTAATATTGGCATTTATGAGGAAGCAAAATTATTTGCTTTGGAACACGAGCAAAATCTTAATCTCACAAGACTACTCGAAAGCAACAGTCGATACTAGGAAAAGTTTCCTAGCTCTCCGCCAGAGGATGAAAGGGATGGGCTTCAAATACTCCTTCGCTGGCCCAGCAAGATATCGTGTGATAGCTCACGGAACATCCCACCTTTTCAGCGATGACGCATCTCTTAAAAAAAATTTAGACAGTTTCGATGATCTCAGAATGGACACGTCTAACTACCAGGAACCAGTCCCGAAGAATAACAGTTGAGACCCGAAGCTTGAACCACGGCCGTATACATCCATGTTCTATACGCTCTGATGCTTCATTGTAAATGGTGAGGTTACTTAGCAAAATTACATGTTTGTTATAATATAGATGGTACATGTTTGCAATAGTACGATGTTAATACACCTTGTCATATACCTTGTCATGGTTTACCTCACTATACGATCAACATTACCGCATTACCGCATTACCTACCTGCAATTACCTGCAATGCATTACCTACTGCATTATACACACAACTCAACTCAAAACAAAAACTAAACCCATTGGTGCTCACAAATACTAATAATATAGCTATAGATACAGCTTTTTACAGATTATCCAGAGGATGTTTCACACAATGTAAAAGGGTTTTGATAATCAAAATAGTTTCCATCTGTTCCGTGATGGAGTTGACATTTTCCTGCAATCGCCACGTCTTTTGCAGTTTTTTTGGAGGGAGGGATGGGAGGGTTGGGTTGGGGTGAGGGAGAGGGTGGGGGAGGGAAGAACCTGTTGATGGGAGTGTTGATTGGATTGATAATGTTTATGTCTGTTTTGACGGACTTATGTTCTGCTGTAAAACGTGTCCCCCCGTCTTTATTTTCCTATGTTTCTCTCTTCTCTCTCTTATTTCCTCTTTTTTCTCTTTCCCTTCTCCTTCTTTCTTTCTCTGCTCGGTGGCCAAATGGCTATACGGTTCCACCAATCCCAAAGGGACTTCAAACAGGACTCTGTCTTCTTACTCCAGTATCACGCAATCAGAAATTTTAAAATAGCATGTGAAGTTAAAATATCCTGTGGCATAAATCAAGAATTAAGAATGAGCAAGGTCACACTGTACCCTGTGATAGATGCTCACGCGTTTCACTACAAAGCCCTATAGACGTAACAATGAGCTCACTACTCAAACAGATTAAAATTGTCTCTCTAAATGTTAAGTGATTGAACCACCCAGTAAAAAGGAGGAAAATTATGGACTACATTGATAAGCAGAGGGCGGACATTATTCTCCTGCAGGAGACAAAATTAGATAATAAATTAACAAACTCACTGAAAAGCAATCAATACACAGTAATTCTTTGCTCTAGCGCCGTTGGGAAGAAGAATGGGGTACTAACTATGATCGCAAAGAGATCTAGACTAGAATTAATTTCACACTCAACTGATAATCAAGGGAGGTGGATTACGGCCAAACTTCAGAGAGAAAACTCGGTCCTTTTTGTAACTGAAATTTACGCCCCAACAAACGATGACAGCCTGTTCTGGGAGGATCTAGAAAATAACATTAACACGGTTCCAGACTCTGCCCCCTCTATAATCGCAGGAGATTTCAACCGACCTTTGGACCCTTGCCTAGACAGGAATTCTTCCTGTAAATTCAAAGTACACAAATCACACAAGGCTCTTATACACCTATGAAAAAGATTAAATATGCTAGATGCATGAAGGTTGCAGAACCCCACTGAAAGGGACTACATGTTTTACTCATTTCCCCATAATTCGTACTCACGCATTGACTACTTTTTGGTTTCAGGGAATGACATAAGCAGGGTCGATCAATCAACCATTGAACCAAGAGTGGTTTCTGACCACTCCTGTATCACGCTAACTCTTACAGACACAGCCTCACAAAAATAGGAATCTCTTTGGAGATTCAATAATGAGGTCTTAGCCTCCCCTGAACACAAAAAAGCTGTTGAAGATGCTATCAAAAACTTCCTTATTGACAACAAAGAGAACAACACCTCTCATCTCATTAGATGGGAAACCCTTAAGTCAACTGTGAGAGGAGTAATTATTAAAATTTAATCCAGAATGAATAAAGAGGCAAATTTAGAGTTACAGGACCTAGAAGAAGATATCTCGAGACTGGAAAAAACACACATTGTCAATAATGACCCAGGGATTCTGTCAGAAATCCTAAATAAAAAATACAAATACAATAAAATTGTTAGCATGAGAGCGGGTATCTGGATAAATAAACAAAAAAGTATTTGCCTGTGTGAAGCGAACAAAGCCGGGAAAGCACTGGCATCTTATTTAAAATTCAAAGCCCAGAGATACGCAATCAATGTGATCAAAGATGAAAAGGGAACTATCGACACAAACCCTAACAAAATTGCAGATACATTTAAAGAATTCTACGGAAAATTATATAGTCCCAACACCGAAGTGAAAACCCATAAGACACAAGAATATCTAGAAAAGGCAGCATTGAACTCATTAAGTGACCAGGAGAGGGACTCCATTAATGGAATAATCACGATGGATGAACTTAAAAGGGCCATTAAAAAGCTAAAAACTGGTAAGTCCCCGGGCCCTGACGGGTATAATGTGTCATTTTATAAGGCCTTTGAAGAACATCTATGTGACCCCTTACTTTTCCTCTACCACCAGTTCGCAAACACTGGACAAATAAGAGGCACACACTCGGATGCTATAATTACCGTTATCCCAAAAGAGAGAAAAGACAAGTCAATGACAAAAAATTACAGACCGATCTCATTAATAAACTTAGATTGCAAAAAATATGCTATGATTTTATCCACTAGAATACAAAAACATATTGCTAAACTCATCCATACATCGCAAACAGGATTCCTAAAATATAAGTTGTCCAGTGATAATACCAGAATCTTTTGCCACACAATCGAAAAAACAAAGTTAATCAATTCCCCCACAGTTGCAATAACGCTTGACGCAGAAAAAGCGTTTGATAAAGTCGACTGCTCATTCCTAGAGGCGTCACTTAGGAAATACAATCTAAGAGAGAATTTGATCCAGATGATCATGGCACTATACTACAAACCGAGGGCTAGAGTGAGAGCCGGAGGAGCACTCTCGGAGTTCTTTCCGTTAAAACAAGGCACCAGGCAAGGCTGCCCATTATCCCCCTCACTATTCCTTCTGGCCACTGAACAATTCCTCCAACATTTACGGGCAAATCGGGACATTCATGGAATAGACTTTGGGAAGAATGCATTCAAAGTAGCAGCATATGCAGACGACATACTGGTGGTGTCCAAAGACCCAACTACAGCTATTCCAGCCCTTATGAAGTCGATTCATGAATATGCAGAAGTCTCGGGTTATACACTCAATAGGGATAAGATCGAGGTAAAACTACTCAACTTATGTGGTTCCAAGGAGATCTTGGGCGAGTTAGGGCTGTCATGGCAGCCTGGAACAATAAAATACCTAGGCCTAGAATTCTCAAATGACCTCATCTCCACTCTAGAAGAAAATGAAACTAGTACTTATATAAAAATCGCAGATCTCCTAGAAGGATGGTCACCCAAATTCTTATCATGGTGGGGGAGAGTCGGAACGGTTAAAATGATGATCTCGCCTCTCATAAACTATCTCGTTAGTATGCTGCCTATGATGCTCTCGGACAATTTCTTTTTAAAAGGTAGATAATGTTATCAGCAACTTCATATGGCAAGGGAAAAAAGCAAGGATATCTACAAGTAAGTTGGGGCTCGCAAAAAATAATGGAGGAGTAGGCTTACCAAATTTCAAGAAATTATCAAATAGCATATCTTTGCAAATAAGGAGCATCATGGTTTATGTATAACCCTAATTACAAACCACAATGGGGTGATGTAGAATTAAATCTCACTAAAGGAATTTCCCTCCAAGCAATTATGACAATGCAGACCACTAAACTGGAGCACTCTAATTATATCATAATAAACACTAAAAAAAGCCTTAACATGGCTGGATACACTTTCTACAACAAAAATGGATCTGGAACAACCCCGCGATAAAAATAAATTAAAAAAACATATTTTGGGAAGAGTGGTCCCTCAAGGGTATTAACTTCGTCAAGGACCTATATAATAAGACTTCTCCTATTTCTTTCTCCACACTTAAAAATGAGAAAGGTTTAACAGAGTTAGATTTCTACGACTTTCTGAAACTGAAAGTACAGATCTCCAAACTTAATTCCATTTTTAACCCCCCCTCACTTCCCTCAAAACTTTCCCAATTATTGACTGCTGGCCACACAGTCTCAAGGATCTACAAATTACTTCTACCCTCGCCGGGTAAGCAACATTTGAGCAGTGTATCAAAATGGGAGGCAGAACCGAACAGCAAATCAATTACATTGGACTGGCCGCGAATACATACAATGCCTTTCAAACACAAAATCTCCCCTAATCTTTCACAAACAAAATTCATGATCATAAATAGGATCTACTGGACCCCTGCAAGACTATTTAAACTAAAACTAACCCTGACTCCAGTATGCTGGAATTGCTACTCCCATACTGGTGACTTATCTCACATGCTCCTGCTATGTCCTATGTTACAACATTTTTGGAATCAAATTTTCAAATTAATTTCCCAGACACTCAACATCTCACCGGTCAAAGAGCTATCATATATTTAAGTCGGTTTCTTGGACCCAGATCTGAAGGGAGAGGATGACCGCTATCTGCTTGACTTAATGCTAACATTGGCGGGTAAAATAGTATTGTGTAATTGGAAGAGTTTTGGGAAAATCACATTAAAAAAATGGCAAGAATGGTTAACTTTTTTAAAAGGAGCAGACAATATTGTCTTAAACACCTCCCCTTGGAAACCCAGGCTTAGGAAGCTATGGAAAGCGCTTGATTCTACCCCTAAAGTTTTTAACCCCCCCTGAGCTACCAATCCCAGTAGCGACTATATCACGCCACTTCACGATCCCCTCTGCTTAGGAAACCAACTCATTGGGATTAAACAATGGTTCCCAACTAAAATCAGCGTGCACCACCTTTGGTCTTACCCCGAGCTCTAACCTCTCTTCTTACTCTCACCCCCTTCTTACTGCAACTATTTTCTGTCCATTTTTTATTTTTTTTGCCTTTTTCTTTCTATCTCTCTTGATTCGCTCCATGCTAGATAAAGGATTATCAATAACTGTAATGACAATAATGACGACCGGATCGATTAGACTGTTCCTCACTGATCATTACAGAGACATGCGTAATTCAAGTATACTGGAAGACTTGGACACTATGGCTTGATTACAATCCAAAATCTGTACCCTTACTAGTTTGGTTATCCATTGCATTTATCCGACTACAATGTACCACCTGAAAACCTTTTAAATGTTGTCTAGCTATGGTGTGTATGATGTACCTGTACACCCTTGTCCTGTCTTTTCATTTATTTTATGTCTGAATAGAAAATCAATAAAGTTCTTTGAAATCAAGAATTTTCCCAGCGCACTTGGGATGCAATTTGGGCCAAGAAACACACCACTTCCCGTTCGGCTGCAACTACTCAAACATTATTTTTCTTCTACAATGAACTGTATTATACTCCCAAACATCTTTATACGTCTCACCTTAATACACACTAATTACTGGTCTTATGCCCAAGAGAATAGCGATTTTCTTCACATGTTTTTCGAGTGCCCTTGAGGTAAAAGGTTTTGGTCTCTTATTTGGGATAGAATTAATACTATTGTATCTAGGAACATTACATTATTATTTACATCTTTTTTTAGGTGGTTCTTCCCCGCTTTGGCATTCACAAAGGACAGTCGGGTAATTCATTGATCTATTGTTACCTTTGGCCTTACAAGTTATTATATCACATTGGCAAGATACTTCAAAAATCACTTTCATTGCCTGGTGGAATTTATTATGTCACCACTATAGTTTAGATAGAGCTTATGCCACTACACTTCCCCTGCTGATTAAAACAGATTTGATCTGACTTCCACTTATAACTTACTTATCTAGAACGGTTACCTCTTACAGACCTGTTAGCATCACCAATGTTTCTCCATAAGGTAATTATCATTATATTTGGATATTTAGATACAAAGAGATCATTGTGACGCTATGTTATTATATATCTTGTGATTGATTACTTCTTTCCCTCTCCCTCTTCTCTTCTTCTTTACTCTTAAAGAAACAAAAAAAAAGCTAGAATTCCTTCAAGTATTTTGATTGCTTTGATGCTGAGCATTGCGTCTCTCAATGGTTTTGCTCACTGATCTATAATAATTTGTTTATGGTTGATGTTTTAATGTTCTATATCTGATCCACTCACAATGCTAGACTATGTATATCATTATACTTTTGTATTGTTTCATAACTCTCTTCAATAAAGCCTCTTAAACTTAAAATGAAAGACAGTATTTCATTTTGCTACCTTTCTTATGATCACAGAGTGCAAAGTTGAAGAGGTTGGCATTTTATGATTGCTTTGTATGAGAGTGGTGTACCATTCTTGTGCTTTGTTTTTATAAATCCTATCAGTGTAAAAGCTATCCACAAAGAGCTAAAACAACAATATAATCTACAATCTGAATTCGCTATTATGTACATAACTTTTTATCCTTCATACAAATTACATTACAAATGTACTCATCCATTCACTCAGGCACTACGCATGCACTCATCTAATCACCCAGGCACTACCCATGTACTCATCCAATCACTCAGGTGTTACCCTTGCACTCATTCATTTACTTAGACACTACTCTTGCACTCATCCATTGTCTTGGGCACTACCCATACACTCATCCATTCACCCAGACATTACCCATACACACATCTAATTTCCCAGGCCCTACCCTTGCACTCATGCATTCACTCAGGCACTACACATGTGCTCATCAATTTACTCACACACTACCCATGCACTCATCCAATGACCCAGGCACTGCCCATGCACCCATGCAATTACCCAGGCACCACCAATGCCCTCATCTGATCACCCAGGCACAAACCTGTACCCATCTTTTCAATATGGCTGTACCCATGCACTCATCCCATCACCCAGGTGCTACTCTGCACTCATCCAGTTACTCAGGCACTACCCATACACTCATCGAATCACCCAGCACTACCCATGCACTCATCCAGTCACCCAGGCATAACCCATGCACTCATGCAATCACCCAGGCACTACCCATGCAGTCATCCATTCACTCAGATACTACCTGTGTAGTCATGCAATCAGCTAGGCACTACCTATGCACTCATCCAATCACCCAGGCAGTACCCATGCACTCATCCAGTCACTCAGGCATACCCTTGTACTCATCCATTCACTTAGACACTACTCATGCACTCATCCAATCACTCAGGCCCTAACCATCTAACCATGCACTCACTCAATCACCCAGGCACTATCCATACACTCACACAATCACTCAGGCACTACCCTTGCACTCATCCATTCATTTAGACACTACTCATGCACTCATCCAATCACCCAGGCAGTACCCATGCACTCATCCAATCACCCAGACACTACCCATGCATTCACCCAATCACTCAGGCACAATCTATGTACTCATCCAATCACCCAGGCTCTACCCTTGCACTCATCCATTCAATGAGGCGCTAACCATGCACTCATCCATTTCCCAAGGTGCTACTCTTGCACTCATCCAGTCACACATGCACTCATCCAATCATTCAGGCACTATCCATGCACTCACACAATCACCCAGGCGCTACCTTTGCAATCATCCAATCACTCAGACACTACCCTTCTATGCATCCATTCACTCAGGCACTACCCATACACTCATCCAATCACCCAAGCACTACACATGCACTCACCCAATCACCTATGCACTATCCATGCATTCACCCAGGCACTATCCATTCACTCACCCAAACACTACCATTGCACTTATCCATTTACTCAGGCACTACCCTTGCACTCATGCATTCACTGAGGCACTATCCATGCACTCATCCATTCACCCAGACACTACCCATGCACACATCTAATAATCACCCAGGCACTTTCCATGCACTCACCCAGTCACCCAGGGACAATCCATGCACTCACCCATCACCCAGGCACTCTCCATGCACTCACCTATCACCCAGGCACTAGCTGTGCACTCATCCAATCACCCAGGCACTATGTTGCACTCATCCAATCACTCAGGCGTTACACTTGCACTCATTCATTTACTCAGGGGAAACAATGTTTACAACCCTGTTAAAACAACGTGAGCCTATTGCAACGTGGTCCTTACAATGACTGCGTTGCTACTTCGCAATACCTTTACATCGCAAGTCATTACAATGACTTGCTGTAGGGAGTGCAACGGTATTGGATATAAAATCCAACTCCTTCCCTGCTGTTGCACATACTGGAGTAGGCATAGTAAATAGAACTCCTAAGTCCAGTGCGCCCCTACAGTAGGTCGTTGTAATGACTTGCAATGTAAAGGTATTGCATACTAACAACGCAGTTGATGTAAAAACTGCGTTGTAATAGTACGCAACGTATTAGCATGCGTTGTAACATGCTATATTCTTTACTCAGGCACTACTCTTGCACTCATCCATTCACTCGGGCACTATCCATGCACTCATCCATTTACCCAGGCACTACCCATGCACACATCCAATCATCCAGGCACTACCCTTGCACTCATCCATTCACTCAGGCACTATGCAGGCACTCATTTATTTACTCACACACTACCCATGCACTAAACCAATGACACAGGCACTACCCATGCACTCATGCAAACTCCCAGGACACTACCCATGCACTCATCCAATCACCCAGGCACTACACCTGTACTCATCTATTCAATAAGGTGGTACCAATGCACTCATTCAATCACCCATGTCCTACTCTGCACTCATCCAGTCATCCAGGCAGTACCTATGCACTCATCCATTCAGTCAGGGGTGACCTATGCACTCATCCATTCACTCAGGCACTACCCAAACACTCATCCTTTCACCCAGACACTATCCATCCCCACATCCAATCACCCAGTCACTACCTTTGCACTCATCCATTCAGCTAGGCAGTTCCCATGCACTCATCCATTAATTTAGACACTACCCATGCACTCACACAGTCACCTAGGCACTACCTTTGCACTCATCCATTCAGTCAGGGACGACATATGCACTCATCCATTCACCCAGACACTATCCATCCCCACATCCAATCACCCAGTCACTACATTTGCACTCATCCATTCACCCAGGCACTACCCATGCACACATTTACCCACCTAGTCTCTACCTTTGGACTCATCCATTCAGGTAGGTAGTTCCAATGCACTCATCCATTCACTCAAGCACTACCCTTGCACTCATCCATTTACTCACACACTACCCTTGCACTCATCCACTAAAGCAGGCTTGTGATGTGAAGTGGTGCGGTGCTCGTCGCAGTGCTGGCAGGTCACGGTGCAAGCAGTGGCATTGTCATTGCTGAAGCGCTGTCGTCGACTGAAAAACTGGAGTCGATGGCGCCGGCATCAGTAGGCCAAGGCTGCGGTGCGGAATGAAGGCGGTGTGTCGTGTAACTTTACGAGCAGTGCCCTTGAACCACGGTGAAAGCAGCAGCGTCGATTTCAGTGTGGAGCGTCGTCATCAGGGATACCAAGGAATCGTCGTGAAGCAAGGTGATGCGAAGTGCAGTGCCCACAGGTCGCGGTGCGAGCAGCGGCTCAGTAGCAGCGTTAGCAGGTGTCATCGTGAGACCAGGGTCGCGGCGTTGTGGCAGTGCCCTCTGCGGTGCCTTCAGGACACGGAGTCGCAGTGGCGTCGTAGACAGTGTTGGGTTGCTTTTTCTTGTGTTGCAGCACAAAACACACAGTCTCCAGTTCTGAGGGCAGAAGAACTTGAAGTCTCTGCTTTTCCTGAGACTTCTTGAACAGGGAGCAAGCTCTACCTCAAGCCTTTGGAAAAACTCACAAAAATAGATTGCAGAACGTTCAGCCCAGTCCTTTCACTGCCCAAGACAGAAGCAGCCACTGCAGGCCAACACAGCAAAGCACACAGCAAAGTGGTAGTTCCTCCTTACAGCTTCTCCGGCTCTTCTTCTTGGCAGTCTTCTTGGTCCAAAAGAGTTCTAAAGTTCAGGGCTTTGGGCCCCACGTATTATAGCCCCAAATCCTTTGTCCTCTCAGCCAGAAAGTGTCTGTACCCAGCCAGAACCAGTTCTGCCATCTCTAGTGTGACTTTCTGGCAGGAGGTGGAGACGGCATTGTCAGAGGCAGACCATGCCCATTCAGGTAAAAGGAAATCTCCTCCCCCTACTCTAAATGCAGCCCAGGTCTACTCAAACCTTTCTTGACCCACCTAGACTATCTGGAGCCACGGCTCCTTCCCAGCCGCTGTCATCCAAAACCCAGACAGTCAATCCACAACCCCAGCAGAGGCCTACTGGATGGCTGAGCAAGAAAATACCTACTTTCAAAAGTGGTATTTTCAAACACAGAATGTAAAAATAACCTTCACTAAAAAATGCATCTTTAGATTCTGAGTTCAGGCACACTAAACTTTATATATTTACCTAGTTCCCAGGGCCAGTTATGTTTATAAGATGTTATAAACAAACTCCCCATTCTGTCCTATGGGAACAGGTAGCCTTCCAATAGTGAAAAATGAAATTGGCAGTAATTCACTATCAGGACAGGCCACACACACCAGGGCATGTCCTGCCTTTCACTTACACTGCACCCTGCCCACAGGGGTACCTTGGGCCTACCTTAGGGGTGACTGACATGTACGAAAAGGGAAGGTTAGGGCCTGGCAAGTGGGTATACTTGCCAAGTCGACCTGGCAGTCCCAGACTGCACACAGGCTCAGCAATGGCAGGCCAGAGTTACATTTACAGGCTGTTTGTTTGGGTGGCACAATCCAGTGCTGCAGCCCACAAGCAGCATTTGACTTACAGGCCCTGGCACTCTCAGTGCACTATACTAGGGACTGACAAGTAAATCAAATATGCCAATCATGGAAACACCAATCCATAACACAGTTTACAACAGTAGCACTTGCACTTTACCACTGATCTGCAGTGAGAAAAGTGTGCAGGCACTAAGCCAGCAAAAACAGTAAAAACTGGGAGGTCAGAAAGCAAAAACTCATGGAAAACACGCCAAAAGATGCCAAGTCTACCACTATGCCATGCAGAGGGTAGGTAATTAGGACAGCGTGTTTCATCATTATCCATTCATGACATGCCCAGAAATAGATAAGTCCCTTTACATGTCTTGCAATTACTAAAAACTTAGGGGCTTATTCATGAAAGCCCTGCATCACTTTTGCATGCCTGATGCAAGGCTCTCATAAGGATTTATGAAACCATACAAAGCCACCCCACTCGGCTTTGAGTGGCCTCATAAATCATGAGTAAGGTGATGCAGTTAAAATTGCTGAGTCGCGTTACTCTGTGCCCAGAAGGTGTTCCACGGGCATTGCAGTGGGTTTTGTCAACCAACACCCATGGAATTTGATGCTGCCATAGATTTACATAGCAGGGAGTAATATGTTCATTTCTCTTCGTTTGTCCCACTTTCCTTCTGCAGCGCACACAGAAAGAGGAAAACGCCTTATAGGATTGTTTTTGTGCAGTAAGGTGTCCCTTACTACACAAAAACAATCCTACCTGCAACGAAGACACACTCTGGCTCTAGGTGGCCAAAATGGCACCAGCGCAGGCAGAAAGGACAGAAATGAACCGTCTTGCTAACATTACTGTCCTTGCTGCACTTCCCTAAACCAAAATGCCATAATGAGGCCCTAATTTTTCTCTTCACATCGAGAAAGATTAATTTACACTGATCTTTAATACTTCAGAATGTTGTATTAACAAAACAAGTACAACGCCCATCTCTTGGTTTTCATTTTTGTTTTGTTATGTTGATGTATTAAAAGTTAAGCAAACTACAGGTTTCTTTGAAAGATACAGAATTCCACGTTATAAAATGTAATATTGTCTAAAAGATAACGTAGATGGAGTCCATACAATTTTAGCAGGTTAGTAAAGTAACATCCATGATAGGGCTTGTTTTGCAAAGGTTGGACTGGGGAACCAAAAGTAACTGGGGCAAAAATGCTCAAAGCAACCCCACTCCCTTCATTTACTCGCAAATCCTCTCTCTTTCCATCCATTAATTCTCTTTCTCCTTCTCTCTTCTCTTTCTTCCCCCTATCTCATAACTTTCTCTCTCCTTTTCCCCTCTCTCTCTTTCTTTATCGTAAAGCCTCTCCTGCATGGTTGAGTTGGGGAAAATGACAGAGGCACCGGGAGCGTCCCTGGTCCTCCAATGACTCCAGCCCACTGGGGAAATGCCTGGTTGGATAAAAGGCCTGTCCAGCCATAGGTTTCGCTAGTTGCACAGGGCTCATGTTATCTCTGCCACATGAAATACACACAAATCATATTTATCCTAGGGAAGCCTGCATTCCCAGGCTATTGTCATTTGCAGGGTGAAGTTAGAGGGCAGTGCTTTGAGGTCTCTTCGATTGGTTCATTGTTCGAGGCTACTTCTGCTGATCTGGCAGCGTGTTCCTGCCAGTTAAGCTTTCTTTCAAGGTTGTATGCCGAACTCTCGGTACTGCATAACTGAATCTTCACAGAAATCATAGTTCACTTATATTACAGAGATTTCAATTATTTAACTGATCACCACTTACGTGATGGAAAATCAAGACCTTTTGTTAACAGCACAATGCGCCATCACTGGCCATCATACAATAGCCATAATTTATCCAAGAAGCAGTTGAACTTCCGCTGAGATGTAACCTTTAGCAACTAAGAAAAATCAGACATTTAATGGTGGGCTTTATTACCCACAGAGCAAAAAAAAATATGAACTTGTATTATTATTTTTTACTGTGCTTATTTCTTTTTACACAAAGTTAGCACCTAGAGTTGAGATTACGCAGAGATTCCGAATCATCGTAAACACGCCAGCGGATTTATAATGTAATTGCAGAGCTGAATTTCAATACTTAAGGCTGGGAATTGCAAAAGGACTGCGCCGGTTCCCCGCTCAATGTATGGTGATAAATAACGCTGGCTGAGGGTGAAGGATGCAGTATTAATTTTATGTCTACGCATGCACGGCGTAGAAGGCACGCGCTACTTATTAGTCATTGACTCTGTGAAGGTGTCCCCACCAATGAAATCGCTAGATTGTGCATGGATATTTGAACATTCTGACAAAACGGGACTGAAATGCTGAAATAACAGAATATAAGATGTCAAATTCCGAGTACAATGCTTGGCAGATGGAATTCAGTTTTCTACAGATGACCTGCCTCGTGCTCTGGTTGAAGAAGAATGGCTTCTTAAGTTGATTCGAATGTATTGGACATATTATATGTGCAACAATACATGAGCCACACGAATATTAACTGAGACAATGTAAGGGCCAACAGATCCACTGACTTGCACATGGCCAGGGTATTGTGTTCGCTTGGTTATGAAACGTGTGTTGGTGCTATAGACGGTTGTATGCCAGTATATCTGAGTCAGAAATATGGTCTAACATAAATATTGTGTCCTCAATCAATCAGTAATCTTATAAAGCGCGACTACTCACCCGTGAGGGTCAAAGGCACTGATGTGGTTGACAAAAATATTGTCAAATGAGAGTAGATGTTCTATTATTAACTCCTATGGGGCATATTTGCGTCAACGATAAATAAGACACCTGGTGGCTGAACCACAAAGGTATCTATGAGAACTGGAAGTAGTACCACAGCAGCACTCTTTTACGTATGTTTACATGCCTGTGTGCCTTGGCCCATAACCACTATTTATTAGAGGTACAGAGAGGGCACATTTGTTTCTATTACCAGTCGTGGCTGGCACGGCTCGCGAGTGGCAGGGCGGGCGTGGGGGGGTCGAGGGCGCGCAGGGGGACGCAATGTAAAATAAATAAATAAAAAAAACACTTACTTTGCCTCCGGGTCCCACGTCTCTGCTCCTGTAATCTCCTCTGTCGGACATTGGGAACAGGAAGCACAGCCAGGCTCCCCTGACCAATCAAAACACTGCAATGCAGCATTGTGATTGGTCTGAGTGTCATGGTTCGATGCTCAGCCAGGTAATTGGGGCTTGGGCATGTTCTCCCCGCAGGCTGCAATGCAGCCTGCGTGAAGGAAACAGGGAAAGTGTGCATGACTGTTTAGCCAGTCCCAGAGGGCCAGCCAAACAGTGCACTTAGGAGTGGGCAAACCACTCTTCCCCTGCCCTGCACCAAGAGCAGAGCAGCCCCGCCCACCCGCATAGCAGCACGGAAACATAAAATGATAACTCAAAGTTATTATCATTTTATGTTTCCTTTAATTGCACTACTTAAAAGCAATCGGGTGACGCTCCTCCGCCATAGCAGAGGAGACGCCACTGTCTATTAGTACAAATTTTATATGAATATTCCCTAAATAGTCCAGCTCTAGTTGTTTTGGGGCCAAATGACAAAGGTGTGGAAGAGTATGTAAAGAGTGCAATAGGAGAACTACTTTATGTACTCCAAAAATGTAAGTCAAACCAATTCACAAAAGCAATTATGAGTATGAGAATTAGTACTTTCATTAGTACTCTTTTACATACTCTTACACACCTTTGTAAATCGGCCAAAAAATGTACAACTGCTTATTAGTGGAAATGCTAAGAAGGCACAGTCTTTTCTATTTCTACTAGTGGTACATAATTATTCCATGAATATTCTCATGTATTTCCCATTTTAGAGGTTTTTGGGACAATTCACAAAGGCAGGAAAGAGTACATAACAGAGTACTAGAGGAGTATTAATTTATGATCTCCAAATTGCCTTTGATAATTTCCTATTTTGTGAGTAGGCCCCAATATTCATGGCAGACAATATTCTGAATTTGATATTCCGGCATCACAACAGTTTAGTCGGCTGTTTGCAATTGAACTGGAATGGTAGTGCCATTTAAGATAGCTGTTTTTAACAGCTCAATTCTCTTTTTAGCCAGTGCTCTATTTTAGTACAGTCCAGCTTCAATGCTTTGTATCCTTCTCCCGATACACTACTCTACAGATGTCACTGGTGGTTTATGGCAAAACTTTGAAAACAGCTAACAGGCCTCTTGAAGATTTAAGCAGGATCTTGGTAGAGGGGGATCCCGTAGCTCATGTGTGTGATCTCAAAAGGATAAATCACTGAGTCCTCCATGAAGAGATTCAAACTTCCGACTTTCAATTTGGTTTTAGCATGCTGTAGCTGGATTAGGAAATCAATTTTAGAATGAGAATGCTGAAATCATGATTTCTAAACCTCAAAATGCAACCCTATAATGTGCTTTAAGGCTGTGAGTACTCCAACACCATCAGAGCTCAAAAGTTCATATTTGCCAATAATTTAACAACTACAGTTCAACTTAGCAATAACACAAATGTTTGGAATAAGTTTACGGAATTAGAGAAATTGGTTTTAAAATGTTAGGCAAAAATTTCAAAAAAAAAGAAAGGAGCAGTGGAGATGTAAATGTAGTTGTTAGTCTGTGCGCGGTGCCCAAAACTGAGTTTAGGAGGCTGCTTTGTCAGCAAAAACTAGCACAAGAAAAAGTAAGCCGCAAACTGTTTTGTCCAGGGTCACAAGGACAAAGTCCATTATCATCCATACTGGTACACACCATTGCTTTCACGTTTCTTGGTGCTTTTCTGTGGGTCTCCAGCCACAGGACCATGATGTAGGCCTCTAAGCCACTATTCATTTCTTCGTTCAAGAGTAATAGTTTCCTTCACGGTGCAGGAAAAGACACTAAATGTCTCTCCCACAGCTCCCTGGTGCTCAAAGCAGGCTTCAAGAGTACAGGTCTCTCTTCAGTCATGTCTCCCTCACGCTGCAGTGCCTGGCCCAAAATGTCCATAGGAAATTTGGTAAAAGCACTAATACATGGTGGGTGCCTTTTTGGCACTCCACAGCAGATGAAGATCTTGCTGCATTCAATAACTTGAACATGGATGCTTTAGATTTCATTTTGTCTGCTATTATTAGTAGTGCCGTCAGGTCCAAACCCTCTTCTCCTGGGTAAACAACCGTTTTTAATCAGCCAAATAGGGGTGTGAAGACTAGAATGTGAGTGGTGATTGGGATATAAGCCTAAGAAGAAGGCACTCAGGACATAATAAAAAACTGTTTTTGAATTCTAAATCCAATTTGCATGGCTCCAAAATTTTAAGCCCACCGAATACTACTATCGAGGTTTGCAAGATTGTCGGTGAGCAGCCTAATCTAAGCATAAACGTCCCTTTTAGGAGTTCTCCCAAGAGATATGTAACAGGTCATCAGACTATTTTGAGAATAAACTTGAGGTGATCTGCAATGATTTCCAAACATCTCCAAGAGCCTTGAAGGCTCCACCTTTCAACAATCTGTTCCAGAATGTGAGGCCATTTGAGTACTTTTGTAATTTCAATTTACTTTTTCTGCTCAACCTTTTAGACCTAGTTACATCAGTTTCCTGAAGCTTTCCCACTCAAACCCTATCTTCAGCATTAAATATGGTCTCCTGGGACCCTCTTTTGGTTATGTTATAGGAGACTGGTCCTCATGACCATGTAATGGTTTGGTTTAAAGAAACCCTATCTGCCTGACAGGACTCAAGGCGTTTAGCTGGGCATAATTTCAATCTAGCTTCAAGCTAGCTGATTCAGGACATGCAGCAGGACTCTTCACTCATCTCCACACTTTCCAATCTCTTTGGTCACCCTTTGGCTCTATTGATTCATTATCTTTTGGTTTGAAGTTTATTAGCTGCTGATAACATGCAAGTCTTCATTTCTATAGATGATTCATAGCATGATGGTACTATGTTTTCTAATGACTGTAGACTGGTGGCTGAGGGCTGGATGTGCACAAATGTCCTTAAACTAGATACTGATAAAACAGAAGTCTTAGGGCCAGATTTATTCTTTGATGATTGGAGAAGTGTATGTTGGGATGCCAGAAGGTATTTATTTGGCCATCCCAAAATTACTCCGTCCATCAGATTTAGAGTTGACCACTAGCTTAGCAGACATCAACCAACATCACAGCAGTTCCATTTAAGGAACAACAAATTTTGGTGGATGGCAGCTGGCAGTTTTTTTATCCTTTCACCAAGCTTTTAAATGTGTCTGTTTTTTCAGAAACAAACTCCCAAAGCAGGTGTTTATTTCTGAGAAACAAAAAAAATAATGAATCCCACACCATGGGAGTTTACTCCAAGGATGTGGGGAATCATTATTTGTTTTTTTCTGTCCCTCACCCTTTGGTTTAATCTGGCAGTGATGAACAGGAGAAAGGACATTACCTCGTCAATCCTAAATAGGACAGTCTACGTAATGTCCCTCAACCCCCCTTAAAACCCCTTACCCAACTCTGTTGGGCCATCAGAGGAAGCTCTCCATAGTTTGAGCCAATAGGGGTTCCATAGACAGAAAGCTTATGGTCCCCCATCTCGAATTGTGGAGGTTGGACGTACAGGGAATCTGAAGTTTGCGGACAATAGGAGTACTCTCTAACACCGGCCAAGAGTCAAGAACCTGGGGGGCACTACTGTGGCTGTAGGACTCACTCCAACAGAGGCCATAACAAGGCCAAGACAGGCCCTGTTGGTAATGGTCAGCTAGGCAGTAGCAGACAAAGGGCCTCTGGAAGCTTGTTGTGTACAAGTAGCTCAAATAGGAGGTCAACTAACTGACTTTTGGAGTCACTTCAGGAACTTGAGTTCATGACAAGCAGGTCGGTATAGCTTCAGGTTCTTCAGACAGCAGGGCCGTCCTTCTGATTCTTCACAGGTCCAGGATTATTCTGAGGAGGGTCCTGGGGATAGCACATTTATGTCCAGTGCCAGCAAGGGGGGTGGGGAAAACACCTGGCCTCTCTAATACTGTTGGGTTAAGAGGTCCCAGGGGTGACCTTTTTAATTGTTGCAGCAATTCCTGTGTGTTTTAATGTAAACTATCTCCAATGCCCCTCACTACCTGAATCCAACATTGCAGAACCATTGTTCTCCTGGTCAGAGCTCCCCGTGCCCACCCAGAGGTGTGGCTATGAGAATTGAGCAAACTCTCCCTTGTGACCACTCCAAACCAGTTCTGGGGTGGCTCTCACTCCCACTGGGATAGAAGAAAATTCTACTAGCATGACTAAAGAGAGGCACGCCTAGGTGGGAGCCAGTGATGGCATAGGCAGCCTTTAAAGTAGAGGTGGGCCTAACTTGCGTAATTCTGTGACGCATAATCACATAGTTACCTAAAACTACAAGATTACGCAACATTATGTGAGAAGAGTATTTCTGCATTTAGTTCTATTTTAATATTTAAAAAATGCCCTTTGCGTCCAGAATGAATGCGAGTATGCATTTTGCAATAGAAAACACCTCTAAGTGCACAAGAACATGAATTGCGAGTGCGAGCAGTCGCTCTCTAAATGTGTACTTTGAGTAGGTTTTTTCCCCAAGGTTGCATTTTACCCTTAAAAATAGCATTACATGCAACAGAATATAACCAGCAGTGTGAGCAGTCACACGCACTTGCTGAATTTGCTCTTGTAGTAGGGTTTTCCCTTCAAATTATTTTCTTTAGTGAGCATAATTGTGTTATAGTTGGTAATTCTGCACTGAAGAGTAATGCAGAATTATCGAAATTACTCTGACTCCTCTGGCATAATAAATATTACTCCCAGGCCTACTTTAAAGCCCAGAAAGGCGCTGAGGACAGTGCCCCCAGGCCAACCTGTTCAAGGAAGAAAAACGCCTTCTCTAAAATCGTTATTTCCAGAACAGTAACACAAATTCAACTTGACCATTAAATTTGTTTTTAAATTACTATTAAAATGAACCCTTGAACTGTTTTTGTAGCTGTTCTAAAATTGAACCCAAGGTGTCTAAATTGTGTTGAGAAGAAATCCTTGGTAGTGAAAGAAGGTGGGCAAAGGAAGCAAGAAAAAAGATAGGGGATCTAAAAAAAAAATGCATTCTCATTGGGGTACAATTGAAACCAGGTACCCATTTCCCAGTAAACTAGCTCTGTGAGAATCTGTAGGAAAGGTTGATGGTTTTCTAGACCTTGCCTGTCTGAGGAAGAAGACTTCCATCAGCTTCCCAATAAATACCCTTGGGCAGGACACGGTCTTTCCCTACTTGACCCAGATACCTGACCCTAGGTTATGGAATGAAATTTTGAAGGTGAATTCAATCTTTTTGTCCCATAAGTGGTGCAATGTAGTCTGGGACGGTAATGGATTCTCTACATGCTCCCTGAATGTAAAATGCTCATTGTATCATGTACTTATGGATAATATTTTATATGTCTGCCCGTATTACATTTTTAAGACCCCTATTTTTAAAAAGTCAGACATTTCAAAGATTGGAGGCGATGGAGCTGCTGTCAAAAATGCACTATCTTAATGCTGCAGTAGGAATAGCACATTTTATATTCAGTGTCAAACAGAGTTTTAAGGATGGGTTTGAATACGGTGTGCTGCTTTTGGGGGGTTAGTGGGTTTTAGGTTGATATTATAGCGTACAGTTGTTTTATTGGTTTATAATGCTTTATGGACAATTGTCTTGATAAACTTAGTTTTACCTTTCTACAAAATTGAAATTAAGCACTATAAGTTGTTATAGTAAAATCCAGTGTTCTGGAAGAGCTGGCCTCACCACAGTGAAAAACACTGTCATAGCATGTAAAACATTAAATGTACTTGGCATGCTTTTTAAATACCATGCGCCTTGCCCAATTGGCATTAAGGGCCTACCTTAGGGGTGATTTATCACCAAAAAGGAAGGTTTAGGCCTAGCAGAAGGTTTATTTTGCCAGGTCGAAATGGCCTGTCCACTCAAGTTGCACTGACATGGCAGGAGTCATATTTTACGGTGCTTCTTTAGTGGGTGGCATTATGAGTGTTGTAGGCCACTGATAGCATTTCAATTACAAACCCTGGGTACATGTAATACCATATACTAGGGACTTATAAGTAAATTAAATGTGCTAATTAGCAGGAGTGAAGTGCAGAGAGTCGTCAGTAAAAAAAACTGATTCAACAAAAGAAGGCAACAATCTGGGGGTATACCATACAAATGATGGTGATTTCCAACAGTGGTTGTTTTGATGAACTTAAACAGAACTCTAAAATATGCAATGTGTTAGAGAAGGATAATGGAGGAATGAGTGGATTGATGGTTATGTGGTTTTATACGTGGATATGTATTTGGCTGGATGACTGTGTACAAATAATGTGGATGGTTTAGCTGGATGTGTGTTTTTGCACAGCTGGATGGATGCAGTTCTGAGTAGATTTGGGAATTCTGAGCTGTGGGTTGGTGGATGAATCATTTTGTGAGGGTGAATGAATTTGTGCTTAGGTCAAGGTGAAGGAGAAACACATTAGGATGAGTGGATGGACGCAAAGGGACAGAGGAATGCCTGTCAATCGAAGGATAAATAGATGAGTGCATCGGTGTATACTATAGGCTTAGATCCCATAGTTGGCGGCTCTAATGGCCATTAAAGGCCGCTCCAACAAGAGAGTGGGCCTTTAATGGCTGGTAGAGGGCAAAATCTTCTAATTTGTAAAACTAAGGCCTCATGGAGCCTGAGGGGACTGAAATCCCCTTGGGCTCCATGAGGCCTTTTTTCACAGCAACAGCTGTGAACAAACATTGGAATGTTGATGCTTCAGGCTTCTACCAGCCATTAGAAGCCTGGAGCACTCCATTGTCTTCAATGGAGCGCTCAACATTCCAATGTTCTAATTCTGAATAGAATTGTGTAAAATACAATATAGGTAATTACATGTACAAAATATTGAACAGATTAGGCAAAACCAGTGGGCAGAAATATTAATCAAGACAAAGGGAGGTAAAAAAGAAGATGAAGGTAGGTGGAGGAAGCTTAACCTTAGGAGCAAGACAATTAGTGAAAGTATGAATAAGCTGGTGTAATTGTTTGTGTAAGTATGAGTATAAGAAGACATAACAAGGAACAATGATATGGGTAAATGTAAAAATAAGCAGCATCAAGTGCAGGAGTAAGTGTATGAGTAAGAATAAGACTGAGTAGGAGTAAGAGTACACACAGGAGTGAGAGAGTAAAACTGGGATTATAGATGATACAAGTGATAAAATTAGGAATGGAAGTAGAGATAAGAGCTTGAGTGGGCATGGGCATGGGAGTAGGGCTATGAGGAAGGGTAAGACTGGCAGACAGGTAAGAGCAAGGGCAAGTGTTGGTTAGGAGTAAGTCACCTGTGGCTTTAGCTGCTTTCTGTGCCAACAGTGGGGACAACACGCAGGGGCACATTTACAAAAGAATGACAGGGTGCTGCGTTAATCCCAAATAGCTAATGCCGTGCTCTGGCATTCTGCAAACACAGGGACACACTGTATTTACAATACAGTTCATCCCCGTGTTTTCCCTAGCACTGCCACTGAACTCCGCTGCCTAGCACCAACTCAGGCACACCTACACATAAACAATCCAGAACGGTGATGTGTAACTTCTATGTGTGCAGCACACATAGAAGTTGCACATTTTAAAAGACTGTTTATGCGCCCGAAGGGACACATTCCTAAACATAAATAATCATTCATGACCTTTTGCTGTTTCTTTGTGTGCTACAAAATGCACCACATATAGAAACAGCAAATACGAGGAGAAATAAAGCATCTCGCCTCATTTCACCATGTTAGGACCAGGTTTTCCCTGGTCTTAATTTTGGCGAAACCTCCTATTTACGCCACCCTTGTAAATAGGGGGCAGTGTCAAATTCAATGGGAGTTGCAGTGGAACGCCCACAGCAACACCCATTGCCCATCCCTTTCACGCTAAGTATAGCATGAAAGGTTGCTTTATTTACAAGATGTTGTTAAGCCATGTTAAGTTGCTTAACACCACCTTGTAAATAGGGCAAAGTCCGTATCGCCATAGGAATATTGATAAAAGTGACGTTCCTGTGGCGATAGGGGCTGGTATATACCCCCTCAGTTCTATCAATGAACCTCCATCCCACCCTATATTTTGTACTTCTATTGAAGTAGGATGAAGATAAAAAGTACTGTCAGGAATGTAGTAACCAATTTGAGTTCCTTTTCTCCAGTGCATCCATTTAAAGGAGGATTGACAGCAGATATGACACAGATACTTTTGTGAGCTCAGGTTTGGGTTTCTTCTAAAACTGGTAAAACACATAGAGAAGGGCTTATACTAGACCCCAGCTGATGACTAAGGTTAAGAAGCCATTATACATTTGGAAAGAAAATAAGTTGTCTGGGAGCACTGATGAAGTCTGAGGGCAGGGTTTCCATACAGGAGTTTGGAGGAATTCAGGTAGGAGGAACGGTCTTTATTTCATGTTAGTACCTTGGGCTAAAGCAACAGCGAGTACGTCCTATGAGGGCCCCACCGTCCCTTCAACTGTCCATCTCTTAGATTTCACTCCACACACGCACCCACCAATATTCAAGTACATCATTCACTCTTAGCATTCCAAGCCCCAGATCAGACATTCATTGAATGGGGAAACACAGAAAACCATAAGCATGATGCTATAAAAAGGGTGACTGTAGCCTCTTCCCACTTGTAATGGCATAATAACCATAGGAAACCTACTACTTTGTATGATTGAAGGAATTAGCCATGTGTAATAGTTTTTTGACACTGGAGAACACCTAACTGCAATCATCTGGTGAATGTATAGATAAACGACCAGTAATATTATTCTGGTTACTGATGACAACTGATGCCTTTTCGAGCCAGGATACCACAGAGGTCTGCTGAAACTTCAATACAAGGCTCAGGCTTGAGTCTGACGAATTTCGACATTATCAGTAAATATTACCCTGGACGTTTTAAGCAGCCATAAGAACACAGCAATACTGATGTTTTGTTTCCTGACTTGTACATTTTGATGGCGTATTATTGGTTTCAAGAACAATGAAGGTCATTCTATATCAACCAGGCACTACTTCCAAGGTCATACTGATCTGTTTATTTTCCCCTACAACACAATTCTCTCGTTGCCTAAAACCGATAATATGTTTTTCCTGTGCACTTATAGTGCTGATGGATAGTGCAGAGAAATATCAGATGGTGGAATAATTTGTGTTTGCTCTTTTAGGATTGCCCATACACCCTTTGGTTTTTAAACTAAAGGTAACTTCGGCTCTAGACTGTGTCATCGAGTTCCCGTGTTTGAACGCGGTTTCGCATTCAGAGACAACAACATACATCTTAACTGAAGACCGCAAAAAGCAGGAGCAAATAGGCAACACTGATGAAGCGCAATTAACCACAAATCTGCCAGAATTTGACCCAAATAGTTTCCATTGTAATCAAATTGAAACCAGCTTGTGACGTCAGACAGTTTTCATAAATGTAGTTAATTTCAGGAAGAAGTGAATGATGCGTTGGATTTGTCATTATGTTGTGGAAATATAGCAACTGCCAATAACAGTTGCAGTTAAACAATAGAATGAAGCAAATGAATAACTCCTCCATCTACAGAAAGCAGAAATGTATACATCTTCTAATAAATTATATGAATAATAATCACACATAGAGAGTAGAAGATAATTAGAATAATTTGTGGATCAACAAAAATCAAAATAAGTAAGAGATATGTATGCATTGTGGTTCTGTACCTGTTATTTTTTCTGATGGATTTGATTATTTCTACATCTCTTGTTCTTGGCTGTCAGGCATCTTTTAGGACCCCTTAAAAAGTTAAACAGTCATTCATTCAGTAAAAGCTTTGGGGCATATTTACTAGAAAATGTCAGAGCACGGAGCTGCGGCAGATTTGGCAGCGCCGGGCACTGACATGTTCAAAAAGTAGGGATGAGCAGTATTTATTTACTACAATACAGCGCACCCCTGTGTTTTCCCTACTGCTGGACATAAAATTAGCTGCCTAGTGCCAACTAAGGCACCCTTGCACTATGCGTTGCAGGGAATGATTGTTTATGTGCAGGAAGTTGTCCCTTCCTTCACATAAACAATCCATAAAGGCTATTTGCTAACTCTATGTGTGCTGCATTCATTAGTAGCAAATCATCATTATTAAATGATTGTTTATGTGCAGCACCTTCCTGCACATAAACAATCATTAATGGCTTTCCTTTTAATACTTAAAGGGACAGTGAACAGTAAAGACAATCCCATTGTGCATAGAGTTTCAGAGATATAATCTAGCCAGAGAATTGAGAGGGCCTTGTCCAGACTATGTCAGTCTGTGATGAGATCCCTGCACAAACTAGTAACGGGGTTAAGCCACACACTAACCCACAGCTGCAAAGGGGCCAAATTGACCTTATCCGAGATGTACACTAAGGTTAGCTCTGAATGCAAGATAAATGTTGAGCCTGGGGGGGGATAAAATAACTCTCTGTGAAATTCAATTGTCCTCGGCTTGGAGAGAGGAAGCATTTTGATGCCCCCAAATGCTTGCACCATACAGGACAGTGGAGACCCACTGAATTTATATATATATATTTAAAAGTGGGAAATGGTCCCTTTCCAAAATGCCCCAGGTAGATTGAACATTGCGCCAGCCGGTCGCCCTACTGGGCTGTATCCATGAGCTATTGAGTTGCAGGTGCCAGGAACCCATGGAGGTAGAAATAGATGGCTAAAATGACTTCCTCTGCTGAGCAATTGACCTTTTATTGTAAGCTTGGTTATTATTGTTTTACCTGGCCCACAAGCCATAATGTGCGACTTACCATAATTTGTTGTCAGACCTAAGCTGCTCATGAGAGAGACAAAACAGTCCACTAGCGCCGAAGAGCAATCAGGGTTTGTGCCAGTAAAATTGCGTTGTCATCATACAATAACGTGGGCACCTGTGTATGAGCACTCTTATTGATATCTACTGAGGCCTTTATCAGGGAGGGACACAGTCCATTAATGTAAATAATGAAAAGTAGCAGGGCCAAAATGCTCCATAGCCGCACCCCGCTAGCAAGTGGAAATCGTCTGACATTTCAACTGCAGGGCCAAACGTATTTTCCTAGCTAGAATTTCATGTAGGACATGTAAAAAAATCACTAAAGCCACCTCCACCCCAAGATCCAGTAACACCCGCTATAGCTTGGTTCTATTAACACAGTCACTGGCTGTGGAGAGGTCCATGAAGGTACAATGGGCAGTGCTTGACAATGCTGTACTTGATAACAATCAAATTCTGTTTTAATCACTGCTCCACCATACCCAGCCCAGAACAGAAGCCAAATTGCAAGGGTCAGAGGATATTATTATCTTTGTCCCAGAATGTAAGGTGATTGAAAGTTACTCTGCCAATTAAGTTGGCTGTGCTATCAATGAGGTAAACAGGGCGATATCATTTGGGAAGCATGCAATCTCCTTTTTTGAAGATGGGTACGATGGTAGATAAAGCCCATGAGCGAGGCATGTTATTGCTCAAAGAATGATTAAATCCATTGGAAATCAGCAGTCCCCACTGATCAATAACACACTTGATGAGGTCCATCATTACCCCATTTGACTCAGGGGCCTAGCTTTGCCAAACAGCAACCTCCTCCTCTTCTGATAATAATACTAGAAATGGTGCAGAGTTGGAAAATCTGCCCTGCAGAAGTTCCCCAGATGCTCCTTTTTCATCTTAGTGGTAGATGGCGCTAAAATGTGAGACCCGTTCTGGCCCCAAGATCATACAACTCAAGAGTGGGCTTTCCAGGGCATCCCCTTGCCTAATCTTCTTGACCATGTCCCAGAATGACTAGCTGTTTTTTACTACCACAGAGTGTTCCAGGAGCTCCCAGTCCCTCCTATGCAATGCATCCTTCCCTGCCTTCAAAGTGTTTTTATAAATCTTCCGACTTCTCGATCCTTGCCCCAATCTTTTGGGCTAGCTACAAGGGCCGTCCTTAGCCCGTGGCTTGCTGCTGAGCAGTGTCTATCAAACCACCATGGGCTGCCAGTTAGACTGAAAAGGTTTTGACACAAAGTGTCTGATACCCCGGCTTAAATTTTCATAATCAGCTAACATGTTATTCCCACATGTGTCTGACAGACAATTGAGGAAAAGTCCAAGCTGTGTCTTCAATAATGTGGCCAGGGTACCCCCTGTTCCACTGAATGCCAGATAAGCCTGAGGCCATCGTTGGAATGTTGGGTGATAGAGATTACCTTGGTGGGACAATTGATCCTACTAACCAGGAGACGGCACAGAGCAAAAACAACATTATGGTCCCCCCATTCTGACTCCACAACCACACTCTTAGAGAACCATGCCTAAAGGGTAATCATCACAAACATATAGTCAATGATCCGGGCTTGACCGTGTCCTCTGCATGAGGCTATGTGTCACCCATCCCCTCTGAACGTGTCGGCAAGTTTGACCAAGTCATGCACTGCTATATATCTTCCCATCTCCTTGCCTCAACTTTCGCATTGCCCCCAGGTTGATGCCTCATGTATCGGCCCTCTAACCTTTGAGTAGGCTGCCAATTTTGCATTGAAGTCCCTACAGAAAAAATAACACGGCTGGGATGTTACACCAACCCCTAAAAGCTTAAAATGTGAGAGAAAAGCAAACAAAGGAGTAAACTAAACTCACACAGGATAAGAAAAATCATTATCACAAAGGTTAATGAAATAAAAATAAAAAGTGGACAGTTTATCCTGAATAGGCAAAACTAAAAAGGTGGAGCTCCCAGAGTCAATGGCAGTCACTTCCACTTGCAGGCTTAAGTTAATATAGATGGGAAGGCCGCCCTCCGATCTGCCACGAGACGAAGGGAAGGCCGGCGAAAATAGCAAGAGAAGCCCTTGCAAGATGACACAGAAGTATACCAGGTTTCCTGAATAACAACAAAGTCAAACTTAGCAATATAGGCCGGGTTTGTAATCTTGTCTTTAAGACCTGCGATATTTCAGCTCAGAAGAGTGAAGGGACAAGCCATACATTTCTCCAAAGATCCCTTCTTTGTGGCCAACGTTTTATGGGTGCCAGCAGTGGAAATTGACTGTACAATACCATCTGAAAGTCAGTCTTGGCTGGAAAAGGCTTCATAACAGTTTGCAGTAGAGATAAAGAATTGATCCTCTTGGGTTGGTGTAAAAACTGTCGGGCCTTGGGCCTTTCCCGACTTTAACAGAGCTAGATGTAAAGAGGGTGGTAGAGGTTGCTTGTTCCTCACTTAGCTGTTGGACGGGGTTACTGAAGATTCCGGTTAGTGAGCATTGGTTGGTGTACAGGAATGCACTCTGTTTATAAAAATAGGCTAATGGGACTAAGGCAATATTACTCTCTCCTGCTGTGTGATTTCTAGGCCAAAACAGGAGACTTTGCACCAAAAAGAGGGATCTAAAGTTCACTATCACACAGTCCCTTGGTTTATCAACTGGGGTAGCCCAATGCAACCACACCTATGGGTCAGAAAAATGTGTTTGGCAAAATGAAAGGCAACCCTATGTAGCACACAAGTCAATCTAAGGTTTTGTTGTGCAGCTCCTTGTTCTACCCACTACGTAAAGCGGGGACCTCTGTAGGAACAATCAAGTAGGAGCAAGAGGGAGGAGGGAGATTAACTGTTACCTGGTTGGAAATGGAAGGTGGCTCACCATTCAACTGCCCCATCATTGGAAATTACTCGAGGCACAAACAACTTCCTCTCTGCCTGAGCAGTGTGGTGACCTAAGGGCTTGACTGTGCTCCGGCCCCAGTGCGGATTAACTGATTTTATTGTCTCCTGTAAATAGTGCTCTGGTCGTACCCTGGGGGATATGAGTAGGGATAGGAGGGTTCACCTGAAGGGGCTATGGAGCAGGTGCCGGTGGGATCTCTCTGACGCAAGAGATATGGTCGGCGACTTTTGGAAGAAGTGAACTTGGTAGTGCCGCAAGCATTGAGCTTCTAGTAGCATCCCTTCATAAAATATTACATACATTGAGGAGTGAGGTTTGAGGTTCCCACAGCCCCTGTTGAGGGAGTTGGAGAGGTAGAAAGATCACAGACCTCCGTCCCTGTAACCAGCATAAGGTTTGCCTGAAATGCTTTAATGAAGTTAGCATTATGCTTAGTGCGGGCACCGCTCTTTACTTTCCTGATCGGTGCAGGATTGGGGCTATCCGTGTCGTGTTCTAGCCTGGATGCCGAGTTGGTAACCTCAATTGAAGTGGTAAGAATAGAAATGGGGGTGCTGGAGTTATGAGGCGTAGCCACTGGGGACCCTGAAACAATATCTGTCGAAAGCATACCTAGGGAAGAAGAACCCAAGTTCATTGCGAGCCTTGTCTCAATGAGAGCAATGTCTGTGCTGATGACCCCCATGGCTCTTTCCAGCAGATGATCGATGGAGGTACATTTTACAGGAGGAGTACAAATAAGATTACCACCTAAAGGTTTTGTTTTACCCATTTCAAGACAGATGAATGGACAATCCCGGACAATCAAATCAGAGTGGGCGAGATGTTTGAACAGTCCAGTGCACACAAACAAATTCAGATAAGGTAACTTGAAAGAAGCAAAACTATACCTTCAAAGCAGAAAGCCAAGGGGGCTTGCCCAGCCTAACCTCTCCTGGGCTCTGACGGGTGCAGAAGGGCCTGCTCTTTGCCTGGTTTTCGCCGGTGCATGCGCCCGGGCGTGTCCCGCACTAAAGGAGGAAAGCTTCCTTGTGAAGCGCCCCCCTGGCACTGATTGGTGCAGCTGAAGCTTCACACTCCTGCAGCTGTTCACAGGTTAATCCCGCTGTGGCCCATAGGCTGCTGAAGACTACCCATGCCTTGGGGTCCTGTGACTGTATAGAACGTGCTCTTTCTTCTGATGGATTTGATTATTTTGACATCTCTTCTGCAGACTGTCAGGCATCTTTTAGGATCCCTTAATAAGTTAATACTTTCTCTGCCTATATACTACCTACCTTATCGTTTTTCTCCTTCCCCACTATTTTTCCATGCCATGATCAGAGTTTTGTTGTTTTGAGGCTCGTGTGGATTGGAAATGGAGTAGAGGAAAGGAGGGTTGAGCAGGCAAAGCTGTTACCGAAATTTGTTTGTACACAAACGTGATGACAAGCATGGATAACGATGCATGTCCATTGGGAAGTGTAGGGCCACAGAACCATCCCTGCAGTGCAATAAAGCACTCCATAGGCGGACCCGTACACCTCTTACACTGTCTTAATGGGCAAGTGAAGTAGAAAGACAAAATGTCACACATCATGAAGGACAGTTTAACAGTTTTAAAACCTAAAGCTTGTACAGGGGACTCTCATGCAGGTTATATGTGCCAAATGGAATTAGCCAATGTACCCCCTGTTTCAAAGATAGAGCACCGGCACACTACTCCTGGCTAGCAGGTGTGAAGTGGACAGAGTGCTAAAGCCAGCAGAAAGATAGGGTTCAGCAAAAAGCAAAACATCAAGTGTGACCACGCAGAAAGGCGTATTTCCTGTATGTACCAACTGTAAGGACAACAACTTCATCAAGCAAATCTTCTTTATTAACACATGAAAGCTTTGCAAATCATAAATACATTTAAGGGTTTGTACGTTTGCGTATGTTGGTGACAATCTCCCAGTTTGTCCATAAAGGTAGTCCGTTATAATGTGATAAGGTAAACAATATGCTTGATGTTATCTATCTGCTACTTTAAGGTAACAGCCTGAAAAAAACAACCAGACATCAAGATGCTCGCGCACTACCCACTGATGATAGGTATAGATTAAAACTTTTTTTTTTTTAGGGTTTTTAAGCCTCATTTACTGATCTATGTAAAGTAGCATCAATTAGTGTTGGGTTTAAAAATTGACATTTTCAGGCTGAAAAAAGGATTCTTATTTTTTTACGAAGATGAGAGCTCATTAAAAGCTGATACAGCTTGTACCCTTCACCAAAATTATCTGTATTCGATGTATTTTTAAAATAGTGATTGCTGGTTTAAAATTATTGCCAGAAGTTGTCGTCTAACGCAGCCATATTACTCTCTCTCATAATATGTATCACGATTGACTTAGAAGAGGGCCTCAGCAAAATATCAATCTTTGGAACAAAATTATAAGATGTAATGGTCTGTGGAAATGTTGTCGGTATGTAAAAAATAACGCTGTTAGATATGTAATATGGTGTCAATTTCTGAAATGGTTTTAGGAGCGTGTTCAACTTGAACAACTCTACCAGAAGCAAAAATCAACAGGGTTTGATCGTGGACATACAGAGGGGCAGATTTACAAGCCCCTTGTGCCACTTTTGCGTCACTTTTCCCATGTTAAAAGTGACGCAAAAGTGGCGCAAGGGGCTTGTAAATCTGCCCTAGAATGCTTAAATAAGGAAATCCACATCCAATGTACATACAATTAATTGCACGCTTGTATTATTCTACTTTGAGACTGCAAAGTCCGTCCGCATGAAGAAGCCTTTTCCTAAATTCAATATTTGTGCTTGCTCCAAAATTGTGTTTCATCACAACAAAAGCAAACACTTCTACATTCTTATTGCAGAAACTCGAAATCAAGTTGAGTAGCGAGGCTATTCTAATGCTCACATGTATTTTGTTACTGTTACCAGCTACAAAGATGTAAAAGGGTGATGGGATCCTAAACTAAGATGTTTTATGACAGCACGCCGATGGTGAGGGACTCATATAAAAATATAAATAGGCACATGAGAAACCATTTTATTTTCATTAGAGCCAAGCAGAGAAAGATGTCATTACTTGTCTTAAATCATTCAAACTTTTAAATTACTAGTTTCCAATCACATTTTACTTAAATTGTGATAGAGAAACATTTGCCGGGGAAGTCCCTCGTGGTATTTTCTCCAACTATAGTATCTGGTAGATAAGACATGATTTTGCATGGGAAATGGTGGATTGCAGGAATGCTTTTTTAGGGTTCGGCTGCTGACAGGTTTAGCAGTCTGGCTAGTTCCTGATGTGACCACTAAACACTCCACACAACACCCAACAGCACAACATACCATAATACCAGAAATTTTCAGAAAGAGACTTTAGGTCATAGGCTTGCTTGAGCTGTCTGGTGGTATGCAATGGCTTAAAGAATGGCCAACTTTAACATCATCCAGCCACATTACACATATTTTTCCATTGTTTTTACAGTACTTCTATCTCGCAGCACATGCCGTGAATTATTTCTTTTATAATTTATTTGCTGTGTGCAGTATTACTTATATACTTTGAATGGATTCTACTGCTTTTTCAATTCTGCTGATACTTTTATTATATCATTTCAATGCTGTCAGCTTTTGAAGGTTTTGCAATCACTGACAACCCTAGCATAGCTCCTTTAACGAGTTAGACTAGAAAAGCTCCGAATGCGGGCACATCTCTTATTCCACAGTCCGCTCAGAGCCGCCATCACAGGGCTCTCATGAACGCAGGAACTATTGTGGTAATACTTCATCAACAGGAGCTCTTTTCAGCGTCATCTCTTGCCTCTGCAGGCATGCTTCAATTTCTTATTGATAATTGCATTACTCCTAGTACTACTCCCTCCCTTTAATTCAGAACAAATTAGGGTTTTTTGTCTCCATCAGACACCAATCACAAGCAGCCCGATTAAATAAAATTCTCTCTACTGCTGCCTTCTCCTGTACGTAAACAAGCTCAGTATCAAGAACCAACTCAGTTTCTCAGTACTTGGAGGGCCTTACTTCTCTGAATTAAAGTGAGGGAGTAGGACTAGGAGTAATGCAAATACCAGCAAGCAACTGAAGCATTACCTCCACGTCCCTCCCTCACTTGAATTCGTAACAAATGAGATTTAGCAAGAGAAACAGGCCAACTTAGTTGCAAGCAGAAAGAAATCAAATTTATTTATAATGATGACACTCCCCATATTACTTTATAGAGGAGAGAACTTCATGACCAAGGACATTATCAATTACATCATGCTCAGCAATCCTGTGATGCCTCACATAGGTTGAAGGATTCACCCACATAGCTGCCCTACAAATCTCAAAGATCAAGGCACCCTGTAATGAAGCGGCCATACTACGTGTGGATCTCCCGTGCATACCATGAGGTGGACCTCACCTAGTGGACCATATGCCATGGAAATGAAAACCTGATCCGTCTACTTAGGGTAGACACAGTTGTTTTTCCCCTTTCCTTGCTGGCCCAAAGTTACCAAACAGGGATTCTCCTTTTTGATTTTGTTTACCACAAAAGAGCCGCTCCTAGTATAGTGACCTAAGTGTTACCGTGTAATAGTATTAGTTTGTGAGTGCAGGCATCTCACAAAAAGTGAAAGATTGGTCTCACAAACCACCTGGTGTCATGCTTCATCATTGACCAGTCCTCGCCCTCTGAAAACTTGGTTTGATAGAGGGCGGGCATACACCTGAAGACAGGGATGCACTTCTAAAGCTAAATGGGGGCCCTTACAAAAAGTGAAGTTTAAAAAACAATTACAGGTGTCATACTTGTTTTAATGTAACTGGCATCTGTATGGTGTTTAAAAACAATGGTCGGTGTGATGGGGATTCTATTGTCCCCCCACCGTACTACAAGTGGTCAACATGTTTCTGCCTGCTGGCCCGAGGGGTCCGTGGCTTTCATCAGTACCTATAATGCTTAAATGGGCTCCACCCATACCGTATTCTGTTGGCGAGGGTTCCACTTGGTGGTGTGAACAATTTCACTCGCCACCGTGTATGCGACTACGTTTTTACGCCCTATCAGATGGGACCTATTAGCCCCATAGGAGAGTGAGGAGGGGAGACCCCTTTGGTCAAGCGTGTGACTGGAGAGAGCTCCTGCTTCTACACCTGCGTCTGATCTCCTCGCTTCCTCACTGGTCTCCTTTTTGAAACATGCTTCTCTGTGCAAGTAATAAAAATTATTTCTCAGACATCCATATAATGCAACCTACGCTCTTCATCCAAGGAAGGAGAGGGAAACAATTCCAGAAGAATACCCTCCTGTTGATAGTGAAAAATCCAATTTATTTTAGGAGTGAATGAAGGGACTCAAATTAACATAATTCTATCCTGATGGATCCCACAAAAGGGCTGCCTACAAGATAATGCTCATACCTAACCCAACCTTCCAGATGATGTGAAGTCCACAAGAAAGCACATTTTGAGAGTAAGAATTTTAAAGTCCACCTGTTTTAGCACGGGATGCTTTGTCAATGCATCCAACACCAAAGGTAGGTTCAAACTCGGAAACTGCTAAGGGGGTATAGGATATACATTCAACAAGCCCTTAAAAAGTCTAGGCATTAACTCATCTTTGTCTCTTAAAGTTTTCCAAAAACACCCCAGTACAGCTCGTCATAACCTTAAATTTTAGCTATTGAATCATATAGCACGCAAACAGAGTAATTCGCCTGTTGCGATCGGTTTAGACGGTTAGCTGTTTTTGGCAGGCTTCAGCTCTTGAAATTGATATCTGTTTTTGCCGCCACATTTCTTGTATAATTTAAGGACTGGTTAGCCCAATTTGTTTGTAATATTGTGGATTGTGTTTGCAATTTCTTTTGTTTGTTCATTTGATATTTATGCTGTATGTACTCTTATAAATTGTTGTTCTCCTTGGCTTGATTTAAAATATTGAATGTTCATGTTAAAAAAATCAATGGACAAAAGTGTAATAAATACACCAAACCACTCTATTAGTCAAGGTGGTTCTTGCAACATTGTTACTTATTGAAAGCACACATCTATACATCTTGGTGTTCATAATTATTGATGAGGCCCAGTGTAGGTGTGGTTTAGGGCCCAACCCCTCATTGTTTAAAAAGACTCCCTTGACAAAGCACAGGGAAATCGAGAGAAGAGGGAACATGGGTGATTTCCACTCTTTGACACTTCTTCATCACCTCTAACAGAGGAAACCAATGTGCCAGAGGCCAACATGGTGCACTCATCACAACTTGTGCCCCTTCTTTCCTTACCCTTACAAGGAATGGCCTTATCAATAAAAAAAGAAGGACACATATGTATTAGACCCTGAGGCCAAGGACATGTCAGACCATCTATCACCCAAGTCTGAGTGCTCCCATCTTGAGTAAAGTTCCAAAGCTTGGCATTCCCCAGAAAGGTGAACAGATCCAACACTGGCTGCCCCCAATGAAGAACAAGTAGGTCAAATAGAGCTGATGAAGAGGAAACTCCACATACAATAGATTTTCCCTGCAGAGGACATCTGTCCTCACATTGGACACCCCCTGGATGTAAATAGATGTCAGAGATATCAGAGAAGTCTGTGCCCAGCTGAAAATATCCTGAGCAATCCTGTTCAATGCATGGGATCTGGCTTCCCCTTGTTTGTTGAGGCAGGCTTTGGTTACCATATTGTCTGATTGAATCAAAACCGCCTTTCAGGAAATCATTTGAATGACTAAAGAGCCAAATGGACCTCTTTCAGCTCCCTCCAGTTCTGTGCCTCTTTGGGTGATCAAATGCTGTGAGTCTGTTGATTGCCCTGCCAGGAGCCCAATTCAAGAGTCTGGCATCTGTGGTCATGACTATTGAAGCATTTGGAGGCAGAGACATTACTAACAGGAGGTGATCCCGAACCAACTTAAAGCTGAGGTCTCATTGAACTTGGTGTGTCAGCCTGATTTAGAAGGACAGATTCTGGGAGCTCGGAGACCAATTGCTCTGTAAGGCAGTCCTCTGAAAAACAAGGCAGAACTTAAGCAGCAGGCCAGTCCACTGGAGAACAAGGCAAGCATCAAGCAGCAGGGCAGTCCTCTGAAAAACAAGGCAGGCCACAACTAGTGGAGCAGTCCTCAGAAAAACAAGGCAGGTCTCAAGTAGCAGGTTAGCTCTTTAAAAAGCAAGGCATGCTTCAAACAGCAGGGTAATCCTCTGGTAGCACCAGGACAGTCTTCTGAGGTACAAAGTAAGCCTCAAGCATCAGGACAGATCTCTGGGGAACAAGGCAGTCCTTATTCTGTAATAGTCACAGGTCCTGGAGTGCACTGACAAGTGACTCAGGAGGTTCAATATTTATACCTGGTGCCACCCTTAAATTGAGGGAAACATCTAATCCACTCCAATATCTGGTTCTGGAAAGTCCCTTCTTCCCCTTTGTTCCATTGCACAGGTTCCAAGTGATCTAGGGTGAGAATAGATTGATGTCAAGTTCTTTTGTGAGTGTGCTGAAGGCACCCCTTTGAAATGTAAGTTGGTCAGGAAACAGTTCCGTCCCTCACATCCTGGCAAGATGGCCCTCTTCCAGCTACACCCATGTCCTGTTGTTCCCTGTTTGGGCCCAATATGCATTCTTAATGGTGTCCAATTAACATCCCAAGGCTGCTGGAAACTCCTAGAAGGACTTGGAAAGTTTACAGCAGAAAATTGCCAAATTTCTAAAAGTGTAATTTTCAAAATTGTAATCTAAAATCAACTTTACAATTAAAGAGGATTTTAATTACAATTCATTTGAGTCCAAACATGGCCTTTATACATGCTTCCAATCGAAGGTTAGCACTTATATAATGTTAAAAGGTAACCTAATGCTATCATATGGGAGAGGTAGGCCTTCCAGTAGTGAGAGATGAATTTAGGAGCATTTTACTACCAGGACATGTACACCTTGAACCACATGTCCTCATTTTTAAATTCAATGCACCCTGCCACATGGGCTATTTAGAGCCTACCTTAGGAGTGACTTATATGTATTAAAGAGGGAGGTTTAGGCCTGACAAAAGGTTTATTTTGCTGGGGGAAAATGTCAGTTTAAAACTTTATGACAGGCTGCATTGGTAGGCCTGAGAGATGTTTTGAACGGTTATTTTTAGTGGGTGGTACATGAGTGCTGCTGCCCACTAAAAGCATTTAATTTTCAGGCACTGCGAACTCATGGTACCATATACGGAGGACTTACAAGTAAATTAAATGTTCCAAATAGGGGTAAGACTATTGTACCTTGTTTTAGTGGCACAAACACTGTAGCATTGTTTAGCAGTGGTAATGAGCACAGAGTCCTAAAAGCCTACAAAAACAAGTTCATAAAAACAGTAGGGGTGATGGCAAAAAGGTTGTGTGTGACCATGCAGAAAGGGCCAAGTCTAACACTAGCTTACAGAAGTTGACACCCACTGCAGAAAGATGGACAAAGGAAAACAATCATTGCCCCCTCAGAACCGCTTCAGTTACGACTAGTGTCATTTATTTTCACATCTGGCTGATTTACCTATAAATATTGACATGTGCCTCACCCACAAGAATCAAGCCAAGAGGTTGGGAATTAGCTGACATAGAGTAAAGACAAACAGGCTCACCGCTCAAGCACATATCAGAGCGCCCAGCCCCATTTTATTTCAAACAGGAACCTGGAACAGTACACTTGTTTCATGGCATTGCCTTTGCTGGCATGCAAGTTCACCACCAGAGTGCCGAAAACTCTGTGCACCTCTCTGAATGCTTTCTGAGAGTGACAAACGTTTTTGAGGATGGTAATTCAACAAGTCTTCCCTCAATTCGTCTGATGTGGATTTTCCTCAAAAATAGCAGATGGGTCTCAGCCCACAAAATATTCAGGTTGCCATCCTCCATCAAATCCTTCCACCAAGAGCTCACTGGTCAGTTCACATAGGTATTAGTGCTACGTTTCTCTGCTAGGAATCTAGGAACAGAGGAGAAATTTGCCTTCTCAGATGATAAGGCACCAGCAACCAGTGTAGTTCCTAGACAATTTTCTTCAACACTGGAAATCTGCTGTTGTACTACCTGTTCTTTAGAAACCAGCAATGGAGTTGTAAATCAGTACTGGGCCCAAGTGCAGCTGAGCCTATGGCAGTGTCAACACTGTTGCAGCATGTAGATGCAAGAGTAAGAAAAAGCACATTAGGTACGTAGCACCTATTCTGGTAATTAGTACACTGTCCTCAAATCCCTCTGGAAATTGGTACTGATGAATTGTAGATCCTGGTCAGTTCCAGTCGAGCTTTAACACTTTTAATAGAAATTTCAGTTAACCAAGTAATTGGAACATAGTTTCTACATCCTCCATCATCAGGAAGTATAAAGGATAAGCCAATCACCCAAGTAAGTGTGCAGGCAAACCTCCTGTTGTGAACCCCCACCATAGGGGGAAGCATTTTGCTAAATATCCCAGAATCTGACTCAAAGTAGAATAGGTTAATCTCAAAGTACAAGGCGAGGACTGTAAACTTCAGAAAACAACAATGGGTAGGAACCTGGAATAGGCATCTTCAATGTCTAGCCCTGCAGTATTCTTCTAGTGTGATGAAGAGGATGATATTCTGGCAGGTATCTATCTTGAAATGTATTGTCTATTTTAATTGATTTATCACTTTCAAATTGATGATGAAGTGTGACCCCTCTATGATCTTTGGAAACTCCATAGTCCCAGTCTCCCAGGGGAGCAGGTGATAAAGCCTTCTTGTCCAATACAGATTGACTCTCCTCTTGAAAAGCTTCTTGTTTGTCCAATGATGTTGTCCAAATGGCCCAGAATGTGGAGAAAAGGAAGAGAATATGATCTTGTAACCCTCTCATACAATGTCCAACACTCAAGCTTCCAAGACCAATGATGGTAGAAACCTTCCATCCTGCTTCCGATGAAGCAACCCCCTGAATATTGGAGCAGTCAGGAGTGAGGAAAAGACTTGGATGAAACACTACCAGCTGACCTGGAAACTGGACCCTTCTTTTGGCTTTAAACTGACTATCACTATCTCTCGACTGACATGAAGAAGGATGATACACCACCTGTAGTGATCCCTTTTAGCAGCTGACCTCTAAATCTTATAGCCTTACAACCTGCAGCGAAAGGCAACTGATGCTTCCTGTTTTTGAAACATGTAAGCAGGGATTGAAACAAGTGATGTCAAACAGATTGCATCCCAGGAAAGGAAGTCAAAGAACAGATTACTTCTTAATCTCTTCTACTCTCCAATCATGGGTCTAGGAGTGGCTTTAACACCACTTCACAATGGCACAAGAAGTTATAGCAACGCATAGTATATGAAGAGAGGCATCTGCTAAAAACTGACCCTGAAGTTCCTTCATGTCTAGCAACTCAGAACATTCTTCCCCAACCAGTGTAGCTGAGGAAATGTATTGAAAGTATTGAACAAGTTTCCTCAAAATGAAAAAGTTGTAGTATACATAAGCAAATTGATGCCTTGTTATGTTTTAAGAAGATGCTTTTTTTAATCCACTGTATTCAAGGGAGAAGCAACCCTTAGTAAGGAAACACGGTATTAAGGTTTACTCTATCTCTTTTTGTTTCTGAAGAATGGCATCGTTCACCACAGGGGTAAATGGAATAGACCTCAAAGCAGAGCAAAGATGTTGAGTAAATTAAGAGGATGTAAACAAGATTAACAGGAAGTCCATGTTCTCTTAAATAGCACAGAACAAGAGAAGTCTCCCATACCCATTTGAATGAGCACTTCTCCCAATAGCATGGTCTCCAGAAAGAATTATTGAGCATCAATCAGCAAAAAGCAGCACATAGTGCACTCCAACATTCACTTGTGAGCCTGATGCCTCATACCCCTAGTAAGGGAGAGCAACAAAAGTGAACATGGCCACCCACACAGGAAGAGAAGAGGTACCAACGAAATTGTGCACCTAAAGAGAATATTAACAAGAAACGTAGGATATCCCTGGTTGTCCCTTAAATGGCCTAGGAGTCCTTCAGTCCTTGGGCTACAAACATGTCAGGAAGACTCCTTTCTAGAAGTAGTTTCACATACCTATTTGGCTGAGCTATGCCCCCCTATTATCAAAGGCTCCAGGATGGATTCTTCAGCACATTCAGCAACATTTGCCATACATTGCATTCCAGCAGTTAACTGTAAGCTTCACTGCCATTATAAGACTGGATGCCGTCCGCCTTATTCCTCTCTCGAGGACATCACTCCCTTTGAACACCTCCTACCCAGCAAGGTAAAGTCACAGAAATTAAAATGGCTGCCAAGCCTGGAAAGAGGGAAGGAGCTGAGTCACACAAAAATGACCCATTGCTGTCTCCATTGTCCTCTCTGTGAGGCAGGGCACGGCCCCAGAAATGCCATCAGCATTTACTCGTGGTCGCAAGCACAGCAATATGCTAGAGGTGGACTCCAAGGAGGACCTGGAAATTCCATCCAACCCCAACTGCCATCATCGTAAGGTACCCAAATGGGACATTACAAAAAATTACAACTCTCCCAGCAAGGAACCAACACGTCTGGAGCTGGAACCCAGAAACAGTAAGTCATTATAGAAGTCTGACAAATCAGACAGAAAGGATCAATAGATGGTGGTAGTGCTGCCTTTTATGGGTTCTACCATCTGGAGGATGGAACGAAAAAAAGACAGTAAAGTAAAGGCAGGGACGAAGAGGAAAGAAATGAGGATGCAATCCTATAAGCAACTGTTTTAGCAATGATTTGTGAGTATAAATGTCCCGGTAAAACTACTTGTAAGGTTTTTTTGTTTTTCTTCCACCCTTCAGAATTTACTCGGACTTCCAACTTTTTTAATGTGATTAGATGGTTAACATTGATTTGGGTACAACTAAAACCAGTTTTAAAATACTACTTTGGCACTTTCCAAAAAGCAAACTAATATTTGTAAGTAAGACAATTCTTCCTAACTGACTGAGGTGCACAGACCCAGGTAAATATTAATTAATGTAGTCTTTCACTATACATCACTACAGCACAGTACTCTATAATATATACCTTAATGCTCCTTAAGGTAAAGGTAAAGGTGTGCCGCGTAAATAAAAACGTTTTCCCTCAGACAGCGAGGCACATGTGAAGCAGCGCAATCTCTTATCATGGTGTACATGTTCTTTAAGAACAGGATATGGTGCTATCAAAAAGTTTTTCTTTCAACGGAAGCACAAAAGAATCTTAAAATAACAAGTTCTAAGCACGCAGCAAACGAGCAACATAATCACAATTTTCTTGTTGCAGACAAAAATGTCATTGCAATTCTAATATGCTGTAATTAATCCTTTCATGTTGCCCTGTCTACACCGTACAGCTTAACTATAGGTTGTCTGTCGCCTAGTGATTTCACAGGTGAGTAATTATTCTAATAATTAGCAGTTAGATAAATTGCAAGAACATCTATGAGGTGATTTAGGAAACAAAAAAGTGTATTTTTAGAGTGCGATATCAATCTTTCGTAGCCTATTACTAATAAGAAATATTTTTTTATAAATCCGTGCTATCCAAATGATCACTCTGATATGACTGCGCGCCTTCCAGCAGGAGAGCAGTATGGAATTATGTTGTCAGATCCTCAAATAAACAAACAATTAACTGCGAGCGAGACTGAAACGATACTGCGTTTTGCAACATTTTGCGAAGTATATTTAATGTAATTTATTCGGGGAGTTAATGAGACTTTAGGACATTGCACTGGATAGCAAACGCCATTTAAGTACGTGTTGTGTCAATTCGTTTGTCATGCTGAGGCCAAATATGTTAGGAATATAAGAATCGTTGTGTGCCCTCTTCACAAAATCAGAGTTCTCTCGTTTCTTGGTTCCATGTAGAAGAGATTAACCAGATCAGGATATAATTGCATTCTGGAACTTGTAGTCCGGCTCAGTTGCTGTAAGAAAACACTTAAACTCAGTGACCTAGTCGCGCATGGAAATACAAAACCTGAATATTCGGCAATAGATTTTTCCTTGTGCAAGCCTGACTTATGCATGAACTAAGAAAAAACATACATCTGCATAATGTAAGTCTGCGTTACAAAGCGTCGAATAGGCATATTTTTTATCCATAAATACTCAAGTTTGGACTACGCTGCCTTAATTTTCTACTTTCGACTTAACTTAAACAAGCGGGTTTGTCCAGCGGTGCACCAGAGGAGTGCCAAGGGAAGTCTCATATATTGTTGTGCAATTGTAACCACTTTCCACACAATATTCTATTCTAGAATATAAATTGTGCTTGCTCTGAGCTATTACCTGTCTTTATGAATCAAAGCTAATTTCCTTTTCAGACCAGAATTCAATTAAAGGGTGTGAACTAACTTGGTTTCATATCAAGAAATGGTGGATATAGAAGCACAGGGGCATATTCATGGGAATAGTGGCACAGGGCAGAGAAGCAAGTTACCTTGCTGCGCTGCCCTGCATCACAGGGAAAGGGCAGGAATGCACTGTGTATATCCAATACGGTGCATTCCTGTCCTTTCCCCCTGTGGTGGAGCTGTTTGGGCAGCCTAGCGCCAAAGCAGGCACCCTTGCACCATGGTGTAAGGAGGTCTGTTTTGTAGTCAGGATTGTTTTGTGCAGGAAGGGGCAACAAACAATCCATAGAGGTGTTTACCTCATTCTATGTGTGCTGCAGAATGCAGCACACATAGACAGGAAAAAACAAGGAGAAACAAAGATGCCAGAGATAAGTTGGACGCCAACCTTAACGCGGTGGGGTCAGAGGTCTCGTTCCTGCGCCAGGATCTCAGAAAAGTGGTAGACCACATCACAGAAGCAGAGACACGGGTATCAACGGTGGAGGATTCGGTGACCACCCTCCAGAAAAAGGTCAATAAACTAACTGTGGTCTTGCAGGAACTAACCTCCAGAGTAGAAGATGCAGAAGGCCGTGCACAGCGCAATAATTTGCTCTTTGTGGGCTTGCCGGAGGGGTGTGAAGGATCCTCCATGACCCGCTTTATTGCCCAATGGCTCTCAGATCATATGCCGAAGGAACTGTTATCCACATGCTTTGTCGTGGAGCGGGCCCACCGGGCGCTGACTAAGAAACCACCACCGGGCGAGAATCCTAGACGGGTGATAGCAAAGTTATTGAACTATGCCGATCGTGATGCTATCTTACAGTTTGCCAGGACACATAGAGCAAAGTTCCAGCATGATTCGAAGCCCATAATGATTTTTCCTGACTACACACGCCTGGTCCAACAGCAAAGCCAGTCTTTCTTGATAGCGAAGCGTAGGTTACGAGACCTCAATTTGCAATATATGCTTTTATACCCAGATAGCATGCGAGTCATATTCAATTCAAAATCTTTCTTCTTCGACACATCGGAAGCAGTTTTCGTATGGACAGAGGAACACTCTCACCTCAAGCCGCATATGCCACCGCTGCAGGAATCAGACTCCTCCCAGAGCTCTCAACAGAACAGACCTCACAGGACCAAAACAAAGAGACGCCATAGATCCAGCTCAGACAGAAAATCCTCCAGTCCAGAACGCACCTCCTGAGTCCTCCAGTAATACCTCTAGTGGCATGTTATGTTAGCCGTGGATCGCGCTTCACTGGGACTATCCTGTTATATACTGTCCTCTGAATGGGCGTGGATGCCCAGCCATAGGGCTGCTAGTCCCTGTATATTCCTATCTCCCTAATGTTTTGTGGGTGGTTGGATATTGTTGGTGTGGGGGCCGGGTTCTCCCTTTTGGGGGCCTGGTGTGCCCTACACCGTGACAGATGCTCCTAGTTTCTGGAAGTGTCGGGAGGGGAGTGGGGGGATTCCCAGGGAACTCAGTTTTATTGTTGTTCTACATGCAGACTTTTTATCTAGATTCCGATACTATCCTTACTATCCTTACAGTGCCTTCAGAGATGGGAGATGATGGTACGGACTGATACAGCCTCGGGAACCTTATGGTGGTTTCCTGGAATGTCAGGGGTCTTCTCAACAAAATTAAACAGGGCGCAGTTTTATGCCAGTCCAAAAGATATGGGGCCGACATTCTACTCCTACAAGAAACTCACCTCCTTGGTACAAAAACACCTTGCCTGGCTAGATTTGGGTACCATTATATATACTACGCAGGATTCACCAGGGGGTCACGAGGAGCGGCCATTTTAATACATTGCAGAGTCCCAGTCAAGCACACAAACTACTGGGTTGATCCAGGGGGCAGATTTGCTATTGTCACGGGTACACTGTATGGTGAGCATGTCACCATAGGTAGTATTTATGCTCCCCCTCCGCCGGGGGCGACCTTTGTTGACAAGATTTCCAGGATTTGGGGGGAACTGCCAGAGGGCCTAACCCTCTTGGGTGGAGACTGGTTTGACACCATGGACCAGTAAATAGACAGCTCAGCACGGACCGTCATCCGCCAGTGGGTCCTTCTAAACTGAATTTGTTGGTGTCCACTTTAGGCTGGGGAGACATCTGTCGTGAATACCACCCGACAGAACTCAGCTACACATTTATTTCCGCCGTACATGGTTCACAGTCACGATTGGACCACTTTTTTACACCTCGCATATTTCTCCATAGGTTTTCACAAGTCGTTCACCTCCCCAGAGGTTTCTCAGATCACTCCCCGATTATCCTTAAATTCCAAACTTGTTCTCATAGACCCCCCTTTCTGTGGCAGATGTCCCCTTGGCTCCTTCGAAATCCGAACTATCAAGACATGCTGCATGTGGAAATATCCCAATATCTAGATATTAATGTTGCTTCTGCCCCGTCTCAGGGCATCCTATGGGAGGCCCTAAAGCCCACCATTTGTGGAGCCGAAATTAGCTATTGCACCAAAGAGAAACACGCCCGACAAGAGCAACTGGCAGACCTAGAGTCACGCCAGGCGTCCCTCAACTGAGACCCCCTCTGTTATTTTGGGCTTGAATGTTCGGTTTGGGCCAGGACAACAATGAATTACATATGATTAGTACTTTTCTGTAATAGCACCATAAACAACAAAGTGGATTGAGATAGAGTAATTCCCACTATTTCAGATGAACTGAGGAATACCCCCATCAAATATATTAGTTTTTGATTGTAAAACACAATGTTTGCTGGTATGCTCAAACATGGTCCATTGGGTCATTCTACTATAGTTACTCTAGTTTCAGCAATAAAGCACAATAACTTCAAAATTAATTTCAAGTTATGTCTGCTCTTACTAAGAGTGATTGAAGCCTGGGCTTTTATGCTGCCTTGCCCCTTCTAGACCAGGGATAATGCTAACTTGCATACATTGTTCCTCACTCCAAAGTGAACAGTGAGCAGTGTCCTCACCCTGTGTCTGCATTACAACATCAGTTAGAATCAGCTAATATCCACTGTTATTGTCACAAGGAATAAGCTTGTGTCTAGTTTTAGCACTAACATCTAGTGCCAATGTAAGTGCCCAGCTGTCACCAAGTTAGACCCATATTTCCAGGGATTTAGATATTTCAGCTGTCCACATTAAGGCTTTTCCAGGCCTTCAAGCTCTGGCTGGAGCCACCCTCATTTTAGGAAAGACACTGTGCTCACTGGAGAAGCCAGTTTGTTATATCATTACTAAACATACTCACAGGCAGTCTTTGGAATTGAGATGAGCTTGGGCACATTCCTTTCCACAACAGATTCAACTCAGGAGATTTGGTAGACCATACAGGCCCCACACTTCTTTTATAATGCTCTTCTTATGTCAAGTGCCTGTTAATGTATAAACGTGTTTTACATTAATGCTTCAACCCTTTAATGTACTTAAATCTAGTATCCCAACATTTTAGCAAGTAACTCCATCTCATACATAGATGCAACAATTTGTCATTACAAAAAAACAAACACACAACCAAGGGTCACATAGATGGCAAACATTTCTCTTCAACAGTATTTAACACCAAATCACAAAACACACCTCAAATATAAAACATTAACTATAGCCATCAAATAAAAAACAATCTGATAAACCAACACCTTACTCACTTGCAATGAACTCTGTACCACACCCATACAGATAGCAATGTGTTAACCTTTAACAGCAGAGAATACCTCACCACATCTGAGATAACACTCAACTCTTGCCTTAGTACATTTGAACATTGCAGATACATCAATATCACAATCTCACAGAACCAAAAAATCTCAAAATCATTTAGATTTCAATGTATAGCAAGTCAACAAAAACCCTAGGCAACTTTACCCACAACTCAAACATAGAGCACAGCACAGATGCACCTATCACTAATGCCACAAAAGAACAGAGACCAAGTAATTTAATATTTCTACAGTGAATATGTGACACTAAAGAGAAAACAATATAAATATGCACATATATCGGCAACAAAATATTGAAGACATAAGTGCTATAAACCTATACTTAAGCAGTAAACAGAAAATGTTTGAAGACAAAAATATTGCCGGAAAAATATCTAACATTCAAGATTGTATACAAGAATAAAGGAATAATATAAATGGTTTATACATTAAAACTAAGAAAACATGAGAACAGTCACGAAGACCAAATATTGAGCACCAGAAAATTAACTTAATTAAAAATAAAATAAGCAATAATACATAAAATGTATATATAAATAGAAAAATGAGTTACAATAAAATTAATATACATGAAATATATAACACACTAATTAGCGTTTACTACAAATGGAGCAATAACATTGAATTAGCCCCAAACCATCTGATTATATTAAACTTGAAAATGGTTAAGAAATAAAAATGCTTTTCTCAAATTACGTGAAGTGGCCACGAAATGCACAACAAAATGCTAACTGAAATAATAATAACAGTGTCACTCTGCCGGATTGCAAACCTAAAAAAGAAGACTGTAGTACTCAGCACTAAATACTACAAATTAAGTAAGTCTGGGAATCAATGAAAGCTAGCAAAACTATTAATTAACAAAAACTATGTTCAGATAGCAAACAATTAAAACTATATAACATATTTATTTCTCCAAATTACCAGTACAGGAAATCGCTACCAAAAGCTCCAGGGACACCCCCAACATGATAAAGAAGACTACAAAATCAAAGAAAATGAAAAAAGAATTGCAGAAAAATTAAAAATAAAGAAATACTTTCATCCAATAGAAATAAATGTTAAAAACAAAATGGGAGGAAGTGCCCATTTTAGCGTGATTGCCCAATTTTGTTTGGACTGGGCTGATGATTGCTTGACTCTGTGCACTGGGAGACTGCTAATTAGGCCCAGTGCTTGTGCACCGACCCAATAAATCTGATAAAATAGGCTTCTTCTCAACTGGCATCTTTAACTTTCCTACCAGGCCTTTGTAAACGGTGCAGAAATACACCCATGGTATGGAAACTTATATATCACCTGTGGCCTGAAGCACTTATTGTGTCATGCACTAGTGTGACAAAGGATAATATGAATTTAGAACTACCATTCTAGCCTTATCACTGCAATTGAAACTTTGCCTGAGCAAAATTCTAACTACACTACGTAATTTGCATCACTTCGCAATCTTTATGTTACCCTTGTCGCTTAAAATTTCCCAAAGTGTGCCGTTATGACATTTCACATAATTATGCACCATTTTCTATTAACATTTACCAGGAACCTCCTAAATAATATTAAGTCACCCCCTATGTAGGTTGTGCATCTCAAGAGGTAGATTACATGGTATTCATTTGTGTGACATAGAGACATTTTTTGTTACCATATCACTACAGTGTCAAGTTCTCAAAGTTATTTCCACTGTGGAAGGCACTGGCTTTCCTATGATACAAACTGGTGCAGAGACACGATGTAGAATCAAATATATTGACTTGCACAAATATCGAGTTGCAAATATCGTGGGTCAGAAATATCGACTGCTAGATTCTCGTGGTCAAGAATATCGACTCAACGTAAGTAATATTGATTATAGTAAACTTTGGCATACGGCCGACCGGAATTAAGATCATACATAAATAAATAAATAAAATGAATTACATTGCGAGCGCTGCAATGCCATTTACGTGTCTCGGCACTAACCATTCTGGTCGTGACTGACTTAGGGCACTAGGCTCACTAAGATGAATGCTATTGTTGGAATACCCAGATTTTCAGTGACTTCCTAAAAGTGGTCCTGAGTCAATCTAAGTGTCAGAGGGAGACTGTTCCAAAGTTGTGCTGCTTGCACCTGAAAGGAGCGACCATCAATTCGTGCACGATGGAATTTGGGGATACGCGCAAGCTGATGCGCAGATGTTCTCAGAGCATGATGCAGGTGGTAGAATTGGACTCTTTTCCTGAGATATGGAGCCCCCGTGCCATGGAGTGCTTTAAAGGCCAAAACCATAGCTTTAAAAGTTATCATCTTGTGGATCGGGAACCAGTGCATGGCTTTTAGGTGGGGGACATCTGTGTTCTAGGGCCACGCATAAGTATAGCCCTGGCCGCGAAGTTCTTTACTACCTGTTCGTGTGTCACCAGGTATTCAGGGATTCCCAAGTAAAGAACATTAATGTAGTCCAGCCTAGATGTAACTAGTGCCTGGACCACAATTCTTCTGTGTGCCACTGACAGAAGAGGTAGGAACTGCTTGAGCATCTTGAGTACTTCAAAACAGGCACCCACTACTGATTGTATTTGGGAGTTCATTGATAAATTATCTTCCAGCCTGACTCCTAAGTTTTTAACTGTCTTGATTGAGGGGATAGGGGGAGACATTTCCTGGGGCCACCAATGTCGCCATACATTATCTATAGGGAGACCAAAAAGAATAATCTCCGATTTCTCGGAGTTACATTTCAGTTGGTGCAAGTGGAGCCAGAAGAATACCTCAGCAAGACAGGCATTGATCGCTTCCCCTCTAAAAACAGCCTCCTTATAGCAGGTAAAGAGCAATTGTGTATCGTCCCCATGAGATACAATTTTGGCTCCATGGGCTTCAGCCAGATAAGCCAAGGGGGTCATATAAAGATTAAAAAAGAGTGGGGCTCAGAATTGAGCCCTGCGGGACCCGCACCTTTAAGACGGGAATGGACACTGCAAAGGGCGGAGTTCAACTGTTTGTTGGCGGTCTTTCAGCAAGGAGGAGAACCACCGGAGTACAGTGCCCCCGCAGCCGCACTCCCGAAGTCTCCGGAGGAGCTGATCGTGGGGCACGGTATCGAAAGCTGCTGATGAGTCCAATAATATCAGCACAGCCTTCCCACCTTTATCTAGGGTCTCCTTGATGGCCTCAGAGACTTCTAGGAGCACGGTTTCAGTGCTAAAGTTTGACCTGAAACTGGACTGGCTATGATAGGATAGGATAGGATAGGATAGGATAGGATAGTCACTTGTATAGCGCGAACAAATGCCGTGGCGTCTTGGCGCTAGTCCATAGAAAGAGACACTTCCACTAACAGCGGGTCACCTCAAAAAGGCATGTTTTTAACAATTTTCTAAAAACTTGATGACTGTCAGTACGTTTAACAAAGCCCGGGAGATCATGGAAAACGTAATTAGTTTCAGCATATGACGTGATAACACTATTGACATATTTTTCCAGAACTTTTGAGAAAGAAGGAAGCAGAGACAATTGGCCTGGAATTGGCGGCTATTTCAGGATCTAACCATAGTTTTTTCAGCAGGGGGAGTATTTTGGCCTTCTTCCACCTGTCAGGGACAATCCTAAACTCCAAGGAGGCATTTAGGATCTGATTTAACGTAGGATTAATTACTTCTGCTATAGACGCCAGCACTTTGCGTGGACATGGGTCAGAAGGTGAGCCTGATTTAAGGGCCTTCATAATATCCAGTGATTTCTTCTGGGGTATGGGAGGGAACTACAAGAGCTGCGGGCCACGTTGCCAAGTGGACAGGGTGGAGACCGCTTGCTTTGCACCATCGGCCTGGGGAAGCAAAGAAAAAGTGTCTTGAAATTTTTTAATTTTCTCGTGGAAGTAGGAGGCTAGGTGGCTCATCCAGGCCTCAGTTGGCGTGAACGGCCTTGGCACTGCACTTGGGGAAGATAATTCCTTAACTGTTTTAAAAAGTCCTTAGCAGCCTGTGTGATCTTGCAGAGAGAAAGAGTTTTTTCTCCTCCACAATTTTTTTATAGTGCCCCTCCAACACCTGTTTATAAAATATTTTGTCATTAGGGTCGAAGTTTTTTCACTATGTCCTCTCTAAGCATTTGCAAGCGCTCTTGCTTTTCCTAAGGGCCACTGTAAACCATGGCGCTGAGGCACACAATACCTTAGCAGGTCGCAAGGAGGAGGGGGCAAGCTCGTCAACGCGGCACTATAGACAATTGTTCAGACCGTCCACATCTTCCTCCATAATGCCGTTAAAGGGTATATCTCGTGGGCTCCTGTTCGTGGAATTATCCATATGAATATCGAAATCGCCTAAAACTACACAATGTTTATATTTTCTGGCGAGAGGGGAGACTGCATTGCTAATAGAATCAAGAAAACTGGCCACAGGGAAGAGGGCTAAATAAGGTGTGAGTGTGAATAGTAAATGTTGTCTCTTCGCTATCCAACACTTTCCCTATTCTTGCACTCAGTGGAGTGGGAAAAGGTATTTTAACCTCTCCGATATCCAACACTTTCCCTACTGTTGCACTCACTGGAGTGGTAGTAGTAATTTTTACCCCTCCGCTATCCAACAGTTATTCTACTGTTGCATTCAGTGGAGTGGGAATAGGAATTTTTACCCCTCTGCTATCCAACACCTACGCTGCTGTTGCATTCACTTGAGTGGGTGGGAATAACATTTTTTACCCCTCCCGCTATCCAACAGTTAGTCTACTGTTGCATTCAGTGGAGTGTGAATAGTAATTTCCCCTCTTCCACTATCCAGCATTTTCCCTACTGTTGCAATCTTTCGAGTGGGAATAGTAATTTTTACCCCTCCACTATCCATCACTTTCCCTACTGTTGCACTGTTTGGAGTGGGAATAATCATTTTTACCACTCTGCTATCCAACACTTTCCCTACTGTTGCACTCTTTGGAGTTGTAATAGTGAATTTTACTCGTACGCTATCCAACACTTTCCCTACTGTTGCATTATTTGGAGTGGGAACAGGTATTTTTTTGCCTCAGCTATCCAACACTTTCCCTACTGTTGCACTCACTGGAGTTGAGATATTAAATTTAATTATTACTACTGTTGCACTGATTGTATTGGGAAATGTAAGTTTAAATATTTTTTAATCGTTTAATGTTTTAATATATATTAGAATGTTTTTATATATTTTAAATGATTGATATATATATATATATATAAATATATTATTTTTATATAATTTTAAAGTTTTGGAATACATTGAAGATAATAGTTTATTAATTATCTTAAAGTAAATATATATGTATAAATTATTATATTTGTGTGTTCATCTTTTTTTAAAATTAAGTTTATTTGTTATATTTTGTTCAAATGTATATTAAATGTGTTTATTTTGTTAAAATTAATATATTTAATATATGTTATTATGTTATTTTATATTTATATTTAAATCAATATGTTTTACATCTATATTTTTTACATTGATATTTTTGATACAATGTTTTTGTACTTACCTGTGTAAATATGGGAGTCAATATTTTGGAGTCTATATTTGAACATCGATGTTTTTGTCATCACTATTCTATCAGTGAACCATAAAAACTAAAGTGCAGAGTAAAATTGTAATGTTGCTATCCTGGGTTTGGGACAAGCTAGAGAAATCGTTCAACCACCATTGTTAATATTTATTTAAAATCTAATTCAAGGATTACGTTTTTTAAAATGATAAATAACTAGGAAAAGTAAGTTTTACAAATTTACCTTTTTCGTACCCAAAGCTCTTGGATTCTAATTTGCATTAGCCTGAAAGCAGCTGTTCTGCCAGTGCGCAACTTAAGCCAGGTGTATAAACTGCTCCCAAAAGCGATACATTGGATTAGGCCATGTGAAAGAATAGTCTGGATGTGGAGAGTGTGATACATATCAGCTCAAGAATGACAACAAGAGGGTTTCCAGAAACTTAATTAACTTGAAAGTGACTGAGGTGAGGCCTGCCCATTCAGAGTTTAGGAGAGACTTGAGGAATGGGAATGGGAATGGGAATCTTTTGTTCTTTAAGCCCAGGGTAGCCAATTCAGTAGTAGCCCTTTGGGTGGAGGAGCTGGCCCCAGGACCAGTGTGGTGTAGTTTAGGAGGAAGACATTGCTCATTTCCTAAAGACACCACTGCCTGGCATACAAGCGCCCTTTAAGTGCAGGAGGTCAGTGCCATCTTGGATTCCCCGTAGAATAATTAATTCTGTGTGAACACTGCATGATGGACAGATGGGTAAGGTTGCTGTTGGATCTTTTCCATCATTGGTTAGGGAGTGTTAGGAGTCACTACCACCCATTGTTTACACAAATGGACAAAAATTGACCTCATACCTAGCTTCACAGAACTCTTTCTGGACCTGTAAAAGAACAGACAAAGGAATGTACCTGCTGCTTGGGACCTTGGGGAGACCGAAAGGGCATGCCCTCTCCCACTTGCATGCAGGACTGACAAGTTGGCTGACCTCCTGTGTGGCTACAGGGACACAACAAGCTGCAGAATGCCCTTTTTCTGAAGTCCCCACCTGACCAACAGGACCTTGACTGGACCCCGCTCTTTGCATCTGCTGGAGTAGGTTTTGACTCCTAAGTGCTGTCCCTGAAGTCATGGGATCCTAAGCTGTGTCCAGATGAACTTTAATAACCTCTGAAAAAGTTGATCTTAGAAAAAGTTTGAACTTCCAGATCTCCAGAATACCAGAACCAACCACCCAATACAATCCGCCTAAGGCACAAACCAGATGTACAAGAAGAACCACTTGGTCCAGCTCTGAGTTTTTTGCTGCAAAAAAACTGTTCAACACTACAAAACAATCAATGAACTCTACAAGTGTTTCTCAGAACCTTGGCTTATTACAGTACATACCTATATGACATACAAGTCTATCAGATCAGCTATTCATACTTCGATACTCAGTGAGAAGCTGCCAAAGCAAGCCTCTGATAGGTAAATTAATTATGCTATAGCAATTTTGTAATTGCATACTTGTAATTATAATTAATTTGTATTCACATTTTGATGATTTATATTTAAATAATAGTTCATGTTTTTGAGTTTTTTGCAAGTATTTATTTGTATTTTGTGTGTGTCAGGTATATGTTTTATATTACAAATATAATTTGTATAAAATAGCAATATTATTTTTAAAGGTAATCCATGTTGTAACATTAATATAATGCACAATAGTTGATATTATAGATATATATATATATAGATATATATATATAGATAGATAGATAGATAGATAGATAGATAGATAGATAGATAGATAGATAGATAGATAGATAGATAGATAGATAGATAGATGATAGATAGATAGATAGATAGATAGATAGATAGATAGATAGATAGATAGATAGATAGATAGATAGATAGATAGATAGATAGATAGATAGATAGATAGATAGATAATTTCTCTATATCAGCACAAAACACATTTGAATTTTCCTACTCTCCATTGGCCCTATTGTGATGTCGGTCGGAAAGCCTCCAACCGCAGGTCGAGGCTTTCTGATCGACATCCCTGGTTTGACTTCCAGCCGCCTAATTACAATGTAGGCGATCGGAAGTCAAACTGGCCGGTCATTCTGGCTGGCTTCCGACAGGCTCAAGGAGCCAGTCAGCCATTCGGAAATGCAATGGTGTATCTGCCATCTGGATTACGACGTCGGTTTCACACAGCCTTTCCATGCTGGCCTTTCCGACATGGAAAGGCTGTCGGGAAGCGACTTTGGGGGCACCTAGCAGGGCCACCTTGCCTTCGCCTCCTACGGTTGTGGGCCTGTAAATCCCTGCACTGTGTTGCAGGCATCGTGAGGTGCATGCCACAGGGTGGATGGATTTACACAAACTCCCATTTCTCTATGGGAGCTTGTGCTGCACCGGTTTACGACCGCAGCACAAGCTCCCATAGGGAAATGAGAGTGTGAGACCGCACCATGTGCGGTCGCATTGTTTTGATGCAGTTGGGACCGTTGACCAGAGGTCGGTCAATCCCGATTCGCCTACAATGCTGTTGGTCGGAGGCAACTCCAACCAACATCATAATCAGGCCCTGTATCTGTTGCCAGAACCCATAACCCTCACACATCACCCTAGACTGCACAACATCACTCTCCCACACAATCAGCACAGCACCAACAGTCGTAAAGATGGCTCAATGTTACTTTTCCATAGCACTGAACACAACCAGATAAAGTCAATCCATACAACTCTGAGCTCTGAACACATATCCCTGCAAACAAGCCACCTGTTGAGTTAATCATCATAGAGCAGATCTATGAATACTTTATTTTCACATAACAAACTTAGCACCAAAAGCTATACAGATGGTTGTACGGAATCCAAAAGCACAAACACACTAAAATACTTTGACACCATGATAAACCAGTGGCTAAAAATAGCCATAAAAATATCATTCTCACACATCCAGGCCCACGCTAAATGCCTTTCTAATGCCAATGTGTGACATGCTCATAGAACTCTCTTGAGTGACCAAGAAGTAGCATCGGCAGTTATTGTGAGAAAGTCATCCTTATGGCACTGATCACCCCCATTGTTTTATTGATACTGGTAGTAAATGACTCTGATGTACACTGATGTCTGTTTACCAGACCCAGGACCAGGGCTCTGCTTTAAAGTTTCATGGTGGTTAGGTAGAATTACAATTGGCAATGAAAGACGCCTGTATGTCCCTAGTATATAATAAGGCAAGGGAGATTCAAACTACCTATATGCCCCTAGTATGTAATAGGGCAGGGAGGTTTAGAGGCCCTGTAGATTTCCTGCACTAGAGTGTGCACTGCTGTGTTGCTTGCTGTCATTTTAAAGTCAGCCCTGCTTTAAAGACCATCTTTAAAATAAATTATATTCAAATTCGACTTTGGAATTAAAGGTACTTCCAAAGTAGTAATCTACCTTATTTTTACATTCAGGTCACACCTAAGGTCTCCTCTTGGTGCCCCAGTGGTAGGATGCCATGTATAAGCAGTGGTATTATAAAACATTTAAACTGTGAGGAGGGAAACACTGCCAAATTTACTTTCCCCATTGTAGATAACTAGCTACATAGGCTAACATTGAAATATGTGATTTAAGTATAAATATTGACAGGAGTGAGGAAACAAATATCATTCAAGGAATTAAAATGAGAGTTATGATAAATCTAACAACTTGCCACTGTTAGATCTACAACAGCTATCACAGAAAAGGAGTTATTAAACTTTGTTTTCTGTAAGCCAAAATCCAACCTTCCAGTTGCCTTCTCCTGATCGGCTAGCCTATGCCAGGCTGAGCCAAGCTGTCTTAATGAGGTATGAAATGGCCTGCTAGAGAGAAAATGGATTTCCTGTGGGTGTAGACTGCAGCTGCAGAAGCAAAAGGTAGGATGAGGGAGGGGTGGTCAAAACTGATCTTCAAAGGGAGAATGACACTTTAGGGCAGCACAGGTTCACCCCTACGTCCTGCAACCCCAGCCACATAGGAGACCCTGTAATTAGATTAGGGAGAGGGATGGAAGAGGAGTGTTAGGGAATCTTAGACACACCAGTGGGTTGGGTTAGCCTGATCTAATTTCCAAGGAGAGAATTTCTTCATGTTGGATTTTGAAAGAATAGTGCTTTCTGGGACAAGAATAAGCCACACTTTGGACGAAGTGGTCATACACGGGTGGCACACTGCATCCTACTGGTCAGGGGTACCCCCCTGCTTGAGGCCCATGAACACAACATAAATATGGAAGGGTTGCCAAGCAACTGAGATCTGCTACATAAAACCCTAAGGAGAAGAAGGACTATGCCTGCTGCACACTATGGGACTACAACCCTAAAGACTTTGCCTTGCTTCAACAAGGATGAAGGAGTAGACTCCCTGTAAGCTACAGGTCAACTGAGCCCACCTGCATCATCTTCCTCAAGAAGTCCCCATTCTGAAGTGCATCCAATGGACTTTAAAGGATTTGGCCAGGTGCGTTGTGGATACTGTAGTCCCAACATCCCAAGGACCATCTCAAAGATTCTATATTCCTGGATTGGTGTTGTGGACACTTTGAACCCTCAAGGAGACGTTCTAGATGAAGATCCAGAAGTTTGGTGAAGTTTGGGAACTTTATGGTAAAAAGCTCTATAAGTTGATCGACTCAACATGAAGTTTCAAGCCGCCGACCTTCAACCGTGACCCGGCCTGGATTTCAGGTTCATCCCGCTGAAAGCTCCAAAGCTCTAGATTTCCAGGATTTCACCAAGGCCTTATAGAAAACCAAGCCGATTACATTGATGTGAATGCAGTCTGAAGAGGAGCTTTGCTCAATGTCAAGACAAAAAGGTCCAGATAAACGACTAAGTGCGAAGGTAAAGTTTTGACCAAGGCATCTCGCTTGTTGGATCCGACCAGGGCTCCATTGCAGTTGGCCTCAACCTTTGACTTTTTACCAGTCACGCACGACCAGATGTCCCAATTTGCCACTATAGGTTTTTAAGAACTAGAAAGTGTTTACTCTTTAGAAATGTATATCTCAGGTTCCCTACATTGGACTTTTGTAATTTCGGTGTCTATTTATTCATAATAATATAATACATTTTTATACATTGGTGTTGGATTTTTATTGTGTGTTGTGACTTACTTATTTAATGTATTGTTGTTTTTAAATGCTTTTCACATCTGTCTCCTAAGTTGCGCCTGCCTGCTCATTTCCAGCTACAAAGGGCTGTACAAGGGAATAATTTATTGAGACCTTGACTGATTTTTTTAATTGTGTTTATAGCCTTATTACTAGTAGAAAATCTCTATTTATCACTATCAATAACCCACTTACCAACAGTTAAGAAGATCATCAAAATCATCATCACAACTCAAAATCATGAGAGCCAACGGCAAACCCATATATTACTGCCCTTATAATTAATCATAACATGACACATAAGCCCCACACTTCTACAAAACGAATTGAAAACATTGATTATATGGCTTCCATCACTTTACTTTCCCACATCACCAGCCACAATTCAGAACCACAGAGCCTTCAAGCCATGAGACAAACTCTCAGGCAACCAACATGCCAAAACAATAATGCATGCCGCAAATCACCTAAAGGCCCATCTGCACCTCTGATTGCACAGCCTTATCTATGGTATTGGTCTAAAGGCCAACATCATCCTCAAATATAAAGAAACCAGGTTTAAAATCCAGTCCGCATATTCTGTCCCCCAGTCCAAATGCAAACATATGCACTTCAAAAAAGTATCAAACGCCACCCTAGACAAAACCCTCAGACAGTCACCTTTGCTGACCCTTTAGCAAATCCATTGGAATTATGCAAACAGCAGAGTGCTCTGTTAAATGCACGGTGGCTAAATTATAAGGGATAATGCAGCACATTCTGTTCAATTATTTCACTTTTTTGTCATCGTAACAAATATTATTACTGCCAAGGATAATGTTACACAATATTAGTAGTTGTTTTACACCTGACTACACCTATCAGCACTTGAAAGATGAACAGTTAATCTAAGCAAAGGGTGTGCCACAGTACAACACCACATGCGGTGCTTTTCTTACTCGTTTGGTAGCTAGAAACTGATTTTATTTTTGTTGAAATCTGCAATTTATGCAAGAGATACTGATTCATATGGCAATTACTATAGATCCACAGTTTTGCGGAAAATGCCCTAATTGCACAAGCATGTATTCCCATTGGCAATGGGACTTATACCTTAGTAATTAATGCTATTACTTACATAACGGGACCGATGTAATTCTAAGAGCTGTTGTAAAAACCTTTTAATACGTTGGTTGTTGTGATGAAATGCAGGCTAATTCACGTAAATTGATTGTGTACGTTTTTAATATGCTGCAATTCAGAGACGAATTGCATTATGTGTAATTGCTCGTCAGTTCGGAGTTGCAACATTTGTGCTTGTTTTATTATCATTCCTATTTTAAATTATATCCCTCATTTTTGCCCTGAAATCAGAATTATTCATTTCTTGTTGAATGGGGTTTGTATATTGTGAATTGTCAATGCAATTGGTTTGATAAATTGTTAAATCATGGCCCCTCTCTGTGTGAGGTAAGGAGCTTTAAATGCTGATTTCAATAGATATGCTTTTATAGAGTGAATAATTTGTATCTGAGACTTTCTACTTCTTTGTAAAATACAACCTACTTGAAATAGCTTTTAGAAAATTGGATGAATCAATAGAGGTTTATGTTCTTCGAAGATCAGCAAGCAAATATTGGCTGTTGCTGTTCTGTTGTGTGTTGGCATACGACATGTGCCCAGACTTCAAACAATGATATAACCCAATTCAGTTTTTATTTTATGAGAAGCTCTCAAAGTTTTTTATTTTTGTATTATTCGTATACCGTTAGGCCGTTGAATTTTACAAGCTAGCGGAAAATTAAAAGTAAATTGTCATGTATTTGACACATATTCCTTCAGTCAGTCAATAAAACTTTATTCGTTTTTTTACAACCATAAAAGTATACACTAAGCAGCATATCATTCAATAAAATAAGCAAATCAGAATCATGGAATATATAATACATTTCTTAAGGCTTTAATTCACAGATTAGGTATCCATTGCAGGTCTTGAGCATGTTATGTTTACTGTGTGCATTTAAATTACTAATAAGGTCAGCAATTGTTAAAATAACGTTCGTGGTGATTTAATGTGACCAAAAAGGAATGGTACATTCATTTGTGTAACCTACCAGTGCAACAGAAGATGCCATCTGAGAACTATATGCAGAGGACCAAGGAGTGGAGTTAGAATGCTCAAGATAACGGCCGGTCTTAGGTTTACATTCGCCTGATGGACACATCAACAAAAGACCTGTCATAAAGCTGTTTGCGTGGCTAAGTTCAATTTAACCGGGCAAATGGCATAATTTGTGAGTGTAAATTCAAGTTTCAAAATGTAAAATTTACACTTGTAAATTGATTCACTAATATTTAAAATTACATTAAAGTATACTGGTGAAATTTGACGTGGGAGTACATCTGCTGCCATGGGGTGGAAGTAGGCTTTCATTCTATGGCAGGGATACCACTCTCAAATGTGATATATTTAAAGATGTAGGGGCAGATTTACAAGCCCCTTGTGCACCTTTTGCGTCACTTTTCCCATGTTAAAAGTGACGCACAAGTGGCGCAAGGGGCTTGTAAATCTGCCCCGTAGAGATAATGAAGACAACAGGAAATCCCTCCCCTGTAGAGAGTGGCTTCAAAGTGTGCATGGTGTGGAGGGAAGCGGATCTTCATAGTGAAACATATTTCCCAGTGGCACAACTTTAAAACAAGTGCAAAAGTATTTTTACTAAGCATTGTACACGTGCATGAAATACTACAACTCTAATGTCTTCAGCACTACACCGAATAGCAGATGAAAAATACAGACCTACGTTGTCGGGGGAAGAGTTCTGCTTCTACAGGATCAATTACTATTGGACACGATTTTAACAGAAAAGTACTGTAATTGGCAATAGGGTTTATTTCTGACTAATGTATGGCTTTTTTATAGCAGGTTGCCCATAAACACAATCTTGGATTTGAGGTCTGGTGTCTCTGTTGATTAGGAAATCTCCGTGTAATTCTTTGTAAATTGCATTCTAAGGCTCAGTCTGCAGTTGCTAAAAATTGTTCATTTCATCCTCATAATTCTTTCTGCCGCTGCAGTGGAAGCCATGGTAAAATTAATTATGTGCATGTTCACCTAAATTGACAATTTAAAATGCGATGCAGACAGGTGAGTTTCTCAAGGACCTTCGAGAAGCCTAAAATGTGCCTGCCTTATAACGGAGAGACTGTAGAGAACCTCTAAACTGCTTGCTATATGTTAAATTACATCCAGCAGCAACTTCTAGATTCATCACCAATATATTGGCCAAGGCTCCACGTGCATTGATGGGATTCACATACTATCATAGTAGAAACTATAGGTACTCAAATCTAAATAATCTAAGAATACATCAAACATAGGGGCTTGTTTCTCGAATGTTCTCCTTTAACATCTCAGTCTTGCAAGTATTTCTGATTTTTTATGACAGGCCAGAAACGTACATTTTTTGTCCAGTGTTTGCTACCATTATCCTATTTTGGGTCTCTATTTTAGTCGACACATATGGATCTCTGTAACATCCCACAAATTGTCCTTCAAAGTACATTCAGGGGTATTATGCCATTATTCTTTGCCCGTGCTTAATTTGTAAATAAAAAAGAGTATGGGCACAAAGTTCCAGATTTGGTTACACTTTGCACCATGCTGAAAGTCACATTGCGGCCCAGATTCTGAACACTGTCGCAGAACCCAGCACAATCCCCAAAGAGGCTGTGCTGCGTTGCGTGACAGGGAGAGAGCAGGAGAGCGCCATATTCACAAAGATATGTCTCTCTCCTCCCCTCTCCTTAGCACCTCTCGTTTCAGCTGCAGTGCACCAGGCACACACTTTAGCGCCATAATGCTAGGGTGCGTACCTTAGTTTAGCATAGATTTTGTACAGGAAGGGTTCGCTTCCTGTACAAAATACTATGCCTAGACACACTTCAAAGCTTTTCCTACTTTGTATGTGTGCTGCACAGTGGAGCACGCATGCACAGTTGGAAGATTAAGGTGAAATTAAAACATTTCTCCCTTTGATGCCTGCTTTACAGTGGTGCTACGTTTTGGTGCTTAACCCTGTCAACTAATGTCAGTAGAAAGGGTTTGGTGTCAAAAAGCATTAGCGGTTGCCTGAAATGCCTATCTACCACCCATGTAACGCCCCCTTGACGCAAAGTAACACGAAGCAGCATTTTGAGCTGCTTTGCGTTAGTTTTCCAAACAAACCAACGCTAATACCAATTATCACTGGTTTGTTAATCCCTGTATGGTTAGTGTTACAAAAGTAACGCTAACCCGACGCTAAACCTTTGTGAATCTGCGCCAAAGTCTATCTAAGGGGCGCAAAGCAACGCAATTCATTTTCCAATGCAAAGGGTATTTTTGTGCTGGAAAAGTGACCTTTTTAAGTGCAAACTTTCCATCAGTAAGGCATTACTAGGGCATTATAGTGCAAACACCATGAGGTTTGATGCAAAGCCTGATCTATTAAAAGAGCCAGACTGGGCTTTCCATAAAAAAGCTAATGCACCCTTTAAGCAAGGGCTAACACAGAGACAGTTTTTAATTTCTCCAAAAAACCTGTGCATCACATTTGTGCTAAAGTTCACAACACACGTTCAAAATGTGAGATCCTTCTTTGTTTGTTAATACATTTGGATTTGTACTGAAAGTGGATGTTTCCAGTACAAATGCTAAGCTAGACTCCACATCCTCAACTCGTTGAGACTCTGCACCGCACAAGACAGTGATCAGGAGAGCTGGTACAGGGGAAGAGAGCAGTACCAGATCAATCTTAGTCATATGGCTCTGTGCTGTGTATGCAACACAGCATAGTAAATGTGTTTGAAAAATTGGTAAAAGTGCCCCAAAGTTTTTCTTAGAAGAACGCAACTAGTGCTGGTGATTCCTTGGGTTGCTGAATGCCAATGCTGCTGAGCCTTGCATCCACCTCATGCACCTTCCTTCCACCACCCTAGAATGTATATCTCTATTTTTCACAATTGCGAGCTCTTTTTCCTCCCAGCTTTCGAGTCATCACTGTTTCCTATCCTTCTCTTCTTCTTTCTATTTATGACTGTCTCTGTATTCCATTGAGTCAAAATCTGAAGATGAAAAATATGTATCATTATCCAAAAATGAGTGCCAGTACTCAGCCCAACATTGGTTACCACAGGCAGAAATTAAGCACGCTCCCCTCCACATACTTACTTGGTGTCTTGCCTTCTCAACAGTTGAATAATAGCATGTTAAATTTAATTTTCCTTCAGTTCCACTAAACCTTACATAAATCGTAAAATTCACTGCATGGCATGCAAAATATTTGAAATGCCAATTTTTTGGGTAAATACATGATGGAATGTTTTTTTAGAATCAGTCTGTCAAATTCTTTTATTTGGCTAAAAGCCATAAAAAGATAAAACATCAGCAAAAAAACAAAAATACTCACAAACAAATCACAAAGAATAAATATATATATGACTCAGGGAACAAGGTGCAATTATCACACGAAGAACTGATCCAATTTTAAAATGAATACATATGTGAGAATTATTTTACCTGATATTATGTTAGCATTTATGTAGCTATTTCATAATAAATCCTTGCTGTATGCATACACAACTAATAGGTGCAGATATTAGGTAAGTTAGGTTGACATCTGTGCCACCATTTTGCCTCTCGTGGACGCCATCTTGTATTATAGTCGAAACTGTTACTTGATCATTTACGAGAAATGGTCTTTGGTAAGTTTCATTTCTCAAATGCTGAATCTTGCTCATTAACGCATGCCTTTTCTGTTACATAGAAGCCTTCTCCCACCTGTCTAGTGCTAAGCATTAGCCAGACAACCTTGGGCAGTAGATAGCTTGTGCCAGGCTGCAGAATCGAAACTTATGTTCTGTACCCCCATTGTATTACGACATCTACCATTGGTTTCCCATAGTAAGCGGGTCTTTGTGGGCTCCACAACATACATAATGAACCTTTATGCTTGTTAGAGTCATTCCTTCATCAGCCATCATAGGAGGCTGGTCAGACTAGACTCCAATACAGTGTACTTAGCGAATAAACTAGTTAGCTTGCATTTCTCAACTGCGTCATCGACTCTTCATTTCTTGGAAGGCTCGAGGAGGTCGAGAGTGACCCGGTGGCCCTAGTTGGGTCACTTCCTTCACATATACGTCTTAAGCTAAAAAATTAAATTTTAAAACTTGTAAGAATCTGGTCGGATTATAACAAATGGGTCAGAAAAATCAGAAACTCTGTCCTAAAAATGCATGTTTAGAAGATTCAAATATTGCTGAGATTGTTAAGATTCCATTATCTTCTAATTCTAAGTGCATGTCTGACTTAGCTTATAACAGCTAAACAACAAAACTCTGACTCTAAAATCTGTAAACGATGCAGATTTAAAATGAGTGATCTAAGACCATAGGAGAGCAATAAGGGGCATACAAATTGCAATCTAGGATGTGTATACATTTTTTTAAAAACAAAATGAATAAGCAATTGTTATCAGTTTTATTGCAAGGGCAACAAGGTACAGTAGGCAACTAGGTGCCCTGCTTAGAATATGTTACCAAAAAGTGCAAAGTGCATAGTCAAAAATAAAGCAAGTTGAATCTATGGGGCATATTTTTAAGCCCTATGCACACAGGGCTTAACTGTAGCCACAAGACCATGTAAAGCCAGCCTGCGTGGTTTCTCATGGCATTGTAGATATGGAGTAACACAAGGCAGTGCAAGTCGCTGCCTTGCTTTATTCTGCGTGAAAGAGGCGTTCCAAGGGTGTTAATGTGGGTGTTCCCACTTAACCTCCATTGAATTTGACACTGCCCCAGATTTACAACATCTCATAAACCTGTGGCAGCGCCAAAACCTTGCACCTCCCTAGAGCAGGTGTAACGAGCAGAAACGTTTACATTTCTCCTAGTTTTTTCCTCTTTCCACGTGTGCTGCATTCTGCAGCACACATAAAATAAGGAAAACGGCGCTTGTGTTTGTATTCGTTCAGGAAGTTGCCCCATTTGGCACAAAAAAACCATGCCAGCAACACAGACACCCTTGGTCCATGGAGCAAGGGTGCCTCCTTTGACACACAGCTGCTAAATGTGCACCGGCTGAAAGGAGAGGAATGCACCGAATCTTGTCAATACAGTGCATTCCTGTCCTTTAGAATTGGCAATGTAAATATGCCCCCTTGTTCGGGGTTCAAAATCCACAATGAGTATAGTTCTACCCTTTTATAGATTTTATGTCTAGATAGCGACAAATTGAACTCGTAGATAAACAGTTAGAGAGTCTGGCCTACTTTCTGTGTTGATAAAAGTCAGATATCACCAATTTATTTGAGTTATCTTCAATTTGTTCAGGTGAATAAAATAAATTTAGCAACCCTAGATCAGAAAAAAGCACTCTTGACGTGGGCTAACTAGGGGACATGGGCCATATTATGAAAAGTGCCCAGGCCGCTTTGCATGACCCAAGGCACTTTGGTATTACAGAAAGGGCCGCAGATGCTGTGCTGCCCTTTCTTTAATACAGATAGCGCTGGCGCACATATAGCACCAGTGCTATCACTAGAGGGTGTCCCCTCATTTGCATGGGGCTATGGCCCCATGCACACCACATGCACATGAGGGAATCTCCTTGCCTCTGAGCCCACATCATATTATAGACGTGGGTGCAGAGGCAAAGTAGCTGTCAGGAGGTGCACTGACAACACACCACCTAAAAGTTGGCACACTGTCAGTGATCCCCCTGATGCCAGCCCTCTGGAGGGGGGATAGGTACTCCTATGGACCCCCCAAACATCCCCTTTCAGGCAGGTGCAGTCACTTGATGGAGCGGGTAGTACAAAACTGTTGTAAACCTCCCCCATTCTGCATGAAAATTATTAATTCAATAATCCATTAACTATAATATTATTAAACGAGTTTGCATGTTTATTAATCAACATTATTAATATTTGAATTACACGTGGGATTTACATTTTGCATGGCTAAATAACCTTTATGACTAATATCCGTACGCATACTAAGAAGTAGTATATGTAGTAATTAGAATACTGCATGATATATGTTGCTTTTGTAATGTCTTCTAATGTTGCCCGAGAAGAGGACCAAAGGGGTGAATATAATTGCTTTAAATGTTGCTATACGCTAGATAAATACAAGCACATAGAGGGATTAGTAAGGGGTTAACATTAGTTTTATTATTTCTATGTATTAATTACTTATTTGTGTTTGTTTCGCTTAAGTTGGCGTTTGGGCCTAAATCAAAGATGGCTGCTGATGCTACACGATGATGTGGCCACTGTCCCACGAGCTGCGGAGTGAACTGCTCTTGCGCGAGAAGTCTTCTAAACCTCGTCACAACCTTTGTACCCCATGTACCCGAACAAGGACACAGTGGGAAGACTGCCAAGACAGAAAACAATCGACCTCACAATAAAACCGGAACAGACTGACTTCTAAATGAACTCATGACCTCACCCCTCTAACTGTACTAAGATCTCAAAAACTTACATCGGACGATCTCAACCAGCCAATCCCCACTGACTTAAACATTTATTTTGTATCATCTTTGCTTCAATTTTATTATAAAAATGCATGGTAGACTAGAGAGGGTACCTCTGCTGCTTTTTCTGAATCTTAGAGGGTCCGGATGCCGTTCAACCATTTGATGACTGCAAACCCTTCTTAAGCCTATGGACAATGATAGATGCTTGCACGTCTTTGGTCCATTGCCGATCTTTGGGACTGTAGCGTGCTGAGCAAAGAACTTTGAGATTTGGCCTGCTTTTGGACGATTGACTGCAAATTTGATTATGCAGAACCAATGAATTAGAGGACCCCAAATTGCCAGATTAGGTAAATATGACATTCTGCGATTTACTAGAAATTTGACAAACTTTCTAAAACTTTGACGAGACAAACACGATTTCAAATTATTAATGCCTATTTTAGATAAACAATTATTGATGAACAAGAAATTATGAGTTGTGAGTTTCATTTAAGAGATAGATTCTGAAGTCTTAAAATGTGTTTTAGCTGGTTCTAAATCACCATCAACCAATCCAAATAATTTGGTCCGATCGACCGAAGTGGGAGGAGTGCCTTGATGTTTTGGGATTGAGGATCTGTAGGAGACAGGCGTTAATGTATATTTTGTAAATTATTTTTCTTTCCCTATAGGTTATAAGGTGTTCCCCTCACATGTCCGGCGCTTGAACCATTCATCCCTCCTGTGTGTGCAGACCGGTGTAGAAGTGACGTGTGAGTGTTGGTGTTATGAGCCCCACCAATGACTGCATGTGTGTATGAGTTTAGTGTGATTTGGGGTCTGTGACGCAGGGAGGATACCGGTACGGGTTGTTTTCCTGTTGCTAGGGTTTTTGCGCTGCATCAGCTTTTCTGGTAGCAAGATGATGGTTTTTATTGTTTTGGTTTGGTGATTATTGCTTGTAAATTGCTTATTGATTATTGATTGTGGGAAAGTATTGGTTTATGTATTAACACTCTATGTTGAGTCGCGTCGAGTTCTATGTTGTTTGACGGCTTCTGGGATGTAGGAAGTCGGAAGTTTGTAACGGTTCCGTAGTAGAGCAGAGGTAAGCGCTGCTCTCGGGAAAGACGGAATTGTTGTTGCCCTGTAGGTACACGGGGAAAACATGTGACCATTGAAGTTGCACGACGCATTGTCTGGGTTCGATTCAGTAACATCTTCGTGTGTTGCCATTAGGGACATTTTCTGTATGAGAGAAGTGTATGGTAGCGAAGGTCACCTGTGAAATTTTGGTCTTAGGTACCAGGAGTCCAAAAGGCACTCTGATTACGCTTATCACTGGAAAGGTAATAGGTGTTCCCTAAGCTTGCTAGAAGGATAAAGTAGAGGGAAGTGCTACTTTATTAACGTGTGTCATAATTCTGTAGTAGGGCAGACTGTTCGCTGTTCTCGGGAAAGACAGAATTCTGAGTGAATTAACTACATTTTCCGTATGAAAGTACATGAATGAAATAGTATTCAGGTTAATTGTGAAACTCTGGTTTTATTTCTCAGGAGCATTGGGTCTCCAACTAGGTGTCTTAATTCTGGAGAAACGGTTAGCTAATGCTTAATAGAAAGGTGAAGTAGAGGGATGTGCTACTTTATCAACGGAAGTAACGATTCCGTAGTAGGGCAGAGGTAAGCGCTGCTCTCGGGAAAGACGAAAGGTCATTAACTATTCTTTTGTTAGCGAAACAGATAATGGTGGCATTTTTATGTCATTACTAACAGATTTGTAAGTTAAAAAGCGTAAGGAGCTTACAGAGAATTTTTTTTGTAAAGGAGGGGTCAGCAGAAGCAGGAGTAGCGAGAAAAGCTGACCTCAGAAAGACCGCGCTGGGATTGGCTAGACAGTAAGAAACATAGACGCTCCTGATTGGTGCGTTAGTGTACGGCGCGCTAGGAGTGGAGAATTACAGGGTGACGTAGGCGCTCCTGATTGGTGAGTTAGTGTGAGTCGCGCTATGATTGGTTAAGACAACAGAATAGTCGTAGGGAAAATCTAGTGATACACGGAAGACAAAATGATGTATTACGAGCCAGCAGAAAAAGTCCTGGTTTGGAAAGATCGAGAGTTTTTTTAAAAAGGACAAATCGATTAAGACTAGAGAGGGACAGTTGCTTCCTCCACCGAAGTCGCCCGCATCCTTTATGGTTGCAAAATACGGATATCATACTTGTATTTGGTTGGACAATTGGGCAAAGTATACAAAAGATGATGGAGTTTTGGCATTTCCAGAACATGGTTCATTTAATTTAGCGGTTTTAAGAAATTTGAGAGAGAGAATGATGAATCCAGAAACGAGACCTAGACCAACACAGTTCGAAGCTTTGACTGAATGGGAAGATGAGATGCATGACAGGGAACGACAGAGGAGTGGTGGAAGGTATAGATACATGTTTGGTAGATCACATGGACAGGAGAATCATGATGACAGAATGAGGAGATGGCGAAGTGCAAATATGACTGATGGTTTGTTTCCTGTGAGACATGTTGAAGAAGTTAGCGGAAGAAAATGTACAGAAAAGAGACATAATATAGAATCGGGAGGGTATGGAGTGCATGAATCAGAGGATGATGTTCTTGGCGACATGTTTTATAAAAATCCACCCTCGTATCAACCAGATTCTAAGATGTTGACACCAAGTGCCCCAATGAGAGAGACTTTGCGAAACATAAAAGTTGAATCAGTACCCCAAGAGATAGAGAGAAATAATTCTTTTAGAGAGATAGAGAGGAAACAGGATGGTAAGATGAGTAATGAAAATTCGACAGAATTAGCAAAAACCACTTTAGAGTTAACTGAAAAGATTAGGGAATTGACTAAAAACTTAGAAGCCGTGACTGTTCCCGTAACCATAGGTCCTGTAATGCCTATTTCTGATAAACAAAAGGATAATGAGCATTGTCTAACTGTCCCTTATAACAGTAATAAACAGACAGAAAGGCCAAGGATACATTCAGACGAGAACCCATGGAGACAAACAGTAAGTACATCAGAACAGAGTACGCCTAAAAATTTGACAGTAAATCCAAGTTTAGAGGAAAGACTAATAATGACTACAGATTCTGTATCAGAAACTCCAAGAGACTCAGGACGAGGTATTGAGGAGAAGCCAGTAAGTCCTACTTCAGAAGAATGAAGCGAATGGTTGAGGAGCTTACAGAGAAAAGACAGAGAATCTCAATCTATAGGAGTGGCCAAGCTAAGTATGGTTTTGGAAGAATTAATAGTAGGGACTATCCCCACAGAAAAGCTAAAAACATATCAAGATGAAGAATTACTATTTCTATGTAAAAGCATACATGGAGAGCAAAGAGTCTACATGAAAGACTAGAAGAAGTGGCAAATGAAATGGGTATAGACATGGAAAGAGTAAAAGCCTTACAAAAACCCTACAGAGTAGATTTTTCTGAAAAAGATATTGAAAATTTGAACACCACAGGAAGAATAACTCAGATTAAAGACATAATCATTTTGTTGAGAAAATGGGGAGATGTAGATAAATGGAAAAGTAGGTGGTTTAGAAAATGAGATGATGCCTCAGATAAAACATTTGCAGCTTTCCCTGTAAGAGAAAAAGAAAAGGTAGTGACAGAATGTCCCATGAGAGAAATTCCAGGAGGAGGATATGTACATGTTCCTTGGACTAGGTAAGATATTTTGCCATTTACAAATGATTTCCCCCGACTACGCGAAAAGCCAGTCGAGTGGTATAGACAAGTGGATAGGTTTGTAAAATTATCAAAAGTTTTGTGGGTTGATCTAAATAATCTATTTGACATAATAGTACCAGCAGATCTATGGACAGAGTGCAAGCTGATGATAAATTGGCCTACACAAGAATACCCTAGGGATCCAAAAACGGGAGCCCCTGACCCGGAAGTGATGAAAAAATATGAACAAGTAATTGTTTTCCTGAAGAATAAAATACCCCCTAAAGAGACTGATTGGGTAAAAATAGACCGAACTCATCAGGAAACTAAAGAGTCAGTACATGCGTACTACGAAAGGTTAATCCTTGCCTTTAAACAGTTTAGTGGTGACGAAAATTTGAGTGAAAAAGATTTAAGTCAATTTGTATACAGATTTGTATATGGTCTAAGTCCTGAAATTAGTGAAATGATAAAACAGCATACAGTCGATTGTCAAAATAAGAAAATAGATGAAGTACTAAGACATGCAAAATATTTTAGTGATGAAATTGAAGCCAAGCAGCGTAAATTAAAAGAAAAGGCTATGTGGGCACAAGTAAAAGTGGCAGAAAGACAGGAATCTCAGCTGATTGAACAAGCAAGTAGTGCAGGATCAAAACCTAAATTTAATGCTGGAAAAGGAAAGGGACAATTCAATATAGAAGAAGCTAAAAAGAAATGGCCATGTCATATTTGTGGAAGAATAGGGCACTGGACATCCAAGTGTAAATTTCCCCCTAATACTAATAATGATAATGCATCATTGAATCCACAGGTGCAGAAAGAGGTGAGTGGTCAACCGCAGTGACAGCAGCAGGTTGTTACCCAACAGAATCAGGTGCCAAAACCACCTTTTCCACAGAGAGTAAATACACAGAAATACAGTAATGAGACAGGATTCTACAGCAAAGAACAGGTAACTAAGCTTCCGCGCGCTAGCGCTGTTTCGCAGTATTGGCTACAACGTGATGAGAGTGAGTCAGAAGAAGGTTATTGACGGTGCCGAAGGGAGAAAGAAGAGTGCGTACTTGGCACCACTCTAGAAGTAGACCAGACAGGCCCTTTTGTGGACGGAAAGGTAAATGATGTAAATATTACTTTCCTAGTAGACACTGGTGCTACTCAATCAACTGTTAGGTCAGCTGATGTTAAGAATCTTCCTCTCTCGGATGAAACAATCCAAGTAGTTGGAGTATCCAACAGACAGATTAAAACGTATCTCACAGAACCAGTAAAAGTCAATATAGGGAAATTTTCCGAAATGCACCGCTTTGTCGTGTGTGATTCAAGTCCTGTAAATTTGTTAGGCAGAGACTTACTGTGCAAGATGAATTGCACCATATTTTGTACCCCTGATGGTATAGCATTTGAGACCCTGATGAAGACGTACTGTATAAAATGACTAAGGCTAATATGGAAACTGAGATTACTGAAGCCTTTGCTGTATTCAACCCTGACGAACTACCAATAGAATTGAAACAGACAGTGAAAGCAGAAGTTTGGGATTTCACAGGAGAAGATGTAGGATTAATGAAAAATGTGGATCCCGTAAAAATAACAGTGAAGGAAGGAGTAAGCTACCCAAATGTTCCTTAATATAAATTGACACCCGAGATAATTGAAGGAGTTACTCCCATAATAGAGAAAATGGTAAAACGAGGTATCCTGAGAGAAATAATGAGTAGTCCATGTAATTCACCAATTATGGTACTGAAGAAGCCTAATGGGAAGTTCAGGATAGTACAAGATTTGAGAAAGATAAACAAAATTGTTGTGTCATGTTGTCCTATTGTACCAAATCCATCTGTGATTTTGTATCAGATTCCCCATGATGCAGAATGGTATACAGTGATTGATCTGTGTCACACTTTCTTTTCCATCCCATTGCACCATGATAGCCAACACATTTTTGCGTTTTGTTTTGGCGAACGTATTTTGGCTTGGTGCCGAATCCCACAGGGGTATACAGAAAGCCCCTCGATTTTTAATCAGATAATGAAAAAGTCCTTGGAAGACTTAGAAATGCCTGACAATTCAGTATTAGTCCAGTATATTGACGACCTACTTGTGGCGTCAAAGACTCGAGAAGCTTGTGTAATGGACACCATAGTATTGCTAAATCATTTGGCAGATGGAGGACTTAAGGTATCCCCATCGAAATTGCAATTTTGTCAGAAAGAAGTACAATATTTAGGTCACAAAATTGAAAAAGGACTGAGAAAGATAACTACAAACAGAATCAAGATAATAAAAGGAATGAGAGCTCCAATGACGCAAAGAGAGGTGAGAATGTTTCTTGGAATGGTTGGATATTGTCGTCAGTGGATAAGTAACTTTTCCCTGATCGCAAAACCTTTGGTACGCCTTACGAGAAGTGATGTAAAAGACCACATTGACTTAAATAGGGAAGAGCTAGCAGCTTCTAAAAAGTTGAGAGACAGTTTGTGTGAAGTGCCAGCATTAGGAATGCCTGATTATGAGAAGGAGTTCGAGCTGTATTGCAGTGAGAGGAATGGATGTGCATTCTCTGTATTAATACAGAAACATGGAAAATTGAGACAACCAATTGCATATTTTTCAGCTATGCTAGACCCTGTAGCTGTAGCATTACCAGGTTGTTTGAAAGCAGTAGCTGCTACTTGTAAGAGTCTGGAACAGAGTGAAGGAATTGTGATGGGATAGCCTGTGCGAGTGTTTGTGCCTCATGATGTGGCAATCCTTTTAACAAGGAGCCGTACTCAGTTTATGACACATAGTCGGCTGACTAAATATGGGAAGGTCATATTAGGTGCAACGAATGTGAGCCTTGTGAGATGCTTGAATGTGAATTCTCCAATGTTACTGCCTGATGCTGAGAATGTAGAAGTCAGAGACGAAGTGGATCATGATTGTTTGGATGTACTCGATTTCTGTACCAAACCACATCCTGATATAAAAGATGTACCCTTGTCAGAAAGTGACTTTGTGATGTTTGTGGACGGGTCATGGTTGAAAACAGACAAAGGAATTCTAAGTGCGGCATATGCAGTATGTACGGTTGCAGCAGTAATGGAAGCATCTTACTTGAAGGGAGTAAAATCAGCCCAGGTTGCTGAACTTGTAGCCTTAACTAGAGCATGCAAGTTAGGAAAGAATGTGAGAGTGACTGTGATAACTGATAGTCAGTATGGCTTTGGTGTTGTGCATGATTTCGGCCGGATATGGCTGCAGAGGGGATTTCTGACTTCAAGTGGAACTCCTATAAAGAATGCTGAAGTGGTTGGGAAGTTGCTTGAGGCGATACAGCTGCCTAAGCAATTGGCCGTTGTGAAGTATGCTGCCCATGTTCAGACAGGAGATTATGTCGCAGTTGGTAATAAGTATGCCAACAATATGGCTCAATATTGTGCTTGTAATCAGAACTCGATCAAAAGGGCTAAAGAAAGAGAGATGAATTCTTGCCCCCTACTGTTTACTGACATTATGAGTACCTGGGAGGAAGTGAGGCAATTGCAGGAAGAAGCAGGAGAGGAGGAAATGAGACAATGGGTAAAAGCAGGATGTGCACCAAGAGAAGCAGATCGTGTGTGGGTATATCGAGATGGAAGACCAGTTATGCCTGATAGCATGGTGTCTGCCATGGCACGGATGTATCATGGACAGGGACATATAGGGAGAGACGCGATGATTAGGTCCTTCAAGCAAACGTGGTACAATGCAAAATTCAGACTTGTAGCTGAGAGCCTTTGTCAAAGATGCCTTATATGTCAGCAGTTCAATCCTGGAAGGAAAACAGTGGTAAGTCTAGGAACGATAGGTCGAGAAGGAGGGCCTTTCACCAGAATGCAGATTGATTTCATTGAAATGCCTCCCTGTAACAGGTTGAGGTATGTTCTAGTGATGGTCTGTTTGTTTTCTAGATGGGTAGAAGCATATCCCACAAGAAGAAGTGATGGAATAACAGTAGCAAAATAGCTTTTGAGGGAATTCATCCGTAGATTTGGTTTGCCAGTCACAATTGAATCAGATAGAGGAAAGCATTTCCATAATGAGATCATGAAATTGATTTGTGAAGCATTGAATGTACAACAGAAACTACATTGTGCTTATCGCCCAGAGGCTTCTGGTGTGGTGGAACAAATGAATGGCACCATTAAAAACCGATTGGGAAAAATGTGTTTAGCCACAGGTTTGAAATGGCCTGATGTCTTGCCTCTAGTACTCATGACTATTAGATCTATTCCAGATAGGAACACAGGTTTGAGCCCTCATGAAATTATCATGGGAAGAGCAATGCGACATGTATTCACACCAGTCAACAAGCTGTTGCCTATAATTGATGACTTGGTGTTGGATTACTGTAAGGGTCTGGCTGACGCAGTTCATTCTGTGTTTCATCAGGTTGGATCGGATGCCACCACCCTTGAAAAGAAGCAAGCTCATGATCTGAGCCCAGGAGACTGGGTGAGAATTAAAGTACACAGAAGAAGAAACTGTCTGGTCCCACGTTGGGGAAAACCATGACAAGTGATTTTGACCACAACAACAGCTGTGAAGTGTGCTGGAATAAAGAAACTGGATTCATGCTAGTCATGCATTGAGAATCCCAAATCCAGAGGATAACAAGGAAGGGGAATATTTTGAAGAGTCAGAGACTAGCTCTGAATCGGATGCTGAAAAAACAAGAACAAGAGAAAATCCTGAAAGGGGGGAAACAGAACCAAGTTTGATCGTTGCCCCAGAAAATATTCCCTTGAGAAGAAAATTACAGATTTCAGATACCAGCTCAGACTCAGAGACTGAACAAGCACAGGTACATTGGAGAAAAGAGAAAAGCAGTAAAGAGACAATCAAAGAGATTGTTGATAAGGAAGTTCCTGATGAAAAGCGGAGAGAAATTCCACCTGAAATAACAAAAGTAGATGAATAGGTGCCAGATACAGAAAGTGAGGGAAAGATTCTTGCGGAAGACCCCCGAGGAGTTGTAGGGAATTCGAACATCCAGTTAGAAGAAGGGACAATTAGTCAGCAGGAAGATTGTGTACAAGAACCACGAGGAGGGACAGAAGTAGGGAAAATAAAAGAAGTGGTGGAAAGAAGAACAGCTGAAAGCAAAAAGCAAGTTGAAACAGAATCAGAGGAAAGTGATGAAGAAGTACCAGAAGGTCGAGTCTTGAGAAAAAGAGCATGGAGAGCTGAAAAGAATGATAAAGGGAATAAATCGAAAAGATCAGCAAGAGATGAAATCTGGCCAAACAAGATAAAGAGATTAAGATATCGATTGACACGAGTGAATTCACCAAGAACAGAGCAGGTGAATGAAGTATCAAGTCAAGAAAAATCAAAAAATGAGAAAATAACTACAGCAGAGGAAAACAAAAGAACAAGAAAGCCCAACCAGAAGTATAGGTCACCAGAATGGTTGTATGTGGCCCTGCCTGAAATAAAAGAAGAGGCGGATAGCCAAGAAAATCCAGAGGTGACTGTACCGGAAGTGGTTGAAGAAGACGAAGAATCGGAAATCCTGAGAGTTATCTTGTCCGATATTGGAGAAGAGACGGATGTTCAGGAAGTTCTGTATCAAGATTACGAAAGAAAAGTGAAAGACGATCAAAAGCCAAACTGAATAAAACAAAAATGCTGCTAATGGAAAGACAATAAAAATACGGAAAAAGACATAACTAATAGAACCAAGTAGGTGCTTAGAGCCTTGGGTTAGACAAAACTAGTTGTGAAGTAGAAGAGGCTAAGTCGAAAGACACTGATCATTTTTATGAAAATGGCAAACACAGAAAGTAGAAAAGCTAAATGTGTATTTCTGAAACGATGGTTTAAAATGTGTTGTTGTTGCACAGAATTACTAATGCTTCTATGGAGTGTATTAGCTTTGATGATATCATTTAAAGTTACGCTAGAAACAATAGAAGGACATAGTGAGAATAAAACTAATATAGAAAAGATTCAGTAAGTATATCCGACTAAAATAGATAGGAATTATCTACATAAAGATAGGTCCATAAATGATTTCTCTAACAATGTATTTTCGAAACTACTGTATGAATATCTAAAGACAATGGATGTGAGGGATTGTTACGTTTGTATGCAGTTACCTGCATCTGTATCGGAGGGAGTGACCTACCATCACCTTCCAGTAACCTATGGAATAACATGTTATGTGATGGCTAGTTTGTTTTATAAAATAGGGAAATTAGAATATTATTTTTCAGATGTAGATAACATATTTTCACAAGTACCTGCAGTTGACAAATTGAACAAAGTAAATCCTGCAAAGGTGTTAGGTGAATTTTTCTTAGAAACTAAAGAACTGACATTAGAATATATATTTAGAAATAATTTGACTTGCAGTTTAAAGAAAGAGGAATAACGTTTTTGGATATGGTTGAAGAAAGGAGATTGAAAATGCAAAAGAGAGCATCTGAGGGAAAAGAGGAAGAGACAGTCTGGGATGTTCAAGTGGAAAAACATTTGAAGGGAGAATCTAGTCCAACTATGGCTTTAGATTGGCCTCAGAAAGGGAAGTTGTGCATTAGAAGGAATCAAACTGCATATGATAATTACTTTGTAGGTAACAGTGAATGCCATGATACATACCAAATCATGGGTGGATGGGGATTTAAAGGAGGAAATGATCCAGTTTTTCCTGGGTTATATTTTATCTGCGGGAATAGGGCACATGTTATGTAGGTCTGGTTTTCCCAAAGATATTCCACATGGGAAGAGGAGAAGATGGTGTACATAAGTTAGGTAGTCTATTAACACGTAGAAAAAGAGAATCTTGGTCAGAAATTGTAGGAGACATTTTTGGAGCATTGATACCAGCAGTGGGAATATCTCTGAATGCACACAAAATTAGAAAACTATCAACAGTAGTGGATCGCTTGTCAACAAGCACCGCTGGAGGATTCTGATTGGTAAATACTAAAATGGTTGCCATGCGTGCCTTGGTAATGCAAAATCGACTTGCCCTTGATATAATATTGGCAAAAGAGGGTGGAGTCTGTGGAATGCTGAAAGTTCAACATTGTTGTACTTACATCCCGGACGAAAGTAAACATCTACATTAAAAATATAACTGAATTGCATGAGGAAATTACACCACTGGAGGTTGAAAGTGTTTGGGAAAAGATTGGGAAGAAACTTTTTTCTATCAAAGATTTCCTGTTAAACTTAGGTGGTACATTTATAGGTAGAATACTATTTCCATTAACATGTGTGATCTTTATGGTATTAACTTTAAGATTAGGATGTTTATGTCATAAAAGAAAGAAAATACAGAAAAAGTTCAAAAGAGAAAATTTGAAAAGAAGACAGAATAAGAAACAAGAGAGAGAGTTTGAATAAGTAGAATTAGAAGAAATTAAAGACAGTATGTATAGAACAGCAAGAAGAGAAGAAATTGGGGAAACAGAATTGTGAATTAATCTAAAAGAATTCATTTCACTTTCTTGACAAATTGATACAAAATTTTAATGGTATGGTGATAAAATCATCAAAGGGGGGATTGATGGAGTGGGTAGTACAAAATTTTGTATACCTCCCCCATTCTGCATGAAAATTATTAATTAAATAACCCATTAACTATAATATTATTAAACGAGTTTGCATGTTTATTAATCAACATTATTAATATTCGAATTAAACGTGGGATTTGCATTTTGCATGGCTAAATAACCTTTATGACTAAAATCCGTACGCATACTAAGAAGTAGTATATGTAGTAATTAGAATACTGCATGATATATGTTGCTTTTGTAATGTCTTGTAATGTTGCCCGAGAAAAGGACCAAAGGGGTGAATATAAATGCTTTAAATGTTGTTATAAGCTAGATAAATACAAGCACATAGAGGGATTAGTAATAGGTTAACATTAGATATATTATTTCTATAAATTAATTACTCTGTTGTGTTTATTTCGCTTAAGTTGGCGTTTGGGCCTAAATCAAAGATGGACGCTGATGCTACACGACGATGTGGCCACTGTCCCACGAGGCGCGGAGTGAACTCCGCTTGCGCGAGAAGTCTTCTAAACCTCGTCACAACCTTTGTACCCCATGTACCCGAACAAGGACACAGTGAGAAGACTGCCAAGACAGAAAACAATCAACCTCACAATAAAACCGGAACAGAGTGACTTCTAAATGAACTCATGACCTCACCCCTCGAACTGCACTAAGATATCAAAAACTTACATCGGACAATCTCAACCAGCCAATCCCGACTGATCTAAAACATTTAATTTGTATCATCTTTGCTTCAATTTTATTATAAAAATGCATGGTAGAATAGAGAGGGTACCTCTGCTGCTTTTTCTGAATCTTAGAGGGTCCGGATGCCGTTCGACCATTTGATGACTGCAAACCCTTCTTAAGCCTATGGACAATGATAAATGCTTGCACGTCTTTGGTCCATTGCCGATCTTTGGGACTGTAGCGTGCTGAGCAAATAACTTTTAGATTTGGCCTGCTTTTGGACGATTGACTGCAAATTTGATTATGCAGAGCCCATGAATTAGAGGACCCCAAATAGTCAGATTAAGTAAATATGACGTTCTGCGATTTACTAAAAATTTGATAAACTTTCTAAAACTTTGACGAGACAAACGTGATTTCAAATTATTAATGCCTATTTTAGATAAACAATTATTGATTAACAAGAAATGATGAGTTGTGAATTTCATTTAAGAGATAGATTCTGAAGTCTTAAAATGTGTTTTAGCTGGTTCTAAATCACCATCAACCAATCCAACTAATTTGATCCGATCGACCGAAGTGGGAGAAGTGCCTTGATGTTTTGGGATTGAGGATCTGTAGGAGAAAGGGCGTTAATATATATTTTGTAAATTATTTTTCCTTCCCTATCGGTTATAAGGTGTTCCCCTCACATGTCCCGCGCTGGAACCATTCATCCCTCCTGTGTGTGCAGACCGGTGTGGAAGTGACGTGTGAGTGTTGGTGTTATGGGCCCCACCAATGACTGCATGTGTGTATGAGTTTAGTGTGATTTTGGGTCTGTGACGCAGGGAGGATACCGGTACGGGTCGTTTCCCCGTTGCTAGGGTTTTTGCACTGCATCACACTCATTGCACCCGCCTGTAACGAGCTCTCTCTCTCCTCTTAAAAGTGCAGGTGGGTGGCCTGTACAGTGTAACATGGAAAGGCTGCTTGAAAGCCACCCCATTTTCACTTGAATGCAATTACCCCGACATTGCAGATGCCATGGGGGCGGTACATTCAATGCAATAGGGCACACTTTCCATGTTTGCACCCGGCGCCCCTGTTTAAGGTGCACCATGGTGCAAACAGGGAAATTGTGCCCTATGTATAATAGGGCTCATAGTCTTGTATTAGACAATCTGCAAGGACCAATCAGGAAAACGTAGAATGTGGCGAATGCCAGATCTTGAGCTAAAAAAGGAGGGGATCAGCCTTGTCTATATCCTCCAGGAAAGGGAGCCCAACTTCCAGGTGAACAATAATGCTGACAGTGCTCTTAGGGGAAGCTAGCAATCAGCACAAGAATTTGTGCTCTATAATTTGTCATCCCATCTGGGAAGTATGGCTCCAAACGCCAGTCCCGTAGGTCCCCAGAGTAAAGCATTTGCTTTTGTACAATGTAATTAGCTCCTCAATGGGCTTACGGACCAATGTATTTTTTTCAATTTGTTATAAATGTTTTTATTGATTATTAAAGAACATATATGGTAAATGCACCACAATATCACACAATGTACAATCAAAATCAGAGGCAGATAACACCACAAAGAAGTCCATAGTTTGGAAAACTAGCAGAGCAGGAAGGCCATAGATAGCAATATGGCAGTATGTCCAGATAGGGAGAATAGTATGACATAAAATATGGTGTAAAAACTATCTGTGTAATATCAGGGCTTTGTGCATAGGTGCTGTGAACACATCAATTATCTAAGGAGTAGCAAGACAACAGTAAGTACAATGATAAACCAAGTTTCTCCATATTCAAATGGCGAGCCTGGTGGAAAGGAGACAGGACTCCCGAATGGGTAACATAGACAGGAGCTGGGAGAGAAGTTTCTGACAGTGGTTAGGGAAATCAGTTGGTCGGTGTAGGCCAGGCAGTCCATATCTTATCTGTCAATGATTGGCCAAAATCGCCCTCCCAGTGGCCTCTGAGCTTTGCATCTTGTGCAGGCAACAGGATCGCACTGGCCTGGTAAAGACTCGGAACCAGTCGTCCCCCTTCGGTGTTGTTGATCACTAATGTCAGAGGAAGGAGTTCATCCGGGGTGAGTGGACATGTCGATATGGCCGATTGTTGCACACTATGCAGGTGGTGTATGATAAAATGGTCCATGACAGTAGCCATAATGAAATGACTGCAGAGTGGAGTAAAGCATGCCCGTCTGGAAAATATCTCAGAATGTATGGAGTTCACAAAGCTGCAGAGTGTGCTTAACTAAGGTTTCATATGTGCTGGGAATCCAGGGAATATACAATAATGCCAGAGCGGGCAAGTAAAACAGTGTGCCACCCAGGGTATTGAGCAGCACCTGCCAAGCCCAACACAAGGTGGATAGAGATTGAATGTTGTGGGGGTCCCCCAGAAGTAATATAAAAGCCAGAGGTGTAGAAGTGGCATGATCTACCTCGGGTTTGGTATAAGGAAGTCAGGCATCTCGATGATTCCAGTGGCGGGCATAATGACAGTGTGACGCCAGGTAATACAAGTATAAATAAAGTATGGCAAATCCACCACTCTCGTACTGAAGTACTGATGTGCCCCAACTGACACGTGGGTGTTTACCGACCCAATTTAGTCATAGTAACAGACCACGTAAAGTGGAGAAGAAGGACTTGGTGAGGGGAATAAGAATATTTAGAAAGAAATAAAGAAACCAGGGGAGAACTACCATTTTTAAAAAGGGATGCATCCAGCCATGGATAGTGGCAGTCAAATCCAGCGGTCTATTTGTGTGGAATGTGTGTTTAAAGCAGGGCCATAATTTAATGGTACCACCTGTTCCTTGTCTCGATGGAGAAAAATACCCAAGTATTTAACTGGACCATCGCACCAGGTGAGTGGGAGTGCACAGTGGATAGGCGTAGAAGCAGGAGTAAGGGGAAAGATCTGAGTTCTAGACCAATTGATCTGAAGCCAGAATAGCTTCCAAATCAGATGACCTCTTTAAGAATTGGAGGCGGGTTATCACTCAGGTGTTGCAAAAAGAGAAGAATATCATCTGTATACAGTGAAACAAGAAGAGGGGCAGGCACAAACTGTAGACTGCGGTGCATGTTGCTTTTTCAGAGGTGACGGACCAGAGGGTCCATAGCTATTGTAAAAAGTTATGGGGAGAGGGGGCAGCCCTGTCGCGTTCCACGTGTAACAGGAACAGGAGGGGTCAAGAAGTCATTGGCCCTAATACGTGCATTAGGGTTGCAATATAGGAGGCTGATCAATGAGGGAAATCCATAAGGAGTTCCTTATTTGCAGAGCGCTGCGTGGAGAAACAGCCGTTCTAGGGAATCAAATGCTGTCTCCCCATCCAGTAAGGTAATGACTGCAGGAACATCTGGGGTGATTCTGTTAAGGATGGAGAACACGGTCCTGAGATTTAAAGAGGTAGAACAGTGGGGGACGCATCCCGACTGGGCGGGGGATATAATGTGTTCCATCAGGGGGGTGAAGCGGTTGGAAAGAACCTTGGGCAAAATATTATTGCCAAAAGTCAAAAGCAATAAGGGCTTATAAGAGTTGCAAGAAGCAAGGTGATGACCGCCTCACGAAGAGATGGAGGTAGAACACCTGATTCCAGGGATTTTGCAAACATACCTATTTGCTGCGGTGCAAGGAGATGTTTACAACATTTTTAGAACTCCCTTGTGAGCTCATCGAGGCCAGGGGCCTTGGAGCCATCTAGAAAGTCAATGGCCTGTATGATTTCATCACTAGAAATAGGTTCGCTGAGGAACTGCCACTGGGGGTCAGATAGTCATAGCATGGCCATCTCCTCTAGATAATCTGTCTGTGACATTGTTTCTCCAGAAAGCTGAGTGGAATAGAGGTCCAGGTAATAATGAAGCAGTGTCACCAAAACCTCCTCGTTAGCAGTAACATGCGGTCCACCCTCTGTGTATAGTTCAGTTTATAGTTCAGCTATATAGGAGGAGCCTCACTGAGGGCAAATAAGGCGGGCCAGTGTGCTTCCAGGATGCTTGCCCATTATCTATGAGTCCTGTCATACTTGCCTAAGAAAGCCAGTTCTTGATAATTAGTAAGCAACTTGGCCCGATGAAGAGGCTGTGGTGTACTGTGTCACTGTGCATCAACAGAGTCCAGATCGGTCAGCTCTTTCTCAATATGCGCTAGGCTCCCATGTATGTTATGTGATGCTTAGAGATGCATACACCCCTAATCTGAGCCTTAAACACCTCCAAGAGGGTAGCCTGTGTGCCAGCAGAGCCCTCATTAAGTTGGAAGCATTCCAAAACCAGTGCCTGTAACTCAGCATGGAATAATCCATCCTATGACCCTGGTGTGGGAAAGCACCACTGCTTCTCCAGGCCCCCACTGAATGGGTGTAGTGCTAGAGGCACTCTTGTTGTTTGACACCCAGTGGTGACCTTTGTCTACCATTAGTTTAACTGACTTTAGTGTGTTATTTCATCCTAGCCTGGATGTACGACGGTCCTGCACACGCCTTGCTTCTCTTACAAGTTTCTTTCTTGTAATCTTGCTGTTTTTTCAGTGGGAGCTGTCACGGAGTAGGACAGCCTAGCCAAGAATGAAACGTGTGGGATGTGCTTTTGAAAGCGTGAAAGGGAGAGAGAGTTGTAGAATGTAGTTTTTGGTCTCGAAGGGCAGTGTTGTGGGCAGTGATGCACACATGTGCTCGGTGTTGTACATTGAGAGATGAAGTATATGAATCTATAAGCAGTTGTGCACAATTGTGCATTGTGCTGTACATTGATGAGAATTATTAAGTTCTTACTATTGGCTTTGACATGGCCTCCTGTCATTCTTGTTTCCTGACTTTGCCTTGCTTCAGCTTTTCTGCGTGCACAACAGTGTTTGCAAGTTGCTTGGGTTATTCACGTTCAAGGTCTTTTTGTTTTTTTGGGGGATTGTTTATGTACCCGGAAGGCTTTGAGAGCTTCATCAAGATAAAGGCTGGAACATGCAAGATTTGGAGAAGGGGATGTGAGAACTCTTTCCTGCCATGGGAAAGCTTGCATGGAACCTGGCCAGTTCTGGTACGATTCCTCTGGCCCGGTGGGAGGTCTTTCTCGAACCATCAAGTGTGTTTAAAGCTGAGGGTTGTGTACTTAGAAACCGGGAGTTCGGAATCTGAGTGGGGGCGGACGCGTCTACCTCAGACAGTGGACCCTGGTCGCTGAGGCTCTCAAGCACGGCTGTTTTCTTCCCCAGTCTGAGATGCAGTGTTTGCACCAGGTGAGGTATTGAGTTTTGGTTATTGCAATTGTGATGTTTGGCCAGTGGCTTTGATCATTTGAGGTGTTTTCTTTGTGATGTAGGAGTGAGTTGAGGTGCACATCCAAAGTAATCATCTGATGTATATATATCTATATATATCTTTCTGATCTCTTGCAGTGCGTCCAATCTCTTTGCTTGAGTCTTATTTCATATTACTTGCTGCTTGTTTATTCATCAGTATTATTCATGCATTATATTTACAAAGTGTGTTATTATTGCTTGCATATAAACATATATATATATATATATATCTATATCAAAACACAAGGTTGTCCCCAACTGGCAAAGCCACAACTCGGCGTGGTAATCCATATACCCAGGTAAGTAGCAGCCTAGCGATGTGCACACTTATTGCCATACGCGTTTCGAGCTTGTATCAGCTCTTGTTCACTGGCGGCAAGGAGACAGGAAACGGAATTCAAGAACATGTAATTTATTTAAATGAAGAGTCCCGCCCTAATAGGCGCAGTGGCATGCTGGTCATAGTAGTCTTAGTAACTGCCACCACTACTCAATGTTCGTTAGCCAAGTGGGTCCGTACCTGCCTCCAAAAATAAACACCCGGTTGGGTATGCGCACACTGCCTGGCTTGCATCAATACATCTTGCCTGCGTTGGCCACGTCGTCCCTCAATGCCTCTTAGTATCCTGCAGAGAGGTCCCGCATGTGACGCGGTGGGGCTTCGCCGCAGCTGGATCAGCCGCTCAACATCAAAACACAAGGTTGTCCCCAACTGGCAAAGCCACAACTCGGCGTGGTAATCCATATACCCAGGTAAGTAGCAGCCTAGCGATGTGCACACTTATTGCCATACGCGTTTCGAGCTTGTAACAGCTCTTGTTCACTGGCGGCAAGGAGACAGGAAACGGAATTCAAGAACATGTAATTTATTTAAATGAAGAGTCCCACCCCAATAGGCGCAGTGGCATGCTGGTCATAGTAGTCTTAGTAACTGCCACCACTACTCAATGTTCGTTAGCCAAGTGGGTCCGTACCTGCCTCCAAAAATAAACACCCGATTGGGTATGCGCACACTGCCTGGCTTGCATCAATACATCTTGCCTGCGTTGGCCACGTTGTCCCTCAAAGCGTCTTAGTATCCTGCAGAGAGGTCCCGCATGTGACGCGGTGGGGCTTCGCCGCAGCTGGACCAGCCGCTCAACATCAAAACACAAGGTTGTCCCCAACTGGCAAAGCCACAACTCGGCGTGGTAATCCATATACCCAGGTAAGTAGCAGCCTAGCGATGTGCACACTTATTGCCATACGCGTTTCGAGCTTGTATCAGCTCTTGTTCACTGGCGGCAAGGAGACAGGAAACGGAATTCAAGAACATGTAATTTATTTAAATGAAGAGTCCCGCCCCAATAGGCGCAGTGGCATGCTGGTCATAGTAGTCTTAGTAACTGCCACCACTACTCAATGTTCGTTAGCCAAGTGGTTCCGTACCTGCCTCCAAAAATAAACACCCGGTAGGGTATGCGCTCACTGCCTGGCTTGCATCAATACATCTTGCCTGCGTTGGCCACGTCGTCCCTCAATGCCTCTTAGTATCCTGCAGAGAGGTCCCGCATGTGACGCGGTGGGGCTTCGCCGCGGCTGGACCAGCCGCTCAACATCAAAACACAAGGTTGTCCCCAACTGGCAAAGCCACAACTCGGCGTGGTAATCCATATACCCAGGTAAGTAGCAGCCTAGCGATGTGCACACTTATTGCCATACGCGTTTCGAGCTTGTATCAGCTCTTGTTCACTGGCGGCAAGGAGACAGGAAACGGAATTCAAGAACATGTAATTTATTTAAATTAAGAGTCCCGCCCCAATAGGCTCAGTGGCATGCTAGTCATAGTAGTCTTAGTAACTGCCACCACTACTCAATGTTCGTTAGCCAAGTGGTTCCGTACCTGCCTCCAAAAATAAACACCCGGTTGGGTATGCGCTCACTGCCTGGCTTGCATCAATACATCTTGCCTGCGTTGGCCACGTCATCCCTCAATGCCTCTTAGTATCCTGCAGAGAGGTCCCGCATGTGACGCGGTGGGGCTTCGCCGTGGCTGGACCAGCCGCTCAACATCAAAACACAAGGTTGTCCCCAACTGGCAAAGCCACAACTGGGCGTGGTAATCCATATACCCAGGTAAGTAGCAGCCTAGCGATGTGCACACTTATTGCCATACGCGTTTCGAGCTTGTATCAGCTCTTGTTCACTGGCGGCAAGGAGACAGGAAACGGAATTCAAGAACATGTAATTTATTTAAATGAAGAGTCCAGGCACTCATGCAATCGCCTCCAGCTCCGAGCCCAACAGACACAGAAAGCGCCATACCTAGCCAGCAACTCCAGGAGACTGTCACCTCTGAACTGGCCCCAGGAGATTGAGACACTCCCAGCAGCGTGCCGCACTGAGAGCAACAGAAACAAGGCCAAGGCACGCAGGAGAACACAAGGATGCCTAATTGTAGATGGAGGCCGGTCGGCGAGGCCACACAAGCAAGCACCCCGTCAAGGTCCAATGGTCATGCTGCATGGGCAAGATCAGGGGGAGGCTGGGACATGCCACTGGACACTTCAAGGTGCACCCCAAGCTGCAATCACTCACCCCCAGCAGCAATGTGCTGCTCACCCATGCCGGCTGCAGGAAGAAAGGCAAAGTCCCAGGGTGGTGTCGGGCAGGCAAGCAGAGGTCTGGGGGCCGGGTCAAAGACAGTCGCTGCAGCGATCTGGCCCAGTCCCCACGCTACACAGCACCCCCGCAGGCCGTGTCAGCAGGCAATGTCCAGGTACAGCGGGCAGGGAGCCGGTCCCAGGGGCAAATGCAGAAATGCAGCGGCCATCAAAAGTGAATAGCTAATTGAATAGCCCGCACACCAATAGTGGGGAGGAACTGGCAGCCCAGCGAGGCCTGATGGCCTCAGTCCTCAAGCTCACCTGTGTCGCTTTCACCACGAGGCCTCCAAGGAGAAGTCAGGCCTGCCATACACAGCCTCAGCCAGTTTCGTAAGCCAAATCCAGCACCCAAAAGGAGCGGGATCGACGATATGGCCCTTTCCAGCAAATTAATGGGGAAATGCTGTAGAGCTTCAAAGCATTGCAGCCATTCTGGTCGCTGGATAGGCCAAGCCCCCAAAGGCCCAATTTCTTTGAGAATTTGAAGACTGCATCTAAAATCCCAGATATAACTAACAATCAATAATATATGTATTATAGACTACCTTTAATTTTACAGCGACTGCAATTTGGCGTGGCATCACGCCTGCCTTACAGTAAACAATTAAGTTGTAGTTCAGACATGTAGCTGGATGATTAAACACAGAGAATACATGACTGCTGATCAGGAAATTGGTTTGTTTGATGGGATATGGACATGATATATTTTACAAAATAATGTTCTGTTTGTTAAAGTTGGTTGTAGTAAATGGCTCTAAGTTGCAATGTGGTATTTTGGCATCATTTACCAATTTTTCCAGCAAAGATAGCAGAACACTTTAAACAGTGCATCTTCAGAACTGTCAGGGAGAAGTTAGGAAATGTAAAGAAACCCATCTTCATGAAAGGCACATTTTCCTGAGGGAGACAACTAAAAAAGGCCCATGCAGGTAAACGTATCATCCCAAATGCCGAGGGGTCATAAGGGTGGTGGAGTGCTATGTAAAGACTCTGTTACTTTACTTAATGTTTTAAACAGCTGATGGAATGTTTTTGAGAGCAATGTGTGAGTAATGACCCAAACAATCTCAATCAAATAAGTTGTGCTATATCTTAATTGACCATGGGTGCTAATCTACTGTTTTGAAAGGGCTATCAAAAAGAGAATGAATCAAATCGGGCAATGTCATAGGGGAAACAACAAAGCTGGCTTACCATGTAAAGCAAACTCCTGTTATGCAAGGTACTTGAATACAAATTACATTTGAAAAGATTGAGAAGGGGAAAAAGAAGCTTTTGCTAGAGTGAATGGAATCCCTATAAGGGCTACAAAATCCAGGCAACCTACAGCACGTCAACAAACCCAGAGCTATGTTGTTGTTGAAGATCAGTTTAAAATCAATTACTAGTCACCCATTACTGGAGGCAATAGGAGAGCACTGCAAGAATCGCCCACAAGGATATATATGATATGCACCCTGCATAATGTAAACAGCCAGCAACCATTGATATGCCAGTTCTGGGAGCAACAGATGAGGTGGTAGATGTAATACAGTTCCAATCTTCATGCGGTTAGATGGCCTAAGTCAGGAGAGGGGCCTACTTGACCACCTTTGCTACATACAGGACCACAAACACAAGGGTAGGCCTTGATGAACTTAAGGAAGTGCTTGACCCGCTGGCAGATGAAACTTCTCAATCTGAGTTGTTAAATGTATTACGATTGCACTTCCGCCTAATTGGAAGTTTAACTATTGAAATAATGGAGATTGCAACAATTCTGTAAGGAGACAAAGGCTTGTACTTAGTAAGTGACATGTTTATGTTGACCCAGAATGAACTACATTTAAATGCTATCCACCTAAAGATGGTCAACAATAAAAACAAATTGGACCCACGTGTGTTTCGATGTTGCAAGTTAGCTCTGCGAACCCTATATGGTTGTGCAATACAGGCAAAATAAAGTGAGATAGCTACAGAGATTACCCACAAGATAAGACTTTTCTTCTACAGGGTTTCTGAAATTAATGATCTAGGACACAAATTAGCCCATGGGAGGTCCAGAGCACTGCTTCATGAAACTCAAGGGACCTTTGCTTATGGATATCAAACCATGTTCTCTGGTTGAGAATACGAAGAACCTGTTGATTACAAATGTGCCCAAAATCACTTAGCGAGAACCAAAGGATGCCATCATAGCTAATAAACAAAGTGAAATAGGGCTATATGAGAGCCCAAGATATCAAACTGTCCAGGAGGTTGAGTATAAAAGAGTAGGGCTCTGACACAGAATTCCTAATATTAGGGCATTGCCTCAGCAACAATGAATCTTTCTTTAGAGCAAAGCACCTGAACTGAAACATCAACCCTGAAAGTATTGCACTGACATTGCCCCCAGTGAGTCCAATAGTGACAACTTGACTGATATTTTTAACCAAAGGTACAATTCCTACCCAGAATATGTGTCTTTACACTGCCCTGGTAATAGGTATGGGAAAGTCTGTTCTTTTGTGAATAAATGCAATATAGAAATGCCCCCAGAAAATTCTTCTCAATTTTCTTTTGGAGCATGGCAATACAGAACACATTGAACAATTATATTGGTTTTTGTTGGAAATTGCATATCAGTTGTTATAACCTATTAAACTTGTCATATGTCCCGTGAAGGCCCATTGCCGTTTTCCCTATGTTCGCCTGAGCATGTTGCAGGTTACACTCTGCTTCGCACATGTTACTATATAAATGTATTTTGTTTTGTGCCACACTGTACTTTCATACAAAACCTGCTGTTGTTTTTGCACTCTGTTCTTTCTTGAGATTTAGTCTGAAAATCATAGACAAGGTCAAGCAACAATGCTCCTTGTTGTTCTGTTCTAATCAGGCTCTAGCACCTAGACGAAAACACACAAATTGAACTGTTGTTTGAAGACACACACTTTCTGTCATATAGGTAGCCACAGAAATGCAAGTACACACTTGAAGATAGAGTTTTCAGAGAAGATTGTCGAAACTACAATTGAGATGTAGAACGTTCATCGGTGCATGCTAAGGTATGGGGTCTGCTGAAAACACCCATAGATCTTTTGATATATCTGTAGAAGGGGAGGAGGTTAGTCTCCCTTGTCTAATATCATGACAGCTCCTTTTATGATTCATGGATTACTTACTATGCTGACCGAATTTGTGTTAGGCATCTTCCTACTTCTTGTGGCACGTATACTGCATACTAGAGCACGATAGTTAAAATAAATATTTTAAACCTTCCTCGTGTCTCTGTCAGATCATTTTGTGGACAAGTACGAGTGCCAAATCTCAGAGAGTCAGGAGTGTTGTGTTCTGGGGTGTCTAATCACTTGTTCCTCTGTGAGTCAGTAGGAGGGCAAGTGAGACACTAAAGCTAGTCGGTCCCTGGCTCATGGGTACTGAGGTGGTAGGATGACTCAGTCCCTACCTACTAAGGTTCTATTGTCCCAAGCGAATATATCCCTTTATATCGCATGCGTTTATAACGCATGTGAATACAATGCGGTTGTTACAACGACCGCGTTATTACATCGCAGTACCATTACAACGCAAGTCGTTACAACAACTTGCTCTAGGGGGTGCGCTGGACTTAGGAATAATATAATTTACTATTCAAACACCAGTGTGTGCAACAGTAGGGAAGGTGTTGGAATAGTAAATTATACTATTCCTTAGTTTAGAGCGCCCCTTAGAGCAAGTTGTTGTATTGACTTATGTTGTAATGGTACTGTGATGTAACAATGTAGTCGTTGTGATGACCGCGTTGTCATCACATGCGTTGTAACACAAGCAATGTGATGGCTGTTTCCCATCCCAAGCATAGTTCTGTTACTCCGAAAGAATCCCTGCAACAAACTCCTACTTTGAATTCACCTCAGCAAACTATTCCTAGCATGTATTTGTCTGGGATTTATAGTTATTTATTTATTCTTTTCAAATCTTTTCTGTTGGCGATATACATCAATTTGTTGATATCATTGCATGATTTTGCCAACATATGTTTCACATCTTCTGATACACTAACGGACAGTTGGATAAGTGTTCTAAATAAAAATGTTACTTAACTCCGTATGAAGCATATCCGCAAACAATTGGAATACATTATAAAGACCTGATTTCATACTTATATGAACAAAGGATCTCTATTGCATACTCTAAACACATGTCTGATGAATTTCAGGCAAATAGCTGGGACAACCTAGTCTAGGGCCCTAGTTGACCAACTTGGCCACCAGTCAATGTACAATAATAGCCAATTGGCATTGGTTATCAATTCACCTTTATAACGCAGGTGAACAAAATGATTGGTGAAAATGAGGCTTCATTTATTTGATCTGGCACAATTTGTTACTTCTTTACCTTCAAACATTAGAGATACAAACTATATTTTATCTAAACTGTATGACATTGCGATTGATAAAGTCTATAAATTGGTGAAAATAATTGGAAAAACTATGTATATATATATATTGAATGTACTAAAGTTGCTAAGGTAAGTAAAATATATATAGGGGCTAGTATGGCAAATTCTCTACATTTCTAATCTTTGCTAAGCGTGATATCTGTGTCAAATAATATTACCTTTATTGGTAAATCTGCTTTAGAGACAGGAGCAAGGGGCAGTGGTAGGAGCCTTTCTTTCACTCGATTATGTGTCTATGCTAATTAAGTTGTGAAATAGTATGATGAGGTCGTATTATTGGTTACGTTCATAGATGATATACTGATCATTTGGGATAAAAGATGAACTAAGGGAATACATTTAAAATATAAATAAAAGAGAGGTACATGTCACATTAACCATGGGATAAAGTACTCAAGCAATTGTGTTTCTAAACTTTTAATTCTGTATTTTTCAAATAAGGTGGAAAGTATACTTTACATAAAATGTATAGATTTAGTAACACAATGATTGCTACCTATGGACATCCAAAAAGTCTGATTAGCAGCATTCTATTTGGATAATTTCTCTACACAAGGCGCAAGTTTAGCCAGGATGAAGAACATGAAAATATTTCTACTGAATTTTCAGAAAGAGGCTTTAAAATAATAATGCCGAGAAAGCTGTAAGCAGAAAATATATTTTTAAAAATCAATACTTGTTACAGTAGCAGCCACTGAAAAATAAATAAAAAATTCAAAATATGGAACACAGTCAGGATTTGCTGCACAATGTGGCATGCTCAGGAAGGCACACAGATAATCTCTTTTCCCAAGGGACCAGGCAGTGTCAGAAGAAGTGTGGTAATCAGGGACACTTCAATGTGGAGTGTTTAGGCAGTGCTCTGATTATTGTTTATTATAGTAGTTCATGACAGCTGTGGCATCCGGGCTTATCTTGTAGAGTAGGGCTGGTGCAAGGGTTATGCAATGAACATCATTTCGGGCTGCATCAGGCTCATCCAGAATGGCCATTAGTACACTTTCTGGCTAGTCTTTAGTCCCATTTTGTGATGGTGGTTACTTCACTCTTCTGTTTCCAAATCAATGGCTGTGGAGTCTGCATAAAGAAATACAATACTGACTTGTTGATGCCTGCCAAACTGAGCGTATTTGTTGGCTTCTTCACTTTGCTAAGTTTGTTCTGTACTTTCTTTTCTTCTGAATTTGTGTTTTCCTTGCACCCATTCAGTAGCCCTTCTATGGTTGCCTTTAATCATTGGAGTAAAGATATTTCAGTATTTCTGTGCTAACTGTTACACAGTAGATGCCACTTTATCCCCACTAAGGGATGAAATGATCCTGTAAATTAAGGACTATGAGATCATGCTGTATTTTACCTTATGGCATGCTACTGTCTTGTTTTGTATTTTTGGTTCTTATATGTTGCCATGCCTTACTCTGTTTTAGGCTACTGGTTATGATAAAGCAGGCTTGTCAAAAATTGCTGGTGGTCTACATTGTGACGCCCCCCAGTGCATTTCAAGTGATCTGCAAAGCAGCTCTCTTGACTGGCTTTTAGTCATTCCTTGAAGTTTTGAGACCGGCTTATGCAACCAAGCTGATTAGTGAGAATAAAGGTCCATAACCCACTCTGGATGTATATGACTTGACTGGCAATTAGCAAAGCCTTTTTCCAAGATATAGTCCTGGGTTAGTTGGAAAGGCTGTTGGAGTGGGATGGGCAGAAAGAGATCACATGATACACTGTGCCCACAAGCAGGCTAAGAGTTTTAGGATTTAATTACGAGTCTGGTGGTCCTCGAACCACCAGAATCATGGCGGAGCAGCAGTGGCTGTCTTCTGACCGCTGCATTACAACCTTGGCGGTCGGGCCACTCTGGGACTGCCGACTCCACAAGGAAACCACCATTCCCTGTCGGTGGTGCCGCAGTCTCGAGGCAGTAATATGCTTGGCAGGACCACCGCAGCCCACCAAGCAAATTATGACTTTCCTCACTGCAACTGATTTCATGGAGGTCTTTCATCCATGAAAACATAAGTGGTGTGGAAAAAGAGGTGGCCCTACAGGGCCCCCTTGTACCTCACTCCATGTGGATATACACAGGGGGGCACAACGTGTGCCCCCCATATTCATGCATCCCCAGTTCCAGCAGGGCATGAACTTTACAGTCCGTGCCGTGCTGGAACCACTTTTGACGTTCCATTTGCAGTGCCCATTTTATAGGCACCACCATGGGAACAACAAAGAATCCGCCCACCAGTGACTAAAAAAATCATAATACGGCAAGCTGCTCTCATGCAGGTTTGGCGGTGCAACGGTATGGCAATGAGACAGTGGGGCGGTGCCACCGCTGCACTGCCAAACTTGTAATCAGACCCAAAGTGCTATGAAACAGTTTCAGCTTCTCGTGTTGTCTAAAGTGAATAAAGAATTTCTAATGAAGATTGATTATACCTGAGGAAAAGGGCTGGTGGTAGCAGCAGCTAATTCTTGCTGCAATAAATACTGCAAGCTTTCTTAAATACAGACAGGTTAAATGATGGAACTTTTTTATAGAACTTTATGTTTAAAATAAGGGGACATCCTTCTGCAGAAGTTTGTGTATAATTATGTGACAATAACCACCATTTATGTAGCACTTGTAGCACACAGTAATTTTAGCAGGGAGGGGGATTGGATGGCACACATGTACACAAGCTTTGTCAAAGGTGGACAGACCCAATGTAGTGTGGTACGGTCAAAATGAAGCAATGTTTGGGAACCCACGAAGTGGGTTAAAAGGCCCCTCACACACCAACCTGGTTGGTGTCATGCTTCATCATTGGGGCCCCAACCGGGTGGCCGAATGCCCCCCGGTTGTGCTGCGACGCCTGACTACAGCGGAGCTGGTGTGGTGCAAAAATGTGATGTGGTGATGATTAAAAAATATCGCTGAGAATCCTTGCCATTAGAAGATTTATTATTGGCGGCTCAGGATATTGATTAAAAAGATATGTGATGCAACTAAATGGAGAAATAATTATCTGTTAGTTGACTATGTGGTGGGTCAACATGTTTCAGCTCACGAATAAAAGTAGTAAGGAGCTTTCGTCAGGACCAGTGTATAGTGAGTGGCAAAAGGTGATGTGCCACGTGGTGAAAAAAATTAAAAATATTAGTTACCTACACACTCGCTAAGGTGTGTGGACACAGTGTCAACACAATAGCGGACACTGCGGCGCAAACACTATGGCTGAGTGAAGGCGCTATGCAGGAAGCGGGAGGGGGGCGCTCCTTACAACAATTTTGGTTGTGAAGCTACCATCGCCTTGCACCTACTGTGGCCTCCCGAAGTCCCGGATGCTGTACACATACACACTCACACCATACATATATACATACATACACGTAGTCACCCTCCAAACATAAATCAAAATGTATCTTCAATGCAGCTCTCTGGGAGAGAAGTCTTGGATGTTCCAGGAGGCTTGGGACTGCTGCCTTGGCTCACTGACTGACCTAAAGTCAGCCAATTGGGGAGATGCTGCAGTCCCTCATGCGTCACTGAGTGGGATGGAGTGAGTGAGACTGCTGCCCAACCCCACTCTGTAATGAGGTGTCACTGATTGAAAAACTAAGCTCCGGGCATGTCAGGGATTAAATGGAAGTGCTTGTCCGAGGCAATCAGTGTCACCCGTCCTCAACACAAGATGGATGGCCCTGAGGTACTTTTGCCAGGCTGAGGAGGTCACACCCACAGAACTGTGTAATCCTCAGCCTGGTAAAGTTCAGTTCAGGCAGCAAGGAGTCTGCGCATTTAGTGCATGCTTAGCTCCTGGCTGCCTGACTTGAACACGAAGAATGTCCAACTGGATGACATTTGTTCAGCCTGACGGATACTCTCCTTGTCATGAAAAAGGTGTTGGAGGCTGTTGCTGTGTAGCACACAACGCAAAGTCAATTACTTTTAGCATGTAATATTAGGTGTTATTTATGACCCATGTCAAAGGTACTCATTTCAGAACTCTGTGAAGAATCTATGGTTTAGACTTCCCTCAAGGATTCAGTTCCTTTTTAACAGGAGTTTTATGTTCGAGCAGGCACGTATTTCACCAAAATTATACCATGTGGAAGCAGCTGTTAGCACTCCCTTAAAAATCCAAAACGAGCTTCAACAAAAAGTGTGAGGATTCAAAGTTTTATTTTCATTTGACTAATAATTTGAGTAACCAGAGAGTGATCCAATGTGTGATAGTTTATCAGTTGTACATAATTACTACTTACTTTTGGAAACCGAGGGCCTGGTTTAGAGCTCTACAGACAGGTTACCGTGTCACAAACATGACTGATAGCCCATTCACCTTATTACTAGTGCTATAGAATGAAATTCACTTTAACATGGTGGACAGGATAACTGTCAAATGTGTGATGCAATAACCTGTCTGCCCACCTTTAAATCAGACCCAGAGTCTAGAGTTAGTTAAATTAACACACGTTTTGTTCCAGTGAAGAAGCACCTACAAGCTTTATTAAAACTGATATTTAGATGATGATTCACAAAAGCATTTAGGAGTGAATTAAGTATTACGACAGCAGTACTGTTTTACGTTCTCAAACACGCTTTTGTAAATTGGCTTGAAGTTGAAACCAGGCCTGGCCGAAATTTAAATTATGCTGTTGCCATTTGTGAAAATTTGTGAATTTTGCATTACGCTTGTTACACGAAATTCCTGTAATTACAACATTATGACACTTCTTGGAATGATGTGCCATTCACTGTAAATATTTACTGCAAACGCTCAATCTGTGATATAAATTTATTATAAATGCTTGCAAACAATAGAACACTAGTGACTAGTTCATGGTGCTTTTGTTTAAATGAGTGTGTGCGCCAAATATGGAGGATGGGATGCATTTTGTTTTAAAATATAGTTTAAAATGACGAATTTGCATATCAGATAATTATGTGTAATGTGGCATAGTTTGTCACAAATATGCATGATTACGCAATGGTCAATTGCACAATTTTCGCACACCTGTACCTGAAACAAAAAAATCTATTTCTGCATTTGGAAAAGACAAAGAGTGCACAGCCCTTTTAATGTTACTAATTGTACATGAATATCCCATGGATAGTCTCATTTTGTTCCTTTCTTACGTGTTTTGGGCCAGGTCACAGAGGCATGCAAGAGTATTAAAAGAGTGCTACAGGAGGCTGAGGTAAGTACTTCAAATTGCCTTTGTGAATAGATCACAAATGATATACATTGAAGTGTACATTGAAAGGGAAACAATCTTTTTCAGTTCAAGGAAATTTATTGAGGAAAGATAAGATGTCTACATACAATATGCAATATTAAATTCATAACAATACAATAAAACTATTACAATACAATCTAATGAATCAGATTTAACACCAGAGGAGAATGAAAATAAATGGCAATAAATGATGTACATATCATTAGAATATAAAAACCTGGTTGGAACACATTAGAGGAATCATGGTGGTTTCGAGACTTCTTGTTGGGATGGCCGAGGTTGATGAAATCTTTTGGCAGATGCATCGATATACGAAGTGACTGGTGACCATAGGTTTGAACGTTTCATTGCCATGCATAAAGGATAAACAAAAGTGGTGTCCAACCTGTGATTATGGCAAACAGCATACCACCAAGCCCTATATAAATTTTGTTGGCTTCTTTCCAATTAATAGTAATTTGCTGATAAGCAATTGCTAGTAATAGGTCAATAATTTTAACATTAGGGGGCCGATTCCGATCCTGTAAAAAGGCTGTACGAATCGTTGTACAGAGCGTATACCCCGTACGACTCGTACCCGGTAAACTTTCCGTACAACCTAGGAAGAACGATTCGTACAGAAAGCCTATTTCCGTACGTTTCGTAAAAAAGCCCGTACGGGTCAAAAAAACCTACGATTCTGATCCGGAACAGCTTGTACGCGACGTCCGGATGTATTCAGGCAGCTGTTTCTGGCCCAGCAAGTACGATTCGTCCCTACGTTACTCCGTACGGCTCTTTTTTTACGGGAGTCAAACACAGCCGGAAAAGCAGAGTCTGACGCGAAATGCTACGCAACGGAGCCCCGGTACGCGACGTACACGCCATGAACCCCGTCGTACTTGTCATCCCGGTCCTCTTGGCCTACGACCTGGTGCACCGCACCCGACGCACACGCCACAGAAGGTGAGAACAACACCCAGGGGCCAGGGTGGGGGTGAGGGGCAGGAAACAAACCCCACACTCAAAGCCAAACCTATAATATGGAGGCCATACATTACCACCAGTGTCTGGTCACTTGGGGGGGCGTGGCCAGCAACCCCTGGGTACCGCAACAACGGAAGTGGACGTGTACGGTGCGTTGCACACGTACCCCTACGGCACCATTAGAACAGTGATACGGACCGTACACACGTAATGAATGCGTGGGTACGGTGCGTACCACACGTACCCCTACGGCACAGTAGAACTGTGATACGGACCGTACACACACAACGAATGCGTGGGTACGGTGCGTGTCACAGGTACCCCTACGGCACCATTAGAACAGTGATACAGACCATACACACGCAATGAATGCATGGGTACGGTGCGTGTCACACGTACCCCTACGGCACAGTAGAACTGTGATACGGACCATACACAGGCAATGAATGCGTGGGTACGGTGTGTGTCACACGTACCCCTACGGCACCATTAGAACAGTGATACGGACCGTACACACGCAATGAATGCATTGGTATGGTGCGTACCACACGTACCCCTATGGCACATTAGAACTGTGATACGGACCATACACACGCAATGAATGCATGGGTACGGTGCGTGTCACACGTACCCCTACGGCACCATTAGAACAGTGATACGGACCGTACACACGCAATGAATGCGTGGGTACGGTGCGTGTCACACTTACCCCTACGGTACCATTAGAACAGTGATACGGACCGTACACACGCAATGAATGCGTGGGTACGGTGCGTGTCACACGTACCCCTACGGCACCATTAGAACAGTGATACGGACCGTACACACGCAATGAATGCGTGGGTACGGTGCGTGTCACACGTACCCCTACGGCACCATTAGAACAGTGATACGGACCGTACACACGCAATGAATGCGTGGGTACGGTGCGTGTCACACGTACCCCTGCGGCACCATTAGAACAGTGATACGGACCGTACACACGCAATGAATGCGTGGGTACGGTGCGTACCACACGTACCCCTACGACACCATTAGAACAGTGATACGGACCGTACACACGCAATGAATGCGTGGGTACGGTGCGTACCACACGTACCCCTACGGCACAGTAGAACAGTGATACGGACCGTACACACGCAATGAATGCGTGGGTACAGTGCGTACCACACGTACCCCTACGGCACAGTAGAACTGTGATACGGACCGTACACACGCAATGAATGCATGGGTACGGTGCGTTACAACAAACAAATGATGGACGGAATGCTGACAATGCAGACATTCTCCCCCAGTCAAGAGATCTGGGTTAAATCCATCGTTCTTTTGCCCACTACACCACCCCAGTTTAGACATGGCCATATGCAAATCAGTCTTGACCCTGTGCCTCATGGGAACAGTCCAGCCCGAACTGCCAAGCCATGTCTTCCCTGGACCGGAATCAAGCATCCTAGGACCGGTTTCGGGCTATCAGCCGTCATCAGCCAGGATAGCTTGACTCCAGTGGCGTAGTGAGCACGGGTCACACATACCCCATTACGGCACCAGTACATTTGGGATGCGAGGCATGTGGGCTCAGAGGACTGGCCCAGCATGTTACCTTCATATTGGTGTGTGTGTAGGTCCAGGCCAGCAGTGTACTGCTCCAAGGGGGTGCGTGGGTGGGTGCATATGACTCCCAGCAGTGGCCTGTAATATGAGGGATGGGTGCATAGGACTCCCAGCAGTGGACAGAGATATGAGGGGTGGGTGCATATGACTCCTAGCAGTGTCCAGACATATGAGGGGTGGGTGCATATGACTCCCAGCAGTGGACAGAGATATGAGGGGTGGGTGCATATGACTACCAGCAGTGGCCTGCAATATGAGGGGTGGGTTCATATGACTACCAGCAGTGTCCTGCAATATGAGGGGTGGGTGCATATGACTCCCAGCATCGTGCAGACATACGAGGGGTGGGTGCATATGACTCCCAGCAGTGTCCAGACCTATGAGGGGTGGGTGCAGAGGACCCCCAGCAGTGGACAGAGATATGGGGGGTGTACATCATCATCAGATGACCACACCTACATGGTGGTATGGACGCATCCCTAACTTTGGACTATGATTTTAGTGCTATTACAACACATCACTGACAGCAGGGTCCCACTCCCAGGACGATGGATGTCTGTCACACACTGCATGACACACCACATGTGGGTGTGAGGACATATAACACATGCATACCCACCCATGGCGGATGCAGCACAATACACACCCTGATTTCATGTCAACAGACTGTATTGTCATGTAACTGCATACAAAACTAAGAGAGCCAAAGTGAACACACACTGTCATGCACATCCCATGAGTGTTAGGAATGTACAGGTGCTGGTCCAGCCACCAAGATGTTGTCTCTCATGGAAGGAATAGGGTTCAATTCCACCAGATACAATGCCCACAATTGTGAGTCAGGTGCCCAAATACCCTGCATAACAAGTACCATTTGTGTGGTAGGCCGTGATTACACACATGCATAGTGCTGAAAAGGGCCAATTTGTCCCTGAAGGCATTCCTACATACCCAAAACACAAGTACAGTGACTAGCAAGGATGGGACAGACGATTCAGCAGGAGACATCGGTGAGCAGGCATGGCCATTGTTGAAGGGATCCGTCACCAACAAAGGAAATGTGGACACAGGTCAGCACAACAATTGTGCAACTGTTTGCAGGGAAGATATCAGGTGCCACAGAAGAAGGAACACTCCTTGGGACAATGTCTCCAAACTAAATGAACACACACCACCAATGATTCTTTGCAGAGACATTGTGATGGCACACAGATACCATGGTCCACCTCATGACCATCATACAAAAACATTTCTCAGAACCCTAACACATTACCAGAACACCAACTCCCGGAGCCTCATCACCAACATCAAGTACCTGAAATGCAATAGTATTGAAAGTAAAAGAAAAGGCTTTATTCAGCACCAAAAATAAATAAATTTAAAAGATACTATGTACAAAGGCCAATGGCCAGTCCATTTCTCAAGTCCAAGGGTGGACGTAGGGGACTGCGTCCACCCCTACCTTGCCTGCACTAAGGAACCTCAAGGTTCGTCGACCGGTGGGGGGCATCATCTGTGGCAGGACCAGGCACCGCAGGGACATGAGGGGGAGGGGTAGGTGGGTGCAGGGGTGGACATCTCCACCACAGGGGGTGGGGCAGCACCAAAGGTGGAGGTGAGCTCGGCACTGCACACTGCTGCTAGGGCCTCCATCCTAACCCCTGCACCTGAAGATAACCCAGGGCCAACGGAGGGTGTGGTGGGCGAGGGATGGGGTGCAGCGCAGCGCTCTTGGGGGAGGGGGTGGGCATGGTGGGGTACTCAACTCCCGGGCCCGGGGACTTCCTCGCCCGCTTGTGGGGTGGTGGGTCAGTGGGGGCGAGGCCCAGCTCAACCATATAGGTCTCCTTAGGTGAGAATTTGGCAGGGGAGCTAAGGGGAGTGGTTTTGGAGGAACAGGGTTGTGAGGACTGCAGACTGCGACTGTGGCTGCGTGTATGTTGTCTGCCCCCAGCCCCTGTGGGTGTGCCTACATCCCCCTGAGTGTGCGTGCCAGGAGGTGTGCGCTGTGCCTTACTCGGGGGTGTGCTGTATGTGTCTGGTGGGGTGCGTGCCCGTGACTGTCTGGGTGTGCGTTGGGCAGGCATGGGAGAGGGCAGTGTGGATGGGTCCGGGGTAGGGGGGGACGGAGCACTGCAGGAGAGGAACTGCTGCTGTCAGGGAAGAGTCCATGGATGGCAGAAACCTGCATTGGTCAGACATCGTTGCTGACATGCCCTCCATGAACAACACCATCTGTGTGAGCAGTTTAGTGTGTCCATGGAGGACAGTCAGCACCGATGCCTGCCCAACCTGCTACTGCCGCAGTATGTCCACAGACTCTTCACTGAGGGCAGCAGGGGTGACAGGGGCAGGGGGTGCGGTGCCTGGGCCGAAGGAGACATGGTGGGACTCTGCACGGACAGAAGGGACGGGAGCAACTGGGAGAGCGGAGATGGTAATGGAGGAGGCGGGACAGATGTGGGCATGCTGCCAGTTGGTGTTGCAGCCTCCGCCTCCTCAGGGAGGGGTCAGCCTCGGACCCGTCGGTGTCATAGCTGCTCTCGCCTCCAGACAGGTCCTCTGACTGACTCGCGCTCTGTGCCACTGGCTCCTTCTGACTCCACAGCACTGGTGGCACTGTCGCTGGGTCCCTCCTCCAGGTCCATGCAGGTGTCTCCCTCGGTTGCGGATTATGATACTGTGGGCAAGGAGAAGAAACCGAAATGCATCAGTCACCTGTATACATCTGACACATGAGCACAAGAACAATTGGTCACAGTGCATATCAGGCAATGCATCATGAGTAACAGCTAGATAACTCCGCACATATGTAAGCCCTGTACTGCCCAGTTGGTAGACCCACTATGCCACTTGGACACCAGGAAAAGAAAGAACACAAAAGGCCACAACTTGAATGAGAAATACACTGAGAAGCTAGTGTCTGTGAACCGGTGAGCACAACAATACAATGAAGTCATGCCACCTCTTGTTTAACCTGTAAGAAACAGTAGTGGTGTACCCAATGTAAACTGACACACCTCAATACTCAAGGTGTCACCACACTCAGAGACCTGTAAGTACTTTGGACCACAAAACGAAAAAATGTTGCTACCTTGGGACTTACAATACTTTACACAATCTACATGTTTTGAATGTGCCAATTCGCCATTTCGTGAAAAGAACACTCATGTGCCTGCATGAAATATGTCGCACAAGGCAGTGCACACAAAAGTACATTTACACTGTCATTGAAGAAGCTGGCACCTTTTCTAAGAAGCCACTGTTAGAAATTAATGGTGTTGCAGAAAGTACATATACATGGGCCCACAGAGGTCTTGATGTCTTGAGACACGTCAGTTTGTATCACCAACAACAAAGGAGTTTCACAAAATCAAGAGCACTGTGGGAACATGTATATGGAGAATTTGCAACATCATTTAATTCTAACAGTGGGTTCTTAGAAAATGTGCCAGTGTGTTCCATGAAAGTGGAAATGTTGTTTGGTGTGCACTTCCTTGTGCAACTTTTTTCATGCAGGCACATCAGTGTTCTTAACACAAATCATCAAATTTCCACATTTAAAACATGAAGAACTGTTGACAAGTGCTGTGAGTGGTACAATTTTTTAAGAGTAACAACTTGAATTATGTCAGTTGTCACATGGCCATCCGTCACCTGATTACACAGTTGGCTACACATATGACCTACTGCCTGTCATCTTGAGTGGCACACATGTCCAGACCCAGGACAATGCATAAGCTAATGGGCCTGCAATTGGGTGGAAAAAAAGCCTAGCTGTACTGTGGGGACGCCCTCATGGCAAGCCAGAATGTACACACAGATGTCAGCACACAAAGTACAAACAGTGTTGCATCTGAACCACACACAGGTGCTAAAAATGTATGAGCAGGAATCATGTTTTTAAAAAACGGACACAGGCTGCAAAGCAGGTAAATTAAGCACTGGCCAGCATCACAGGGGCACTGCACGGTGATTCTTTGTACAGCCAAGTCTCACACACAAGTCAGACCTGGCAATGAAAAATCAGGGTTGCACATGTATGCCTCTCCCCCACACCCCACCCCATGCCTGAGTCAATGTGATTGATACAGATCAAGAAGCGACACCTCTTATTCAGGGTTACAATAACTGTGCTGGAAAAATAGCTGCATTTACACAACATCACCTCGTGGGGCTGGCAACACATATTTGTGACAAACAACCATCAACAGATTGTTGTGAATAGCCACACAGGCACTGCCCAGTGTGAGTATGCACAAGCAAAATGGTGTATCCCTTTCCAGTGGACACATGTAGCACACATTTGCTAAATACTAACTAGGCTAGGGAACAATGCCACATAGGCAGACCTATGCTGAACACACAGAGAATGTGCACAGTGTTGGATGACTCACATGATTAGGAGGCCAGGGTGTCTCAGGGGACTGTAGTGGGCACACTACTCCGTGGTCCTGGAATGAGCTGACTGTACCATGTTCAACCGTCATGGCAATATGCATATCTCCCACTCATGCACATCATGTCTGAGGCCACAACATTGGTCATGCATGCTGCAAGGGTGTACAGTTGAAAGCTCACACTCCTATGTTGAGAATCATCATCAGTGCCAACAAATATGGACCCCCAACATAGTGAACAGGTCATGGCACAGGCAAGGTACCAACACAAGTCACAGACCACCCTCCCACATGATGCTGAAAGCAATGTGCACTTAGATTTACTGGCACCCTAGATGACCATGTGCAAATGTGATTACACACAGACCAGGGGACACATGTCAAGGAGGGGAAGGGATGAAAAAGAGCACCAGGTGACATTGGGGAACAGAAAATACACTGCACATATTAACTCTGGGAGTGTATCCAGGCTACAGAGCACTTCCAAAAGCTGGCAACACATAACACGACAAACAGTCATGTACCTACCCCCTCCTTGCTGCAGTCTCTCCTGTAACTGCCTATCGAGCTCAGGGAATACCACCGCCAGGACACGTTTCATGTGGGGGGTCAGGCGTCGGCGGGCGCCGTGGGGGCGAGGACTGTCGAGCCCCAGCTGGACCCGGGCGATCCGCCGGGTCCAGCACCAGATGTCCTGCCACCTCTTGCGGACCTGTGGCAGCTGCCGACTACGCTCCGCCTCAGATCTCACGGCCCTGACGATGTCTTTCCAGATCACGCCCTTCTCGTAGGCAGTTACCTGTCAGGATGACAAAGTGACACAACATCAATACACCTGTTCCATCTCCCAGAGACACACATTTGAACATCATTGAAATGTTGAACAGGGCATAGGATGCAGACAGGAATTACATCATACATAATAAGAAATTGGCCTGTGTGCAAGCCCCAATGTACTACATGGCATTGAAAGTCAACAGGTTTACATGAGGGGTGCGACACACTCACTGATCATGCCACACACTGTGCAGCACATGCAACAGCAGGCTGAAGGCCAGCACATGCCAAGCAGTCACATGTCCCACTCCACAGACGCACCATCAGCATACTAGACAGACACACCCAAGCACAGATCACTCGCCTGTCATTGACAACAGCGGATACAACCCTCACTCTACACATGTGCCACTTGCCAGTGGGGTGTCACAGGTGTCATGCTAGCTCTGCAAGTCAGACACACAGCACGGCTTACTTGTCACATCAGATGGGTTGATCTGTTGCCTCCTCCATGCAGCTGTGGTGCAACACTTCACATAGACACTCACCCACATGACAAGGAACATTCACACACATCACTGTCCATGAGGTCGTACACATCATTTGGACACTCTCACCACAGGGCCACACAACTCATACACATCTGTGGGTACAGTCACCTGTCACACCGGGGGGACCACTGAATCACCTTTAGGACAATAGGAAAAAAAAACACCAAGGATTTGCCAGGCTGAAAGTGTCATGCAATATGCAGTGAAAGTCACAGTAAGCACAATGCAAGTGAGGAGTGCACACAAGAACTACATCATGCTCTGCATGAGAAGCATCAGCATGTCCCCCCCCTGGGACCCACTCTAAACAACATTGCATGTCTGTCCCACCTGGACACAATATTGACAGTCACACAACAGGTGCATAGGCAAAGTTAGTGGACTCAGCACTTACCGGCTTCATTCTCCTCCTGGGTGAATGGCTGGGCCCTCTCCACTGTACGTGACATGGTCCAGAGGAAGCAGAGACAGCAGCAGTGTGGTCGACTGGAAAGTTGTGCAGGCAAGTGCCCTCTCATGGGTTCTGGCTGCCTTATATCTGTCTTGCTGAGGGGCATTCATTTAGAGTTGTACATAGTGATTAGTCAGACTGATTCGCATCCTACGTTTACTCCAATCCCTTTAAACATACACCAATGACTTTAAACATACACCAATGACAGCATTCGCATCATTCAAATTTTGAGTATCATGTCAAGTCAACAACCACTATGCAGCATTGTATTTTGTGGCCAACTGACTGTTCCAAGACACATGATCGACACTTTTCAACTGAAAACTCTGTCTTCATGACAACCAGCATGCATTTAGGGCCTAACACTTGTCCCTTATGTGTCCCCTATGTAATTTTGAAATCCACACACAGGTACGGTGCGTTTTACACGTACCCCTACGGCACAAGTACAATGGTGAAACGAAGCGTACACACGTGATGATAGCGTGTGTACGGTGCATTTCACATGTACCCCTACGGCACAAGTACAATGGTGAAACGAAGCATACACACGCGATGATAGCGGGTGTACGGTGCTTTTCACATGTACGGGTACACACTAGTTCACACGTACGGGTACGCACTAGTGTTACACTGCGTTAGACACCTACGGGTACGCACTAGTTCACACGTACGGGTACGCACTAGTAGTACAGTGCGTTAGACACCTACAGGTACGCACTAGTTCACACGTACGGGTATGCACTAGTAGTATAGTACAGTGCGTTTGACACCTATGGGTACGCACTAGTTCACACGTACCGGTACGCACTAGTAGTACAGTGCGTTTGACACGTACGGGTACGCACTAGTAGTACAGTGCGTTTGACACCTACGTGTACGCACTAGTTCACACGTACGGGTACGCACTACTAGTACAGTTTGTTAGACACATACGGGTATGCACTAGTAGTACAGTGCGTTTGACACCTACGGGTATGCACTAGTTCACACGTATGGGTACGCACTACTAGTACAGTGCGTTAGACACCTACGGGTACACATTAGTTCACACGTTCGGGTACGCACTAGTAGTACAGTGCGTTAGACACCTACGGGTACGCACTAGTTCACACGTACGGGTACGCACTAGTAGTACAGTGTGTTAGACACCTACGGGTACACACTAGTTCACACGTACGGGTACGCACTAGTAGTACAGTGCGTTTGACACCTACGGGTACGCACTAGTTCACACGTATGGGTACGCACTAGTAGTACAGTGCATTAGACACCTACGGGTATGCACTAGTTCACACGTACGGGTACGCACTAGTAGTACAGTGCGTTAGACACCTTCGGGTACGCATTAGTTCACACGTACAGGTACGCACTAGTAGTACAGTGCGTTAAACACCTACGGGTACGCACTAGTTCACACGTACGGGTACGCACTAGTAGTACAGTGCGTTTGACACGTATGGGTACGCATTTCACACGCTTACAATGGTAATACAGGCGCACACATGCAAGGAATGGAGGGCTACGAGTCGCACAAGGATGTCCATCAAGTACTTGTCATTGCATACTGTTATGTGCAGGCCGTAGGTGTGACAGCCAGTGATATTGCACAGGTCATCTCATCTAGTTGCACAATTGATGTGTGATGACCTGTGGACACATGTCATGTGTGATGGGGCACTATGTGGCACACATCACCTTGACACTTGCCACATGTGTGTCTGTAGTCCAACTGTGTCATGCACAGCAGCAGTGGGATGGCACAGTCATCACCACCCGCACCTGTCTCCTGATGCCAGGGACAGGGGCACTCAATCAACTGACATGTCACGATCTGCGTGCCCCTTTGTGACTATGTCAGGTGTGTGTCATGTGTTCCAATGAGCTTGAGGTCAGTGTTCCGTCAACTGCATCTGCTGTTGGTGCATCCAACATGGGTCTGTGTGGAGATGGGCATGGGACACATCTACGCACACCATGCCACATCTGGATTTCCACCGCTGTAGGGTCTGTGTGCATCGGACATCATATTTTCCCAGTCATACATGTCTGCGTTGTCTCAATGGCTGTGTCTTTCTCTTGTCACGTGTACCCCTTCATCGCAATGTGTTTGATATGTGCATTTGACATTCCTTGTGATCTGTGTGTGTGCCTTGCAGTCAGCTGTGTGGATGAGATGACATCCTTCCAATGCAGCTATGTGGTTGTGTGTCACTCCAATGATATCTGTGGCTCTTCACTCAGACTGGCCACCAACTCATTTCAGGGCATGTCATGTAGACTTGACAATCAACAGATGTATCTGGCTTTTTGTAGGAGTGCGAGCAAGCTGGCATATGTGTCCTGTATGTATTGCACACACCCGACTCCATAGTTACCTGATGTGTATTAGCAGTGTAGCATGTGCTATGTTCATTGACATTGATATTGTCAGACTCTCAATCTTCTTTCTTACAAAAAATGTCTTGCAGGGCACCGCCTGTCCCAAGAACAATGCCAGACTTGGGTGCCATGAGGGAACGTGCCTGCATCCGACGTTACAGATTCACTCAACAGTTGATTGAGGACTTGACCGACAGGCTGGCACCACACCTCCAACCGCAACACAGGTATCCTACTGCGCTGACCCCAAAGATGAAGGTGATGGCAGCCCTACATTTTTTTGCCACAGGTACGTTTCAATTCACCATAGCTGATGTTGGTGGCATGTCACAGACAATGTTCAGCCTTGTCCTGCGTGATGTTTTAGCAGCCATGTTGGAGCACCTTGATGAATTCATCACATTTCCTACTCCTGAGGAGTTGACAGATGTCAAGGGTGATTTCTATGCCCTGGGAGGGATGCCCCATGTCATTGGGTCCATTGATGGTACACATGTGGCTTTGGTACTACCACAGGCACAGGAACAAGCCTATCGCAATAGAAAACATTACCACTCGATAAATGCCCTTGTGGTGTGTCTTACTAACATGCTGATTTCCCATGTCTGTGCACGTTTTCCAGGATCAGCACACGATGCCTACATCATGAGGCGTAGCAGGGTGCCACAAATGATGCTGTGGCTACACAACAAACAAGCATGTCTTGTTGGTGGGTATACTCTGTTTGTCCTGTGTGTTGCGGTATCTTTGGCTCTTACGGCATCTCCTGACCCACTTTTTTACATGATGTTTCCATTTAGGGGACTCTGGATATCCCAACATGCCATGGCTAATGACACTTCTCCGCAACCCAAGAACAGCTGCAGATCACAGGTACAACAATGCATACGGGCAGACCAGGCGAGTAATTGAGAGGACGTTTGGCCTCCTGAAGAGCCGATTCCGGTGCCTGGACAAGACAGGCGGGTCCCTCCCTTATGCCCCGGAGAAGGTCTGCCGAATCTTCCTCGTGTGCTGCATGCAGCACAACATGGCAGTTGAGAAGGCAGTGCCACTCATCCTGGATCCGGATGAGCAGGAACATCCACCCGTGGAGGATCAAGGGCTTGCTCACGAGGCTAGTGATGAGGAGGAGGAGGAGGAGGATGATATCCGGAGTCAGCTCATACGCAACTTCTTTTCATAATGGTGAGTCACTGGGTATGAGTGTGCAAGCTTGTAGCATTGAGTGGCATGTGTTGCAATGTGTGTGTCCAGCTGACTGAATGCAAAGTGACTTTGATGTGTGTTCTGATGTGTCACTCGAGTGATGATGTCATGCCACACAGTTTTGCTGAGAGACTTTCTTTGAAATTTACATGTGTCCAACATTGTTCATGTTTTGTAAATGTCCCTGTGTGCGGCGAGAATTGTTTTAGGTGACTTCTTGTGTGTCTGTCATTCCCAGGTTTTTGCGCCTGTTGTCTGCTCGTGTCATTTTTGTCCTCCTGCTATTCCTCATGAGGATTGCAACGTGTGCTGAATCAGCGTTCCAAGCACGGACATGTGGAAATGTCAGTTTGGGTAAGAATAGCAGCAAGGCTTTTTGGTGGTGGTACGGGTTGGGAATGTGTGGGCCTGCTTCCGTGCATGTTGTGGTACCATGCATACATGTCTTCTCACCATGGAGCATATAACATGTAGCATCACTCCCATGACATGATAGTCACCCTTCTTGACTGTCATCTGTAGTGGAGCGTGGCGTCTGATGAAGGCATCAATGTGTGTAAACCTTGGCTCTGAAACATTGCGGATGCTACGGGTGGACATAGTGTGGGACATCACAACAACAGGCTCTATGGGGAATTGCAGCCTCTCTGTGTGCAGCAGGATGTGTTTGGCTCATCCCCTTGACTTGTGTGCCAGTTCATTGGGATTGGCATCATCCGTGTCGTGAAGGGGGGGTCCAGCGTATGTCCCACATGTTCTGTCAACTGACCTGTGAGTCTGTTCACATGGATGCATTTCCCTTTGTGTGTGTATGTGGAATAAAGGTGTTCAGCACAATCCAAAGAGCCTCATCTCTGTCACTGCAGCTCTCTTGCCAGTTTGCATGCGTCATCTATGGCATACTTGTCAAATATTGAGCATATGTGTATGTCTACTTCGGCACCATGCATACAGTTCTTCATGGCTAATAATATCTATTGTGCATGAAGTCCCTGGTTGGGTATTTATTTGTGCAGGTTGCTCCACACAACGGGACGTGAACACATGCTGATGGTGTGTCTCCTGTGTGCAGCTCCGCATTTTGTTGCCTGACCCTGTGACCGTCATTTTTGGTGATTGGTCATACATTTTCTCATAGTGACCCATGAGTTACCTGACACTCCTTCCTTTACATACACCTGTTGCACTGTGCCTTTCTGACCTCCTTGTCTTTGTGTGCTACTTTTTGCCTAGTTTCTCACCCCTTCCGCGTGCAGCTGCGTCACCTGCGGCACCGCCCCGCCGACTGCCATGATTCTGCAACCCACACACCTCCAAAATGCTCCTCCCTTCCCCCCTCCATCCATTCTTAATGCAGCCAGCAGCTTGTCTGTGCCACTGTTGCGCCAACACCGTGCCAAAGGCAGGACTGTCTGCGCCTGCAACGTGCACAGTGCCCGAGCCTCTGGTGTTTGCATGACCCACGTCACACAACAGGCTCATGCTGCAGCCAACCTCCAAGCAATGTCCTCCACACAATCATCTGCCTGCTATCAGGCAACCCCTAAGCGCACACACTAGACCTTTGCATGCTGAGTGTGCAACTCCAACTGCCTACACAGCGCTGCCCAGCCTACCAGACCCTGTCAGAACAACCAGGTCATGTGCCTCCTACTCCACACCTGCTCTGTCCACAAGCACGCCATTGGACTCTGTTACCTCCTCTACACAACTGGCCCACACATCACCTTCATGACAGTAACCTGGACATAAGCATCCTCAGCACACGACTTCTTCATTGCCATCTCAGACGGATACAAGATCACCCGCAGGGACGGCACCAACAATCCTGGAGGATGAATTGCAATTGATTCACAAGTACACCCTCAGAGTCACAAATCTGGGTTTGCAGCAACTCCCTGGCAGCCCTCAGAGTAACACTCATCTACAGATATCCAGGCCTACATCCACAATTGCGCTAAGCCATCAACACGTACATCTGCACGCACGCCCTCACCTCCACAGGCTACATGTGGCTGGATGCCAGTAACTTCTGGCTGGAGGAGAACCACACCACCATCCATCATTGGTCCATCAACATTTTAATCGACGTCTCCGACAAGCAACACACTGCCCCACACCCTGCTAATGATCCCCCAAAGATGCTTGATGTAAGTCACCACAGACAAGCTGTATGGGACACTCAAAACAACACCAACGCAACACCCTGAAACCTCACGCACTGGATCAGCAACTGATCCAACAATCTTTCCACATTGACGGACTTTCCTGTGAAGCACAACAATAGTTAAGGCACCTGGGACAAGGCAGACCTACTGGACTCCTACAGACGTAGCCGGACACTTGTGCACACCTTGCAACACAAAGAGCCATCATTTACCTTACAGGCCTGGAAAAGACCACACACAGCCATCACCATATCATCAGCAAGGACAAGTGGAGATCCTTCAGATAGTGCTGAGACACCAAAACACAAGGAGCTCATCAGCATTGTGAGTGAACTGACAGCAGATCTCCATTCAAGACACCCCACCCTTGCAAGGCAGATCACATCCCTTGCAACTTTGTACCACTGCTAGCTCATGGCCATACACAACAGCCTTGGCACACAGAGGCAGACAGCACTATTATCCGCAGGACAAACCTCCCTCAGGTTCTAGACTCCCGTCAGCAGCAAGTACACCACCTGGCTCATGTGCACCATCCACTCTGGCTCTCCATCAGGCCCCTTCCCACACAACATCTCAACGACATCATTCCCCATCCTTGAAGCCCACGTCCAGCGCATCCTGAATGTCTCCTTTGAGTTGGCCACATTCCATGGGTGCTGGAGGCATGCAGAGACCCAGGCCCTTCTTAAACAACGGACGGCAGTACCGCAGGATCTCCTGGTACATCACCCTGCTTCCCTACCCAGCAAATGTCATCCGGAAGACACTCAACAAGCAACAGACATATTTCCTCCACGCAACCAGCTCCAGGCAACCGGCACCAGACCATATTCCACAGTAATCACACCACTGCAACCGTCATCATTGCCACCACCAACGACAACTTTGCCCTGCTCAACAATGGTGAGCCCACCCCCTTGACCTCTCAACGGCATTATACACCATGTGCTACCACACTGTCAGCTCACACATCTCCAACACTGGTATCCAGAGGAGGGCCCAGGATTCAATCAGAAAGTAGCTCACCAGCAAGGCCCAGGGAGTCTGCCTCCACCCTGCAGCATGTAGTACACTGGGGTCATGTGGCACAGCGTGACGATCTTCAATGTCTCCATGACCCCCCTCACCACCATCACATGCGCACACGATCTCATCATCATCTCGTATGCCATTGACACCCAGCTGCTCAACAAACTCACCAAAGAGCCAGCCATTGCCAGAACCAAACTTCAAGAAGGCATGAGATCCGTTGATGAATGGCTGAACATCAGCCACCTGAGGCTGCACTTGGACAGGACTGAGGTCATCATCTGAGGATTGTCCCCTTACAGCTGTGTCAACTCCTTGTATCCCACTGGTCTGGGCACCGCACCAGCACCCAGTGGCCACGCACACAAGCTGGTGTTCATCATGGACCCATCGCTGACAATTACCATGCAACTCACCACCATCTGTACCTCATGCTGCAACACCCTCCGCATGCTGCAAATGATCCACAGATAGATCCACTACAAGGCAAGACAGACCATCCCCCAGATCCACGACACCAGCCAGCTCAACTACAGCACCGGCCTGTACGTAGAACAACAGCAAAACTGCAGGAGAAGTTGTCCACATCCAGGGTGCATCCGCACACCTCATCTTCAATATCCCTAGCCCCAGCCACATCACCGCCCACCTGAGATAGCTAGAATGGCTCACTGTCTGCTGCAGGGTCACCTTCCGACTCCTCAACCACATTCAGGAGGCAGCCCACAACCCCAGACCCAAAACAAACCTTGGACATTTGTCATCCAACACCCCGTTGGCCAAACTCCGTGCAGCCCACCTTACCCTGGCCACCATTCATCACATCCACATAAACACTGCATGCAGGAGATAGTTCTCCCACCTCGCCAAACAGACCTGGGACTCCCTCCCCGGGCACATCAACATGACCCATGACCTCTACACCTTCATGATACTCTTCCAAATTGGTCTGTCTGAGCAGTATTGCAAGCCCCCCCTCAGCAGCTTGAGGCCATCACGGGTGAGTTTTGGGCTCCATGTCTGTATTTGGTGATACATTGAGACACATGTGTGTCCTCGACCGGACTCAGATCCAAGTGTATGGATGGCTGGAGTTAGTTCCACACTCAGGCATACTTTGACACATCCCCACACGTAAGTTGTGGACTCATGCTAAATGACTGCAACATAAAATTTCCCGTATTAATTATTTAATTATAGGTCTGTGGCGTGATTTGTGCACTGAAAAAGGTGCAATGCAGGGACCATAGAATCCAAAGTTCACAGGGGGAGATGGGATCCTTGCCATTTGAAGTCATCAGAGTCCAGACCACAGTGTTTGGCATCATTAGTCAGACTGTGACAAGCAGGTCCATGTGGCATATGATGTCAGTCAATGAGGTGATGCTGTCGCACATGAAGGCCAGGTGTCAGGCCAGGTGACCTGGGAGATGTGGATGGTCCGCTGCCTCTCATGGTCTTTTCCGTGAACGACCCATCTTCCTCCGGGGACCCTCAGATGCAGGCCTTAACGATGCTTGGGACGCTCCGTCAGACGAATCCTCCTCCTCCTCCTCCTCCCTCCCTGTGGCTGGTGGTGGTCTTCGCCTGGTGGCACAGGGAGGGTTGCCCATGTTGTCGGCGATCCAACGGAGTGAATGGCTTATGTCCCTTTGCACTGCCAGGAGCTCAGCCAGTCTTGCCTCCATCCGTCCTTGGTGTTCTTGTTGACTGGCGTGTTGCTCGGCCTGCTGGTTCTTGATCTCTGTGAGGGTCACCACTACCTGGCTGAACTCCCTGGTGTCACGCCGGTATGCCTCCATGATGTTGTGTATGTGTGACATACCGGTCCTTTCAGCTGGCTCGTCAGGTTCTCGCCTCCGCCTGCCTTCACTCCCACCACCCCTACCCACACGAGCCTGGCCTGCCGTTGTGGGCACATCGGGTCTACGGGACCCCTGAGGGATGGCAGTGGCAGTGTTGGCTGCCTCCTCCTGGGTGCCCGGCGCTCCTTGTCCCTCCTGGTCAGACTGGCTCAGTTGTTCACTGCGGGCAGGGCTCCTCGGTGTCTCCTGGGATGTAGCAGGAATGGGGGTGGTGGTTGGCACAGATGGTCCTGAACCAGGTTCTGCAGGGGCTTGGACACCAGAGGGTCCAGGTCGGTCGGGGTCATCTGTGGAATGTTGAGAGGCGTCGCTGCCGGTGGGATCAGGTTCCTCCCGGGCCAGGGACTGTGAATCTTCACCCCCATTGTTGGGGGTAGATTCATCACGTTGCCCTGTGTGTGAGAGACAGACAATGTTAATGCTGATTCATGCAACATGCATGTATCATACACATTCAAGTTGGCACTGTTCCTCCAGGTAGTTGTATGTGCCTAGCATTCTCCTCAATGTTCACTTGTGGATGGGTATGTTGCGGGGGACAAATTGATATGTTCTCCTGAGTCTTTGACATGTAGATTTTTGGCTTGGATGCTTCTTTGGCTATGTATTGGTGTTGTTGTGTTACATGTCCATTGTGACAGTGTGTAAATCCATTGCCTGTCCCGGGGGTGTCTGCTTGTGCAAGGGGTGTGTGTGACAGGGCCTGCTGGTGGGTGTAGTGTGATTTGGCACTGGGGCTCCCAGGTGATGTAGCTATCCCCCCATGGAGCATGCTGCCATGACAGTGAGTGTGAGTTCCTGTCCTAGATATCTGACCTGGTTGTCTTGGTCTTTGTGTTTGCACTGGTCACAGGAGGGCCTTGTGCTACCTACACCCGGGCCGAGTGTGAGCTATCTTGTCAGTACTTTCCCAATCCCTGTGCATTGTGCATGGTGCATGGGTATGTACCTGGGCCATATGGGATGAGGGCAATTGTGTCTGATTTGAAGTTCAACAATGTGTTTTGTGCCACCCACCCTCCCAGCATACCGGACATCCATTCTTGGGTTGCTGCTTCATGTAGCATGGGACATAGCATGGCCTTGCTTTCTCAATGGAGCATACACATGTTAGTGGCATTAGCGTTATTTTTTACTGTGGTTCTGGCCGGTGAGGGCTTGGGGGTAGTTGCGTGCATTTTGTGTAGTTGGGTTGTGGATGCCATTACCCCCATGTTACATAAGTTGTTTGTGTACTCACCAGGCTCTGGAAGTCCTTGCAGTCCATTGCATATGTAGTGTGCGTACACCGCCATTGCTATGTACGGTGCCTACACCGCCATTGCTATGTACGGTGCGTACACCGCCATTGCTATGTACGGTGCGTACACCGCCATTGCTATGTACGGTGCCTACACCGCCATTGCTATGTACGGTGCGTACACCGCCATTGCTATGTACAGTGCGTACACCGCCATTGCTATGTATGGTGCGTACACCGCCATTGCATATGTACGGTGCGTACACCGCCATTGCTATGTACGGTGCGTACTAAGACATTGGTGCGTACAATGACATTGCGTATGTACGGTGCGTACACCGACATTGCATATGTACAAGTCATTCCCCGTGTACGGTACGTTTTCCGTACGAATTGTAAATCGGATAGCCGGTCCGGATCGTACTTGTACGCTCGGACTGTCTTTTTACGATTCGTACGGAAAAGTGTCTGGGTCCGTCTCATACAACTTGTCCCGCTACGATTCGTACGGATCGGGCCGATCTGTATGTACTTTTTCCCGTATGAATCGTGCTTCACGGGTCAGACGTGACTTGTACTATTCGTACGGAAAAAAATACAGATACGAGTCGTATGGGGAAAAAAAGTACAGGATCGGAATCGGCCCCTAGATGTTGCATTCTCCCAAATTGAAGAAAGGCTGCCTAAGAATATATTTTTAAAGGAAAAAGGAAATTGGGTTCCAAAAATCATGTTAATTTGAGACCAAACCTGTTGCCAAAAAGTATAAACAGAAGGACAAGAGAATAACATATGGAACAAATCAGCCATTGATGTCTTGCAAGTCCAACATGAGTCCGGTACATTCGGAAATCTTTTGTTGAGGGTGACTGGTGTAAATAAAAGCCTGTTATAAACAAAGAACAATGTTTGTGTTGTGTTGGCCGCTCTGGATGACTTGCGTATTTTATTCCATATTTTCTCCCAAAGAGATACTGGCCAATCCGTAGTAAAATCCCTTTCCCAAGCCTCTTCTGTTTTAGACTTTTGTCTATCAATAGCGGAATCATGTAAAAATCTATAAATAACAGATGCTTTAGGGGCTGTTTTTAGTAAGGTATACAGTCTTAAAGAAGGATGAGAACTGGTAGGATTATTGTGTGTGTTAGGAAGATGGGTGTACACATCCATAACCGTCTTCTTAAGCAAATCATATTTGTGAATGAATGAAGAGGGCAAATTGAAAGAATGACTAAGCGAACTGAAGGAGATAAACTTTGAGTCCAAAAATAACTAATGAACCCAAATTATTCCCTTATGTCTCCATGTTTTCCAATAAAAAGGTTTACCACGTATGGTTAGATTCTTGTTGTGCCAAATTGTTGAGTCCAGAAAAGAATTGATAGTGAGGTGGGTTAAAGGGGGAGTTGAGTGAAGGAGTTTGGTAGTGTGTTTTATTATAGGTGTAGAAAGATGTTGCGGCTTGTGTGAAAATGATAAGTATTCGTGAAAAGAGAAGGGAGACAAAAAGAGATGTTCAATGGATGTCTATAAAGGGCAATGTTCAGTAGAGTCAAGCAGCCAAAGAGAAGCTTGTCATAAAAGAAAAGCTTTCTGATAGACCTGAAAATCTGGGTAATTAACTCCACCTTCTGCTTTAGGGCGCGATAATTTTGAGATGGACAGACGGGATTTTTTGTTACTCCATAAAAAGGAAGACAATATAGAATTAACTATTTTGAAAAGTTTGGCAGTAATAGGAATTGGGATATTGGAAATTGTATATAAGACTATGGGCGTTAACATCATTTTAATAGTGTCCAAACGACCCCACCATGAAAGATATAGGGGATGCCATTTAGCAATTAATTCAGAGATTTTCTGAATACATTTATTCATGCATAATGTGATTGTGTCCGAAAGTGAGGAAGTGAAGTGTAGACCTAAATATTTAATGTGGGTGGAACTCCATGTGAAATTGGAAGCAGTGAAACCTGTTTTAAAGGTGTATTTATTTAAGGGCAGAATTTCACACTTATCATTGTTTAATTTATACCCAGAAACCAGGGAATATAACCTCACTTCTTCTAAAAAAGCAGGGACTGATTCATCTGGGTTTGATAAAAATAGGAGAATATCGTCGGCATAGGCTGCAAGTTTAATATGGACATTGGATGTTTGAAAACCATGAATATTTGAATTTTGGCGTTATTTGGATAAAAAAGGCTCTAAGGCCAAATTAAAAAGAAAGGGAGAAAGGGGGCAACCTTGGTGCACCCCTCTGCTCAAATTGAAATAAGGGGAAATCAAACCATTGACACAAACTGCAGCGTGAGGATTAGAATAAAGGAGAGAGATTAAGGATATAAAATTCGGGCCAAAACCAAACCATCTTAGAGTATGAAATAAATATTTCCATTCAACTCTGTCAAAAGCTTTTTCTGCGTCTAAAGCTATTGCTGGTAGAGAGTTTTTGAGACGAGAAGATTTGAACAAAACATTAAAAAACAAACGTGTATTGTCTGTGATAACCCGTCCTTTGACAAATCCACACTGTTCATTTCCTAATAAGGTCGGTAAGTAAGAATCTAGATGAATAGCTAGTGCTTTAGAAAAGGTTTTATAGTCAATATTGACCAGTGAAATGGGCCTATAATTTTTACAAAATTTAGCATCTTTGCCTTCTTTGGAGATAAGACAGATGTGTGCTTCTGAAAAAGAACCAGTGGAACCATTTGCTGATTGAAAATATTGTATTAGGGTATGTAATTTAGGTAGAAGAAATTTAGATAAATGCAAATAAAACTCAACTGTAAAACTGTCTGGTCCAGGTGCTTTGTCTTTTTTGAGGACTTGAAGGGCCTTTTGGAGTTCTTGTTGTGATAATTCTGATTCTAGGGGAGATAAAGTTGATGAGTCATAATGCAACATTTGAATGTTCGAGAAGAATTGAGGCAAAAAAACGTCGGAAGGGTTTGCTTCAGATGTATATAGGGATTGGTAGAAGAGGGAAAATTCATTTAAAATGTCAGTGTCTTTGAATTGTAGAGAGGATTGATTATCATATACAGCTTCAATATTTATTTATTTTTTTGTCGCACTTTGAGATAATTGGCTAAAATCTTCCCAGCCTTATTTTTACCACCATAACATTCTGCACTAAACTTTAGAAGATACAAAGAGGCATCATCAGTTGATTTTTTGATAAATTGTAATTTGGCACTTATCAGAGCTGCTAAACTTTCTTGTGAATGCGAAACATAATAGGAATGTTCCAGTTTCTTAATATCATTAAGGAGGTCAATGGTAAGTTTACGTGCAGTTCTTCGCTTCCTTGCTACAAAGTTAATAATAAAATCTCTAGCTGAAGCTTTAAAGGCATACCAAATAGTGGAGAAGGGTAAGGAATCATATTGATTTAACATAAAATATTAATTGAGAAATTCAATGAAAGATGCAGTGAATCTTGGGTCTAAAAGGAGTGAGTTGTTAAAACACCATCTCTTAGGAGAGTTTATCTTGGGTAATATGTCTATGCCAATTGGAACCGGGGCGTGATCTGATAAAAGGATTGGGCCAATATCAGCATACGAAAGGGACTGTGAAATATTGTGGGACACAAAGATGTAATCTATCCTAGATTGAGTTTGATGCAATGGAGAGTAAAAGGTATATTCCCTAGTGGTTGGATTACACAGACGTCATGCATCTAAAAGCTTATGTTGAGTTATAGTGTGGACAAAGGATTTATGGGGTTTATGGGGGACAAAAGGCACCTTTTCTATCTATAAATGGATCAAACACTTGATTACAATCCCCCGCTAGTACAAAATTATCGTCAATGCTTTGAGAAATTTGTTTGGCTAGAATGGGCCAGAATGAGGTATCTGCAACTGTTGGAGCATAAACGTTAAGAAAAGAAACCGGAACACCCCTGAGTAGTAATTTGACAAGTAACCATCTGCCATCCGTATCTGATTCTTGAGATACAATTGTAAATGGGAGAGATTTACGACACAAAATCATAACTCCGTTTCGTTTCCCATCGCCCTGAGAAAAATACATTTCTCCTACCCAACCTTTCTTTAGTTTCAAAGATTCAGCCTCCGTAAGATAAGTTTCTTGCAAAAAAACAACATCAGCACTTAATTTGGCGAGATGAGTTAAAAATATCTGTCTCTTAATAGGAGAATTTAAACCTCTAACGTTCCACGAAACTAGTTTTAATGACGTACAAAATCAACAGAAAAATGACAAAGAGATCAACAGTAAACATCCGATAATAAAATCATATTCAAGAGTACTTAAAAAAAAGAATAAGAAGTAGTTGGACCAAGGAACACCATGCCAAAAAGTAGCAGAAAGCAGAAAGCAGTGACAGAGTCCTTTGAAAAGATTTAGGGAAGATGGAGCATAAAGAAGAAGAAATCAATAGCGAGTAACAAGAGATAGATGAAAAAGAAGAAATCGAGGATGTAATGATATAAATAATTTCCAATGTGAGAATGAGGAAAGGGAGAGAAAAAACGTAGACATCCAGAAAAAGAGAGATAAAGACAATTGGAGTGATACATAGAATCACAAACAAAACAAATGACATACCTACAAAAAGGGAACACGAATGTGGGGAGGGTAGAGCCACACAGAGTCCACGGAATGCCTGGGGGAGGCCGGACAAAGCCAGGAAGGCAGCACTTCAAACCGTATACAAAACTATGGAAAGAAAAAAAAGAGTACCATAATTAATACTATAACAAACAGAGATCGAGGAATAGAGAATAATAGGCTAAACGTAAAATGGGTCCTTGAAAACATAGATCTGTAACATCTTTAACACCTCTTAGCTGTGATATATCTATACAGAAATGCAGATAAAAGAACAGATTGAGTCCTGTACATAAAGATCAAAGACACATCAGGTATACAATTCAGAAAAGTCAGGTAAAACTTGAGGAAGTAGAACCAGAAGAAACCATATGAGCCAACTTATGTGAATTAATAAAGCTGTGGAGGCAAACTGGGTCTTCAAAAGTAGTAGTTTTGTTGTTATAAGTGACTTTAAATAAGCATGGGTAAAAGAGACCAAATCTTGCACCCATGGAGCGCAGGTCTGGTCTCATATTTAGGAAAGCCTTGCGCCTGGCCGCTGTAGTCTTAGAGTAATCTTGTGCAAAGAACAACGTAGAGCCAGACCATGAGATACGTGAGATAGCTTTAGCGGCAGATAATACTTTCAACAAGTCCGTATACTCGAGGAAATACAGGATGACACCTCTAGGCCGTTGGAAAGTAGAGTTGGTGATGGAAGCTCGGCCCAGTCTGTGTGCCTGTTGAATATTTAACACGAAGTCCTCTGGTAAATGAAGAATCTTGGGGAGGAAGGATTTGAAGAAGCCGATAGAGTCTGCCCCCTCCGCTCCCTCCACCAGACCATATATACGGATATTATTTGTCCTGTTATGGTTTTCAAGATCCTCAACCTGCTTTTGAAGTGATGACACTTGGGTCTGCATGAAGGACAAACGAGTGGAGGTTTCAGTGAAGGAGGAGACACTTTGTTCCACTGTTGTGAGCCTGGTGTTGAGTAAAGACCAACTCTCAGAGAGAGTTTGTAATTTGGAGTTTGTTTCTTCAACAAAATGTCTAAGTGCTCTTATTTCCTGTAGCAACAAATCCATAGAAACTGGAGATGTTGGTTTTGGTGGTGAGGGAGGATCTTTCTTTAGGCGCTTTACATTTGATTTGCCCGCAGGAGCTGGGGTGGGCTCCATTGTTGTAATGTTATCCTCTGACTGAAGCACACCTGAATCTTCAAGTCTAGAGAGCTCCGAAAAAAGCTTTGAATTCTTAATAAAAGAATGCTTAGGCTTAGAGATGGTATAAAAGTTCCCTTTTATCCTACCCATCAAGTTATAAAATGGGTGGGGAGTGGAAACAAGCTATCTAGCCTAAGATGTGTTATAATAACAGCAATGGCAAATGGAAAAAAAGAAGCAATGCAAAGAAAATAAGCTTCATGAACCCATGCGCAAAACAGGGTAAAAACACGTCGTAGTCACTCCTTAAATGATTGAGGATTGAACAAGTGATAAGATAGCTGTTAATATTGCTTGCGCACCAATCCACATATAGACTGTAAATCCGTCTGCTCAAGAGCACAATGACCTAGATCGCAACAGATGGACACTTGTATAGAAGAATTCAGTCTATTGGCTTAAATGCAGAAGATCACAATATTCCTAATAGAAAGCTCATTTCAGACGATCCCCACAAGAATGTAAAATGCTCCACAGGAGTGAGGTAAAACAACATCCTTGTATCAACTTCAATCCTCGGGTTTTAAAAGGACAAACAACCCATAGAAGCCTCCTGTGAAATAAGCAGGCTCAAAAAGTACCTTTAATCCCAAGTGAACTCTGCAGACATAGGAAAAGCAGCTGTAGTGCGAAGTCCGAATTCAAAAGGGCCGCCGCGGCGGATTAAGTGCTGTCGCTGGAGAAATACCAGAGATGGAACAGCCATGGTGCCGTTAAACGCGGTGGAGAGGCAGTCCTGGAGATGAGACACCCTTCACAGTGCCATTTCCTCCGTTGGAATCGTTTTGCGGCATTCGGAACGTGTCTGCCGCCCCATGTCGCCCAGTACTCTACTCAGGCGCCGCCATACTCAACGCGCGCAAGCCACGCCCCCCAAAGGGAAACAATCTTGAGAGTAAAGCAAGACAAATATCTATCCAAGTACGCTTACTTATAATCAATCAAAACGTATTGTTTTGGATGGAATCTATCCTTTGGTGCCAATAAAAAGTGCTAAAATTCACTTGCTTGTGCCATGTGTGAGCATGTCAGTATTTGTTTTCTGTATTAAAATATAAAGGAGGAAACGCCTGGAGTGGGTATCATTTAGAACCAATCCATACTGTAGAAACAGTGATTTGCTTTGTCTAGTTTATCCTAAGAATGTTCAATACTACGGGCCTCATTTACTATATTTTGATGCATGGCAGCGCAGCATGTCTTCCTGCTATGCTGCAGTGTGTCAAACTAAAGGGGGAGGAACGCACGGTATCTACAAGATATGTCACATTCATGTCATTCTCCCCTGCGCTGGCGCACAAACAGCAGCCATGTGCCAATGCAGACACCCTTGCAAGTGTGCCTGCTTTGCGGAGAGAATTGTTTATGTGCAGGAAGGGACGCCTTCCGGCACAAACTGAATCATTGATGGAATGTTCCGCTTTCTTTTTTCCTCTTTCTAAGCGTGCTGCAAAATGCAGCATGCATAGAAATGGGAAAAAACTAGGAGAAATAGAAGTATTTCTTCTTGTTGCACCACTCCTACTCCTCCCTTGGGGAGGTGTAGGCTCCTGACACAAGCTTTACAAAACATTGCAAATCTGGGAACATGGATTCAGTGTAGGAACATCCACAGGAACACTTATGGAACACAGAGTAATGCGTGAAAGGGGCCCATATTTACAAGGCCATGAAAAGTCACGCAAGGTGACTTTATGTGGCCTTGTAAATATGAGCAAGCCAATTGCGCTGTTGGTGCATCAAAAGAAAGTGACACACCAGCGGTGTAATGGCCTGGTAAATGAGGCACTATGCTTTTTTCACTTAGGTACCAGAAAGTGACATGTAGCAGGTTAACTATGTTCTTACAGTGGTGTGAGAAACATTGCTAAAGGCAGGACAATAATGGGTCATCCAGAGGAAATGCTTAGACATAATATCTAGATTATTAATCATAGGTGAACTATCATCGTTTGACACTTACTATCCTATTACTGAAAGTGTGAAGAGGAAATAGCAGTCACAGTGCAAACCAGGCTGTGTTGACAAAAAAAGCAACAGGCTTGCATAGTGAGTCAAATTTTAAAATATTAAAACCATCCATAATAGTGGACAACAATTAGGTGATCTGCAACCATGGAACTTAATTGTGGCATCCCATTCATCCGTGGGTGTTATAAAGTCCTAAATCTATTTGGAAAGTAAAGCATTAGTGAAGCCTTGGCAGTCACCACATTGATTGGGTGACATGGGGCAAAGTCAGACCTGATTTAGACCCCATAACCCACTAGCCTACTGCCCCAGATAAGACCATATGAGCAACAGTTTAACAACGTATGAGCAGTAGGTTACACAAGGATCTCGTATAAACAGAAACATAGATTCTCTGCACTTTGGACAGGGATGTGTAATCTGCAGCAGATATACTTACCCTCCAATATGTTTAATCAACTACTTATTGCCTTTAAATCATGGGCCTGATTCACTACGGTAAACCTGCATCTTTTAATATCTTCACTATTTTTTTCAGTATTCACAAGCACAAGTTAATAGCAACTTTATGACCTGGAGAAGTCTGCACATAAAAAGATAGCCCTGTCCTGTGAGCGCTGAAATGAGTACCTAAGTGTGGGGGTCTCTGCCTGACTGTGAACTCTATGCAGTCGCAAACTTACTTCTAACTCGTAGTTTGTGAATATCACAAAAACAGTAAACGTACACAAAAGTGTATGTTTACCTTTGAGAATCAAAGGTTTCTAGTTTAAATGCATTCATAATTTAGTTATATTTATTTCTCACGACCATTCACTGAAATCCTATTTCCAAGCTATTGATATCACTCCCACAGTATTCAAGCCTACATTGAGCTCTAAGAAAGCTCCACTCTTCCAGTTTTTCACCTTGCAACATGTGATTGTACTGTCTTAAGACTATGAGCGCTAGGACTCTGTGGTTCTGGGTAGACTCTATGAAAGAATGACAAAACTATTTGGGAGGTATTAAGGTGTTGTTATTAACAGTTATGAGATAATGAGAAGTTCAGTTGAATGTTGCAGACTAATGAATAAAGCCGTTGGTTATGAGCTCTGTGTGTGGTGTGTTCATTATGCATGCGCCCGGGCTGGAGAGGACGTAAAAACTGGCGATGAAGATAGGATGCGTGCCGTGAAGAAACAGGACTGTTCTCCCTGAGAGTTTGCAAGGACACAGCAAACTGCTTATGTGTGACACGTGCACCGCAAACCTGTGTAAAGGAGTCTACAGTTAGTGTATGTGGAGGTCAAGCCCCACTCCAGCCTTTACAAGGCCTGGTGAATTAGTTTAAGACGTAGCAGAGCAGCACCGTAGGAAAAACCTGCCAAAAATTGCCAGCCAGGCTGTAGCAGGAATGCAGTGCTGGCCCATTACACGGAGCCATCATTTTATACAAAGCAAACGATAAATACAGCGATGACCAGGTATGATGCCACAGGCAGTGACAATCAGGTCTGAGAACCAGAAATGTACTCACCAGCGAAGTGAAATGCTCTATGATTGCAACACATGACTTGATGGCCTAGACCTGGAGAAGATGTCGATCCGCGCAACGTTGCAAAGAGCATTCACAGCGGTCCGAGTCTCAATGAAAGCGAGGTGACTCAAATGCCTGGCCTGCCATTACCAAAGTTGCAGGTTGGACTGAGAGTTGTGAAACCTGTCAGACCAGCATGCAGAAATGACTTGAACAAAACAAAAAGACAAAAAGCAAATACTACAGCAAGCAAGAAATGGAAACCTCTCTTACTGTTAAAGATGAAGAAGGTAAGTATGTTGTGAGGAGAGTCACCTTCTCACAGGACGAGGGCGCACTGAACACAAAAAAACTCTCGGGTTTCTTCACAAGTTTTCATTTATTAATTGAAGCGAAAATCTAATTCCATAACTTAAGCTTCAAGTGTTCATCAATTGAAAAATCATTGAAACATAATATCCATGTTTCTTTTCAAACAACGTAAATTATTCTTTGTGACCACATCAGACATCCACCCAATGCATTTCGGGTCAATCACATCTGACCCTTCTTCAGGGTTCTAAAAATAAATGAAACAGGACCATTAGATTCACTGTATAGTTCAACAGTGCACATCTGACAAAAATACACTCGATCATGTTAAACAGTGTGAAAAAGAAATACATAACTGTGGACAAGGAGTGACTGCAAGTGTAAAAGAAAATTTAGAAAAATGTCTGCATAAATAAAATCAAGTATGTGAGGAAACAGTACGTGAAAGCAACCTAAATCAACGCTCTCGGTTCTACCGAAGGTGAAACCAGTTAGGTGCATAAGCGTGCAGGAAAAACTCAAGCGAATTTCAATAGATGAAAATAAATGAGCATGTCAAAAACGCCAACTTACTGGGGACCGAACGGTCTACGTGGATCAGAGGCTCTGTGATCGGCATACGAATTACGTGCCAAAATGGATGACGAATCATAACAGGAACGTGATATGTCCGTTTATGTGAACAAAGTCACGTGATAGAGGGAAAAAACTTAACGAACCAATCCATGACCAGGTTACGTAATGGGGAAAGACTGAGCAAGCCAATCTGTGACAGACTGACAGGTGAATCAATATCAGCCGTACCAAGACGGTGAGAGAGCCAATCATAATGAACGAGACTGCGAGTCAACCAATAATGGTCAAACTGCTCTAAACTAGTGTGTGCAAGGTGCTCAATAAAGTTAAATAAAATGAAAAATGCCTTAAATGCAGATCGAGAAAAAATAAAAATAAAAAATAAGACATAAAAAGTAAATCTCAACGAATAACAGCACATCATTAAATACACATAATATTATTATTGTGAGGACCAAAGGAACACCTCATGTCAATGCAGATTTACTGTCCTATGCTAAAGAAAACATGCATATTCTATGCGATCATTCATCCCAGAAGGATGGGAACAGTTCAGTTTTTTGATCCAAAAGTATTCGGTTCTTAATCTTTGTTTTGTAGGATCCAAGTCTCGGCGTTGTGTGATCGTTTCAAGTATGGTAAAACGTAATTGAGATATTTGATGGCAGGCTTCAATCCAATGACATGCCACAGATGATTTGAGATTCTTCATCCTGATGTTGCTCTTATGTTCTGTGATGCGGATTTTCACTTTCCGCTCTGTTTGACCCACATATACTTTGCCACAAGGGCATTTGATCGCATAAACGCAGTTAGCTGTGTCACAAGTACTCGTGTGATTGAGAGCTATGGGGTAACCCTTAGTGGGATGAAAAAATGTGTTTCCAATGATTACATTCCCACAGTGGGTGCAATTGTGGCATTGGAGCATGCCACGCCATTTCTGTGTCAATTTTTTAGGTGTATTCAAAATTTCTTTGAGATTTTTAGAACGTTGAAAAGCAAATGTAATTTTGTCTTCATATAGATTATTTAGATCTGGCTCCATTTGTATGATTCTCCAATGTTTGTTGATGATTTTCTTGATATGAGATGACTCTGTGGAATATTTTAACACGCATGCAGTTTTTGCTTTATCTTTGTGATTGACAGTACGTTCTTGAAGAAGGTGATCTCTTGATAGCAATGATACTTTATCTAAAGATGTCTTTAACACACTTTCAGGATACCCTCTTTGTCGATATTTGACAGTTTGTTCATCGAGAGTCGTTTTTAGATCGTCACTGCAACGATGCAATTGGACGATATCGCTCAACTCACCACCAATAAGGCTGAAACGCTAGGCTTCACGCCAGAAGCAGCTTTGGAAATCTATGATTTGATACAGGAGACCAGAAGTTTCACTCCACAAAAAACCACTACAACACAGTTATTAAGACAATTTGAATACATGAGCAAGAAAGAAATAAACCAAAGGATGCACGCCACCACGTTAATCCATTACCATAAAAACAAGAGAATACCAAGGGGCCTCAGGATAGCCCTCAAGCCAATGCTGTGTAAAAATAGTAAGAAATTTGTCGAAAGATGGTATCAGATACTCAACAAATGTTCACTCGATCTAATTCTGCTAATTGTTGAAGAACTATCTAAAGTTTTAATTGAATTGGAAGAAGAAATTAAAACCTTACAAACGGAAATCAATAAAAATCCAGATCTCACTAAAACTTTAGAAGACATTAATCTTAAATTAGAAAAATACGCCAAAGAAGTGAATGAGAGAAAAGTCAGAAAATACCGAAGAGCTACATTAGATTACAAACTTGAAGAAGTTTATTCTTGGGCTGAAGTTATTCTTAACACACATAATGATCGTATAAAATTCACTCATCATATTGACGAGAAATCTATTGCATTTTTGGATGTTACAGTGAAGCTAGATCAAAACCAGATTTCCACTCAACTTCACACCAAAAAGACAGACAGAAATTCTAGTCTACTATTCCAGAGTTTTCATTCAGAGTCACTCAAGAAACATTTACCTACCTCTCAATATATCAGAATGAAACGTATTGTATCTAACATTGACGATCTAAAAACGACTCTCGATGAACAAACTGTCAAATATCGACAAAGAGGGTATCCTGAAAGTGTGTTAAAGACATCTTTAGATAAAGTATCATTGCTATCAAGAGATCACCTTCTTCAAGAACGTACTGTCAATCACAAAGATAAAGCAAAAACTGTATGCGTGTTGAAATATTCCACAGAGTCATCTCATATCAAGGAAATCATCAACAAACATTGGAGAATCATACAAATGGAGCCAGATCTAAATAATCTATATGAAGACAAAATTACATTTGCTTTTCAACGTTCTAAAAATCTCAAAGAAATGTTGAATACACCTAAAAAATTGACACAGAAATGGCGTGGCATGCTCCAATGCCACAATTGCACCCACTGTGGGAACGTAATCATTGGAAACAAATTTTTTCATCCCACTAAGGGTTACCCCATAGCTCTCAATCACACGAGTACTTGTGACACAGCTAACTGCGTTTATGCGATCAAATGCCCTTGTGGCAAAGTATATGTGGGTCAAACAGAGCGGAAAGTGAAATTCCGCATCACAGAACATAAGAGCAACATCAGGATGAAGAATCTCAAATCATCTGTGGCATGTCATTGGATTGAAGCCTGCCATCAAATATCTCAATTACGTTTTACCATACTTGAAACGATCACACAACGCCGAGACTTGGATCCTACAAAACAAAGATTAAGAACCGAATACTTTTGGATCAAAAAACTGAACTGTTCCCATCCTTCTGGGATGAATGATCGCATAGAATATGCATGTTTTCTTTAGCATAGGACAGTAAATCTGCATTGACATGAGGTGTTCCTTTGGTCCTCACAATAATAATATTATGTGTATTTAATGATGTGCTGTTATTCATTGAGATTTACTTTTTATGTCTTATTTTTTATTTTAATTTTTTCTCGATCTGCATTTAAGGCATTTTTCATTTTATTTAACTTTATTGAGCACCTTGCACACACTAGTTTAGAGCAGTTTGACCATTATTGGTTGACTCGCAGTCTCGTTCATTATGATTGGCTCTCTCGCCGTCTTGGTACGGCTGATATTGATTCACCTGTCAGTCTGTCACAGATTGGCTTGCTAAGTCTTTCCCCATTACGTAACCTGGTCATGGATTGGTTCGTTAAGTTTTTTCCCTCTATCACGTGACTTTGTTCACATAAACGGACCTATCACGTTCCTGTTATGATTCGTCATCCATTTTGGCGCGTAATTCGTATGCCGATCACAGAGCCTCTGATCCACGTAGACCGTTCGGTCCCCAGTAAGTTGGCGTTTTTGACATGCTCATTTATTTTCATCTATTGAAATTCGCTTGAGTTTTTCCTGCACGCTTATGCACCTAACTGGTTTCACCTTCGGTAGAACCGAGAGCGTTGATTTAGGTTGCTTTCACGTACTGTTTCCTCACGTACTTGATTTTATTTATGCAGACATTTTTCTAAATATTCTTTTACACTTGCAGTCACTCCTTGTTCACAGTTATGTATTTCTTTTTCACACTGTTTAACATGATCGAGTGTATTTTTGTCAGATGTGCACTGTTGAACTATACAGTGAATCTAATGGTCCTGTTTCATTTATTTTTAGAACCCTGAAGAAGGGTCAGATGTGATTGACCCGAAATGCATTGGGTGGATGTCTGATGTGGTCACAAAGAATAATTTACGTTGTTTGAAAAGAAACATGGATATTATATTTCAATGATTTTTCAATTGATGAACACTTGAAGCTTAAGTTATGGAATTAGAGATTTTCGCTTCAATTAATAAATGAAAACTTGTGAAGAAACCCGAGAGTTTCATTGTTTACAGTGCGCCCTCGTCCTGTGAGAAGGTGACTCTCCTCACAACATACTTTCCTTTGTAAGACGCGGTGGGACTCCGCGTGACACTAGGAGCGCCAACGCAAATGTTCTGAATTTTTTCATTATATTCTTGAGTGCACGGGGATAACACAGTGTTACTTTAAAGATGAAGAAGGTGTCACATGATCTGCGAGTGGGCCAGGTGACACAAGCTCAAGCAAAAGGCTGGTACTTCCAGAAAGGCATGGATTTAGGTGCACAACAAGAACTGTCTGAACAACATATAATCTAAACAGCGCGAAGTACATGGCAGCTGCTTTCCTAAACCCACCGATACCATTCAATGCCGCCTAAAACCATAACATTAGCTCCAGATGGACCTCATGGATCGAGACCATCGTTTACTTCATAGATGCTCTGGAAGAAGTGGATGACAAGAAAATCATTAAATATTTAAAAAATCTTGCTGGTGAATGAGTAAAAGAAGTGATAAATAAAAATACACAGACTGGGACAATCTCATACCATCAAAACAAAGACATTAGGAGCCAAGTTCACTGCGATCACTCAAACAAGACAACAAGTTCGTGAAACAATGGATGGGTATGCTGAGAGACTTGACGTGCTTATCAAGCATTGTAATTTTAGTGACTTTAATGATGAAGAAGCCATGCACCTCAGAGTCATTGATGGCTGTCTTTCAGACTCATTCAGAAGAAGCATGTTGAGAGAGATGCTCAGTTTAGAAAACATACTAATAGCAGCAAGAGCTGAAGAGAGAGAAGATCAGCAAGCTGCTGACATGGAAGCTGGAAGAGCAAAGAGTGATTTGGCATTAATCATGAGGGGCAAACACAAGCACAAAGTAGATGCACTCAAGTCGCCATCCTCAAAGAAAGGAAAGCTGTGTTTCCAATCTGGACTTTCATTTCAACATGAAATTAAATGCCAGCCATCAGACAGATGTGCAAAGGGTGTGGAGAGGAAATACAGTTCATAACGGTTTGTAAATCAAAAGAGAAACCAATTGATTCACTGCAAGATAATAAAATGGACACCAGAAAGTGCCAGAAGCATTCTTGTCACCCCTACACAGACAAAAAGCAACCTCAATTGTGACAGGTTGAAACTAAATGAAGTCGATCATCATCAAGTTCATCCTACAAACGCTCTTGGATGTCACAACTGAGTGACAGTGAAGAGGGTGAATGTGCGATGATCCTATCCACCAAAACATTACATGCAAATTTCCATCTCAGAACAAATAATGTTTAAAATCACTCTGGAAAACAGGCCCAAAAATGTATTCTACTCTTTTCTCCTTTCACCGCCCTCTGTGCAATCTGAGATCTGCCAGTCTGTTTCTAGCCAAGGTACCAAAGATTCGAAGGGCACGATCAGGGGGACGTAGGGTCGCTTACAATGCCTCTATCCTGTGGAATTCACTTCCCCTACAGCTTAGATCCACAACCAATCACCTCTCGTTCAGGAAAAAACTTAAGACATGGCTTTTCCAAAAATTGGAGTAAAGGAAAAAAAGGAAATGTGATTGACCGCAACCAGCGCTGGGATGGCTAAGGGTAGCCATGCGCTATATCAAAAATTAATTAATAATAATAATAAATTTGGGTCTTGCTGCTTGCAAAGAAGATGAACAAATGATAAAAACAAGGGAGTCAACAAAACAAAAGAATTAATATGGACACTGCCCCAAGATTACTCTAAAGGTCAACGGTTGCCCCATATCCTTTATAATTCACAGTGGTACATTGATCAGTATCATGCCAGTAAAACAGTTTAACAGTTTGTCAACTGTACCGCGACTCAATGCACCAAACACAAAAGTTTACACATAGGCTGCTTCCAAACCGGTGCAGAGTCAAGTATCATTCACAACAACATTTCATCATGAAAAGATGCCTGTGCAAGCCCCAGTTCACATTCTGCAAGGTACTTCATCAAGTGCATGTCTACTTAGTTCTGCAGCTGCTGCCTACATGGGACTAATATCTATCAATTACAAACTACATACTCAATCTGAATTGTGAAGTCAGTTTCTGTTGTTAATTCATGGTCTAGGAAAGCTCAAGACAATGAAGGTACAACTTAACATCTTCCAAGACATCCAACCTGTTGCACAACAGCACTGCAAAATAGCATTTCACCTACAAGAAGCAGTCGAAAAAGAACTAGAAATGCTGTTGAAGCACAACATCATTCAGCGTTCTCCTGGTCCCACATCATGGGTGTCACCCGTAGTGGTAGTGCCTAAAAAGGACAGTGGAGGTGCAGTGTCTATTTGCGTGAATATGGGCCACTCCAACAAAGCAATTGAGAGAGAGAGAGACATCCTGGCCCACACAAAGCAGACAAGAATATGTGCTGAACAGAGTCAAACCTTCTCCCATCTTGACCTGAAAAAAGTATACCATCAACTTGGATTGGAAGAAAACTGTAGATACATTACCACATTTTCAACTCAGATACAAAAGGTTGAGTTTTGGAGTGCCATCTGCTGCAGAAATATTTTAACATGTTATACATAGAATAATTCAACCTGTTACACATGCTTTCAATTACAGTGATAACATACTGGCATTCGGGACAACTCGGAAGGGGCATGATAAAGCTCTCAAACATGTGTGCTAGTTGCTTATAAATGCAGGTCTCATTCTAAATGCAGAAAAATGTGCATTTCACAAAACCAGACTCAACTTCTTTGTATACATATTCTCTGAAGGGGGATTGACTCCTGACCCAGATAAAATACAAGCGCTGTCAGTCACCAAACCCCCCCACAAGATGTCACCATGGTATAATCTTCCTTGGACATGGCCAGCTATTTTTCAAGGTACATATGTGACATTGCTACAGTGAGTGCCCCATTGAGAGACCTAACTTAACGAAATGCCCGGTTTTGATGGTCCTCTGTTTGTGACCAAAGCTTCAAAAAGATAAAGCATGCAATTAAAAGTGAAACTGATCTGATCCCGGTGGTTCTGGGAGCAAACTTTGTTCTGCATAATGGGCATCCAAATGCTCAGTGACACATTGTGGACTGTACTAGTTGAATTCTCTCGGACACACCAGTGCCTATTCTCAGCCAGATTAGGAGAATCTACCTGTGGTGTGGGCCTGCAAACACTTTCATGTGTTTCTTTACGGAACGCATTTCACAATTGTCACAGACCACCACCACCAAGCACTGCTCATCTTATTTGGAAACCCAAAAGCCAAGATGCCCCCTCGCATTGAGAGGTGGGGGGTTGCATTTACAAGAGTATGACTGTACAATTATGCATAAGCCTGGCAAGCCTGGTACTCTTGAGTTGTTACGTCTCAAGAGTACCAATACATTGCATGGCTCAACATCGAAAACATCTGAAGAGTACATCACCTTTATTGAACAGTTAAGCACAGTTAAGTGGTCTTATACCTTGAACAGATCATTGTCGCTGCAAATGCCAAAAAAGACATGCTCTTCCTTAAGAACATCGTTTCAGAGCAGTCATGGAGACAAAGTGTTCGACCTCTGGGTGACAATGTTGAATTTCAAAAATTCAGAAATGTGGCGGATGAACTGTTTGTCACTAAGGAAGGCATTGTGTTAAGAGGCTCAAGTGTCATCATACCCAGAGTCTCAGACAGCAAGTCATTGAACTAGCTCACGAAGGACATTGTGGCATTTGCTGACACCAAAAGAGCCCTGCGTGATTGAGTGTGGTTCCCATGCCTGGAACATAGAGTTTCCCCTAAAGTGACACAGCATCCACTAACCATGTCTGATCTTCCTGCACGTGTGTGGGAAAGATTGGCCATTGGTTTCTTTGGTCTCCTAGCAAATGGACAACATTTCATGATAGTCATTGACGAGTATTCGCATTTTCTTCTTGTGGAGGAAATGTGATCAACAACACACGACAAGGCCTTTGAGCAGCTGGACAACATCTTTGCAGCATGGGGCATCCCAGACATTCTTAAATCTGGCAATGGTCCACCGTTAAATAATAAGGGATTTAATTAGTTTCTAACTAGACTCAAAGTCAAGCATCAAAACAGGCAATCTTTGTGGCCCCAGACTAAAGGTGTTGTGGAACGATTCATGGGAACCCTAAAGAGAGGAATCCAAAGTGCATCGATGGAGGGAATCAAGCTGAGTCAGGCCCTATAACAAGGCCTCCATGCCTATTGTTTGACTCCTTACTCTACCTCCACTGAGAGTCCTGCTACCTTGCTGTTTGGGAGAGCTATAAGAATCAAACTACCACAGTGGATCACTGAATGAACTCGGAATGCTGACGAAGTTCGTGCAACTGACAATGCTAGAAAACATCAAATGAAGACATATGGTGATCAATTTCAGCAAACTCAGGAGATCGTGTTTGACAAAGGTGACTGGGTTCTTGTCAAACAAAACCGAAAGCAGAAAACAGATCTTCCGTTTGCTGTTGAGCCTCTGAGCATTGCGATGGGTAAGGGGCACATGATAACTGCGCAACATCCCAGAAAATCCATCTCAAGGGACTCATCACATTTCAGATATCTCTCTCAACATTCATCAGCCCCTGTAATCACAGATGAGGCTACCTCACTTGAAGGCCTTAAACATCAATTCCTGTACTCTCCGTGTCCACTCAGGGTGCATCTCAACTACTTCATATCATGTGATCTTGCCCAACAGTGCAAGCACCTAGATGACTTATCGAAGAAACATAATGCTGCTGATTTTTAAACTTTTTTTAACAAGGGGGAAGATGTAGTGTCTGTTGAATGTTATATGTTGATTAATAAAAACATCGGATATGAGCTCCATGTGTGGTGTGTTCATTTTGAATGCCCCTGGACTGGGGCAGACACGACAGTGATATCCCAGTATTGAAATATTCAAAGAGTTTAGTTTTTATAATGCACATCTTTGCAGATCTCCATAATCAACTGCTATTTGTAAGCACTGTCAACAGCCAAAGCTATTAATATTCAGTGAATGTTGGTGAATTTACCCACTTCAGAAGAATGTAAATATGGAGGAATAAATTTGTTGGGATTAAAACAAATGATCTTCAGAAGCTAGCTTTATCTAAAGCAAGTGTTCAGCTCACTTAAGCATCCAGCCGTTTACAGAGACTGAAACATCCTCAGAACTCTAATATTAAAAATATATTTCAGTCTGATATTTATAATGCACTCATCTCAATACTGAAACGCAATAGGCTCTTACAACCTGTCACTCTTTCCACTTGCAGAGTATCCTTTCAGAAATGGCATGGTATAAAACGAAAGAGTTTTTGATAAATTTCTGACAAATCTTTATTTTCAACTTTTCTTGTGCATCCCCACCCTCATTGGGAGGGTCAAGCTTGCTCACTCAAAATGAGGTGGCAACAGAGGTTAGCAGCATCATTATACTTCTGGAATAAACATTGGCAATGGTGGGTAGCTATTTTCTTTGTTGTCATGTAACATTGTATCTTTGGAAATAGAATACAAATGAAAGCTTTACTGATATGATGGTGCCAGAAATGGGGTTATAATAATTTTGGAGGTGAGGATCCCTACTAAATTAATCATTCAACTCAAGTTAGGTCAAATCACAGTTCTGAGAGAGATCCTGGTAGCTATGGCACAAACAGCAGGCAATCCCCAGAGGAGTGTGTGGTAAATCCAAGCAGTATCAACAATTTCAAAGTCCAAAAAAACTACACAATAAAATTCACAAACCAATTTAGAAAACAAGTAATGAGCAAAAGCACCAGAGTCATTTTACCAGGTTAAGGGGAACCAGAGATATGAATTGTATTAAAAGTCACTGTTCTTGGTTCGTGGACCTAGGAACAATTCAAGTCTGGATACACAAAGCAGGTCATCCCAGTCAAAGTTTTTGCCTTGGGACTTAGACTCTGAAATGGAAGTCAAAATGTGCCAAAGTGGCAAGGTTAAAGGTTATGGCTGGTGAGGTGCCAGGTACAGCATCGTTATTAGCGAGCTCCGACTGTAGCCATTGATCTTTGTGTCAAAAGTTCTATGTGAGACAAACCTGGACTTCACAGACACCTATGTTACTTTGTAGGTTGGGAAGATGTGCTGCTTCTCCCTGATTAAAGGTTTTACCTTCAGTCTTAGTCGCTTTTTGAGTCAAAGCCCTTCAGCAGGGCGAATTGGGAAGCTGTACCATGGCAAGGCTCCGTGGTGCCATATAACTTTGTCACAAGATACTACTGAACCAATTTTCAGCCTGGAAATGTTGTTGCCCACTTTAGGGCCAACCTATTTGGGTATGCCTGGGTGCACTTTGTCCCAGTCCTCCATAGGTGGAAAAAATTACTAAGTTCCAATTTTTTTAAATAACTGATATGTTTCTCCTGGCCAATCATGCAGCCCTTAGCTCCACAAGGAATTTTTTCCAAGCACTAAGTCTCTTTCACATGCAGGGTCCAATCCTCAGCGATCATATGGTCCTTTTTGAAAAAATGAGTTCTTCTGCTATCTGAGTCCTACAAGCAGACAAAGAGGAGGCCAGCCACTTTACCCATACAGAGAAGTGGCAGCCCCTGAGTGCCAGGAGGAGTCAGAAGCCCTTGATTCCTTAAGTGAGTCCTCTTCTTCCAGATGATGCAGGAGGTCAGAGTTATCCTCCAGCAGGGACGTCTTCTTCAGGCAGAGTCTTCACATGTTCTTGAATGTTCTGAAGAGGTACCACCCAATCCTAACTATTTTCTCATAGTTCAACCTCCTCCTTTTGCAGATCTTCCTTTTTAACATAGTGTAATATTACCCGAAGCCCATGTTTCAAGATGGAAAAACCCAGCTGTCACAACAAGAGACCTATCATCTGATCCTTAGCCACTTCCCAATTTAGATAAGCACTCCTTCAACCTGACAGGGTCAAAACTGGTTTCCTGTCCTACCCTGTTTGCAGCCCTGCTGTCTGGGAGGGCTCAGCAAATAAATAGGAGAAGCCCTTCCCGACATAATCATGTGAAAATAAGTAGTGCTAAAGCTGCCAGTTCTGCCAACTGATCCTCTCCAGTTCCAGATCAGTGGTTAGCAGTTAACATCTGTTTTCTCTTCCTGGGCTTCAGAGAAGGCTATTGTCTGAGAGCCAGAATCATTTGTTCTCCAAGCCTAGGATGTTTATTCCAGCTCTGGAGGTGTGATGAGTTTCAGAACTCATTTTAAGCCAGTTCTGGCTCAGGTAGCCTATAGTACATTTTTACTCAGTTACTTTTACACATGACTGAAGCCATGTGTCACTGCAGTGCATGTAAACTGCAGCCCGGCCAGAGAACAATGGTGCTCCTAGTCGACATATATATAGCTCATCTATGTGGGTGATGTAAATTCACACTGCAGTCCACATATGACATTTGAATTTCACACAGTAGTTGCATTTTTAGCACTGTCTTCAATGATATGAAAGTTTAAATACCAATATAGTGAAACAAATCTTACTACAACCATTTTATGGTCATCGCACATTCACTTTGGCATTGATTAGCAGTGTCTCAAGTTCAGAGTCCTAACACTATCGAAATAGGGTTCTGAAAAAGGCCACATAGAAAAGGCAAATTTGTTACAGATACTAACCTTCACCATGAGAAGAAGCAAAGCGGAATCCGCTATTTGGCTTTTGAAGAGGCTATATAGGAAATGCAATATGAATACCTCCAGACTAAGTTATTCATTTCTTTGTTCGCATGCCAATAAAAAACAGAACTGTGGAAGCGTATTTGCAGAAAAAGTAGTCAATTGTTCAAATGATATTGAGCAATATCAGATATTTTTAAAAGTGGTATTAAACAACAATAAACACTCTAAAATGAATAATAGTAATGCATGTGGTTCCAGCATTTACTAGAATAATCAGGCTTGTATTTATTCCATGTGTCCAGTGCTCTCAAAGTCTGGTTTGAATATGACATTTTCAACAACTGTATTTCACCAGTGCTTCAGACATCATGGTGTCATACCTTGTAGACAATTATTTGCTACACTGATTTGATAATATTTCTAGATAATTACTGAGTACAACTGCATAATCACCAGTGTTAGTCAATGTTGAAATATTTATCTGCATACCAGCAAGGGCTTTGTTAGAGAGTGTCCCCTCGAACTGACAGATACATTGGCTAGCAATGATAGCCAAGTTTGAGATGAAGAATAGGCCTGGCAAACTCAATAAGACGGCCCTTTGCTATTGAGGGGTCTGCCATCACTATTTTAGTTATACTTGATTTATTTTGCATGTAGTTTAGAGAACTAGCTCTGGAAACTGGGGAGTGCCAATTCTCATCCTCCTAAAATGGTTGAGCAGAGCATGCAATATGCATGTGATGTAGTATGTAGATTTATAATCTGCTCCCAGCCCCATAGTGCCCAACCCCCCATGTGCACAACGGGTGGCGGGGTTTGGGTACAGGCACACCTGATGTGATGTTACAACATAAAGTGTGTTGCTTAAAGTAAGGTAGACCTACTGACTATGTCAAAGGGTCTGAACAAGAAAAATACAAAATAGACACCTGTTGGCTTTCTGAAGGGATCAGCATGTTAACATATATAAAGCTGGGCTAACATCTTTGTCAAAAAGTCACGGATTACTATAATTCAATATACATTATATAAATTCACAAATTGAAGTCTTTAATATTAGAGATTGTACTCATTTCTTAACTAAATTCAATAAACATATGTAAGAGTCTTTCTTTTAACTTTTTTCAGGCACAAAGTTCAGACATAGAACACACCACAAGGTGGCTTTACACTCCTGCTGAAGAGCATAAAGAGCATAAAGCTCCAGCTTAGAGTGCTTTAAAAAAATCTGGTAAGCTCTCCTCGGGTCATGGACTTACTGTTTGTTTTCTAATGTCGCTAGCGGGGCGGCATTAAAAAATGGTGGTGCCCCTATCTCTTCCATGGGGCAACACCAGGATCTCAAAAATGTAAATAAGAAGCCCTCACAGGGCATTATAGGGTGCTCCTGAATAGCATTGAGAGCGGCTAATGTATTATTCACTGCTCCATCAGTGACCCGTCTGCTCCCTGCCAGCTGCCCCATAGGCTGAGCAGGAGCTGACAACCCTTTTTTAAATTTTAATTTTAAATCTGGGGTGCTTTGGTGCCCACCCAGGGCATGCATCATCAATTTTAAGGTTGAGGGTTGCCGGGGTAGCCTCAAAGCCACTGCATCCCCGACAGCTCCCCTGCAAGCACCCATCTCAGGTGCTGTGGGAGCCGGCTTGCTCCTACCCCATGGAGAAACGTTTGGGCTCCCACCCCTCGGGCATAGGTTTCTGCTCCCGCTGGGTGAGAGCACAGGAATCGTCCCTCCCTCTGTTGTCGGTGGCTGGGAAACCATGGTGTCCTGGGGGTTTTGTTCTGGGGAACTGGAAACAATGCACTTAATTCCTATGGTTGTACCTCGTAGAAATTGTTCGGTGAAATGCTTCAGATCCGCAGTGCACCCATAGATCTCTTACTTATGATGGGGCATCAAACAGGCAAACAGAATCAAGAGTTTAATTGTACTGGAACCAAAGGGTTATTTCGGAAGCTAGGCTGGGTAACATACATACACATTATGAGGATATAACACAGATCTTCCTTTGGAGTCATGCATACATTGAGTTTAAAATGAAAATAACTTGCAGCTGTCACAGCTCCCTCACATAGAACCCCAGAAGCTCACCAAACTACAAATCATGACCTAGTTAGACTAAACAAATGTTGTTTATATAGGCCTACTGAGCAGGTTTGTTGACAAGGTATAGAAATACAAGGTCAAGCTGCAAGTCTTCAACCTAATGAAATGTGACCACATGAAAGGAGTGAAATCCTATGCCAGACTCACAGTTCTATAACCATATGTACAGCATATTGAAACAGGAGCAACAATTAATCTCTGTCGAACAATACTTGGAACATATTCTAAATGAAGTTCAAAGATGGAAACATGAAGGCCCCTCTCCATAAGAAAGGGCCAAGGCTTTGGAAAACTATATGACTAAAGCCCATACTCAAACTACATAGTATTAAAAGAGCATAAAAAATAGAAACTGGGGTCAGAGTCTGCTGAGTTTGAAGATAATTACTCTCTAACTTAGTGTAGTAATGTATTTTACTTTTCTTTAGAATGTTTCCTAGCACCATGGTAATAGAATATGTACACTTGAACTCCCTGGGTCTGTTGCTCATTTCCCTGGAAGCTGTGGAGACGAACGGTAATTAAACTTCAAGTGGAACCACTTACCTTGTCATTGTGGTCACTTCAATTGGCAACGAATTGGTCTACCTTTCTTTGTCTCCTTCCACGCGTGTAGCTGAGAAGAAGTGGAGCAGACTGTATCCTGCATTCAATTTTTTTTCCAAAGTGCAATTTTGAAGACATCTGCCTGTAAACTACCGATGGGACATCATGTCTCAGTTTAAAGTGTTGTTCAAAGTTTATGGACTACATTTTCCAAGCTGCAAACCTGCCCGATTCTGTTGTACACGAGGATTTTTCAACTTGGGAAGTGAGAGGTGAATTCTGTGTGCCGATGGGACATCTTGTCTCGGCACATAGCAGTCTACAGTCTCCTTCGGTATCCTGTTGAGACGCGCTGTTCTCTGTACACTGTAGGTGCACTTTTCAGCTCTGTGTTCTTCAATTTGGGGCTATGCGGTAAGACTGGAGGAGAAACCATTGGTCTGCACTCTCCAGTTGCCGCGCACCGAGTGATGACATAGGTGTACACAACTTCTGTGACATGTACTCTGCGTGCGCTGTCAGTGGAACACACAAGAAGAGAAGAGATGTGCGCATGAACGCAGCGTCTCTTACATCGGACATCGGGTGTAAGTTACGGACACAAGAAATCATCTTCGCACTGAAGGTAGTAGGCCTCTTTTAATCTTCCTGTAGTCAGTTACCGACAAAAGGAATAATCATCGTGCTGAAGGAACTAGGCTTGTTTTAATCTTCCTTTTAGCATTGGCATACTGTAACCAGTTTTATTCAGTGATGGCACTTTCTACACTTTACCAGCTGTCCCGTGTTTTTCATTGAGGAATATTACTACGCTTCACTGGTGAGATTTTTGAAGACTACTACTATGCTTCACTGGTGAGATTTTCATCGTGGGATGTGTGAAACTTTTGTGGTTTACAGATGTGTCATTACTCCAAACTATGAGTATGTCGTTTTGACTTACAAGAGTTCCTTTCTACTTCAAAACAACAGGATTTTAAAAAAAAGAAAAGGAAAATTTGTATTTTCTGGAAAAGGGGGTGGCAGTTAGTTCATGCTTTGTTGATTAATGTACACTTTACATTTGTGCTGTTTTCCTTAGGAGATACAACTTTTGCGTGCTTATTTTTGATAATTTTTTTAATCAACATGCAGAGTGTTCAAGCTCCCTTTTTACAGCTTCTAGGGGATCCACCAGTTAGGTGGAAAGTATGGTATAGGGCCTTTACAAAATATTTAGGAGCTATTGGTGGTATTAGATTTAGTTCTGAATGTAAAAAATATATTTTAGAGCACAATCTTGGGCTTGAAGGACAAGCCGTTCTCGAACATTTACCTCCACTTGAAGTACTGGAGGGTGAGGAGCCTCTGAATGAATTTGACCAGGCTGTCGCTATGTTAGAAAAACAATTTGACGTTGAGAGTAGTTTAGTTGTGGCTAGGCATAAATTCTTTACCAGAGAGCAACATACAGATGAAAGTATTGTATCGTATGTTGCATCGTAGCCCATTCTGGCCTCTGAGTGTGAATTTGAACATTTCACAAATTGTGGTACGCTGTAGGGATAAAAAAGTACAACGTTAAAAAATCCCTCATTACAAGAAACTATTTCTATTGTTAAAAGTATAGAGTTATCCCATATAGCTTCTAAAGAGTTGAAACCAGACAAAACTGCTGTGGGAGTGATCAAAGAAGGGAAGGACCTTGGGGAAAAACAAACCAATGAACAAAAGGGGAGTAAGTTACCTTTTGTCAAGCAAGAAAAAAAACGAGTCAACAAAGAAACCTGTGTTCAAAGTGCGGTTTCCCTTCACATTTTCCCAACTCACGTTTGTGCCCTGCAAGGAATTCATCTTGTCGAAAGTGTGGAAGACAAGGTCATTTTGCAAAAGTGTTTAATTCCAGAGGTAATGTCAATGCTGTATGGGTTGACAATGATAAGTGTGACACGTCTGTGGATGTGGTAAGTTCTATGAATGGTGGTTAAGGATGATTGTGAGTATTCTGTAGATCCCATCGTTGATGTCATTGTTGATGGGAAAACCTTACAATTACTTATTGACTCGGGTGCCCGTACGATGAAGATCACGGAGGAACATTTTGAGTCTGTGTGGACTGATAAGTGTCTGGAACCTCTGTCTCATATGAGGGCAGGAGAATTGAGTTGAAAGGTTTTTTTGAGAGTAGTTTGGTGTTCAAAGAGAGATGTGACTGGAAAGGTGTATGTTGCAAAAATAGGATTGAACATTTTAGGGTAGTACCACCAAGGGTTATTTGGTATGACCCTTAGGCATGGGATGAAGGAACCTGTGTCAGTGGTTGATGATGGTGTACCTAATGATGGTCCATCTCCTTGGGCTATCAAGTTCACCAGTGTGTTTGATGACAACCTTGGACTTATTAAAGGGTTTAAAAATCTTATCAAGGTGAAGGATCAAGCAGTTCCTGTAAAACACAAGTTGCGTAATGTACCTTTTAGCGTAAGAGATGATTTAGCAGAGGAACTTAAGAGAATGTGTGAGTCAGGTGTCATTGAGCCTGTTCAATCATCTTTGTGGTTAAGTCCCTTGGTCATGGCCCCAAAAAAATGGTAATCTTAGGGTCTGCATTGATTTACGCAGCCTTAACAAGGAAATATGGGTTGATTCACACCCTTAACCCCGTATCGATGATATTCTTACCAAATTTACAGGTTCAAAGTGGTTTTCTAAGATTGATTTATCTTTCGCGTACCATCAGGTTGAGCTGGATTCATCTTCTAAACATCTTACTGCTTTTGTTTCCCCTGTTGGAACTTTTCAGTTTAAAAGGATGCCTTTCGGGCTCGCCTCGGCCGCTTCCGTGTTTCAGCGTATTATGGAGAAAGTTTTGGTGGGAATTGAAGATATTGTTGTGTTCCAGGATGATATTCTGGTAGCGGGAAAATGTAAAACTTCACATGACAAGAATCTTACTGAAGTTTTGAACAGGTTACATGAGAAGGGGGTTGTTGCAAACAAGCTTAAGTATGTCTGTGGTGTAGAGTCCATTGAGTATCTGGGCCATCGTATTTCCGGTAAGGGAATTCTTCCAAAAGAGGGGTTGATTTATGCAATTGTTAAGGTTCCATGTCCTAAATCAAAGGAACAAGTGTCTTCGTTTTTGGGGATGTGTGAATTTTATTCTAAATTTATCTCCAATTTTGCTGCTAAGACTGTTCATTTACGTGAACTTCTTAAAAAGAGGGCAACTTTTTTGTGGGATCAAGTGTGCTAAGGTGAATTTGAAAAGATTAAGTGTGAGCTTGGTGCTTGTAAAATTTTAACTCCTTTTGATCCTCCTTTGTTGCTAGTTTGGATGGTCTTGGTGGAATGATAACGCAAATAAAGGAGGGTGTAGTGCACACTGTTGGATTTGCATCCCTTTCTTTGCGTCAAAGTGAAAAAAACAACTCCGTAATTGAGAGAAAGCTTTTAGCTTGTTGTTGGGGTGTAGAGAGATTCAAGACCTTTTTGTGGGGTAGGACCTTCAAGCTGTTGACAGACCGCAAGCCTCTTATTCCCATTTTGAAAGGGGTTGTGGTAAAGGAACATCTCCCCAGGATAGCCAGATTACGTTCTAAATTGCTTCAGTACAATTTTCTCGTCGACTACATTCCCGGTGGAAGAAATATTAGCCCTGATTTTATCTCTAGATCACCATTACCTTGTTGTGAGTCTGATTTTCCTGAGTGTGATGACGATGAGGAGTGTTTTAGTGCAGCAGTGGATGTTTGCAATGTTGGGTGTTTTAATGAAAAGGAATGGTTTGATGCTTTGGATTCTGATTCTATACTCAGGAAGGATAGGAATTTTATTATTCACGGATGGCCCAAAGAAAAACACCTTGATTGGGAACTCCAGCCGTTTTCAAAGATTGCTGATAAACTTTCTCTTGCGGGTAGTGAAATGATTTTATGTGGTGGCAAGTTTGCGCCCCCAGTTTGTTTGAGAGATCGTATTGTTGATGCCGGACATGAGGGTCATCCTGGGCAGACCAGCACCAAACGTAGAATGTGTGCTGTTTATTGGTGGCCTTCCATGGACCGTCAAATTGAAAATGCAGTCAAAAGTTGTATTATTTGCTGCTCAAGTGACAAAGTGGTTAAAACTGTTACTCCTCCTAAACTAGTGGTAGATCTTCCTTCTGGACCTTGGATGAAGTGGGCCATTGATTTTGTTGGACCATCCAAGGCGTTACCAAACAGGTATAAGTTTGCTTTGGTGGTTGCGTATTATTATAGCAAATGGTGGGAGGTGCATTTTATGGTTGATCCCAACACTCATGAGGTCATCGGATTTTTTGAGAATCTTTTTGCCAGAGAAGGATTTCCTAAAAAAATAGTGTCAGATAATGGGGTTCAATTTGTTTCAAAGGAAATGTCCAATTTTCTTGGTCAATCTGGCATTGTTCACCGTTGTGTCGCTCTTTATCATCCACAGGCCAATGGTTTCATTGAGCACATGAACCGCATTTTGGTTGAGTGTGTTCAGTGGGCAGTATCCAACAATTGAGGGCTCATCGCACTACTCCGTGTGTGGCTGTGGGAAAGAGTCCTTTCGAATTGCTGTGAGGGAGAGTGGCCATTTTTGGTATGTGTCCTGCTTGGATGAGGCAGTGGGGTTTGTTTTCTAAAGTGTCCATTCCCTTGTCTGGTGTGGGAGGTGGTAGTGAAATTTCCAAACCTAGAGGCGGTGTTGAATGTAGTAAATCTTCTGTTTCGGTTCCCTCCAAATTTGTCAAGGATAAGAAGGAATGGGATTCGAAAATCAAGGTGGGAGATTGGGTGAAAATTAAGATTCCTCACAATGTGCCTAAGAGTTTGTCCAAATTTGGTCCACCTGTTTGGGTGGATGCTATTTCTCGTTATGCAGTCAGAGTCAATGGTAAGAGTTGGTGGAATATTTCAAGGATTTACAGAATTCCTGATCTTGTTGTACATCAAATGGGACTGGAAGTCGGTTCTGAGCATTCTTTGGAAAAGTCTATCCAAGAAGTTTCTGGTTCTGATATCGTCAGGAGTCCTGTTCAATCTCCTTCTACTCGGAGAAGTGGTAGGAGAAGAGTTCCACCAGAATGTATGGATATGTAATCTACGTAAATGATTTTCATATATATCCTTATATTTGATGTATCAGTTCTATTACATATGTGAAAGTTATTTATGCTTCCTATTTGGATGTATCTATTTTATTGCATTTATTTTTATACTCTTTTTATTGCTTCCTTTGATCTAGTGTTTTTGCTCCTTTGTTTCCCTTTCCTTGATTTTTCTCTTGTTTTCATTTTTATATCTTGTGTGCAGTAAAGAAGGGAGATGTTGTAGTAATGTATTCTACTTCTCTTTAGAATGTTTCCTAGCACCATGGTAATAGAATGTGTACACTTGAACTCCCAGGGTCTGTTGCTCATTTCCCTGGAAGCTGTGGAGACGAATGTAATTAAACTTCAAGTGTAACCACTTATCTTGTCATTGTGGTCACTGCACTTAGCTCCTCCACCATCTACACAATCGATCATTTATCTGCGGTGTGGTGGGTAACAAACACTTCTTCATCGTTGAATGCACTTGGAATGTACTTTGAGCGCGGGCAGAACATGTACTAAGTGTTGAGTCCTTCTGACATGGACTCACAAAGCAAGGTTGCTGAAACAATCACAGTATCACCAGAATCGGGAGAATGATTTTCATCACATATCCCTGTTGTTGCTACCAAGGCTCCTAAAGCTGTCTCTCTGAGTGGAATGCCTTACCAAAGCTGAGGTTATCACCGGTGATGGCCCGTGTGCCCACAAATGGACTTTGTGACCACAGAAAAACCCAAGTGTGCAATTGGGTCAGGACCAGTCCTGAATTCCAAATGCCCAGAGAGGTCCAACATCAAGAAGCAAAGTAATTGCCTTGAGGCACTGCATGCCGAAGATAGTGCCTATCTTGCATGCACCGAAGAAACATTGTCTATGGTCATGTGGCCATCATGCTACAAAACAATCTCCAAGTACTCACCGTATTGTAAGAGTGAGCCGTGCCACGAGTCAAGTTTCCACTGGAGTGCCAGAGTGAGAGGTGATCTATAGCCAGCAACCAGGAAGAGGGCTGCCTAAACAAGCCTCCACTGTGGCCTGATACTCTGATGAATTCACTACTCAGCTGGCTGGCACACAGCGCTCTGGAAGACTGCTATAAGTGGCCTGGAAGCTCCCTGCAACCAGCAAGATCCCACTATCACAGGAGGTTTGGATGAGCCCAGTGCTGCTCCTACAAACTGGGTGAAACACTGACTAAATTGGAGAAGCACAAGCTTCACCTATACACCTTATCTTGAATTCTGAAACCGAGGGCACTACCTAGGGAAGGGGGAACTAATAAAGGGACAGGAAAGGGGTAATTGAATTAGTGGCAGATGTCCCTGAAAGCACATCTACTCATATGCATGAATCAGGTATTCATGCTATACTGAATGTGTAGTGGAATGGTATTTTTTCTGTGTAATAAAGTACTTGTCTTTTCTACAAAGAGAAGAACTGGGATGAACATAGATCTTATTGCACCAAGGAGGGTGGTATCGACTTACACTAACCTCTCTGAGAATCCTGTGACTTCTCGTGCTTGCTACCACTGAGAATCAAGAGGAGAAAGGTTTGTACTTTGCAGAGCCATAGTAAGACAGGCTCCATGATAGCTGTAGGCAGAATACAGCAACCCCCATGTCTGTGACCAGGTAGTTCCTGCCTGCCGCTTGGCCTTCTGAACAGAGTCTGACAATGGCTAGCTGTGTAAAATGTACCTATTTTGCCATGCAGGAATTCTGGTGATATTTAAAATAACAAGGCTGAAGGCTGAGTGGTTCACAAATGCCGTCTACACCACAATTAGGTAATATAGGACTATATTACACGTTTTTTGTTGTATATTTTTTTATTGCATTATTTTTATTGATTTTAGTACTCTTTTTCGAAGATAAGGAGCACTTAAGCATAATTTGTTTAGCAATCATTCTTTGCCTGACACTGCAAACGAGTATGTCAACATTATCAGAAATGTGTGTTTTTATAGGGAATAAAATTCCAATAATGAAGATAAGTTTTAAGCAACTATGGGGCATATTCTCAAGGAGCTATCGCCGAGTTAACGGCACCTCATCACAGCCAAAGTTGCGATAAATTTATCGCCCCATTCACAAGCTTGTGTTAACAGCCCATAGCACCAGTTTACCCGCGATAGCATCCGCAAAAAATATCGCCACAGATGACCCCGGCAACTATCACTGATGAGATGCAGAGTAGGCGCTCCAGTGCCAAAAGCCATGTCAACACCACTCCGCAACGTTCTCAACGACCAGCCAGATCAGTGATACAACTCTAAAAAGGTGATAAGGCGCGTTAACAGCAGGAAATTAACACCTGCTCTGACCTGGTGTAAAGTCGGGTGGCAGCCTGCACCACAAAAGGGAGCCCAGCCCAGAGTCACACCTGAAGAACAACAGATGCAATGGAGCTGTTCATCATGCAGCTCGGAGCCCCAACAGGCCCACAACACCCACCGCCACCACCCCCAGGACCGCCACCCACCCTGGACCCCCCGCCCCTGCCCCCCAGACCACCACAGAGGCAGCGCAGACCGCGGACCTTCAGAAAATGCACCAGCCTCACAGACATGACACCGGAGTATATAATTGCTCACTGCAGGCTCAAAAGGACAACCATCCTCCGCATCCTGAACATCATAGCTTACAGGCTGACGGTACCAACACAGTGGACAACCTACATCCCTCCGCAGACAAAGTTGCTGGCTGTGCTGCATCTGTTGGCCTCTGGTACCTTCCAACCAACAACCGCCAGAGTCGGAGGAGTCTCAGAGTCAGCCCTATCAAAGTTCCTCAAACCTGTCCTGGATGCCATCATCAGCTTGGTACCCCAGTACCTATACTTAACCCACACTGCACAGGAACAGCTAGAGACCAAGCAAGGCTTCTACACGATAGCTGTATTCCCGCACATGTTGGGGGCAATTGACTGCACACATGTCCTACTAGTCCCCCTGCTGACACTGGACACAATTACCACAACAGAAAGCACACGCATTCCATCAATGTGCAGGCAATAGTGGACCACCGGGGACTCCTAACCAATGTCGTCGCCAACTACCCAGGCAGTGTGCATGATTCATACATCTTCCGACAGTCCATCATCAACCAGCGCTTCCAGGATGGCACCTACAGAAATGCACTGCTTGCGGGTAAGAACCAAATGCACACACCACACACCTCAACTCCACAATCATGCAACTCACAACACAGGAAATGCACACGTCACAAGCACACATACAACATGCACACCCACCAGACACGACAGCACAACTCACTGTGGGAACCTGCGCCAGCCATGTACATTAGCCATCAACGGCATGGCATCTCGGCCACACAATAGCAGAATGTCGGTAGAGGTGGGGACCAGGCATGTGCAAAGGAGGCAATTTGACCGATGAATGAGACTGCACACATTGCCAAGTGTGGCGTGGTTGTGCTGGACAGACTGCAGTATGCAGACCACACATTATCCATGTCGACACACACCGCTGGTGTTTGGAGTGTAGTGGACAGTGGACACAACCATGTCACCCCAGCCAGTGGGGGAGATAAAGGAAATCTACCTTGTTACGTCCCCCCTGTAAGCGTGTGCGGAGTGGTCCTGCCCGCCCCTGCGCACCCAGGCCTCAATGCCCACCTACTGACACCAGCGTGTGTCAAAGAGGGCCCACCATGTGCTGGTGCAAGCTCCAAGCCCCAGGCCCTTGACCTTGGCAGACTCCTCGGACCATCACGGCCTCCACGACACAGGCCTGAGGAACAGCGGACAAGTAGGTCACACATTTGGAACTGAGTCTTGATTACACCATGGCAGACTACATGATTTAAGGCTGAGTTCATGTCAACAAACACACTCCGATGTGGTGCCACCAAGTCTGTGCCTAGGACTCCCACCAAACGTGTCTGTGGGCCCCTGCTGACTCCGGCCTTCGGCCTGCACTTCAGTCCTGCAGGCCTCACACCAATCCAATTCAGTCCATCACAGGCAGGACACAGCCTCCTTGCCGCTGCACACCCGCTCAGCTCTGGTGCCACTACCTACGTCAGCCACAAATCTAATACAAATGCCATTCCAACGTCGTGTGTGAGAGATACAGGAGGAGATGGTTGGACAGCGGTTGGCCCGCGCCGACCGCTGCCTCTGGCCGTCACTGCGGCCAACTAGGTCGCACTTTTGGAACGGAGTCTTGATTTCTTCATGGCAGTGTTCAGGTCACAATACGCAAGGAGAGGAGTAAGTGGAAGACGCGCTTCAGTCCGGAGGAGACAAGGCTCACCTTTAAGGAAGTGATGGGACACTACCGACAACTGCACTGGTGCCACTGACTCCATGCAGCGCATGCCTACCACACGTGGCTTTGGGCCCCTGCTGACCGCTGCCTACGGAACACACTGCGGTGGAGTAGGTCACACAATATGAACTGAGTCTTGCTCTCTACATGGCAGAGTCCAAGTCATTGTAGAGGCCTCATCGCAGACTGCATCCCGTTCCTGCTCTGGTGCCACTGAGTGTGTGCCCTGAAATTCATGGGCAATTGTTGTAATCACTCTCCTTTTTCCCCTGCTACCTTCCCTGACGTGTTTCCCAGTTCCTTTTCCTAGTGGTAGCTTCCTTTCCTCCCCCGCATTTCCTCCCTCTTGGGACGGTCCTTGAGAGTTCACCTTGGAATGTTCAACAGGCTGTCAGTAGCGGGGAGTGGATGACAGAATAAAGACGCTTGAACTTTACCCGCTTCAGAGTGTCTTCATTCCAACACTGGCGACGAATTGGCGAGGGGGGCCATTTCTGTCATCTCCCCTTTCAGTGCTCTCTCCTTTCTGCATTTCGGATTACTATTCCTCGGTTCAGTGCCTGTGAGGACGATGAGTTGGGGCTTTCCAAAGTTCCTTGACTGCTGGCGAAGGGGGCCATACATGTCAATTCCCCTTTCAGTGCTTCTTTCTTTCTGCATTTCGGATTACTATTCCTCGGTTCAGTGCCTGTGAGGACGCAGAGTTGGGGCTTTCCAAAGTTCCTTGACTGCTGGCGAAGGGGGCCATACATGTCAATTCCCCTTTCAGTGCTTCTTTCTGTCTGCAGTTCGGATTGAATATTCTTCGAGTCAGTGCCTGGAGGACGCAGAGTGGGGGCTTTCAGGAGTCTTTGACGAAGGCAACAGTCTCCTGAGGTTATGCCTAGACCACCGTGGATTCTACTCGCTCCGTTGTGAGGTGCTGTCTTTGTGCCGCTCTCTCTCAGAAGTCGGCGGGAGGAAGTGGTGGTCCTGCGCACAATTTTCAGAAGAGGCGGTATCCACAAGATGGTAATTTCTACTAACAAGAAACAGACATGTTGTACACTAAACTACAAAGATGACTACAAGGATGATACAACTACTACAAAGAAAAGAAGACATCAAGAAAGATGAAGCACTTCGCCTTTCAGCCCCACCAATGGCCTCACCTTATGGCCAGCCCTAAGACAGGCGAGTTGTGCTCATCTATACTTCAGATTTTGAACTTTGGCTTTACCACCACAGCCTGCTGCACTGCTATGCATTTTCTGCTACTCATACACTGCTCATCTCTTCATCTTGATTTTCAACACCAGTAGTTTGTGGCTGCTGAACGTATTGGCTTCCTTTTGCATTTGGCTGTGTGATCTTGAGCACTTCCCGCCTATGCTGTGTGACCCTGTGCACATTCCTTTGAGAGGGTGTTGCCGTGTGTGTTCACGTCGGAGTGCTGTGAGGGCTACTTCTACAATTCATACTGTCTAGAATTCACCCCATACATCGCGTTGGCTTCAACTTTCACCTGCAATGTTCGTGTGCTTGGGAGATGCAACTCTGCTGTACACTCTGAGAGACAGGTGTATTTCACTCTTTAGACATTGTTCATGACTTTTACTACTAAAGTCTGCCGTCAACTGTCTATGAGGATGTTCAAAGGGTGTTCATGAGGATCTCTTATTCTTCACTTTCTCTGAAGAAAATGTATCGTGTGTCCTTGTCATCGTGACCACCTTCAATCTGCTGAACAACCTGGAAAAAATCCTCACACTAGCTACGACACCTGCAAATTGATTTGGGTTATTTCACTTCTTTCCTCATGCTTTTGCTCTACACATCGGCATCACGCTGTCTTATAATCGTGTATGTCACTGTTGGCAATGTGGTGACTGGCAATTTTCCATGAGTCAATCAGGTCTGTGGTGTTTATTTTGTGCCTACGTATCTGTCTGCATCGACTGGGGCACGGGTCATTACACATTTATTGCATCGTGATGTTTCCAGTTCACATTACGTTGGATGACGCTTGCTTTTGAAATATTTTGCTGTGGTGAGGTTATTTTCCCTCTTCATTTTGTTATGCTAAGCTGTCATGCGTCTGTTTAACCATGAAAACATTGGTTGCCTGTTCAGCGGCAGTTTAACTGTCAAACAATGTTCGTTATCTTGTGCGTACAGCGTTTACCTCATCCCCGAAGCAGCTCATTTCTGCTAGAGTTCCCTTTGTGACGTCAGGTTTGGAACTCTGCCTTTGCTGCTTCTTCACGTCTGCCTGCCTCAACGCGCTGTGAGCCTTCCTGCAGTGCGTCCTGTACGTGCTGCCATGTTTTCTTCAAGGAATCTTTGGTGCTATTTTACGGAGCTAAAGTCAAATTACGCCTATCCATCGTGCTTCACGGACTATGTCAGCCAGCCATCCAGTAAACGCTCTTCTCAGCGTCCCATCGTGTATACTCATTTTCTACATGTATCCTGTGTCTTATCGTTGTTGCTTCTCCCACTTCTCAACCAGTAATAAAGTGAGTCTTTTGGGGCTTTGAGGCGTTTGACACTTCTCTGTGCTGTCAGTGTACGATGTTCAACTCAACATCTGGTTTTCTCAGTCAGTGTTTTCAAGGATTGCCAGTTTGTTCATCTCTCAAATTCGGGTTGAGTCATTCAACTAAGGTGGAGGTCACAGTACTACGGTGACACGCACTCCTTGAACTTTATTTCTGACATTGGTCAACGAGGACGTTTGCACAATTATTTGGGACATTTTGAAAAGTGATTGAATGTTTTTTTTCACATATGTTCTTCTGCAATTTACGTTCACAAACATGGGACGTTTCTGGTCCATGCAACTTTTGCTCACTTTACATTATTGCTTCAGTTTGCATTCAGGTACTGTGGGTACGTACATGCCATTGGCATTCATGGTCCCAGCTACATGTTTACATATGTCTATAGATTTTCCCTACATAGGGGTGGGGGTAGGTTTTGCCCCATTTGCCCACATACATTTGGGATGGTTCAATTTGCATGTTCACATTATTTTACCCTATTCAGGGTTGGGAATGGTTCCGGCCCATTTGGCCGTATACCTTTACCTGGGAATGGGTTCTCCCCCATTTCCCTACATATTTTGCCTACATAGGTAATTTACGGTTGTTACCCTTACACAGGGAACCGGGGCATGGGTCACAGTCCCATCTTACATTTACATAGTACCCTTACACAGGGCACAATTTTATGGGTCTTTTACCCATTTACATTTACTCAGTCTCCCTAAATAGGGTATCTTATGGGTTCCTTTCCCATTCAAAGTGCTCCTCACACTCTCTCATAGGAGTAGAGGACGGTCAAGGGTTTTAGTTCCAGTGACTGAATTTGTCTTTTTACATTCTGTAATTTTGCTGTTTTGTAGAACGCAATGTTACTATTACATCGTATTGTTATTGTTTATTGAAAATGGGGGGGGGGTGTAATAGTTATACTGTATGTATCTACTTTGCCTCTTCTCCGTTTTCTTATCTGTCCAGATTTCCTGGTAGTGTCTTTCTTTTTGCCACCTTGGTAGCACTCTTTCATGGTGGCTCTATTCAGGTTTCTTAAGGGTGCTTATTTACACTTTATATGCTTTCCCTACACAGGGAGGGCAATGGGTTTGGCCACCTCCCTTGCACACTCTGGACATTTTGGGGTTCACCGTACGCTTGTGGACTTTTGGTACACACCTCCATGTGTTTTTGCTTGTTTCACGTGTGTACCACAGTACACCTTATTATACCCTTACATAGGGAGGGGATGGGTTCATGCCCCTTTTTGCCTACACATTATTGCTTTCATAGGTAAAGCACGGTTGGAACCCCCAAAATAGGGCATGGGTTAAGGGTACGCTCCCATCCACTATTACCTTTATACCCCATACTGGGCACATATTTATGAGCTTTAACCATGTACATTTACTTGGGCTTCCTCTTAGGGCGTCTTATGGGTTAGAGTCCCATTCAAAGTGTTCCTCACCTCGTCATAGGAGTTGAGGAGGGTCAGGTGTTCGAGTCCACATGACTGTTGTTGTTTTCTTACAGGTTGCAAGTTGGATTTTGTAGAACGCATGTCAATCTCACTGCATTGGGACTGTTAATTGAAAATGGGGGAAGCAGTAGTATACTGTTTGTACATCTTTGCCTCTTCTCCGCTTCCTCCTTGTTCAGTTTCCTTGCATTGTTATACCTTGTTTTCATCCATTAGGTCATAAGTTACTCTGCTTGATTTCGTCCTGTGTCTCTAGCCTTACCTCGTTCGCTCTTTCCTTCCTTTCTTTCACTGTCTTGAGGTGATCTGTTATTCCCTTCTCCTTGTGTTGTCTGCAGGTAGGCTGGTGTACATTTTGCGTTTTGACTTGTTCGCCTTCCAGACCCTGGGGGTTTCCATGTTACTTATATATACAAGCTTTGTTACCTCTCAGGTTCACATTACCCGCGCACCTCGTCCTTCTCCCCTGGTTTCCTTTCCCTACGAAGGGAGATGTGTTGTAATCTCTCTCCTTTTTCCCCTGCTACCTTCCCTGACGTGTTTCCCAGTTCCTTTTCCTAATGGTAGCTTCCTTTCCTCCCCCGCATTTCCTCCCTCTTGGGACGGTCCTTGAGAGTTCACCTTGGAATGTTCAACAGGCTGTCAGTAGCGGAGAGTGGATGACAGAATAAAGACGCTTGAACTTTACCCGCTTCAGAGTGTCTTCATTTCAACAGCAATCTCTGTTTGAACATCGGTGGCGTCTGAACCCATGGTCTGGAGGTTGTCCTCATCTACATGTAGCTGAAACTGAAAAGGTGGAAAAGTGGAGTCTGTAGCATTCAACTCCGCCATTAGCCTGTTTTTGCTTGCTTCTGCCCTCTGCATCATGCCCTGGAAGGACACCTTCCACTATCCCCCGCAACCCTCTGCGACATTCCCTTTGGACATCGACGAGTACACGCTCAGCTCACGTAGCCCTACCTCAGTGCACTGCAAGTCACCGTCCTGTGGTGGTGTGCCTGTGCCGCCCACTGTGCATTGGGGCCACAAACTCTGTGCTGCTCAAGTCAGGGAACCATGATGTTCGTACCTTGTACTGCTGATTGTCTGCTCACTGTTGTGCTTTTTGACAGCATCCAACCAACCCCTGAGTGGTGGCTTAGACTACCCAACACCCATCCAGCACAGGCGTCCTGGGGATGTGACCCTGGCAATGAAAGGGTCTGGGCGCACGTGCCCATAGCCAGTCCCACAAACTCACTCAGTTTGTCTGTGTGGTTGTTATGTATGCAAGAGGGACCGGGGTCATTCCACATAACATTGTGCTGTGTACAACGTGCGCATCCATGTCACATCAGGCAGTGGTGTAGACCTGGGACATGAAACGGTGTTGTGCCTCCCTGTGAGCATAAACGGGGTGGACAGGCTTACGACAGTACTGCGTAGGGGTGTGGCTACTCCACATGTGGATCTGGGTGTGGTGTAGTGTAGGCCTTGCCAAGGATGTGGCTGATGCGTGTGTCTCTGTTGTAGTGTCTGCGCCACCCATCCTGCAATTGACAATGTTGCTATATGACATGCCCCCGGTGTGTGTGCTCGGCCGAAGGGGTACATGGGGGAGGGCATGCCCGCTCGGGGTCAGGGTTCACCTAGCCAATTGTTGTGTGTGGCGCTATTATGAGCCAAAGAAGTACCCTCAACTGCATGTCGAGTTCAGCCAGGCCAGTGCTCTACATCTTTGTCAGCCCTGTCCTTGCAATGGGCCTACACACACGTGACAGGCCACATTCTGCACAGCATCATCACTGTGTCGTAGTCAGGCTTGAGGAAATGTGCAGACAGGCATGACAATGGTGTGCCGTAGGAGTGCATGTGATGCTATCTCGCTGCGCACACAGGTGAATGTGCTCGGGGGGAGGTGCAGCAGTGAGGCTACATAATACACAGTGGTGCCGCCCATTTGTAACACGCACTACATGTCATACAGGAATTTCAGATTCACACATGTCACACACCAAGGAACCAGTGAGACTGCCAAAACATGCGTTGTCTTGACTCATGTCTCTCTGTACTGTCACAGGTGACCAAGGATATGCACTCTGCGCTTGGATGATGACACACCTCCAAACCCCGAACACACAGGGCAAGAGGCAGTACAATTTTGGCCCACAAACACACCAGGGGCATCATGGAGTGCACATTTGGCGTGTTGAAGTCACGTTTCAGGTGACTGGGCGTCACAGGTGGAAGGCTCCTGCACAACCCAGACCTTGTGTGCAAGATGATCGATGCATGTTGTGTATTGCACAACATATGTGTATGCAGCAAAGCCCCATGGATAAGAGTGCCAGATGCACCGGAAGATGATGATGAAGATGAGGCAGGTGGCCCACACCCCACTGCAGCCACAGCAGAAATAGCATGTAGGGACTACATCATTGACAGTTTCTTCTCTGGTTGACGTCACATTGTGACGGTCCTTAGCAGTAATGGGACAATGTGTTGACTGACCACAGGCACAGCATGTGCTAATAAATGCATTCCAATACACATTCCCTGCATGTATGTCACTCATCTGCATAGGCACTTCACTCAGACAAGTGTGGGTGCGACATGTTGTGCTGACAATTTTGGAATTTGTTGATGGATGGTGGGTGTGTCACCTCTGTGCAGTGAGACTGTTTGGGGTGTCACTTATTCAAACTGCCAGTTCTGTGTGTCACAGTTGTTACGGTGTACCACTCTTCGGCGTTTCACATGTGTCCCAATTCATTCCATTTTGGCTGTCATTTGTGTCCTACTAGTGACAACAGGGATTCTTTTGGGCGCTGATATGTGCAGCCATGATGCAGGGATGCACCCTGTGACTCGAGTCCCATGACATGGGCGCCATTTGCGTAGGGGGAATAACTGCCCCTACATTGGTCCATGCTTTCATTATTGTTTGTTCATGGACATGGCACATCGGTGTGCAGGGGGTGTTGTTCCCTCTGCAATGTGAAGAGGAGATGCGGTTTCACAGTGTGTTCCATGTTTGTTTCCGCATTGGCGCAGGTTACATACTGAATGCATGTCCATGTATATTGCGGCTGTTTGCGGGAAAATGCCTATCTGATTTGGACAATGGTCATTTGTTCTGCGTCACAGCTGTGGGGTTGTGCTCGTACGTTGTCATCTCACTGTTTTTTTACTATGCTTTTATGGTGCATTTTCCCGCAAGACGCGTGGGATTTGCAAGCCTGTAGGTGGTTTTCGCAGCTTTTTGTGTCGCAATTGGCCTCATCGCAGCTTTTTTTGTATTTGTGTTTCACATTTTTGCGTCGTGGTGTTGATTTTACCGTGGCCATTCGATGCGTTATCTGGTGACTATCGCATGGTACCGCCGTGTTCTGAATACTTGATTAACATGGCGTAAAGTTCCCACGATAGTCTGCATTGTTGAAGGTTGCGTTAAGTTACTTTTGTGATGGTTATCACACGTTCTTGAGAATATGCCCCAAAGGCTCTAAATTCGAAGGTAGAAATCCTGGGTGAAGACGTGAAAAGTATCTGCCTGACACAAGAACTTTGTCAGCCACAAAATGTTAATTTCTCTCACTCTGAACTTTTAGTATCAAAACAAATGGTTTCAGAGAGACCTCAGCCACAAATTATTTAGCTATGAGTGGACTACAATTGATACCGCCTGCAACCTAGTCCCACTGGAGGATTTCAACTTCCAGGTCCTCTTGACTGTTTCCTTTGCTGCATGTGATTGCTAACTAATTTTGCTAAATTTGGGAGTGCTTGCCCCTTGGATTTTCTTTTTTAGCTCCCTGCTTCCCCTGCTACCCGCTTGTATCCTAATGATTCTTTTCTCCCTCCCTCTTCCTGCCGACACCACCCACTGCCTCCCAGTGACCCTCCCACCTCCCAGGACCTACTTAATGGAGGATTCAAACACCAGTGGAACCCTTAACCTGTTGCCGCTGCCTCTTCTGTAACACTGGAGCAACCAACAATGCCTGAGAAACCGCAAACACGACCACATCCACCTCAGCGGCTGAGACCGCCACAGCAGAACTCCAGTGCATCCTACTGAATGAACGATTGCTTGGCAAACACTCCACAGAGTTAACAGACACAATCTCATCCCTCATTCCAGATGTCATGTTCCTCACAGAGACCTGGCTGAACCCTGCCTGTGTACCGAACATCGCCGTCACTAATCTCGAAGGCTACAAGATAACACACCGGGACCAAACCAACAAACACAGAGGTGGAATTGCTATCATCAACAAGAACATCATCCGCTGCACAGCCTCCTCAGATGAATCAACCCCAATAATGGAGAATATAAACTTCCAACTCCACACAAACAGATAAAGCACCATCCGAAGCACCCTAACTGTTAGACCACAAGGACCACACCCCAGCTTCTGCAACGCCATCCCTGACTTCATCATCCCGATCTGCATTGCCTCCGAGCGCATCTTCCTAGGAGATCTTAACTTCTACCTCGACAGCCCCAGTGACACCAATATAACAAACCTCCTGGAGAGCATGAGCAAAATCGGCCTCAAGCAACTTGTCACTGACCCCACATACATTGCAAGACACATGCTCAACCCCATTTTCACATCCAGTGGCAGAGTCAATTACAACCACATCTCCCAGCTCACCTGCACCGACCATTACAGCGCCCACTTCACCATCTCAGGACCTACCAATACTGTTACTGAGCCTCCCAGCTCCACGCACAAAAACTGGAAAAAGATATCAGAAGACCAATGAAATAAGGCTCTCAGCTGGGTGTTAGGGCTCAGGGTGGGGAGTCAGAATAGTTTCAAGTGCTGGGGCGGGATGGATTGCAGGGATGGGGTATATGGGGTTTGGGCGCAGGGCTGGGTTGTGCACTTTGCCATGCATATCCTTTAGAAATCATGCCTTTACAACGAAATTCACTGTAAAGGCATGCATGATGAAGATGTGATTGTGGTTTAGACCATGTTGTTTAGGCCTGCTCTCTTCTCTGTCCTCTCTTGGGCAAAGGTTTTGGGTTCTGTGGCTGGAGAGTGTTCAGGGATGCAGATTCGGTGTCTATGTATCTGGTCATTGTTAGTGGTTGTAACTCTTTTTAGAGCTAGGCAACAGAATTTGTCTATTGATCTGGCCTCAACCTGCGCACAGTTCCTGCTGCCCTGGGTATAGCTTGGCCTGCTCAAAGGGTTTGGTAGGTGTGGTGAAGTTATGATATGAACTCACTTCAAAATGCTTAGCGGTTGTCTTTGGAATTACACCTAGAGGGTTTTGATGCCCTCCCTGCATGATGTGAGTCATGTCTATTGTTCCTACCATGTGCACATTTGGAGAGTTTTTGTGTTGGGGATTTTCTAAGTCTGTTTCACTGCATTTCTTTTTGTTTCTCTTTCAACAGTTTTTGTAGCCCTGAGGGTCTGCTAACGTTTTACAGCTGGTGCTCTCTGGCTCTGCCTAACATTGCCTATTTTATGTCATTTGATGTGCCTGCAATGTTAGCAAAGATGCTCTCCTTTTTGGTGGGGGCTGTTCCTAAACTTTTGATTGCAAAATGGTTCTCTAAGTTGTCCAGTCCCTTATTTTCTTTGCCATTTCCTGGTCAGCATGAAACAAAGCGAGGGGGGGGGCTTACAACCCTGCCAAGCCTGAGCTGCACTGCTATACAACATAACAAAGAAAAAGCTCTTTCAGGATAGATATATTACATTTCTCAGAGAGGCAAACTTGTTATTTGTAGCCTCACTGGGACTGGAATCATCCTTTAGGAATAAATCCTAAGTATTAAATCACAAAATCCACACTTCATAAGAGGCATTGTTGTGCCTCAAGCAGGAAAGGCAATGACACTCAATTTGTATTGTATTTTACTTATTTGATGTTGTTTGTATACTTTACCAAAAGGCTTTCAAATTTAATTACTGGTATACATCAAAAAGCAATCAGTGTCACAGAGAAAAACATTTAAATAGAGGTGAACATTGGGACCGCAATGACGGACAGTACACTATTGTAGAAAAAATTGGCATCTCTAGGTAAACATGCCAAGTGACAATAGTGCACAAATCAATTGTATATAACTATAACTCAAATGATGGTCTATAACAAAATTTTATTTCACTGTTGTATCTTCCTGCTTGCCATAAATCCTAGGGGGTGAGGGTCAGCAGGCATGTTAGAAACAGGTTTTGAATCTTGTGATTGCATCATTCCCACAGGTTGTCAGGATCTTTTTGTTCTGACCGAGGTTCTACTGCAGAGGTGGAATTTCACTGTTAGGTTGGTGGGGTTAATATGTGCATTTGCCTGGATTATGTTCTTGTTTCTGCCCCCTCAAACCACCCTCCCCGCAGCTGTTGGGCTGTTACTTGTGGGTGAACTGGGTAAAGGCCAATGTTGTGTGGCTTCATGCCCTTCTCTTCCTACAGTCCTCCCTGCCTGTGCTTCTGCGAATGTTAGACTGAGGATGACGGTTTGGTCTGTTGTTGTGTTTTGAATGTCACTAGAAAGTTTGTCTGTGGTGATCAAAGATTTATACGGGACATGGTGGTCTAGCTATTTTGTCACCTTGAAGCTGATTCTAGATTCCTCTAGTTGCCTGATTTGGGCTTTTCTAGGAACAGGTTCTCTACATATTATGGCTTCTCCTGATCCAAAGGTTTCCTCTTTGGTTCCTTTAGTGTAAATTGCTTCAACTTCATTTCAAGACCATCCATTTTGACTTAGGTTTTGTTGCTTAATTTGTCAAGGGTCAGCAGAGTATTTACCCTAAGATTGTCTCCTGTTTCTTTTTTGGATTATACATCCAGATTCCAAGGGAGACTGCTCTGACGTTGATTCTATGAGCCCAGTGTGGCCTATTATTAGTGTGTCTTCCTGTAGAGTACGGCACAAGACTTCACAAGAGCTTTGCTTGCCATTGTTCAGTTTCTAATGTCTGAACTGTTTTATCATATTCAAGACCTTTGTTCCTCTGATTCTTCTAGTCAGTCAGTCAGTGACTATAATTTTTATTTCATCAAAAAAGCCATAAAAGCACAATACAAAAATAAAACATCAATTAGAAAATTCACATTCAATATTATACAGACCCAAAATAGCACAGTTAAATAAAAATATTGCCAGGGCATAAAAGGTGAACACAATTGTAATTATAACTCATATCTCCTCCTGATTCTAAAATTAAGTACTGCACAGAAAATGTTGGGAGGATCCTAGAGACTGCAAAAATATTAGCCTTTCCTTATGCTGTCTCACCTTAGCCTTTTGCAATAGCGGCACAAGAAAACGGGGTCTTGGCTCTTGATATAAGGAGCAGAACAAAGTTACATGACTAGTGCTTTGGATAGAGAGGTTGCCACACCCACACAAAGGTAAAATCTGATTCCATCCCCCCGTCAGAATCTAAAAAGAATAAGCCAATAACGATATGTCAGGTTTAAAATTCACCCCAAATATGTCTATAAGCTATAATTTGTTGAAACATCGGCATACTTTACAATTGTTTGCTTGCCTTTGACAACTCTAGACATTTATTCGAACACTGCTTCAAATACTATTCTTTAACAAATGACTTGTGGTTTGAGACATTAGTATGTGGGAATCTGTAAAGATCTGACAGGCCCAAACTATCAAAGGTATCCCTCAGATACTTAACCCATTGAATTTGGTCCATCCCATCTTACAACATACAGTCAGACATACAATTTCTTGTCAGACCAGTCTCTAGGGATGGCCAAAGTTTTACCCACAGTAATAGGGGGGCTAGGCCAATCAGATCTTCCAAAGATGGCATCCCAAGTTCCTCATGGCAGATAAGAGTAGCTGTACCCTGTGGGACTGGCAATAGTCTGTGCACAATTTGATTTTCTGTACGTTGTAAAATTTCCACTTTATTGTAACCCGAGAGGCCAGCACAATAGACACCCACTGAGAAGCAATTACTCTTAAAAAGGTTCAGCATTTCTGGGATTGGTTAATTTAGTAACTTACGGGCAAATCTAAAAATTCCCTCAATATGTCTATTACAAATCTGACATCTAAGTGTTAAAAGCAGAGTCCAACTTAAAGACTGGTTAAAAAGAATCCCAAGATAATTGAAATCTTTCATTTTTGACAAAATGCAATCCCCTATATTAAAAGACTTTGACATAGTACTGGGGCGGCCACATGCTATAATATGTGACTTTTAAAAATGTACTTTAAGATCCAGGTCCTCCATGTACACTATAAACAGGTCTAAAAGGGCTGGGAGGCTATTAGCAGTTTGCACAATCAAAACTGTGCCATTCTGTAATTGATTTTTGTCCTATATGGGGTACAGCCTTATTATTATTCTCAACCAAATAATTACTAATACCATTTATATAAAGTAGTAAGAGAAAATGAGTGAGGATGCACCCCTGCCTGTCACCCCTGGTTGATCTAAATTGAGGGGAAGATTTGCCAGAGTTACCATAGCAAATCTTAACTGTAAGATCTTGATGCAGGCGCATGAAGAGAGTCAAGAGATTGAGTTCCACTCCCATTTTGTTCATTAGTTCCCACAGGTTAGAACAGTTCACAAGGTCAAAGGCACTTGATAAGTCTATAAAAACAAGGTGCAAAGAGCCTTTTTTACTTTAACACACTTCTCTCAGATTAAATAAAGATTTAACCATTTCTCAATGTTCCCAATGCTCATTTGGAAACAAAATTGAACTTCTGACAGGATGTTATTTGCAAGAACCCAATCCTCAAGACGGGTGTTGGACTTGGCCCTTTTTGCAGGGTCATCCCTGAACTTTTTGCTTTCCTCCCAGACTTTTTTCTGACATGGTGTTGGTGGTTTTAGGACTCTGGGCACTTTAGCACTGCTGTCCAGTGTAAAGTGAATGTGCTCTCCTTGATAAACATGGTAAGACTGGTCTACACCTGTTTGGCTTATTTAATTTAACTGTCAGTCCCTTGTAAAGTGGTATCTCATATACCTGGGGCTGGAAAATTGAATGCTACTGGTGGGCTTGCAGCACTGATTGCGCCACCCACCAAAGTAAGCTAGCAAACCTGTCTCAGGCCTCTGCCATTGCAGGGCCTGTGCACACAGTGTTACTGCCACTGTGACATGGCACCTAAAGTGTTTGCCACGTCTGTGACCCTCCTTTTACTACATGTCAGTCACCCCTTAGGTAGGCCCTAGCTGGCACTATGGGCAGGGTGTATTGTAGGTATAAGGTAGGACATGTACCTTAAGTGTGTGACATGTCCTGGTAGTGACAAACCGCCATTTTGGTTCTTTTGTGGTGTGCCCAGTGTGTTGCTGCTGTGTGTGTGTGTTGCGCAAACGCTTTACACATTGCCTCTGGGATAAGCCTGATTGCTCATGCCAAGCTACCAAGCGGGTGAGCAGGGGTTATCTTCAGCGTGTAACTCCCTTGCCCTGAGTAGAGTGGTGGTTTCTGCCTGGCTTTGGCGCATGCCCCTGCCAACCAGAAATCCCATTTCTAACAACGGACCAGTAATATTCTGCCTAAGATCTCAGCACTAGAGTCGATCAATGACATCGGCCAATAACAGGTCGTCTGAAACCAATTGCCTTTTTTAAAAATAGGGACCACGTTGGCAGTTTTCCAAGAATCTGGGATGGGTTCCAACAACACAGATCTAAGTGCGTTCATGAGTAGTGGGGCCCATAGGGTGGGATTAGATTTAAAAATATCTGTACGAACCCCATTGAGGCCTGGGGCTTTATCAGAGGGGCACCTATTAATAGCTTACTTCAAAAAGGTTTTGGAAATCCTGAGGTAAAACAGAAATTTGGCTTACTGTCTGGGTCTAATAAAGGAGACACATCGTCTGGGTCAAATAGTCTTGAAAAATGTAGGACCCATGATGCCATCAGTATAACAACACCAATCCCAAGACCCTCTTGCTTCTTAAAGAAGGGTCTGTTAACCAACTCCCAAAACTTTTAACTGTCTCTCAATTTGCCAGCCACCAAAAGGTAATCCAAGGCTTTACTGCTTATTTCTGATTTTCTGTCTTCAACAGCTTGTTTATATAGTCCACTGGCATGCTTGATTTCAGAAACTGCCTGGGGATGTTTTTTTCAATGCAGCCATCAAATTTCTGTGTTCCGCTGAGGTGAACCAGTAGAAAGTAACTTCTCCTGGGCGTGAGACTGTGATATAAGGTTTGTAGAAATAATACTACAAATGTATGCAAATTCAAGATGGATCGCATCCGAGATCAAATCATCAGATAAATAGGCCATGATGGAAGCTCTGGCTTCCCCAAGGAAAAGATGATTGAAAACTACTGGGTTAACCTCCTCCCACTTTATCGTTAGCCATTTATTTCTTTTGATCACCAAATTATTGGAGCAATTTGCTTTAGGGGTTTTAGTGAGAGAATCCAGTGTGGTATTCACCATGTTACTGCTTTACATGTATATGTTGTTCTTGATGTATTCATTGTGTTGATCTCATGGAGGCAGCTCTAGAATGTAGAATGTACCGGGTGTCTAGATACCAAGTCCTCCAGTGTCAGTTACTGCTTTGTATCCTGTGGGTAGGATGCTTCTACTATATGTTCCTAAAATAAAGAAGAACCTCCTTACTACATCCTGCTATCAATTGTATCATTTTCACATTGGCGACGAGGATAGGATTATCGTTGAGACTGAGGCCAGTCAGTGGTTAGCTCCAGTTATTCCTGCACGCAAGGCTTCAGGTGAGCTGTGCCTATGTGTGGATCTACGAGCCCTCAATCGTGCAGTTGTTGCGGACAGGTACCCTCTTCCGAAAATCACTGAAATGTTGTTGCAATTGAGGGATTCCCGCATTTTCTCCATACTAGACCTACGTGCTGCCTATCATCAGGTTAAGATAGATGTTGCTTCCATGGACTTGACTGCCTTTATTACTCCTTTTGGGAGTTACAAGTTCACTTGTCTTCCATTCGGTTTAGTATCTGCAGCCTCTGTTTTTCAGAGGATAATGGAGGACGTGTTGAGGGGTGTAGAGGGAGTCCAGATCTATCAGGATGATGTGTTGATTCTTGGCTCTTCACAAGTTGAACATGATGCGAGACTGAGATGTGTGCTGGAACACATGAGAGGTTTAATTCTCTGTGAAAATAATCTTACCGAAATTGATTATCTTGGTCATTGCTTGACATGTGATGGCATCAGACCCAAAGTTCACTTATTAAAAACCATAAATGAACTCCCAGTTCCTCAATCCAGAGAGGAGTTGGTAACATTCTTGGGTATGGCGGAATATTATAATAAGTTTGTGCCACGCTTTGCCTGCCGTACTCATGCACTCAGGTCCCTCCTGAAGAAAGGGGTGAAGTTTTTATGGTCACCCCAGTGTCAATTAGAATTTGACTAAATCAAAAGTGCACTCAGTCTGCTCCTTCCTTACAAAGTTTTGATACCCCCTCGGACTCCATCCTTGTCACTGATGCGAGTTCTAAAGGGTTAGGAGCTGTTATTAAGCAAATAAAAGATGGGAAAGAAGAAACCATTATGTTTCTTTCGAGAGTTCTTGTTGGCCCAGAATTCCAAAACTCTTTTTTTTTTTTTCTATTGAGCAGAGCTAAGAAGAATCATACGATATTTGCACTTTACAAATGATAAGAAATAGGTCCAAAATACAAAATTTTGTTAATCAATTAACAAGACTTATAAAGCAAAAATCCATCATCAAATAACAATCAACAAAATGTTCCCAAATCCGCGAAAACTTCTTAATTGCCCCCACCCGTTTGGCACAGGCTTCTTCGAATTGCTTGGTATGTTTCATTTTAATAATCCATTTCTCGAACAGAGGTACTTCCAATGATCTCCAATTTTGTAAGATTAGCGAGCGAGCAACCAACATTAAAATAGCAAGAAAATGCCTCTCGTGTTCGAGAGTATAATCTCCCTACTAGTTATCCCAAACAGAACAGCTTCTTCTCTAGGTTTGTACGTTTTTTTGAATCACCCTACTAACATATTCAAATATTTTCTCCCAAAATGTTATCAACTTAGGGCAAGGGAAAAAAATATGCCGTCATCCCCCTTCCAATAAGGTACCAGAACGAAAACAGCTATTTTCCACCTCTGGGTAGATTTTATTTAGTGCTTCTGGGGTATAGTATGCCATCCAGTGAGCAAGAAATGCCATTCTTTTATAGTTCTCAGCTCTCAATATCTCATTTCCTGTAGTTGATCATTCTTGATGAGAAAAAACACATTGAATTTGAGCTGAAACTTTCTCCAAAAATTTGAAAAACCAGAGGGGATTCACCTTGAGAGCTCATTAAACGATACCAATTACCCACTCCACTCAACTTCGAAATATACAGGGCAGTGGCTGTTTTTCCAGGAGGGCTATTGAATATGAGATTATATATATTTTTTTTAAATTAATAATTTGAATAAATTCAAAAAAAGAAGGTTTGTTGTGAACATGACATCTGGCCTGCACTTCTTCCCAAGTAATCATCCTTCTCTGTATAACAAACTGGTTAACTGTCCCCAAACCAGAGTCGTTCCATGTTTTCAGCTGAGTGGAATGAATATGTAAACCCAAATCTCTACACTCAATTAATTTTAAGGAGAAAAAACACGAAAATCCATTTTGTTTAAAGCCAGTACGATGTCTATTTGCAAAATCCAATAACGTTTTATATCTCGCGTTCTTTGGGAGATTTGATGTTTTTAATAATGTGGGAACTTGAGTTGCGGCTTCTTGAATCATCTTATAAATAAAAAAGTTATCGACCTGTTTCGATTTAGATAATAAACACGCTACATACTCAAAAAATGATGATTCATAATATAAACGCATATTTGGAAGTGCTAAGCCACCTAACTGAGTATCTAATTGCAAAATCGAAAACTTAATCTAGAGCTTGTATCATAAAACGAGTATTTGATGACATAGTACGGCCCGCTACAAACCCCGTTTGATCATAGTGAATTACTTCCTTGGCCGCAGAAGCGAAACGCTGGGCCCAGGTCTTCATAAGAATTTTCTAGTCAGCATTTAAAAGACTGATCTGTCTATATGAATTAAGATTATTTGGGGGTTTACCCTGTTTTACAAAACAAATTACTGTCGCCCTTTTAAATTCTGAAGATACCATCCCACCAGTTTTAATACGATCAGATACTTTTTTCAAAAATGGTGTCAGCTCCTTAACAAAGGTTTTATAAAATTCGATTGGAATTCTGTCTTCGCTACAAGCCTTTGCCCCTGCCAAAGATTTAATAACAGCCGATAACTCAGCTTCTGTAATTTCATTCTGAAGCAGAGTGACTACACTCTGTGATATTGTTGGTAATTGGAGTGAAGTAAAATACTCGTGAATCATGTCCAAATTAACCGAATATTTTGTAGTATATAATTGTTGAAAATGTTCAACAAAAATTCGAGCAATGTCAGCTCTGTCGGTTGCTGTTGCATTGGTTTTTGGATCAATTATTTCTACAATACAGACAGATTCTTGTCGAGCCCTAGTTGACCAAGCTAATATCTTTCCAACCATTTGGCTTTCTTTATACACCTTCTGCATATAAGTCTGAGAGCTATTTATTTCTTCTAAAACAAAAAAGTCTCTGAATGCCTTCCTGGCCTGATCCTGCTGGCCCCAAGATGAGGAGCCCACATTTGTAAAGCGCGAACACAGATTTAGAAGCCTTAAATCCACCCCAAACTGAAAAAATATCAGCTGTCCCTTCATTAATTTTAAAATACTCGAGTAGCCAAAGTCTAAACTGATCAACCACAATGGATCTTGAAGGAGAAGGCGGTCCATCTGCCACTTGCACATGTTCTTTTTAGAAACACTAATTTCAATGTTGACCTGAACGTATGAATGATCAGAAAAAGCGTTAGCACCAATGCCTGCAGCCCTAAGGGACAATGAACATGAAATCAATAAAAAGTCGATTCGGGATGCAGTCTGATGTTGACGAGAGGAACAAGTATATTCCCGAGCAGTCTGATTGAGCAGTCGCCATGCATCAATTAACTGAAGATCATCCATCAAAGCATCGAAAACCTTCTTTGTCTTAGGTTTGAATTGTTTTTGCTCCTATTTGAGGTATACATTTTCAAATCCTGAATATAGTTAAAATCACCCCCAAACACAATTTGCCCAGAAACCCCATTCAAAAGTTTATATAGTGTAAGTAATGTAGATGTATCATCAGTTATTGGACCATAATAATTAATAAAATTCAGAACCTGATCATTTAGTTTAACCTACACCCAAATCCACCTCCCTGGGGATCCCGTTGTTCTTGAAGAAATTCCCAGTCTATTTCCTGTGAAAAATATATTGCAACCCCCCCTCATTGCAACACCTGCTGAAGCAAAGAAAACTTTGGAAAACATTCCTGGTATATATCATTTTGGGGTATTTGTTTTCAGATGGGTTTCTTGAATAAAAAGAATTTGAGGTCTTAAGGTAACTAGCCACCTAATTAATCCTCCATATTTACGTCTATTCAATATACCATTAGCATTTACAGAGAGAATCTGACATTTACTGGATATACTCATTCTACTAGGAAAAAGAAAAGAAAAAGAAAAAGAAAAAAAAATTTGAACTGCAATTTTGTACTCAGTGGATCCCTGCACATTTTATCACTTTCCTGATAGCCACTGCCCTTTTGCTAACCCCAACAACCCTCCCCCCACCCTACCCCAAGAACCATCCCACCCTTAGGAAATGCGTCTTTCCCCGCTGTCCCCATTCTCCCCCCCCAGGTACTAATACTGGTGCCCTGGTATCGCACCAAGGGTGACCTACCCCTCCTCAAAAACAAAAACAAAACCTCAAGATCGAAATCCAAAACGACCTGAAACAAATATTCAAAAGAATGTAGAGGAGACAGCAAGAACTAATTGCTTCTCCTCTTGTTTAGACATGAGAGAGCATTATTGAAAGCAAAACAAAAGGATAAAAGATCAAGTTATTTTCTAACTGAAATCGCCTTAAGCAGCTCCTGAGCCTCTTCAATACGTGTGAACAAATGAAACTTCCCCTGCACTAGGACTTTAAGTTTGGATTGTTGCGCAATAGAAGCTTGTGCCCCTTGGGCTTTAAAGAGATACAGTAGCTTCACAAACTCTTTGCGCCTTCTTGCCACCGCTACAGACATATCAGACAAAATTCTGCATTTAGCTCCATTTTCAATTTCAAACTGTCTCGTCTGAATTGCCTTTGACAAAATGTTTTCCTTTATGCGATAATCCACAAAGTTGACTGATATAGTACGGGGGAACTTCATGTTTGGCAGAAGTTGCGCTGGAACCCGATGAGCCCTGGTTAAATGTTAAGTCACCGGAAAACTCAGGAATCACGACCTTCTTCATGAAGGATTCGACCCATTTGAGTGTGTCTGCTCCTTCAAGCCTCTCCGGGACGCCAACTATCCGCAGATTTGAGCGACGTGAGAAATTTTCAAGTTCTTCAATCATGTTTTCCATAATTATTTTATCCCTGGCCGCTGAATCCACTTGCTGAAGAATACCATTCATTTGATCCTCAACTAAGGAAATCCTTGATTCAGCTTCCTGAATTCGAATTGGGAGACTAGCAACTGCTTCCTCTATCTTCCCCAATCGCTGATGTATAGCTATTATTTCGATTTGTTGTGATTTCTTCATGTCCTGAATTTCTTACAGTATCATATTGAGCATCGTTTTAATATCCATCTGATACGAAATAGCCTTCTCTCTGGTTTGAGCACTTTGTTTTGTACGCTGGAGAGCTGCATTCTCAGTGTTTTCTGGGCCCATGGTTCTCTGTTGGAGAAAACAGCATTTTCGGCTGTTTTCATGCGGAGAAGCCTAGCGGGCAGCATTTGCACTAGTCCCTTCCGGACTGGCTGGTTCTTAGCAGGACGAGCTCTTTGCTTCTTGACAGTCAGTCAGAGATTTCAGGCAGTGAGACGCTTGTGAAGCAACAGCGTTTCACTCCTTTGTTATCCATTCTCTGTTGGCAAGATCAGAGGCTTCTGAGTTCTCATGCAGGGAGTGGATCTGTTTCTTTTGGCAATTCTTTCCTGGAATATAATTTAACATTTATTGGGATTCCCTGTATTTGAGGATCCTTCGAACCTTGCTATCCTCACTATAAGCGCTATGAGGCCTCCGGGTAGAACTGTGCTCTATAAATCTCATTTCATTCATTCATTCATTCATTCATTCATTCATTACTCACCTTTGCGCATTCTAAAAGACCAGCTGATTTCAGAACTCCTCCAGTGGAGCGCGTTGTGATTTTATAGTACAGAAAGTGTTGCGCACATCATTCTTGGTTTTTATTCATGTATGGTCTGTTCTTGTAAACCATTTCCTAGGAGTGAGAGAGAATTTGGAAGTTCCTATATTGCTTTTGAGACTATTCCACACATGACCTGGGTAGGTGGTGTAAACACATGTTATTCCTATAACCGAGAGAATTTTGAGGGAATGTATAATTACTGATGGATGTTTTCTCCTCTGTACAGTGTTGTCATGTTGGAAAATGGCAATCACCCTCTCCTCTCTTCTGGTAGAAACTCTTCTTTAAATTCCTTTAAAGGTAGAGTGTTATATAGATTTCTTAAAGTAAACTCATAGAGCATTCTCCTGTTTCATTATATTGTTGCACCAAAGCTGGGTATTTACCTTGTTTCTTTTTACGTGTCATCCATAAGTCTCCCTCCCTGCTGTTCCTACCCTTTCCTTCCCTCGCTTAACTATCCCACTAGTCCGCGTGTACTTCTATTTCGGACTTGGGGCAGTTAAGAGGTGGACCCCTTTGAGCATCAGCACAATCCCGAGGATTCTGGAAGGCGGAACGTGACACCCAGGAGGTGACGATACTGCATGCGCTATCATGTCTCCTGTTGCCACGGAAGTGTACTGCGCTGAAGAGTCTTGGCTAGGCTTATCTATCCCTGGCAAAGTAATAAGAAGTAACATCTTTTTAACAAAGAGAAGGAAATCTCTAGCAATCTTCTGCTCTTGATTTTTCCGAGTTGCAAGAACTCCTGGTGAAGTAGCCAAATTACTATCCCTTATAGTAGATTCTGGAGCCTCCATCGAATTCATCTCCTTTAATGATTTATCATCGGTTTCTGAGCTTTGAGAGCTAAAGGAGGACTCGCCATGATGCATTTTACTGCCTGCTTTAATTAAAGTCTGATTCAGTTTGGCTTTAGCTAAACGTGTTTTGGTTTTTGCTGAAATTGCGGCATCCGCTTTAGCAGCTGCTGCAGCAAACTTCATCTGCTTCTTCATTATATTCCTTTAGCTTATCCACACCAGCTTTTAATTCACAAAATGCAGACAAGCCCAAGTCTCTTGCCAAGTCTCTTGCCAGCAAATTAAATCAGCACTCACCATTTAGCGCCGCCCTCCTGCTGCTCTCCTCTTGCCTCAATCTTTTTCTCCATTAACTGCCTTTCAGCGTTTCAGTGTTTTACAGCGTTTTACAGCGTTTTATTCCACAGCTTTTAGAGCAAACCACACCATGCTCTTTGTTCCCCTCTGCACAGCCTCTGCACAGCCGCTGTCAAACGGGAGAAGTCCAACCAGGAGCCTCCGCAACTACACCCACTCAGCTGGTCAATGTGCTGATAATCGCGAAACTAGAGAGAGCTGCCTCCCGCAGCCAGAGCCTCAGGAGAAGCAGCAGGAGCTCTTAGTGCCTCATAATTTGCCACCAGGTCCAACACCCACACTTCAGATACCGGTGGGGGATCGACACCTAAACGGCACTCCTGCAGTTGCCAAAATGCCCCAGAACAGCCGGGACTGAAGTCGCTCCACGATCAATTCACACAAACTTGCAAGAGCTGGAAAGAAATTTAGCCGCAGCTCCATCTGTAGTGTCCGCTCTCACCACGTCAAACAAACAAACGAAGACTCCATCACAGGAGGGGGAGGAGCATCACCTGAGGCTACGCGCTAGCGGAAAACACCATAGCCGACCAAACCCTCAGAATTTCAAGACTCAGTGACTGAGAAGGAAGCACTGTGCATTTTTTGGGCAATCAAGAAGCTCAAGAAATTTCTGTGTGAGGCACTTCCTTTATCGTCCATTCTGATCACAAACCACTCAAAGACCTATTTTGCAAGAAGGATTTGGATTCTGTTTCTTCTAGAATTTGTAAATGGGTCATTGCACTTCAAGATTTTAATTTTGTTGTCCAATACATCCCTGGGGTCGACAACAAAGTTGCTGATTGTCTATCCCGGTTAATTCCCAAATGTTGTGCTGATCTTGATTCTGAAGACACATGGGAAATACACAATTTCAAGGTGTGTGAAGTTGTTGAAGGTGTTGTATCTGAAACGGAATGGAGAGAATCCTTGGAAAATGACAATGTGTTGCTTGAAGATTGCAAGTTTGTGTCTGATGGGTGGACAGGTATTAAGTCTTTGTCTGAGGATGCACAAAAATTTTGGAATGTGAGGCACAAGCTCTCGTTATATAATGATCTCTTGTGGAGGGGGACACGCCTTGTTCCTCTGCCCTCTCTTCGGGAGAAGATCATTCATTTGGCACACGATGGTCACCAGGGCATCTCTAAAATGAAGGAAAGAGTTAGTTTGCACTTCTGGTGGCCAGGGGTCGATATCCCTGTGGAACAGCTGGTCAGAGACTGCTCTTAGTGTAGAATGTGTGATAAAGTGTGTAAAACTAGAACACAACAAATGGTTGTTCGTGAATCCCCAATCAGATGTTGGCAACATGTTGCACTTGATCTTTTGGGTCCTGTTTCTTCCAAGACGGGACAGTTTTACGTTCTGGTACTTACTGATATGTACTCTAGGTGGCCGGAGGTCAAAGTTACTCAGGGTATTGAAACCAGGGATGTCATAAAATATTTAGAAAATGTTTTCTACAGGGAAGGACTTCCTGAATCTCTCTTGACTGACAATGGTGTACAACTGGTGTCAAGAGAAATGAAGGACTTTCTAGCTAAAAAGGGAATTATTCATAAACGGTGCTCTCTCTATCACCCAGACTGTAATGGGATGGTTGAGAGATTCAACCGTGTACTAAAAGAATCTATCCAGTCAGCTAAGGAACAAGGTCATGACTGCAAGATCGCAATTTTTGAGAAAGTTATGGCTTATCGGTTGACTCCCCACTCTACAACTTTTGAGTTGTTTAGGGGACGTACACCAAACACTCATTTGATTCAGTCTTGGATGAGAGGGAATGGGGCTGACATCAGTGTTCCTGAGGATCCACAGTGGAGGGCTCTTCAGGATTTAAAATGTGCTAAAAGGAAAGTCAACTTTGATCTCAGACATGCTGTTTCTCTCACTCGTGTCAATGTAGGTGATTGTGTGAGGGTACGGTTTCCACTTGTAGTCCCAGGGAACTTTCCCAGCCTTCAATGTTTGTAAAGTCCATGCAAACTGCATAATAGAACGCAATTGAGTTTGACCATGGTATAACACAGACATGTCATACTGTACACAATATATACAACAGAGAAAACAATATTATCTAATGTGTAAATTCTGGAAGAAAAAGTGTTAATGCTATTATCAATAACAGCAAGCACTTTTTCCAAATTAGCTTGATCAATAGCCCTTAGTCTAGAGGCTGCTTCAATTTGAGATAATTTCCAAACTTTGTTGTTAATAGCATACACCCATCTTTTGGACTTGCCTCCCACAGGGCCTTTAACAAAATCATTCAAATCAACATCGTCAGTCAATTGGGACAAATTAAGTTTAACTGGCGCTAAAGTGGAATGTTTAAGACAATTTTGACATAATTTACCTACGGAATAGGTAGTAACAGAATGGGAAGTTTCAAATCGGGGGTCCACCCTAACCAGTGTATAGCTGGGGATCAGACCCAGAAAACGATGTTGGCATGAATCTGAAGTTCTTTGCCATAATAACCATCCTTGAGGATCTAAGTTGGAAATATTGAAGGATGAATTAGTAATTAGTGACTGCAATTCCTCAAGGGACAGATCTGTGTGATTGCCCCAGGTAGGATAAGCACCCAGATTCAGAATTGTAGGTGCATTCATCTTTTTAGAAGTAGCCAATCCAAAGCAAGTGGTTTGAAAAATAGTAGAATTCAAAAACAACATGTGGTTCGGTATAATGCATGCATGAGGCAAAGCTTCAGTGCCCTGCACTTGCCATGCTTTAGAACCCCAAGCCAATTCATCCATAAAGGACTTTGAATACAGTAATTTTGTGTGTACAAGCCTAACTTTGGAATTGAACTTAGCAGATATTTTGAAAGAAAAGGCTCCAGGATTGGATACACTAAAATCTGTAAAATATGTAAAAAATTTTAATAGAGTATTCGAGCTATCTCCAGTGGGAGCTGGGCAATGTTCCCATTGTGTATAATTAACGACATTTCTAAATGTATTTGCTTAATGCAGGAAGTGATTGCCATATTGTTGGTAGCAAAATACCTCCGCATAATTTGCTGAGTCTAAGTACAAATCTTCAGCATCAAAAGCAGCATAATATTTCAAATCAGAAAAAAGAGCCTCTACGGCCTGGACATCCCAATCATCAGAGCGTATGTTTTGTTTTACAACACCCCCCATAGAAACACAAGGTACATTGGGAACATTAATACCCTCTGTAGGGCATGAATTTGAAAGGTTGCAGCATCCCATACAATCCCATCTAACACTGGCCAGGCAGTAATGTTAACAAAAATCTGGTCCCTCTTCATGATGTGTGATGAGGAGGGCGGTGCCAAAGTTACATCAATTAATCTAATTTTAGATCTTTCGCTAAGGTAATGTCCATTCACTAGATGAAAAAAGACAACCACAAATCCAATCGACATAAACAAAAAAATTGATGTGAGCACCAGCCAAATGTAAGTCCAAGGGGGAATTTAAAAATGTCTAAACCAAACAGCAAAAATAGAAATTTTCGATGGGGCATTCGATGTTTTAGAGTTAGTGTCAAATGAAAAACGTGACTGGTCAACTGCACTTGATTGCACACCAGGCAACAACACATCTGTGGAATAGGTATACTCAGTATCTTCATGGGGACCACCAGCCGGTGGAGTCAATAAAGGATTAGTAACTGTATGAATCTCAGGCCTGTTCATATTTGATGGAGCCAATACAGAATTTCTCAGCATTGCTGGACAAGAGACAGCTGGAGTCATACTAAGAAGAATCGACCAGTCGTAGTTTGACATTGTCAATGGAGATGTACCTGTTATCCTTGCGACCAGGAAGTGGAGGTAAAATGACTGTTCTTGTACCCTGCACGCCAAGCACTGGAACAGGTGCACGATAAGAGGGGCCGAACTCCTTCTTGTTCTCCACCTTCTCATGGACCAGGTCACCGACTCGAGGTAGTCAGCCAACTACCGGAATCTGAAGTGCAGCATCAGTTGTGGAGGGTAAGTGTTCCTTTGCAAGACTGTCTCAAGCCTCTTGTAGATTCTGTAACACAGCAGAATGATCCTCTACGTCAAAGGGTGCGGCCGACGCCGCCATGTCAAGACCATCAAGGACCGGGACAAACATTTTTATGCCAAAGAGCATTTCGTATGGGGTCCGCCCACCCAGAGACCTTCTAGGGAGATTATTAAGTGCACGTTGAATGCTATACAAATGGGCCAACCAGTTCCTGCCAGCAGCTAAAAACCTAGCTGTCAAGGATTGCTTTAAGTCACGGTTCATTCGTTCCACAACAGAATTGCCCTCAGGCTGGTATGGAGATGAAAATTTGACCCCCAAAGACCTCATGGCTTCCTTGTACGCCTTAGAGGCGAACGCCGGACCTTGGTCCGAATGGAGGGTACCACATGCAAAAATTCCCACAAAGACACGCAAATCCCTGATGACAGTTCGAGCATCAGTACTCCTTTGTGGCCAGAGCCATAGAAAACGTGTGCACGAATCCACCGCAACTAAGATGACCTCATACGCAGTATCAGTGGAGAAAGGACCACAGTAATCCAAATAAACGCACCCAAGTGGTTTATTAGAGATGTACAACTGTGTTTGAGGTGGACGCACAGCAGTTGAAGGTTTAATCTGCTGGCAAATGTCACAACCAAGGACATATTCACAAGTCTGTTTATACAATCCGTGCCACCAGTAACATTTTTGCAGGATAGTTACAGCTGCTGAGACACCTGCATGAGCTGAGGCCATACCTTTGTGAGCGGCTGTTACCAAGGAAAGCCCGCGATCCGCGTTGGGAATCAATCTGTCACCAACGTCGTTAATTCCCACATAGGGAACTTTATCGGGACTTAAATGATAAGAGTACTTAGAAGGGAAACCTCTAGGGTAATTATCTCCATTCTCTGTCTCAGCAATAGCTGCCAAGATGTCATCATCAATCTTACTTTTGGATCTTGTAACTGCTGCTACTAGATATGTCGCCACTGCTGTTTTCGCTGCTTCATCAGCTAAACTGTTGCCAACAGTGTGCAGCCCTACACGCTGATGACCAAGACTATGAATTACATTTACGAGTGGCAGACGTTGTTTAAGTTCTGCGACTCGAAAGCAAAGCATTTTATGTTTGATTGTGCTACCTTTGGAATCAGGATATTCATTTTGAGTCCAAAAGAATAAATTGTCGTTGAAAGACTGTACACAGTAGTAAGATTCACTTACAATAAGAGTAGTCACACGGGGATCAGCAAACTCTAGTGCAAGCACCAGAGCACGTAGCTCTGCCAACTGGGCGGTACAGTCTCCTAATGTCTGTGTGTGCACAACATCTGACTTGAATTCTCCATTCACAACGGTACCAGCCACTATTGCGCAGGCTGCTGTATAAGCATGCTTAGATCCGATCGCCGGTTGCGCTGAACCGTCAGTGTAAATGATACAATGGTAATCCTCAAGCGGGCGCATGGTCTGAGGAGCAGGATGAACAAATTCATGAGTTTGCAATGAGGCATCAAAGATAAATGTGACATCCGGAGACATTAAAGAAGTGGCCCATTGTATCCAACGTAGATGCAAAGCTTTAGAATTAGGTACACTGGCCTTCGTCACTGCCTCAAGGGCAGGATACGGTGTGACAACCAACATGCGTTTCCCTTGCGATAGCGCTCTCTCTTTCAGAATCGCCATCTGTACGGCAGTCAAAACTTTCTCGACGGTGGAAAAACGCATTTGAGCAGAAGTTTACAAGTGTGACTAGTAAGCAATAGGGACTGTGTCTCCCTCATTAAATGTTAGGTACGTGAAACCCACTGCGCCAGGCACAATTCTTATTACGAGGTTTGTGTGGTTATCAAGTGTCAGTAGATATTTAGAAGCAAGAAGATCAGCCTGCAAAGAGTGCAGTATAGCTGAATGTTCTGGCAGCCAGCAAGATTTGGTAAATGTAGGTTGTACCAAGGCATAAAGCGGCTTGATACGCAGGGCATAATAGCCCGAAATTTAAAAAACCCAGCAAAGATTGTCGTTTTTTCAGAGTTGTTGGAACACGCAGACATGTGCATTTCTCCAGGAAGTGAGGTGCTAAACCTCGTCCTTCGTTGTTGGGTTCATAGCCCAAAAACAACACTGTATACTCTGCAATGTGTGATTTTGCAAAGTTAAATTTGTAACTGAAGTCCGCAAACATTACAATAATGCGGTCAACGCAACACAGATGCGGCCATAATTCGACGTCTCTTGGATAAATATCATCAACATACGAGTACGCATCAGGGTCAATGCTCTCTAACAGAGAGACTACGCGTGCGGCAAAGACGCCAGGGCTGTTTTTATAGCCCAAGGCTAACCTTTTAAATTGCTTTTGTTTGCTGCCAGAAGTAAAGGCTGTCCATTGACTAATAATAGAGGACAGGTTATGACTGTAAAAGCCATTGGAAATGTCAAGTGTGGTTTTAAACCTTTTTCTCACGAGACTATCAACGAGGGCAGAACTGTGGGTATTCTGTACCGCGCAAGTCTGACAATGAGATTTCAAATGCCGATAATCCAAAACTAGGCAGTGCGACCCATCAGGTTTGGTCACAGTGAAAAGAGGATTATTCATGGGTGACACACATGTTTCAATTACACCTTGATATTCCAATTGTTCAAGGATGTCTGCGATGTGAGATCTAGCTTCTCGGTGCATGGGTTATTGGGGTTGTGGCTGTGGCATAGACCGTAACGGAATCTCATGGCTTGGTGATAGCTTATCCCACACAACCTGAGTACGGTATAACGCCGGTGCAAGCACCTAAGCCCATTCTTTAGCAAAGTTCTGCGCCTGTTCCTTCGGCACTGTGTGTGCGAAAGATGGGAGGATTACCTCCTTCCCTCTCGAAGCTGCTGAAGCGAAAGCTGGAGGCCAGTCCGCTTCTGCTAACAAAACGTCATATGTAGATGTCAGATTTTCCCCAAATCCCCTTTATTGTACGTTGTATGTCACCTTCAATTAAAAGGACTATGTCATATAGTCTGTCAGGGGGAGCCACTCTAGTGTCAGCAGTTTCTACAGTAATAAACGTGTCAGTTGCTGTCGCCTTCAGATATGGACGCAGTGCTTGCCGCACTATTGTAACCTCCGCTGCGCTGTCTAGCAGCGTTAGTGCCCATGTCAGGTTACGAAGTTGTGGTCTCACTATCTGTGGCATACCTCGCTGTGAGTGCAGCAACTTTCTTTTTCTGAAACGGAGGGCGTTGACGTGGAAAGTCGCCCTGCTTGCCTTTACCATCAGTCGGGCGGGGCTGTTCACATCCTTGAGGGGCACCCCGTCCTCTGCCGCGTTCGCCTCCACGGGCTTGTGAGACCGATGTTTCCTGTGAAGAACGAGGAGAATGTTGATCAAGAACCTGAAATCTATCAGGAGACCTAATTTGCGTGCGATCCCACAACTCATATGTGCGTTCAGCAGTCACTGGTATTGTTGAGGCAGGACGCGACCCCTGTTTCTGCTGCTGCTTCCCCTGTTTTTTACTTTTCCAATTCTGTTTAGGAAAAACGGGGCGGTAGTCTTTAGCAAAAGGCTTAACACCCAAACTATTGCGGCCTATGGTCTTAATGCCTCTGCAATAATCCTTGGTAACTGTCGGGGTTTATCAGCGTCAACGACGAGTCGCAGCTCATTCGACACCTGAAAGTTAACTGCATCTCCCTTGACGTTAGAAAGGATGAGATCAGCAACCACGTTGAACACGCCGACAAGCCTCATTCCCAACTCGACTGCCGCCTCCGGACCATGTTCATCCTGAAACGCTTAATCACGGCGGGCAGCATAGTCATAGACGGTGTGCCGAAGCACTTGCGTAGACTGCTGCAAATACTTTACCCCAGTTCTCACAATCAGTTACCTCAGGGACTAATAGCCAGATGTAGGTATCTAAGTACCGTACGGTAATACCAAAAATCTGTAGATTTTAACGTTACTGACCGGTATTTAGCAATCCCCAATGTAGGAAAGGAATCGGTAATAAGGAATCGGTAAATACCGATTCCTTACTACCGATTCCTATTTTACTGATTCGGAGTTACCGCCCCCAAATACCGAATCGATAAATAAGAAACGGTAAAAACGAGAAAAGAGATGTAGAAAAATTCGGTAATACCGTATTTCCACAAATTCTGTATTTATGAGTGGGTAATTACCACTGACTCAAAGCAGGTGGTAATCAGGTGCACTGTATTTAAACAGTCCCAAAATGCAACAGTGTGATCACTATGGCGGCCCTCTATGTTATTGCAAGGCAGCTACGGCTACAGGCAGCAGGAGTGAGGATCTGGAGATGGGAGGAGCGCGTTTACAGACAGCGCATCACACTCTTCCAACTGACTGAGGTAGAGATCCATGAAAGGTGCAGGCTACAGCGCCCAAACCTTCCTGGACCTGATAAGGGACCTGCACCCACTCCTGGAGCAACCAACACAAAGGGCGCACGCTATACCACCACATGTGCAGGTGCTCTGTAGCCTACACCTACTTGCATCTGGCAGTTACCAGGGGGTGATAGCTGCGGTAGGTGGTGTGTCACAGAGTTGCCTGTCCTGTTTCTATAACAAGTTCCTGGATGCCATGATGCAGAGAACGCATCACTACATAAACTTCCCAACCACACAGGTGGAACTGCAGAAAACCAAGACAGACTTTTACCAAAAGGCACAGTTCCCGCATGTTATAGGGTGCATTGATGGGACACACATTCCAATCTGCCCACCTGCAGCCACTGAGTACATCTACCGAAACCGAAAATCAACCCACTCCATTAATGTGCAGGTAATCTGCGATGCAGCCAACTTACTGGCACATGCATCAAACAAAAAGGCAGTCGGTAAAATACCGAATCGCTAAAATCACCCGTTAGCGAGTGTGAAAAACCGATTTCCAATGCATCAACCCAAAATGTGAGCAAATAAAGATTCGCTAAATAAATACCGGAAAAATAACTAATCGCAATTAACCAATCCTCAAAATTACCGAATCGCTAAATACCGAAGTCGCAATTACCGGAACTCACAAATAGCTCCGGGAAAGTGCCAATGGCTAATAACCAATCACTACCCAATGCAACACCACTCGCAAATACCGAAAATCCCAAAAATCGCTATTTAGCATGAGCAAAAATTTACACATGTACAAATGATTGTGCCAATCAGCAAACCCTTAAATGTGGCCCAGGAGACCCTGTTGGCTAGCACAAAATGGCAGCCCTCTACGTGCTTGCAAGGAGGATGCGAATCAATGCCGCAGGACAGCGCAGGAGAAGGGTCCAGGAGAGAGTATTCAGACTGCGCATCACCTTGCTGGGACAGAATGAGGACGAGGTGTACGAGAAGTATCGACTGAATCGTGCCATGATCATGCGCCTCATTGCAGACCTGGAACCACTACTGCAGCACCAGACACATCGGACCAATGCAATCCCTGCGCACGTCCAGGTCCTATGCAGCCTGCACCTACTGGCCTCAGGAAGTTTCCAGGGGTTAATCGCCGTAGCCGGAGGCGTATCGCAAAGCACACTCTCACGCTTCTTCCAGAAATTCTTAGACGCCATGCTGACAATGATCCACACCCACATCAGCTTCCCCACAACCCCACAGCAGTTGGACCGCACCAAACAGGCATTCTACCAGGTTGCACAATTCCCCCATGTAATTGGATGCATCGACTGTACGCATATCCCCATCTGTCCACCCTCTGCAAATGAGTACATATTCCGTAACCGCAAGTCATACCACTCAATCAACGTGCAGGTTGTGTGCGATGCCAAGCACATCATCACGGACCTAGTGGCACAATTCCCGGGGAGCACACACGACTCCTACATATTCCGACACAGTGGCATCCACAGGCGTCTACTCAACGGAGAATTTGAAGAGGGACTCCTGCTTGCTACGTACACATACCTCTTCCACACATGAGCACCACACATGTCTGTACATCACCATTGCTAAGTCTTTGCTTCTATCTTCTAGGCAACAGTGCATACGCCCTGCGTGAATATATACTCACCCCCTACATCAATCCAGCAACACCACAGGAGCAACGTTACAACGCCGCCCACATCAGCACAAGGAATGTCATAGAGAGTACCTTTGGTATTCTGACGAATCGCTTTAGAATCCTACATAAGACTGGTGGCGCCTTGCTATACAAACATGATACCTGCTGCAGGATTGTAGCTGTATGTGCTATGCTGCACAACATTGCGACCAGAAGGGGGATACCCATAGAGGTTGACAGGAATGACGACCACCGGGATGACCAACCACCCGCCCAACACTGACAGGCACACGTCCCTAACACAGCAGAGGGCCATAGGAGGCGGACATACATCATGCAACATCATTTCTGAAGCAGGTAAGAATGAAACATTACAATTTCATTTGTGGTGCAACTGTTTAATGCACAGGAGCACTGAGGTATGTGCGACCAAACAAGCAATGAAATGAATGCTCCCCAGGAAAAAAGTAACAACAAATGTCCGTTTCAGTCACGGCTGTGCAGTGTCAGGAAGGGGAGGACCATGGTTGCCCCACCACGGTCAAGTATGACTGTCAATCAGTCTAGTGGCACTTGCCACGTACACCAAGCCTCCTCTCAGGTGTCTCCGACGCCCCACCACGGCCTGTCCCCGTGGAGCACCGCGAACTGCGGCGCCTGGTGCTGGCCTCTGCCACAGACACACTGCTGACACTCGAGGCAGCCTCACTGCCGTCTTCCCCTCCCAAAGCGCCAGCACTGAATGTGCCGCTCTGCAGGTGTTCTACTGCAGCGGTGACCTGCCCCAGAGCCTTGGCAATATCCCCGCAAAAGTGTCCAAGGTCCACCTGCAGTGACACCGAGCGGCGTGCCAACACTGCGGTGCTATTGCTCAGCCTTGTGATGGCCTTTGTAGAGGCCGCGGACATCACCAAGTTCTGACGGTGCCTCCTCCTCTCGCTCTCATGGCCTTCCCTCATGGCACGGGTGAGCTCATGGATGTCCTCCCTCAGGTACCCATTGCCCTCTGCCACCACAGTGGTCATGTCCCTCATCGCCGCAGTCATGGCACGCATTTCCTTTGCAAGGCGCGCTATGTTGGAGCTGATTGTCGCCATGTGTCTTCCCTGCAGGCGCTGGACACGCAGCATCCTTTCCTCTATGCCAGCATTTGGGGTGATAGCAACGTCGCCTGCGGAGAGTGAACTGCGCCGAGACCTGCACTGCTGTGGGAGTCTGGCACGTGCAGGTGGTGCAGCAGGCGGTGTGATGCTGCGCAGACTTTTACCCGATGGTGTAGCGGGTGTTTCCATCACCAGCATGGGCGGAACTTGGGACCTGCGTCTCGGCGCTTTAGTAGAAGTTGGAGCAGGAGCAGGTGTAGCTGGTGCTGGTGCTGGTGCTGGTGGTGCTGGTGGTGGTGGTGGTGGTGAGTGCGTATCCTGCGCTGTATCCGTGTCGGAATCGGCAGGAGTCTCGGAAATAATCAGCCGGCCGCTGTCGTCCGAATCCCCAGGAGATGCATCTGTGTGTGAAACAGTGCATGGTTAGTGGAATAGTTACACCTACGTAGTATTGTAAACATACATGTCCCTCTGTGATCCACTAAATAAACAGTCTATATCCAGGTTCAAGTGATGTGGTGATTTGTAATTATATTTTATCCTGTACATGCACACCGGGCTGACTTGACTACAACTCCCATGATGCACTAGTGTTAAGAGTAAAGTTGTGTTGGCCAAAGCTGCATGCATACTCTGATCCTGCTGGGGGCATGGGAATGGATTTAAGCTATGCTGGGAATGGGCACAGGCATGCATCTTACCTTGGGCACTTGTGGCTGCGCCGGAGGTATCCATCTGGGTTACTCCCACGACGGCCTCATGCTCGATCGTCCCTTCCACCAGCTCCTCCAGGGCAGTGTTGGCTTGCACTGTAGAAGGTCCGCCTCCCGTCCTGGATGCCTCCCGGAGCCTCTCCGCAATCCTCTCCTTTGCCCGCTTCCTCAGGTCATATCATCTTTTTTTGAGGTCGTCAATGCTGCGGGGCATCACTCCTACTGCATTTACCCTCTCCCGGATGCGCTGCCATATGCGCCGCTTCTCCCCCTCTGGCACCTTTAGGGACAGCTTCCCAAAAAGGCGATCGTGCTTGCTGCTGACTCCCTCTATCAGGTGCTCCAGCTCCCGGTCGGAAAACTTGCGCTAGATGGTGCTTCCTTATCCAACCTGGTTGTTTTGGAGGGTAGATCAGTTTGTGTGGCTTCAATGTGCTCAGCCAGTCTCCAGTCCCAGCTCCTGTTTGCTCCTCTGGCGAGGCAATGAGGGTGGGGCTGCAGTATTTCCTGGTTGGTGATGTCATAGACACGTTCCCGGAGCGACCCGATCATTTCCGTAATCGCTAATAGCGATTTCGCTAATACCGAAATCGCTATTAGCTAATTCGGTAATTCCGATTTCTCAATTAGCTCTTCGGTGTTTGCATTCCCCGCTATTGGATAATCGGTAAAAAATAGCGATTTTTAAGGAATCGCTATTTTTTACCGAATCTGTTGATGCATTCACAAAAGCGATTCCTTAATACCGATTCCTTATTTCTCGCTATTAAGGAATCGCTTTTGCTTTTGTTGATGCATGTGCACCTTACTCACTGACATCGTGGCCAAATTTCCAGGGAGCACCCACGACTCATACATTTTACAGAACAGTGGGATCTACACATGCCTGGCTGCGGGAGAATTTGGAGAAGGATACCTGCTAGGTAAATCACTGTGACACACCCTGATGTATACTGCAGATGAATGTGTTGGTGACTGTTATTAATGGCACTGTCTTCCCCACCTAGGTGATAGCGCATATGCTGTGCGGTCATTCATCCTCACTCCTTAATTAAACCCATCAACCCCAAGTGAGAGATGATACAATGTGGCGCAAAAATCAACATGCAACGTTGTGGAGCGCACGTTTGGACTATTGAAAAGCAGGTTCCGCTGCCTCCATAAAAGTGGAGGCGCACGTCAGTACCGAACCATCATCTGCTGCAAGATATCCGCAACTTGTGCTATGCTGCATAACCTTGCCACTAAGAAAGGTGCAGCAGTTGAATTAACTTACTCTAAGGACGATGATGATGAATTTGCACAGCCAGAGCCCAACGCAGCAGGAGTGGCGCCAGCACCAGATGGGAGACAAAGACGGGCTGAGATCACACGCAACTATTTTTGAGTAAGTAAGGAGACACAGCCAGTTGTTGTATTTGAATGATGTAGTTTAATATATTGGCACTACGCCATCACATGAAGGGCTTAACATGGCAGTCCTATTTGTAAACACCCTACAAAGATGTAATGGGTTAAGTCACCCAGTTAGCTAGACTAAGTGTGGCTTGCATTACCTCCTGCGGCCACGCAAATCATTGCTGCATTCCCTTTGCAGACTGTCGTCACTGGCAATCAATCCAGTGCCAGCACCTTGACGTCTGCTGCTCCTCCTGGACTCAGTTACAGGGGGCGTTACACTGCTGCGACTTGTTGTCTCCTCACTGTCGCGCACATCACCTGCACCAGTATTGGCAGCCCGATTATTTAGCAGCACTTCAAGTGCAGTGGTCACTGTCACAAGCTCCCTTGACATATCACGGCTGCAGTGTGCCATCTCATCCTGCATGGCCACGGAGCGCCTGCAGAGCAGAGAAGTGGCAGTGGAGAGGCGGTTCACCGCCTTGGTATAATTCTCCATTTTGTGCCTCTCCCTGCACCGTGCCATCCTGTCCTCATCAAGCTTGCTGCACAGCAGCCTCACTGACTGGGACATGTCCCTCATGCCCTCAGCCATGTCCCTCATGCCCTCAGCCAGTGTTGTGTTCATTGAGCAGATGCCCTTCTCTATATTCTGCATGTTTGCTGTCACTTGTCCCATCTGATGCTGAACTGATTGGATTGCTTTCGCTTGCAGGTGCTGGACCTTTAACATGTTCACCTCCAGACCTACAAACACACCATGCTCCTCACCCTGCAAAGATGGACTGGGTTCCCTAGCCCTGCGGCGTCTGGCACCTGTGTGTGATCGCTCTGTGGGGGACTGTGATCCTGTATTATTGCCATCCACTGTCACCGTTAACTGTTCTCCACCCCTGCAGTCTTCCACAGACAACTCCATCTCTTGGAGTCTGGCAACTGCATGCCTCCTGGGTCTTGGTAATGCCAGTGGTGACGCTGCTGGTGATGCAGGTGGTGGTGTTGTTGTTGCAGGTGGTGGTGTTGATGCCGGTGGTGGTGTTGTTGCAGGTGGTGGTGTTGATGCCGGTGGTGGAGTTGATGACGGTGGTGGTGTTGATGCCGGTGGTGGAGGTGTGGTGTGACCTGCAGTTGAAATGGCCTCCTTCGTTCTCTCCCTCCGGGGTGCCTTTCCTGCCTTGACATGTGCAGACCTGCGCGATGTCTCGCCTTTGGAGACAAATTGTACATTAATTCACTTGTCTGGCAGCATTTCGAAAAAATAAATGTTCATGTCTGCCAATCTATCTGACTGTCCTCTGCTTGCTTATCACTGATGTGTGTCACGTGCCTTTGTGTTCAGTGGGATGACTGTTATGATAGGTGTTACACTGACTACATCTCCCATAATGCACTGCTGGAGTTTACTAAAACATGTACTGGAGTGGGATTCACACTACCTCATTGGGGAATGGGGTTAGGGAGTGGGGGGCGCAGCTTGGTGTGCATGCATCATACCTTGTTTTTTGCCAGCTCTGACTGAGCTGTCTGCATCCCCGATCCCGCTGACACTCTCAGGCTCAATGGTGGACTCCACCAGCAGTTCCAATGCAGTCAGTGCAGGTGCTCTATTTCTTCCTCCACCTGTCAGGCTGACATGTTTTTACCTTTCGGCCATCTTCTTCTTTGCCAGGCTCCTGACATCGTACCACCTTTTCTTGAGTACGTCTACTTCATGGTGGGTCACTCCAATGGCATTTACATTTTCCTGTATTCCAATCCATATTTTTCTCTTCTGGGATTCTGGAACTTGCAGTGACTGTTTCCCAAACAGCTTTGTGTGTTCTCTTGCCACCTCCTCAATCGGGACCTCCAGCTCCCTTTCACTAAATTTGAGTTTTCTTTTCCTTTCTGCACCATCATTTTCACTCTCCTTGTTGGCCATGCTGCAGTTTGTATAAGGAAATGTTATTTCAGTTGCTCCTGTGTTCTCCTCTGCACTCCCAGCCTCTCCAGCAGCTTCTGATTCAGTGCAGCTGCATGGGTGTGGCCACTTGTGGGTTGGGAGGTGTGTGGATGCACAGGAGTGGCTGAATCTTCAATTGCTGTTTTTTTGAATTACCAAATCGGTATTTACCGATTCGGTATTTAGGAATCGGTAATACCGATCAGTATTAAGGAATCGGTAAATTTTACCGATTATTACCGATTCTGTATTTTTTTCCGATTTTTTATCTACATCGGAAATACCGATTTGTTAATACCGATTCGGTAAAATTCGGTATTAAGAATTCGGTATTTCTATTTTACCTACATCTGGCCCTAAGTCTTTCTGCAAACTAATTGTAAGAATCCTGTGTTTCTCCACAGGAGTTGTATTAGGAAATACTGCTTCCAGCTGGTCAAACTTCTCAGCAAGCCAATAAGGCATATCGTCCTTATTCTGGGGGCACTTGCCCATTACCGAATTAACCATGACAGGACTAATAGTAATCCCTGCCGGTCCAACTGGTTGCGTCACAGCCCCAGGGTGCGCCCACCTGGAGGTTGTGTGAGACGTATTACATTAAAGCCCTATATACCGCTATCAAGGCGGTATGTAGTTGACGTAAGCCATCCACCAGGGCTTGCAAATAACGTGGATGAGGTGTGAACCTGGACAAGACTGGCCAAGTGGCCCCATGAATGGACAAGGGACCTAACTGAACCAGAGTAACGGTGTGGGGGAGGGCGCAATTGAACCAAATACAATGCTGCCTAGTGGAAATCGGAATTTCCTGCGTCCTATATGGCTTATAATTCACCGGAACTGCCGTAGGAGTGTAAGAGTGGAATGTGTGATCATCCGCATTCACCTCAGGAAAGGTAACCCAAGAGTAAAAAAGCTCATAGGGGAACGATGCATCGGCACTCACTACAAAGATAACTGACATTCCATCGTCGGGCACCCCAAATTGTGTCAGATGACGCCAGAGTGGTGCGCGACTATGCGCTGCAATAGCAACTTCAGCCATAAGGACGCAGAGAAGATAAACAATCTATATTGAACCGTAGCACAAAAAGGGGGCAGTAATTCAAAATGAAACCTTTTTAATTGTCAAGCTTGAATGAACCTAAAGTTTATTTATATAGGTAGGTTAAACCGTCTCTTCTGTCAACCGGAAACAGGAGTGAGGGTGTCGTGGACAAATATGAGCACTACTATTAAAGCGTCTCGAATAAAAGACCAAACTTTAGGTGCACCATGTTGCGGGGATTCTACTCATGCACAGAACTATGCGCAGGCAACCAGGACCTCAGTGAATTGTGGTGTACCAAAAAACTCACATCAGTACCCAGAACCCCTATCCGACTAGCATCAGTGTCTCATTCGTTCTCCGTACTACAGCGAAGATACAAATGATTAGAAAACCCAGAACAAGTGACTTAGGTTACTCTCAGGAATGGTGGGAATCAAGAACACTCTTTCGTTTTAATTCTTATATCAGTCCACAACTTGAGTAATCAGAGACATGGAAAAGTTTAAAATGTTTATTAACTAAGTGCGCTAAGATGCAGTATCTTGGCTAATATAAGCAGACAAATGATTAGAAATAAAACCATCAGCATTGTTACAATTCCGAAAAACACAAAGGGAGAAATCATATTATAATGATAGTGGAAACAGGTCTTATAGTGCCTATTGTACCACCCTCCCCTGGCTATAAACTAGTTTTATAATGATAGAAGGTCGCTAGGCTTGAATGGGGAACCCCATACCTCCAAGATCAGCTTAGGTGAATCACATCGCAGGATCAGCACTGCACTCTGTGTCTGGAAAGGTTTTCTCCAAGTGCCTTGTGTCATGCATGCAATGCAATATTAAAGGCACCCGAGTTTCAGATATTTGCAGCTTTGTGCCTGTTGTGTTGTTGTGTCTAGAGGGTGGGCCGATCAACCTGAATTCAACAGCATACATCACCCCGCTCAAGAAACCCTCCAACAGCCACACCATCAAGAAAGCCAGCTGGTTCACTGAAGACCTCCAGGCCTCCAAGCAAACCTGTCGAAAGTTAGAGAAGAACTGGCACCGTGAACGAACACCAGACAGCTACGCAGCCCACATGGACGCCATCCGCAAACACCATCACCTCATCAGATCCGCCAAAAAGACCTCCTTCAAAGACCGCCTAGACAACAACGCACACAACAGCAAAGAGCTCTTCAACATCTTGAAAGAACTCTCCATCCCCAGCTCCAACACCAACAACATCCCACCTTCATAAGACCTTTGCGACTCGCTGCCCTCCTACTTCCATCGCAAGATCGCAGACATCCACGACAGCTTCAACGCCATGACCAGCCCGACAACCACTGAGACCTCCACCCCCACGACCACTATCCACAACAACTGCCTGCTCTCCTGGACCAACATAAATGACGATGACACCATCAAGATCATGAACAACATCCACTCCGGTTCTCCGTCAGACCCTTGCCCGCACCACATCTTCAACAAGGCCAGCACCGCCATCGCACCCCATCTCCGGAAGGCCATCAAGACAGCCACCTTCCCAGAGAGCTGGAAGCACGCCAAGATCAACGCCCTACTCAAGAAACCCAAGGCAGACCCCAAAGATCTCAAGAACTTCCAGCCCATCTTCCTGCTCCCGTTCCCAGTGAAGGTCATCGAGAAGGCCGTCAACAAACAACTGACCCGCTACCTCTAGGAAAACAGCATCCTGGACCTGTCCCAGTGCTGGTTCCGCAGCAACCACAGCACCGAAACCACCCTCATTGCCGCCACCGATGACATCAGGACCCTGCTAGACAATGGAGAGACTGTGGCCCTCATCCTCCTGAACCTGTCAGCCGCCTTCGACACAGTCTGCCACCGCACACTATGCACATGCCTCCACGACTCCGGGATCCAAGAGAAGGCCCTGGACTGGACCACCTCCTTCCTTTCTGGCGGAACACAGAGCGTCCGCCTCCCCCTTCTGCTCCGAAGCCACCAAGATCATCTGCGGCATACCCAGGGCTCATCCCTCAGCCCAACACTGTTCAACATCTACATGGCACCGCTCTCCCACGTCACCCGACTGCACAACCTCAACATCATCTCTTACTCCGATGACACCCAGCTGATCCTCTCCCTCACCAAGGACCCCCATACTGCCAAAACCAACCTCCACAAAGGAATGAAGGCTGTCGCCGAATGGATGAGGAACAGCCAGCTGAAGCTGAACTCAGACAAGATGGAGGTCCTCATCCTCGGATCCACCCCCTCGGCCTGCGATGGCTCCTAGTGGCCAACCGCACTGGGAACAGCTCCAACACCCACTGACCACGCACGCAACCTAGGGGTCATCCTCGACTCCACCCTCTCCATAACTAAGCAGGTCAACGCCGTCTCCTCCTTCTGCTTCAACATCCTCTGCATGCTCCGCAAGATCTACAAGTGGATCCCCACTGAAATGAGAAGAACGGTCACCCTGGCCCTCGTCAGCAGCAGGTTGGACTACGGAAATGCCCTCTACGCAGGAGCCTCGGTCAAACTCCTGAATCGGCTTCAACGCATCCAGAACGCCTCTGCACGCCTGATCCTCGACATCCCTCGCCATAGCCACATCACAACCCACCTGAGAGACCTGCACTGGCTCCCCGTCAACAAGAGGATAACCTTCAAGCTCCTCACCCACGCACACAAGGCACTCTGTTGGAAAACCACTCCCACACTAGAAGGGGTGGTGGTGGTCTCCCGGACACACTGTGGTAGCTTGGCTCGAGTGGTCAGGAATCAGGCTCCGTGCTAAGCATACAACATACCCAAACAATAACCATGCGTGCATCCGTTCCAAAAACGACTCTACACCGTAAAAATTATGAAAATAACTTTCTTTATCTGCTTTTTCTCTTAGTTGCTGATTGGAGAAAATAAATAACAATCACAATATACAAACTTTTTAGAAAGTGCAGGACAAATAAATACTGGCTTAATGATTCAATAAATAGGGGTGATCATAAATACTGAAGGCATAAATAAAAGTGCAATACAGACAGGCAATTAAATATTCTGAGGCAATAAATACTGTAACCAATAAATATTGTGCATCAATAAATACTGTGGACCAATAAATACAGTGGAACAATAAATAGGTTAAATACAATAAATACAGTGCCCCTAATAAATACTTAAAAGCTGACAGTGACACTCATGGATTCAGATCACTTTTGAATTCCTAAGGGCTGATTTGGCCCAGGCACAGCTTGTGGGGATGTGGAAGGCTTGGGGGTGTCTACTCCCTGGCTTGGTCATGGCTGAGGCCTAAACTGAGGTAGATAAAGGGGGAAAATACCAGAGACCTGGCTCTCTCTCTCCACACAACTTCTCTAGATTAGTCCCAGTTCACCCCTGGCACAGTCAGGTTGGTTCCAGCACCTCCCTAGCCCCTTAGAGCAGTCTCTCAGGTCTCCACAGGGCCTTAGGCGCCCTCTACTCCACTTACTGCCCTTTTTCTGATGCTCCGACGCCGCTGGAGTCGTATCGATGCCGTGAGGCGGTTCCGGTTCGATGTCGGCGGCCTCGGCACAATGTCAGTTCTTTGACGACGCCGGCAGGCGGATCCGGTCTCGATGTCAGCGGCCTCGGTTCGATCTCGACCTCCGATTCGATGGCGTCGGGCAGTCTTACTCGATGTCGACTTCGGGCGGCTCCGGTCCGATGGCGACCTCGGCTTCGATGACGTCGGCCGGCCTTGCCTCGATGTCGACTTCCGGCGGCTCCGGAGTGCGATCCTCACTCCCGACCTCCGGTGCTCCTCACAGGTTTCCGGCGAGTCCGGAGTGCGACCTCCACTCCCGACCTCCGGCACGATTCTCACAGGTTCCGGCGACTCCGGAGTGCGATCCTCACTCCCGACCTCCGTTACCCTTCACCTCGGTCTCCGACGACTCCGGAGGGCGGCCTTCACTCCTCCGATGACGCCGCTCACTCGACCTCGGGTGACTTCCTCCTCGACCTCTGGTATTCCTCACGACCTCTGACGGCGCCCTCTCTCGACCTCTGGCGGCTCCGGGTACGACGTCTGCTTTTCCAGTCAGCGCCGCTTCTCCACCTCGGGCTCCAGGTCTTAGGCTACTCGACGTCGGACTTCAGGGAAACCAGCTTCCAGGTCAGGATCTTGCTGTTCTCTTGTCTCTAAGGCCTGTTCCTGCTGTCCAGGTCCTCAGGATGGTTTTTCTGACTTCTTCCCACACAGGGCTCTAGGCTGGGCTCCGTCAGTAGGGACTAGTATCAAGGGTGGGTTTATGGACCCCACTCCAGGCACAAGTTTCCACCCCTGCTGCTTCACTCCTTCCTCCTTCACGTTTTTGCTGCTCACTCCTCACCAGTCAGGTGCCAACTGCCAGCTCCAACTGCCAACTCTCTGTCTTAGCTTCCCAACATTCTAAACCGCCTCCAACTGTCACAGGGTTCTGGAATGTTCTGGAAGGTGCTAGCAGGTTCCAGTGGAGGCTGGTGATGTCACAGGTGGCCACCATTTTGTGCTTCAGGCCCTCAGACAGAAGTTTCAGGGGTAGGTAAAATGGCTCCCTGAATCTGCAGCAACACTAAAAAGTCTGGTGGTTCCCAAAAAGGAAAAATTCAAACAGGGTTTGAGGCAAAAGTGGGACAAAATAAATAATGATGAGGAGGGACCACCCAAAGGGCTGACAGGTCTAACACGCGTCCCCCCCAGCTGAAAGTGGGGAGAGCTACCCAACCCCTTGGGAGTTCTCATCACTAAGGCGGAAATACCTTGAGAGACCGTCTGCATTGGCGTGGTCCACTCCAGGCCGATGTTCCACCTGAAAGTCCATCCCCTGTAGGGAAATAGACCACCTCAACAACTTGGGATTCTCCCCCTTCATTTGCATCAGCCAACGAAGGGGTCTGTGGTCGGTCTGAACCAGGAAGTGCGAGCCAAACAGGTATGGCCGCAACTTCTTCAGAGCCCATACCACTGCAAAGGCTTCACGCTCTATTGCACTCCACTTCTGTTCCCTGGGAAGTAGTCTCCGGGATAGGAAGACCACGGGTTGATCCAGACCCTCTTCGTTGAGCTGCGATAACACTGCCCCAATGCCATGTTCTGATGCATCTGTCTGGACAATGAACTCCTTGGAAAAGTCTGGGGCCCTTAAGACCGGGGCCTCGCACATGGCTTTCTTCAATCTCTCAAAGGCTTGCTGACAAGCCTCCGTCCAGACTACCCGTCGAGGTTGTTTCTTGGACGTGAGCTCCGTGAGGGGGGCTACGATGGTACCGTACCCCTTCACGAAGCGGCGGTAGTATCCCGTGAGGCCCAAAAATGCTCGGACCTCAGTCTGTGTCTTGGGGGGTTCCCAGGCCATGATGGCCTCGATCTTCGCCTGGAGGGGTTGCACCGCTCCCCTACCCACCAAGTGTCCAAGGTACACTACCGACCCCTGCCCGATCTGGCACTTGCTGGCCTTGATCGTCAATCCAGCTTGTCTCAGGGCCTGGAGAACAGCTTGCAGGTGACGCAAGTGATCCTCCCAGCTGTTACTGAAGACGGCTATGTCATCCAGATAAGCAGCAGAGAAACTCTCCATTCCGGTGAGGATCTGGTTTACCAGGCGTTGAAACGTGGCAGGTGCGTTCTTGAGCCCAAAGGGCATCACACAGAACTGGTAGTGGCCATTGGGCGTGGAGAAGGCTGACCTTTCCCTTGCTCCATCAGTCAAAGAGATCTGCCAGTACCCTGAAGTAAGGTCAAAGGTACTTAGATATTGGGCAGCTCCCAGCCGGTCAATCAATTCATCCGCCCTAGGGATCGGATGAGCATCAGTTTTGGTCACTGAATTCAGTCCCCGATAGTCCACACAGAACCTCAGTTCTGGTTGGGCACCCGGTGGTGCAGCTTTTGGTACTAACACCACCGGACTGGACCAGGGGCTGCTAGAAGGTTCGACCACTCCTAGCTCCAGCATCTTAGTGACTTCACTGTGAATGCTGGCCTTCACCTTGTCCGACATCCGGTAGATCTTGGACTTCACAGGTGGGCTGTCTCCTGTGTCCACGTCATGGACGCACAGGTGAGTCCTACCTGGGACAAGGGAGAACAACGAGGAGTACTGCCCCAGGACCTGGCGACAGTCCTCCTGCTGTTCAGGAGTTAGAGATGGGGAGAGAATCACTCCCTCCACCGACCCATCCTTCTCTTGAGACGCAAACAGATCAGGGAGAGGCTCGCTTTCCACGTCCTCTCCTCCGTCAGTCACCATCATCAAGATGACTTCGGGCCTCTCGTGGTGGGGTTTGAGGCGGTTGGCATGCAGCACCCGCAGGGGCTGACGAGGGGTCTTCAGGTCCACCAAGTAGGTAGCCTTACCCTTCTTCTCCAACACCTCAAAGGGTCCTGACCAGCGATCCTGGAGGGCACTAAGCTCTCCCGGTTCGATCACCCACACCTTCCGGACAGGCTCCAACTCCACCGGGTGAGCATTGTGGTCATACCACGCCTTCATCACTGCTTGGCTGGCTTCCAAGTTGTCAGAAGCTTGCTTCCACAACTTAGCCATTTGGCTCCGGAAGGCCAGCATGTAGCTCACCACATCCTGGGGAAGCTTTCTGGGAGTTCTTTCCCATCCGTCTCTCACCAGGTTGAGAGGTCCACGTACAGGGTGCCCATACAGAAGCTCGAAGGGGCTGAAGCCCACTCCCTTCTGTGGCACTTCCCTGTAGGAAAAAAGTAAACAGGGTAGGAGGACGTCCCATTTCCTCCGCAGGCTTTCAGGCAGACTTCTGATCATGCCCTTCAAGGTTTTGTTAAACCTTTCCACCAGACCATTTGTCTGGGGGTGGTAAGGAGTGGTGAACCGGTATGTCACTCCACACTCCTTCCACATTGCCCGCATATACGCTGACATGAAGTTGGTCCCCCTGTCGGACACAACTTCCTTGGGAAAACCCACTCGGGTAAAGATTCCCATCAGGGCCCTTGCCACAACAGGTGCTGTTATGGTCCTCAGAGGTATTGCCTCTGGGTACCGTGTGGCATGATCCACCAGAACCAGGATAAACCTGTGACCAGCTGTAGTTGGCGGATCTAATGGACCCACAATGTCGATGCCCACCCTTTCAAAGGGGGTGCTAACGACAGGAAGTGGTTCCAGGGGAGCTTTCAGCTTCACCCCTGTTTTCCCACTGGCTTGGCAAGACACACATGTCCGGCAGTAGGTATCGGACGACACTTTCATCTGAGGCCAATAAAAGTGTGGGACAAGACGGGCGAAGGTCTTGTCTTGCCCCAAGTGTCCTGCCAATGGTATCTCGTGAGCCAACTCCAGAAGGAAGGCTCGATAACGTTGAGGGACTACCAAGGCTCGTGACGATCCGTGTAGGGGTGCCTTGGGTTCACTGTAGAGGAGGCCATCCTCCCAGTAAACACTGTAGTTCCCTTCAACGTTCCCTGCTGCCTGGGCTTCGGCCTGTCGCCTCAGCCCCTCAAGGGTAGGGCACTCCCTCTGGCCCTGGCAGAATTCCTCCCTGGACGGGCCTCCCTCCACGTGCCACTCTGCCGGGATGGGTAGGTCCTCCAGGTTGGTAACGTCCCCCACCGCAGACTCCTGGTCCACCACCTCCGGTGGCCTATCCGTCCTACGGGGTGGGGACGCCGAGGCAGGCTCCTCCTGTCCTCGGTTCTTCCCTTGACTGGCAGCTGGCTGGGCCTTTGTTCCAGGCTCCAGCCGAAATGAACTCCCTCTTCGGGTAGTCGTGGACCTTGTGCTAACACAGGCCCAGTCAGGTGTACCCAGCATCTCGGTGTGAGTCCGGTATTCCACCTCCTTCCAAGCGTTGTGCTCCATGTCATTCCCCAGCAGACAATCAACTGGCACGGCAGGGCTTACGGCAACTCGAAGTGAACCTGCAACCCCCCCCATTCAAAGGGAACCTCGGCCACTGGATAGTGGCCTGTTCTGCCGTCAGCCATCGCGGCTGGGTGGAGTACATCGGGAATTACCTGCTCTGGAGACACCAGTTGACTACGTACCATAGTCATACTGGCTCCTGTGTCTCTCAGAGCCTCCCCTCTTTGGCCGTTGATGGTGACCCACTGCCCATACTTTGCGGTATTTGCGGGCACCTGGATCTTAGGAACCATCTCCCGTTCTCCCAGGGACACTAAGGTGACACCCGCCCACTCCCTTCCCTTAGTTAAGGGCATTTCCTCCCCGAGCACTACACTAGCTACTCCGGGGGTCTTTCCTCCAGTGGGAGGGGGTGGTCGTTTCAAGCACTTCGGATCTCCTTTATAGTGTCCAACGCCACCGCACTCATAGCAATGGACAACCCTTGGCTGCTGACTCTGGCCAGGATTAGGGTTTCTGGGCGGGTTAGCCTTAGGGGTGAATCCTGTTCCCTTCCCTTGGAAGTTATTTTGGGGGCCTTTGGAGAACTCCTTTTTCTTTTCCCCTCCCTCTTTCTTCTGGGGGGCGCCCTGTCCGGCCTTTTGAGTATCCCCTCCAGTCCCTCTTGTGGACACCCGGGTACTAGCCCAAATGTCCGCCTCCTCAGCAAGCTTCCGGGGACTGGTCAGCTTGCTATCCACCAGGTGTTGCCGCAGTTCAGGGAAACATTTCTCGAGCAGGTGTTCCTTCAGTACCAGGTCAAACAACCCCTCGTAGTTCCTCACTTCACTGCCCTGAATCCAACCTTCAAATGCCTTCTTCGCATAGTCCAGGTATGGTTTAGGTTCCCTGGTGATCCCTTGGGTTTGGCTGCCACCATTAGGAACAGGTTGTGCCCCGATTCTCCAGATCTGAAGATCTATTTCTTTCAGTCGTAATTCATGGGCCATCCTCTGCTCCTCCTTCTCCTTTTCCAGCCTTGCTAAGTCCCATGTGAGCTGTCTTTTCTCCCTCCGGTCTGTTAGCTCCACTTCAGACAAGCCACCGCTAGAGGCACTGCTGCCCTTCCTAGAAATGGTTCTGGGCCCTGCTGACAGGTTCCCCACCTCAGGTTGGTACATCTCAGCCCCCTCGGGGTCAGGCTCTCCATCCCTGTCTTCCTCCTCAGCCTTGCTTTCTCGGCGTGCCTCCCCCCAAGCCCTTAAGCTGGTTTGGAGTGCACCCTTCTTTGCTCCTGGGGGACAGTACACCCCCTCCCGCTGGCAAAACTCCCTGAGTTGGGCCACAGTGTACGTTTCTAGATTTTCTAGTACAAACTCCATCTTGCCCACTCAGGTTAGAGGACAGGTTTTTGTGCAGTAACTATGCAGGGGGGTACCTTTAATAATACCTCCTCCCACCACCAGAGTAAATTTGGAAAAAACAAAAACCCACAATTAGGAAGGCCGCTCTTGAGAAAACTCCCGGTGTAGGCCTATGGACTACCCACAGTTATTGTTGAGTATGCGTAGGCACAGCTCTATCCCACCACTGAACACCAATTTATGTTGGAAAACCACTCCCACACTAGAAGGGGTGGTGGTGGTCTCCCGGACACACTGTGGTAGCTTGGCTCGAGTGGTCAGGAATCAGGCTCCGTGCTAAGCATACAACATACCCAAACAATAACCATGCGTGCATCCGTTCCAAAAACGACTCTACACCGTAAAAATTATGAAAATAACTTTCTTTATCTGCTTTTTCTCTTAGTTGCTGATTGGAGAAAATAAATAACAATCACAATATACAAACTTTTTAGAAAGTGCAGGACAAATAAATACTGGCTTAATGATTCAATAAATAGGGGTGATCATAAATACTGAAGGCATAAATAAAAGTGCAATACAGACAGGCAATTAAATATTCTGAGGCAATAAATACTGTAACCAATAAATATTGTGCATCAATAAATACTGTGGACCAATAAATACAGTGGAACAATAAATAGGTTAAATACAATAAATACAGTGCCCCTAATAAATACTTAAAAGCTGACAGTGACACTCATGGATTCAGATCACTTTTGAATTCCTAAGGGCTGATTTGGCCCAGGCACAGCTTGTGGGGATGTGGAAGGCTTGGGGGTGTCTACTCCCTGGCTTGGTCAAGGCTGAGGCCTAAACTGAGGTAGATAAAGGGGGAAAATACCAGAGACCTGGCTCTCTCTCTCCACACAACTTCTCTAGATTAGTCCCAGTTCACCCCTGGCACAGTCAGGTTGGTTCCAGCACCTCCCTAGCCCCTTAGAGCAGTCTCTCAGGTCTCCACAGGGCCTTAGGCGCCCTCTACTCCACTTACTGCCCTTTTTCTGATGCTCCGACGCCGCTGGAGTCGTATCGATGCCGTGAGGCGGTTCCGGTTCGATGTCGGCGGCCTCGGCACAATGTCAGTTCTTTGACGACGCCGGCAGGCGGATCCGGTCTCGATGTCAGCGGCCTCGGTTCGATCTCGACCTCCGATTCGATGGCGTCGGGCAGTCTTACTCGATGTCGACTTCGGGCGGCTCCGGTCCGATGGCGACCTCGGCTTCGATGACGTCGGCCGGCCTTGCCTCGATGTCGACTTCCGGCGGCTCCGGAGTGCGATCCTCACTCCCGACCTCCGGTGCTCCTCACAGGTTTCCGGCGAGTCCGGAGTGCGACCTCCACTCCCGACCTCCGGCACGATTCTCACAGGTTCCGGCGACTCCGGAGTGCGATCCTCACTCCCGACCTCCGTTACCCTTCACCTCGGTCTCCGACGACTCCGGAGGGCGGCCTTCACTCCTCCGATGACGCCGCTCACTCGACCTCGGGTGACTTCCTCCTCGACCTCTGGTATTCCTCACGACCTCTGACGGCGCCCTCTCTCGACCTCTGGCGGCTCCGGGTACGACGTCTGCTTTTCCAGTCAGCGCCGCTTCTCCACCTCGGGCTCCAGGTCTTAGGCTACTCGACGTCGGACTTCAGGGAAACCAGCTTCCAGGTCAGGATCTTGCTGTTCTCTTGTCTCTAAGGCCTGTTCCTGCTGTCCAGGTCCTCAGGATGGTTTTTCTGACTTCTTCCCACACAGGGCTCTAGGCTGGGATCCGTCAGTAGGGACTAGTATCAAGGGTGGGTTTATGGACCCCACTCCAGGCACAAGTTTCCACCCCTGCTGCTTCACTCCTTCCTCCTTCACGTTTTTGCTGCTCACTCCTCACCAGTCAGGTGCCAACTGCCAGCTCCAACTGCCAACTCTCTGTCTTAGCTTCCCAACATTCTAAACCGCCTCCAACTGTCACAGGGTTCTGGAATGTTCTGGAAGGTGCTAGCAGGTTCCAGTGGATGCTGGTGATGTCACAGGTGGCCACCATTTTGTGCTTCAGGCCCTCAGACAGAAGTTTCAGGGGTAGGTAAAATGGCTCCCTGAATCTGCAGCAACACTAAAAAGTCTGGTGGTTCCCAAAAAGGAAAAATTCAAACAGGGTTTGAGGCAAAAGTGGGACAAAATAAATAATGATGAGGAGGGACCACCCAAAGGGCTGACAGGTCTAACACACTCCATGACACCGGACCAGCTTACCTCAACAAGCGACTCAGCTTCTACACCCCCATTCACCAGCTCCACCCTGCCGACCTCGCCCTTGCCACATCCAAAGAGCAACCTCCGGCGGCAGATCGTTCTCCCACCTCGCCGCCAAGACCTGGAACACCTTCCCCACCCACCTATGGCAGACCCAAGACCTGCTGACCTTCAGAAGACTCCTCAAGACCTGGCTTTTCGAGCAGAAGCAAAATTCCCCACCCCCCAGCGCCTTGAGACCCTCACGGGTAAGTAGTGCACTTTATAAATGCTATGATTGATTGATTGATTGATTGATTGATACATTATTATTTGACCGTGACGGCTTCTGCACACAGTGTTCAGACTAAGGTCGCTGTGTGAGTCTAGGAATATGAAAAACAAACCGTTCTCATGTGAAGAAAAAGCAAGCAAGCAGTTTTACTTATAATAACAGCTACCTGTAGTATTGTGCGCAAAAAGCTGCAAAGTGGCAAGATGGAGTTAACATCTAAAAACGCTTATGCTAACATAGCAATGTGTGCAGGCAAAACCCTGTCCTCACTACAAAACATGATGATGGGCGTATTTGGAACCTTGGTAGAATTTCCCTCGTACGCTCATCTGTTTCTTCTGATTCTCATTCTCAACCCAACTCCTCCAAGTGTATTTCTCCTCTGCGCAGGAGTGCTCGCAAATCTGCAACTCCTGTAAGACTACATGATTACGTTTGCAACTGATAATATCAGTCTTTGTTCATATGCTTGTGTTTGGGGGAAGGTGTGTGGTATTCACCATGTTACTGCTTTACATGTATATGTTGTTCTTGATGTATTCATTGTGTTGATCTCTTGGAGGAAGCTCTAGAATGTAGAATGTACTGGGTGCCTAGCTACCAAGTCCTCCAGTGTCAGTTACGGCTGTGTGTCCTGTGGGTAGGACGCTTCTACTATAAGTTCCTGAAATAAAGAAGAACCTCCTTACTACATCCTGCTATCAATTGTATCATTTTCACATCCAGCTTAATATAGGGAGGATTATGATCACTCATGTAATTGCTGGCAATTATGAAATCATAGAGATAGGGGGATAATTCATGTAACAAGAGAATATAATCTATGTTGCTACCTGTTGGACTCCCTGTAAAAGTAGGAACACAAGAATTTTTAAAACCACACACAAATCTAGGAAAAATTAGATTGGATCTCAAAACAAGGTCATTAGGGCCAGAATGTGAAAAGTGTGTTATATCTACAAATTGACCATCACTATAACCACAAACCATAGCATCTGCGAACCTGCATAAATCTTTCTAAAATCACCAACCAAAATAATATAGACTGTACGTTTAACAGTTTCAAAGAAATCCATTAAAAAAGCATCTAGCGGATCAATGATGTTCCTGGAGGACTGGTTACAAATATTATAACAAAAAATTAGTTAATAAAATGTCGAAATTGCCTGCAAATGACAAAAGGGTAAAAAGAAAATAAGAAGACCACCAGCATTTAGTGATGGTAACATCAGTGACTGTAACAGAAAGAAACGTGGCCAGCCTCCTGCTAGCTCTGCCCGCCTTGGAAGGGCAAGGCAGGTTGGAAAAGATCCTGATAACCGTTTATATTAAAATCTGACTGCGACCAGGTTTCTTAGCATGATATGATGTCATGGCTGTTCATGAAATTTATACAATCTGGATTCGTAATATTTTTACTTGCTTCAGCAATGTTCCATGAAACTCTGCTAATAACCCGCCGCTTAGACTTTTTCTTAGACACCTTCAAATAACAATTTCCAAGCTGTGCCGAAGCCGAGTTCCCAGTGTCATGTACAACTAGTTGATTTTGGGGATCCATGTAATAAAGTTGACTCTAAAGAGAATCTACTCCCTTATTCGTTTGATCAAGGAAAGATTCTAGCATCAAAGGTGGAACAACAGCATTTCCGAACAAAGCACATGGGAACCTACAACGTTAGTCTATTTCTTCAAGAGTAGTCAAGGGTTCAAAATAATTTCCAGTGGGAATATTGTACTTATTGCTAGGCAGTATTAGGTGATCTTTAACAACTACTGGATCTGGACACAATAGATGGTCTATAAAAGTAGGCTAAAGGCAAAGCCTGGATTCTACTAGAGGTTTAAAGTTGTTTCCCCAGCAAAGCTACAAAGGACTCTGCAACTCGCGAAGATCTGAACTTAACAATCACACAATCCCCCGGAGGCTCCTTTCTGCTGGATCTATCCATTAACATTTCAGAGAATAAATCCTCCATCCACCCCCCATAGCTGATAAATAGTATTGTTCTTTAAACTCTGAAAATCCTCTTGTGCTTGAGGTGCAAGAGTGGGGACATTTTTTAATACTAAAACATAAGGAGTGTACTCAGGGGGAGTTGTGGAAAGGTGTGAATATTTCCGAAAAATCTTGGAAGTACACTAGATAAGCCATTTTTAATAGGCTCAGCCCAGCCCATGTTTGATGACGACCCACTTTCAGACTGGATCTTTCTTGAGCTGTCTAACCGAGCAGGCAAAGAACTCGGTGTCAGAGAGCAGGGACCAGAAAATGTTTGTTTTTTTAACTACATTTGAGGTTTGCAAGGGATTCTGGATAACAGAACTGGGGAGAGGCACAAAGTCACCCCATCCCAGATTCCCCTTGGTGCCTAGTTTTAAAAAATATAGAGGTTTGCTAGGTTTCCCTAGGTGCCGGTTGTGCTAGGCCCTAAAATCCACAGGTAGGCACATTGCGACAAAAAAGTAAGTGCCTAGTGGGCTTTATGCCACCCTGGGCGGGTAATGGGCGGCTGCCCCGATATACCTCCAAGGGGGTAAGAGAGACTGTGGCTATTTTTGGGGGGGTGGGGGCATTAGTATGCCCATTTTGGAACGCCCCCACGTATAAAACAGCCACCATAATCGCTGGCTCGTAGTGGGCTCTCTTCCGCCCCTCAGGGGGCAGATCAGAGGATACAGCCCCCATTTGCCTCCTGGGGGGCAGAAAAACTGTGGCATTTTTTGGGTGGGGGCATTGGCCCCCACCCCTAAATTTTGAAAAATAAATATGCTGCTGCCTGCTGCCATCTTGCCTGGATGAGAAAGACTTGACATGCATCTTTTGGAGTGACAAGGGCTAGTTGACTGGCCTCTTGATCTGAAGCCGCAGGGATATGACAGTTCTCCAGCAGCCTTGCATCTGCACCTGGACTGACACATCTCTCTGTGCAAGGCAACCCGAGCAGAAGTGACTCCTCTGCTACTGTGTGGATTGGACCTATCGCAAGGACTCACATTGCTGCCACAACCTGCATACCGTTCAGCACCACCACTGCTAGAATCATCCTTGGCACGGCCCCAAGCATCTCTCATTGTTGGCAGCCACGATGACAGCAGACTCCACATCACCCTGACCCACCGACGCATCCTTGGCACGGAATTCAGATCGCAAGCCCTGTCGACCAAATCATCGATGCAACAGGACCTTGCACCCCAGCCTCGCGCATCTCGGACCCGATGCTTCGCCTTGACTGCGTGATGCATCTTTGTTGTGGATCCATTCGTCGCCCCATTCACAAGCTGGTGCAAACAGCCGATATCACCAGTTTTCCGGTGAAAGCATCCTCAAAAAACATCGCCACAGATGACCCCTGCAACTATCTCTAATGAGATGTAGAGTAGGCGTCCCAGAGGAAAAATCAGCGACCACACCTCAACATTCTCAATGGCCAGCCTGATCTGCGCTAAGATCACAAAACAGGCGATAAGGTGCGTTAGCAGCAGGAAATTAACACCTGCTCTGACCTGGTGCAAAGTCGGACTACAACCGGCACCAGAAAAGGGAGCCCAGACCATAGCCACACCTGAAGAACAACAGATGCCATGGATCCACTGATCACGCAGCTTGGAGCCCCAACAGGGCCACAACACCCACCGCCACCCATCCCAGGGCCACCACCCCGGGACCCCACCCCGGGCACCCCCCACCCGGACCAAGAGACTGCACATCAATGGCATGAAATCATGAACAAAATCATCTGCCTGATGCCGCAGAATCACAACAACTAACAGTCATGTGAGTACAGAAAAAGAAGAATGAATCTTTCACCATTGAAAGTCCAAACAAAATATCACAATCAAATTTCTCTTCAAACAACTATTTGGAACAGTGATGGCGGGTCATCCCTGGACAATCTGTACGTGACAGCCTGTAAGGCAATATCCAAGATAAGAAGGTGTGTCAGGCACTCATCAAAGGACAGAGAGAGAGAGCAAAATAGAGAGAGAGAGAGCGAGAGAGAGAGAGAGACTGAACAAGGATCCCAAGGACAATCAGGCCCTTGGCTCATACATGCCAACTGTTGTGTGTGTTTCGCAATTGGTGTACCCTAAATCTAAGGCCTGACAACGATTTCAGCGTGAAGGCCACATCACATATCAGAAATGCAAGCAGTAGTCAGACTAAAATTAGGCATGAAAGCTCCTTTGTCTCAATACATAAGGCGGAAGGACATCCGAACCGCCGACCTTCGTCTCCGTTGCGCCCGGCACCCCCTGAGTGAGATGCCATACTAGACTCCTACTACTCACACACCACGAACTGCACTAATGAAAGAACAACATGTCCTCACCCCACACACACTTGTCCCTGCTCGAGATACACCTGCATGGCATGCCCTCAATACATTGCCAAAAATAACAACCCATACGTCCAAACGTTGAACACACATAAGACTCATTTCTCCGAGCTGTGACATATCGTCCACAGAACTGCCGCCAGTTGAGGTGGTACGAGACCAACAAACGCAATGGCAGGCAATCCCGGGCACATGCACAACCCCTGTCACGTGGAACTGTACCATGCACGAATGCTGCATCTGTTGGCAGATCTGCCAATGGCAGTTTTGCGAATCAGTTACCGTCCGAGTTTCCGGCTTGCGTACGTCACATGCATCCAGCCCTAATTCCACTGTCGATCATGCACGTTCCAGTGGCCCATGGAGGGCTGTCTATCCAACACAACGGTAGCCGAACTGGATTATGACTTGTGTGTGCATCCCCTGTTGGCCCACGAACAGGAGTGCAACCGGGATACCCGGGCATGGGATGCCTTGATATGTGGTGTCTGTGCGACAGCAGTGGATGGGAGATTGCACAAGTCATCGTGTGCAGTGATCACATCGAGGCGCTCCCCTATTGGGCTATGTTGCGGATTGGTGAAACTGCATGGCTGGAGCACATCTTTCCAGACCAGTTAATGTATTGGCTCTCCCTCGTGTTCCTTGAATTTGAGAACGACGTACTTCTGGAACTGATTGCCTATGAAGCAGCGCTCGCATTCATGGACGAGTAACTCCCTTCCCGCAGCCACAACTGACTGACACCCAGAACAGAGGTCACAAAACAGTGTTGCATCGTGGAGGAATGGTCCCATGAGCCAGAACAACAGTGGACATGTCTGCATTCGCTCGGACTCAGAATGCATGTGCGTGCACCTACGCGTGTTGTCACACACCTGTGCAAGGTGAGGCAGTCCCATGGGCGGAGCTGCAGAGCGTCGTTTGGCAAAATTCCTAAATCTGACATACTGCTGGCGGGAGACTACACACATGGCAATGTAGCACGACATGTGACCTTGTTGGTCCCTGTCACCTGCTCACAATCAGCATAGCACACAGTTGCACAGTCGGGTGGTACAGCTCCATGCAGATCCCAAGGGCTGTGAGTGGTGTCCCCTGGCAAGGGAATATGAGCAGACGCCTTACATCACATGACTTGACCAGCAAGGCAAGGTGGGCTGATAGTGACCCTTGCCAAACATAAGGATATGTGTTCATTTTTGCCTCCCCATTTGTTGCATCTCGACACATTCCCATTCTGCCTGTAAGTTTCTTAAGCATCTGTCGGCCTGTCGTGGCCCATTACTTGCCCGTAATGACACACACATGCCAATAAAGTCTACGCAACTGCAACAGAGTACAACTGTGATGAGTGTTGATTTGTATGCCAAATCGTGTGCCTCAGTGTGCATTGTCCATGCACAGGGAGGGACAGACTGTCCCTGGTACAGAGCTGGTGAATCCCTATTGGCAGCTCCACCTCTGTGAGCCAGACATTGTGTTTTGTATAGTTGCTGGTAGACCTGTGCTCTTATGTGTCTTCAGCAATGTGAATATGGTGTACAACTTCTTGCCATGTGGATCTATACGATCCATTAAAACAGACTGTGTCCACACTGATGTGTGTGAGTAGGTCATGCAAAGAGATGTTCTGCGATGGGGGCACTACTTCAGGCAGGCTACCAATTCTGACATTCACACACACAGCCCCATATAATACATGGATGTGGGGCTACGTTGGGGGGGTTGCGAGATTGTTGTTCATGTGCAATGAGGCCACAGCTAGTCCACCCCTTCACATTCATCTAAAGGTCCATGTGGGTCAGGGTCAAACATGCGCATTGATGACATTTACCAGGGTGTGCCTTTTTTGTGCAATCAATGTCCCTACATTTTTCCATTCATGTACACGTGAGTGAACATAGACATGACCCATCTGTGTGATTTGAAATGTTTTATTCACATTCTGGGGAGTGAAGCAGCTGGAAGGGTACATGGCCAGTTTTAGCACACATTACATGGTTGCCCAGTGGTGGGCCAACCAGAGTCCATGGGGGAATGCAAAGTTAATTTGGAGAGGAGGAGTTCAGTCCTCAGCCGGATTGCTGCGTCAGTGGTACAGGAGCAGATATGGCAGTCCATGTCGAGGTTCAGGTGAATGTCGCAGAGTGTTCAGGGGACAGTGAGAGGTGTTGTTCCAGGGCATGATGCATAGGGCTGAACCAGGCAGGGACAGGCCATGTGGCGGCTATGGATGCTACTGCCTCCTTCCTCACACAGTCATTACCCTCCACATATTAGTCCACTGAGACGTCTTCTGTGTCTGGTGAGTCAGGTGTGTGTGGTGGTATTATGGCTGCATCACCATGTGCCGCTGAAACATCAGCGGCGGAGGTGGTAGGGCTGCATCACCGTGTACCACTGACACATCAGGGGGCAGAGGTGATAGGGCTGCATCACCGTGTGCCACTGACACATCAGGGGGCGGAGATGTGTGTGTCAAAGTTCCAACAGCACTTGTCTGTGACAGGCTCTGTGGCAGCAATGGCAAGATGAGGATCTGTGAGGCATGGAAGATCCCAGCTACATCTCGCTAGTGTTCAGCCGTGGCAGCCCTACTTCCAGGCTGCATCGGCTCCATGGTCTCCATTGTCCTCTGCATCTGTGCCAACTCTATGCTGCCAGCGCTGGAGCCTGTCTGACTAGACAGTTCTTGTATCCGAGTAATGGCCCCAGCGATGTCAGCCAAGGATTGTTGGTGAGCATGGTGCGGACAGTGGGTGTCCGTTAGGGACTGTAAGTGGTCCCTGATGGGACTCAGACACCCACATATGGCATCGAGTTGGGCTGCCATGAGGTCGAACCCCACCCGCAGCTGATCAGCCATCTTCTCCTGACACCTTAACACACGGCGTTGGAATTCCATGTGTTGGTCGTGGGGGTCTTTTGAGCCAGCCATGGTGTTGTGTGCTTCCTGCTGTGTGGTCTGTGCAGGGTGTGGTGTCACCGCAATGCAGCTGGCCTGCTTAGCTCCTGGGGGTGGTGTGCAGATGCTGTCCATGAGCCATTGGAGGGTGTCTGGGCAAATGTGAATGGTGTCCTCTTCATCATCACTGTAGAGATGTGTGGTCTGCTCTGCAGGAGGTGTTGATTGTCCCTCTGCAATGTAAAGGGGAGATGCAAGTTAACAGTGTGTATGTTCATGCATTGGAGATGTTTACATTCAGACTGCATGACAGTGTACATTTTGGCTGTTTTGGTTTAGCTGGCTACTTGATGGGAGACAGTGGACATTTCGCCTACATGACAGATGTGAGGTTGTACTCGTACAGTCATCTTACAGTGTCATGCATTGCCAGATGTGATTGGCCAGTTACTACGCACGGGCGGCACCAGTTGTGTTCTCTGTCCTGTGGTGTAAGGATTGCACTTTGTATGACATTGTCATCAATGTTGGTGTACTGTGCTTGGTGTGTGTGTGCTGCATTGTTGGCGAGTCTCCCATGCAGCTTTGACTTTGCGGCCCCTTATCCCTTTGAGTCGGTGTGCCATTGACTTGTGTACTTTTCGGGTGCTAAGATGTTTGTGTCTTGGGTCATTTGTGCTCTTTTACGATTTTTTGTACTCTTGTGCATTGCTTGTCTGTAGCTGTGTTTTTGACATCATGGGTTGTAGGTGCACGTGGATGCGTCAGAGTGTGGCCTGCTCCTTTACGGATGTGGTCCACACTCAGCCACCTCAAAGTCATCTTGTGCACCATGTCATGTATTGTGACTGCAGCCATGCTATCTGTCATGCAGTGTCACTTGCATTGTCCATGTGGCTCACAGAGCCGCAGCTTTTCTGGATTCAGCGCATGAGTAGGCTGTGTCATTGGTGATATGGAGGGGGGCCCATTTGTGCACATTGTGGACGGGGGCCTACTTGGTGTTTGTATGTGTGCTGCAGTATGCCGAGGGTATTAGGGACATGTTCCACACTCATTGTGGCTGTGCAGTGTGCTGCTCATAAAGCTTTGGGCCATTGGAATACATCATTATTGTGCATGTGTGCCATTGTGCCCATCTCACCCTGTTGTTGTTGGGTCAGGTCATATTGTGCTGTGTCCAGACCCCCAACTTTTTTTTGCTTGTATAGTGCTTTTTCCTGCATGACGCGTGGGAATTACAGGCCTGTGGCTGGTATCGCGATTGGCCTCATCGCAGCTTTTTTCGCATTGGTGTATTACATTTTTGCGGCATCGCGCTGACTTTATCGCGGACATTTGACGTGTTATCGTGAGCCTATCGCATAGTACCACTGAATACCACGTTAACACAGTGTTATTTTCCTGCGATAGACTGCGATGTGAAGAGTTGCGTTAAGCTACTTTTGCGGTAGTTATCACACATTCTTGAGAATATCTCCCTATGTTTTTTTGCGCTATTTTCTCTAAAAACTCTAATATTCAATATCTCCAGTTCTACAAATTGTGCATGGTGACTGTATTTATATCATTAGATGTGTTGTGGATTATTTCTACTTTATGGTTTATGTTGTCGAGAATACCAATTATTTGAAAGTCTTTAAAGGATTACATTTGTAATTTATTTACATGTTAAATGAAATATAATAATCAATAACTAATAAATAAAAGATATAATAAATATTACAAATTTCATTTTCATACATGGCCTTTATTACGTAATTATATGAAAACCTATGTGGTTGGCAAGGGGTTCTTTATTACGCTGTTGATTTGTTCCCTGCCCTGGGAATCCTGATATTTTACCAGGGAATCCTTATTTCTTCACAAGATTCAAACGAAACCTAGTGAGGAGAAATCTATTCTGTTCTCATGGGGTTCATTTAAGATAGGTCTCCAGGACAGGGCTTACTATCGCTCTCTATCGAGGTGAGCCCAGGTCTCTCAACTAAAATTCAGCCCAATACTTGTTAAAACATTTTTTTAAATACAAATCTTTTACTATGCCTGGGCGGACCTTGCAGAGTTTTGTTAGAGTGTTAAAAAACTCAGCGAGAGTCTGCAGAACTCTGCTAGTGTGCAGAAGTGCTCATCCGTCCGTTCCCACTGCTTCTTTACATCCCAGTAGCACGATGCACGGCAAAATCAGTTTGAAAGGCACCACGCGGTCTGCATGGGTGTGGCTATTTTGTATTACCTGCTTTCCTATTCTGTGCATGTGCTGGGCGTGATTTTTCGATCCTACTTAAATATTTACAATCCTTCTCCTATCCCACTCATCCACCCCTCATTTACTTTTATTTTATTAGTGTGTCTCTGTGTATTTTATGTTTTTGGCTTTTTTTTCATTTTCCTTGACTTTTTTGCATCTGTTGTGGTTTTTCCCTTTACTTTCCTAGTTTTACCTCTCTTATATTTATTCCTTCCTTTTCCTATTTCTTCTTTTTTTCCCACCCAGTGCCATGGCAGAGCAGGGCGAGACAGGAAGTGGCAGCACAGTGCAGCTGCTAGCCACATTTTTGTCAGAGGCAGAGGTGGGCGCATTTGTTTTTTATGTACAGCACCACCTTCCCTCCATGCTGGCAGTAGGCCTGGGAGTGGGAACGGCCTGTGGGAGCAATGGCTGCTGAGGAGAAGGGTGCTCCAGTGTATGCATCTTAACACTGGGATACAGCGCACCAAAAGAAGTTGACGCACTGCTTGGCCGATATCCTCGACAGTGAGCAGGGCCTGCTTGACCTGCTGGGCTTCGATGTTGAGGGGCTTGGTGAGTAATTATTTATTTGTTGTGTTCTATAGTGCTAATATTTTTTTTTCAAATAGCATGCTGCTCGTACTCAGAGGTCAGTTAAGTTTCTGTTACAATAATGATGTTATCCAGTTCAAGCTAGCCAGGTGCTTGGCACTACCTAATTGTACTCATGGGTGCTCGCTTGGGCTTATCATTTAAGAAACTTTGCAAACTCATCTGTCCTGTCACTAAGATTGCAGTAGTAGTAAGATCATTGTTTTTCGTCCCTTCCTTTTTACAGCTCGCACAGTACCAAGCAATCTCACAGTGATGTGTAGTGTGCAATTGAGCACTGAAAAAAAGGGGGACAGAGCTGGCCCATCAAAGGGGTTTGAGAATGAGATGAGAAGCAAAGATAGTTTGTTGCAATGATTTGTGTTTCCAAATGTGGTTTAGGAAATTTGGAAAAAGGCTTAGGATATTAAGAATAGGTCAACTTGATACTAGTACTATAGGCTATCTGATTTAGAAAAGTAAAATGTTACTGCGTTTGCCTATGCCTGCCAAAATAGTTTTGGGGAGATTAACTGTACCATTGGTCTTTTTTTTATCTTCTTTATTTCTTACTTCAGCACCTGAGTGCAAGAAGAGGGCTTTGGGAGATGGTCAGGGAGCCGGGGTGCTACCACCAGTGTCGCGGCTGACGGATCTGCTAGCCTCAGTAAAGTCCTCCTGTTAATAATATTATTTTCTTAACTTTTACCTTTGCCCATTTAGAGTAATTTCTTTTAATGTTGTACTGTGCCTGTCCCCCTTTTTTCAACTCCTCTTCATTCTATCTACTGTTTGTTCATTTCTTGTTATCCCTGAATTATCCTATCTTTTTCTTTTTTTTATGTTTCTGTAGCTGACTTACTCCTGTCTGTACCAGTTTGTAGCTTTCTGCTACGTTGTTAGTAATATTTCCCTCTCCCCTTGGATTGCTACTGTAAGACTAAGAGAACACATTTTAGGACAGATACTCTACTGTGAAGATTGCATGCCCAAGTAAACTATTCTATGCATGTTTGTTGAGAAGGCTTTCTTTTTCTTGCTCATGCCCAACAGTAAAATGAGAAAGTGGCCATGGTGGACCCCCCCCCCCCCAATGCTGTGTTGTATGTATTAACATCATTCATTTATACAGTAGTATACAAGCATAAACAACTAAACCACAATGCTAGCGGTAGCCCTCTAGAGCAGCACTGGATTTAAAATCACTCAATATAAATGTTGGTGATATAGTCCATTCACCCTAAGTGTGCAAATTTGGTTGACACCCGCCAGCACAATGTCGTTCCAGTGACTGGAAAATACATGTACAAAAACAAAACCAAATGCACCACTTAAACAATGTAAATTAAATCAAGTCCGAGTTCTTAAGTTGTTTTTCGTTTTCTCAAAGGATTCTTCTTTATTTTACAGTAAGTTTTGCAATTAAAAAACAATTTTTCCAAAACAGCCAGAACAGCCGACGCGTTTCATCCACCATTGGACTTCTTCAGGGCAAGGATAAATAATGAAGGATAAATGATGTCTTCACGTCCTATTTATCATGTTTCGGTTCCCTCACAGTTTCAGGTATCCAGAGTATCGCAGTTAGAAATGCATGTTTTTTGTGTCTAGTAGACAGCTAAAAATCAGAGTGGCGAGGTATTAAATTGAAGAACCCAAATCAGGTTTTGGCAAGAGTAAAGGTGGTCAGTATCAAAACTTCATTCAAAATGTAGGGCAGCTATAATGTAGTAGAGATACCCGAGTCCGTATCCCCGAGAAAGGGTCAAAATCCACCCGTCCTATCGAGCATCCGCAATTTAATACCTCGCCACTCTGATTTTTAGCTGTCTACTAGACACAAAAAACATGCATTTTTAACTGCGATACTCTGGATACCTGAAACTGTGAGGGAACCGAAACATGATAAATAGGACGTGAAGACATCATTTATCCTTCATTATTTATCCTTGCCCTGAAGAAGTCCAGTGGTGGACGAAACGCGTCGGCTGTTCTGGCTGTTTTGGAAAAATTGTTTTTTAATTGCAAAACTTACTGTAAAATAAAGAAGAATCCTTTGAGAAAACGAAAAACAACTTAAGAACTCGGACTTGATTTAATTTACATTGTTTAAGTGGTGCATTTGTTTTTGTTTTTGTACAAGTAGTATACAAGCAGTTTGCCAACCACGTCCATATGTACTTCATTGACCATTTATTCCACCCTTTCATTGCACTTCAATGACTCAGAGTCATCATAGCTCTGCCCCTCCATTACGAAAAGTTGTTGGTTGGCTTGAGATCCTGGCTTTTCTAACATTTTCAACCAACAAAATGCCCAAAGGTATATTTTTGATAGACGATATTGCTAACCAAACAGTAGTGATGTATTTCGCTGTATTTTGTTAAAAAATAAATAACCAAGAATTGATTTTTCAAATTTTTTGATAGGCTGGGACAGAACTTGAAAAGAATAAAGGAGGGAACTACTAGGAGGTAACTGAGTGGCCGCTGGGAGGGAAGGGAAACACATCTTGTTTTTGGTTTGCAAAACTTTGTAAATGACTCATTAACTGAAGCACATTGCACAGCCAACACAATAGTGCTGAATTGAACCGTTAGCAATGTGCAATTAGGTCATGGTTGGCGCAATTCCGTGGGCAGGGAGGTGATGAATGATGATGTGTGGGGTAAATATCTGCCTCACTTAACAAATACAGTGAGTCAAGGGAGTACCCCTCACTTTGAGCGAAAGCTTTGATAAAATCAAGCAAACGAAGTAGGTGAGTATGCCCTTCCCAGAAGAACCGCCTTTTTTCATTACCCAAGCCATTATCCATTCATCCTTTCATTGTTCTATTCATCCGTTGATGCCCACAATTTAAGCTTTACATTCTCTCATCTAGTATTTCACCATTCAAATCCATCTAGCCATGTATCCATCCATTCATTCACTTACCCTCTCAACCATCCTTTCACTTATTGATCCATTGACCCACCCACAAATCCTTTCACCCACCCTCACAAGAATCATTTCACCCATCCACCCTTTCACCCTTTCACCCGCCCAGGCATTCTTTCACCCATATACCCTTCCAGCCACACATCTTTTCACTCATATACCATTTCACACATCCTTTTTTTTTTCTTTTAACCTCCCTTCCTTCTTTCCCTTTTTCATCAAACCATCATTTTAGAATTCATTATGTGCATATATCTGCTGAGTTGCAAATAGAAGAAGCAATAAGAACACAAACCCCACTGTAGATGCTAAAGCTGGGTGTTCACGACACCCTTGCAGGGAGTATAATAGTAATTGTCAATAAGCAAACAATGTGACTTATCACAACACATCCCTGCCACTGCTGGGACTCTGCCTCCAACTACCACCACATCCGCTGCACTGGCACTGCTGCTGACCCTGACACTGGAAAAACATTACACATTTTTTTGGCCATGTGATTCATATAATTCATACCTTCCATAACAAATATAAACCTGTTCAAATTTTTCCCATTCAACATTTGTCAATTGCAGTGACTAAATAAGCCAGAGATTAGGCACATGTTGATGATCAGTGAAACCCCACTGTTCTATAGCAAATCCTTTACCTACCTGGCCTAATCCCTCTAATTTACCCTGCAGTAGAGTGGGTTAAGTTTCATTTTTTACAGCCAAGCGAATGTATTTGTTGGAACTAATTTGTTGCGGAGGGTGAGGCCAAGGAGTAAAGTGGGACTAGGTGCCTGATTTTGAGTTTTGCGGATGGGATACTCCGTGATGAACGTGCCAACTACAATCTATATATACTGTTTCTTTCCCTGTACTGCAGTGCATTCTTTTTCCCTCCGTCTACTTATGGCAGACAGGATATCTGCATTTTATACGTGAAATGTGTGATGTTGTATCATTATTATTCATCTGCCTCTTTGGAGGCAGGGTAGAATTGAAAGGCATTTGGAGAAGACCAGGGCCATTGGAATTAAAGTAAGATAATTGTCCATTACAGCGGCCCCAGCTGCAGAGAGTACCTGACTCTCTAGTTACAATGCCTCCATTAATTTAGCACAGCAATTTGTGCTCCATAGTGCATAATGCCTTACTCATTAATGAGAGGTAATTTATTTATTTTTTCAACACAATGTGTCTGTTTAGATTTTACTAGGAAATCCTCTAAAAGAAAACAAATTACAGTTTTTTTTAATATGATGTGCTGTTATTCTGCCTTAATTCCTTTCATGGAGTCAGTGCTATTATGTGAGGCTTGTGTGGGCAAACAATGGCCCTGTGACTTGTAATCACACCGAATTTCAAAGGCCCTAGGGGACCAGCACAGCACTGCTACTGTGCCATTCGTTTTTTTGTGTTTTGCTTTTCCTTTGCACTGCTGCCTTTACACGCAGCCTGTTTTTTAATCTGGTTATCAAAGTGTATGTATACCGGTTAGCTAGAGTTCGTTATACCCATGTCCTACTACCCTCTGTAACTAATTTTGACCATTGGGGGGTAGGATATGCTGCCATTGCCTGTATTGCCTACAACAACCTAGGTTAACAAGGAAAGTCAGATATGCAGTAGAGGTTACTTACTTACTAAACTGGTTCACATCACTCTATAGTTCTCTTCCCTGAACTGATGAAGCGATGGCTGCTATCTCTCTAAATCCGGTATGGTAAGCAGGGGTGTTATGGAGCTTTTGCCTTTTGTGCAGGAGAAGACTAAGGCCTGCGGGCTGTAAAACAGAAATGATATTGTTGAAGTAAGGAACAGGATAAAAGATAAGTTTCATGAGGAGTGTACCAAGAATAAGAGGCAGAGAAAGAGCCTAGGCTGCTGCAATCATTCAATTTCTGACTCAGGAGCAATTAATTAAGTGAGAAGTGAGAGCAATTTTGCAACCAATCATGGCCAAGTAGCTGTATAAGTGTCATCATGACATTTCGCTGAGTGCGTGCATCATGTGATGATGTGACATCACATGTCTGCTCCAGTTACAACAACAGGTTTTCCCCCAACCACAACCACATAATAGAAGCGCTTCAGATTTTAGCCAGCGCACGTACTCAGCAGCATTTCCCAAATCACTGCGCCTCTCTCCAGGCCACATAGCTGAATAGGCCTCTTAGAGTCATCACCATGTTTGTTTTCCAAATGTTGATAACTTCCTTCTTCTGAGTGCTGTGCCCTGAGCCCTTCCATCATCCTAATTTTGAGTAACTAATCAGTCCACCTTCGTCCTGACCCAAATGAGAGGGATGGATCTGTAGTGCACTGCTGTTGGTGAACAAGAAGAGAAACATTATTTGAATAATTCTTTTGTGTATATTTGAGTTTGTTAACTAAACTGATTGGTTTGCTCTCTGAAGATTGAGAAGTAGAAATAATGAGAGGTCCCGGCAAGTAAATCTCGCAAAGTGTGAAAGAGCCAATCACCTTCAGGAAAAAAGATCACCCTCCACGCTTCAAACATTGCAAATCATCAAAATCAAGTGTACAAATGAGTTAAGCAGCCTCCCTCATGGTCTGTCACCACATGAATCATCAATCATCTCTTACAATCATGCAATAATATATCACTTATTGATGCAATAGTTGCCTGTTCCAATCCAAGTATGGTGGTACACAGTTTTATCTCCTCTTTGATGCTAGGAACACACATTGTGCAGTCTTGTAAATAAAATGATCTAGGGCAGTCCTGCTAGGGGTTGAAAAGAAGGATAGGCATGGGAAGGTGGCAAGCATTGTCTCCAATGTCTTTGAATGGAATGTGGAGGATTCTTCACTGCACACTGGTTCAACTCCTATCTGAAGTCCTGAGAACGATATGCTCATATGTTTAACTACATAGTGCACAGTTTCTGGGACCCCTCTAGACATGTACAGGGAGCGGTAAGTACTTTGGGCCCGCTGCTTGCAAATGTTTATAATGCCACTATAGTGACTGGTCCCCCTCACTCATGGAAAAGTTTGATTAGTATCCCGATTTAAAAAAAGGGCGCCGTTCGTAGCTGTTGCTGAGGGTTCCTGCCGCTGGGGGAAAGCTGATAACCCACTCACCTGCTGTGGATATATGGACCCTGATTCCTCCAAGGAACTTTGGTGTGTGCGTTTTCCTCCCTGGCGGGACTGCGAGGACCAGAGTGCTGAGCGCGGCGATCACCGCTGCACCTGGGCCCTCTTCCCGCCAGCTCCTCCTGCAAATCAAATCTTCCCACCTCACCACCTTTAAAAATCTCGCGCCCCCCGCTTCGCGTCCGCCTCTCGTAGCTGTTGCTGAGGGTTCCTGCCGCTGGGGGAAAGCTGATAACCCACTCACCTGCTGTGGATATTTGGACCCTGATTCCTCCAAGGAACTTTGGTGTGTGCGTTTTCCTCACTGGCGGGACTGCTAGGACCAGAGTGCTGAGCGCGGCGATCTACCTGGGCCCTCTTCCCGCCAGCTCCTCCTGCAAATCAAATCTTCCCGCCTCACCACCTTTAAAAACCTCGCGGCCCCCGCTTCGCGGGCGCCGCTCGTAGCTGTTGCTGAGGGTTCCTGCCGCTGGGGGAAAGCTGATAACCCACTCACCTGCTGTGGATATATGGACCCTGATTCCTCCAAGGAACTTTGGTGTGTGCGTTTTCCTCACTGGCGGGACTGCGAGGACCAGAGTGCTGAGCGCGGCGATCACCGCTGCACCTGGGCCCTCTTCCCGCCAGCTCCTCCTGCAAATCAAATCTTCCCGCCTCACCACCTTTAAAAACCTCGCGGCCCCCGCTTCGCGGGCGCCGCTCGTAGCTGTTGCTGAGGGTTCCTGCCGCTGTGGGAAAGCTGATAACCCACTCACCTGCTGTGGATATTTGGACCCTGATTCCTCCAAGGAACTTTGGTGTGTGCGTTTTCCTCGCTGGCGGGACTGCGAGGACCAGAGTGCTGAGCACGGCGATCACCGCTGCACCTGGGCCCTCTTCCCGCCAACTCCTCCTCCTTTTCCATCCTCTATTTTGACGACCCTTACCTACGCGCCAGCGGGACGCGTGCGGGACGACGGCCGGGGCGAAGACCGGGCAAAGAGCGGGCCGTTTGAGGCCGTTAGAGGACGGGAGTGGTCGGGCCAGGGCCATCCCCCCTGGAACTTTCCCGGACCCAGAGGGATATTACCGGTCCTACCCTGCAGAGATGTCGACAAGAGAAACAAGGAGTAAAAGTGCCACGGCTCTTGCGACTACATCAAAGGGAACATTGGACAACTACTTCGTGAAAGCCGGGTCACTGTTAATTGAGGACATCACGCTCCTTGAGAGGCGAATATCCCAAGAGCTGGACTGGGTGCGGAGATCGTCTATGGGCCCCTTGGCACAGGCAAAGTCTCCTGTGGTAAGCTCAGAACTCATTGCGTTGGACACAAGGGTGGATGGCATCAATGATCTCTCTGGGTCATTGAATATATTAAATTGTATTTCCCAGGCAAGTAGTAAGGACCCTAGTGATTCCGTAGATTTTAGCATGTTGACTCTTCCCCCAGCCCAACCCCATCCTATATCTACTATAAATCCCACGCCAGACCCTGATATTATTAACTCTTCAGGCCCCAAACCAAACAAGCGAAAGGGAATTAGAGAAGGAGCTATCCCGAAAAAAAGCGGAGGGCTTAAGGGTACGCGAAAGCCAAACACCTTAGTTCCACCCACGAACACGTTACCAAAAAGTTCCCGTTCAAACACTAGGGAAAAACCGCAAACAGGTAGAGCTGAGGCTATGTGTTCTAACTCAGCAAGGAAGACAAGAAACCAATCTGAATTAAATCTACTTGAACATATTGAGGAGGATGTTACCCTTGCGGATATAGGTGCCCTTATAAGAAACCTTCTAAGTCCACTGGAAGAAAGGCTAATGAAAATGGAAGCCAGGCTAGTGGTTATAGAAAAATCAACAGTCCAACTAGCCGATAGTTTGAAAATAGCCAATAAAGGTGGAATAAAGGTTCCCGATAGGGCAGCAAAAAGGGGATCCCCATAACCAATAAATCGGGTTAAAAGTGTCTCACATATAGTGCAGCAGGCAACATCCATCTCGTCTACAAGTACTAACATTGACTTGATGGTAGATGCTCCAAATAAACATGCAAATCAGTTTAATCACACATCTTCCCCCTCAATTAGGGTAGTTCAAACTGGGGAAAGCAATTCTGCTCCTACCAATTTATCTAATAATGCGAAACCAACGATGGAGGGTGTGAGTGAGAGGTCAAACCCTGGACCAATGCACCTCCCCCCAGAGGCAGCCCCATATACTGTTATGCTGGTGGGGGTACCAGAATTGAACGCTACCTCTAAAGAATCCACTATCTCCCTCAAGAATAAGGTGATAAATTGGCTATGTACATATAGGCCGCTCCAGGAAGGTATAGTGAGCCCTGTTCACATGGTACGAAGGGTCCCGTGGTTGGGTAATCTAACCAAATCCATAAACGGTGACTGCGTCATAGTCAATTTTAAAGACCAAAGGGCCGTCCTGCATATATGTGGATGGCCCATTGAGGAAGAGGGGACCACTATTCAATCTTTACCCCTCTCCTTCTTTTACCCTCCTCTAGCATATGATAGAGAGTAGAGAGGACGAGATCTGGGGGGCCCAGATACAAAGACCGGTCAGGTGGGGAGAGTCTAAAAAAAGGGGAGCCATTTACTATCCCAGAAGCCAATACCTAGGGAACCCTGAAATTAACATACATCACACACACCTAGAGAGATTGGGTGGGGGGCTGCCAAGAGGATGGAGAGTACCACCCGATTGTCGAAGGCAGGAGCTTGCCCATTATACCTCCAGTATGGCAGACGAGGGATGGGAAATTGGCCATGGTAGAGGTGGTAACTGGGGCGCAGACGAGCAAAATCATCATCCCCGGAGACCCCCCCACCATTTCCATCTTCCAACCCAGAATAGATACAGCCAATTAGACATGGTAGACTGACTGCCCATATACACAAGTGGGAAGTCTAACTCTGTAGCAGGGGAGACTGCGGATGAAACTAGCCAAGAAACAAAGCCGCCCAATCCCCTTGAACACCATGTGGCTTTGAGCAATCCGACTGGCAAGGTATGTCATAATGTGGGGGAAGAAATAAGCATCCCCTTAACAAACACAGAGACCATGACCAGTGATAATGGGGATGCTTGTACTCACACCACTATTCGGAGTGCTAGGCCCCTCTCACTAAAAATATTGTCATGGAATGTGGCGGGTCTGGGAAACAAGTCCGACTCCCAGGAATGGATTGAATATACTGACTCTAAGGATTTATGTATGTTTCAGGAAACTTGGGAAAGAGAGGAACATGCAAGGCAGGGCTTCGCAGTATTCTCCATTCCTGCGAAATGGGGTGGAAGGGGGCGTCCATCGGGCAGACTTGAAACCTGGGTCGGAGTCCATTTGGGATGTAAGGCCACGCGTTTCCCAGTGGAATCAGAAGATATACTTGTGGTACTACTGGAATGGTCCCACTCCTGTAGACTGGCGGTGGTAAATGTCTACTCGAGGCCGGTTACCATCTCACAGGAGTCTCCTACCATCGACAAATTAGCGGATCTTTTGGCTGAGCTCCCTCAAGGGTTCCCTTTTGTAGTGGGTGGGGACTTGAATTCACATTATGAACCTTTACCAGGTCTTTTAGACGGGGCCTGTCTAGAGGAAGAGGTAAGATGGCGAGTACCATCGATAGTATCCATCCCGCCAAAAGCTTGGAGCCCACTGGCAGTGCAGATTACTGCCCTAACTCTGAGATATGGGCTCAGGGCTTGCAACGTGCGAGTTAAATCTGATATCCCGAGCAAACCCACATTTAACCGAAAAGGCAGGGAATCAAGACTAGACTACATTCTAGTGCAGCTTTCTTCCTGGTCGCATGTCGCTGACTTTAGGGTCATTGACAGAGAAGATAGCGATCATAACGCCCTGGAACTGGACTTTCTCCTCCCTGGCTGGGCCGGCGGGGAAGTAGAATTGCCCAAGTCAAACTCCGACTTAGTCCTTGAGAGTAACAGGAAAAGAATCAAGTGGGAAAAATTAGCAGCAAGTACAGCCAAGCTCCCTCGGTTTTATAATAACCTTATTCCCACTTTGGAGAATATGGCGTTTTTAAGTGATAAACCAAGTTCAGAGGCCAATAATAAACAAATTTGGCTGTATCACGAAGAACTTGTAACGACTTTATCTGTAGATTTATTTAATAATGGTCCAAGGAGGGGGGGTCGAAGGAACCAGTGCACTTGGTATAATGCGACGTGCCGCAGTGCAAGGAGGGATCTCTTGTTGAGTATTAAGAACCGCAAAGACAGGTCGGAGATCCAAACTAGGAGACGCGAATATAAGAGGCTGATTGCTAACGCCAAGATTGAATGGGACCAGAATAAATGGGAAGAACTCGCTAGATCCCTAGCCTCCATGGACTCAAGGAAGTTCTGGCGAATTGTCAGTTCAGATTCTGGGGAACTTGTCCCGGCAATAGAGCCAAATATTTCCTCTAAGACCTGGCAGGAGCACTTCCAATCTCTGTATACAGAGGCACCAGGCCGTGGGGGCTGCAGCGCCATCCCGTCAGTCCATAATTGTATGGAAGGGGATCCATTCACAATAAGGGAGGTTCAGGTTGCCATAACAGGTTTGTCAACCGGAAAGGCACCCGGCCTGGATGGTCTCCCTGGTGATCTTTTTAAACAGGAGCCAGATATATGGGCCCCTTATTTCCTGGTGCTATTTAATGCGATTCTAAAGGGTATGCAGGTGCCCTGTACTTGGCTGGGCGCAGAGGTGGTCCCGATCTTTAAGAAAGGTTTGCCCCTGCTCCCATCCAACTACAGGCCCATCAGCCTGATAGATGTGTCGCAAAAACTCTTTGGAAGGCTCATCCTAGACCGGTTAGAGAATTGGATAGAGGAAACCGCCATTATGAGCCCTTATCAGGCTGGGTTCAGAAGGGGGGTATCCACTATGGACCAAATTTTTCACCTTAATCTTATTTATTGGAGGACGGCACTTGTGGAGGGGGGCTGCCTGTACACGGTATTCGTGGATTTACGGGCCGCCTTCGACCTGGTGCCTAGATTCAAACTCTGGAGCGTCCTGGGCGATTTGGGAGTCCCGCCAGACATCCTGGCTATTCTGATTAAACTACATCATGACAATTTTGCGCAGGTCAGGTGCGGCAGGATGGGGGGCTTAACTGAAAGATTCCCCGTTGACAGGGGGGTGAGGCAGGGATGTGTGCTCGCACCCACCCTGTTTGCCTCTTTGTCAACGGGGTCATCGACCATCTGTCCAGGTTAGAAGACATTGACGCTCCCAAATTGAATGGCAGCAGGGTGCCTGCCATAATGTTTGCAGATGACACCCTGCTGCTCTCCAAATCCCCCATGGGAATCCAACGGATACTCGATGGGTTCTTAGAGTTTTGTACTGAGAGGGGCCTCGAAATTAATGCCTCCAAGACAAAATTTATGATCCTGAACCCTACCCCCTCCACACGCATCAACCCTTTGTTAGGCACGGTGCGACTGGAGAGGGTTACCACATTCGAATATCTGGGGGTAACCCTGAATGAGAAAATGACATGGGGGACACATACGATTAAGGCAAATTTGAAACTATCGCAGAAGGCGGGGGGTGTCCTGAGAATGGCGGGTAAATCTATCTACCGCCCACTGGGCCCTATGATACAGATTTACAAATCCCAAGCACGGGGCTCAGTTGTATACGGGGCGGAACTTTGGGGCCATGTTTCTGTAAAAACTTTATCAATCACAGAAAACAAATTTCTTAGGCAGTTAGTGGCCCTTCCCTCGAGTACCCCACTGCTTCCCCTCAGATTGGATCTAGGTCTAAGGCCAATTGCTGAGGAGTTAGGTTTAAAGCCCTTAGCTTTTTGGCGACGAATATGGAGCAGCCAGGATCTTGGTGATTATAGAAGTGAGCTCCGAGAGTTCTTGGCTTTACCAAACACCAGTAACATTCCCTGGCTAAAATACATAAGGAGCACATGCGAAAGTTTAGGTCTCCCGGAACTATGGACTGACCCTGCTATCTCAAGTAGGAGGACCTCCCGAAAGGCACTCTCACAACTTTACTATCAGTTGAAGTTGACTACTGATATAGGTAATACACGGGTGGGATCATTGACTCACACATTGATACAACTCAAAGATTCCTACCAAATGGAAAGTGTATTAGATGACATGGGTCCCGTGCTGGCAAGAAAATTATATCTACACTGGAGATATGGCTCTTTACCCTTGAGGGCCTTCACTAGCTCTTGGTCCAACCCCCCAGTAGTAGAGCAGTGTCCAGCCTGCACACATCCTCATGAGAGTGACCTACATGTGCTCTTCTTCTGTAAAGCCTACCAAAGAGCGAGGAGGTATTGGCTCCTACCTATTCTCAAAAATATGGGCTTCAGGAAATATCTGCCCGCGTTTAGAATCCTTAAAACTGACTTGTCACCCCCGATTGTCTTTGCTGTAGCAAAGTATTTAATGGCTATGTGGCACACACAATCTCGTATTTTAAAAGAGGGGGGTATTGTATAAAGTTACAAGATATTGGTTTATCTTTATTATGGATTTTAATGTTTGAACTATGTAATTTTTAAGCTTGTGTGTAACTGAAAACCTTTTTTAAAAACATTGTAAATCTTAAATTTTAAATAATGTTATGCATTTATATCTTTGATGGTCTAAATGACCGAGAATAAAGATTATTGAATTGAATTGAAAAAAGGGCAACAAATTCCTACCTCAACACTACCAGCCGATAACATTGTTTAATGCTACTGCAAAGGTAATGGGATGTACCTTGCTTAACAGATTAAAGGATTGGGAAGTAGCAAACAACATAATGGTGAACATTCAATTTGGTTTTAGAAAGGGCACAGTTCATCAATGCCTGAACCTATGCTTTACCATAGGAAAATGCACAGTGACAAAAAGGTGATGTTAAATCTCTCCTTCATGGATCTATCCACAGCTTTTGACTGTGTTTTGCATTCAAGGCTGTGGAAGGTCAAGGAGGATTTGGGGATTGAGTCAGGAATCACCAACTATATAAGGCTACTGTATATGGGCGCAAGCGCATATGTGCGCTTTGGAAGGGAGGGTGAATGCTCTGAGAGTTTTAACATCAAAAGAGAGGTAAGGCAGGGTTGAGTTTTAGCCCCCTTCCTATTCTCGCTTTACATGAATCAGGTAGAGTCAGCCTTAAGCTCCTCCAGAAGGGATACAGCCAGGTTGGGTTCACACCCCCTCCCAGTGCTACTTTATGCAGATGACTCTGTATTAATTGCTAGAACTGGTAGGGATTACAGGCCCTAATAGATGATTATGTCACTTTCATGGTGGACCTGGATTGAAAGTAAATGGCTCCAAAACTTACAACATGAATTACGGGGTCAAACCCAGAATAAAAACGGTCTTCCATACAGAGGGGCATATTCTAAGTGAATCACCCACCTTTTGCTCCCTAGGAATACTCATTGACAATAAGAATTTGTCGTCACCGATGGCAACTAATAGATGCACGCAAATGGAGAACTCCTTCAATGGGATGTCAGTATTTAAAAAGAAATTGGGTTTTAAGGCAATAAGGGAACTTCTTACTACATATACAAGCAAAACAGTGGCAGTGACCTCATACGGGTTTGGCGAATGGCCAACACACAGACCATCCAAAGGGTTGAGCATTTATTTCTTAAATGTACCCTTTTCCTCCCCTCCAGTTCTTCGAATTACATAGCTCACGCCGTGCTGGGAACCCTGTACGTCTCCGATAGATTAAAGATGGCTCTTATAGTGCTCTGGCATATAATTTGGTGGGCAAAGAAACTGGACTGAACAAATCAATTCTCCGAAATGCAATGAAATTAGACCATGCAATGGAAATCCCCTTGTTGAGATATGTTAAATTTACATGCGAGGAGATCGGCTTGCTGAATCTTTTTATTAATCCCGAGTCCTGCAAACTTTTAGATAAAGATCAGTTAAAACAATGCGTCCTGTATAATGCTATGGGAAGGAGATGGGAGGGTGAGGGAGTAAAATCGTCTGTAGTTGCTTATAACAGATTGGCCCCCCTTAAGGAGGGCCTGAAATCCTATCTGATGTTGGTATATAACTGACCCAATTTGGGGCAAATATGTTGTCTCTGATGGTAGGGTTTCCAAATAATTGTCACTCTCTGTCAGAGTTAGCTTTGTGTCCGTGTGACAGCATGACGCCCATAACCAATTTGCACATCGTATTTTTTTGTACATTTTATGAAATCCCCACGAAGAGATATATTTTCTTGGCACTTAACAAACTTAAGTTTAGACAGTACACACCAGCACTTCTATATTTGCAACAGTTACATATCCTGCATGTGTGCAGAAGAAATGTCTTCTCACCTTTGGCATGCACTAAAAATAAGGAAAAGTCTGTAGGGGGTTCTTCTCATAATTAAAGTACCCCACAGGATAACTGTTTTGTACTTTAAATGAGTAACTCAAATGGATGAAATTGGGTTCAATTTTAACGACATTTTCCCATTTGTCTATAATCTATCTGTATATATGAGTCATTCTTTTTATATTTTAAGCTTTTAATTGTTTTGTATCATACTTTTATGATACTGAAAAGTATTGAATAAAATTATTATTGATTGATTGCACAGCTTCCAATAATGTTAAAAAAGGCATCAATAAACATTGGAACATCATCACTTTGGGCAACCTGAACTGGCCAATACCTAGATTTGCCCATAAATGAGGGAAGAACATCCATGACTACCTAGTCCATACCGGACCATCAAGAATAGCAAAAGCCAACAACACAGTGGCATTTGAGGCTTACAACATGTTGTGGGTCGGATGTATGACGTTACAACGCATGCTGTTACAACGCATGCTGTTACAACGAAAGTTTTACAACGCGAGTGCATTGACAACGCAGGACATTACAACGCAAGTCTTTACATCGACTTGCACTAGATGGCGTGCTAACATTAAAAAAGTGTAATTTACTATTCCAACTCCAGTCCACGTAACAGTAGGGAAGGTGTTGGGATAGTAAACTACACTTTTTTTAATGTTAGCACGCCATCTAGTGTAAAGACTTGCGTTGTAATGTCCTGCGTTGTCAATGCACTCGCGTTGTAACATTTTCGTTGTAATGGTAGTGCGTTGTAAAAGTTGCGTTGTAAAGGTTGTTCCCCCGTGGGTCATTACCCATGCGGCACATGCTCTGTGTGCCACTTGACAAAGCCAAGCAAAACCTTGGATCTAAATACCCACCTTAAGTAGACCTTGAGAAGCACACTAATTGCAACACAACACATGTTATTTATATGATCACATGTCCTTGCCATTTGAAGTACATAGGAATTACATGTAGGAAGCTTAAAACACTAGTTGGGAAATATTTCAGCAACATCAAATGCAGAAAAGCCACTACACACATAAGTAACCACTTCCTCACAGCTAAGCACATAGCAGATGAACTAGAATGGGTTGTCCTAGTGACACTAGATGGCACTGACAAAAAGGCAGAAAAAATGATCTTCCAATAAAAACAATAGTGAACCTACAGTCTTAAGACTTTCCACACAGACTTGAATGGCAATATTTCATGGTTGCCACTGAATCGATAAGTCAGTTAGTCATAACAACCGTAAGCTATCAATGCAAATGTAATATACAATGCTCCACCTTGCGGCCTTTTCTTGGACCAAGTGGACACCATATGAATATTGTATCACCAGCTATCATGTAAAACTACTTATCAAAGACTGTAGAGGGCCACCTATGCCAACTCCTAACTTGGCCAGCATTGCTAGTTCACGTTGCCGGACACAATAGATTAGCTATACCCCCCATCCTATAGTTTCATCACCTCCTATATGGGAATATCCCAAAATAGATACCATACACAGAGAGTCTATCACGTGCTGAAGTATGTATATGGATGACATTATCTGTCTCAAGCCCCAATTCAAGTCATAACTTCACTCACAGTTGGTGTTATGACTGACATTTGTAGGCTAATCTTCCTATACTATGAGTGAATGTCTTCTAACCAAATTTGTTGCCATTTTTAACCCCTTCCCTGCTCATGACGGAACCACTCCGTCATGAGCCACGGGCGCGCTGTGCTCATGACGGAGTGGTTCCGTCATGCTGCGGCCGTTGGCAGCCGCTCCGCCCACGCGGCACTGATTCCCCGCCTATGCGGGCGATCAATGCAAGTGGGCGGAGTCGTGACGGAACCACTCCGTCATGAGCACAGCTCGCCCGTGACTCATGACGGAGTGGTTCCGTCACGAGCATGGCGGCGCCGCGCTGACCCCGAACCCCCCCAGCGCCGCGGCGGAATTCGTGCCGCGGCGAAGGGGTTAATAGAATTTATTGTAAACAACACCAGAAAATTCCTCTACAGACCTTTTTAAATTTTAAATGCCAACATGCCAGTGTATCATATTCAACACATTTAGACCTTTATATGAGGTATGAGTCACTTTTATTTATGATGACCTTTTTAAGCACCTACGCCTGAACCCAAAAACACGTCATAGCCTCACTCTCAGTAAGTGTTAGTACCAACACTTACAGACTAAGCATCCTAGTCGAGGAGAGAGCTTCTTCTAAACAAACGTGATTTGTACATAACATATCTTACATGATAGTAGAAAATTCCTCTATAGGTCCTCCAGGACACCTCAATGTCAGCACATCATGTTCAACAGTATTGTTGCCTCTCACTTCATATTCTAAAAGTACACGCAATACTTACACATGCACACCTGAACGAGTTAATGGGAACATCTGGAGGGCACAACAATTGATCACCGTAAGCACTTTAAACTGCACTGTATAGTCAAAACTAAGAAAACCCAGAACAGAGCATTAGACAAAAAAGAGTCCTCATATGTGTAATAGGTCCAGCTAAGAGGACCCCAGTGAGGCACACATTTGCATTATCACATAATGACATCACTCTATGCTTGTTATTATGCTCACCAGCAGCATAAATACGACGGATAAACACAAGGGAAACGTGGCAACCTAACGGCTGCTGCCTACATTGGAACCACCAGAGATACCATTAAAAAGTATAACACCATATAGACCTTCATACCTCCTCACGCGTCTCCTCTATGTGACTCAGAAAGTGACCTTAATTTTAGTAATTTCATCACTGTAACTACTGTTTGCAAGGGCCTCCACATGGCTTTCTCAGCCAATGAGCTGAACCATTTCAAGATAAAGAATGGCTAATTACTTCAAGAATAGATGCCCCTGAAGTGCAGTTCATACATATCCTGCACAAACCCGGTGAAGTTTGCATAGTCACACATCGGGATAAGATGGAGGTAGTCCTCGTTGAGATATGACCTCTTGTAAATATTCATCATGTACTGACCTCCTTTTTGTTTCCCTTCAAGTCAAGTTACAGGCAAGAACCATGCCTGTAACAAGAAAATCTGTTATACACAAATAACAAAAACCCATACATTTTTGTTTTTGAGCACAGCGTCGATTGATAATAACCAACAGGGATCTGATCCTCAAGGTCCTGATGAAGGCCACTGACCCAAAGGGGCATATAGGGCCAAAATATGTTGACCATTGATGCCAAGGGTTGGTAATACACCCGAACATCATCTCCACATTTTTAACCTTACCCCATACCACTTTTCACATTAAAAAACATATTTTACAGGCATGGGAGGTAATTTTACTTTCTCTGCACAGATCACATCAGTATCCACTTCCAGCTACTCTCCCTCCTAATGGAGACATCACTCACCTGGATAAGCGAGTACCCAGGTGTGGAACCTGATGATGAGGCTACCTACTCTGTCACTCCAGAGGAAATAACATATACAGCTGGGGGTATTAGTGGGGGTATTAGTGGTCGAGGGTTTCCGAGACAATACTACTGAGACTCTGGTATTGAGACCATGTGGTTTACTCTCCTCTTGATTTGGTGTCAACTCCAATCTGGCCATATGTGTGCCTAAAATGATCGGGCTGCATAAGTCAGTCTGACACAGCAAACAAAAAATATAATGTTCCCCTAGCTATAGCCCTTTTTTTTGGGCAAAGCAGTTCAATGATAAATAATAATTAAAATGTTCTAATATGGCCTACTCTCAGTCAAGTAGAGTGTGTCCTAAAACTCATATGGTTTGCCCAGAAGTTGGTCAGCTAACACACTTGAGTCTTACTAATCACCCTCATCTTGCTCTAGTGGTATTTCAGGAACGGTGTAATTTTGTGGTATGAAGAGTTAGTTCATTTTGACATTGGTCAATCTCTCCACGTTTTGATGTGAGAGATTGGTCCTTCTCACTTTGACAACTGTGTTGGCTGCACTGAGCACATGCTCAGCAGACACCCTGGCTATCGGACAAGCCAGATACTTTATTGCCAGCCTGCTGAGCTCTGGCCATTAGCACATCTTCCCATACCAATACACCAATGTGTTTTGATCCATGTGGACCTCTGTTGGGTCATCAGGATAGTTCTGGAACATCCTCTGAATGGTCATTGGTGCTGCTTCTTCCTCGACCTCTGTTGCCTTTGCCTCTGCATTGGACTTTAGACCTGTCACTTAAAGCCAAGCAAATGCAGAGGTTGGGGCTGATTCTTCTGTTCCTGGTGTTGTTGCTCCTGGTGTTGTTGTTGCTGGTGTTGGCTGCTGTGAGATAACAGGACTACCCTCTCTGAAGGTTGGAGACAGCACCCCAGAACTTCTGCCCAGGAGAGGGACTCTAATTTCCAGCCATTCTTCTTCAGGGTCTCTGGCTTGTCCAACAATCCACTTCTTTTATTGTGATACATCCCCTTCTGAATATAGGAATGAAAGTGGGCAGTAAGTTTGTGTACAGTGGATCAAGTATTGTGGTACAGATGTACTCTTTGGACAACACAATGTCTCTTTGCAGCATTGGATTATCAGCCAAGAGAAGGATTAAGCCCTCATCCAACTCATGTGTATCTTTGATTTCGTTCAAACCTGCGATTACAGATACAACAATTGGATAGCTTGGCCCATCGTACTCTTCACCTTATTGACTTTGCGTGTGAAAACCTCAAAGGAAGTAGCATCTCTGTCAGGCATTTGACTAGGCCCCATTTGTTCAACTCAATGATCATGCCTTTCCCTGTTGCAATGCCTCTTTGCTTGACATACTCATTGATCTATTTGTACGGCTCAAACAGACATTGCAACATATCATAGGTCTAGTTCCATTGTGTTGGCACCTACAGCATGAGGGCTTTAACTGGTACTCTATTAGCACACTGAATGAGCCTCAACTGCTTTCGGGCTTTAAAATAATAGTTGAAATGGTTTCAGATTCTTCAGCAGGTGGTCAGTAAGTTGCTGACTAGGTCTTCTTTTTTTAGAAAATCCTGCACAACGATGTCGATGCAATGCACCAAACACAGGATCCTGAAATATTTAATGTGAGGCTCACCTGGGTTTTCCACAGAAATGGATGAAACAGATGCTAGATCTCTACCTCCCTCACCCATCTCTTCTGCCCAACAGAGTCAAAGCCAAAGAGGGAAGGTTGGGAAAAAGGGGAAACAGTACAAGTAAGGCGAGGAGTAGAATCCACTGGTCTGCCCAATTTGCTGTTACCAGGATTCCTAATGGAGAAAACACACACATAAGTCTTGCTCTCTTTCTGACCTAGGGTTTTGTTATATACCTAAGTGGTATTCTAGTGTTCTACCTGTTGCAGGTTCTGCAGTTGTATAAAGCCACTATCAAAGAACTAGAGCGAGAAGCTCACAGAATGTATCTAGAAAATAAACACTCACTTATTATTTCAAAGGACTGCAGAATTTAACCTGTAAACAATGATAAATGTGAAACATACTAACCTTAACACCAACCACCATAGAGAATCAACTGACCTACAAAAAATCATATATTTTGCCTGAACACCAGGAAAAAAAAAAAAACGTATTTACCTAGTCAGGAGAAACAAATAAAGGGGACAAACGTAGGGCACAAAAAAGGTGCAGGGTCAAGGCGTAATTTAGAGTGAAATAACAGTGGTTAAAAGGCAATCTCTCTTTATTTGCATTAAGAGATATGAAGACATCCTAAAAATGAAACAAGGTCAAGGCGGGAAGGACTTTCACAATGAATGAATGAGCAATAGGTCAGATAAGTATCATGAGCCATGAGATACTTGAATCATCTGTATCCTACCTTGATTCTAAAGTAGGATTCTTTTGAAATACCTCTTATGTATGTTAATTCAATATGCAGGTACCAGGAGTTTGCAGTGTGGGAAATGCTGCATTCAGGAGAAAAGCAAAATGGGCTGACCGACGAGGAAATTCCAGGAAGATGCTGTTCCCCAGAAGAAGAATGTCAACCCGGAAGTAACAGAGCACCGCAGGACGCCGGGAGAGAAACACCCAGGATGTGTCTTCACAGCGGAACTGAAACGGAGAATGCAGGTAAGCGGGTAAAACAAGGGACATCTGGCGTGGTCCATGATGGAATGTGAAACACGGTTCCCTTGCGGGCTCCTCCCTTTTGAGTGCCCCAAGCGCGCCTTCACCAGCTGACAGGAGTCGGCAGTCGGGGCTCACATCAGAGGTCACGGGCGGGGTTAGGAGTGCTGCTGTGGGCAGCGCTGACTGCGGAGCCCGACATTTAATATCTGTCCTGGCCATAACTATATTACTGCCATTGTCTGTGGCAACAAATCCTCTTCTAAGACTTCTGGGTCGCAGCCATTCAAGCACCTTAATGTTAAAGTATTCCAGGATGTTTGCAGCTATATGGGGTTTTTCCATGGAAAAATGGCCACTGTGCATTCCTGAATGTTTCTTCAGCGCCGAGACCTGTAAATTGCTGTTTCCTAAGTGCCATAAAATGGATCCAGTGTGCTGTGAAACATATGTGATTAGTGGCTTGACAATTAAGCCACATGTCGTCAAGTGGATAGTGTGAACAGCACTCTGCTTCAAAGCTTGTCCAGCGTCTCTGTAATCGGATATGGATGTGTTTATACATATACGATTATAGAGACGCTACGTGAGGTCCACTTTCTATTTTAAGGTCTACAACACAATGCGCTATTCCTAACTGACTTAGGCAGCGTCGTATACTGCAGATTGAAAAAGCAGAATACATACAGGCAACACTGTTCAGGTTGCCAGAATCCAATTTTTTTTTTACGAGAAATCTTTAAGTGTAACTTATGCACTACACCTTTGGGATCGAGCCCAATTAAAAAACCGACAATATAGCATTTACTTTATGCAACATATCTGGTGACTTTTTCTGGAACCTTGACGATTGATATCAGGAGATAATAAGACTTTATGTCTCCATTTATATCATTAGATATATTTTAAAAAATCTGTTTGTCCTGAAGAAGGTGAAGTGTCACCGAAACGCCGCATTAACAGTTTTCCCAGAACCCTTGATAAATTGGTTCATGAATTTTAATTAGGTTTATGTATTGATATATTGATGCTTCAATGTAAAAAACCTCTTTTCCTTCATATGATTGACACATGTTAGTAATGATATGACAGAAAATGTTTTTAATTAAAAAGATAATTTTAATAATAAAATGTTTTTATAAATTCATACTACATAGTTAGTTACATTTTCTAGTTCGCAAATTAGTTTTATTTCTTTTTAATGTTATACAATAATTCATCAATTTATATATTTTGTTTCCCTATTTCCAAACTGGTTAGGTTGCATTTATTGTCTAATTGTTTAGGAGAAGCTCATACAAAGTGCCCATAACACATGATCTATTTAGCTTGTATTACTTTAGATCCTGCTGGAAACCTTCCATTTCGGACAGATGGTCGTCACAAATTGAAAAAGAAACACTCCTTCCACAAAATCAAAGGGGAGGAGCTGCAGCATTAACATTTTAGCCAGCTTCCCGTTGTGCAAACTTGCCATTGGGTGGTTGTGTTTGTACAGCCCCGCCTATATAGGTATAGGTTTATAGTAACCATGATTTTGTTTTCTTTTCTGGTGCAACTGATGCAGTTGACTTCTGGAGAGAAGAACCAGCTGGTAGAATTAATGTGCCTCTTGGGCAGTTACTGTAAGCTGTTGCTGTGGTGTCTCCATCTGACTCTTGTGCCATTTCGAGGTTGCTGATTCGGGTGATACTGGTGCACTGCTGGGGACAGGGCTGCTTTGTGTAAAGATGTCACTGTCTTCTTCCTCATCACTTACCTCCCACTGTGATTGGAGCAGATTCCCTGCTCTCTTTTCTTCACCACCACCACCTGCAGTTATTTTTTTCAGATGCGCCTCATAGCGGATTGTGTGATGTTTTTCATATGGGTCATTTGACCTCTGGTACCACAGTGTGAACCAAGCTTACCTCGATGAACACTCACACGGCAAATTGAGCATATTGCAATTTTATCCTCCTGCTTGCTAATCACGAAGAAGTCACAAACTGGGGAGGAGATCTTTTTCAGAGGGCAACTGGTTCCACTGCTAATGCCTGAAGAACTGGAGGTAGTTGGGTGTGTCAACGATTGCCTCTCTGAAGTGTGTAATTCTACTGAGGTAATGGTGGAATACAGAGTTCAGTGGGGGCCTTACAAATATCGGAGCTGGCGCAGGCTGTGGTGGTGGTATCAGCACCACATCACTCAGAGCAGGTTAAATAGGAGGAGTAAAGTCGGTTTCCTCTGGGCCAACTTCCATGACAATGACTGGCTCATCATCCTCATTCTCTTTCATAACTGTAAGGCTTTCAGGAACTTTCCTTTCCCTTTCCTCTCCTTGTATGTCTCGGACTCAGCTGCCATCCTATCCATGTCCAAATCATCAAAAGAGGGGCTGGGAGAAAATGGTGGAGTGCCTTTCCTTTTTCTTGCTGGAGATCTGGAAACCAATGGTTTTGAAAGAGGAGGTTTATGCTCAGCATGAAGGTCAACCTCCTGTTCTGTTCCTACTTCTATAAGATCTACTATTGCTATCTGCAGCTGTTGTCCACTTTGCTTAGCTTCCTGCAATGACTGGGTACTATTTTGTGAAACAGGCAACTCCAATTCAATGTCACTACTTGTTGGCTCCGCTATGATTGCAGTGTCTGCCCTAATGACAAACATGGGTGTGGACTTATGTTGGGGTGGTACCGTTGACGTAGGAGTGCTGCTCTCAGCTTGCTCGCGGGAGGCCGGTGCGGATAAGCACAAGTTTCCAGCAAAGGCTCTGGTCGGCATGCCAGGGGGGGAAAGCTGCTTCTTCTTACTGGTCACTTTCTTGGCAAAACCTTTTGTTTGGGCTTTTATTTGGCAGTGGCACTCAGCTGCATAAGTGGAAGAGATTGGACGATTAACACCACGTGTTGTGTGGTCACCACTTTGCACAGGCCTTCTTTTTGGCAGTACTCTGGGTGATGTCTCTTGTGCACCTAAAAACAAATAGCAAGAAAATCATTCAGTGAAATGTGGCATTGTTGCAGTTTGAATTAGCACAGATAAAGGCAATGTAATTTAGTGTGGTCACTTAAGTTATTATCTTAAATAATTAACAACAGTACAGTGTATACATTCCAAAGTCAAACCACACCATCATAACAACATGTTTCATTTTTAATCAGCACAAACAACATGCAGATGTAACTGTTTACTTTATGTGCATCTACATCTAAGCCAGGGAGACACCTGTGGCAGTCAAGGAGGAGCAGGTGAAATAGATTAATCCTTAAAAAAAGAATGTTGGTGTGTGTGCACCTATGGCAGGCAGCGGAAAATTGAATAATTCATAATAAATGAATGCTGGTGTATTTGCTGTGCATGTATGGCAAGCAGGGGGCCAGGGGAAAATTGAATAATACTTAAAAAATTAATGATGTTGTGCGGCTTTGTACCTATGGCAAGCAGGGGGGTGGATGGATGGTGGGATCATGTTTAAAAAAACATTTAAAAGATTTTTAGAAATGAAAAAGAAAAAATATGAAGAGAAATAGAAAGGAAAAAAATGTAGTAGGGGACTACGAGAAACCCATTGGGAGACAAGGAGGTGCAGGAGAAAAATAAAAAAAATGCATATAATTCAAAACACTGTTCATAATTAAAAAATATATATATATATATACTACAATGATGCTCAAGCATATTATAAAATTTATATCAGGAAAAAGACAAAAATAAACAAACAAAAAGGCATAGGCCTCTCCTATTAATCTCCCTAGAAAATGACTTTGAAAACTGGGAAAAAAAGGGTGGCTGCTTAAAGTGCCCGCCGGCTACATGGCCAACCAACAACAGCAAGCAAGGAGACATGGCCACATCAAAGAACACATGCTGGCCTATGGCAGAAACACACTGACTGGCTACACAAAATGGCCAACGGCCACATGGTCAAACAACAAGCAAAGAGGCATGGTCACCACAAAGAACACATAGCAAAGGAACACTGGCTAGCCACACATAATGGCCGCCGGCCACACTGTCATCCAACAACAGCAAGCAAGGAGGCATGGCCACAACAAAGAACACATGGAGGCCTAAGGCAAAAGCACACTGGCTGGTTACACAAAATGGTCGCCAGCCACTTGGCCAAACAACAACAGCGTCAGGAAGCTTGGCTACAAAAAAACCCACATGTAGACCTATGGAAAAGGCACACTGGCTGGCGATACAAAATCGTCTCCAACCACCTAGTCAAACAACAAGCAAGGAGGCATGGGAAACAAAGAACAAATGCAGGCCAATGGAAACTGACTAAATGAAATGGCCCCTGGCCACATGGCCTGTGGCAAAAACACTCACACACAAACTGGCCAGACAAAGGAGGCATGGTAACATTGAAGAAAACACTACAATTAATTCAGCAATGGCTTATTTATGAGAGCCCTGCATCACTTTTGCAGCATGTCAAGTGGAACATGCGTGACGCAGAGCTTTCATTTCAATTTATGAAGCTCCGCAAAGCCACTCTGCATGGCTTTGAGAGGTCTCATAAATCATGAGTAAGGCAATGCACCCCAAATCGCTGCGTTGTCTTACTCTGCATTGTAGAGGCATTCAAAGGGTGTTGTGGTGGGTTTTCCCACGCAGCACCCATGGAATTTGATGCTGCCCCAAGAACTGCAAAGTGATGTAAACATGGGGAAGCACCAAATCCGTGCACTTTCTGAGGTGAGGCGTAACAAGGTGAAATATCTTTATTCCTCCTTGTTTGAAAAGGCATCTTAGGCTCGTTTTTGTGCAGAAAGGTACCCCTTCCTGCACAAAAACGATCCTGCATGCAACAGAGGCACACTCGCACCATGGGGCAAAGGTGCCTAAGTTGGCGCTAGTCAATCGAAACGGCACCAGTGCAGGGTGAAAGGCCTGTAAAGAACCATTTTGCTTCAATACACTGTATTCCTGTCCTTTCACTTGCTTCAGGGCAGCCAGCAATGTTGCTTGTTCTGCTGCCCTATGCCAAAATCCCATAAATATGCCCCAAAGTCCTTACATTTTATGGTAGATATGCAGTAGACAAAGAGAGTGATTCTTCGAGCTCCAAATCTGTTGAAGTTGAACATTAACTTGAAAACGTCTTTGAGTGGATTCAGCTGTTTCTTGAGTAGAGAATCTGCTTGAAGTACACCCGAGGTCATTCGCCATTGCCAGCATAACGAAAAAGGTGCCAAAAGGTGCCGTTGTGGTCAGAACCTGCGCTAGTGGTTCCGAACACAACTCTCCCAAATCTCGCATGTGCTCACGAGCGGCCAGAGAGTCCAGTGGTGATCGCCAGCGTATGCCAGATCAAGTCCCGCGCACTGCAATCAAAAAGAATTCCGCCACATGCCAGATAGAAGAAATCAGAAAGAACTCCACATTACACGCTTAGTGCACAGTTTCCGAATTCTAACTTCGGAAGCGGAGTGAATTTTTCCACCCGGGCCTATCTTTTGCAAAATCAGATGCTGAGTGTGGTGAGGTCTCATGATTTGTAAAAAGTTCTGGGACCCTGACTCACTTATGGAGTTTTTAATGTATGCCTGCCATGGAATTCTCAAAACATTATGAAGTGCAAGGCAATCCAATAAAATGCCCTTAAGTGAAATTGGCTTCTGGTTTCCTCCAGGTTCTTAGCCATGACAACAGGGGTTACAATTTTATAAAATCTTCTACAAAGCCCAAGCCCACTTCAGCGTGGCAACAAACAATTGTGAGGATTTAGGAAGTGCCAAAATCCTGCAAACAAATCTGTTATTAATCTTGGGTATTGGACTGGCAGCTATGTACCCCCACATTCCTGCACCATAAGTGCAGACAGACAGACATTTGCCTTTGTATATATGAACTAACTCCTTTACTGGTTTGTATCCCAGCCTTTTAGTGCAGCAGAACACAACATCAATAGATCTTCGAAATTGAAGTGATCACATTTTTAACAAGAATTTCCACTTAAAATCTGAATCTAGCAGATCCCCAGATAAGTAAAAATTTTGACTTTTGCCACCTCTTTATCAGAAATTGTAAATTTCCTAGTTTGTTAAATCTGAGACCACATTTCATGATAAATGTTTTGGAAAGATTGGTCTTCAGGCCCAGATCAACCATAAAAGCATTAAACTAACCTAGAAACAAGGAAACCCTACTCACAAGGAGCCTGGGTGAAAGTTTATGAAAGGAAACAATGGCTCATGTGGGATGATACTCGATAATATGATTTACGTCAAAAATCACGATAAATAAAAGGGTTAAATGTTACGTCAGAAAGAGAAGTTAACCACACACATCAGACAGTAGGTAGAAAAACATTTTTTATATATTTACAATAAACGAGCACTTTGAAAAATACAAAAACAATTTCACAATATACAAACAAATAACAATCTTAATAACAAAAACAAAGAACAATCTTAATACGCATTTATAAAAAGTGTCCCAATGAAACCAGTGAATAAACCAAAGAAAAAAGAATAACAACAGAATACAGCATACAACGGTTTCAATCTGTCATTATAAAGGCGATCAAAAGAAAAGATAGAATGATCAATAACACTTGTTCATTCCAAGTGTCAAAAATATTTTTGATTCGCGTGTCTCGTCAACGGCGTTTTGACCCTTTCTGAAATAAAGGGTCTCTTCAGGACAATCTAATGTGGGAGCACCTAAAAGTTAAATAAAAAACTGTCAGAATAAAGTGCTCTCTATTATTGAAAAAAATATTTTGAGGTAATGATGTTTTAAGCTATCTACCTGGTCGGCAAGCGTTTCAAATATTGTGAATATATGGTGTCACCGTGCTTAATGTGAAAGAAATAACTCACGAGGCGCCCAGGCTGGGTGCTGTAGACATAAAGACATTGTTAATACTGGATATAGAATGGAAGAGTACACATAAATATCCATGTGTCCCTTGGTGACTTACCCCTATGAGGGACGACTCAATTGGAAGCCGATAATTAATTTCAGTCTTGTTTGCATAAACAGACTCGGCGTAACGATCAATTCGTGTATGGGACAAACACGGAGCCTCATGATAAGGACTGCGCAATAGCTGTCATTTGGTTTTGTTGATTGGAATAAACTGTATCAAAATTAAGGAAAAAAGCAAAAGTCTCAAAGAATGGCCATCTAAAACCATATTGGAAATACTAGAAAAAAGTTAAGAAGAAAGCCCTTACCTATCTCTATCTGTTATTAGCGTATAAATTCACCGCGTTACGCTTCAGCAGGGGAACAATCTCCGATCTGCATAGTACAATCACAGCGATTGGTGGAAAGTATACTAACTTTAAAGGTAATTGGATGTAAGGTGCCCAATGAGAATTTCGCGTGCACATAGACGACATGAAAAAAAGCTTGGCGAATCGGAGAACAGCTAAAGTGGGCGCGAACGATTGAATTCGAACTTTATCAGTACCCTCCAAACAATGGTACAAATCTTTTTAGCCTGGTCTATGAACAAAACAATAAAATAAGATAAAAAAATAAAAAAATAATAAAAAAATGTAATGAGAAATAAATAAATAAGAGAAGAGAGACCCACACTGAAATTTAGAAAAACCAGAACAACAATGTGCGCCACATATCAAATGTAAAGGCGGTTCAACAATTGCATTTAAAATAAGGATGTACGGCAACCAATAAGAATGTCGCGTGCTCATAAGCGACATGAGAAAAAACTTGACAAATCAATGAGCAGCTAAAGTGGGCGCGAATGATTTTTTTCGAACTTTATCAGTACGCTCCAAACAATGGTCCAAATCTTTTTAGCCTGGTCTATGAGCAAAGAAATTACAAAATAGTGAGAAATGAAAAGAGAGAGACCCACGCTCAATTTAAGAAAAAACAATGTTCGCTACATACAAAATATAAAAGCGGTTCAACAATGGCATTTTAAGCAAGTAAATCATTGTCAATAGAATTAAATTAGTGAAGGCTAACCACAAATATTTATGTATTCTGTGCCAGATCTAATAGTATATAAAATCTCAATCTCTACAGAATGATTCTTGTTGCTGCCTGCAAACACCCGGATCTGTTCGATATAAGCTGTAGCAAAACATCAACTGTTGTCTGTATAATAGACCATTACAAGGTATACATGATTCCATATTGATCTAAATACAGCAGATCTATCATTGGGTTTTTACAAACACTATATCAATTCAACACAGCAAGAACCCATTATTTGAAATCCTGATTCATATATATGTACATTCTTCCATTGACAGCAGAAAATGCTTGTTCCATCATTACATTGCCCAATATTAGTGGCCATTCCAACACATCATATGCTAACACCTGAAAGTTATATGATCAGCTGCAAAAAACCTTGAAAAAAAAACGAGGAAAACATTAGGTTAAAGTTGTAATAAAACCTCGCCATTCTTCAGCCGAATTTAATCCTTGTCTGATAGAATGAGTCCATTCTATCCAACGACACTCCAATCTTTGAAGTGTCTGTGATATGTCACCGCCTCTGCTTGAGGCTACCACTTTGTCTATCACTTGCCAGCGAATGTCACTTGCTCTATGACCTTTCTCTATGAAGTGGTTGACTAGTGGTGCATTAAGGACCGAATTCCTGATTCTACTTCGATGTTGTCCTACCCGCGCTTTCACAGTCTGTTGTGTTTGGCCAATGTAGGGTAGTCCACATGGACAGAATATACAATAAACTACATTTTTTGTGTTACAATTTGAGAAGAAATGTAATTGCTGTTCTACTTTGCCGTGTTCAAACTTCTTTGTATTGACCGTGAATTCGCAGGCCACACAATTCCCGCATTTATAATGCCCATTTAAGTTGGGGAGACCCCAGACTGATTCCAGTGATCTCGTCGTTTGTACTGGATTTTCCATTGATGATCTGACTAGATGATCCCTAATGTTCTTGCCTCTTTTGAAGGCAAACATAGGGACATCCAGTTCAGAATCAATACTTTTGATAATATGCCAGTTTTTTTAGATAATTTTTCTCTTAAAATATTTGCCTCTCTCATGTAAACTTCTTTTTTCTCGAAATTGCACTAAAAAAGAAGATTACATGAGAGAGGCAAATATTTTAAGAGAAAAATTGCTATTGAGGGGGTATCCAAAGAAGTTGGTAAAGAATTCTTTGAAAAGAGCTTGGTTTTGTCCAAGAGAAACATTGCTCACTCCAAAAGTTAAATCCTCAGTTAACAAACTTATTTGTGTCACTACATTTGGTATACATACCAATGCAATTCGCAAGCTTATCACAAAAAACTGGCATATTATCAAAAGTATTGATTCTGAACTGGATGTCCCTATGTTTGCCTTCAAAAGAGGCAAGAACATTAGGGATCATCTAGTCAGATCATCAATGGAAAATCCAGTACAAACGACGAGATCACTGGAATCAGTCTGGGGTCTCCCCAACTTAAATGGGCATTATAAATGCGGGAATTGTGTGGCCTGCGAATTCACGGTCAATACAAAGAAGTTTGAACACGGCAAAGTAGAACAGCAATTAAATTTCTTCTCAAATTGTAACACAAAAAATGCAGTTTATTGTATATTCTGTCCATGTGGACTACCCTACATTGGCCAAACACAACAGACTGTGAAAGCGCGGGTAGGACAACATCGAAGTAGAATCAGGAATTCGGTCCTTAATGCACCACTAGTCAACCACTTCATAGAGAAAGGTCATACAGCAAGTGACATTCGCTGGCAAGTGATAGACAAAGTGGTAGCCTCAAGCAGAGGCGGTGACATATCACAGACACTTCAAAGATTGGAGTGTCGTTGGATAGAAAGTACTAATTCTATCAGACAAGGATTAAATTCGGCTGAAGAATGGCGAGGTTTTATTACAACTTTAACCTAATGTTTTCCTCGTTTTTTGTTCAAGGTTTTTTGCAGCTGATCATATAACTTTCAGGTGTTAGCATATGATGTGTTGGAATGGCCACTAATATTGGGCAATGTAATGATGGAACAAGCATTTTCTGCTGTCAATGGAAGAATGTACATATATATGAATCAGGATTTCAAATAATGGGTTCTTGCTGTGTTGAATTGATATAGTGTTTGTAAAAAAACAATGATAGATCTGCTGTATTTAGATCAATATGGAATCATGTATACCTTGTAATGGTCTATTATACAGACAACAGTTGATGTTTTGCTACAGCTTATATCGAACAGATCCGGGTGTTTGCAGGCAGCAACAAGAATCATTCTGTAGAGATTGAGATTTTATATACTATTAGATCTGGCACAGAATACATAAATATTTGTGGTTAGCCTTCACTAATTTAATTCTATTGACAATGATTTACTTGCTTAAAATGCCATTGTTGAACTCTTTTATATTTTGTATGTAGCGCACATTGTTTTTTCTTAAATTGAGTGTGGGTCTCTCTCTTTTCATTTCTCACTATTTTGTAATTTCTTTGCTCATAGACCAGGCTAAAAAGATTTGGACCATTGTTTGGAGCGTACTGATAAAGATCGAAAAAAATCATTCGCGCCCACTTTAGCTGCTCATTGATTTGTCAAGTTTTTTCTCATGTCGCTTATGTGCACGCGACATTCTTATTGGTTGCCGTACATCCTTATTTTAAATGCAATTGTTGAACCGCCTTTACATTTGATATGTGGCTCACATTGTTGTTCTGGTTTTTCTAAATTTCAGTGTGGGTCTCTCTTCTCTTATTTATTTATTTCTCATTACATTTGTTTATTATTTTTTTATTTTTTATCTTATTTTATTGTTTTGTTCATAGACCAGGCTAAAAAGATTTGTACCATTGTTTGGAGGGTACTGATAAAGTTCGAATTCAATCGTTCGCGCCCACTTTAGCTGTTCTCCGATTCGCCAAGCTTTTTTTCATGTCGTCTATGTGCACGCGACATTCTCATTGGGCACCTTACATCCAATTACCTTTAAAGTTAGTATACTCTCCACCAATCGCTGTGATTGTACTATGCAGATCGGAGATTGTTCCCCTGCTGAAGCGTAACGCGGTGAATTTATACGCTAATAACAGATAGAGATAGGTAAGGGCTTTCTTCTTAACTTTTTTCTAGTATTTCCAATATGGTTTTAGATGGCCATTCTTTGAGACTTTTGCTTTTTTCCTTAATTTTGATACAGTTTATTCCAATCAACAAAACCAAATGACAGCTATTGCGCAGTCCTTATCGTGAGGCTCCGTGTTTGTCCCATACACGAATTGATCGTTACGCCGAGTCTGTTTATGCAAACAAGACTGAAATTAATTATCGGCTTCCAATTGAGTCGTCCCTCATAGGGGTAAGTCACCAAGGGACACATGGATATTTATGTGTACTCTTCCATTCTATATCCAGTATTAACAATGTCTTTATGTCTACAGCACCCAGCCTGGGTGCATCGTGAGTTATTTCTTTCACATTAAGCACGGTGACACCATATATTCACAATATTTGAAACGCTTGCCGACCAGGTAGATAGCTTAAAACATCATTACCTCAAAATATTTTTTTCAATAATAGAGAGCACTTTATTCTGACAGTTTTTTATTTAATTTTTAGGTGCTCCCACATTAGATTGTCCTGAAGAGACCCTTTATTTCAGAAAGGGTCGAAACGCCGTTGACGAGACAGGCGAATCAAAAATATTTTTCGACACTTGGAATGAACAAGTGTTATTGATCATTCTATCTTTTCTTTTGATCGCCTTTATAATGACAGATTGAAACCGTTGTATGCTGTATTCTTTTGTTATTCTTTTTTCTTTGGTTTATTCACTGGTTTCATTGGGACACTTTTTATAAATGCGTATTAAGATTGTTCTTTGTTTTTGTTATTAAGATTGTTATTTGTTTGTATATTGTGAAATTGTTTTTGTATTTTTCAAAGTGCTCGTTTATTGTAAATATATAAAAAATGTTTTTCTACCTACTGTCTGATGTGTGTGGTTAACTTCTCTTTCTGACATAACATTTAACCCTTTTATTTATCGTGATTTTTGACGTAAATCATATTATTGAGTATCATCCCACATGAGCCATTGATTCCTTTCATAAAAGTATTAAAGGCATTTAAAAGTGTCTGCAGCCCATTGGCGGTACAAGCTAAAAGAAACGCATCGTCCATGTACAAAAGCACTGTAATGAGGCAGAAGCCAACTTTGACCAGGTCTCTGCCTCTTTTGCAGAGAAGTTCTTCCAAGCCATTAATGTAAAGCAAAAAAGTAAATGTGCTAAAATGCACCCTTGGAGAACCCCAACAGTAGAATTTATTTTAGGAGATAGGACGCCCTCTGCACTGTGGCAGATCTTGACAGATGTGTGCCAGTATATCCTCTGGAGCAGCTCAACAATAGGCCTATCACACCCCATGCCTTTCATGATGCTCCACAGCTTGGGGCGTTATTGGGTATTGAAGACACAGGTAAGATCCATAAATGCTAAGTGCATTGGCTCTTTCTTCACTCTAAGATGTTTTTGTGTGATAAGGTAAAGTTAAAACTGCAGTCCATAGTGGTAACTCTAAAGGAGAACCCTAACTACATGTCAGTCAGGACCCTTTTCTCTTGTTCCCATTTTTCGAGTTTCGATAAAACACCTTACCCAAAATGTTAGGAGTGCTGTCCGGCAATGGGAAAGGACAATAGCAGCATGGCTGCTCTTTATCCCCCTTTTTATATATGTGGACAACTATGCCTCCTACCAAGTTTGCACCAAGGGGCCTACTATAGCAGCTTTAAAAATATTTGTGACAATTGAAGCCCAAAAGGTTTGTTGCTCTTTAAATAAATCTACTGGAATATTGTTCAGGCCAGGTATTTTCCCTGAGAGACTACTGTCAATGGCCAAAGATACCAATCAACTGGCTCAAATGGACTGCAGCCTTGTTATCATAAATAAGCACTTCATTAAACAAGGCCCCTGAGTCTGGCTAATCGGGTAAAGATCTTAGAAAAGTACTCTACCCAGGAAGTAACTGGGATGACATTGTCAATCCGCGGACAATCACCCCTACTGAATAAATGGGGGTTAACTACTCTCCAAATCCTTACCTTTCCTGCCATCTTCAGGTCTTCTCAAGCACTAGCCCTTATTTTGGACTTTCTAGCTTCAATGGCTGCCTTGTAGACCTTCCTAGTCAAACTAACTTTAAACATATCCTGTGGGCATTTCCCTAATGCTAATTTGAGGCTTTTATGGGCAGAAAAACATGCATGATTTATCCACCCTATTTTATTTAAACCAGGACTTTTGCACTTAGTCAGTCTATATGAAATATAAGCACCAAGGGATGTATAAGTGTCAATGACTCCTCTAGGGTGCCCTCCTCAGTTTCTCCAGCTCTTCACCTTGGCAAAGGTTCCTCTTGATTTCAGAAGTATTCTAAAGTCTGGGGTTTTGAGTCTGATATCTATACCCAAAAATGTCTTTGTTTTCTCTGTGCAGGGGGCTCTGAGCCCAGTTCAAACCAGTTCTGCCTTCACTGGGGCAGCATTACCACAGGAGGTAGAGACAGCATTGTGCAAGGGAGCCAGGCTCCATTCAGGTGCAAGGGAAATCTCCTCCCACCACTCTACTCAGGGTCTATTCAGCTCAGGGCTGAGTCATCCAGGAATGGCCAGGGACACCTCAACCCTCCCAGAGGCTGTCTACAGGGAATGCACATCCTCTGCCTCTGTCACACCAAAACCAAACAGTCAATCCACAACCAGTCAGAGGCACACAGGATGGTTGAACAAGTAAATAGCCACTTTCTAAAAGTGCTATTTTCAAACACACACTTTTAAAACCATCTTTACTAAAAGATGTGTTATTAAATCCTGCGTTCAGGGATACCAAACTCAATTTTTTATCTTATCCCTATGGGGAGATATGCTTGTAAAATGTTGCAAAGCTTTCCCCATTCTGTCCTAAGGGGCAAGATAGCCTTTCAAATAGTGAAAAACGAAATTGGAAGTATTTCACTATCAGGACATGTTACACACACCAGTACATGTCCTGCCTTTTACATACACTGCACCCTGCCCAGGGGGGTACCTTGGGCCTACCATAGGGGTGTTCTATGTGTAAGAAAAGGGAAAGGTAGGGCCTGGCAAGTGGGTGCACTTGCCAAGTCGACATGGCAGTTAACAAACTGCACACAGGCACCGCAGTGGCAGGCCTTAGACCTCTTTTCAGAGCTACTCATGTGGGTGGCACAATCAGTGCTGCAGGCCCACTAGTAGCATTTGATTTACCAGCCCTGGCACACTCAGTGCACTCTACTAGGGGCATACTGGTAAAACAAATATTCCAATCAGGGAGAACCAATCACAGTACCAATTTACACAGGGAGCACTTGCACTTTTACACTGATCAGCAGTGGCAAAGTGCACAAAGCATCTAAGCCAGCAACAAAATCCAGCACAGCATCAAAAACACAGGAGGCAGAGGCAAAAGTTCAGGGAAAACCACACCAAGGATGCCACGCCTAATAGGGAGGCAATACAAAGAGCCAAGTGGAAGAGCTCTAATGTTGTCCTGTAAATGTATAAGAGGATGAAGGCAATTTAACATTGCTCAGCTAAACAATGTTTTTTTAAAAAAGAAAATAATAATAATAATACAGTTACTTAGATGTTTTAACTCTGGGACCTACCCAGGGGGCTTTACTAACAATTAGTATCTCAGCATACAAATTGCAGGTCCACCCAGAGTGTTTCCTAAGCCAATGCACCACTTTGTTCAAAAGAGAAGCATGGAGTTCTGATTGGGGATAAACTAGTTTGGGAACATTTTCAAGAGAGAGTATATACAGGGTGCATTGTGGCAGTATCTGTTGCTGTGTGTCAGTCACATCAGACTGATTAAGATTATGACTGCAATGTAATTGGGGGGCCAGACTATGGCCCACAGAACTGACAGGACCAACCCCAGTTGTGCCATACCTCCTCGGATGTCTATGTCGCAGGCGGGCCCACTGTCCCTCCCATAGATGATTGCGCCCCCTCGATACCCCCCTTTCTAAAAATTATTGTTCGCTTAGCAGACTGGAAGTAACAATCAAACCTGTGGCGGTGGTTGACTGCATGGTGTGGGTAGTTGGGCATTTTTGCTTGAGGGCTTGAAAGGCAAAGAGGCTCATATTTATTATCAATGTCATCAAGCTTAACCAACATTGTAGAAGAAAAGTCTTTTGCCAAAATGTACAACTTGTCCAATTTTCCTAGACATCCATCGCAATTGTCTTCACGTTTATTCTCAAGAAAAGTCAGGCCAGGTGTAGACCTCATGCCTGTTGGACTGACATGCCTTTTCCCTTGAACACTTACAAGCGGGTACAAAGTTTAGTGCAGACAGGGTGTATAGCAGTGTCGCCTTTAGATATCGTAATTTCCTTTCTTGTTCTTTTTGAGGGTTGACTTGACTAATAGGTGCAGTTGAGTCCTCTAAAATAGTTAAAATCAACAAATTGTCAAAAACCCATAGATTGGACACATAAACATCTTGGGCCACTGTCAATCCCTCTGAACAGGGCTGATCAGCTGTATTTGGAGATTTGAGTGACTGAGGCAATCAATCAATCAATCAATCAAAGCATTTAAATAGCGCACTACTCACCCAGAGGGTCTCAAGGCGCTGGGGGAGGGGGGTCCGCTACTGCTCGAACAGCCAGGTCTTGAGTTGCTTCCTGAAGGCGAGGTGGTCCTGGGTCAGGCGGAGGTGGGTCGGGAGGGAGTTCCATGTCTTGGCGGCGAGGTAGGAGAAGGACCGTCCCCCTGTGGTGGCTCTTCGGATGCGGGGGACGGCGGCGAGGGCGTGGCCGGTCGATCGAAGCTGGCGTTTGGGAGCGTAGAAGTTGAGGCGGCTGTTGAGGTATCCTGGGCCTTGGTTGTGTAGGGCTTTGTGTGCGTGGGTGAGGAGTCGGAAGGTGATTCTCTTGTTGACCGGGAGCCAGTGCAGGTCTCTCAGGTGTCCGGAGATGTGGCTGCGACGGGGGATGTCCAGGATGAGTCGTGCTGAGGCGTTCTGGATTCGCTGGAGTCTCTTCTGGAGTTTGGCGGTGGTTCCGGCGTAGAGGTAGTTGCCGTAGTCCAGACGGCTGGTGACGAGGGCCTGGGTGACCGTCTTCCTGGTCTCGGTGGGGATCCACCGGAAGATCTTACGTAGCATGCGCAGGATGTTGAAGCACGACGAGGAGACGGCGTTGACTTGTCTGGTCATGGAGAGGGAGGAGTCCAGGATGAAGCCCAGGTTGCGTGCGTGGTCTGTTGGTTTGGGTGCGCTGCCTAGGGCGGGGGCCACCAGGAGTCGTCCCAGGCGGAGGATGAGGATCCCAGGATGAGGACTTCTGTCTTGTCCGAGTTCAGTTTCAGGCGGCTGTTCTTCATCCATTCGGCTACTTCTTTCATCCCTTCATGAAGGTTGGCTCTGGCGGTGGCGGGGTCGTTGGTGAGGGAGAGAATCAGCTGGGTGTCGTCGGCGTAGGAGATGATGTTGAGGTTGTGCTGGCGTGCGATGTCTGCGAGGGGGCTCATGTAGACGTTGAAGAGGGTTGGACTGAGCGAGGAGCCTTGAGGAACTCCGCAGATGACTTCGGTGGCTTCAGATCTGAACGGGGGGAGGCAGACTCTCTGTGTCCTTCCGGTGAGGAAGGAGATCATCCACTCCAGTGCCTTCTCCTGGATCCCGACGTTGCTGAGTCGCTGCACTAGTGTACGGTGGCAGACAGTGTCAAAGGCCGCAGAGAGGTCTAGGAGGATGAGGGCTGCTGTTTCTCCGTTGTCAAGCAGTGCTCGGATGTCATCGGTGGCTGCGATCAGGGCGGTCTCGGTGCTGTGGTTGGCCCGGAAGCCAGACTGCGAGAGGTCGAGGGAACCGTTCATCTCGAGGAAGGCAGCCAGCTGCTTTTGACGGTCTTCTCGATGACTTTTGCAGGAAACGGGAGCAGCGAGATGGGGCGGTAGTTCTTGAGGTCGGTGGGGTCGGCTGATGGCTTCTTAAGTAGAGCGTTGAGTTCGGCGTGCTTCCAGCGGTGTCGAAGGAGGTGTTGATGATGTCCCGCAGGTGGGGTGCGATGACAGCGTCAGCCTTGTTGAAGACGTGGTGAGGGCAGGGGTCGGTAGGAGATCCGGAGTGGATGGAGTTCATCGTGCGGACGGTGTCTTCGGTGCTGATCGGGGTCCAGGCGCGGAGGGTGGTGGTGGGGGGCGGTGGTTCGGTCGTGGCGTGCGTCAGTTGAGTGCTGAAGCTGTTGTGTATGTCCGCGATGTTGTTGTGGAAGTAGGAGGCGAGGGAGTTGCAGAGGTCTTGCGAAGGGGTGATGTCGTTGTTTCCGGCGTTGGGGTTGGAGAGCTCTTTAACGATGTTGAAGAGTTCCTTGCTGTTGTGTGCGTTGTTGTCCAGTCGTTCCTTGAATGCGGTTTTCTTGGTGGCGTGGATGAGTTGGTGGTGCTTTCGGGTGACGAGCTTGAGGGCAGTCATGTTGTCCGGTGTTGGGTCTCTGCGCCATGTTCTCTCGAGGGCTCAGCAGTTCTTCTTGGAGCTCTTGAGTTCGTCGGTGAACCATGGGGCTTTCTTGCTGCCAGGTCTGCTAGGCGGGGTCTTCAGAGGGGCGAGGTCGTCTGCGCAGTTGCTGATCCACTTCGCGAGGTTGGTGGCTGCCTGGCTTGGGTTCGTTGCGCTGGTGGGAGGGTTCATGCTCAGGGAGGTCGCGAGCTGGTCGGCAGTGATCTTGTTCCAGCTTCTGCGTGCAACCTGTTGCTGGTGGTGATGGATCGTGGTCCTTCTGAAGCTGAAGTGGACGCAGCTGTGGTCCGTCCAGTGGAGTCCGGTGGCGTGGCTGAAGGTGATGTCCTTGCTGGATGAGAAGACGGGGTCGAGTGTGTGTCCGGCGTAGTGGGTGGGGGTGGTGACCAGCTGCTTGAGTCTAAGATTTGCGAGGTTGTCCAGCAGGGTGGTGGTGTTGCGGTCGTTGTTGTTCTCCAGGTGGAAGTTGAGGTCCCCGAGGAGGATGTAGTCAGCGGAGAGGAGGGCGTGCGGGCTGATGAAGTCGGCGATGTCTTCGCTGAATTGTGTGCGCGGTCCTGGGGGTCTGTAGATGAGGGTGCCTCTGAGGGTGGTCTTGGGGTCGGTGTGGATCTGGAAGTGCAGGTGCTCGGCGGGTGCGAGGGTGTCATCGGTGTTGGTCGTGATGCGGATGGTGTTCCTGTGGATGATGGCGATGCCTCCTCCGGTCTGGTTGATGCGGTCCCTTCGGATGATATTGTAGCCATCTGGGATGGCGATGGCGATGTCGGGCGCTGAAGAGGCGTCCATCCAGGTTTCCGTGAGGAAGGCGACGTCTGGTGAGGTTGTGTCGAGCAGGTTCCAGAGCTCGATGGCGTGTCTGTGGACGGAGCGGGTGTTGAGCAGGATGCATTTCAGGTGGCTGCTGCTGTTGCTCGTCTTGGTCTTGGTTGGTGCTGGAGTAGTGCTGGTCCGTATGCAGGTGAACTTGCAGGCGTTGCAGCAGAAGGGTCCTTGGGTGCGTCTCGGGGTGGCTCGGTGGCATCCTGGGATTCGGCCGGCGTTGAGTGCGTTGAGGGTGGTGGCGTCGTACGTCCGGCGGGTGGGCTGTGGTCTGCGGGGGCCAGGGGTCCTGGCACTGGGCGCGGGCCAGGCGCGGACGGGCGCAGACAGGCTTACCTTTGGCGCACCTTCGGCGCTCAGTCGGCGCTCCCGCTGCGCGCGTCCGCTGCACGGTCGCTCTGGGGGCGTCATAAGTAAGGAGCCTGGGAGGGCGGGTCAGCTGGGTGGCAGGAGCGGGGCGGCGAATGGGCTGGTGGTGGGTGGGGCCGCAGGGAGGCAGCGTCGGGAACTATGTACTGTGGGCTCTAACAGGGGGCAAGCGTGGCAGCAGGAGGGGAGATCCGGGCGGCCCAGCGGCGGCTGGGTCGCTCTGCCAGGCAGCAGGAGACAGCGGCAGGCGTGGGAGGCAGGAGGGGTGATCCGGGCGGCCCAGCGGCGGCTGGGTAGCACTCCGAGCAGGCAGGAGACCGCGGCAGGCGTGGAAGGCAGGAGGGGTGACCCGGCCTCGTCAAAGGTGCAGTGGTCACTCCTGAGTCTACCCCGCGGACCCCTTAAGTAAGGAGCCTGGGAGGGTGGGTCAGCTGGGTGGCAGGAGCGGGGCGGCGAATGGGCTGGTGGTGGGAGGGGCCGCAGGGAGGCAGCGGCGGGAACTATGGATGGCGGGCTCTACCAGGGGGCAAGCGTGGCAGCAGGAGGGGAGATCTGGGTGGCCCAGCGGCGGCTGGGTCGCTCTGCCAGGCAGCAGGAGACAGCGGCAGGCGTGGGAGGCAGGAGGGGTGAACCGGGCGGCCCAGCGGCGGCTGGGTAGCACTCCGAGCAGGCAGGAGACCACGGCAGGCGTGGAAGGCAGGAGGGGTGACCCGGCCTCGTCAAAGGCGCAGTGGTCACTCCTGAGTCTACCCCGCGGACCCCTTAAGTAAGGAGCCTGGGAGGGCGGGTACGCTGGGTGGCGGGAGCGGGGCGGCAAATGGGCTGGTGGTGGGCGGGGCCGCAGGGAGGCAGCGGCGGGAACTATGGACGGCGGGCTCTACCAGGGGGCAAGCGTGGCAGCAGGAGGGGAGATCCGGGCGGCCCAGCGGCGGCTGGGTCGCTCTGCCAGGCAGCAGGAGACAGCGGCAGGCGTGGGAGGCAGGAGGGGGGATCCGGGCGGCCCAGCGGTGGCTGGGTAGCACTCCGAGCAGGCAGGAGACCACGGCAGGCATGGAAGGCAGGAGGGGTGACCCGGCCTCGTCAAAGGCGCAGTGGTCACTCCTGAGTCTACCCCGCGGACCCCTTAAGTAAGGAACCTGGGAGGGTGGGTCAGCTGGGTGGCGGGAGCGGGGCGGCGAATGGGCTGGTGGTGGGCGGGGCCGCAGGGAGGCAGCGGCGGGAACTATGGACGGCGGGCTCTACCAGGGGGCAAGCGTGGCAGCAGGAGGGGAGATCCGGGCGGCACAGTGGCGGCTGGGTCGCTCTGCCAGGCAGCAGGAGACAGCGGCAGGCGTGGGAGGCAGGAGGGGTGATCCGGGCGGCCCAGCGGTGGCTGGGTAGCACTCCGAGCAGGCAGGAGACCACGGCAGGCGTGGAAGGCAGGAGGGGTGACCCGGCCTCGTCAAGGCGCAGTGGTCACTCCTGAGTCTACCCCGTGGACCCCTTAAGTAAGGAGCCTGGGAGGGCGGGTCAGCTGGGTGGCGGGAGCGGGGCGGCGAATGGGCTGGTGGTGGGCGGGGCCGCAGGGAGGCAGCGGCGGGAACTATGGACGGCGGGCTCTACCAGGGGGCAAGCGTGGCAGCAGGAGGGGAGATCCGGGCGGCCCAGCGGCGGCTGGGTCGCTCTGCCAGGCAGCAGGAGAAAGCGGCAGGCGTGGGAGGCAGGAGGGGTGATCCGGGCGGCCCAGCGGCGGCTGGGTAGCACTCCGAGCAGGCAGGAGACCACGGCAGGCGTGGAAGGCAGGAGGGGTGACCCGGCCTCGTCAAAGGCGCAGTGGTCACAGATCTTGTAACCTGAGCTTGGTATACATTATACGGCTTCCCATTGAGAATTGCTATTAAGGCTGTAGGGTCTTTCAAGGTACCTTGGTCTGGCTTCATCTCGGCCAATTTCAGTGTCAATGACACCCATCACAGTCTACTGGTAATTAGTGATGGATTTAGCGGTAGAAAGCTTTTTACTTGGCACAGCCTTCTGATGGATTCTTAGTCTTACCCATTGTGACTCCCCCAACAATTAAGGCACAATGAGGAGGCCAAAGAAGAGGGTTACCTTGACTGTCCTGAGCAAAGTCCAGCTTGAAGATTCAAGAGACCAGGTCCAGGCTCTTCAGCCACGGACGGGCATGGTTGTGGTCAAGGTTTTGCCTGGGTGCGGGTCACAAATTGCTTTTAAAGGCATTGGTGGCAGGCAGACAGGTCCTCGTCCTGTGCAGAGTGACTTCTGGTTGTTGAAGTCCCACTGCAACACAGGCTGCAAAGCGTCCTGCGCACGTTGGGTCACAAAATGCTTTCAAGCACATCAGCAGCAGGCAGAAATCCTGGGCAGAGTGACTTCAGGTTGTTGAAGTCCCACTCCAACACAGGTTGCATTTTTTTTCTAGCTCTGTTGAGGGCTTCTCTGTGCTGAATTTTCACTGTGTTACTGTTTGAAGGGGAAACAACCTTTACAACGCAGTCATTACATCGCACTACCTTTACATAGAAGTCATTACATCGCAACATCCTTAACATCGCATGTCATTACAACGCAGCCATTACATCGCATGTCACTACAATGCATGTCATTACAATGCATGTCACTACAACGCAGGCATTATATCGCAAGTCATTACAATGCATACCATTACAATGCATAGTACCCTTACACTATCCAACACTTACCCTACTGTTGCACTCACTGGATAATAGTAATTATTACCCCTATAGTATCCAACACTTACCCTACTGTAGCACTCACTGGAGATAGAATAGTGATTTTTACCCCTACACTATCCAACATTTACCCTACTGTTGCACTCACTGGAGTTGGAATAGTCATTATTACCCCTATACTATTCAACACCTACCTTAAATGCGATGTAATGGTATGCATTGTAATGGTATGTGTTGTAAAGGTATAATGCGATGTAATGGAATGCGTTGTAAAGGTAGTTTTCTGAAAATGCGATGTAATGGCATGCGATGTAAAAGAATGAGCTGTAAAGGATGTTGCGATGTAAAAAATGCGCTGTAAAGGCATGCATTGTAAATGTATGCGTTGTAACGTCATACATTACTGCACAAATACTTTATGAATTGCCAGTTAAGCCTGACTGCTCTGTGCCAAGCTACGGGGGGAGGGGGTTTGAGAACAGGTTAATTTGGGGTTTGCTACTGCCTTACCCTGACAAGGACTGTCATTGCTGCGACTGGGGCTCACACCCCTGTCAACCAACAACCCAATTTCTTACATAAACTATATGTATGAATGTGGTTTTTGTATAGCGCCTTCCTAGCAAAAAGGCAGCATCCAGTTGTGGCCATTTTCAAAGCAGTCTGTCTTCCTTTCTGTTGCGGTATTAAAAAAAAATAGGGCAACATATGAATGTATGTGTGTGGTACAACAGGTCTTGCTAGGAGGAACTTGAGCCCCCCATCGGATGTTCCCTCCAGACCCGCGCAATGAATCTGTCAGCGTTTGTTCTGTTACGGAATTACATTTTTTATAGTTAGCAAGGGATAATGTTCAAAGGCTCTAACTGTGTCATCTTTGGTTATTACGTCCGAGTGAGTCTGTGAACTCTGTTTTAACAGAGGTGATGACTATTAAACCTTCAATTACCACAATTATGCAAACTATTTTTATCGGTAAATGGAGCTGATTCAATATTTACATGTTGGATGAAATATAATCATATAGCAAACAGTGGACATAACCCATTAAATGATTGCCTTTTATGTGTGAATTTCATTCAGTTTGTCATTCCATACAATGGATCCAATTTGAAAACTGCTTGCACTGCGTGTTATCTCGCCGGGCTTTGTGTTTGCAGAGTCGCCATTTTGGAAACGACCTTCCCTGTTTTAGACGGATTCTGACGCAATCAAATAGAGCCATGAATGCAAAATGAGTGCACCATTAAAAAGGAAGTTAACAGTTCATGATTATTATTTGTGCCTTATTCATAACACTTTATACTGTTATAATCGCAAAATACCCAAATGTTTGCGATTGACGGGCACTTATTTTAATAAAACGTAGAGAAACTCTCTGCTCTGGTCAATGGTCCAACAGTGTTCAAAATTGCCTTTATTTTCTCTGTATGTGCCCGTTATTCATCATGAACAGATAATGTATTAACAATATATTTACAGCTTCTCTCCTTACAGCTAGGCACTGTTACTGTTAATTATACTCCATGTGTGTTATCCATGAATTGACCTGTAGATCAGCAGTGGTTTAACATGCCAGTTAATTCAAAAGATGCCCATCAGTGTGCATTTGTTTTAAAATTAAGGAGTGATTAAGCCGGATTCTTATCCATCTTACCATCTCCAAGAATCCTCTTAGGTCGCCAGGATCTTTTTATCTGCTAAATAGTGTAGAGGGGAGAAAGTCCAATATTAGCACATAATCAAACAAATCGAAATTGTACTCTAAAGGACCACTGACTCAGAATCTACAATTTTAGGGGTTTATTACAATGCCAAAAATAATTGCACATACAAGCACCTCATTACGAGGTTAAGGAAATAAATGGGCACTAATACAAAGAAAATCCTAAGCAGGAGTCTCATCCGATTCAGAATAAGAAGAATAGTTAGTTCCAGAAGCATCAGACAACCTATAACGGCTCCAATCTCTACATTAGAAGTCATCAACATACAAATAAAAATCAGTTAGTCTAACCCTACTCTATCTCTAAGGTGACATCCCTACTTAACATTTTACCCAGGCAAGAGGATGAAAAGGTGTCAGAAGTGAAGACTGCCTTAGAAGTGCACTCACTTTCTCAGAGCTCGTTCTAAGATGCTCCTTCTAGCTTCTCATCTAATCCTCAACTGCTCAACCCACGGGGCACTGTCCCTAATTCAAAATCCCAAAATCATAGAACACGCCCTCCGTTACACCTCTTCAGCCAGGTCTTCTTCCAGTACTTTTCCACCGAAACTTGTACTCCATCCAAAGGCGGTTAAGTCAACCTTGGGTCCCAGGCACCTTGTCCGCTTAAAGTATCATCCCTGCATTCCAGTATACTCCCATGTTGGCTTCTCGTACCATCCTAACTCCTAAAACAAAAGGGTTAGTCTCCCGAACAAGCTAGGTGTCCTTGCACCTGCAACAGAAGCATGGGAACGAGAAACTTTCCATTTCACTGAGATTTTAAACACACATTTCTAAAATCATACTATAAGCATTGATATTCATTCATTCATGGAAACTTTATTGCGGCTATCATAGCCAAAATAGCACATTAAAAATTTACATCATTTGGAATCCATACTAGATAAAAAATAAAATATCATAAAATGCATTAAAATATAGACATATATAGATAAAATACCAATACAGTGAATAAAAAAGAGAGATAATCATAATTAGGGAAAAAAACGCCCGGGATCGGCTTCGAGCCTACTAGTAAACAACTTCTGCCGCTCTTATAGGTTTACTTCCAGTAACATCGTACTGACCATAAAAATCATAGAAAGCACAAGATTAATCAAAGTGGCAAGTGCAAAGAGGGAGAAGACTCAAGGTTGCTTGTGGTCTGATCTAATTTTAGCAAATTCCTGCGTATTGACCACATCGAAAAAAGAAATTTCGAGATTGCAACCACATGGACCGGGTCAGTGTCGGATTTTAGGATTCTGAAAAATTCACAATAGTTCCTAATTCCCAGGTTTCTACCGAGCTGGATGATCCATTTCAGCCTAATTTGTTTATATGCCACACAGAAAAGCATAACATGGACTATTGTTTCTTCCTCCACATTGCAACCAGGGCAAAGGCGACGGGACACTCCCGCCCACTTATTTGTAATCGCATATAGCGGTACTGTCCCATACCTAAATTGCAGGAACAGTTTCTTAGCTATTAATGGTTGTATAGAATCCAACACCCGCTCAAATTCATAGTGGCACATTAAAATCCAGAAACCCATAAGTTAGACTTGTGGAATTGGCTGACTGCAAGGTTTTTGTCAAATTATGCTCTTTCAATGCAGTTGCCAAGATTTTTTAGGAATGGCTAAGCAAAATTCTTCTGGATTGGTCCATAGATTCTCCCTTCCAATTGCACGGAAAGAATGCCTTACAAATGATAGCCAGGGTATACTGCCAGCCCCCAAGGTTGTCATTACCGCTTTTAATTCCTCCCTGTAACAGCCCAACTCCGGAGTGCTCAATAGCCACCGCCAATAAAGCAACGGACGTGACGAGATAAGATCCGCTATTGAAAGAATATTCAAATCCATCCTTAGCGGTACAAGTGGAGTATTATTTGATAAATTCAAGATTTGTCTAATATAATTATTTTCGGTTAGTGAGAGGGCTTTAGATGGGCGGTGCCCCCAATGTTCCGCCCCATATGGGGAGGCTGACCTAGCTTGAACTTTATAAATTTCCAGCGGTGGGCTTATAGTCTTTGAAATACAACTCTTCTGTACTTTTAAGATTCCCCCAGCAGCCTGAGTTAGCTTTGATATTCATTAAATGACAAACAAGAATAAGCAAATCCACACATACAAACTTTAACATAGTGCACGTTTAAATCCTAATACATCACATTATACGTGAACTAATTGATTATGCATTGTCTAACACACATTTTCAACTAGACATTACATTAAGCTTTATAAATGACTTGATTACACTTCTATTCGCCCTAATATATATGCTGTTTTAACACTACATTTCTAAGCCACACGTTAATAAAATCTCATTAAATATATGGGTGCGAACTACCAGTGATTATGATGCACCCCTACAAATTTCAGGATAACATGACGCTCTATCAGGAGTGTACAACATCAATCGACTAAAACCAAAATGAGAGTAAAAGGTTTGCTTGTGGGCTGATTAATACTTCTAACACTCCTCAAGCATGTAGCATCTGGTTTCCGTTCTGCTCTTACCAAGTAGATTACGACTAGGGCTCCTGGTTTTATGGTATTAATTTTCTGCCATTTCCATCTGTATTTATCCATCTTTATTTTTAGCTAATTTTATCTGTATTTATCCATATTTATTTTGGAATCTGTGGAAAAATTAAGTGGAAATTAGTATATTTCCACATTTATTTAACTGATAAATATGCACTCATACTTGAATGTCTGCCAGGTTTCAGTGCTGTGAACAGCTGCAGAAGATAAATCAGTGCACTTATAATGAAAATATGCACTTTGTAATATCAACTTTGCGCATATCTACTGCTATTAAAGACTCTTTACTAAAATTCCTTTCTTTTTCACCTCCTCCCAAACCCCCCCCCCCCCTCCCCTTATCAATCAATCCACACATCTATTGAACTGGCAGTCATGGCAGACAGTATTTTAGAATTACTCAAAATGCAACTCAATTCCCGTTTTTATCCACATTTAAAAATAAATACAGACAAGAACTCTAATGTTTTCTGTCTGTATTTATCTACAAAAATCAGTAAAAGTGGAAAACAGGGAGCCTTATTTGCAACTGAAGATCGGCTTAGAAGGGTGAATCATGGAAAGGTTATAAGGATTTCAATCTGGGGCAGGAGAGATATGAGCAGTCCCTCAGGTTAGGATGATGTCACTGTCTCAAACAATAGAGTAAATACCTTTCATAGAGACCTAACAGGTGCATGTTAGAGGCATATCTGAAAAGTTACACATTAATGCAGGCATTGTTCTGATTGAGCATTTGTGATGAAAATGTCATACAAAGGTTTATCACTTTAGAGTATAAAATGAAACATAATTAAACAAGAAATACCAGTAAGTGTCATCTGACACCAAGGAAGTCATATCTTTAGTAAGCAAATCTCAATCAGCATGAATTATCACTCAATCATCAGAATTACATATAATATGGGGAAAAAATAATGTTGTCCCTAAACATCAACTTGTGTTCTTGATGGCGAAAATACAGGGTGCTCAGCCCATGATATGCAATTATGGGGAGGGTGCCACTGCCACCATTATGTAAAGTACATGAGTTGTTACAGACTATTAGGCTCATAATTATCAAAGTAGGGGCAGCTTGTGTCATGGACAGCAGTACATATTTTAAATGGCCACCTTAATGTGTTCTATGCTTATAATATTGCAAAAAGGGTTCCTTATGGCAGGGCAATCATTATATCATCAGTGGCGTATGACACAGGGTCAGTTATGCCAGAGCAGCCATAACAAGCCTTTTGTTAAAGTAATATGAATTGATGAACCCCAGATAGGAATTTGGAGGAAATACAAACTCAGCTGCCACAATTTGTTTAGTAATTCTGGGGCAGATTTACAAGAAACTGATGCATCTGTACAAATGCATCATCAGTTTCCCTGTGCCTCAATACGAAACCCTTGCACCACCATTGATGCACCATATTTACAATACGGCGCACCATGGCACAAGGATTTAGAGATGCGTCAGAAATTCTGACACATCTGTTGACCCGAAAGTGACGCATTGCTGGAGTTGCTCATGAAAGTGACGCAACTCCAGCAATGCACCACAACAGATAGGTGAGTCTCATTTAAAAAACCTGCTCCATTCCTTATGCGTGGTCTGAGCAGGTGTAGGAATTTTGACGCAGTGAAGGCGTAGAGTGACGTAGTGAAATGTAAATGTCACTGCGTCAGTTCTACATAGCTTTTTGTGTGGGAATGCCCACCCTGCATACATTATACTTGACGCAGGTATGATGTGATGCAGGGCTTTATAACGTGATGCATCTCCCTAGATGCGTCACGTTGTAAATGGGCCACAATGTGGCGCATTGCTTACGTCGCCTCTGCGTCACAAAAAGTGACACAACAGCGGTGCAAAAGTGTTGCATGGGGCTTGTAAATCTGCCCCTCTGTGTTGGATATCTCTGATCGACTGCGCTCTGCATCAATTCTGACTTAATTAAGTGGCCAGCAAAGACCATGGTAGAGATTAGGAGCCTCAAGGCCAGGATTGATGTTTGGCTGACAGTGGGCATTTCGAGTAGGTATGGTCAGCTGCCAGTTTCGTTTCTCAGGAAGTGAAGTGCCTCATTGCATTTAGGGCCGACATGTCAGTATGTGTCCTGAGGCAAACAACAGAGGGGCTCGTAGGCACTACCCTCAGTCACATATGATCATCAAGAGTCTTTCTTTGCAGTGCCATTTCAGTGACCACCTGCTATCAAGAGCTTCACAAACAGTTGGGACTGACGTCATTGAAGAGTTCAGGCTGATGACGTCACCTCTGCCTGCAATTAGGGTTCTTACCGGGTTAACCAAATGATTAATGCACGGCTTCTCATAACTTTATTTAAAAACCATGCTAATTGACTCCCAAGTGCCTCCTACTCCTAAATGATTCATTACATTTCAGTGTGTAGTAGAATACTCATAGTCGCTGGTGGTGTTCAACAGGAGTTTATAGTAGAGTAGCTACACAGCAGACATGAAAGCGAGGTGAAAACCCATCCAGCTCCAACAGCTCTCAGTACCATTTGAATGTACAGAACCCAGCAACAGGGCAACCAGGCAACACATCAACATTATATCAGGTGAAGCAATATAGTGGAGGGAATACAACATATCCTCCTTTCGCAATAAACAAAAGAAAGGAAAATAAAAACAAACAAAAAAAACAAAAGAAAAGGAGACAAGCAGGAGACAACCAGGAGACAAATATAAAAACAATAACTCTTGAACATTTCAAAGGCAAATGTAAATGCAGAGACTCTTAAACATTTCAAATGTGGTATCTCTTAGGAACAATCCTAGATCTTGGGCTCCTTCTGAGGCAAATATAAATGCAGAGACCCTTAAAACATTTCAAATGCGGTATCTCTTAGGAACAATCCTAGATCTTGAGCTCCTTCTGAGGGACATATCTGAGGGTCCAGCAACCTCAGGACCAAGAGACAAAGCAGCAGGGTATGGAGGGACATTCTTAACTTTTACGATCTTACCAGCATTCCACCACTTTCCCCCTTCAACTTGCACAGAATTCCTACCCACCCTGGTAACAGAAATGGGGGAACTGAACTTGCTCTCTCCCTTCTTTACATGTAAAGGGGACTTAATACGAACAAGATCTCCAACGACCACAGGCACAGTCTTGACACCTTTCTTTTTGTCAAACCAGGACTTCTGTTTGGACTGAGAATTGGGGACGTTTTCTCTAACCAGATACATAAGACTGTTAATATCAGGAACAGACTTGATCCATTTGTTCATCCATGCAAGCTTAAAACTAGTGTTCAGCTTTCTTCCCCTCAACAGATCAAAGGGAGAGACCTTGGTTGTGGAGTGGGGGCTGGTCCTGTAGAACCAAGGCATACTGTTAAGTGAATTGAGAATATCACAGTTACAGGATCTGGCCCACCTAATACAGTCCCCCACAACCCTCTTCCTTCGCTCTACAAGCCCATTGGACTGGCGATGATAAAGGGAGCTCTTAACGTGTTGAATGTTGCATGATTTCAAGAAGGATTAAAAATCAGCACTGGTGGACTGAGTACCATTATCCATCACCATGGTGTCAGGAAACCCCTCCCTCAAGAAAACATCCTTAAGAAAAAGAATGATGTTGCTGGTGGAGGCTTCCTTAACAAGTTTCATTTCAGGCTATTTTGACGCATAATCAATTAACACTAAAACAAAACGACACCCTCCAGGTAAAATTTACAAAGGTCCCATGACGTCAACACCCACCTTGGACCAGGGTCCAGGGGGACATTCACTAGGAAGGAGAGGCGGATCTGCAACTTTTAAACCTTTGTCAGCGGATCTGCAGATGCAACATGAATCAACGAGATCATTAATATCACTGTCCATCGAGGGTCACCATAAGAACTTGCGGACCCGTCGCTTGGTGAGCGTGGATCCTAAGTGACCCTTGTGGGCTTTGACAATAATGTTCTTCCTGATAATCTGAGGGGCAATAAGGTTGTCACCTTGTAATAACACACCGCCTTCCAAAGAAATCTCAGATTCCACCTTCCAGAAATTCTGTATACATTGAGGAAGAGCGCGCTCTCTGGGCCAACCTGACTTAACAAACCCCCACACTCGTTGTAAAATCTCACCAGCAGTGAGAGCTTTAATCCAACTGTCTGCAGTGTCAAGGCCATGCTCCGGTAAATCGAGTGAGGCCACAAGGCAATCATCAGAATCCTCCTCCCCAACATCAGCAGGAATTTCTCCTTCCTTGTTATTGTCAATGGGAAAACGCAACAGATAATCTGCTCTGAGATTCCTGCCTCCAGAAACAGAACAACATCAAACTGGTACTGCATAAGGCAAGATACCATACGAAGGATCCTAGGTGAGCAGCACTTGCTGGTGCCAGCCTCAAGAATAGAAATGAGAGGTTTATGATCGGTTCTCAATAAGAAGCGTCTACCCCAAATATAGGGTCGAAACTTTTCGATGGCCCACAAACAAGACAATAGCTCTTTTTCGATGACAGAGTACTGAAGTTCCCCATTTCTCAAGACCCTGGAGGCAAATGCGACAGTGATCTCTCCTCTTGAGGTGTCTTGGGATAGGACGGCCCCCACCCCACTTGATTTGCGTCAATAGTTAAGCAGGAGGCCAAATCCAGGTCATAAGGTTTGAGTGCACTACTATTAGAGAGAGGACTCTTTACACACTGCAAGGCAGACCCGCACTCATCGGACCATTCAAACACTAAACCCTTGCAAAGGAGAGAACTGATGGGCCGTACAAGAGTAGCATAATTGGGAACAAACTTCGAATAGAACTCCAGGAGACCAAGTAGAGACTTGACACCGCTCTTATCAGATGGAGCGGGAGCCTGGGTGATGGCATCCAGCAGCCCTTGTCTAGGTTTGATGCCCTCACCGGAGATTAAGTGACCTAGGTACTATATCTCTTCAGTGAGAAACATGCATTTTTCTGACTTGACAACCACCCCGTGATCCTTGAAGATTTCCAGAACTCTTTTGAGCAAAGAGTTATGTGTCGGGATGTCTTTGGAGTGAATCAACACATGGTCCTGAAAGACAACTACACCATTAATCTCACCTAACATACTTTGCATGACCTGTTGAAAAATGGAAGCCGCGGAGGCAAGCCCAAAGGGCATCCGTCTATACTGAAAAGTGCCTAAAGGTGACACGAAGGCTGTGAGAGGGTGCGATGCAGGTTCCAGCTCAATCTGATGATATGCGCTGGCCAGGTCTAGCTTCGAAAAGAATCTGTACACCTTAATGCTTGAAAATAGGTCGCATATTTTCGGTAGTGGGTGAGAGTCGAACCAGATCTCCTTATTGAGGGACCTCAAGTCCACGCAGACGGGCAGTTTGCCACATTTCATGCGCGCGATGACCAAGGGTGAAAGCCACAGTGACGATTTAGTGGGTTTGATAATCCCTTGGTCGCACAAGGACTTGAGCTCCCTTTCTAAATCGTCTCTCACACTGAAGGGTACACCTCTCAACTTATGCTTAATCGGAAGGGCCCCATCTTTAACTACAATTTTATGCTTGAATCGCTTTATGGTTCCTAACCCTCCTCCAAAAACCGATGGAAAGCGTTCCGTCCATTGGCACAAATGTTGATAATAAGATATGACAAGAACTTGCTCAGATGGGCCGGGTCTAAGAACCATCTTGAAGAAACCCTGATGGTACCATCCTAGAATGTTCAGACCCTTCACTGCAACATACACTTTGCCACTTATTTTCCTGTTTTTAAAACATCTTCAAAATATCCGAGGAGATCAATTTTCCGTCCCTCATACGAGACAGGAGATCGATCGGGAGGTTGAAGTGGTCTCTCTCCCCATGTTTTGTAGAAAAATTCATGAATCACCATAGTAATCCTGGCGCCTGAGTCAACATGAAGATTCAGTGGTTTCCCTCGCACGATAATTTCAACAATGGGATCCACACATTCGCGGGACTCATTTACACTGGACACTCATTTGTGTGAGACAGAAACAACAGAAACTACTTCAGAATCGGATTCTTGATCTGATTCCAAAACACAAGCAACAGACCTTCTTGGATTTTTCCTTGTCATGCAGACCTTTGCAAAATGCCCTATATTTCTTGAAGTAATTGCAAGTCACATTAGCTCCAGGACACTTTGCTCCTTTTAGGTGAGGAGGATTCCCACAACGGTAACACATCTGCTTAATGTGGTGAGAATCTGGTGCACCCCTCCCGGAGTTAGGATTCTTGAGTGTATTGCCTCTGAAAGAAGAAGGTTTAGGGTAATTTAGCTTTCCCTTGGTATTAGTGATGACCACGCTGACTTGATCCATTGATTTCTCTTCCAGCTCTTTTAACCCCTTCGATGCTCATGACGGAACGGTTCCGTCATGAGCATCGGTTGGGCTGTGCTCATGACGGAACCGTTCCGTCATGAGGACAGCCCCTGGGGGAAGCGCTGGCGCTCCCCCCCTTGTGCCTCGATCTTGCCCCCCTTTACGGGGGTGGCAGCGGAAGAGCTTCCGCTGCCACCCCCGAGCCCCCCCGAGGCCCCCCACGCTTTCTGATGACGTCAGCGCGCACAGCGCGCGCCGGCGTCATCAGGAAGCGTTGGACGCGCTGGAATCCATTTCTTCCAGCGCGTCCAAGGCAGCAAGAGGTAGGTTCCCTTGTCCGGTGGGGGCCGCGGGGGTGATTTCTTTTGTATTGAGGCATCGGGGGAGAGGAAAGAGTATTTCCTCTCCCCCGATGTCTCAATACTGGGCATTCCTGCTCCACGATCGCGCACAGCGTCGCGATCGTGGAGTAGGGATGCCCCACTAGACACCAGGGATTTGTTTATGTTGAGTTTGGGAAGCGACCCCTTAGGCAAGGGTCGCTTCCTGGGGGGCAAAATGTTTCGAAGTCTTTTCTGCCCCCCCTGGGGGCAGATCGGTTCGCTTTCTGCGCATTTCTGCCCCCAGGGGGGGCAGAAAAGCCCACTAGACACCAGGGATTTGTTTATTTGAATTTGGGAAGCGACCCCTTAGGCAAGGGTCGCTTCCTGGGGGGCAACATTTTTCGAAGTCTTTTCTGCCCCCCCTGGGGGCAGATCGGTCCGCTTTCTGCGCGTTTCTGCCCCCAGGGGGGGCAGAAAAGCCCACTAGACACCAGGGATGTCGTTTATGCTATGTAGGAAGCGACCCCTTAGGCAAGGGTCGCTTCCTTGGGGGGCAAAATAATTCGAAGACTTTTCTGCCCCCCCTGGGGGCATATCGGTCTTCTTTCTGCCCGTTTATGCCCCCAGGGGGGCAGAAAAGCCCACTAGACACCAGGGATGTCTTTTATGTTATGTAGGAAGTGACCCCTTGGGCAAGGGTCACTTCCTAGGGTGGCAAAATAATTAGAAGAATTTTCTGCCCCCCCTGGGGGCAGATCGGTCGTCTTTCTGCCCGTTTCTGCCCCCAGGGGGGGGCAGAAAAGCCCACTAGACACCAGGGATATAAATATTATTGTAGGAAGCGACCCCTTGGGCAAGGGTCGCTTCCTTGGGCCCCTAAATTTTTTGAAGACTTTTCTGCCCCCTCTGGGGGCAGATCGGTTTTATTTTTTTGCCGTTTCTGCTCCCATTGGGGGCAGAAAAGCCCACTAGACACCAGGGAATTAGTTCAATTAGAAATAGAAGTGACCCCTCGCTTCCAGGGTGCAATTTGTTATATGTATTTGGCTCACCCGCCCCGGGACTGAGTAGCCTTTTTTTTCCTGCTGTTTTCTGCCCCACCTGGCACACAACCCGATTGACCATTTGGGTAGTGACATGGCATGTTATAATGTTTATTGTTATATTTTTTGTGATTTCCAATTGTAATGTTTTTTTTTTGTTTACTTTTTTGTTCTAGGTGAAGGCTTTTCTTCTTTTCACGTTGACGTTTTGGTACCGGTGGTTCTGCTGTTTTTGTAGTTTGGTAAGAGACTGTTTTTTTGTACAATGCAAATGTGTTTGATTTCTCTGCCTGTTTTTTTTGCAAATGGTGTAATAATAGCAGTATGTTTGGTTTTTGAGTGTCAAAAACTTTTTGCATTGGTGCTCAATGTGTATTTTGTTGTCTTGTAAGTAATTTGTTTTTTTTTCTTCTTTCTAGTTTGATATCGTTGGTCTTTGCTGTGTCACTGCAGAGTTTGTTTCTGGTGAGTGCAGCTGTCTCTTGTAATTGGATTGTATAGTTTTTGAGTACATTGATCTTTGTGATTAAAGGTACACATTTCTTTACTTACTTGGTTTGCACATTGTTGGTTGTTGTTGACTTGTTTGTGCAGTCTTCTATCTTAGTAAGAATAATGGCTAGCCGCAGGATGACTGCTCAGCAGGTTGTTGGTTTGCTGTTTGAGTCTTCCTCTGATATTGGTTCAGAGACTGACTCTGCATCTGAGGGAGAGGAGGCAGGGGACGATTCTGGCAGTGAGTTGTCTCTCCGTATGGAGTCATCGGATGATGAAGATACTCTTAGTGCGGATGAAGTGCCTGTGTTAGAGGAGGAGACTGATGTGCCGATAGTGCGGCAAGAGGCATCTGGGCTGCAGCCTGCAGCTGCAAGGCTTCCCGTTGGTGTAGTGCGGCAAGAGACATCTGGGCTGCAGGCTGGGGCTGCAAGGCTTCCCGTTGGTGTAGTGCGGCAAGAGGCATCTGGGCTGCAGGCTGGGGCTGCAAGCCTTCCCGTTGGTGTAGTGCGTCAAGAGGCATCTGGGCTGCAGGCTGGGGCTGCAAGTCTTCCCGTTGAAAGTGATGACCTCTGGGTTGCCCCTGGCATGGTGCAGCCGGAATTTCCAGAGTTTACTGGTGTTCCAGGGTCTAGAGTGAATACTGAGAACTTTTTGCCTGTAAATTTTTTTCAGTTGTTTATGGACGATGTGTTTTTGGCAGAGATTGTTGAGCAGACTAATTTGTATGCCGAACAGTTTTTGAGGGACAACAGTGCCAGTCTTAAGCCACACTCTAGAGCTACCCGGTGGACTCCCACAAATGTTGAAGAGATGAAGAAGTTCTTGGGTTTAACTTTTTTGATGGGCTTGCTAAGGAAGCCATCATTGGCTTCATATTGGTCTAGCAGTCCCTTGATGGCAACGTCTATTTTTCCGGCAGTCATGACTCGTGACAGGTATTTGCTTCTGCTTCGGATGATGCACTTTGTTGATAATGGTTTAGCGTTGCCACGAGATCACCCTGATTGTGACCGTCTTTTTAAGATTAGGCCTGTCCTTGATCACTTTGTTGATCGATTTTCTGAGATTTATGCCCCTGGTAGAGAAATTGCAGTGGATGAGTCTTTGGTGTTGTTCAAGGGCCGCTTGGTTTTTAGGCAATACATTCCTAGTAAGAGGGCACGCTATGGAATAAAGCTGTATATGCTGTGTGACAGTAGGACTGGATATGTCTCTAATTTCAGGGTGTACACCGGTAAGGAATCTAGGTTTAACCTCCCTGGTTGTCCGTCCACTTTTGGAGTGACTGAGAAAATTGTTTGGGAACTTGGTAGAGGATTTTTTAACAAAGGCCACCATTTATATGTAGATAACTTCTACACTGGTGTGCGGTTGTTCAGGGAATTGGCCAAAGTGGACACTTTTGCTTGTGGCACAATCCGCTGTAACCGTAAAGGTTTTCCGAAAGAACTTGTTTGTCAAAAGCTTGTGCGGGGACAGTGCAGTGCGTTGCGTTGCCAGGAGCTTCTTGCTGTGAAGTTTACAGACAGGAGAGATGTCTACATGCTGACTTCGATCCATGATGAAAGCACTGCACCTGTGACTGTTTGGGGTCAGGTCGCTGAAGCGCGCAAACCTGTGTGCATTTTAGACTATAATAGGCACATGGGTGGTGTTGACAGAGTAGATCAGAGGTTGGAACCTTACACTGCTCTTCGTAAGGCTTACATTTGGTACAAGAAGTTGGCTATCCATCTTTTCCACATGGCAATGTTTAATGCCTTTGTTGTGTTCCAGGATTCTTGCCCTGAGTCAAAGATGACTTTTGCTAAGTTTCAGGAGTCTGTAATAGGCAGCCTTGTTGTAGTGGAACAGGCAAGTGTTCCTAGAGTTGGACTGGTGGAGGATGTTGCTAGATTGAAAGAACGCCACTTTCCAGATCACATTCCTCCCACACCCGCAAAAGATTTTCCCAGTAGGAGATGTAGAGTCTGTTGGCGAAGAGGTTTGCGGAAGGAGAGTCGTATGTACTGCCCCGATTGTCCCTCTCATCCTGCACTGTGTCTCTCTGCTTGTTTCAGAGCGTACCACACGCGTAAAAATTTCTGGGAACATTCATGAGTGGTAAAGTGAACTGCCTGGTCTGTATTCTTTGGAAAATATGATTCTGTTTCAAGGTTGGTGTTAGTGCAATGTATTTAGTTGCTGATTTTCTGTTAGAAGATTTGTATCTATTTGCAATTTGTTTGTGTTTTTATTTTTTTCTAAAAAAATCCAAAATGTGATGGTGGTGTGTGTAGGCTTGCGCTTGGCTGTTGGTCTGTGTGGACTGGCACTTGGTTGGTGGTGTGCGTGGAATGGTGCTTGGCTGACGGTGTGCGTGGACTGGCGGTGTGCGTGGACTGGTGCGTGGCTGGTGGTGTGCGTGGAATGGTGCTTGGCTGGCGGTGTGCGTGGAATGGTGCTTGGCTGGCAGTGTGCGTGGAATGGTGCTTGGCTGGCGGTGTGCGTGGAATGGTGCTTGGCTGGCGGTGTGCGTGGACTGGTACTTGGCTGGCGGTGTGTGTGGACTGGTGGTGTGTGCGGACTGGTGTTTGGCTGGTGGTGTCCGTGGACTGGAGCTTGGCTGGTGGTGTCCGTGGACTGGAGCTTTTCTGGTGGTGTGCGTGGACTGGAGCTTGGCTGGCGGTGTGCGTGGAATGGTGCTTGGCTGGCGGTGTGCGTGAACTGGTACTTGGCTGGCGGTGTGCGTGGACTGGTGGTGTGTGCGGACTGGTGCTTGGCTGGTGGTGTCCGTGGACTGGAGCTTGGCTGGCGGTGTAGGTGGATTGGCGATTGGCTGCCGGTGTGCCTGGACTGGCGATTGGATGGCGGTGTGCCTGGACTGGCACTTGGCTAGCGGTGTGCATGGACTGGCGTTTGGCTAGCGGTGTGTGTCGACTGGTGCTTGGCTGGCTGTGTGTGAGTAGTGACTTTCTGCTGGTCACTACACACACTGCTAGCTGAGTGCCACTCCACGCAATCCTTCAGCCTGTGTAGTTGCTGTGTCTGGATTGTGGGCGTGTGAAAGTGATGGGCCCTTGAATGGCGCTGTGTGCTGGTGTGAGTTTTGTTATGTGATGGGCCCGCGGCTGGCGGTGTGAATGGTTTTGTATGTCTCACACGTATGAAAGGTGTATGAATGGCCTGTAAAGAGGTTGGTGCCTTGTCGTGGCTTTACAGCTCACGAGCTGTGAGTCAATGGTTCAGTTTCTCGCCCTTTCAATTATTACCAGTGCATTTCATGTTTTGTGAAATCACTTGCTAATACAATTTTATCTACTGAACCATCACTCACCCTCGTGCCAAATCCAACCAGTATGTGTGTGTGCTTGCGGGTTAGATGGCTGTGCAGTAATATTTGTCTTTCTGAAGCAGGGTGTACCTTGTCCCTTTTTGGTGATTTTTGTACTGTGTTGCTTTTGTACCTGGTGGTGCGAATGGTCTTGTTTGTATCACGTATGAAAGGTGTGTGAATGGCCTGTAAAGTGGTTGGTGCCTTGACGTGGCTTTACAGCTCACGAGCTGCGAGTCATTGGTTTGGTTTTTTGTGAATTTAATTATTGACAGTGCATTTCATTTTTGTGAAATCTCTTGTTAATAAAATTTAATACACTGAACCATGACTCGCCCTTGTGCCAAATCCAACCAGTATGTGTGTGTGTTTGAGGAATAGATGGTTGTGCTGGAATCTTTATCTTTAGTTTCTCTGCCAAGGTACACTTTCCATGTAAGAATAACCCACCAACTGTAGATATTGTCGAAAACCCTTGGGAGTTCATGGTGATGTCTCTCTAGTGAATTGAAAAATATTTTTTATCCCCACTGTCCTGTAAACCTCAAACTGTCTGCCACATTTTCTTTGCAGTATTATTCCTAAATTCTCACGCTGTAGTAACAATAGTTAATTTGGTTTTGCAAGGGGGGTTACTTTGGTTTTTTGCCCAGGGTTCGGCGGCCATCTAGGGAAACCTACCAAACCCACGCATTTCTGAAAACTAGACACCCTGCGGCTTCCAGGGAGGTATGGCTTGCGTGGATCCCCCAACGTTTCCTTACCCAGAATCCCCTGCAAATCTCAATTTTTGCTCAAAAAATCACTTTTTTCACACATTTTGGGGTGGGAAAGTAGTGGCATCACCGGGCTCACACAAATTTACCACCACCCAGCGTTCCCCCAGGTCTCCCGGTAAAAATGGTGCCTCACTTGTGTGGGAGGCCCAAGTACCCGCGGCAGGCAAGGGCCCAAAACGCAGTGAGGCGACATCAAAATGGCCTGTCGCCAAACCACCTGGTTTTGCAAGGGGGGTCACTTTGGTTTTTGGCCCGGTGCGCGGCGGCCATCTAGGGAAACCTACCAAACCCACGCATTTCTGAAAACTAGACACCCGGCGGCTTCCAGGGAGGTATGGCTTGCGTGGATCCCCCAATGTTTCCTTACCCAGAATCCCCTGCAAACCTCAATTTTTGCTCAAAAAATCACTTTTTTCACACATTTTGGGGTGGGAAAGTAGTGGCATCACCGGGCTCACACAAATTTACCACCACCCAGCGTTCCCCCAGGTCTCCCGGTAAAAATGGTGCCTCACTTGTGTGGGAGGCCCAAGTACCCGCGGCAGGCAAGGGCCCAAAACGTAGTGAGGCGACATCAAAATGGCCTATCGCCAAACCACCTGGTTTTGCAAGGGGGGTCACTTTGGTTTTTGGCCCGGTGCGCGGCGGCCATCTAGGGAAACCTAGCAAACCCACGCATTTCTGAAAACTAGACACCCGGCGGCTTCCAGGGAGGTATGGCTTGCGTGCATCCCCCAACGTTTCCTTACCCAGAATCCCCTGCAAACCTCAATTTTTGCTCAAAAAATCACTTTTTTCACACATTTTGGGGTGGGAAAGTAGTGGCATCACCGGGCTCACACAAATTTACCACCACCCAGCGTTCCCCCAGGTCTCCCGGTAAAAATGGTGCCTCACTTGTGTGGGAGGCCCAAGTACCCGCGGCAGGCAAGGACAACAAACGTAGTGAGGCGACATCAAAATGGCCTATCGCCAAACCACCTGGTTTTGCAAGGGGGGTCACTTTGGTTTTTGGCCCGGTGCGCGGCGGCCATCTAGGGAAACCTAGCAAACCCACGCATTTCTGAAAACTAGACACCCGGTGGCTTCCAGGGAGGTATGGCTTGCGTGGATCCCCCAACGTTTCCTTACCCAGAATCCCCTGCAAACCTCAATTTTTGCTCAAAAAATCACTTTTTTCACACATTTTGGGGTGGGAAAGTAGTGGCATCACCGGGCTCACACAAATTTACCACCACCCAGCGTTCCCCCAGGTCTCCCGGTAAAAATGGTGCCTCACTTGTGTGGGAGGCCCAAGTACCCGCGGCAGGCAAGGCCAACAAACGTAGTGATGCGACATCAAAATGGCCTATCGCCAAACCACCTGGTTTTGCAAGGGGGGTCACTTTGGTTTTTGGCCCGGTGCGCGGCGGCCATCTAGGGAAACCTAGCAAACCCACGCATTTCTGAAAACTAGACACCCGGCGGCTTCCAGGGAGGTATGGCTTGCGTGGATCCCCCAACGTTTCCTTACCCAGAATCCCCTGCAAACCTCAATTTTTGCTCAAAAAATCACTTTTTTCACACATTTTGGGGTGGGAAAGTAGTGGCATCACCGGGCTCACACAAATTTACCACCACCCAGCGTTCCCCCAGGTCTCCCGGTAAAAATGGTGCCTCACTTGTGTGGGAGGCCCAAGTACCCGCGGCAGGCAAGGCCAACAAACGTAGTGATGCGACATCAAAATGGCCTATCGCCAAACCACCTGGTTTTGCAAGGGGGGTCACTTTGGTTTTTGGCCCGGTGCGCGGCGGCCATCTAGGGAAACCTAGCAAACCCACGCATTTCTGAAAACTAGACACCCGGCGGCTTCCAGGGAGGTATGGCTTGCGTGGATCCCCCAACGTTTCCTTACCCAGAATCCCCTGCAAACCTCAATTTTTGCTCAAAAAATCACTTTTTTCACACATTTTGGGGTGGGAAAGTAGTGGCATCACCGGGCTCACACAAATTTACCACCACCCAGCGTTCCCCCAGGTCTCCCGGTAAAAATGGTGCCTCACTTGTGTGGGAGGCCCAAGTACCCGCGGCAGGCAAGGGCCCAAAACGTAGTGAGGCGACATCAAAATGGCCTATCGCCAAACCACCTGGTTTTGCAAGGGGGGTCACTTTGGATTTTGGCCCGGTGCGCGGCGGCCATCTAGGGAAACCTAGCAAACCCATGCATTTCTGAAAACTAGACACCCGCCGGCTTCCAGGGAGGTATGGCTTGCGTGGATCCCCCAACGTTTCCTTACCCAGAATCCCCTGCAAACCTCAATTTTTGCTCAAAAAATCACTTTTTTCACACATTTTGGGGTGGGAAAGTAGTGGCATCACCGGGCTCACACAAATTTACCACCACCCAGCGTTCCCCCAGGTCTCCCGGTAAAAATGGTGCCTCACTTGTGTGGGAGGCCCAAGTACCCGCGGCAGGCAAGGCCAACAAACGTAGTGAGGCGACATGAAAATGGCCTATAGCCAAACCACCTGGTTTTGCAAGGGGGGTCACTTAGGTTTTTGGCCCGGTGCGCGGCGGCCATCTAGGGAAACCTAGCAAACCCATGCATTTCTGAAAACTAGACACCCTGCGGCTTCCAGGGAGGTATGGCTTGCGTGGATCCCCCAACGTTTCCTTACCCAGAATCCCCTGCAAACATCAATTTTTGCTCAAAAAATCACTTTTTTCACACATTTTGGGGTGGGAAAGTAGTGGCATCACCGGGCTCACACAAATTTACCACCACCCAGCATTCCCCCAGGTCTCCCGGTAAAAATGGTGCCTCACTTGTGTGGGAGGCCCAAGTACCCGCGGCATGCAAGGGCCCAAAACGTAGTGAGGCGACATGAAAATGGCCTATAGCCAAACCACCTGGTTTTGCAAGGGGGGTCACTTTGGTTTTTGGCCCGGTGCGCGGCGGCCATCTAGGGAAACCTAGCAAACCCACGCATTTCTGAAAACTAGACACCCGGCGGCTTCCAGGGAGGTATGGCTTGCGTGCATCCCCCAACGTTTCCTTACCCAGAATCCCCTGCAAACCTCAATTTTTGCTCAAAAAATCACTTTTTTCACACATTTTGGGGTGGGAAAGTAGTGGCATCACCGGGCTCACACAAATTTACCACCACCCAGCGTTCCCCCAGGTCTCCCGGTAAAAATGGTGCCTCACTTGTGTGGGAGGCCCAAGTACCCGCGGCAGGCAAGGACAACAAACGTAGTTAGGCGACATCAAAATGGCCTATAGCCAAACCACCTGGTTTTGCAAGGGGGTCACTTTGGTTTTTGGCCCGGTGCGCGGCGGCCATCTAGGGAAACCTAGCAAACCCACGCATTTCTGAAAACTAGACACCCGGCGGCTTCCAGGGAGGTATGGCTTGCGTGGATCCCCCAACGTTTCCTTACCCAGAATCTCCTGCAAACCTCAATTTCTGCTCAAAAAATCACTTTTTTCACACATTTTGGGGTGGGAAAGTAGTGGCATCACCGGGCTCACACAAATTTACCACCACCCAGCGTTCCCCCAGGTCTCCCGGTAAAAATGGTGCCTCACTTGTGTGGGAGGCCCAAGTACCCGCGGCAGGCAAGGACAACAAACGTAGTGAGGCGACATTTGGGATAGGCAATGTTGATGTAAATAGAACGACCTTCAAATCCGAGGGAATGGAGAAGGAGGCATTTCTTGCGTTCACTGCTAAACCTAGAGGCACCATTGTCTCCCAGATACGTCTGGCATGCATCAAACCATATCTCCCATTGAACGGGAAGTTCTCCTGGAGATTCCAAGAAAGAGGGAGGAGGAGCTACAAATTGCATAATTTTGCAGAGAGAGTGAAGCGAAGGAAGAGGCAGAAGCCGTAGAAAGAAAAGAAAAGAAGTAGTTCACATAGAACAAGTGAAAAGATACAATGCAGTAAAATGTAATTAAACACAGTGTAATATTTTGTTTCAAAAACCAAAGCTATGACGTGATGTTAGGTGTGCGAATCACCGTATGGTTATCTGCTTATACAAGTGAGACAAGATGTTGACTTGATGAAGGCTGGTGTGCGAATCACCGTTAAGTAGATATGCCAGATATGGTCCTAGGATAGATCGCACACGGAGCAATAGTTTTGAAAAGGGTGTGCGAATCACCGTAAGAACTTAGTTTGAAGTTGGTGAAAGCGAGCTTCAAGAAACAGTGAATAGCTCAAAGAGGTGTGTGGATCACCGCAGTATGACCCACTCTTTAAAATGAAAGAGGAAGTCTTGAAGCATAAAGTTGAAAAGATGTGCCGATCGTCACAATCGACTGACTGGATAATGGACGTGACGTTGCTATACAGCAGTTGCTAGGTAGCAGTCGTTGTGACGCATTCAGTCAGGCAGGCCAGGCAGATTAAGGCCTACAGTTGCGCAGGTGCATGGACGTGGCGTTGCTAGGCAGCAATCATTGCTTGGGTGAAGACTGTGACGTATTGAAAAGAGTCTAACGTGTTATGATGCGCACAGTCAGGCAGGCCAGGCAGACTAAGGCCTCCTGTTGCGCATGCGCGAGACCATCTCAACATCTTTGCTGGCGCAAGACCCAATTTCGTGCAAACACGAATTAAACACAGCAAAACCTCGAGAATACTCCACTGGGAGACAGAAAAAACGAGGGCAAAAGAAGTCTATTTAAACAAAAACTTTCCTACTTTATTGTGAGGCTGTGTGGCTGGAAACGAGTTCGAGGAAGTAGACTCCAATGCCAGCAATGGAGAGGAGGAAGCATGCTTGCTGAGAACAAAACGCAGGGTGAAGACGTCGGTGGGGTGAAGTAAGAGAAAGGAACAGTCTTACCACCGGATGAGGGAGTCTTCAAAACAATTGACACCAAAGGTGAGTATGGTTGCACGCAGGGTCCAGCGTGTTACTGTGTAGCTCAGGATCGTCGCCATAAGTTGTAGTAGAATACTTGTAGTCGTTGGTGGGGTTCAACAGGAGTTTATTGTAGAGTAGCTACACAGAAGACATGAGAGCGAGGTGAAAACCCATCCAGCTCCAACAGCTCTCAGTACCATTTGAATGTACAGAACCCAGCAACGGGGCAACCAGGCAACACATCAACATTCTATCAGTTGAAGCAATATAGTGGAGGGAATACAAGACAGTGTTTATTGGGTTTTTGACGAGAATGTTAAGTGCAGCAGAGGCCAGGGCATGCGCAGTGAGTTGATCCCGGAAGATGTGGTGGGAGCTGAAGATATAATGCTTCTCTGGTTGTGGGGGTAATGACCAGAAGATGAAGGTGTATTTAAAACACGCAGCATGTGTTCTGCAGGAGCAACATTAAAGTGATAGGCCTGGCAAGTAAAATGCCCCCCTGTTCTGAAAACGAATGCAGACCTTTGTATTTCAGAACTGGTGCATCGTCGGGTGTGCCTGTTCTGCAATTCGGTCCTTCTTTTATTTCATTTTAGATTGTGTACCATCGATTTGTATGGACAAACTGAACTGGATGTTCTAGAATACAAAGAAATGACTGAACTGTGTGATCGACTTATACGAGATGTGATGAAAGAAGACCTAATCTTAAAGGGGGGCATCCGGTGTAGAAAAAGAAAAGCAGTTCTGCGTTTCCAGCCTGCAGCTCTAACAGTCACCAACAACAAGCATGCTAGAATGTTACTTTACCTGATGACGCGTGCCTGGGTTCTGTGTACAGTGGCATCATTCGCCTAATATGTTTTGTTTCAACAGTAAGTGCATTTCTTGCTTTTTATCATCAACAAAGCCTGTGATGTATTTGTATAATAGCCATGTACTTTTTTGTATCTTGCCACCACCATAGAACCATAGATGTTTGTTTACAGTCAATACTCTTCTCTGGAGCAACGTTTCCTAACAGTTTGTTTTCTGGAAACTTCCTCTGAATCACTAGTGAAAGCCAGGGACCCCCACCCAAGCAAGTGTTCTGATTTGAACTCCAAAATAATAGACAAAAATACTGAAACAAGTGTACATCAAAGAAATTCACGGTGGACAATTGCTGCAGCGGGAGAGTGGTGTCCCTAATCGCCAATTTTAGGTTGCAGTCTTTATGATAAAGTCGATTAACTGCAGCAAAAGAAACATCAAGAAAACATACAAACAGGAGTGGGCAACCGAGAGAGAAAGATGACCCTGCAGTCTACCCTTTTGGATGTTAGGAAGTACTTCCGGGTCCCTTACACTGTGTGTGGAGAGCACCCTGGTGCTTAAGGGGTAGGAGTCTGTTTTTCTAGTCCTAGGACGTTTTCAAACCTACCTATGTTGTCCTGCTGCCACCAGTTAAACACGACTGAACAGAATACCTACCAGTAAAGCAACTCGAGGAACCAAGTGACCTCAAGATGCAGCCTGCCCAGAATGAAAACGTGCATTGTGCTACTTTGAAGAAACTCCTGTCCATAAAAGTCACGTAGAGAACATTCATGCGACAACTGTCCTGGATCATAGAGCCCAGTCTGATACGTCTTCTTGGAATTGCATGTTGGACCAGCTATAACTATACAACACTAGCAAAGGGTTGGGTATTTTTGCACCGGATTTCATGCCATCACTTATGGCTTCTATTCAGCTTATGTTTACGCTGTGGGATTTTAGTCAGCGCATTCTACCTTGCCCCCATTAGCTGGGTTTTACTTCATACCATATGAAAGTGAAATTCCTGTGCTGCAGACTTGTTCTCCCTCACTCAATGACATCAGCCCCTTAAAACGGAGATTTCATCATTTTCCTGAAATGTTCACATTTCATATTGACTTCTACATATACAGTTATTCACATGTTTTCTAGCGACGTTTGCATTTTCTTTGTGTGATCTGTAAATTTTATTTTCTAGTTTTTGTGGTTTCTAATTAAAGTTATTCTATTGTATTAAAACGTGGATTGTTAGTTTCAGTACTTTATCTTTTTCATATAATGTCACTTGAAATACTGTTAATTGACCCTTGCATTACACATAAGTATTTGTTCAATAGCACTTGATTTCTGCCGGCGTTTGCCTGTGCTTGGCACCGGTACTTAATTCTAAATACTGGTGCTCATTTATAACAGTCCAGCACATGATGGCGCTGTCTATTTGCGATCAGAGCATTGAAAGAACATTTTCAACATGCTTTATGGTTTAAATCTTTTTTTATTGATTTTATATAGCATAACAACAATACAGAACAAGCCACCTACAATCCTTGGCCGGTGGTAGTTGCAAAGAGAAGCATACTTAGTAGACAGCGAACCAAGGAGGCGCGCTGTCCCTCTAGTACAAAGGTGTTCTGCACAGGTGAATGCGGTCTAGTGTTGTGCGTTGTGCTTGACGGCTGTCAGTTGCAAGATCCACAGGTATTGGGGACAGGATAACTCGCGAAACTCGTCTGACAAATACTGTAAGCAAGGCTGCCACATCTTATTGAACCGGAGGAGTTGTTGTGTGGCTGCATCAGGCAGCTTCTCCATTCCCAGTGTTTCCCATACTTTATGTAGCCAGTCCTGGTGAGTGAGCATCTTGTCTGTCCCCCATCTAGCTAGAAGGAGTTGCTTCACTGCCCCCAATGTAAGCGTGCTAGCCTTGCCTCTAGGCGATTTCAATGGGTAGGTGAGTGGGTTAGGCAATCCCACTAGTCTGTAGCTTGGAAATTTAGGTATGTCCGTACTGAACATTGTGTTGATGGTGTCCAAGACACCTGACCTGAATGATTCTATCCTGGGGCACTGCCATAGAAGGTGTGTGAGCGTGCCTCGTTGGCTGTATTGCCGCCAGCACAGCCCATCTCCCCTGGGTCCCACGTGGCTACTCTGGCCGGAGTGAGGTACCAGTAGCGTGCTATTTTGAGGAGCATTTCCTTACTGGTGGTGTTGAGGGCAGACATTCGTGCTTGATGTAAAAATTAATTCCACTCTTTATCTGAAAAGTGGTGCTCATTCTGTCTGTCCCATTTAGCTCTTACGGGAGAGGGCAGAGGGTGTGTGGGCTGCGTTAAAAATGCGTAAATGTCAGAAAGCAATTTCTAATGTTTGTACCACGTGATGATCCACTTCACAGAGGGTAGTAAGTGTCTACCAGCGTGTGATTGGATCCATGGACGGGTCACCCAGTGTGCCATTGCCAGATATTGCCATCTCGTTGTATCCGGGAGGGGGTAGCATGTTTGTAATGTGGTGAAATCCATGAGTCCGTCTGCGTCAAAGAGGTCACCCACCCGGTTTGCAATTGGCCTTCTGCCAAACCCTAAATCCCAATCTCATGGCTGCCATGGGGAGGTCCAGGTTTCCTATCAGTGGTGTCTGTGGGGATAATAGGGTGGAGAGATCATGTTTCCGCTGTACCCTGTCCTAGACTCCGATCGTCGATTTTGTGACTGGGGAGATGTACACACCCACTGGCCTATGAGGTTTAGGTAGCCATGGTATTTTCCAAATGTGCTTACCTGCAATGGCTTGGTCTCTGAAACACCAGTGTTTTTCCTTGAGTGTACAGGACCACTCTATCATATATCGCAGCTGAGCTGCCTGGTAATACTTGCAGATGTTCGGAACCCCCAGCCCTCCCGCAGCCAGTGTGAGAAAGGCCTGTGCTCTGGACATTCTTGCCTGTGTACCCTCCCAGATAAAATCCCAAATCAGAACCTGCAGTTTATCTAGCACTCATGGTGGGGGGCTGGAGCAGGAGAGTTTGCATTACGTTGAGTAGCTTATGGAGTAAGGTCATTTTGACGGCTGCCATTTGTCCCAACCATGAAAGGCCCTGTGACTTCCACTTAGTGCTACATGGTGGCCATGAACATGGGAAAATCTGTAATCCTAAGTATGGGACTCCATCCTCTGCCCATTGAAATGGAACTGGTTGTGAAGCTGGGTTCTTTCAGGCTCCTGCAGGGTCAGGTCCAGAATCAAACATTTCTGTGGATTGATTTTGAAGCCTGATGCCCGCCCAATCTCTGATAGCTCTGTCAAAGGCAGCCTCAGGAGAGTTAGACGGATCAGTGAGGGTCATGAGCACATCATCTGCATATAACATGATCTTGCCTCCCCTCCCTCTCATCTGGATCCTTGTCACCTTCGTGTTGGCCCTTTTTCTTTCAGCAGGGGCTCCATGTAGAGCGCAAAGAGGAGAGGAGACAAGGGACAGCCCTGCCTGGTCCCTTGTCCTATTGGGAAAGTAGGCGACTGCACATCATTAATACAGATACTAGGCTGGGGGGCTGTATAACAGGATTGCACCCAGCTGCAGTGTGGCCCAGTCCCACATGTTCCATCACCCTATCGAGATACGGCCAGTGCACTCGATCGAAGGCTTTCTCTGCATCGATCGTCAGTATAAGCTCTGGGATCCGGGAGCACTGTGTTTTTTCCAATAAGTAACAAAGCCTCTTGGTGTTGTCGCTGCATCCTTGCTCTGGGATGAACCCGGCCTAGTCGGGATCAACCAGACCCTGAATGTAGGGTGCCAACCTATGGGCCAGTATACTAGTAAAAATCTTCACATCCATATTTAACAGGGAGATCAGATGGTAGGAGGTGCAGCTTTTGGGGTCTTTTCCATGCTTGGAAATCACTGTGATGGTAGCCGGTCGCATTGAGTCTGGCAATGCTCCTGGTTTAGCAATGGAGTTGCATAAGCATGTGAGAATCGGGGACAGAGGAGAGGTGAATGTTTTGTAAAATTCCCCTCTATAGCCGTCGGAGCCTGGCACTTTGTGTGGTTGCAGCTTTTGTATCGCAGTGAATACCTCCTCTAATGTGATGTCCGATTCCAGGGCAGTGTACACGGGGGCCATACATCTATGGGGTAGACCTGGGCCAGGTATGCCGCCCTGTCTTCACCCTGTAAGGGTTTGGCGGTTTAAAGAGCCCTGTAAAATGCTCCAAAGGCATTTGCGATGCCCTCATCTGTATTACAGGCAGAGCCATCTGACCCTTGTATTTTGGATTATCGCCATGACCTGCGCACGGAGGCGGTGTGCTAACTTACATCCCGCCTTATTGCTCCCAGCATAGAATTTCTGGTGCAGCCGTAGTAGCATACTCTGCCCTACCCGTGTCTATGCAATGCAACTGTTTTCAGATAGCTGTCAGTTGGCGGGGGACCACTGCAGACCCTGAATGTGCATGTGCTGTCTCCAACTCCTTAATTTGGGCTTCTAGGCGGCGACACTTATCCTGCCGCTCCCTGTTATAGTCTGCTGCAATTCCAACAAAGTGGCCCTAAGGACCACCTTTAAAGTCTCCCACAGTGTGGCTATGACCGTCTTAGGAGTATCGTTGAACTCCAGGAAGGAGGTCAATGCACCTAGGGTGGCCATTCATACTTTGTCGTATGTGAGACATTTTGTACTAAGGTGCCAGCGACGAGGTATTGTCGACTGCGCACTAGGGCGGAAGCGCAGACTAATGGGGGAATGGTCAGACAGGGCGGCTACTCCTATGTCCACAGCTGTTGTGTCCCTTGTTATCCCTGAGGTTGTGAGGAAGTAATCAATGCATGTTTGGTGAGCCACTGAGAAAAATGTATAGTCTACTTCCGCGGGCTGAATGTGGGGCCAAATGTTAGTTAGCCCTGCTTCGTCCAGCCAACCCCTAGCACCTGGAGTGAAACCCCCATCTTGTCCTGCTCAGAGGATAGATCTGTCTCTCTGCACGTCCATTACGATGTTAAAGTCGCCCGCCACCTCCATCTCCTTATCTGTGGTGGAAATCAGTCGGGCAAAAACGTCCCTGAAAAAGGTTTCCAGCTTGTCATTGGGGGCATAAACAGTGGCAATCGTGTGCCATGTGCCGTATATTTGTACATGCAGCGCTAACAGTCAGCTTGGGAGGTACATAAAAACCCCCTCCACCTTCCCTACAAAGTGTGTGGCAAACAGGTTGGCTACCCCAGCTTTCCTTGATGAGCCCAGGCAAAAAGTACCGTCGGTCAAACCAGCGACAATGTAACCGTTGCCAGTCTTTTTTAAGCAAATGGCTTTCTTGCAGCATGCAAATATTGCGCTTTGCATCCTTGAGTAATGAGAGCACTGCTAGCCGCTTCATTGGGGAGCTAAGACATCTGACATTGAGGCTAAGCAGAGATACTATGATCAGCGCCTATGCACCACATTATCCACTCATCCAGGTGCCACGCTATTCCACCCACCCCCAGGTTAAAGAACTGGGTTGAGCAACATAAGGGAAGAAAAAGAGAAAAGAGGGGAAATTCGAGAGCAAAGGATAACACAACAGAATCAATTAATCTTACAACTTCTCCCACCAGGGAGTTATTGAAGCTTCAAGTTTGGGATCCATATCTCAGGCAGGTGTTGGAGTTGACCTGAGCATCTCGATGGAGCTCCACCATAGAGAACAATTCTCCTGGGGTGTTTAGGCATAGATCCAGTCTAACCCTGAAGCAGCCATCTAGGAATTTGACAAGAAGACCAGGAGGCCAACAGGAACTACGCACCCTGAGGTGCTTGATGACCATCAATTGAAAGCACAGCATTTCCTTCCTGCTGCAGATGGTGGAGAAGACATGTGCGCTCCTGATGGCTATCAGCTTTGGTAGGCTTATTCAACATTTTCCGTCTCCACCTAGAAAAGTGCCTCACCCTCTGTCCATCACCCATGGCCTCCCGCACGGTAACTCAGAGGGCATGGGTTGTCAAAAGTCCGGTATGTCTGACAGGTCGGGAGTGTCATAGAACGTACAAATTATCTGGACTTCCTCCTTCCATACGAACTGCAGGTGAAAAAGGTGGCCCCATTTGTATTGAATTTCCCATGCTTGAATGAAGTCAGTTAGTGGCTTGAGGGCCCTACGACGCTGCAGCGTGGTCGGGGATAGATCCTGACAGATCCAAACTTTAAAGCCCTCAAATTCGATGGTTCTCAGCTCTCTCACTGCGGTCATTATGTCTTCTTCCTGCCTGTAATAGTGTAGGCAGGTGAGTATGTCATGGGGTTGGGCAGGCGAGCTGGCTGGTCTCCCAGCCTGGTGTGTATGGTCCAAGATGATCTCCTGATCTCGTAGGGAGGGTGTCCCTTGTTTAATGAGACAGATCACAAACCCCTCCAGGTCACTCAAGATGGCCCAGGCCGGCACGCCCTTATTACGTATGTTGGAGCGTCGGGCCCTATTTTCCAAATCTTCGACTTGGTAGCGCAACTCTGAGTTCTGATCTAGTAGTTCCAGTAGCTCCCAGTGGTGACCCTCCAGTTCCTCCTCCTGGACATTTTGGTTTTGCTCCACTGATGTCAATCTTTGGTCAATGGCGATGACATCATGTCTGATCCCTTTGATGTCCGACGAAATGTCTCGCTTGAGCTCTGCGAAGTCATCGCAAAGGGAGCTAAACAGCTGCTCCATGAATGCTTTAGTGATTGGGGACTCTTCCCTTCCTCCATCCTTGCCTCTAGCTTTGTCCGTGGGCGTCCCATGTTCCTCTGCCTCCTGTGACATGTCCATCCTTTTAGTGTTTGATTGGGCAAACATGTCTTTACTGTAGGGTCTTTCTTTGATTGTCAGTGGGTAGATATCCCGGCTAAGGTTTGATTCACCAGCCGAGCGTCAAGTGGAACACTACACCTATGTGTGTCTCCTCTGGGTGACCACCAGCTAGACTTACATTGAGCAGCGTAGCAGTAGGCTCCCAGCTGGCCGGTCACAGTCTCCAGGCCCGCCTCCGGCAACAAGGTAGAGGGACGGTGCCTAGAATCAAGGTCCAGTTAGAGAGCAGAGTCTATTGGGGTGGGCTGGTACACCACAAGTGGGTCACAGAAGGCTGTAATCCAGTGCCCTCACCTCCGAGTCTGGCCTTTTGACCCAGGAGGGGATCGGTGCGGGCCCCCAGATTCGATCTCACCACACCCCCAATGTTCCCGCGCCCCCTGGTCTGCCAGAGAATGAGGGGGAAGAGGGGTGTTCTGCTCCCAAGTCTCACATCCACCCTGCCCGGGGGGGCATTGTTGCCCGCTGAGATGGGACGGGCCAGACCGCCAGAAGCGCACCGCAGCAGACCACAGATGTCAGCCCTCATTCCAACACCCCAGGAGAGTAGCACGCAAGTACCGATGGGGCTGTGCTGCCTAGTCTGCCCTGTGTGCTATGGGCCCAGGCTGCCAAAGGTCTGGCAGTGGTCAGAGGATGAAACATAGGGGAGGGGAGGTTAGACCGCTGCTCCCGGACACAGTTTTCCGGGCCATGCACTGTTGCCTTCACGCTCCCACACCGAGTTGTACAGTAGGCCGCCCCCAGTCCCCACACATGCTGCTTGCACCGCGGTTGCCTCACCGGTTCCAGGCAGAGTCACTCACCGCCACCAATGTCGGTCCCGAGAGGCGGCCATCCAACCATCGCTTATCCAGTGCCCAGGAGCCAGGCCAGCGATGTCCTGGGTGGCCCCTAGCCAGAGGCCTCCACGTGGGGCCAGCAGGCTCTGCACCAGCCGGCTGGGCCTGCATCAACTCTCGCTACCGCCGGGCACCCCAATGTCTTCCTGCCGGTATCCTGTGGGTGGATGGCCGGTGCAACTGGGTCAGGAAGCCCTTTTCCCTTGCAATGTTGCTGCTGGGGCTAAAAAAATGGTGGAGCTCCACGACAGACGTCCTACACTGCCGCCATCTTGGACATGCCCCTTTCAACATCCTTAAAAAAATTAGAATATAACCAGCGGGTTCAGACCATGCTTAGGTCTTTCTTGAGATGGCCTAAAGTGACCCAAACGGCACAATTTTATTTTTTCATAGGTAATATTTGACAGAGCTGGCATAGTCATGGTGGCGTCCTGAAAAATAATTCTGAGCCGGCACAGTTTTACAAATTAAGTACTGTTGTTTAAACTACAAGAAGACAATCATAGGGAGACTGAGTCTGCTCAATTTATGTGTGTGACATCATTTATAGCTCAAGTGAAACTGAGACCCCTCTCTCTTATTTGAACTGCCAGATGTGTTAATTACACTAGAAATTAGGGACATCACCCAAGGCATATTCTATACTTTTGCACGAAAATTAAAATGTTCAGTTTGTTACAGCCATACTGAGTAGGGTTGTGCAACATTTGCTTAATTAGCTATTGAATAATTCTGTGAAATCTTGAAAAAAAATACTCGAAATTACTGATAATTACAAGAAACTACAAATCCCTCATTTAGTGCTATATGTTATTGTAAAATGCGATCTTTTTTGTGTCATGATGTATTTCGAACCAAACACAAAAACCACATTTAAATGTTTTCAAACCTTTAATTTAAATTTACAAGTAACTTTTTTTTATGCTGCGGGGGCGGTATGCCCTGCACCATACTTGCAAAGTGTCGTTTAAGCCACTTTTTGTAGCTTAACACCGTTTTGGAAATATGCTACCCTTTCACGCAGATATCTGCGTGAAAGGGGCGTGCAATGGGTGTTGCTGTGGACGTTCCACTTAACACCCATTGCCTTTTTTTTTACACTGCCCCAGATTTACAATGAGGTGTAATTCTGTGGTGGCGCCAAAAACTAATGTCATGCAAATGCAGATGTTAGAATGATGCACGAGAAGAAATGCTTTTATTTCTCTTCCTTTTTGCTTTTTCTATGTGTGCTGCAAAAGCACACATAGAAAGAGTAAAAAGCCATGAATGATTATTTATGTGCAGGAAGGCGGCCCTTTCTGCATATTAACAATCATTAAATAATGTCAATTTGCTGCTTCTATGTGTGCTGCAGAATGCAGCACACATAGAAGTAACAAATCTCCATTATGGCTTGTGCAGGAAGGGACACTTTCCTGTAAATAAACAATCATTCCCTGCAACGCAGGCACGGATTCACTATGGTGCAAGGGTACCTACATTGGCACTAGGTAGCTAATTTTAGAGACAGTGCTAGAGAAAACACAGGGGTGCACCGCGTTGTTTAAAAAATGGCACAATTCTGCATTTTGAAAATGTCGGAGTGCGGTGCTGCCAAATTTGGCTCAGCTCTGCGCTCCACATTTCATATGTCCCCAAATCTCATATCCACCAGCCCTTCTCCACTGCAAGGCAATTCTACACTTACCCAGCAACAGTACCATTGCAGTCAGTTTCCTATATGGCTTTGTAACATCTTTCGTGTATCCCAGCATGGTTATCAATCAGGAGACAAGTAGGTCCAAGGAAATAATAGCTTTGTGTTGGATCAGTCAGATTTTTCCAGTATGCAACTATCAATGGGCACTCCCAGGCAATTTGCAAAAAGTCTTCTTTAGGGGAACTACACCTCCAGCAGTTCAAGCTCTCAGTCAGACTGAAACAGTGCATAGACGCAGATGTATAGTCTGCTGTGTGCACAAACATCAATTGTATAAGCCGGTGTTTCCCTTTTCGTGAGATTTCCTTGAATTACCAACAACAAAATGATCATTACACATCAGTGACATCCCACCCCAAGTCGACCTCACAGTTGCTCTTCATGGATGGTTCTACCGAGCACTCTCTTTGTGGTGTGAAACTAACTTAGTTTGGCTAGCGTAAGTTATAAGTGACCTAAGCAATTCCCATTCAGGTGGTTCCGTTGGTGGATGAAGATATGCATCTTTCAGCGAGTGGTGATATGTGAGAATCTCTATAAAGTCTAGGGATGCAGTATGTTCATATTCAGACAGTGTGATGAACTGGTTGGCGATGAAGAGAGATCTAAGAGTGTCTAGATTTTTATTACACCTGTTTCATGGGTCAGTGGCAATAGTGGGTTCTTTATTAGTGGGAGGTGTGGGGAGTAGACCTTTTCTCCCCCCCCCTGCAACAGTCAATTTAGACCATGACCATCTTGAGCACTTCACCATATGTATTTCTTGGGGTGGAGCAGCATGTTTTTGTCAGTATGCCCACACGCAGAGGGTGGAAGCAGCAAGGACTGCTTCCAAGCCCCTATGAGGTGACCCTTCACCCATGTGAAACCAACAGTGCACAAACTGTGCATGGGCAGCATAGCAGTACAACTCAAAATTTGGTGAAGGAAAACTGACTTGCTCATATGAGAGCTGTAGTTTCTCCCAGGTAATCCTAGGCAGCTGCCGATGCCAACCAAATCATCAGTGTTCTATGCTGTTCAAAATATACTTTGGTTTATGGTATTGGGATATTATAGAACAGGTATACATTTTTTTGAAGAAGTACCATCTTCATAAGAGCTACTCGGTCTGCCAGCATTAGCGAAAGATTGATCCACCTCTTGACATTGGTAAAAATAGAGTCCATGCGCCGCTCATAGTTATCCCTTGAGAGAATTATGCCGGCGTAATTTAAATTTCACCCATTAATGAGTTGTTGCACAAATTTACAGCCAAAGTATTTCATAATTAAGGGCCAGTTCTAGAAAGAGTTTTACCATTCACAAACCCTCAGATTCAGTAAAGTACGGTGTTTGCGACTGGTAAAAAGTGATTTCCAATGTACCAAACCCGTTTAGTCATTCACTAAGGTTTTACTGATTTGCAAAATGGGTTTAGAAACTATCGACTTGGGGCCATATGTAGGTAATTCCTATTTACCGATTCCTAAATACCGAATTTTACTGATTCGGTATTTAAGAATCGGTAAATAGAATGTAGGTAAAAAATCGGCAAATGTTACCGATTAGGTAATATTCGTTATGGAGGCTCATAGGAATGAATGGGAAGCCATTCACTGTTACCGATTCGGTAAATACCGAATCGGTAATAGGGGGAGCATATTCAAGGGTGGCAGGGTGTCACATTGCACTTTTAAAAAAGCACAAAATTGCTTTTGAAAAGGTATTCGGTATTTACCATCAACTTGTAGTTGGTGGTAAATAACGAATCCTTAAACCAAAAATGCACTCACTTGAGTGCTCCCTACATGGGATTTAAGGATTCGGTAATTTACCGATTCGGTATTTTACAGATTTCTTAAAATACCGAATCGGTAAATTACCGAATCCTTCAATCCAGCCTCCTACATCTCAAAGGGCTAAATACCGGTCGGTAACGGAAAATTTACCGATTTTTGGCCGTTACCGACCGGTATTAGCCCACCTACATATGGCCCTAAGGGCCCGATGTAGGTAAATATGAAATACCGTTTCCTAAATACCGAATTTTACCGATTCGGTATTTATGAATCAGTATTTCATATGTATCTAATAATTCGGTAAAAAATACCGAATCGGTAATATTCGTTATTACTGAATCGGTAATACCGATTCGGTAATAAGGAATCACCTTCCCATTCATTCCTATGGGCCTGGAGGCTCATAGGAATGAATGGGAAGCCATTTACTATTACTGATTCGGTAAATACCGAATCGGTAATAGGGGGAGCATATTCAAGGGTGGCAGGGTGTCACATTGACACCCTGTTGCACCCCTGAATCGTGCATATGTGTACATGTGGCGCACATACATGCCCTAAGGGCATGTATGTCTGCCACATGGCATCTTGAGAAAAGCAAATTATTGCTTTCTTAAAGGTATTCGGTATTTACCACCAACTTGTAGTTGGTGGTAAATAACGAATCCTGAATGCAAAAATGCACTCACTTGGGTGCCTCCTACATAGCTTTTAAGTATTCGATATTTTACCGATTCCTTAAAATAAGGAATCGGTAAATTACCAAATCCTTAAAACCTGCCTCCTACATTGGAAACGGCTAAATACCGGTCGGTAACGGGAAAATTACCGATTTTCGGCCGTTACCGACCGGTATTTAGCTACCTACATATAGCCCTTGATCTTTAAAATGTTTTTTTTGGGTGTTCCATCCAAATTCCAAAGTGGAACTCAATTTATGAAATGTTTTCATCCGTAAGAATGCTCGCAACCTATTGATAACCTACAGACTCCCAAATTGTGGTGGTACTAGATTAATAAAAGGGAAAACATGACTGTGGTCCGGTTGACTGACAGAGACTCACATGGGTGAACCACACGTGCCTCTACAATGCCGTCTTAACCATGAAGGAATCTAAACCATGCATTCCTTTACCACGCATGCCTTTACCACAAATTTACAATTACCACTACCCCGACCTCAACCCCATCCTAAGCCCTAAAACGTAATCCCCCTAACTCGCATCCCCAGCCCTGAAGCCTATATCCTACCCCTCCCTGCCCTAAAACTAGGGGTGGGCGGAATTTGCGAAATTAACTTTCGCAAATTATCGCGAAAATGTTTAAAATTATCGCAAACAAGCGGAAATATCGCGAAGATGCGGAAGTTTTTTTCCGGCATGTTCGCGAGATTTTCTGCTTGGATGCGGGTCGCCAACTTACCCAAGTGGTTGCTTGCGGGCGCGGCCATCTTGTTTTGAGTTGTCTCGCGGTGCATGATCGCGAGAAGAAAGACGTGATCGCGTGACGCATGACGTCACTGCGGGCGCGAACTGTCGCGAGACAGCGCAAATGGCTAAAAACAATACAACATCTCATGGAGAACGCGACCGGATCAAGAAAACTTGTCGGCGAACGCAGGGATTCAGGTAAGGCGATCGCGCGCGCGCGAGAATGTATTATTTTACAGCGCGAGCAAGAAACAAATTATCGCCAAGCTGCGGAAACCGGAACTTACCGGCTGCCATGGACCAAGTGGTCCCTCATGCCCACTCAGGCAACCCCACCATCTCCAAGTTTGACTGGCATACTGCCTCACTCCAAAGTGAATCCTCCAGGCCATTACCCAGCAGACAATAACCAGGCATGGATGGGCTCACAGCTACCCTCAAGGAACCTGAGACCCTCTCCATTCAAAGGGAACCAGCGCCACCTTGTACTGGTGCTCGGAGTTGTCCACTGCAACTACTTGGTGGCACACATTGGGGACTACCTGCTTTTCAGACACCAGGCAACACCTTACCGGAGTCACACTGGTTCCTGTGTCTCTCACAGCCTCCACCCTCGTTCCTTTGTTGGTCACCCACTACCTGTACTTCTTAGCGCTTTCAGGTATGAGGATCCTCTGGACCATCTTACTGTCCCCCTAGTGAGACAAGGGTCATCTCAGCTGGCTCTAACCCTTCTCTTGGGACCATCTCCTCCCCAAGTGCTAAACTGGCCAACCCCTGTGACTGTGCACCAGTGGTTGCCGGTGTCCACTTGTGACACTTGGGACCCCCCTCATGTGACCCTCCTGACCACATGCATAACACTTGCAGACCCCTCTCTGCGGACTTCCCTGTAGAAATTCAAGGCTTTTTGTAACCTGGGAGATGGGAATCCTTACCCTGGGAACTAGTTTGGGGCCTTTTAGAGAACTCCATCTGTTTACCCTTGTCCCCCGCACTATTCTGCTGGGGACCCTGCACACTCTTGGTGAAGTCTCGCACATACCCCTTGTGAACCCTGGAACTCATCCAGCAGTCCGCCTCCTGAGCAAGCTTTCTGGGGTCAGTCAGCTAGCTGTCAATTAGATGCTAAACCAAAGGGGATGATGGACGGAGTGTTGAACATTGCAAGCACTCACGCCCAGTCAACTCATCTGGGTTTAATCCATCATCATTGTTAGAATCCAGGTTCTCTGGTTGGCACAGGTAGGTACTTGTGTCAAGCAGGGAACCTTTCCTGTAGTCAGGGTAAGGGGGTACACTCCTAAAACAACCCCTGCTCACCCTCTAGGTAGCTTGGCGCGAGCAGACAAGGCTTATCTCAGAGCGTTATAGGTTAAGCATTTGTGAACACATACAGTAACCCAGTGACAACACTACAAATGGACACCACACAGGTTTTATATTAAAAATAAGGATTCTTTATATAGAGTTACCACAAGACCATTAAATGACAAAAATACACAATACTGTTACTTTAGATGGTAGAGTTTTGCTTAGTTCTCTTAAGTTCTTAAATGCGACACTTTAAGTCAATGTACCTTTTAGATGCGACACGCAGGGCAACGAAAGTGTTGCAACGATGTTGATGTGATGAAGTTTTTGGTGCAAAGAAATAAAGACGTGAAGATCTTCCAGATACGTTACGCTTCTACGATGTTGCGAGAAGACTCGACTCAATGCGTCAGCTGCAGAGGCGCTCTTCTTGATGCGGTGCAATGCGACAGCTACGATGGCTGCGATGGCGACGCGCTTCTTCCTCGATGCGAGACTCTTCTCTTGATGCGGTGCGATGCGTCAGCTATGATGGCTGCGATGGTGACACGCTTATTCGGCGTTGCGAGACACTTCCTGGATGATGCGAGACGCTCCCGCTCGATGCGATGCTGCAGCGGCGACACACTCTACGAGATGCGATGGCAACAGCTCCGACGGCGGCACGCTTCTCCTCCTTGAGTCGCGCTTCCAGCTCCTTGCGATACACAGTCCCTCAGAAGGCCCAACAACAGCAGCAGGCACTTCCAAAGAACTCTGGGGAGCTGGGGGGTGAAGTCTGTTGTTCCTGAGACTTCAGCATGAGGCAAGCTCTATTCCAAGCCTTTGGAGATCTTTTTAAGCACAAGTTGAAATAAAGTCTTTTGTAGTCTTTCTCCTCTCCTTCAGCAGCAAGGCAACTACTGCAGGCCAATCCCCCAGGTCAGGGACAGTACTCCTCCTTACAGCTTTCCCAGTTCCTTCTCTTCAGGCAGAGGTTCTTCTTGTCAAGCAGGATCTAATTTCTTGGGAGCAGGGTCCCAATACGTATACCCCTAATTCCTTTGTTCCTCTGGGGTAGAGGGGCCTTTGCCCAGTCCAACCAGTTCCTGAGCACTTTGTTGACATGACTCTGACTTTCTATTCAGGGTGCAAGGCAGACACATCAACCGCTCCACAGGAGGTGGAGCCAGCATTGTGGTGGCAGAGCACAGCCCTATTCAGAGTCCAGGTGCACTCCTCCCACCCATCTGGATGTCAATCTCTCTATTCACCACCAGGCTACCTAGCCCTGCCCCTCTGGGTTTCCCCAGCCCTGTCACTCACACAAACCAGACAGGCAGATACACATCATAGCAGAGGTGGGCTGAAATGGTTAGGCAAGCAAATACCAACTTTCTAAAAGTGGCATTTGCAAACACAGAATATTAAAATAAACTTTACTAAAAGATGTATTTTATTATTCTGAGTTCAGGCATACTAAACTCGAATTTCTACCATGTTCCCTGGGTCTGTTAGGATCATAGGATGTAACAATTCTAACAGCCATTCTGGCCTATGGAGAACAGGTAGCCTTACAATAGTGAAAAACGAAAATGGCTGTAATTCACTATTAGGACATGCCACACACATCAGGGCTTGTCCTACCTTATGCTTACAATGCACCCTGCCCTTGGGCCTACCATAGGGGTGACTAATATGAAGTTAAGGGAAGGTTTAGGGACTGGCAAGTGGGTGCACTTGCCCAGTCAGCATAACAGTACCAGCCTGCATGCAGGTTCTGCAATGGCAGACACTAGATACATTTTACCAGGCCGCTTCTGTGGGTGGCACAACTAGTGCTGCAAGCTCACCAGCAGCATTTGTATTTACAAGCCCTGGGCACTCCTGGTGCACTTTACTGGGGTCTGACAGTAAACCAAATAAGCCAATCATGGAATCCAACCAACATATACATTTTAAATAGGGAGCACTTGCACTGGTGCACTGGTTGGCATTGGCACAGTGCTCTGAGCGTCCAACACCAGCAAAACACATGAGACACAGCGACAAAAAGTGGAAGAGAGACTCACGCCAAGGTGCCAGGTCTAACACTTGTCCCCTCCAGCTGAAAAGTGGGGACAACTACTCTACCCCAGGGAGTTCCTCATCACTAAGGCATAAAAATCTGGACAGACCGTCAGCATTGGCGTGATCTGTACCAGGGCGATGTTCCACCATGAAATCCATACCCAGTAGGGAAATGGACCACCTCAACAGCTTTGGATTCTCACCCCTCATACGCATCAACCATCTGAGGGGCCTGTGGTCTGTCTGAACCCGGAAGTGAGACCCAAACAGGTAGGGTCTTAGCTTCTTCAGCGCCCAGACCACAGCAAATGCCTCACGCTCAATAGCACTCCATCTCTGTTCCCGTGGAAGTAACCTCCTGCTAAGGAAGGCTACAGATTGATCTAGGCCCTCCTCATTTATCTGTGAAAGAACAGCCCCCACACCATGCTCTGAAGCGTCTGTCTGAACAATAAACTCTTTGGAGAAGTTGGGAGCCAAGAGCACGGGCGCCGTGCACATAGCAGCTTTCAGGGACTCAAAAGTTTTCTGACAGGTGTCAGTCCAAATCACTTTCCTGGGCTGCTTCCTAGAAGTCAGTGCTGTCAAGGGGGCAACAATGTTGCCATACCCCTTGACAAACCTCCTGTAGTACCCGGTGAGACCTAGGAAGGCTCTCACCTCTGTCTGGGTTTTGGGCGACTACCAATTCAGGATGGTTTCTATCTTGGGTTGAAGGGGCGCCACCTGGCCGCTCCCAACTTGGTGCCCCAAGTACACCACGGAACCCTGCCCTATCTGGCACTTACTCGCCTTGATCGTGAGGCCTGCCCTCCGCAGCGCCATCAACACTTCCCAGAGGTGGTGCAGGTGTTCTTCCCAAGTGGAGCTGAACACTGCGATGTCATCCAGGTAGGCTGCACTGAACGAGTCCAGTCCAACCAACACCTGGTTGACCAACCTCTGGAAGGTGACAGGGGCATTCTCCATCCCAAAGGGCATAACCCAGAACTGGTAGTGCCCATCTGGGGTGGAAAATGCTGACCTCTCTTTGGCCCCCTTGGTCAAGGCGATCTGCCAGTACCCAGACGTTAAATCAAACGTGCTGAGGAAGCTGGCGGCCCTAAGCCGATCTATGAGCTCATCAGCTCTGGGGATGGGGTGTGCGTCAGTCCTGGTGACTGAATTGAGTCCTCTGTCGTCCACACAGAACCAGAGTTCGGGTGTGGCTCCCGGCGCTGCAGCCTTTGGGACCAAGACCACTGGGCTGGCCCAAGGACTGCTGGAGGACTCAATTACCCCGAGTACAAACATCTTGGAGACCTCCTCCTTGATGCATGCCCTCACCCTGTCAGTCACCCTGTAGGCCTTGTGCCTCACAGGTGTGCTATCCCCAGTGTCCACATCATGGAGGCACCAATCAGTGACACCGGGAACCAGGGAAAACAGATCAGAAAATTGTCCCAGCAGCTGGCGACAATCATTCTGTTGCTCAGTGGTCAGGGCGGAAGAGAGGATGACACCATCCACTGACCCATCTTGCTCCTGGGCTGACAGGAGGTCAGGAAGAGGCTCGGTCTCCTCTTCCATCCCAGCATCTGTTGCCAAGAGCATGCCCACTTGGGACCTCTCCAAGTGGGGCTTGAGGCAGTTGACATGAAGGACCCTTAAGGGGTTCCTTGGAGACCACAAATCCACCAAATAGGTAACTGGACTCTTGTGCTCCACAACCTCAAAGGCACTGGTCCACTTATCCTGGAGCGCACAAGGCTCCACGGGGGCCAAGACCCACACCTTTTGTCCAGGCTGAAGCTCTACAAGAGTGGCATTCTGGTCGTACCACCGCTTCATCTTCTCCTGGCTGGCTTCCAGATCTGCCTCAGCAAGTTGCCTGAATCGCCTAGTCCGATTTCTGAAGGCCAGCATGTAGCTATATACATTCTGGGGAGGCTTCCTGGGAGATTGCTCCCAGCCTTCCTTGACCAGACTTAGAGGTCCTCTCACTGGGTGGCCATACAGGAGATCAAAGGGGTTGAACCCCAGAGACTTCTGTGGCACCTCACGGTACGCAAAGAGAAGGCATGGCAAGAGGACGTCCCACTTACGCCTCATGGGTTCTTCCAGACCCATTATCATGCCCTTGAGGGTACGGTTGAATCTCTCAACCAACCCGTTTCCTTGGGGGTGGTAAGGTGTGGTGAACTTGTAGGTTACACCACACTCTTGCCAAAGGGATTTCATATATTTGGATATGAAATTGGTACCCCGGTCAGACACAACCTCTAGAGGGAATCCCACTCTGGAGAAAATTCCCATCAGTGCACGTCCCACCACGGGGGCCGTCACTGTCCTCAGAGGGATGGCTTCTGGGTACCGGGTGGCATGGTCCACCAGGACCAGGATAAACCTGTTGCCCATGGCTGTCTGGGGGTCCAGTGGCCCCACAATGTCAATCCCCACTCGCTGGAATGGGGTACCGACCACAGGGAATGGCTGGAGAGGAGCCTTCTGCTTCCTCCCACTCTTTCCACTTGCCTGGCAAGTCTGACAGGTCCTGCAGTGAGTGTCTGAACTCCTGCGCATTTGAGGCCAATAAAAGTGGGTGACAAGCCTTTCAAAGGTCTTGTCCTGCCCCAAATGTCCTGCCAATGGCACATCGTGAGCCAGCCCCAGGAGGAAGGCTCAGAAGTCCTGGGGTACCACCAGCGCATGGGCTGACCCAGGCTCAGCAACCTTAGGCTCTGTATATAGGAGGTCGTTCTCCCAGTAAATGAAATGTGACCCAGACTGATCACCTGCGGCCTAGTCTGCAGCCTGCTGCCGCATACCCACGAGAGAAGGGCATTCTTTCTGTGCCTTACAACAGTCCTCCCTGGAGGGGCCTCCTTCCTGCTGCCAATGGGTTAGCTCAGGGAGGTCCCCCAGTTCAGCTATCTGTTCCCCGGTAGGCTCCAGGGCATCTCCCTCAAGGTCTGCTTCCTCTTGGGCCATGGGACCTTCAGGGGCTGGTTTCCCGCGCCCCCTGCCTCTTCTCTCTAAGGCCGGTCCCTGGGCCTCCCTCTCAGGTTCCAGGAACTCTTGAGCACTACTTGCTGCCATGGACCGTGTGGTGACACACGCCCAATCCGGGATACCCAACATCTCCAGGTGAGCACTCCACTCCACCTTCGCCCAAGGTGAGCTCTCCAAGTCGTTCCCCAACAGACAGTCTACAGGCATGGCGGGCCTCACAGCTACCTGAAGAGCACCAGAGACCCCCCCACTCAAAGGGAAGCTGAGCCACCTTGCAGTGACTCTCTGTGTTGTCAGCGGCAACAACTGGATAGAATGCTCCTGGGACCACCCTCTCTTGAGACACCAGGTGACACTTGACAGCGGTCACACTGGCTCCTGTATCTCTGAGAGCTTCCACCCTACGGCCATCAATGGTCACCCACTGCCTGTATTTCTTAGTGTTATCAGGCAGCTGGGTATGGGGGACCATCTCACAGTCTCCTAAAGAGACAAGGGATATCTCTGCGGGACCCCACCCACCTTGGACTGCCATCTCCTCCCCCAAGGCTACACTAGCCATCTGCCGGGGTGGAGCACCAGTGGGTGCTGGTTTACCATACAAAGGACACTTTAAATCAGAGGCAAAATGCCCCATGTTACCACACTTGTAACATTTTATGGGCCCCTTTTGAACAGGTGGACCTGTCGGGCCCCGGTCGGTTTCTGGGGTGGGGGAGGCTGAGAACCTTTCCCTTGGTTCCCTTTGGGATTACTTTGGGGCCTTCTTGGGAACTCCCTCTGTTTACCCTTGTCCCCCCCACTCTTCTGCTGGGGACCCTGCCCACCTTTAGCGGAGTCTCCCACTGGACCCTTGTGGACCCTGGTACTGACCCAGCGGTCCGCCTCCTCAGCAAGCTTTCTAGGGCTAGTCAGCCTACTTTCAATCAGGTGTTGGCGTAGCTCAGGAAAACAATTACTGGACAAGTGCTGAAATGCCATTAAATCAAGAAGCCCTTGGAAATCATCAACCTTGCTACCATTTACCCATTCATCCAGTGCTCGGCAAAAAAAGTTACATACTCAACATACGTACTGTTTGGAATCTTTGTGCAACCCCTGAACCTTTGCCTATATAACTCAGGGGTCAACCCATACCTTGTCATCAAAGCTGCCTTCATATGGGGATAAGAATTATAATCATCTGAAGGCAAATCTAGCAGTGTGTCCCGCCCCTCACTAAGGAACCGTCCCCACAACCCCGCTCCCCAATCCTTCTCAGGTGCCCGGTGGGAAGACATGGCTACTTCATAGGCTTTGAACCACTGCCCTATGTCATCATTTAAAAAAATTATTTTACCACATCTTTGGGTATGTACACCCTGGATTCTGACTGCACTGACGGTGTGCTGCCACCAGAGGGAGTGGACTCTAGACTTTTGGCCTTTAGATCCAATTCCCTCAAAGCCATATCATGTCCCATTTGGATTTTGTTCTCTTCCAGAGCCAGCTTTTTGCTTTCCAGCTCCAGTTGTCAATTTAATTTGAGCTTTGCCATTTCCATTTCGTGCATCCTACCCTCTCTTCTATCTGCCAACTCCTCCGGAGATAGACTTTTAATAGAAACACTGCTACAGGCAGGGGAAGGGGTTCTTCTTCCTCTTCGACCCACTGGCCCTTCCAGCTGTTCTTCTGCATTATCCTCATCCGTGGCATTCCTTGCTTGTACCCAGGCCCTCAGAGCCTTGTAGAACTCTGCCTTGTTTTTACATCCAGTAGTAGAAACATAAAAATGTTTGCAAAAGAATTTCAGCTGTGATACTTTGTAGCTTTCCAGTTTCTCTTCTTCCCGTTCCCATTCATTATCAACCAAGACTATGGATGCTGCTTTCTCCACCATGGTTAAGCTTGGCAGTACTCAAAAATAGACAGTCCCAAAAAGAAATCTACCAACAAGTATTGGTTGCGTTAAGGTCTGCACTCACTAAGTAGTGTTCACCAATCACTGTATATGAGTCACAAATGCAAGTCCAGAATCCTCACCGCTGACCACCAATGTTAGAATCCGGGTTCTCTGGTTGGCACAGGTAGGTACTTGTGTCAAGCAGGGAACCTTTCCTCTAGTCAGGGTAAGGGGGTACACTCCTAAAACAACCCCTGCTCGCCCTCTAGGTAGCTTGCACGAGCAGACAAGGCTTATCTCAGAGCATTATAGGTTAAGCATTTGTGAACACATACAGTAACCCAGTGACAACACTACAAATGGACACCACACAGGTTTTATATTAAAAATAAGGATTCTTTATATAGAGTTACCACAAGACCATTAAACGACAAAAATACACAATACTGTTATTTTAGATGGTAGAATTTTGCTTAGTTCTCTTAAGTTCTTAAATGCGACACTTTAAAGTCAATGTACCTTTTAGATGCGACACGCAGGGCAACGAAAGTGTTGCAATGATGTTGATGCGATGAAGTTTTTGGTGCAAAGAAATAAAGACGTGAAGATCTTCCAGATGCGTTACGCTTCTCCGATGTTGCGATAAGACTCGACTAGATGCGTCAGCTGCAGCGGCGTCACCCTTTACGCGATGCGACGACAGCGGCCTTGGCAGCGGCACTATTCTCCGACATTTGCGAGACACTTCCGCTCGATGCGATGCTGCAGTGGCGACACCCTTTACGCGATGCGACGACAGCAGCTCCAACGGCAGCACGCTTCTCCGTGGATGCGAGGCGCTCTACTTGATGCAGTGCAATGCGACAGCTATGATGGCTGCGATGGCGACACGCTTCTTCCTCGATGCGAGACTCTTCTCTTGACGCGGTGCGATGCGTCAGCTATGATGGCTGCGATGGCGACACGCTTCTTCGGCGTTGCGAGACACTTCCTGGATGATGCGAGAAGCTTCCGCTCGATGCGATGCTGCAGCGGCAACACACTTTATGAGATGCGACAACAGCTCCGACGGTGGCACGCTTCTCCTCCTTGAGTCGCGCTTCCAGCTCCTTGCGATACGCAGTCCCTCAGAAGGCCCAACAACAGCAGCAGGCACTTCCAAAGAACTCTGGGGAGCTGGGGGGTGAAGTCTGTTGTTCCTGAGACTTCAGCAGGAGGCAAGCTCTATTCCAAGCCCTTGGAGATCTTTTTAAGCACAAGTTGAAATAAAGTCTTTTGTAGTCTTTCTCCTCTCCTTCAGCAGCAAGGCAACCACTGCAGGCCAATCCCCCTGGTCAGGGACAGTACTCCTCCTTACAGCTTTCCCAGTTCCTTCTCCTCAGGCAGAGGTTCTTCTTGTCAAGCAGGATCTAATTTCTTGGGAGCAGGGTCCCAATACTTATGCCCCTAATTCCTTTGTTCCTCTGGAGTAGAGGGGCCTTTGCCCAGTCCAAACCAGTTCCTGAGCACTTTGTTGACATGACTCTGACTTTCTATTCAGGGTGCAGGGCAGACACATCAGCCGCTCCACAGGAGGTGGATCCAGCATTGTGGTGGCAGAGCACAGCACTATTCAGAGTCCAGGTGCACTCCTCCCACCCATCTTGATGTCAATCTCTCTATTCACCACCAGGCTACCTAGCCCTGCCCCTCTGGGTTTCCCCAGCCCTGTCACTCACACAAACCAGATAGGCAGATACACATCATAGCAGAGGTGGGCTGAAATGGTTAGGCAAGCAAATACCAACTTTCTAAAAGTGGCATTTGCAAACACAGACTATTAAAATAAACGTTACTAAAAGATGTATTTTATTATTCTAAGTTCAGGCATACTAAACTCGAATTTCTACCATGTTCCCTGGGTCTGTTAGGATCATAGGATGTAACAATTCTAACAGCCCATTCTGGCCTATGCAGAACAGGTAGCCTTACAATAGTGAAAAACGAAAATGGCTGTAATTCACTATTAGGACATGCCACACACATCAGGGCTTGTCCTACCTTATGCTTACAATGCACCCTGCCCTTGGGCCTACCATAGGGGTGACTAATATGAAGTTAAGGGAAGGTTTAGGGACTGGCAAGTGGATGCACTTGCCCAGTCAGCATAACAGTACCAGCCTGCATGCAGGTTCTGCAATGGCAGACCCTAGATACTTTTTACCAGGCCGCTTCTGTGGGTGGCACAACCAGTGCTGCAAACCCACCAGCAGCCTTTGTATTTACAAGCCCTGGGCACTCCTGGTGCACTTTACTGGGGTCTGACAGTAAACCAAATAAGCCAACCATGGAATCCAACCAACATATACATTTTAAATAGGGAGCACTTGCACTGTGGCTCTGATTGGCAGTGGCACAGTGCTCTGAGCGGCCAACACCAGCAAAACACATGAGGCACAGCGACAAAAAGTGGAAGGGAGACTCACGCCAAGGTGCCAGGTCTAACAATCATTCTTTAGCTCACTCCACCACCCCAGTTCAGACATGGCCATATGCAAATCAGTCTGACCCTGTGCCTCATGGTACCAGTCCAGCCCAAACTGCCAAGCCATGTCTTCTCTGGACCAGAAACAAGCACCCTGGGACCGGTTTCTGGCTAATCATCCGTCATCAGCCAGGCTAGCTTGAATCCAGTGGCAAAGTGAGCAAGGGGCCCACGTCTGGGCATACCCTACCAACTTAGGGCGAACAAAGCAAAACCATAGGGGATGTTGGATGGAGTGTTGAACATTGCAAGCACTCACCCCCAGTCAACTGATATGGGTTTAATCCATCATCATTCTTTAGCTCACTCCACCACCCCAGTTCAGACATGGCCATATGCAAATCAGTCTGACCCTGTGCCTCATGGGAACAGTCCAGCCCGAACTGCCAAGCCCTGTCTTCCCTGGACCGGAAACAAGCATCCTGGGACTGGTTTCTGGCTAATCAGCCGTCATCAGCCAGGCTAGCTTGAATACAGTTTTAAAAAGAAACAATGGTCCTTGGAGAAAGGGAAAATACAATTGGGATAAATATAGTCCAGAATCGAAGCTATATTATGGGATGTCCAGCCGGACAAACCTATTTATTTCTAGAATGTAATAATAACAAATACAATAACATACTAATTGTGGGACACAATCCTGTATCCTTTGGGGAGAAAAAGACAATACATGTAAAACAATTACATACAAGGGGGCATTTCAGGCAAGACGTACCAAGCTTTTTTACAAATCCAATGTTAGAAGCTTTTTAAGTAACAACAGTTGCACTTTTTTAACACACTGGCTTAATGTGCAAGTTGTTAACTTGGGTCGACGACGTTTCGATCCTGTCTTAGAATACTAGGATCATCATCAGGACAAAAATAATTGGCTGGCCTGAGCATAAGAAATTGCCTGTGAAAGTAAAAGGAAAAGGGTAGATATGAAGAAAGGAGAGAGTTTGAATTAGATAAAAGTAAGCATGCCGAACAGTAAGCATGCGACTAGTGATGAAAAGGGGCCAAGAGGGAAGTGCTATGGGAGAATTTATCGCTAGCCTGTGATATAAATCAATAACGATAGAAGGATTATCATGAATACAGTGGCAAAGTGAGCACGGGACCCACATCTGGGCATACCCTGCCAATTTAGGGCGAACAAAGCAAAACCAAAGAGGTTTTGCATATGGTTGGGTTCTAACTGGAATGGCATGGTGAGCAAAAAAACGTTGGATTTAGGCCCAGATCTCTGTACTGGGGTGAATGTATGACATTGTTCTGCACATTGTCCATCAACTTTTGTTTTTGCATTTTTCACCCCAAGTGGGACTGGTATGCCAAGACGTGGGTCCCGTGCTCTCCATGCCACTGGAATCAAGCTATCCTGGCTGAAGAGGGGTGAACCCCCGAAACCGGTCATAGGATGCTTGTTTCCAGTCCAGGGAGGACCTGGATTGGCAGTTCGGGCTGGACCGTTCTTATGACGCACAGGGTCAAGACTGATTTGCATATGGCTGGGTTCAAACTGGAATGGCATGGTGAGCACAACAACTATGGATTTAGGCCCAGATCTCTGTACTGGGGTGAATGTATGACATCGTTCTGCACTCTGTCCATCAACTTTTGTTTTTGCATTTGTCAATTAAATGCTGGCACAGTGCTAGAAAACAAAGACTATACAAGTGCTCCATGCAATCAAATTATACAACCCCTGATAGTTTGTTACCTGGATGCCCTTTATCCAACTATCCAGTGCTCTGCAAAAACGATCAATACATTCCAACCAAGTATGGGTATCAGATTTCTGAAAAGACCTAGACATGTCCTTGTACTGCTCTGTGGTGCGATCTTACAGGGTGATCAGGGCATCCTTCATGACAGAGTAGGTGAGATTCTGTGCTGGCCCTAGGCTGTAAAAGTGTCCTCCCCCCTACCTCAAGGTGCTTTCACAGCCCCACCCCCCACTGTCTGTCACGGACCTGATTCATGTGGAGAGCTGCCTCACACCCCAAAGGCCAACCATGTATATCATCCTCCCTCCATACTTAGGAATGTGCAACTTTCACTCAGATTGTACTGGGTGCAGGCTGCCACCATTTTAACCGGATTCCACCTGCTTGGCCTTGAGTCCAGCCCTGTCAAACTTAATTCATGCCAAAATAAATGTGTTTTCCTCCAGAGCAAGGGTCTTCTTCTCTTTCTCTTGTTGTTTTTGCTCCATTTCAAAAATTTTGCTTTCCAAATCCAACCTTTTGTTTTCCATTTCTCATTTGATCTTTTCAAGCTCCCACTCATGATCTCTGGCCAGTTGTCTGTCCTCCAGCTCCTTCGGGGAAAGACTCCTAGATGACACACTGCTGCCACCCCTGGAAGATGCTCCCTCCACAGCCAAATCCCAAACTCCAAAATCCCTTTGCTGGCTCTGTAAATTCAGATCCACCTCCTCATTCCCAGCTTCCCCAGCTTCTCGTGCTGCCCAAAAGACCCTCAGCACCTTCTGCAGCTCCTCCTTCCTATAGGAGCTTTTTACAGGGCAATTAAGATGCTTGCAGATTTGCTTCAATCAAGGCACATGAGTAGGACTTCAACCTCCCAATCTGAAACACCACCTCTGCAACTTCAACTGGCTAACCATGCTGAAAAATGACTGGTAGATAACTTCAAGGGCTGCCACAAAAATAAGAAAAAGCAAAAAGCAGTATGTGGTCGCGCAATGGTCTGCACTATGCAGTAGTGTACACCAATCACTGTATATCACAGTACACAAGTCCTATCATCACCGCTTACCACCAGTGTTAGAAATGGGGGTCTCTAGTTGGCAGTGGCTTGCACCCTGTCCAAGTAGGCATCCTTCCTTCTAGTCAGAATAAAGGAGTTACACACCCAAGATAACTGCTGCTCATCCCCTTAGTAGCTTAACACAAGCAGTCAGGCGTATCTAGTGGCAATGTGTAAGTATTTTCACACAACACACACAGTAACACAGTGAAAACACTACAAATGGACACCACACCAGTTTAGAAATATAATCAATCTTTAGCTAATCAAAACAAGACAAAACGACAAACTCCAACATACAGAACTTAATATATCACTTTTTAAAGATTTTAAGTAATTCTGCCACTATACCTCTATGGATGTGGTGTTTTACTTGTCAAAATCCATATGAAAAAACAGCTGCAAAGGAGGGAAGTGTCTGTAAACACAGTGATGGGTCAGTTTCTGAGTCTCTGGGGAAGCGATGCGTCAGTTTTGCTGCAGGGGAAGGTTGCATCAGTTCTGGACTGTAAATCCAAGACGGTTCTGGTCCATGGGTGATGTGGTGGGAAACTTGGCACACAGGTGCGGTGCGGAGAAATCTGGGCGCACTGGAGGTCGATGCTGCACCTGCAAACAGCCACTGCCTTGAGTCTTTCAGCCGTGGTTCAATGATGCATTAATTCTTTCAGTCGCACAGCAGGACCTGTGTCGGAGTGAGTGCAGTGGTCTCAGACTTTGGCGACACAGTGCATAGAATTTAGGCTGCAGTGGTTTCTTCGGCTGCGGGCTGGCAGTGCGTTGATTTCTTTGGACGCACAGCAGCAGTGCTTGGAGTTTTCTTCCATACTGCGGTGCTGCATCAGAAAAACAGGAACAGGAAGGGCGAAGCATTGACTTTAAAGTTGTTTTAGCTACAGGAATCACCTCCAAGAGCTCAGAGCTGGATTTGACACCACTTGGCAGGTGAGAACTCCCAGCAGTGGAGTTCAGGGATGCTGCAGGTGATGGCCCTGAGACTTCTTAACAAGAAGCAACATACACAAGCCCTTGGAGAAACTTCTCAAGCAGGACACAAAGCAAAGTCCAGTCGTTTTCCTCTCAAAGGCAGACGCAGCAACTGCAGGCCAAGTCCGCAAAGCAACATACAGCAAAGGGGCAGTTCTCATCCTCGCAGCTCTTCAGCTCTTCTACTTAGCAGAGCCTCCTCTTGATCATGATACTTATACTCCTTTTTCACCTTCAAGGTAGGCATACTTCAAAGGAGAGACTTTGTAGTGCACAGATCCTGTCTTGCCCAGTCTTGGCTCCAAACACACTGCAGGGGGGTGGAGACAGCATTGTTAAAGGCCAGGCACAGACCGATTCAGGTGTATGTGACAACTGCTCCCACCACCCTAGCTTAGGAAGGCCCATCAGCCTGGTGATGGGCAAGCAGGATATGCAGGGCACACCTCAACTCCATTTGTGTGACTGTCTAGAGTGAATTCACAAACAGGCCCCAGTCAGTCTAAACCAGGTGTTGAATTAACAGGCAGGCAGAAGCACAGGATGGTAAAACAAGAAAATGCCCATTTTCTAAAAGTGGCATTTTCAAACAGACAATTTGAAAACCATCTTCACTAAAGGATGTGTTTTTAAATTCTGAGCTCAGAGAACCCAAACTCCAAAACGCTAGCTTTTCCCAATTGAAAGGTACACAAGGTAGCTCCAATTATAGCCTATTGGAGAGCTAGTACTGCCAATGGCCAAAAACAAAATTGGCAGTTTTTCACTATCAGGACATGTAAAATACACCAGTACATGTCCTACCTTTCCAATACACTGCATCCTGCCCATGGAGGTACCTTGGGCCAATCTTAGGGGTGTGTTACATGTAGTAAAAGAGAACGTTTGGGCTTGGCAAGTGGTGCACTTACCAGGTCGAAATAACAATTTAAAACTGCACTCACAGACACTGCCTGAGGCGAATTTACAGGGCTACTCATGAGGGTGGCACAACCAGTGTTACAAGCCCACTAGTAGCATTTGAATTTCAGGTTCTGGGCACACATAGTGCACTTTACTAGAGACTTACTAGTAAATAAAATATGGCAATCGTGCATAACCAATCAGACTAACAATTTACATAGGGAGCACTTGCACTTTATCAACAGTGGTAAAGTGCCCAGGGTACATAAACCAGCAAAACCGAAGTCCAGCATAGCATCAAAATTACAGGAGGTAGTGGCAAAAAGACAGGGGAAATCACTCCAAGGTTGCCAGGTCTAACAGTGACCAACCTAATCCATATTATTTAGACAGGTCATTCTGTGGCCCCCTTCTACTCCCTATTTTGTAAACCAGCCTATAAGCAGTACATAAATTACTGGTCAGAAAAGTCAGTAGTTTTCAAATGATTGATGTCACCAGCAATATTATAAAACTAGGCCCTTAGTTCCTTCTAAACACCTGTGTTGCAAACAACAAACCTGGGATTTCACATTTTCTGTGATATTTGACGCTAGAGAACTATTGGTAGACCGAGATCCGTTTACTCAGCCAATCTAACGCGGGTGGATTGTTTGCCTTAGCTGACTTCAGCGTATCTCTCACTACATTCTCCACATGGTGTCGAAAATGGACAATGAGGCTGCCTCAACTATATCCCATTGCTCCGTTGAGGTGGCTGTTGACGAGGACCCGATCAACACCAGAGACCACCAGAGCATGAAAACTTGAATATCCCCCATTAGAGCATTTCCTGCCAAAAAACCCAGTGGTTCTCCTGAGGCTCCATCCCAATGCGGGCGATCTTCAATGTTGAGCCCCCTCCTATCAACCCAGTCGACTGCCTGCTTTCAACAAATATTGTTGATGTTGGGAGGTAACATTTCGACTAGGACAAACCAGGACTCCCAGCTGATCCATGTTTCATAAAGACTGTAAACCTTACCTTTGTCCCAGGCAAATGACCGCGGTTGGCGCTTAGCACTTTTTGGCTCTACTTTAAACTTTGAAATTCATAACTCTGTTTTAACTTCTTAGATAATTGTCATTTCGATGTCATTTAATTTAATAAAATGTACTCTGTTTTTCTGTGTCTGAGAATTTTCTTATGTTGTGTTTTGACTTTTTCCTGTTTAAGCAGTGCATAAACACTTTACACATTGCCTCTAAGTTAGGCATGTCTGCTCTATGTCCGCAACTGTCATGGGGTTGCGCTCAGGTTAATTTAGTATTTTTTGTGGTTCACCCTGATAAGGATTGTGGCTGTTATTTGAGGTGGGTACTCACTCCCACACCCAACTAACATTCCAATTTCTTACAACATCCCTCCACATGTTGAAATACTGAGGTGGTATTGCATAGCATACACTGTTGTGGCGATTTATTTATTAGGGTTTTTCAAGTGTCATATTTGAAAAGCATGATTTATGGTTGCTGGTACGAATATCTTTGATCTAGGGACCCAACACCTTGAAATCACCAACAAGAACCTGAAATAGCGAGAATAAGGGTCACCACTTCTAATCATTTCAGGTGCTAGCATACCCCTCACAGGACAGTAACACTGTGATCATGTTGTTACTGACTGGGTATAACACCTTGGCATTGCAGTTCCAGGCAAAATGGAACGAAAAAAGGATTTAGAATATAAGAGCATCCAAGCACACTAGGGGATCCTTGGCTGTACTTGATCCATCCTTGGAGCTGTTTCCTGGTGCATTTCCCACTTATCTTGGTCTGAAATTCTAGGCTTCTGTTCCTGAAGCTGCTAAATTCCTTTTTGAGTTCTTATCCTAAAATATTGCAACTACATCGGAATACAGAGAGTTTTGTTGCTCAGGTAAAACCTTTATAGTGAGTTAAGCTCTAGTGTTTTTTATCTTTCCACGTGAGCGAATTTCAAAGGCCTCTTATGATATATTCTGTCCATGTTGCTGTGTTGGGTAATAACTCTATTCAAGTCTGCTCTGCGGATTTCAGATTACCTCTTCAGTATTCCTGATGCAAGCATTTACCAAGCAAAAAAACAACAACACATTTTCACATATGATACAATTTGTGAATTGAGTTGCAGTAGTTGTACAGTACATTCCGTTAAGTACCTCACTTTTTTGTGATGCAATGAAGTCAACAAATACATGTTGTTAGATATTAGTGTTATATTGCATTCCCGATGATATTTTATTCTGTATGGGATTTGTCCCTTCCGCAGAATGACATCGTTCCTGGAATTTGTGCAAATGCTGTTGCTGGTTATCTTTAATGAGGAGCAAACCACCCTGTATGCAATAAAGCACAGGCAGCTTACCAACTGTCTACTGTTATCAGTGGCTAAAGCAGAATTTGACTCATGGAACGCATCCAATATATTTAGCTATTTCAGTATGTCATCTGGTACCATCGAGGCAGTGTGGAGATGGAGAAAAAAATGATGCTATGTACTTTGGAATTAGATAAAGCTTGGATGCATTTTTAGAAACATACTTAATTGTAAAGGTTAAAAACGTGCACGCTATCTCCCCTAAACCTGGAGTGAATTCGTCATGGAACATGATAAAAGATTGCATGACCCTGCTTAGTGCCTCCCCAGCCAAATATCTGCTAATCCACATTTATCTGTCACAAACATTATCTTAAATATCTTTGAGTGGTTTAGGGTAACCATATGCAGTAATCGATGCCACCCTGAAGCATGGGAAAAGCAATTAAAAAATACAGGGCTAATAAGGAAATAGGGGGATGTCCTCATGAAAACTTTCCGGCTCAGAAGCTAACAGTATCAGAGTGTGAGGAACCTGCCCTAATACCTCGTGAATATTTAGTGGTTTCTAAAGTCTATCAACTGCAGTGAGTATTCCCAACCTGGGGTTCCTAGGTGAGAGGTGCCTGGAGGTATAGAGTAATGTAAATGTGTGGCCCACAACAGAGCCTAAATAGCTAGTGCAGGAGACAGGTGCCATGATGCTGCCCATGGATGCATGGTGGATGGGAGGACGTGGTGGGCCAATCTTTCTAAGCTTACCCTCTAAGATGCAGGAGCTGGGAGTGTGCAAGGAACCAGGCCTTCGCTGAAAGATGTGACAAAAAGTGACAAGCGCAGATAACATAGTTCTCGGGGAAGCGCAACATATATACAGTGATACATTAAAACACTGGACATACAACCCACAGCAAATATCTTGTTTCTAGACAAAGTCAATGAAGAATTTTAATGAAACTTAGCAGGTTCACCATTTCAAAGACTGGGGATTTTCGGTTATAATGGGTTTCTCTGTTCTAAATGTAATTTGGCTTACTGAATGGAACGATTCTTGGTTATCTACTTCTTCTTAATATACATCTGGGATGTCAACACCCTCTGAGATGTAGCCTTGAAATAGTCCAAAGGCTTGACGGAACACGTGTCAGCTGAATCATCTGTAATTTGGTATTTCTGACTGAATCATCTGTAATTTGTCATTGCTAGAACAACTGTATGGACTGTGTGACTTTATTAAGAAGTAAAAAAACACCATCTTATATGTAGCCTGGACTTATGATTGTTGAAGGAAAGCATAAGGATTGAAAATTGCTCTTATATTTGCTGTATTTGCAGCAAATAGGGTGTCAGTTTAACTAAGTAATCTGTTCATATGCACAAGTGCTCTGCTATAAATTTTCGATATATTTTGGGCTAGGTTCAACGGTTTCATCCGGGAAGTTGCTGATACACATCATGGCAACATATGTGATAATAGCGTGAAAGCACCAAAATATATTGTAACCACTGTGCTCTACGGGTCGGGATGTGCAACACCCTCACCACAGTTGCCTTTTCTTACTTACGAGTCATTTTTCATACATATCAGTCTTCCCTAGGTTAGGCCATTGTGAAGTGTATTTCAAACTTTGGCCTTTAACTTTTCCATGGCCTGGTAGTGAAAAACTCCTAAATTAGGTTTTCACTACTGCAAGGCCTGACTCTCCCCTTGATTAACATTGGGTGACCTTATTGCAGTTAATAAGGGATAACTTTCTATTGGAGGCAGGTTGGAAAGTCAAGTTTGATCTCTAAAGCATTGTCATTTAAAACCCTCTTTAATGGTAAAGTAGGAATATAACATGTCACTTTTAGAAAGTTGGCATTTTCTTGTCCTAACCATTTGATGGCTGCCGCTTGTATCCTAAAAAGAACTAGCGCAGCACAATCCAACCTGATGCAGCCCTCGCAGCTGCTCATAAGAACCGATGCAGTACAATGCACCTCAATGCAGGATTTTAATCTGCAGCCCTCACAGCTTCCCATGGGAACCGACACAGTGTGATTCAACTCGACATGGACCTTGCCTCGCACCCCTCACAGCTCTTCATTGGAACTGACAAAAGTCCCAGCAAGACTCCTCGGAATTCTCGCTGTGTGGTGCAACTCCCCGCATCCAGGACATAAGATACAATTCTCAGAAGGCCTAACCTGATCCCTGTACCCGTCCTGTACTCCATCATAGTTGGCCTAAACCTGTGATTTTGTCCTGGTCCAGCTTGACACGATAACCACAGTTGACGCTTTGTTCATTTGGGGACTCTTTTTACCTTAATCTTAAAATTACATATCCCGGGTTCTGCTGATTGGATTTTTTCCATTTTGGTGTCAAATAATTTATTAAATTTTATCTATTTTCATAAATTGTTGAGGGATTTTTCTTGTGTTGTGTTTTCATATTATTACTGTTTAACTGCTGCATAAGTACTTTACAAATCGCCTCTAAGTTAAGCCTGACTTCTTTGTGCTGCTGTTGAGAGAGTTAAGCGCAGGTTAATTTAGTGACTGTTTATGTTTCACCCTGAAAGAGAATGTGGTTGTTGCTTGAGAAAGGCTCACATCCCGCTCAATCAATAATCCAATTTCTCACAGTCCCTTGTTATTCTGGTTGTAATAATTTGACACTTGGAAATTATGCATTCAATGTTCATGACCCACTCCTTTGAAACTAGTTCCCGCATTGTAGGAAATTGCTAGCCCACCTCCCTGGTGATTGACAAAATATGTCTCCTGAGACACTGGAAGAACACTGATGTGCCATCATATACAGAAAGGTTCATGGTGATGTGCCCGCTTGCAACATTTGATAGAACTATGTCTTCCTCCATTACTCCGTTTTCTGTATACATAATGTCCACTGATTCCCATGCACTGAGAACAACTCTCTGGCTCTAGTCTCTCTACTATGCATGTGATTAACTTTGAAAATACAATACAAATTTATACAAAAATATAATTGTGATGCAAACCATCATGACATTGGTCAAGTAATATGTGATGCCACACTCTATTCCCTTTAAGGCATCAATTGTGATTCCATCTATGGTATCATATATGAGCAATGTGCACTGCATTGAGAGATTAATATTGCATATGAAATTAGCAAATTTATGTTGTTTTGAGATTTTAAATTGTAGCCAGGAAGGCTAGTAATAGCATGGAAAAGGAAAGGAGATAAACACAGTGAAAAAGGCACAAATAAATATAGGTACAAGGTGAGGCAAATGGATGGAAAGAGGGCTTTTAGAAAAGATAGATGGATAGAAAATAAGGCTCCCAGTTTTATGTTTTTACAGATAAATACAGACAGAAAGCAATGTGCTTCCTGTCTGTATTTATTTTTAAAAGTGGAAAAATACTGAAAATTGTGCTTCTTGTAAGAGACTCTCCATGCTATCGTTCATAAATTCCAGGCAATAGCTGAGAAGATATACAGCACTGAGAGTTAAAAAACAGGATGACATTTCCTTAAATACAGGCATATAATAACATATATTTGTAGTATAATGCTAATATGTACCTGTGGGTTTAGTGTTTTGTCATATGTGGCTGCATAATTTGCTAAAACGTGACAGGCATCTACTTAGGAGTGCATATCATAGAGTTAAATATATGTGTAAATATCATTTTACAACTCTATTTATTCTCAAAACACAAAATAAATATGAATAAATACCACTAAAATTGAACAAAAAATAAATATTGATAAATACAGATGGAATTGTCAAAGAAATATCTACCATAAAACCAAAAGCCCTAATCCAAAAATAAATGTAGGAGTGATTAATCAAATAATTAGGAGCCTGCACACAAATCTCCTACATCCATGGGTGATGGATTGCGAATTTTAGGAAATTACAAAGTTGTCGAAGAGTACGCCTGGAAACCTGCAACTTTTGTGTGTTTTTACTGTGTATGTAAAAGGATTTTCTGTATACATACGAGAACAAAGGGGACATTTACACATAACAAAAACACCTCCGCTTAATTGCAGTTGCATTTTTCCCATTTGTTTTACTTCACATGTAAAATATATTTCTTCACGGAGATGTTCCGTTCCTTACACCCTGCATCAATTTTGCTGCTGGTCCCGACCCTTTCCACCTGTAAAATGGGGTTCTGGTGCCCCTGGCGGTAGTTAATCTGTGATATGTTTTTTCCACTCTAGGGGGCAGACTTACCACTTTTTCACGCAGCACAGTGCAGCAGTCGCAAATGCTGTCCTGTGTGAAAAGGAGCGAGGAGGAGAGTGCAAAATTTACTGAAATATGCCACTCTCCTCCCCTTTCCCTAGTGCTGGCACTGAACTCAGCTGTCATGTGCCACAGAGACATCTTTGCACCATGGTGCAAGAGTGTCTCCGTGAGTCTAGCACAAGTTTTGTACGGAAAGGCTACCCTTTCAGTACAAAATACTATGGGCCTTATTCATGAGCACTTTACGCCACCTTTGCGTCACTTTTTTTGACGCTGCGGCTAAGTAAAATATGCGCCACAATGCTCTATATTTACAAAGTGACCTAGATCTAGGCAGATGCGTCACTTTGTTAACCCCTTCTTTACATTATACCTGTGACAGGTATAATGTATGCAGGGTAGGCGTTCCGGCGTAGAAAAGGCTCGTAGAAGTGTTGCAGTGAAACCTATAAGATTTCCCTGTAACACTTCGAGGACGCCACTGCGTCAAATCCTTACGCCTACCTCACAGCAGACATAGAGTCATGCAGGCCCTTTCTCATAGGGCTTTCACACTTCAGCAATGCGCCACTTTTGCGCCTACAGATATATATGGAATACTGACTTATCTGTAAATCCTTGTGACATGGAGCGCTATGGGTGATATAGATAGAATGCCTTAAACCATTCTCCCTCTTTGTATGTGTGCTGTACAGTGCAAAGTCGGAAAAGGAAGGAGAAATTAACTTCCTTGCGCTTACTTGGAAAGGGTGCAGATTTCTGACACTAAACCCTGTCTGCTTTATTTAGTATATTGGGTTTAGCGTCAGAAATCTTGGGTGGTTGCATGGGAACGCCCATGCTGCACCTATAGTACGCTCCTCTGGCGCTAAGTAATGCAAAGTAGTGCTATGCACTGCTTTGCATTACTTTCACATTATTTTCAGCACTAAACAAGTTTAGTGCTGGTAGGTAAATCGGAAAAAAAAGGTTTTGCCCTATTTAGCGTCACTTTTGTGACTCAGACACAGCGTAACATCTTAGTAAATTCCCCCCCTATGAGTGGGTAGTGGATAACTTTGTGACTGAATGCTCTGAAATCATACATTTCGTGCATCCACTCAGCAATAGTATTGCACCGTATTGGGGCAACTACATCTGATTAAATAAAGTTACCAGTGCTAGTGAATTGTTTATGCATGTAAAATCGAGCCATATGCAAGTGAAAATTGAGCTTAGAAGTTCAAAGGGTTTTGTAAATCCGCCAACGAATTGGAATTTGGAAAATGCGCCCTTCACTCCGACAAATAGTTAATAAATATAAACAATTAGGGGCTCATTTATGAGCCCCTGCGTCACTTTTGTGCCGCCGGTGCGTCACTTTTTGTGACGCACCAGTGGTGTAAAACATGCACATGCGCCATATTTACGAAGTGACGCATCTAGGTAGATGCGTCACTTCGTAAACCCCTGCGCTACATTATACCTGCGTCAGGTATAATGTATGCAGGGTGGGCGTACCCCCGCAAGAAAGGTTCGTAGGAGTGGCGCAGCAAAATCTATGAGATTTCGCTGCGCCACTTCTAGGACGCCTTCCTTGCGACATGATGCGTCATATTATAAATAAGACGCATCATTGGTGTCGCATGGAGAGCGCACTGAGAAGTGACACATCGCTGCTTTCACGCAGCGATGCATCACTTCTCATAAATGAGGCCCTTAATGTTTAGAGCAGATTCCACTTTAATGTGCGTAATACGTAGAAAGGTACAATTCGAACGGAAATAGAATATAAGAAACTCACTATAAAAGCAACTATAAAACAAATATAAAATAAAAAATCTGAAGAAAGCACTTCTTTCTCTATTTTCATTTTTTTTGTAATCATTTGCAAAGCACTGTCTATTATTAGCATCCACTAGGCTGTGGCAGAATAGCTTGCGAATCCACAGCCTTTTTTGTGTATCATAAAATATTCCGCCATTAAACCCGTTGAAATATGCTATTGTTAAACATTTGGGAAGAAGTAAGTGAAGGGCTGAATACTGATGCTGAGGGAAACCTGCATCTTATTCTTGTTAAATGCTTCTTGAAGCACCAGAGCGCAGCAGGAGAGCTATAAAGAAGGGCTTCTTAATGGATTGTTAGCAATACCCTAACTCTTCTCAAGACAATAATATTGACTTCACATTAGATAAACATGAATCTTCCAAACAAGGGGTGAATACTCCAGAATTAGCTTCTTCGTGTTTTGCTGTTTAAAGGCAATGGGATACAGTCTATAGAGTTTAATTTGAGCTGTAATTACCTTTCCCAGTGAAGTGTGGTAATGAAGTAAATGAAGCACAGTGGTGAGACGTGGGGCACATACGAAGGAATGGAAGAGAGAGGCAGTAACCCTGTGAATCATACTTAACAGAGCCTGTTTAGGAACTGTTCACAAAAGTGCACTAATCATTAGAAGAGATTAAAAATAATGAGTATTTTAGAATGGAATTTAAAAATGTTGCACTCAATTGACACAGTAAATTGTTCTGAATTGTTATTGTCACGACTAATACTTTGCACAGGAGCATAGAAAATCGTATTTACAAAAAAATCTCAAGGCCTCCAACTTAAATTGCTGGCTTTAGGAAAACTGACTTTGTGCCTCTAGCCAGTGGCATATTCCATTTATACGACGACTATAAGAAAGCTGGAGTTTGTTTGCTCTGGTAGAAGTCACAATTCCGAAATGTGAAAGTTTACTGCAACCAATACTTAGTGGGGGTGTTAAAGTCGGCTCCCATAATTAAATGTAATCGGATCACATCTGCTGAAATTTAACAGCGGAAAAGGGCACAGTATTTACTGCGACATTCGTATTTAAGTGTGACAAACACCAACATCTGCAGATTATTCCCAAAAATTCAGGTTAGGGGCAATTTAGCACACCTGTAAAATTCCGAATTGTGGGAAGTTAGATTTTATCCGCTGCGACCAGTAGCACTTTTCCACCCAAACACTCATAATCAGGCCATTCACGAATTTCGTTGCGCGCCCTGCATCGCAAAATGCGATGCAGCGCGCGCTACAAAATTTGTTTTAATTATTTTATTGTTTACTTACCTGTAATTATCCATATTCCGGTTTTTAGAACCCCCACCCTGCCCCTCCCCCACCCCGCCTTTCCGCCCTACGGAACTCCCTCCACGGGCCGCGGCTGCTACTGGGGCACCCGTACTGCAGGACATTTTTTCTTTAGTGGGAAGCAGTGTACTTGAAAAAAACCAGTTTATGCACAATTGAAAGCAAGACCACAGTCATGCTGATGAGTCAGGTTGCATTGAATGTAGGATAACCACTGGTGAGCTGGGGGCTAAAAGCAGCACTGTAAAATGTGTTCATACAGGCCCATAGGACGCTCTAGTGAGTAAGCCTGTGGCCTCTTGAGAGGGACTTGGAGGCAACTATTATAGGTGTCAGCAAAAACATTGTGTGTCTTCCAGGGCTGCTAAAAGTTGAATAGATGTTAATACCTCTATGCATCCATCCTTCAAAGCTGGCCTTAATACTCTGTCTATCAGAGGGTTTCCTTGTGGCCAATGTAGCCTCTCAAGACCTAAAGTTAATTAACTACTTGTCTATTTAATTGATCAACAAATGCATCTTAGACTCTTTCTGGTACAATGATCCTAGTAAGTGATGGTGTTGGGATCCACTTCCATGGGCTGTATTGCTAAAGGGATCAAGAAGCTAAATTAATCCTCATGCCCATTCGGCGTTCTGAGGGCACCACGAGATTGCAAAAGTGACAGCTTTTAATCACAATTGCACAGGTGTCAAATTAGTGCCCACCATATGTGGTAAAGTCAATTTTATTTGCTAATGGTATTGTGCACAATCCGTAAAGTTCAATAATCCTACCCTGATAATCTTATCCTTGTCCTTCCTGCTCCTACAGGCTTAATCTAATTTAGGTAGAACCAGAGGACTTATCGTGATGGCCCTGTGAAGAACTGATGTCTGTTTTGGCGCTTGAAGTGCCTAAAGTTCCAATGTATAACTTGGAATTCTTCGAGGTAATGCATGAACTTTAGACAAAATCAGTAACAGAGAGACAATCTATCTCTGTTCACTGTTTTCGACCTGTTCAATTTAAAGACAACTCATTAAATCACAAAATGCTTTATAGAGACATTTCTAATGGGATATGAAGAGAAAATGGTAAAAACCGAAGAGATTCAGAGGGATTCATTCCATTATAAGAAATACAAAACTGCTCCATCACCTGGAGCCAAAAAAACATCTACTTGCCCTTGCTAAACAGAGAAGTACACATAGATAGGTGCCCACTTATTAATGAGAAAATGATCAGAAATTACAAAGATAATAAAATTAATGGAGTAGAACAAATGTTTTTCAAAAGCCCTAGGATAACAGGCACTGATGGGTTGTATGTGTGACTTTGAAGCTTTTTACATTCAGCAGAAGTGTATTTGAGGCAGAAGAACATTTTTTACCATAATTTAAAATCAGATTGAAAAAAAGTCATTTTTAACGCTGCAATTTGATGAAGTATGTTCCGAAATTTTTAAAGAGAGACAAATGACAGCTGACATGTTTGAAAATATGCATTAACAATATGGAACTGTTGCATATGTTTTGTGATCAGAAATTAGTTCATAGGCCAAGTTAAATTGTTAGAAATCAAAATGCAATTTCAAAGGTTTTAAGGTCATCACTGATATTTTTAAATGCTTTGATCATTTGAATATTATATGGCATTTTAAGATAAAAATAGTTAAAAAACCATTTTGTGAGATTTCTATAATTATTATTGGTTTAAAATGTCCAACAACAAATTATGGGTTTTTTAAAACATGCAATTATGATGAAATGTATCCCAGGACTTAAAAAAAAGTGCTTACATGCTTATAACATTTTAAATGCATATAATTTGAATTAAAAACGCCCTAATAATTTTTTGTAGTTTAAAAAAATATTATTACTGAAAAGAGATGTTCTTAAAAATGGCAGTAATATAAGGTTTGAAAACGTTGTTTTGGATTTTTCTTAAAGTTTAATAGTATGCGTATAAGAGTTCTAATATGCTTAACAAATTCTAAATGCTTCACAAGGTATTTCGTATTGTCTAACTTTATGAATACTCATTAAAAACAATTTAAAAATAACACAGAATTCTAATATTTTCTAATTGCAGGAAGCCATTTCGAATTTTTCAAAAACCTACAAATGTATAAACCACATTTGTTAGAACCATCAAATGTCTTGGACCATGTCTCAGAAATCTGAGACCACATCCAAATATTTTGCTATTTGTAGGTGGGACTTACCCTTGTAATACTTCTGTATTCCTAATTAAACAGAGGGGTAACCCGAAAGAGTAACTTTGTTAATCCTGGTGTCCATGAGACCCTGATCAAGATGATCTTCCATATTCTCTTTTGGGCTGAAACCCTCATTTGCACCCACAACAGGACAATTATATATCGGCAAATTGCATATGTTTCCTCTTGTTATTTGCAGCAGGTGAAACTGCTCCAAATAGTGGGGGCAAATTGTACACATGCACTGTCTGTGATGCATGTGTACAATCAACTTGAAATAGGATTGTTTTATTTGTATGTTATTCTCTATTATAAGGTGTCATATTTTTAAACGGGTACACACTGTAAACAAGCTAATTTGTCAACCCAAAGCAATCACAAATTATCAGATTTTACATTTTTACCTGATATTAACAGTCAAATAATGATTATAGCCTCAGTCACAGCAAAAGGTTTGTGAAGCAGGCCAAAAATGATAACATAACCACATGTATATTTGTTGGTAGTGGAATTCCTGATCTGAAATGCCCACTTTCCACGCAAAAGAGGTAATTTACTCACACTGAATCTTCTATGTGAGGGAATCATATTGCAAGACTGAAACTCCCTTCTGTGAATATCAGAAGTCAGTTTGCATTCATGGCTAAGGACATTTGCATATGTGAATAAACCATAAAGATGCAAAAAGAATTATAAGTGTGGCTCAGGGTGCTCACTGTAAAGGAGAGGAAGAAAAGAAGCGATCAAATGGGGAATACACCATTGAAACTTTTAAATAGAAGTACATGTTTACCAAATGCTTTTTAGTCAGAAGCTTAGCATTCATTTTATTACTTTCAAAGGATTTGAAGTTATGCATGCTGACATGAGGCTGATCTATGGCCCAAAGCCGCTGGTTAAATCAAGTCAACATGCATTCTTCTTGACTGGCTGCTGCAGGTCATCTATTTATAATCTGAGGCATCGAAGCTACTTTTCTATTTTTAACGAAAATTGAGAAGCAACTAGAAGGATTTCTTTTATTTTGCCAGCTAACAGCTAAATCTTGAACAGTAATAGATAAATAAGTGTTTGTGTGCATGTATATATAGTGATATGAGTGAGTGAGTGAGTGGATGTGTGAGTGGATCAATGGATGAGTGAGTGGTTGAGTGAGTATTTGTATGGGTCTGTGAATGGGTGTGTGATTGGTTGTATGGGTGTGTGAGTGGGTGCATGAGAGGATGTATAGGGGTGTGAGTAGGTTCTATGAATGATGTCATCAGTGGTCATTTGAGATGTCATCAGTGATGTCACTGACCATGTCATGAGTGATGTAATATGTGAAGTCACAAGGAGTGCATTGTGGGGGTGTAAGTTATAGTTAACTTAGGTAACTATAACTTCTGAATTTCTATGGTTTTGTATGAGTGAAATCCGAGCCTAAATATAACACCCCAGTAAACTTTCACTGTTTTCAGTGATTTTCCAAGGTGTTTTAAATTCTATTTTCTAACTTTAGCATCCCTGTAACCTTCACTTTTTAAGTGGATTTTTAAAGTTTTTTAAATTCTATTTCCTAATAGTTCATTCTAGTCCAATTGGGCTATGTGTACATACCACATGGTCAATGTCTCCATCCCTCGTGTATGTCAGATGGTGCCAACAATTGAAGGTGCATATCAATCCCTGTGGAAAGATATATCAAAACAGAATCCAGCCTCAGTAGTCAAACGCACCTGCATTAAGTGCACCATAGATGGCAAGGAAACCCCAAGTCTAATGGTCCCAAACTGTCTCTACTGGTAAACTTGCAGTAAACAATATAATAATGATGATATGTTTATACTCAAACTGAACCAGAGATACTCGATGTAATCAATGATAATATAATATCCTCTTAATAAGCTGAATGAGGTAACATCCTGCAACCTTCCAAGACAAGAGAAGGGAGATGAACAGCCTCAATATTTATGTGCAGTGCTCTCTATTCCTACCGCATACCGTCAACGGTCTGACGGCAGGTCTTATATGAACCAAACAAAACAAAAAAAACCTGTTAAAAACAATAATTACAATATGAGTTGGAAATAATTCATCAGAGGAAATTAATACATTTCCACCTCCCAGGATAACTCCACTTACATAATGCAAAGGAGATCCAAATACGAAGAGGGTACTAGAATGAAAAAAGAAGAAAAACTACCATACACCAGTGAAGGAAAGACATTGACCATGTGGTATGTACAGATAGCCCACATGGGTTAGAATGAACTATTTCGTTATGCATTCACTGTTATCAATGCAATATTGAACTCCTAAGGATTTGTGAATAATGGTAAAGTGTAGTGAACATGAGCAGATGCCCATTGTCTTACTTCTCGTTTCATAATTATTTTATTTCCAAACCTTACGGCATGATTTTGATAATAGATAACGCAATTTTGCTATGCTTTGGGTTTATACTCAGTTACATTTCATGTTCTGTTGAATTATTAACTCAATTGGTAATTGTCGTTCACAATGTGTGCTGCCATTCTATAGGTCAGATATTAACTGCTGTTAACAAACACATGCTTAGATGGCCGTCGCCTTTCTGTAACCGAGTTGGCTTTCTAATGATGGTGTCTTTTGTTTATGTTTTGTAAATCATCCTTATAATGTATGCTTTTCCAAACCTGCCGTACCCATGAACAAGACATGTTCTACGCCGAACACGTTGGGTTTGTTGTTGTATGGATTAAAAAATGATGTTGTAATTTCATATAGAATAATTACCTTTCTTGGCTGATGTGAAAGACAAGTGCATGACTGAGCATTGCTAAGGGCAATACCGGAAGATATCGCAAAAAACTCCTGGACATAGCGGGAGCTGGCCCTGAGGAGTTGCGGTCCACAGGGCAATATATTTCTCCAGGAGGGGGGCCCTGTGGCCCTTTCTTGATGGTCGGCCTGCCTTGGAGAGGTGGCGCTCCCAGGGCCAAGAATGTTGTGCGGCCCCCCTCCCATCTTTACAAAATTAATTTTGTAGGTGGTGGTCCTTAGGACCCCAGGGAAGATAATGGAATACATGGTCCAAACCCAAATGTAAAAGATAGTCAGTTAGCTCAGGGTGAGTTGAAACAAACTCAATCTGAAGTATACAACAGCATTCAATCATGGTCAGAATAACAAACTACCACTGTGATACAATGCACCACAAGAACCAGCATGCAAAGTGCTGGACAACCAGGCTTGTAATACAGCCATTGATTGGGGAATAATTGTTAGAAAAAGTTCTGATCTGGGAAATCTTCAAAATGTTGGCAAATAAGAATGAAAGATAAGGAAAGAACCTATGTGTGGCCACTCACACCAAGAAAACCCCCCAAAAAACAACAAGAAATGTAAGGCGATTACAATGTGCATGCAATGGCAGAAGGAACATTTAAAATTATTAAAATTTTGCACCTCCAAAACGTTTTCAAAACTAGTTTAATAATATATTTTCCTGAGATTTTTCTCTTTTTGTCACATTTCAAACACTGGTTTCAAACAAAATGATCTTACATTCATGATACTTGCATCAATCGGCACTGTAAACGACCTACAAATCCCAAAAGGAGGAAGTAGTATGGTGAAAGAAAAAACGGAAAAGGGCACTCTAAACAGTGATGTAAGACTGACCAAGGTCCAGAAAGACTGAAACACGTCAGTTGTTTTTCTGTCACTCCATTTCTCTAGCCAATAAATCGGAGACTCTATCATGAGATTGTGAGTACGACTCATCTTTCATCTGGAAACAGTGATTAAATTGAGAATATTTAAGCAGAATGGTCCTGCGATGTGATCTTCACACCACCAAATGAGAAAGAGTACTGCAACGCCCAAAACAAGCTGTCCAGCAAAGATCTATCTATCTATCTATCTATCTATCTATCTATCTATCTATCTATCTATCTATCTATCTATCTATCTATCTATCTATCTATCTATCTATCTATCTATCTATCTATCTATCTATCTATCTATCTATCTATCTACTAGATCGTTATATATATATATATATACATACATATATATATATATATATATATATATATATATATATATATATATATATATATATATATATATATATAATGATGGTTTGAATGCTGTAGAATATTTTTTGGGTGAAAGAAAAATAGAATTTTACAAACACAATATCATGCTGGTGAATATGATCCGTATTTGTTTAAATAACAACATGTTCCAATTTAACAATGAGACATTCCAACAACTGAGAGGCGTGGCTATGGGGGCATGCTTCTCTCCCAGCTATGCATGTTTACATGTAGGCTGGTGGGAGAAGCATGTCCTCATGACCCGTCATGTGGAACAATGGTCCACCAATATTATATCATGGTGGCGGTATATAGACGACATATTTGTCGTTTGGAAGGGTACTGAACAAGAGGCACTCAGTTTTGTTAATGATATTAATGACAATGATTTGAACTTGGAATTTTTAGCGGAAGTGAGCACCAGTACTGTAAACTTCCTTGATGTAACAGTCAACTTGAAAGACGGAAAGCTGGAGACGAGTCTATTCCGCAAAAGTACATCAGGGAATACGGTGTTACATGCAGAAAGTTTCCACCCACAACATACCATAAAAAGTATACCATATGGGGAATTTTTGCGCATCCATAGAGCATGCAGTACCATAGCAGCGCGCGACAAACATCAGTTGGATGACAAAAATAGGCTGCTAGAGCGTGGCTATGAGGAAAAAAGTTTGCTTAACGCATTGATGAAAGCAAATCTTAGAAATAGAAATGACCTATTGGTGTCTAAAAATACAACAAATCAGGAAACTCTAGCTGTCACCAGTAACATCCCTGGCAATGATCCTGTTGAAAGCGAAATTAGACTTATTACTACTTACAGTAGACAGGCTAAACAAATTAAGAACATTATCTGTAAGGAGTGGCCCATTGTGCTGACTGATCCTACCCTGAAGGCAGCCCCAACAATCCCACTGTCACATACAGGCGAGCATTTTCTATGAGGGACGAACTGGTATCCAGTAGTCCGGAAATATCAGCCAGTGGTACCTGGCTAGCCCCAGCTAAAGGATTTTTTAAATGCTCCTCCTGTAGAGCGTGTAAATTTGGAACCAATACTCACCATTATACCACACCGTTCAGTGACAGTCCTAGATATCTTATAAAGGACATTACACATGCCGAACTGATTATGTGGTATATGTATTGCAATGCACATGCAAACTCAAGTATGTTGAGAGCACAAAACTGCAAGCTTTTAATAGAATCCTGCAGCATCTACGAGCCATAGTTAACTCCGATCCTACGTACCCGGTAGCTAGGCATTTTAAAGCTTGCCATAACCACAATCTGAGCTGCTTGAGCTATTTCATCATAGACTCAGTACCAAAACTTAAGAGAGGAGGTAACCGGGAAAAAGCTTTGAGGCAATTGGAATGCAAATACATATTGGAGTTAGATACACGTATTCCAGGAGGTTTAAATAATGGTGAGGATCTACACCACTTTTTATGAAAGCATATGGACATAGAAGGTCATTACGTGATTTAGCTGTATATGTAAGTTAGATGTTGTTTCCGCCATATACACACACTCAGATATGCACATACATGAGATGCTGTCATCATATCTCATGAAGAGTAAGAATATGTGACTTTCATATATTGAAACATTCTTTCCTTTTGTTTACTGCATTGCGGATTATTGTACATAGATTAGGGTAATTAAGTATATTAGCTTCCTCTGCGATAATATATATATATAAAATTTAGTTTTTGTAGTTTGTCTTTTTATAACATTACGTTATTTATGTGTGTTATCCAGTGCGTATTTTTAGACATTAAGTGGCTGAGCATATTTTCTAACATCTATCCAGATAAGGTATAAGTGTAATTTCAGATTTGTGTTTTACGATGAGTAATAGGTCTCAATTTAATGTTTTGCAATATTTGCACATCATTTTGTAGATTTGTACATTTCGCTGTATTTGCACAGGTATAAATTGCTGAATTTGCACATGATTTCTGCAGATTTGCACATTTTGCTGTATTTGCACAGATAATATTGTCTTGCTAGATTTGCACATAATTTGCGTTATTTTGCACATCTTATACCTGGACTGAAGCATACTGTTGAATGTATACAATTTATATCACATTGCATTTCTTGGATATATATGTTGATGGGATTGGTCCCTGTGCTTTTACAAAAATGTCAACTACAGCCGGGTGATAGTATTTTGTTTATGTCTATATGCAATTGGATGCACGGCACCTTTAAAAAAGTTACGTTCAGTCCATGCTAACCATGTGATCAAGACCGCTGTGTCGGTCGAAACGCGTCAGAACCGAGATATGTGTGTGGAGGAATAAACCGAGCACTTTATTTTGCACCAGCATATTTGTGTCCGTGTCTTTTGATAGTACTGGCTGGTTCTACGAAAGGAGGATTTGATATATATATATATATATATATATATATATATATATATATATATTTATATATATATATATCTCTCAAAACAATACCTTTTCAGGCTTCCAGTGCTGCATACATTTTGCAAAAAGAAACAGAGAAATGTGGGTTGTTCCCACATTTAGGAGGAGAGCAGCTCCACTTTAAAACACCCTACTACACCAGCAACACTCTGAATCTGCTCATCTAAAATTTCTGTTTTTCTAGCAAAGATTTTTAGTTTTGGATTAGCACAGTGCCATCCATGCCGAGCTAGAAAGGGACAAAGCGCCTAGTTTACATCTTGTGGATGGGTTACTCCGTCACAGTGGTGACGGATATCCTGTCTGCCGAAATATAAATCCCATTATATCCTATAGGATTTATATTTCAGTGCACGTGATATCCATCACTTTTGTAACAAAGTAACCCATCCCCCAAGATCTAAATCAAGCCCAAAGCCTTTTGCCATTTCTATAGCAGAGTCCTTAGGCATAGGATTAGTACAGTGCCCTCCATACTGAGCTGTACAATGACAAAACCCTTTTATCACTCAAGGCCGTGTATTACAGCTTTGGATAGGTAAAATGCCATCCAAGCCAACCTGGAATGAATAAAAGCAACCTCTGACACGTTTTTCATTATCGTTATAGCTCTTCAGAGAGTTTTAGCTTTGGTCAAGTACAAGGGAATACCCAATATATGTCAAAACAATACCCGTTCAGGCTTAGAGCACCACATATATTATGCAAAAAAGAAGCAGAGGACTCTGGGTGGTTCCCAAGTTCAGGTGGAGAACAGCTCCTGTACTGAGCACCCAACACCAGCGACACTCTGAATCTTCTCACCTCAAATGTCTGCGTTTATAGAAAAGTTTTTAAAGCTAGGATTAGCACAGTGTCAACCACATTGAGTTAGAAAGGGACAAATAATTTTGTATTTTCTACAGCAAAGTCCTTAAGCATAGGATTAGTACTGGGCTATACATGCTGAGCTGTAAAAAGACAACAGGATTTTACTGCTACAGGCAAAGTATTACAGCTTTGGATTGGTAAAATACCATCCAAGCTGCCAACCTGGCATGTGTTTTGCTATCATTATAGCTTTTAAGAGAGGTTTAGCTTTTTCCAGACAAAAGGAAGCACCAAGTATAAGTCAAAACAATACTCTTTCATGCATAGAGCAATGCATAAATGATGCAAAAAGGAAGCAGAGAGCTAGGGGTAGTTCCCAAGTTTTGGTGGAGAGAACCTCTGGTATGAAGCACCCAACGTCACCAGAGACACTCTGAATCAGCTCACCTCAAAGGTTGTATGACGGAGCCACGCATGTGATTATATCCAATGCCTTAACAACGCAGTCTTTACAATGGCCGGATCTTTACCGCACATGACTTTACCTCGCATGCCTTTACAACGAATTTTGTTGTAAAGGCATGATTGGCAAGCGAATATGTGTGGTAAAGATCACACCCCAGCCCCCACCCAGAGTCCTAAAACCTGGTCCCCAGCCCTGCAAACCACCCTGATGTCACACCCTGAGCCCTAAATCCCGGCCCCAACACTAAAAACTACCTCGACCCCAGATCCCCACCCTGAGCCCTAAGAGTGGCTGCCATCCCTAAAACCTGCCCCAACCCCCCCGCCCTGAGCCCTAAAACCCAGCCCCAGCCCTACTTACCAAACCGTGTCCTAATCCTTGCTGTCCCGATCTTTCCTGTTCTTCAACACAATCTCCCTGCCCATCCGCTCTGAATCTAAAATACTGAGAGCCTTTACCATGCATATGTGTGGTTAAACCATATGCATGGTAAAGGCACTCATGGTAACCCTTGCGGGGTAACAGAGCGTGTAGTTCCACCCGCTATGTAAATGCTGTTACCCCACTTCAAATGCCTGTTTTTCTAGCAAAGTTTTTAAGCATAGAATTAGCACAATGCCATTCACATAGAGCTTAAAAGGGACAACGTCTTTAACCATAGGATTAGCACACTGCCATCCACCCTGAGCTGTAAAATGACAAAAGCCTTTTACCACTCCACACACATTATTAAAGTTTTGGATTGGTAAAATCCCATCAAAGCCAAACTGGAATGAATAAAAGCAACCCGTGACCCATGTTTTTCTACCATTATAGCTCTTCACAAAGGTTCAGCTTTGTCCAGACACCAGGGAGCGCCCAGTATAGATCAAAACTATACCCTTTCTGGCATAGAGTGTTGCATAAATTAAGCAAAAAAGAAGCAGAGAACTATGGGTAGTTCCCAAGTTTAGGTGGAGAGCAGTTCCTGTTTAGAATACCCTACAACAACAGTGACACTCTGAATCGGCTCACCTCAAATGTCTGTTTTTCTAGCAATGTTTTTAAGCATAGGATTAGCACAGTGCCATCTGTGCTGAGCTAGAAATGGACAAAGTCTTTTGCCATTTCTACAGCAAAGTCTTTAGGCACATGGCAAGCTTGGAATGAATAAAAGTGACTCCTTTAAAAGCACCCAGTATAAGTCAAAACAATACATGCAAAAGACTTTGCATAAACTATATTTTGGTTCTGGCTAGTTGATTGCTTTGAAGAGCAATCTCACGTTGTTACGTCTCAGAATTGGCTTTATTTGATACGGAAATGTTACCAGCCAATTTCCAGTAGAGAGAGGGGTACGCCAGGGATGTGTCCTAGCTCCCACCCTGTTCTCATTGTACATTAATGACATAGCAAAGTCACTGATCGAAGCTAATGTAGATGCCCCAATTTTAGCTGATGTTAAAGTACCCATTTTAATGTTTGCAGATGACACCCTAATTGTTTCCGAGACCCCAAGTGGGTTACAGAGTGCATTAGGTATCTCCGAAGAATTTTGCACCGCTCGAGACCTTGAGGTAAATGTGCTAAAATCAAAATGTATGCCCTTTAATCCACACAAATCCTTCAAGGGCAAATTCTTTTTGAACAACTTACCGCTTGATCAAGTGAGGGCGTTTAACTATCTGGGTAAAAATGTCCAGTATGACTTATAATGGAATCAACAGATAGAGTTGGCAACACTTAAACATCGCCAACTGACTGGCGCCCTATATTCCGAGTTTGCGAAATCATATACCAAGCCAATCGCTCCAGTTCTTCGAGTCTATGATGCGAAGGTGGTTAGTTCTGCCCTTTACGGTACCGAGATCTGGGGCTTTGAGAACTTAACAAAAATGTCTGCATCGGAGAAAAAGTTCTTACGTAATCTCATTAATCTACCCCAGAGTACCCGTACATGTCCCCTTTTTTATGACCTAGGAATTAAGCCTATTAATTACATTGCAAAATTGCGCCCAGTGTTATATTGGAGGCGCCTGTGGCTAACTCCCAAACTAAGAACATATGCCACAGGTATTATGGATATTATAAAACATGATACCTTCCATAAAATTAAATGGCTAATCGGCACCAGGGGTATTCTTGGTGAACTGGGAATGGAAGGATTATGGGAGGACCCTCTTAACACTAGTTTTCCCTCGAAGAAAACCATTAAGGATAAATATTGGGAGATGGTAGTATCTCAAATATTCAGGGCAAGTGCCCCACTCTCACTTACAGGGAGGTTTTTAGACCAAAAAGATGAAATTGGCCTTGAAGCTTGCTGGGACGATATAACAAAGCCACTTGATAGAAAGTTATATTTCCAACTTAGGATTGGAAGTTTGCCCATCAGAGCATTTACATCAAGATGGTCCCAAGGTGGTGTGGCTACTTGTCCTAGTTGCTTGACATCCTTGGAATCAGTTGCTCACATTTTGTTTGAGTGCCCCGCATATTCTGTTCCGCGCAGGGTTTGGTTGAAACCCATGTGCAAATTACTTGGTACTAGGAGTGGTGTGTTAACAACTAGAATTATTTGTACTTGTACCACCCCTCTTGTCTACATATCAGTGTCAAAGTTTCTTGGTTGGTCTTGGGCAATAAGGAGAAAAATGATTAGTGGTTGATCCTTTTAAATATTTTAACATGTTTTATGCTTATCATGGAAAAAAAAAAATTTCATTTGTCTTATATATTTGTGAAGATTTTATCTTGGGTACCAACTTTTTATACTTAATGTGAATATTGTGCTTTTATGACAAATGTCGAATAAAGCATGTTTGAATTGAATTGATACCTTATTAATGCCTTTTTGAATCAGACTATTTTTATCTTCTGAAATGACTAAAATTTGAATAAACCTTTATGGTTTTGCCGTTTTTCTTGTGAACATTTTTGTTATTGTCCTAGGGCTGCTGTATTTGGAGACTCACATGGCCCTGATCTTATAGCACAGCCTTTTGACCTTTTAGTAAAATGTGTTGACAACATTCAGAGGCACTTTCAATAAACAACTTAGTTCTGCTGTTCAAATATATGGTGAGATTCTTATGTGTACTTTCTTTGGTAGCAGGAACAACTAACAATGTACTGAAAGGACAGTTCCACAATCTCTTCACATTTTGAATATAGGATTCAAATGGGAATTATGGTTTCTCAAATTCAGAAGAACATTTCTCTGGTTTGTGACTGATTCAACCATACTAGTTTTTCAAAATCACAAACCTGTGGGCATTTTCTAGAATTATAAGTAGGCTTAAAGAAGGACCCTTGTATATTTTCTATATGATATGAAGTAAGTGGAGTAGCAAACAGCAGTACTTATAGGTCTACAAATAACATACAGAAGTCTAGATGGCTAAAAGTGAATTACGGGGATGTTTTCACTCAGAGGTTCTGAGTAACAACAAATAGACATGGGAGAGTGCAGCTCAAGTTGTTGTATGATCATACCCAGAACCACAAGGTGAAAAATACCCATGTAAATCACTTTTCAACAGTCAATAATGTTATTTTATGTATTTCCCCTAATATCATCTGCCTCTGCTTTCAACTAGTACTCAGGGACTAGGGAGTAATGGAAGAGCCATACATAACATGGCCTCTCCCCTCTTCCAAATTAAAATAATAAAATAAACAATCTCCTACCACCCACCCCACCACTCTCTGTGCCTTCTCTTCCAGGTCCCACGTAAGCTGTGCACCCTGCTTTCCAGCACCGCTCTGACAGACTCTCAGAGAGCCGTACTAGAGCAGTGCTTTAAAAGTTCTGTTAAGCACCATCTCTACATCATAGTAGTGAATTACTGCATTTAGAAAACAGTCATTCATGTTAATGGCTCTATATGAGAGTTATGCATAACAATGTAATCAATCATTATACATCTAAAACAGACGGGAACACGATTTCTAGATGTTAGCAGAAGAAATACCTTCGATTTGCAGTTAATGCCAGGTACAGAAATATGCACCTGGTAACATGCTGAATGTTCGTCATACAAGAGATGGGGAGAATGTGACACTCATATGGTCAGTTAAAGATGGGCATAGAACATTCCCATTTCCTTCCAGTACTCTGTCCCTCTGGATGTATTCAGAGACGGGTCCCCTTTTGGGAGCCCTGCCATTGTTTTAAGGTAGGATGGGGTAAATATTCATGATCCATGTCAATCTAGCTGTAGCAAATCTAGGAGGTTCATTCAGCCTCCAGAATTTTGACTGAGTAAGTAGGATTGTAGGAAAGCGGGGTATTATGTAGTGAGGCTGAGTAGGTCACACCATGCAATACCTTCACGTTACCCTAAAAAGGTCCTTTGTATTCAAACTAATAAATCCCTAGCTCAGTCCTGGTAGTGTGGCAGAGAACAGTCAGGCTTTACTAGAGGAACATATGTTAAGCATTTCAAAGTACCAACATGGTTGAAAAGTAATTGTCACGACTCAATAGAAATCCAACACCAATTTATGAAACTAAAGCAAATAATTTTTATATAAATTTACACACCAAAATGAACACAATTGGATGAGCATAACTGGAGTTATGGATTTTAAAAGGAAAAATAAATCAGTGCATTTAACTCCTGCTACTCAATAGCGTTAGGAAAACACACTGGTGACACTCAGTCACTTGCAGGTCGAGTCCAGTGGAAACCACTGGGGTTAAGGTGATGCAGGTCCCAGGACCCAACAGTCAGTTGAATTTTATCTGGCTCGTAGAGCCTGGGTGCAGAGTGGCACTGGCTGTCCCTGGTGCTGACCGTAGGAGACACAGGAGCTGGTTTTGCCTTTTCAACAATGCTGGTGAGGAAAGGGGTGCAAAAGCTCAACAACAGAGCCTCTGAGGCATCGGGTTGAAGGTGTTGCAGAGTTCCCTTGAGGTGCAGTGTTGAGTAAAGGAAGTGGTAGCCAGGCTGGCCACCAACAATCCTTGTTAGTAACAAACACAGCGTTCAGTTACTTCAATGTCTTTGAGTCTGGGGGAAAACAGTAGCTGCACCTCAACAAAGGACCTGTTCCATCTGACTGTGTGGACGAATACCAGCATCCACCATGTAATTTTAGAGAGGACACACAACTTTATGTGTCATGGCAGTGAATCAAAATCTCACATCTGCCATACAGTGACCTAAATCACTACTTTAAACTATGATATGTGGTGCGGTATGGTGCTGTCTGCTTGTTCAAACCCTTCCACCAGTGTGCTGGGGACCTGAAAATAGAGGAAAGAAGGTGAGGACTGAGCGTTGGCCGGACACCCCCGTTATATCGACTAACTGCAGCGACTGAGACGGGACCTGTAAATAACTTACAGTGTGAAAAATAGTTTCTCTTACGGGGTTGCGGGTATGCCAACAAGAGGCAACCATCCGTTATAATAAACGGAGAAAAGAGGTGCCGTGAGGACGCTGACCCTAACCCTGATGAAATTGCCGCAAACTCTGTGAGGCAATGAAACATGTTGGTTTTAATTGAGCAGACACACAGCAAGGAATAAATTAGTGTAGCCAGTGGATCTAGCTAGTTTTTAAACTAAGGTGTTCCGGGTTTCTATGCTAGATCCCGGGACTCCTCATTGGGTCACATGTAGCACATACACCACATTTTTGGTTTCTGTTTTCTCCTCACCATCTATTTGTTTTTCAAGTTGGCAGGTGCTAATGATGAGAACCTGAGGACACAGGCGAGTACCAGCCTGTAACCTCCCATGGTATTAATCCTGTGAGGCTCTGCTAACTTTTCCTCACCTTCTTTTCTCTATTTTCAGGTCCCCTCCATTCTGCTACTTTTGAAAATGGCAGAACATTTCGTTGGGTGTACAGGCCACGTAGCCCACCTTAGGGGTGTGGCAAGCCTTAAGGTGTGTATGCCTCCTGACTACCTACTTGACTCACCTACCCAGTTTGCAAATGTGCCTTGGGCAGGGTTTTGTCTTTTTTCTCCTCTGGGGGCAAGCCTGTGTGCATGTCAGAGGCGGCAAAGGCTTTGAAGCTCACTGCCTTGATGTGCCACTTCACTAGCCATTCTGCCAGTGAGGGGTGTGACACCTCCAGCCCAGACAGGCCTTTTTTTCTGCTTCTTGGGATTATTCATAGATTTTGGCAGAGAGTCAGATTCCTGTCTTGGTGGCAGCAACTGCAGGCTGTCATCCTGGGCACAGGAAAGGCTGGGGCAACCAGGTGAGCAACCGTCAAAGTAGCCACCTGGGTGAATGTCACATTATATCCAACTTTAGAAAATGGTCAGGTTTGATAAGAAAAGTTATTTGACACCAAGCATGACACTTTTTTAGTGGGACTATAATGGAGCAATGCTATGGCCCTCTGAACACTTATAGTAGCCCTAATGGAAAGAGTGCACTATAAGGAAATATGAGCTTGCACTTATCTGTCCACATCTTTCATATAATGCACCTTGCCAACTGAGTTCAGGACGCCTAACGTAGGGGTGGCAAACACATATTAAAAATAATGCTGTGATGTTGCCACTCATAATGAGGGCAAAGTCGAGTGTGAGCAGTTTTCACTGCTCCTGCAGTCTGCAATGGCAGACCTGCTGTCATCATTTTACTTGGCTCACTCAGGGTGGCCCAATCAGTGCAGCGAGCCCAGGTGACCCCTTTAACTCCCAAGCCCTGGGTACCACTGGTACCATTTACAGGGGACCTATAAAGGGCTTAAGGTCTTTGCCAATTGGGGTTACCAATTCACATGCATCATATTCTAGGGAGAGAATATTGGCACTGAAGCCTGATTAGCAGGCTCAGTGCACTTTCAAAGTCAAAAACCATCAGCGTTGGAGTTCAGATGGGATGAAAAGTGGGAGGGAAGCCTGCAAAAGGCCTATTTCATTACAAGGATCCATTTCAAGGATAGGAGAGTACTACCACACACTGAGAACAGATGGTATTCAGATTATCTGGGTGAACATGTGCGGTGAAGCCATTGTACTTGTGTGTGTTTAATGACGTACACAGCCCCTGTGGTGCACATTTTTGCTAAGTGTCTGTGTGTTCCAGCTCACACTTGTGATAGGCCCCTCTTTGACAAATGGTGTGCGTGCTTGCATCTTTTCATACATGTTTAAGAAACCCACCTGTAGAAAGTGGCCAAAGACATGTATGTTTGTTCAGTCACAGCTTGCCCAGAGTGCTGGTTGGTGATATTTTCCATAGGTGAATCACAAACCTTTAAAATATCCTTGCTTTACCAATTAATAGCTAAGCTGAAGTCGAAGCATAAACATATATGGTGTAAAATGAATCTCAAATGAAAGATCCACACCAAATTGTAAAAATAAATATATAGTTAAAAAATACAGAAAAAAATGAACAATAGCATTTTAGCGTAAAACCTTAAACCCTTTGTCTACAAATATCAAACGCAGTTGGCCAGAAACAATAAAGAGAGCCTCTTTGAAGAAATGTTTCTTAACAGTTGTGGAGACAAGTGAATAGAAAAGTTAAAAAAGTAATCAAATAAAAAAGTATTTTACTTATCATGTTAACTAGAGAAGCTTGGTGCATTAAGTGTTTTTCAAGGGAGAGTGAGGCAATTATTTGCCAAGATGTTGCAGGCATTTAAATCATTATGCACAATGTTTAAACAACAGCATAGGGACAGAAGATCTCTGTAATTCACAAAAAGAGCTGTATCTTATCGTGTCAATGGTTCTTCTGTGCCAATGTGAAGTGGGTAAACTGGATGGAGAAACTATGTCATCTGGGCTTCAGGCTTTTTTGTGTTGGGCACCAAATGACAAGGCCAGGAAAACTGAGGTCTACTGGGAGCTAAAAAGTAAAAAACATGTTTCTATATATAGAAGTGTTTATAACAGGTCCTGAGATTAAATGAGTGCCCCAGTTCCTTAAAAGAAATAAAGTTGCATCTGTTTAAGCTTTACCTTGACTAGCTCCTACCTCCATAATACTTTCTCCCTCTCTCTCTTCTCTCTCTAAGTTCTCTTTTGTTTCTCTCCCTCTCGCCAGACTTTTGGTCCGTTCAATCTACCTTCTCTTCTATATCCTATACCTATTTCTCCTTATTCACTACTTTTACATATCTTTACTTACGTTCTTTACCGTCTGTTTTAATTGTTAAAACATCTCATTCTGCTCCTTATCCTTCACTCCATTTTACCTTAGAGACCCCTTAACCCTCTACCCACCCTTATGAAATCACAGCATTTCCTCTTTACCTATCAGTTGCCTAGCATGAGATCCTTTTTCTTACCGTGTAAGCCTATACCTGTTTTGCTACTGTTTTATTTTTTGCTCAATATTTACCTATACATTTTTGAAAATATTGCTCTTTCTGAAACTGCTGTGTGTCATTTTCAAGATTTCATCATATTTTAGTTCTCTGTTTGGAATTACATGAATTTCTTCTGTGCACAGTGACTGTGTCATGCACTCACCTTGTCCCACTCGCAGAGTCAACACTGGAGCAGATGCTTGACCTTCCATGACTCTCAGTGCCGCACAAGATGAAGGGACCAAACTCCTTAGATCTTGTAGGGCCCCGGGGGGTTGGGATAAAATAAGAAAAGAGCGACTTATGCTATTGGATCTGCTCAAGCGGGTGTGTGACACTGCTGTGAAAGGGGAGGGGAGGAGAGGCTGAAGATGAACAACCCATTCTTTGGCATATTTTAAGCTCACATGCATGCAATCTTTTCCCTGTGCAGCCTGACGCTCGTGACGATGCTTCGAAAGGGCAGGAAGTTATAAGAAAGGTAGACTCCAGTGTCGAAGATGCCGGGATCGGTGACGCCGATCACGTAATTAACCCAGAGCCAATCAGCAGGAAGGGAGAGCCTTTTAAACCCAGGAAACGAGAGGACTGGTTGTTGCCGGAAGGAAACATCGAGGCAAATAAGTTTAGAGATGCGAGATCAGAGGACACTGGTGAGGACCGTGAGATTCTTCAGCCGGAGCCCACGTACTTCCTCAACAAAATCTGGAGGGAAGAAAATCACCGCGGTTTTAACCACTGAAATACCACAAGCAGGAAGTCCGACTTTCCCTCTGAGAAGTCTGCAGAAAGGGGTACGGACGCTGCTGCAATGCTGAGGAATGTGAGGTCGCAACTTACAAACAGCCTGTGGCAATGCGATGTGACTAGCACCTCGCAACGGGGTACCATGACAGGCGTACAGCCCTGCCACGTTTCAGGAGAAACGTGGCTAAGCCAGGTAAGGGGTTGAATCTTTGGTAGGTGGGAGGGAGGAAGGGGGATTCGAACAAGAGTCTCTTCTGGGGCTTCATGAATCATCACCTCCTCCCTACTCTGGTGTGGGATTTTTTTTCTCTCTTCTTTTACTTTCGCTTCTTTCGTGCATAAAGCTGCAGTGCGTGGACCTCAACACCAATAGCTATCCTATCTTTTGTTCTGAGCACTGATAGTGAGGGGTGCAAACCAGAGTATGGGTGCTTTGCTCTTTATAAAGCCTCACACTATTTTCTTTACTAGTTGTCTTGGAAAGCGAGTTTCCAACCGTGGCATCTTCTTTGCTTTCTCCGAGGGCATCCTGGAACCACGTCGCAGACTCCACCAGGATCTGAAAAGAGAGAAGACTAAAAATCTGAGATTAAGACTTTATTTACTCCAAAGATTAACTGATAATCATTTCTGTTTTTCTTTCGTTTCTTCAAAACAAAAAAAACAAAAGTACACGGAGACCAATAAAGCAACATTTCTTTGTTCATTCCCCTTGCTACTAGTCGTTATATCCCGCAAAGTAACAACTGCGCAACAGGATCTGTCACTTCTGAGACCTTCTACGTTTCTGAGGTATTTATGCACTGCACACAGAACCTATGGTTTTGCGATGACGCAATGCACTGGATATTACAAGAGGAGTCAGTTACCATCGGTACACTAACAGGTCTCTACATGCAATGACCATGCATTAACTTCAGTACCTACACTTGCAGGTTTCATCAGAAGCACGACATAAGAGCAGAATGACCAAAATCACAGATTGGAGTGTGTCACTCCCAGGATAAACTCGGAACGGAGTTTGGAGTTACTGCACTCCTAAGGATAAACTGGGAACAAAGGTTGGAGTTACTTGCACTCCCAAGGATACACTCAGAACACAGGTTGAAGTTACTTATACTGCATACATCAAAGACTCTGAAGTGCTTTCTTTTGGCACTACTGTTCATCAGAGAAACAGAAAGCTAAAGTCTTAAATCCTCGTGCAATAACATTTCTTGCGCCCAGGTTGCAGGAAGGGTTTGGAGTATAAACACACAAGAAGCGCTGATATAAATCACCGAGCAGGCATGGAGGAAAAGTCTATAGTCTTTGAAGACACAGACTCATGGTCCTGTATACTACTACAGAAGGAGTTGTGCACACTAACCTGATATCAAGTACTTAGCCTAGCTTTTCCACTCGATTGAAGTTCAAAGAAGATCTTGAGACTTTGCCTCAGGGATTTAAGGGGGGACTCTGAGTAGCTGTGCATAAAGGAGAGAGGAGGAAGACGTCAGGGGAGCTGGAGTCACAGGCACCACCAGTTCACTTAGACGTGAAGGAGGCTGGAGCTCTTCTCAGTTCCGTTAGGATTCTTCAGTGAGTGGTAAGGGTGAAGCTTGTTATGCAGGGAGAGAGGCCAAGCCCCTGCTTGGGGTTCAGCGGAATTTATATAACTTCTCAAAGGCTCAACAGATGTAGGCTAGATCACATGTGGTACATGGGGCACATGATTATCTGGGAGGTTTTCGAATCTTGAAGAAAACATGTGTTAGCACACTCACTTTGACCTTGGATAATGGGCAGATGCAACTTGATGACCGGAACCAAATAACAGGAAACTAATGTATTGTTTTCGCTCAAACGTACATAATGAAAACAACACCAAGGCTCCAGTAACAGTGGGTGCAAGGCTTGCCATTGCCACACAGAATTCTGGGGAAGCTTGCAGGGATTCAATGGAAAACCATATCAAGGCCCTAGTAACAGCAGGTGCAAGATAATCCATTGGCTCACACGTTCTGAAGGACGCTTGTTGAGATTCAAGCGCAATGGAATTACGGGTCTGGGGGAACATCAGTCATGGTGTCATAGCGTACCATAAAGTACAGCATGAGCCTTGCGCGCTAGACCACAACATAGGGTGTTCAGGAAGGGGTCATTTAGTGAGGAAACAGTGGCTCCTGTGGAATGATAAAGAATGTTCTAATAAAGTTATGCACAATGGCAATGTACAGGGTTGGGGTGATGTCAGAAAGAAAGCTGGCTACAGACACCAAGGATACAGTCAATTTATAAATTTGTTTATATAGTAGGTAAGTAAGATAAACAATATATACATACAGTTTTAGAGTTGAAAATATTTTTTGTACAATAGACAATCATTAAACAATAGTGAGAGGTGTCCCAGTGACAAAACATTTGAACCTAAACTAATAGTGACATATTACGTGACATATGTACAAGGTTTCAATTTTTTTGAACATTTCGGCGACCATGGGAAAATAAGGCGATGTAATCCACAACACTTTATACAATCATAAGTGCTGAGTTATAGTTCGCCTATGTTAACTGTCAACTGTGTTTCGACCCTGTGTGAAATGTAGGGTCTCTTTAGGACCTAGAAGTAATGAGACACCTGAAGGGGGTCTGCACTGTCTAATGTGAAGAGCAGTGTCACCGTGAAATAATTGAAGAAAACAGGGTACCCAGCCGGGCGCCCATGTGAGGGTAGTGATAGGCAGGCAGAGGAAATGGCAGAGCCGGGAAGACCTCTGCAGTAATGGAGGCCCTGAGTATTCAGATCTGTCAAGTGCTAAACCCTTGCACTAATTGTTGACACGGAGCTGCAGCCCGTTGAGTCATTATCTGAATCAAGGCACACCTCTACTCCCTTGCGCATAGAGCGTTAATCAACGCACATGGCGCTTGACATATCTGAATACTCAGTCCTTCCATTACTGCCAAGGTCTTCCCGGCTCTGCCATTTCCTCTGCCTGCCTATCACTACCCTCACATGAGCGCCCGGCTGGGTACCCTGTGAGTTATTTTTCTTCACTTATTTCACGGTGACACTGCTCTTCACATTAGACAGTGCAGACCCCCTTCAGGTGTCCCGTTACTTCTAGGTCCTGAAGAGACCCTACATTTCACACAGGGTCTAAATGCCGTCGACAGTTAACATAGGCAAACTATAACTCAGCACTTATGATTGTATAAAGTGTTGTGGATCACATTGCCTTATTTTCCCATGGTCGCCGAAATGTTCCAAAAAATTGAAACCTTGTATATATGTCACGTAATATGTCACTATTAGTTTAGGTTCAAATGTTTTCTCACTGGGACACCTCTCCCTATTTTTTAATTATTGTCTATTGTACAAAAAATATTTTCAACTCTAAAACTTAATGTATATATTGTTTAACTTACTTACCTACTATATAAACAAATTCATAAATTGACTGTATCCTTGGTGTCTGTAGCCAGCTTTTTTTCTGACATCACCCCAACCATGTACATTGCCATTGTGCAGCACTTTATTAGAAAATTCTTTATCATTCCACAGGAGCCACTGTTTCCTCACTAATTTACTTACCCAGGCTCCGCGTGAGTAGGGTTCCCTTGTCCTTTGTTCCCAGGAAGGGGTCATGGCAGAGAAGGCACAGGAAGGAGTTGTAGCAGTTTCCCCTGCAAGGAACAACCCACACGGCGTGGTTTGTCTGGGTGACAGGCATGGAAAGAATAAATCAGGCGAGGGGCATGAACATTGCTGGCTGGTTCCCAAGACTGCTCTTCAGGACCATACACTTTCCAAGCACCGAGTACAACAAGCATCCATTTTCACGCTTAAAATCATGGATTCTCTATACCTCAAAATCCAAATGACCATCCAGTGGTATAGGTGAGGGAGGGTGAACAGGACGGGTTTGGCTATAATAGGGCTTCAATAGGGGCACATGAAACACTAGGTACACTGGTGAGTCATCAGGAAACTAATTTCACAGCTGCTGGGTTAATGAATCATTCAGTAGAAAAGGGACCCAAATATCTGAGTTCTGGCTTACATGGCTCCTGTAATCGCATGTGTTTAGTGGACAGCCAAACTTGATCTCTAACCATGTAGTCTGGATGTGGTTGTTGATGTATATAAATATTTTTTGCTGATGTACCATAAAAATAAACTAAAGGACTATACCTACCAATAGTCTCAACACCATTACCAAATAATCAGTCAGTAGGCATTGAAGAAGGTTCAATCATTTATTAGACAATATACTCTATAGAGGAGCCTCTCCGAACCGCACCCATCAGGTGCGCCGAGAAGACTGTTGGCTCGTATTCAAACATGAGGTTATATACTTTTCGGTTCAATACATACAATCACTGTGAAAGGAAAAATACCAGTTGGCCCTCGAGCTCCAGGAAAGGACCATATATGGCACACATCAGATCAGTACAAAGGCTTGACTATCTATTACTGATGAGGTCAGGAGGGGTGACTCCCTTTCGTCTTGGTGGCTGGGAGTGTAGACACGGAGCCTCCAGGAATGCGCTTATCGCCCCCAAAGCCAGATGCGACCTTGAGTCTTAGAACAGTAAAAGTAAAACAGCCTACCTTCAGCTGCTACCAGTAACTCAAATAAACTGGGGTCTGACAATTGCACGTGATCAACACGTGATCATGGCCCGGGCTCAAGCATATGTTCAGAAGATGGTGTCTGTATGGTTCTCAGCCTACTCTTTTTACAATAGATATACAGGGAGGAAATAAACGAGTTTCCTCCAAGCAAAAGCATATATATCTCAAACAGGAAGTATACGCATAGATGCATCATGATAACATAATATAGGTCCGATACTCCTTATACACGGGAAATCTACTTTTTTATCCCTCAGAACGGCCCTTTTAGCATGATGTAGCTAACTAAAGCAGTTCAATCTTCAAATATTCCCTCATCAATCTGCATTAGGTCTTTGAGTTCCTGCTGAACTAGCTGAGCTTTGACCGCTGCTGGGGATGGACCAGACACAGAGGAAGTGAGTTTTGTCGCACAATAAGAGCAACATGCAGGTCCACATTGTACACAAACACAACACGTGAATATGATACCGGCTATACATGCCAGCACCATCAAGATTTTCCATCCCCAAGTGGACAGCAAACCCCAGAACCAACCAGAAAGAGACCACATACCAGTTTCTACATGTATCTTGGAAGCTAAACGATGTAGCTTCTGTATAGCCAAATGAACAGAGGGGGCGGAGTCAGAAATATAAAGTCAGCAAGAGCTGCCTATCACACGGCATGCTCCTCCTCGATCTGCCAAGATAACGTCTAAAACCATACGGTTTTGAAGCGAAACGAGTCTGATCGCCTGTAGCTCTACTGTTATATTGGTCAGTATTCCTGCAGTAGTGTTAATTACCCCTTCAACTACTCTAGATAACCGTAGTACTTCTTGGCTAGTAAGTATAGGCACCCAAAAGGGTAACACTCCCTTCATAATGTCGGTGAAATACTGCAGTTGAGTATCGGTCTGATCTATATCAGTGGTATCCATCACTCTTTTATTACTCCTAATAAGCACGCTACGTTTATCTAGTCGGTGATCCTTGTGATAATCAGAAGGGGCAATATAGACTGGAGGGTACAGGAAGGACAGGTGCAACGTCCATTCCAACCTTGTGGAAGCCAAGTATAGGCCCTTTCTCCACAGACAAAATATATATTAGTAGGGGTTAACAAAGGAGGGATGCTAAAGGTACGCAACTGATAAGTTTAATTACATCGGCTTTTTCCGAATGATATGTACCCTGCTCCTTAAACACAAAACATAGAGGTGCTGTTTAATACAGGCACTGAAATAGCCCTATCTTCAGTAACATTACGGTCCTGAAAGTGTCGAAACTATTGAGTGAAATTGAATTCAACAAAGTCCAAAATTTCATTTTTCAACCAAGTGGTATTTTCGTGAGTTACATACATATTCATACAGGCATTCGGATCTAAGGTTCCCTCTGCATTATTCCCATCGGGGTTGAATCCTTGATGAACCTCAATATATGCTAAAATCATTTCATAATCTCTCTCTGAAAACCTTTGAGCGTCCACAGTGTAATGCATATACATCATAGAAAGCAATTTGAACCAAGCCTCGCAACTTCCCAGATAAGACAAAGGTAGGGATATAAATAAGTCGTGCTTGTGCATAACAGATGGTAAAAGACCACAAACCCAACAATTCGTAGTATTGGTGGCACTGTGTACTTGATGAAGCATTTCAATGAAAGCATTTTTCACATAGGTCTGCTGATGCCTTTCCTTATGAGGGGCTAAAGTATGTAACACATGTTCCGGAGGTGGGGTAGTTGTTCCTAAAACAGTATGCATAGGGTGGTGAAATTCTAGATATATGAATACTACCAGTAATAAAATTAGCAATATTGCTATAGTAGCTATAAATGCAATTTTAACACAATTGGTCCAACTAGAAAAAACAGGCATAGGTGTAGGAAAATAGCGTGGTACAAAAGGACGTTCCTCTTCAGGAACAAAACGAGCAAAGGGATACATTCTAACTAAAAGTCCAACAATAAACTAGGGCAATGCAGTCCAACCTGCCAGAGGGTACTTCTTTCCTGTGTCCGTTTAGAGCCTCACAGGCAGGCTCCTATCGTTCATCACAGATAATACCAAAACAAACATCTCACGTTGGAGTTATGTTCTCACACAACCCTTGAAGAAAACACAACCTGGGCCCCTTTTAACCTGAAATTCAGTCTTTCTTTCTGAACAGAGCAAACAAATGTTCAAGCCTCTCAGTGCGTTCAGTCCAGTGTCTCGCTCAGTACACCAGAAGCGAATCTAACAGACATCCATAGCACAGGTCTGTACCCTATCACTCAAGTCTCTCCCTATCTCCTACAATGTTCACCTGGTGTACCGTGTTGTTTTCTGGGCCGCAGATTGTATCGAGTATGGCCAAGCACTTCCTGATCAGGGAACAAAACAGAGGATGACAAATCCGGTGAAACAGGGGTACTGCGAGCCTCTGGGTTAACTGTAGGAACAAGAGAATCTGGGGCGATCAATTGTGCTGATGACAGCACCCCTTCCGAGCCCGGTGCACCTTCTCCTTGCCCTTCTCCAATTACCTGGGCGTCTGAAAAAGGGATGAATCGAGGAACTCGCTCACTTTCCTGAGTCAGAATCCCGTACTGGATTCGCTGATCATATGGAAGCGGGAGGGGTAGTTTTTTCAGATGTGACACATGAATCCAGTGTCACTTGCCGTTCACTTTTACCGCCGTCCGCGTGGCCAACAAGACTTGGAACGGTTCAGACCGACGAGGATCCAAGCTGGATTTTCGCTGATAGTTACGGACCAGAACCCACTGTCCTGGTTCCAAGCGATGTCCTGGACCCTCCGGCAGGGGCTGCAAAACTGCTGAGACCTGTTGATGAATGGAACAAAGATCTTTAGTCAAAGCATACAAATAGTCTGTCAGCATAGGATACTCTATATCACAAAACGTTCTGGGTCTCAGGACGCCCCAAACATTAGCAGGGCACCCAAAAATGACCTCGTACGGAGACAAACCAGAGCGAGAATGTGGGGTAACTCGTTTTGACATTAATGCCAGCGGCAGAGCATCTGGCCACTTCAATCCAGTACCTTCTTGAATTTTAGCTAATTTGAGCTTTAATATCCCATTATACTTCTCAATCAACCCAGCGGACTGTGAGTGTCGAGCCGCATGGAATTTCTGCTTAATCTGTAGTCCATTACATATATGTGTGATGAGTTCTGCATTAAAATGCCATCCGTTGTCACTCCAGATCACACGAGGCAATCCGTAGCGAGGGAAATACTCCTTTACCAATGCCTTTGCCGTTGCCAAAGCAGTGTTTTCTTTTGTCGGGTAGGCTTCCACCCATTTACTGAAAGCGCATACCATGACCAGAACATACTTCAAATTATTAACGCGCTCCAGCTGGATATAATTCATTTGAAGCACCTCAAAAGGCAAAGATGGTGGTGCAAAGTTTCCACTCAGAACAGGCTCCCTGCCCCCTGGATTATGTCGTAGGCAAACCATGCAATATTGTACTAAATGAGCAGCAGTCCTAGAAATGTTGGGATTGTACCATACAGGATCTAATAATGCACAAATACCTTTCACCCCAATATGAGCTGAACCATGTGCCATTGTCACCACCGCATTCACTAATGCATTAGGCAATAGCCACTGCTGCTTTTCTGTCAGATCAATCCAACAACCATCTGCATCTAATCTCCCAATTCGCTCTTTCCAGTGAGCCAGTTCAATAGGGGTAGCTTCTTTCTGTATTTCTCGGACACTCTCCATGGTATTATCAAACATCTCTGTTTCAGCCACCCAACTAGCAGAGCTAGTCACAAACATTGAGGTCAATTTGGATTTCGCAGTTTCCTTAGCTACTTGATCGGCAAAGGCATTACCCTCCCCCACTGCATCAACCACTGCCTTGTGTTCACTACATTTTACTACAGCCACTATTTCTGGTAACGTCAATGCTGTCAGTAATCGCAAAATCAAGGGACCATGCTGTATTCGCTGACCATGAGAAGTAAGGAAACCTCTTTCTGCCCAAAGTCGGCCGAAACTATGAGCCACACCAAAGGCATACTGGCTGTCGGTGTAAATATTTACTCTCAGTCGTTCACTTAACTCAATGCCACTAATTCAGCCGCCTGTGCTGACTGATAGGGTACTCGAGAAGCCTCAACTATAGTGTGAAGAGTAGTTATCGCATATGCAGCAGTTGTCGTGCCATCTGGTAACTTGAAACAAGAGCCATCGACGTACAACTCCCCTTGAGGGTCAGATAGAGGAGTGTCAGTCAGGTCTACTCGTCCCTTCGTTTCTTCCTCAGTCCAAAATATACAATCATGAACATCATTGTTCTTTTCACTCGAAGGGAGGGGTAGTAAGGTAGCTCATCGTTTAATCGTAATGTGTGGAGCAAACAAAGTCAATTCGTATCCGGTAAGACGCGCACTCGTAAGGTGCTGGGTCTTTGTTTTGTTCAATAATGTATCCACAGCGTGCGGTACCATCACCGTGAAGTCAGTGTTCAGAACGAGCCCTTCCGACTGTCGAATAGCCACTGCAACCGCAGCAGTAGCTCTTAAACAGCTAGGGAGTGCTCTGGCGATGTTATCCAACACCGCCGAAAAATAGGCTTACCACCAAATCCTTGTGTTAACACAGAAAGCGAGCAACCGTACACCTCGTGTACGTAAAGCACAAAAGGTTTCCGGTAGTCAGGAGTACCAAGAACAGGTGCAGAGGAAAGCGCAGATTTCAATGAGTCAAAAGCATCTTGACAAGCATCAGTCCAGGGTAAAGGTTCATGCACATCTTTAGTGGGTAAGTACAGAAGAGGTTTAGTAAGAAGGGAAAAATTAGGGATCCATTGGCGACAGTAAGTAGTTATGCCGAGAAATGCACGAACATCACGCTGAGTACGAGGTACAGGCATATTAAAAATAGTAGTCACGCGCTCAGAGTTAGTCTCCTTCCCTCCTTCGACAGTAGATGACCGAGATAGGTCACCTCCTGTCGACAATATTGAAATTTAGAAAGGGATACTTTATTGCCATTAGCAGCCAAATGAGACAATAATTGTACAGTGCCCTTCTTACAACCTTCCTCGGTATCAGAGGCCACTAACAAATCATCTACGTATTGCAAAAGCACTTTACCAGGGGCAAGACCAAATCATCCAACAATGTTTTCAAAGCTTGACTATAAATACTAAGACTCTCTGTGTACCCCTGGGGAGCGCAGAAGCCAAAAATATGGCGGCTATCAGGATGAATCGGAATGCTAAAGAAAGCCTTCTTTAAATCAATCACTGAGAAATATTTAGCAGTAGGAGGCATCATAGTGAGAATAGTAGTGATGTCGGAAACCACAGGGTATTGGGGCACCACTATTTTATTAATTTTGCGCAAATCAATCACAAAACGATAGGTATCAGCATAATCAGGATCGCTTCCAACAGGGGCTCTCTTTAAGATAGGCAAAATGGGGCTGTTGCACACATTAGCAGCTGTCTCTTCCACCACACCCCTTTTTACCAAATCGTGTATGATGGAGAGCAAAGCCTTCTCGCCAGCCGGAGAAATTTTGTACTGAGGTATACGAGGAAGCCGAGCATTTTGCTTCAAAGTAATAGAAACGCGCGGAATCGTTAATAATCCTATATCCGTGTCACCAGTGGCCCACAATGTTGCTGGAATAGCAGCAAACTCAGGAGGGAGGGGTTCATTTTTAGTGAAACACTGCAAAGTATGCTTCCCAAGGGAATTGATAGTCAAGTAAATACCATCAGGTGAACAATGAATCTTAGCATGTAATTTCTTCAACAAGTCCAAGCCTAACAAATTTTCGCCACAATGGGAAGTCAAAAGAAACGGGGAGTCTATCGTAACAGGACCAATTGTAAAAGGAATAGGTTTGGAGATGGGGCTCACCACCAGAATACCCGAGAATCCTACCGAAAAATTATTGTGCCCGGACAGAGCAGCCCCTGGGACCAGGGAACGAGAAATAGAACTATTCATTGTACCCGTATCAACTAAAAACTTTTCAGATGTCCCCATTAATTGTGCCTCTACATAAGGTCCTTGCTGATCAACGGGTACTGACACCTGGCCCTCAGTCTGTCCATGGCTTTCCTATGTATAAGCATACCCTTCGTCGCGTCCATTACACACTCCTCATTATAATAAAGCCTACTTCTTGGATTATCAAAATAGTTCTTTTCTTGTCCAACTTGCGTCGCCTCTTCTCGTCGCATATCACTGCGATCCACACTTCCCCGACCTCTTCCTCTACTTCTCATAGCCCCATCCTGGGCTAGCAACAACGGACACTGAGATCGCCAATGCCCTTCCTCCTTCCAATAAGCACACTGATTTATTCCCAAAACAACAGCCGGCCCTCTGCCTCGTCCAGTTCCCGCCCACCTCGGGACGAACCCTCTACCGCCTCTCTCTCTGCCTCGCCCTTGAGCAACTTGTTGCAACAACACCCGTGTTGTAAGATCCTTCGTTTTCTTTTCCGTTTTATCCTTACTCTCATTTTCTCTATGTTCGTAATATTGGGCCATACGCAATATTAGTGAGAGCATAGAAGTGGTCCAGGTACTTTCAGCGGCTTGTAGCCGTGCAGAGACTTCTGGTAGCAAATTGGTCACAAAACGATTAACAAATAATCGTATACCGCCTTCCAACGACAAATCCTGTCCACTAAAATCAATGAATACGCCCTCAAATCTAGTGAAAAAATCAGAAACACTTTCATCTTTCTTGTGTTTACATGCGGTCAATTTGTCCCAATCCACCTTATGAGGCAGAATTAAGGAATGCATGTAAGTGATAATACGGCCAGGTAATGCCAATACTTCAGGTTTTGGCTTATCCCCAGGCTTACGATCCTTGTCCCAATCTTTTATCTGCTTCCATGTTCCGCCTAATTCTTGAGCATGGTCCTGATCATGCACCTGACGCCATACGTCAACAGGAACTAACAATGCAAAAAATAGCTCTATGTCAGCTAAGGTCATGACGGCCGAAGAGGCTGCGTCTGTGAGTTCTTTATAATCAGCCGTGGGATTTTTACGGGGGTCGGGTAATTGTGATTTTAGCGAGAGGACTTCACTCCTCTCCCAGGGGGTATAAACCCATTGCTCTTGCACTCGGGCCTCTACGTGAGGTCTAGTCACCACACCATGGTCATCCTTTAGTTCCGGTATTTCAGGATGAAGGATAGGATGAACTTCTCGCATAGGATGTTGAGTGTCCCACGAGAAACACCTTTAATGCATCCGTGCTCTATAATTTAATAAAACCTCCACATTTCTATACACTTCATCTGGGCTAAGTTCAGACTTATGAGCCCTAACCCGGATGTCATACATCACTTGGGGGGCCATCCCTACTGGAAAACACTGTTCCCAGAGAGTAATAATACGTGCCGCCATATGTTTCAAAGCATGTTGCTGCATAACGGGCTCATAGTCTCGAGGCGTGTTCCATACATCAGTTATAGTGTAAATAGGCTGTCACATCCACTGGGATCCTCAATCATCTGTTTCTCATTCGGGCCTACAGCCGAACGGGTAAACAACTTCCGTGTGTCGAAATTCCCCGGAACACGAAATGGAGTCGAAACAGCTGGAGATGGGGTCGTGCTCGCAGAAAGGGAAGCCCACACAGGGGTGGGGGGAGACAATACAACTGTGGACATAACAGAAGACGGCAGTGTAACAGGCCATAAGGTAGCCGTCTCAGACACTGAGGGAGACAAAACAGAGGACGTTCCCGGAGAGGCAAGGGAAGAGGAATCAACAGGGGTGGAAGCAGAAGGGGCCTGTACTAGAGTCGGGGGAACAACGGGATATATACGCTGCGGAGCATAAGGTGGAGATGGACGAGTATCCAATAAATCCTCTATCTCATCTTCCGCTTCAGTCCTAGCCACATAGGTCTTATCCACTTGCAATCTGAATTGTCTGTCTGCACAATCAATCCCTTGTTCAGTTCATGCTTTATCATAAGCTAAAGCTTTCTGCGTAATCATCTGATTTCCCCTCATCCTACATACTTTCTCCTCCTGCATACGTCTACGCTTTGCTTCCTTCTGCCACAAGTTTAGGGAGTTAAACATTGACTGTCGACTTCGTTTAGAAAATAATCGATCCTGCAGGATTTTGTTTTTTTTTCATCAAAAGACCCGGTCAAAGGCCATTGCAATTCCACATTATCTTTAGTATATTTATGCCATAGTGTATTAAACAGGAGAGGTGTAATACCATGCTTTACATACATATCATAACTTGGGCTGCCCTTAGACGGGGCAGGTTGACTTTCAGCCAAACGCGTATCATTAGGGCGGCAACGACATCTAAAACAACTCAATTTGCTAAAACACGGCATGGTTATTGTCGTCACGCGTTCCTCATTTAATCATACAAATAAACTTCCAAACATGGCCATGTTCAAACATTCACAAAACGTACCACCTCACGCTCTTCCGAACATACACAAGACAATAATATATATATACATACAAAACTATTCAAAAATGACGTCTTTTCAAACAAAGAACAGAGCCAGTCATCTGCTGTTCATGGAGAATCAATCAAATTCAGATTCCAAGACCGACAGATACCAAAATCAAGCAGTCCAAAAACTACCAAGAGACCGTCAGACAGGTATAACCACAGACTGAGCTACAGATCATCCCGCAGCCTTCCTGGTTCACTCTTGGGACTATTCTGACTAAGCCCGCTTCATTAGCACCGCTTCAGATGTGTTCCCAAGGCTACCCAGGTACAGCAATAGGCTTTTCGAGAGCAGTCCGGCCGGGTGCGCACCACACATGCCACACCGGGCGTCCGATCGGCATCTCTATTATTCACAAAAGGTCCGTGGAACATCTATACGTGCAGCCACCACAATGCTGCCCCGTCAGACCCCCAAGATTCTCTGTGGTACACTGACCACCAAATACTTACACAGTTACCTGCTTCAAAAGCACTGCTCGACAGTGCATGCCAAAAAAATCAAAACAATTCCACTCACCTGGTGCACACAGGTACAATAGCGTGTTCTCCACTGCCAACTCCTGAAGACCAACACGGTCAGCTCCTGGGTTACGCCCGTAGGACTCCGGTGAAGGGTCACTGGCAGCTGGGGATAATCTGATCGTGAGAGCGGAGTAAGCTCATACCAAAAATGTCTAAATTGCAAAGGATTCTTTTTCCGTCCACCCGCTTGACCAGAATTACCCCTTGTCCTTACCACCCGTTTACGAGGAGGACGACCCAATCACGGAGTCCCGTCGGAGTCGCCAACTGATGTACCATAAAAATAAACTAAAGGACTGTACCTACCAATAGTCCCAACACCATTACCAAATAATCCGTCAGTTGGCAGTGAATAAGGTTCAATCGTTTATTAGACAAAATACTCTATAGAGGAGCCTCTCCGAACCTCACCCATCAGGTGCGCTGAGAAGACTGTTGGCTCGTATTCAAACATGAGGTTATATACTTTTCGGTTCAATACATACAATCACTGTGAAAGGAAAAACACCAGTTGGCCCTCGAGCTCCAGGAAAGGACCATATATGGCACACATCAGATCAGTACAAAGGTTTGACTATCTATTACTGATGAGGTCAGAAGGGGTGACTCCCTTTCGTCTTGGTGCCTGGGAGTGAAGACACGGCGCCTCCAGGAATGCACTTATCGCCCCCAAAGCCAGATGCGACCTTTAGTCTTAGAACATTAAAAGTAAAACAGCCTACTTTCAGCTGCTACCAGTAACTCAAATGAACTGGGGCCTGACAATTGCACGTGATCAACATGAGATCATGGCCCGGGCTCAAGCATATGTTCAGAAGATGGCGTCTGTATGGTTCTCAGACTACTCTTTTAACAATAGACATACAGGGAGGAAATAAACGAGTTTCCTCCAAGCAAAAGCATATATATATCAAACAGGGAGTATACGCATCGGGGAACAACCTTTACAACGCAACTTTTACAACGCACTACACTTACAACGCATTTTTTACAACGCAACATCCACTACAATGCATGCCATTACATCGCAGGACACTACAACGCATTTTTAAAAACTACCTTTACAACGCATTCCATTACATCGCATACTACCTTTACAACGCATACCATTACAACGCATAATATTATATTAAAACCCCTACACTATCCAACACTTACCCTACTGTTGCACCCCCTGGAGTTAGAATAGTAATTTTTACCCCTATACTATCCAACACTTACCCTACTGTTGCACCCCCTGGAGTTAGAATAGTAATTTTTACCCCTATACTATCCAACACTTACCCTACTGTTGCACCCCCTGGAGTTAGAATAGTAATTTTTACCCCTATACTATCCAACACTTGCCCTACTGTTGCACCCCCTGGAGTTAGAATAGTAATTTTTACCCCTATACTATCCAACACTTTCCCTACTGTTGCACCCCCTGGAGTTAGAATAGTAATTTTTACCCCTATACTATCCAACACTTACCCTACTGTTGCACCCCCTGGAGTTAGAATAGTAATTTTTACCCCTATACTATCCAACACTTTCCCTACTGTTGCACCCCCTGGAGTTAGAATAGTAATTTTTACCCCTATACTATCCAACACTTGCCCTACTGTTGCACCCCCTGGAGTTAGAATAGTAATTTTTACCCCTATACTATCCAACACTTACCCTACTGTTGCACCCCCTGGAGTAAGAATAGTAATTTTTACCCCTATACTATCCAACACTTACCCTACTGTTGCACCCCCTGGAGTTAGAATAGTAATTTTTACCCCTATACTATCCAACACTTACCCTACTGTTGCACCCCCTGGAGTAAGATTAGTAATTTTTACCCCTATACTATCCAATACTTACCTTAAATGCAATGTAATATTATGCGTTGTAATGGTATGCGTTGTAAAGGTAGTATGCGATGTAATGGAATGCGTTGTAAAGGTAGTTTTTAAAAATGCGTTGTAGTGTCCTGCGATGTAATGGCATGCGTTGTAGTGGATGTTGCGTTGTAAAAAATGCGTTGTAAGTGCATGCGTTGTAGAAGTGTGCGTTGTAACGACGTACATCCAGATGCATCATGCTAACATAATATAGGTCCAATACTCCTTATACACATGAAATCAACTTTTTTATCCCTCATTGCCATACTGAACTTAGCCTGATGTAAGTGTGATAACACCTGCTGTTCTGAATCAGACAGATTTTTCACAAAGTCGTGTATGGCAAGTACATTTTCGGAATGCCTTACAAAGTTTTTGGGCAACACACGTGGATGAGTACTAGTTAAACAATAAAAGGGAGAAATCCCAGTGGCGGAATTCTGTGAGGTATTGTAAACAAACTCAGCAAAGGGTAACAAGGATTCCCAACCCTTAGGAGTAGAGGTCAACAGTCATTGCAGTGTCTGTTCCAAAACCTTGTTTACCCACTCCATCTGCCTATCAGTTTGTGCTTGATAGGCAGGTGTTTTGCCTTTTCTGCTAGTTTTCTGCCCTCTCCTTTGCCTTTTTCTGCTTGTTTCTTCCCTCTTCATGACGTTTTTCTTCTCCCACCACGCAGCACCCCACCCTCCCCCAGGACCTACTAAATGGCCACAGCACAAACTCATTGAGCAGGTTCTCATGCCATCTCCCCCTGCAACAGCCATCCTGTCCAACCTGACCGCAGTTCGCTACCCTCGGCTGCCTGTTTATCTGCTGCCCTCTGTTTTCGCTCCCTCTGCTCACTTCTACCTCTGTTTTGCCTTTTCCGCTTGTTTTTCTACCCTCTGTTTTGCCCTTTTCTGCTCAGTCTTCAACTCTCCATTTTGCCCTTTTCCGCTCCGTTTCTGCCCTCTGGTTTGCTCTATTCTAGTTTCCCCACCCTCCCCCAGGGCCACCTTAATGGAGGCCACAGTGCAAACTCATTGAGCAGGTTCTCATGCAAGCTCCCCCTGTGACAGTTCTCCTATCCAACTTGCCCGCAGTCTGCTACCCTCTGCTGCCTCTCTATTTGCGCCTCCTCTGCTCACTTCTTCTTCTGTTTTGCCTTTTCTGCTTGTTTTCTGCTCTCCATTTTGCCTTTCTGTTCGTTGTTCGCCCTCTGGTTTACCCTCTTATGCTCTGTTTGGCCTTTTTCTGTATTTTGTTCTGCCCTCCATTTTGCTTTATTCTGCTCATTTTTCTGCCCCTTGTTTTGCATTTTTTGCTCGTTTTTCTGCCTTCTGTTTTACCCTCTTCAGCTTGGCCTTTACTGCTCGTTTTTCTGCTCTCAGTTTGCCTTCTTCTGCTAATTTTTCTGTCATCTGTTTGGCCTTTTCCCCTCGTTTTTCCACCCTCTTCTCCTCTGTTTTGCCTTTTCTGCTAGTTTTTCTGCCCTCTGTTTTGCATTTTCTGCCCATTTTTCTGCCCTCTTTTTTGCCTTTCCTGCTCTTTTTTCTGCCCTCTGCTTTGCCTTTTATACTCACTAATTTATCTGCCCTCTGTTTTGCCTTTTTCTGCTAGTTTCTTCCTTCTCCCTGCCATTTCTTCAAGACCTAGCTTCTCGATGGAGACCTCACACCCCAGGGCCCAGATACCCCCAGGAGTGACAGTGCTGCGCTCTAAAAATGCTGATTGGTTATGATGAGAGTTGAACATCAATTTCAATGATGTGCAAAGACTGCACCAAAATTGAGAAATGAACTGCAATCCCCCTTCGGAAATGATGACCGAGGGGAGTCCGTGCAACTGCATGATTTGTTGAATAAACAGCATTGCAAGGATCTTGGAAGTGGGTATTTCTTCTAGGCCAATAAAATGGACCATTTTGGAAAAAAGATCTACCACCACCCAAATGGTAGCATAGACATTGGTGTTGTTCAGTTCAGTAATAAAGTTCATTCTTATGATATGCCGAAGATGTGAGGGCACTGCTAAGGCTTGTATGTAGCCTGAAGAGGCGGATTGGGATGCCTTGCTTTGAGAACCTATTATGCAGGTCTGAATGTAGTTATGCAAATCCCAGGACAAACTAGGTCAACAAACCCATTGCTGACAGTTTGCTAAGATCTTTTGGATTTCTGGATGGCCTACTAATAGAGTGCAATGACACCAGGTTAAGATTTCCTCTCCTAATTCTTTCGTGGAGACATATAAGGTGGGTGGTACCATGATAAGGAAGCTCATTGTGCGCAGGATTATCCTCTCCAGTCACCCAGGAGTCAATTTCTTCTTGACTCATACTCTGCCTAAGGACTCTTGGTCGCAGAGACCTACGATGTGCTTTGAGCTTACAATGTTCTGTGGTGTCTGTCCTAGAGTGACCCAATGTGTAACCCCATCTAGATAGGCAATCAACCTTAATATGTTGTGTGCAGGGCCAAAGGTAGTATTGCCATTCTTGAAAGCACAATTTAATGGCCAATAGCTCTCATTCAGCAACGGTGTAATTCTGCTCTGCCAGCAATAATCTTTTGATAAAAAGGACAACTATGTGCATGTGTTCTGTCATGCTGTCACATTGTGATAATATACGTCCTTCGAGCTGGACTGTTCCCAAGAGCAGCAGGGTCAAGACTGATTTGCATATGGCTAAGTCCAAACATAGTGAAAAATAAAATATGGATGGCTTAAACCCAGATCTCTTTACTGGGGGTGAGCGATTGAAAGGTTTCAGCACTCCGTCCATCATCTTGTTGTGTTTGCTATGTTCGCCTTACGTGGCCAAGGGTATGCCCAGATGTTGGTCCCTTGCTCGCTGTGCCACTGGATTCAATCTACCCTGCTGATGAGGGGGGAAACCCCAAAACCGGTACCAGGATGCTTGTTTCTAGTTCAAGGAGGACTTGGCCTGGCAGTTCGGGCAGGACTGAGCCCATGTGGAGCAGGGTCAAGACTGATTTGAAAATGATTTGAATATGACTGGGTCCAAATTGGAGTGAAATAGTGAGCAAAAGGACAATGGATTAAACCCAGATCTCTGGACTGGGAGTGTGTGATTGAAAGGTTTCAGCACTCTGTGTCCATCATCTTGCTGTGTTGGCTATATTTTCCCCCGGTGGCCAAGGGTATGCCCAGATGTGGGTCCCTTGCCCGCTTTGCCACTACATTTAAGCTAGCCTGGCAGATGAGGGGTGATATCCCGAAACCGGCCACAGGATGCTTGTTTCTGGTCCAGGGAGTACCTGGCCTGCTTAGTTCGGTCTGGACTGTTCCCATGAGGAGCAGGCCAGAACTGTTACAAAGTCAGAGTCAAACACCTAGAAGGCATAGAAAGGAAAACTTTGTTCTACTTGTGAATTTCGTAGGCCTATTGAAAACGATTGGTAAGTTGTCCTTAAACCAACGTCCACTTTACAACAAACTCACCTCTCCACGTTCCAGCTGTAGTTATATTCACTTATGTAAACGCTGCACATGACTGTTTAATACCCAAACATGGAGGGAATTTGACATGGAAAAGAGTTCCCCTGCACTTTGCTTTCATACAGCTTGCACTTCAAATGGTATTTATTTTTGTAGGCACAGAAGATAAAAGAACTCCATGGGGAAATACCAGCCTTCAAACATGTATTTGACCTGATAAAGACAAAAGAACAACACCTTGGTGTTGATGACTAATAGTTCTTCATGGGCCAATGAAAAGATGAGACCATCCATTGGAGCGCCCACCTGTATATAAATCATTCCTGAGCTCATTCGTGAAAGCCAGACCATTCGAACACAGATGCTGACCGCAGGTAGGACTTAATTTATTGTTTAAACCAAGAATTTCATATAGATTTGAGATTTTTAAAAACATTTGCTGACAGGAAGTTATGAGATTGCAAGTTAATTAGTGCAAGATGTTGTCCACTATATTTGCCTGTGGCCCTCCCATGTATGCTTGTACTCATACGTCTCTGCATCTTTGGCAGTAAAGCTTTTGAAGCTAGAGGGAGATGCATATTAAACACCATGAGGATTGACCCATGTTAGTCCGTACTCTTACCAAAGCGATGTGCGCCTGATGGAAGATATCGTAATTCAAAAGAGGTGCAGGATCAATGTGGTACTCATACAGGTCTCAGCCAGAAATTAATTCAAAATCATGGTGCAGAAAAAGGCAAGGAGTGAGACAGTATGTAGTCGGTAGATTGCTACAGCTTTCTTTTAACAACCCTGTTGGTGGTTGCAAATAAACCAAAGCACTCAAACAGAAGTACAAGATTACAAACAATAAGGACTTATTTTGAACTTAGGTTCACTTTATTGTAGATGTAAGAGATCGTGTGTTCTTCTGTACATTCAAGTTCTTTTCTTCGTAAGCAGCCAACACGTGTTTCATCACACAGTGACTTTTGGAAGGCTTAAATTGGTATGGGCAGGCAGCGACAAATTGCATGTAAGGGAATCCAGATGAAGTCAAATGGTGTCTGATGCAAAACCCTTGGAAGTTGTATATCCACACAGTGTTTAGTAGTACCAAACTCAAATTGCAACAACAATGATGGGCGAACGGTGTTCACCAACAGCTAGGTCCTAGGTTAAAACATATAACAGGTCACTATGAAAAATGTAAAGATTATGGAGAAGGATCCCACATCCTGGTGTAAAATCGACCTGGAACTTAGTCTTGTTCCAGACTAACGCGTGTTTCGTACACAAGCAAATCCTGAGGTAAGAGTTCAATGTGTTTTATGAGTGGATGGAGTCCATAGTAAGCTTCAGAGTCTTATCAGCGAACCGGGAAGAGGAAATAAGGCGGTTCCTGAGCACTTTAATTCTTTCAACTTATTTCCTGCAATATTGACATGATGTACATTGCTACTTTACCTGTGAGTCTTTACAGAAATGATGCTAGGTTATGGCCTCTATTATGATTGTATGCTAATACAATATCAAGGTATTTATGTAATAATAGTTGAATATTAATTTTCAGTTTACTTTGTGCAGATGCAAATGTGACTTATTGCCAGTGACACAGAACTGACAAGTGACCTGCATACCTTGACCAGCCACCCTCATTTACAGCAGACCATTTTATGCAACATGCATGCAACCACAGCATAGCCAATATCTACCTCAAATCAGAAATTAACTTTAAACTCTATCCCCACTCTTGCTGTTTGCTGACTACCCTTACTTCACATCCTCACTTCTTATTTGAGAGAAACCTAGGTATTATCAAATGTCAGAAATACAGGTTTGCTGACCAGAAACTAAATTGCACCATTAACAAAATTTCTACCACCCCAAATTCACCCTATCAGAATCATTGTGCTCCGAAGTGGCAGGAATATCACCTACCACTACTCTAAATAGAAATATGAATGGGGTATTGCTCAAGTTTGATAAAAGGGCTTTGTCAATATTTTTTAACTAATATTTTTTTGTAATGTGTGAAAATGTGTTTAAAAGGAATTTTAATACTTAGAAGTAAAGTATGTTTTCATAATAATGCTAGTGCAACAATTTGTGGTTGAATTTGTCAAAATTGCTCTTACTGTAAATGTCATACACAAACACAATGACTTCTCTTTCTCTTTGGGCCTGGTGTATTCCTTATTGATTCTGTGGCACAGACCACTTGTGGCCCTTGTGGACCAGCACGTGCAGCCTTGCGGCACTTTTTTGTGGCAGTCAGAGGATGTGGTGTTATTGTCTTATCTGCCGACTTCAATAGCGTGACAAAACTTGAGGGGGGGGGCACTGCAAGGTACACAGAGGGGACCCCCCCTCTCGTTCTCATCACCTACCACTTTTGTTGTGGGGGGGCTGGAATTCAGGACCCCCATACCACAGGGGCTGGGAGGGCTTATGTTACACCATTGGATGACTTTGGAACTGGGGAACCAGGCTTGTGGCTCTGTGTCAGTTCAACATCCTGTGATTCTGGGCAATCACCTAATCTCTCTGCGCCTAAAACATAGATGTAATGTGACCTTGTGTAATGTAAGTGATGCTCCTGTAAACGCTCCAATACCTTCCTGTCAAGTTTGCACTATATAAAACTAAAAACATAAAATCACACTTGGCTAACTTGCTCATGCTCGCAGAGTATTGGTAAGTCAGTCCCATTAGCAAGCTGGTTTTCCAAGCAGTGTTACTGTTTGCCCAATAGCAGTAACTGACATTTGTATCTCAAAGGCAATCTTTGCACTGGGCTGTCTAAACCAGGTATGTCAAAAAAAAAAAAAGGGAGGAAGCCAGAGACTGAGGGGCATATTATCAAGAAACCGTGTTAAAATTATAGACGCTTTAGCGGCAGAAAACTGCAGCTAAAGCGGCGATAATGGGCTTGATAATATGCTCTATGGAATTCCAATAGAAGCCCATGTTCCGGTGTCAAAATGGGCTTCTATTGGAATTCTCAAGGGCATATTATCAAGCCCATTATCGCCGCTTTAGCGGCAATTTTCTGCCGCTAAAGCGGCGATAATTTTAATGGCGTCCTTGATAATATGTCCTCTAAGATTTATTTTGCATTTCACTACTCTGAGCTTTGGCACTACAACATAGGATACCATCGTCTATGTTTTTTTTTTTTCCCAACAGTATGTTAAAGTTTTGCTTAATAACCGTTTTATTATAACAAAAGAGACTGGATACCGTCATATATTTGTTTTTGTCAGCCAGCAGTATGGTAAAGTTTTGCTTTTGACAGATGTATTATGAAATCCAAACTCCAGCATTCAAAGTGTTGTTGGCTAAAATGCCAGAATTGGCTGGGGGTGTTACACATGACATGGAACCACTTGTTGACTATCTTTTAGAAATGTACAAAATTACCTACTCCATTTCAAAAACTGCTTCTTTTATTCATGAAACCAAAAGTACCCTTCACATATTTTGTGCGGGTTCACGCTTTCATTCATATCATGCATTGAAAAAAAGCATTAGCAACGTGGATCGTTTTTTTTCTTAGTTTAAGTGTAAAGTTTTATACTGAGCTTCGCAACACGATAAAGATACAACATGGACAGCTGCAATGCAAAAAAATGATGTCATAAAAATGGGAGAAGGAAGGCAAAATGTTTGGAAGTGACCGTGCAGAAAAGGCCAGGTCCAACAGACGCATTCAAGAGTACTAGTGTCCACTGGCTGTACGGACTCCTAGTTATGGTTTCCCTAGCTTGGGTGCGGTTATGTCTCTTATGTCGACATTTATGTACTCCCTTTGTCTCAGAACTATATTAAAGTTTTATGGAGATGACCTGATAATGTTCTTTTATTGGTGTCTCTCTACCACATGATTAAAAACCGGAGGGCTGAGCAACAGACCCTACTTCTCCTTTCCATCTGCTTGTTTTGGTTCTTTGGGGTAAGGAGTATTCCACAGGAATATAAGTAGCTCACATCAAATATTGTGAAACCATTCATGCTTCTAATAGCATGTTCACCAGCCTCTGAAGGGGGGTGGGCAATGGGGCAGGCCTCACAACAAGCTTTTGGCAAGGTTGTCAGTAAGAGCATCTTTTCCAGGTTGAGCTATTTTATCACAGGCTGCACTATGAAACAGACCGAAAAAAAGTGTATTTTGTATTGTTTCACTTTAGCAGCCTTAGATTATATGGCTGCTCTGTGTGTCCTTTCTGCTGTGACAATTATATTAATGACTCAAGAGGCAAGCCAGTTGTCTTTGTTCACCCTATTTAGGCCTTTTATTTTTATAGATGGAGCAAAAGTATTGGCTATCAAACCATACACAAACCATCCCAAACTATTTCAAGGTGCTCTCAAATGTGGTGATAATGGAAAAGGAGGTACAGTTGAGAAAAGTAATTGCTCAGGGTCTCAAGCTTGGAAACTGGGTTTGAAACCAGGGTTTCTGATTACACATTATGCAATTCAGATCCTGAAAGGATATCACATTCTTTCCGCTTCTGCCCTGATTACAATTTCGTTAGCTACCCAAGAGGCAAGTCAACTGATTTCTGCCTCTGATGCCAGGTCTTTACCGTTGTCAAAGATGGAGCAACATTATGGTCTATTAAACCATATACAAGAGAGGAGTTTGTACAGTGTGCATCCTGAAATAAATTATTTGAAGTTGTCTCACATGCGGTGATCACTGAAAGGGAAGCAGAGGGAAGAAAAGTAATGGCCCCGGGTCACACAGTTTGGTGAAGCTGGGAATCCGTGATTGAAAAAAACAGGATCTCTTCGGTTAGTGCCCACAATCAGTTTTGCCCTGGGTCCAATAAAAACCTCTTATTGGCCCGTGCATGTAGTGCAAGGACATTCAAATTATCCTTTGTTTTTTTTTATAAGATGGGGAACAGCAGTGGAAACACTCCTTGTCAGAGAACAGCTACACCTTCGGCAGAAATAGTAGAAGCATCCCTCCTTCGGAGGACAAGTACAGGTATTGTCGCACAAGCAGTTACCAATCAGGCAACAGGAGTGCACGTTTTAGTTCCTTATGGAATAAGGACAGCAAAGCATGCTTCCCTCTCTTGTGGAAGCAATAAATGCAATCATTCATTTCTTCAGAAGAGATCCAGCATTGCAGAGTTCTACAAGCTTTCATCACTTATAGAACATGAAAGGCTAAGGCATGAGTAGCATGTAGGTTACAGACTGATGTCTGGAAAACAGGCCTAAATCACTGAGAGGAATGCATAGGTGGATGAATGAATGAATATGCAAGTTGTGACACCATTCTCCCTGAGGAGATATATATTCCATGTCAGTACCCTCAAAATCCTGCTGCAGTCTCTCTGAAACCTGTTTTCATTCATTCTTTGTTTTTCCATGTATTGTGAAATTGCAGTAATCTAGTAGGCCAGTGTTATGTGGAACAACCTTGCCAAAGCCTATGTAACTGTGCTGTAGACAGGTACACAGGTATCAACCCCTTTAAAACGTTGTGAATTCCTGTACATCAGGCTGTGTGCAATCTCAGCCTTGTTGCCTGAACCTATTCAAAATGTTGAGGGCTACCAGTGGACCGGACAATGGGCCTCCTTTATGATGCCCTACTGGCACTATTGCGCCATCGGAAAGTCACTTTTTATTGGTATATTTTATAAGGCCGCATAAAGCCACATTACGTAGCTTTTTAATGACCTTAGAAATATGTGCCCCTTTCACACAGAAAACTGTGTGAAAGGGGTGTTCCATGGGTGCTGCTGCGGACGTTCCCAGCAACATCCATGGCTTTTTGATGCTGCCCCAGATTTACCAGTAATTGTAAGTCTGAGGCAGCGCCAAAAACGTATGCCTCCCCAGGGGAGGCGTAAGGGAGGAATAACAAGGAGACATATCTTTGTTTCTCCCTGTTTTTCCTCTTTGTGTGCTGCATTCACACACATAGAGAGAGGAAAAAGTCTCTTGTGATTGTTTTTGTGCTGGAAGGTTTCCCTTCCTGATAACAAAAATAATAATTCCCGCAACGCAGGCACCGTTCCACCTTGGTGCAAAGGTGCCTGCGTTGGCGGATTACAGCCCATTATGCGCCAGCACAGAGGAAAAGGACAGGAATACACTGTATCTAATAGATACGGGAGATTCCTGCCCTTTTCTTTTGCCGTAGGGCAGCGCAGCAGCAGGACCTGCTGCGCTGCCCAACGGCGAAAAACCCATACAAGCAGTGTGTGAGTGCTCGTGCAGTGCTGCGCAATGGTACGCTGCACCTGCAGCACTGTTTAATGGAGAGCAACGCACAACTGCGCGTTTCTTTGCTGAGCTTTGCTGCTCTTTGCACAACAAGAACGCCCAGGCAAAATGTTAATTAGTAACCGCTTAGGTATTAATTGGAATTATATTTACAATTGTTTATTTTATTGCAACCTAAGCATTTTTTGACTGTGACAAGAAGATTTTTTGTATTTTTTGTACATGATTGATAGTGCTGAGACCCGTCAAAAACAGGGAGGCTTCCAGGAACGACGCCGTTTAGAAGGGAAATCGTGTGGAACTCAGTTTAACTCGGCGAAATGCAAGCCTGTTAGTCTGATGGTTATAGGAATATTTCTGTTTGTGAGGCAGAAGCACGCGCCGCGCGCATAACTGAACAGAAGCGTTTATTCCACATCAGAGATGAAAAAAGGGAGAAAAAAATCTAAATCTGCAGAAACCAGCTTTTCCACTTTCACAGATAAAAATCCATTATCTCATGATAAGTTATTGGCGTGAGCGAGTTAAAGCGGGACGTGATGGGAGCTGAAAGCCATCCGGTCTTGTTTATGCCTGCCTCCCTGATTTAAAGCGAAGCCTGGCTGCGCGCGGATGATAACTGCGAGCAAAGGTTGCCTTCCATCGGAGCAGCGCACGAGCTGTCTGTGTGTGGGGGGAAATATCACCTGTTTTACAGATACTGAGTGACACTGACAAAGCAGATGAGGCAGACTAGATCAATGGCAGGAAAAAAAAAGCTGTCACATTATGATAAGTGAACTATCGCTTATAATAATCTCCCGCAATAGACTCCTCTGAGGATGAGATTTGATTATTTGAACACATCCTAGTGTTAATTATGGCTGGGCTGAATTTCCAATCTAATTTGTATTTTACAGCAAGTGACATTTCAAAGCTTGAGGTAATTTTCGGTGTCCTATTAGGTGTTTGATATTCCGTTTGCGAGGTTTGCGGGCTTTTCATTTAGCACCCATTTAGCAGAAGGTATTGACATGGAATAAACATTAGGGAGGCAACGAGGTCTACAGAGTGTCTCGTGGGTAGGGTCTATTAATTCACTATTAATGGGAAGGAACTGTTAAAAAAAAATCTGCTTTGTTTGTGAACTGTGACAAGGGTAGACTCTTTAAGGCATCAGGCAGTACGCCGCAGGAGATGTTAAGGAGGAATGTAAACACAGTGGCGAAGTCAGTTTAATCACATCGGTTACCCCTGGATATATTATACACATAGGAAACCTTACACTTAAGACTACCTCCTTCAAGCCAGATCACGGGACAGTTTTGTTGTGGTGCCAGGCTATCTTGAAACAACTCCTTACAATTTTGCACCTTCATTTGCATACGCCGATTGGTGCAACATGTTTCTTCTTTCTAGTTAGCTGGGGCAAATGTTTTTGTAAAATTGATTGGTATCGATGCAAAATGCCCTGGCAATGATGCAGCTTGCACAATCTAGCCCTCAATTTAATATAGGTATTCTAAAACCTAAATGCTTCATTTGTCCTTGTAGTATTGTTTATGTATTTATTTAAAAATAAAATAATATTTCCATTTCATTCACTTTCAGTCCAGGCTTGTCTGATTGTTTTTTAATCTGATGCTACCTTTCTACTCTTTAGAAATCTCAATCCAGTATTTCCTTTGATGGCGCCACATTGCAGCCATCACTCGGATAGAAAGATGCTGTGTTGGTTCATATACTTTGTTGTCAACCGGTTCCATGACCTGGAGTGACAGTTTAGTATCCAACAAGGTAATCATTACATCTTGAAAAGCCTTGGTAACCGTTGTGTCTAAGTTTGTGGCTACCGTTTTGGGCACCAAAGATTTTATAGGAGGCTTGATGACCGGGGTCAGTTTTGATCTTTTTGCTTTACCCCCAGTAGTTTGGAGTTTCCGTTTTGTGCTCCCCTGGATATTAAACCCCCTCTGGGTGGTAAATTGGCTAGGCTAGAAGAGTGAATGGGTGGTCGTAGGATTCAATGTGTTAGTACTGTCCTTCCCTTAAGGTGGAACAGTACTTCCTCTTCTTTCAATTGTGACAACTGGGGAGAGAGATCTGTGCGGGGTCGGAGAAGGCACTGGAGAGGGAGCTTTGTTTACAGGTGGTAGCCCTTCAGTGATAAAGGAGACTGCAAGCAACCCCTGGCAGCTGTCGGAACAGACAGATGAAGATTCAACCGGGGGCACACTGGATCTAAGTGTAGGTGGGTGCAAACAGTTAGAGGGTGACATGGAAAGACGCCTATTCACAAGTTCAATCTCTTTGTCAATAACTGCAGCAGCTCTCTGCAAAAAGGAGTCCATTGTAATAACAGTGGAAGATGAACTAACCGCTGATTTAACCCCAGCAGTGCCCAGCAGTCTCCGTCTAAACCTTTCTTCTCTCCATATTTTTAAGTGGCTTTGATGATACCACGACTAAGTTAGAACAAATACAAACATAAATATATGGATACAATAAAATTTAACGGCGTGTATTCAGATACAATAAAAGCAGAGAAATGCCTCTTACTCGTAATATGTTGTGGTATAAGTCCAGCGCATAGTCAAGGGAAACTTCCTCCTTATCAAGGGGTTTAAATACCAATGTCTGTATTATGCATCCGAACAGTGTCTATATAGTAGATGTTGGTGCAAGCCTACCTCCTTTTGCAGGTACAGGTACAAATCCGCCAACTGCTCGGGAAGCGGCAGCCAAGAGAAATGGCCCAGCCCGGCCTCTACGGGTCTCGGACGGGCTCAGACGGGCCTGCCCTTGGTCCGGGCTTCGTCCCGCGGGCGTCCCGTGCCGCGGGGGTAGAGGCAGCGCTATAAGCGCGATGGGTGACACCTCCCCTCACTCGTGGCACCTGTGGCGGCGCTAAGGATGCTGGGACTAGTAGTCCCTGTGAGGCTTGCTACCAGGAGCCCTCAGAGTGGCAGGAATCAGGCGATAGGTTACCCTGGGACTCCAGTCCCACCAGGGATCGTGAAGACAAAGTCCGTGGAAGCGTCGGTCTTCTGTTGACAGGGGACAGCGCACCAGCAAGCCCAGAAAGAAACACAAAAGGAGACGTATTTACAAGGACACAAAAAACCACAATGGGTGGCTTTAGGTGTCTTTGTAAATATGGAGCACCAAATAGTGCCACTGGTGCATCACAAAAAGTGACGCACCGGCGGCGCGACGGGGCTTGTAAATATGCCCCAAAGATTGGAGCAACATCACTGTCATGAGTTTAGGGTCACTAGGCCACTATCAAACAAACAAAAAATGCATATTCTGGTGTGACCTCAAATTTTGTAAATATGCCGTGATATGAAACAGAAAAAATGAAATGTTTCCTTCTTAATGTTTCTTGTCAATTTTATGCGTTAAGTTTTCCGATTTGCACATGGCTCATGGCCTTATTTTCTTCACATAAAACAGCTTTGCTAATTGCTAATTGGATTGGTTGCAAACTGTGACCAATAGATTTGCTGGGACTCTGTGTCCATTAGGTTGTTCTCATTTTGGTGTTCGACTTCAAAATGAGAGGAAGCCTTCCTGGATTTTTACATTCCTACAAACATTTCTCCAAATAATTTCAAAAGAAATATTGATTGTAATTCACAAAACGAGCTATGGGTCTTTATTAGGAATTTGGAACAGCATGTTAATGGTTGGCCTAGTTTTAGAGCACCGGTTATAAATAGGCAAGCTCTGAAAAGATGTTTGACGCTAGCATACATTCTGTGAACATATATTCAAATTTGTTTACAGCAAAGAACATTATGAAATATGTGAACATACATGACCGCAATTTCCGCAGCACCAAGTCAATGCAATTTATAGAAGTTAAGTCAAAATCACTGATCTGTAATAAACATTTGATTGGAACAATTGTCTGCTTATATCTAGCACACATGCATCAGAAGTCAAAGCTAGTAAACATTTGCAGCCTGCGTTAATAAGAAGATGGTATATTTCCTACACATTTCCTTGTCGATAGGTTTATGTGAGACTGACAATATATCAAACTATGATCAAATTATCTGAATACAAAAGTGAAATATGGATGAATTATGATAAATCCTTATAGGAAGGCATTTTCATGCGTATAATGTCAGGGGCTTATTTATGAGAGGCTTTCACCGCTGGAGCGTCACTTTTTCAGACGCTCCAGAGGCATAAACCTTTTAACCATATCTATGAGGCCATGCAAGGCCACTATCTGTGGCTTTGCATAACCTCAGAGATATGGATTATGGCAAGGCAGCATAAGTCAATGCACTGCCTTACTCTGCGCAAAGGAGGTGTTCCATGTGCGTTGCAGTAGGTTTTCCCATGCAACACCCATGGATTTTGACATTGCCCCAGATTTACTTAATCATGTAAACCTGGGACAGTGCAAAATCTTACGCCTCCACAGAGCAGGCATAATGAGGAGAAATATTTTTATTTCTCCTCATTTTTTCTTCTTTCCATGTGTGCTGGATTCTGCACACACAGAAGGTGGAAAACACCACTCAGGATTTTGTTTTGTGCAGCAAGGTGACCCTACCTGCACAAAAGCAATCCTGCATGCAATGGTGCAAGGGTCCCTGCATTGACGCTAGGCAGAAAATTGTGCACCGTCCGAGGGGGAAAGGACAGCATGTCATAATTACAGTGCATTTCTCGCCTTTCACATTGGTGTCGGGCAGCACAGCAAGACAACTTGCGGTGTTACCCCATGCCAGTTCCCCATGAATGAGGCCCTCAGTGTCACAGTATAGTGCCGATTAGCTTTTTAATATTTGGCATTATCACCAATAGGGATCAACAATTATGTCTAAGAGATAAAAACACATTTTAGAATTATACTCTTAATAGTTTAACTCAACATGGTTTTAATGAAGCCTATATTTTTTATGTCTTTTTTTCTGAATGATTGTGGCAGAAGAAATCTACAGTGGATATTTTGCTTAGTAGTTGGCCTGCTTGAATTAATAGTTCAGAGTACTAAAGGGAATCACAGATACTTGGCTAATATGATGGTAGCACAGTATTTATCATGGAGGTGAATAGAGTTGCTTAATGAAGGTGAAAAGGAAACAATAATCTGTGTTGGAATTTTTGGAAAGTGGTTTATTAGTAGTGACAAGTAGGGTCCTACCACTAGACCTGGGTAGAGTTTACAGAGTTCCGTTGTGTGGAACTCCGCAAAGTGACCAAAAAACTCAGCAGAGTTCTGCACGCAATGGAGTGCAGCTCAAACTGTCGTTTGTGCTGATCTTCCTGCCGCTCAGGTAGAAATGTTATCCGAGCAGCATCTCACGCTCTGCAAATTACGCAAGCAGGGAAAAAACTTGGCTACGCAGAGTTTTCTGCACTTCGCAAGCTCCGCGGAGTTTACTACAAAAACTCTGCCAAAGGAGCGCAGTTCAGGCCTATCTACCACTAGTAAATTGGCCATAAACACAATAAATGGTTCAGTCAAGGTCTCAATAAATTGTTCCCTTGTTCAACCCTTGGTAGCTGGCAATGAGCAGGCAGGCTTAACTTAGGAGACAGGTGTGTAAAGCATTTGAAAAAACACTGATACATTAAACAAGTGAGACACAGTACAGAATAACAATTCAACACCAATTTAAATACCAATTTAAAACAATCGACTGTATTTTTATGAACAATTAGACACCAAAATTACAAAAATCCAATGTAGGGAACCAGAGATATACATTTTTAAAGAATGAACACTTTCTAGTGCTTAAAAGCCCAAGCACCACTTTGTGACATCTGGTTGCACTTGACTGTGACAAAGTCAAAGTTTGAGGTCAATCATGATGGAGCCTTGCTCACATACACTAAGGGGCTCATTAGGATGGCGGGCGGAGGCACCTCTGCGGTGCTGGCGGTGGCAGAAAATGTCATTTTCCGCACGACAGCAGCGGTTCTCACGGCTGCCATATTACAATGGGCAAACATAGCCCATTTCCCCCTCCGCCACGGTGTGACGTGAACCACCATAAAAATGCGCCGCCACCTCAGTGGTGGGAGCCAATAGAGACCCACCGTCGTTCGGAATGACGTCCTGACCGCCATACAAATCAGGATGCCCCAAACAGCCCATCACACCACAGCGGAGAAACTATCCAACCCGGAGACGGCGGAAGCACGACAGCGGAGCACCAAACCAGACTCACAAGCCTCTCCACCCGGTCCCGACCGCAATGGATCCAGCTTTATACGCCTTACCGGTGCTGTACCTGATCCACTACCAGCAAGTAATGCACCGTCGCGGACATCTTCCAACCTGGATCAAAAAAAAAATCGAGCCACTCTGTCGGCTATGTGGATCAGGGCAAGAGGATATGCTGCACCTGATCTGCTCCTGTGAGAAACTACGTGACGAACGAAAACTCCTGTTGAAACATCACTTCAACCAGCAAGGGATTCGTACACGTAGAAAGGCAATTCTGGCTTGCTTTTCCTCCCACGATCCTCGCATGAACTGCAGCTTTGTAAAATTTATGAAGGCAGTGGAAAGAAAGATGCCAAAAATTATCTTATAATGGTCCTTGTATCACTGACTCAACACTGCTTGTCGACTGACATTACTGACCATACGAACTCATGAGGGGAATAAAGAAAGAAGAAATTACCTTACTAACATGAAGCGTGCAAATTATATTCTGTTTTATTTAGAATTGTCATTTTTGTATTTTTATCATACCTGTTCTTAATCAACTTTGTACAGCAATGGTTTTAAGTAACTATGCTAATAAAAATTACTTACTTACTTACTTACTTACTTACTTACCGTCGCGGACAGCGCCACAGGTACGCAATCACACAACTCCGCACACAACCACAACACACAACTCCTGGGCTGATATACGGTTCCTGACCAGACCAGACACTCTGGTGGGGACAGGAACACATCCACAAGTGTACCCACACATGTCCTACCTGTCACAAAATCACCCCTCCGCATCCGGGTCACCCATCAACCGCGAAATCAATGCAATCTCCCGGTCACGTCACCGCAGTGGTGAAGACGCGGAAAAACCTGCTCCCAATGTAGTAGGCAGGGTCAGCGCCAGGCATGAGCAGTCCACAAAGATCTTAGGGCCACACCTCCACCCTTCACACACTAGGCCCCCCACACCCATAAGGGGACATGCTGTGTGCCGCTCCTGCACAATTAAGCAGACAGGTGTACCCAGACCCTTCACTACAGACACCAAACAACCAGGGAGCCTGTCTCAGAAGGTGGGGGGAAGAGAAACACCTTGCACAGAAGCTCAGGGGCAGGGCAACCCTCCTCCCCACACCTACCCTCCACTCATGTCAAGCAAACTGAGTCCAATCGAAAAATTAACACTCACACTGAATATGAACAACCACTTAACTGTACACACTGCCTGACATGTCACCCAGACACACCCCACACTGACACACAGCCACATACACATACCAGATGTCAGCAGCAATGGAGGACAATAAATGGGATAGCCAAAAGTGAGGTGGACAGTTCTGGAAAGCCATGGAGAAAGCCACAAAGCATGTGTACATCACATGCAAGAGAAGGAACATATCACAACACCCTTAGGCCATCAAATCAGACATGGCTGGCACAGTGAGTGAAATTAAACCACAGTGACCTCTCTGCAACAACTCAGGGAGACAGCAAGGCAATCCATGAATAGGCACTGGGATGATAGGAAGTGTCTGAAGTCAAACAGTGATCAGCCACACATCTGTTTCAACTTACTTGCCATGTGTATGTGATCAGCACAACACACATGGCTCATTGTCACACTCCCTGACTGTCAAACGCAAGTTGGATCCTTCACACATACCCCTCCTCCACCCACCTCACACCTGCACCACTCAACACCAGTGTTAAACACACAGAATGGTGCAAATCATGTCCTGTGAGTACACTGACAAACAATCACACTCCCTGGGCTGCATCCACAAACATCACACACACACCCAAGGATGCATGAACCAATGCTGGCACAAAAACAATAGCCAAACACAAACCTCACAAACAACATACACAGAAGTACAACAAGCCCACATATGGCTAGTCAAACAGTGGAAACGTAATGGAACCCAAGACAGAACAGGACTACACAACATTGTCACTCAGGACCAATGCACAGACACCATACCCCAAAACAAACAAGAAGTGCATCATGTCAAAACAATTATGGACACAAACTGGGATCAATGGGACAATACGCTAACACAGACAGTCAGACATACCACACCACCCATCAAGTCAACATGGTGTCATAGTGTACCACATGCATGCACATGCACAATCCTGACAAGTGACAGCTCAAAAATAGGAGGACAAACCAACAAGGTGCACTCAAAACAAGCTCAGGAACAAGAATCCACCTTACTGCATGTGACAGACACACAAGTAATGCACACTACACTTGGAACACACATCTGAATGTATTACAATGCACAAACAACTCACACACAACGTCATGCAAATAGAACATCACACACAGAGCATCTGTCAGCTGAAAGAGCCAACACAGGCCAAACACTGCATACATCCACATCAAAAACACAACAGATGCACATGTCAATTCATCACATTGCAAACTCAGCTGGACATCAGAGGATGCACACCAGGCAAGTACAAGGCAACATACACTCACAGCACTGCATGCACAACAAGCAGTGTGTGCACACCAACCAAATCAGTAGCACACACATCTCAGTGCAACAACATGTACTCCCACAACACAAATCAGCACAGCACACAGACAACATCACACTCAGGACGGGTAGCAGTACCTCAGCAAACACACATACAGCTAACCCAACACTCACTGATGCACAACTCAGGGACACCCAGGTTCAAACAACATGACCAGAGGACTGTGCAGCACAAACAGTTGCATTGCACAAGAGTTACCATGACAGCAAACAAATACAAGAAAATCACACATAACTAATTGGGAAACTGTCCTGAGTGGCACATTGGTCATGTGCACAGATCAGCACCACAAAGCATAGTGTCACAAATGAAGTGGTTGGGAGGCACACACACTGGCAACCCAAGGGGATAGGTGAAATGAGAGTGAAGTGGTGTGTATGCCAGTAGTGAACAGGTTAGGAGTGTACAATACACAAATACATGGAGGAGTCACTCACAATGGGTAGGCATCAGAAGCACAGATAGGGGATGGTATAACTCCACATCCCACATACCATACTGGAGCCAAAAACGGCTCAAGTGACAGCAATGCATGAGAAAACTCACCCACAATGCCAGTGTGGCTGAGCAGGTCTGCACAGTGAGCACAAACAGTAACAAGACACATGGCTGATCAACAAAACACAACACAGACTTGGCAGTCACACACTCTGCATACTCACAACTGGCAGCAACAACAAGTAGGTGTCCCCCAGGAGTGCAAAGACACACTACCACACTGCACAGTGCACAACCTACAACTCCCACATGTGCACACAATCACAAACACAGGGCTGACAAATCAAACTAACAGGCACTCAGCTCCTGGGTGACACATATGTGCAGTTGCCATTGCAGGGGCACACACACATCGACACTACTGACCAAGTCACCCCCTTCACACTGCACACTTCATGACCACCCAAGCGCACACATTTAAATGTACCCATGTGACTATGATGACAGGCCATCACAAGATGACCATACACCAACACTGCTGTTCACACATCAAGAAAGATTAGACACACACATGATGGACCCTGGCCGTCCTGCCTGCAATCCTGTGGATAGAATCCCCCTCTGTCCTGGCAGTGCATCTAAACATGACATGTGTACAATTTCGCAAACCTGAGCATAGAATGATTAGGATAACAGTAGGTCATCACAAACAACCATCATTACACCCCCAAGCCTCAGATTCAAGAAGAACTGAAGTGCCTGTCACCTCTGACAAACTCTGATAAAGTGAAACAAGCCATTGGCAATGTTAAAGTGACATAGAGAGCATGTGTCACATCAAACCATACCCATACAGAAAACTTTTTATTTAGCAAGGACACTGACAAAGCAGACAACAGGAGTAACTGTCTTTATTACATATCTCCAATATAGGCATCAAAAGTAGACAAGAGCAAGACCAGTGGCCAGTCCACAGTTAAAAGTAGGCACATTTGTGCATGAGAACCTGCACAGGGAATGGGCAAACACAGTAATAAACAGCAAGGCCAGTGGCCAGTACAAAGTGCAAAGTAGGTACATGAGAACCTGCACAGGGAATGGGCAAACACAGTAATAAACAGCAAGGCCAGCGGCCAGTCCATACTTCAAAGAAGGAACAGGTGTGCATGAGAACCTGCACAGAGAATGGGCAAACACAGTAATAAACAGCAAGGCCAGTGGCAAGTCCATACTCCAAAGTAGGTACATGAGAACCTGCACAGGGAAACAGACAAGCACAGTAATAAACAGCAAGGCCAGTGGCCAGTACAAAGTGCAAATTGGTACATGAGAACCTGCGCAGGGAATGGGCAAACACAGTAATAAATAGCAAGGCCAGTGGCCAGTACAAAGTGCAAAGTAGAGACATGAGAACCTGCACAGGGAATGGGCAAACACAGTAATAAACAGCAAGGCCATTGGCCAGTACAAAGTGCAAAGTAGGTACATGAGAACCTGCACAGGAAAAGGGCATACACAGTAATAAACAGCAAGGCCATTGGCCAGTACAAAGTGCAAAGTAGGTACATGAGAACCTGTACAGGGAATGGGCAAACACAGTAATAAAGAGCAAGGCCAGCGGCCAGTCCATACTTCAAAGTAGGCACATGTGTGCATGAGAACCTGCACAGGGAATGGGTAAACACAGTAATAAACAGCAAGGCCAGTGGCCAGTCCATACTTCAAAGTAGGTAAATGAGAACCTTCACAGGGAAATGGGCAAACACAGTAATAAACACGAAGGCCAGTGGCCAGTCCATACTTCAAAGTAGGCACATGTGAGCACGAGAACCTGCACAGGGAATGGGCAAACACAGTAATAAACAGCAAGGCCAGTGGCCAGTCCATACTTCAAATTAGGCACATGTGTGCATGAGAAGCTGCGCAGGGAATGGGCAAACACAGTAATAAACAGCAAGGCCAGTGGCCAGTCCATACTACAAAGTAGGCACATGTGTGCATGAGAAGCTGTGCAGGGAATGGGCAAACACAGAAATAAACAGCAAGGCCAGTGGCCAGTCCATACATCAAATTAGGCACATGTGTGCATGAGAACCTGCACAGGGAATGGGCAAACACAGTAATAAACTTCAAGGCCAGTGGCCAGTCCATACTTCAAAGTAGGTACATGAGAACCTGCACAGGGAAACGGGCAAACACAGTGATAAACAGCAAGGCCAGTGGCCAGTCCATACATCAAAGTAGGCACATGTGTGCATGAGAACCTGCGCAGGAAATGGGCAAACACAGTAATGAACAGCAAGGCCAGTTGCCAGTCCATACTTCAAAGTAGGCACATGTGTGCATGAGAACCTGCACAGGGAATGGGCAAACACAGTAATAAACAGCAAGGCCAGTGGCCAGTCCATACTTCAAAGTAGACACATGTGTGCATGAGAACCTGCACAGGGAACGGGCAAACACAGGAATGAACAGTAAGGCTAGTGGCTAGTCCAGCCGGAGGGCTGCTTGGACTGGGTGGTGTTGTGGGATGTGGAAGCGGAGACATGCTACCGTGAGACAGTGTGGGTGGGAGAATGTGGAGGGTGTCCACTTCTTGGGGTTTCAATATGGAATTTTGGTCTTGGTAGGAGTGGGAGGTGGGGCTGGCGCAACAGGCACACTCTCCATCAAAGCTGCATCAGGTGCAGCCGGTGGCCCTCCCTCTGGAGACCTGCTGGATCCGGGGCACACTTGGCCTGGCCTTGCCTTTTCCCCTCCATCCCCTGTTGACCAGGTGAACCCCCTACAGTGTCCTCCTGTCCCTGCTTCACAGGGGTGTGGATGGGAGTTGAGGTTGTGGGTGAATCTGCCTTGGAGGGTTTTTTCTGTGGACTCTTAGCAGGCCCCAGCTTTACAGCAGGCACGACAGCTGTCTGCTTTTGTTTGGGAGACGCTTTTGGGACTGGTGTGTCCTTGGATGGGGATGCTTTTAAGGCATGTGAGCCTGAGGCCTGCTTCTTGGCTTGATGCCCCTGAGTGTCATCTGAAGGGCTTTTGCCTTTGCACTCTGGGGTAACTTTGGTTTGTTTGGGGGATGGTGTCTGCACTCTGGCCCGCTTGGGGTGCTGATGTTGTATGCTGCGTGTGGTGTATCTTGAGCCTTCTTGAGCCTGAGGTCTGTGGTGTGTGGTCACTCTCGTCAGATGTAGCCACTGGCAGGGGGTGGCCAAAGGGACTGGAGCTGGACTCTGAGCATGTGACAGCTGAATGGCTGCTGTCACTGTGGAGGACAAAGACTGAACAGTCCTGTGTAGCCCACCCACGTCTGATTGAATGCCCTCCATGAAGGCAACTACCTGTACCAACTTCTTGTCATGGTCTAGGAAGGCATTCAGGAAAGTTGTCTGACCCACACACAGCTGGTGCAAAAGGTCCACAGCCTCAACACTGAGGACAGCAGGGGAGATGGGGGCAGCGGTGCCTCGGGGGCAGGACACTCTTCCCTTCTTACTGTTGCGAGCACGTGCAGCACTAGTGGAAGTAGCTGGGAGGGTGGGCACTGGACGCTGTGTGGTGGAAGAGGATGCAGAGTTCCCGCTCCCTGTGCCTGCCAACATAGAGGAGTCACCGCTGGCATCAGATGATGTTGAGTTTGGTGTCTCTGGCTGTGATTCCTCAAGCAGACTCCTGTCCCTCTCCGAGGCGCTGGTCACATCAGTGTCAGTGTGCTCATGTGTGGCAGTTGTCCCTGATGCCTCACCACTGGTGTCCATCCCCTCTCCTTCTGTGCCCATGGTAGATGATGCAAGAGACAGAGACGTAGGTTCAGTTTAGTGCCATTCACACAAACATTATATGCAGGCAAAGCATAAAACAAGATGATGATACCCCGATGTTGCACACTACCCTGTGCAATCACATTGTGCAACCTTAATTCCAAAGTCAAAAATTGCATGGTATCATGCAAACATGGCATAATTGACCCATGTGATGCCCACATAGCCAAATAGCTTGCCCGTGCCTCTGTGTAACCACACATACAGATCCCGCTGAGCAAACCTAGGTCCCTGTGGGTGGAAAAGATGTACCTCCCAACATGATGTCACAGTCACATATGGAGTCACCATAAGGGGACAACACAGATAGAGACTCCAAAATATCAGTTCGCAATGGCCATGAGCTCATGCCATCCACCATGTCGTAATTTGGGGCACAACTGCAGTTGCACATTGGTGTCAAATTTGTAGTCCTCACAAGTTTGAGGTCAGGCACTGCACACATTGATGAAAGCACACTCAGATGAGACACACTGCCGTTCACTGCCAAGGGATGTCCCTGACTCCCCCAATGCAGCCGATGCCATAAGGCTCCAACTCAGAATGCAACGTCTAGGGCCATTACATCAATTACATGAGAAAGTACATGTAGCGAAAATGCATGCCAGCTTCACCCAACACAGTGGCCAGTTACACGCCATTGCATCACATTAGCAACATGACAGACCTCAGCACTGGCTCAGGCTTGGAAAACATGCAGTCACTCACAGTCAAAGTCACGTTTCCCAGAATACTCACCCCCAGCTTGCTGCTGATGGTCCTTCAAACGTGAATCCAGTGCTGGCCGTGTCACTGCCAAGATGCATGCCATTAATGGTGTCATGCTCCGGCACACCAACCTGCTAGTCCAAGGGGGCAGCCCCAGCGTCATCTCTGCCACGTTTTTGTTCAGCTGGCAGATGTTATTCCACCTCTTGTGACAGTGTGTGTGTCGTTGCTTGGAGACACCCAGAGCCTGCACCTTGTGTTCAATGGCCCTCCATACAGCCTTACACTGGTGGACTTTGAGCTGCAGGCATGGGAGACAAGAGGAGGAAATTTCAGTGACACTGGGTTATGTACCACTATTTCTCAGTACGGGAGCATCCACAAACTCAGCACAACTTCACATACATGTTTAGCTGAGACAATACAGCATGACACGTAGTACATAAGCATGGGATAATCATACCAAAATGCATGCAGGTATGAGGATGGACACAGTACCTGCCCATCTAATACACAAGCAGAATGCCATCACAGAAAGCAATGTAAAGGAGGCCCACATCTGCTATCCAGTTTGTGAGTGTGCAAGGCACACATTACATTGGAAATGATGTGGTGGGGCAGACTCACTGTGTCCAACGCTGTACATCCCTCAATGTCCTTAACCTGTGAATGGCTCACTGTGTCATGGAAGTCACATTTAGGGACATGATCTCACAATCTCACACCCTTCGAACAAGGTATGTCTTGTGCAATACACAGGCCTGAGATAGCCCTTTGATTGATAGGGTAGCAGACAACCCGTATGTCTCACTCTGTCCATTCAGTGATGGGTCCTTGTCAAGACCCATCACTGAAGGGACAGAAATGTCACATGCAGGGACAATATGAGAGGGCAAACAGTGCCTACACATGCGAGTCAGTACACATATTGATTAAAATGGAAGGGGGACGGTTCAAAAGTACAACAATCTGCTGTGTCACAGGTGAATTGTCACCCTCTGGCATTTCACTCTTGTGCATACTGCTAACATATCCATGGTGGCAATATTAAGTCAGACACACTTCCATCAGTACCCTCTGGATGGAGACTCTTGGTAATGTCATAGATGAGCCTGTGAAGAACCTGATGTTCTCAGTCCTCGCCATCACTGGGTCCAGGAGACAGGAGCAGCAGCTGTTGGTGGTGAGGAGAGTCAGGCAGCAGTGGCTGGGTCCAAGAGACAGGTGCAGCAGCGGTTGGTGGTGAGGAGTGTCAGGCGGCAGTGTCTGAATCCAGGAGACAGGAGCAGCAGCAGTTGGTGGTGAGGAGTGTCAGGCAGCAGTGTCTGGGTCCAGGAGACAGGAGCAGCAGTTGGTTGTGAGGAGTGTCAGGCAGCAGTGTCTGGGTCCAGGAGACAGGAGCAGCAGCAGTTGGTTGTGAGGAGTGTCAGGCAGCAGTGTCTGGGTACAGGAGACAGGAACAGCAGCAGTTGGGGTTGAAGTGTCAGGCAGCAGTGTCTGGAAGCAGTGGAAATCTCCCACACATATATAGCCCCCTGGGGTAATTTCAGTGGTTCTAAACTGCTGCAGTTGGTATTCCAGGTCCGCTTTTTTCAAATGCCTCCAGTGACCGGCCCGCGGTGGCGGAGCACGCCTACCGCAATTTTCAAAATTGCATTAGGCTACCGCGATTGCGGTTCCCATTGGATGTAAGGGCATTGGCATTGGCGGTGACACACCGCAGGAGCCAGGCAGTCGCTACCGCAATCATGCATCTTTCAATTGCATTCAATGAAAGCACCGCAGTGGCGGAGCACACCTACCGCGATTTTCAAAATTGCTTTAGGCTACCACGATTGCGGTTCCCATTGGCTGTAGGGGCATTGGCATTGGCGGTGACACTCCGCAGGGGCCAGGCAGTCGCTACCGCAATATGGCTGCAATCCATTGTTGCCAATGACCATGGTTTGGGTAGCGGAGCATGCCAACCGCCATTTCCCAATGTGTATATCACTACTGCGATTGCGGTTCCCATGGGCTGTAAGGGCATGGGCATTCGTGGTGACACACCGCAGGGGCCAGGCGGTCGCTCCCAGAATATGGCTGCTATCCATTGGTGCTAATGACCGTGGTTTGGGTGGCAGGGCATGCCAACAGCCATTTCCCAATGTGTATATCACTACCGCAATTGCAATTCCCATGGGCTGTAAGGGCATGGGCATTGGCGGTGACACACCGTAGGGGCCAGGCGGTCGCTACCGCGATATGGGTGCTATCCATTGGTGCCAATGACCTTGGTTTGGGTGGCGGAGCACGTTGACAGCACCTACGGACACCTCATGCTGTGTCAATGGCAATGGCCGGTTCTCAACATTGCACAGTAGACACCTGATTCATGGCACAAGATACTGCACACAATGCCAATGTAACATTTAGCTCACTGCTGACTACACATGCCATGTTGGTACACATGATTGCAAACATTGGCATGTACTCCCTCACATGTCACTTGTGATATTGCTGAGCATGTACACAGATCAGTGTTGTGATGGACTCTCCAATAGGTACACATGTCAATCTGTGATGTGGCTAAGCAACACACAGTGATGAATGTCTGACTACAAAGTGTGCATATTTCACTGTGTAGTTTGCTTTGCTAATGTACATACTTGATCTTAATGCACAGACTGTGCTCATTGTGTTGTGGATGTGTGCCCTATTCGAATTACGCAAGAATGTGTGGCAGGAACAGAAGCTAGGTAGGAGCCAATGGTGTTGCTGTTTCACACATATGCTGTATGAACTACTGTCAGGGCTGGTTACGCAAGATGTAGACATTTACCTTTGGGCATTTACATAGTCAGATTTTGTTTTGGAGGTACTCACTGTGTGAAAAGTGTATAAGTGTACGACTAGTGTAGCTGAAGGTGTCCCTACATGTAAGTTGTGATGTAATCTGAACTGTGATGTTAGTCATTGTTGGCGTTGTGTCAGTCAAAACTAAGCCTGGGCAAAGCACTACGCTACGCTAGCGTAGTTTGAGAAGTTCGCGCTACTTCGCACTATGCGAACAGCACGTAGCACAGTGTGAACACGCGTAGCGTAGTGTTGCGTAGTGCTGCGGTCATTTTTTGCTTGCTCACGGTCCTCAACGTCAAGTTGGCGACCGCGAGCAAGCAAAATGACATCCCGGTGAGACTTTTCCTTGTTCGCGATCAGCAACTTCAAGTTGGCGATCGCGAGCATAGAAAATAAACCTCCCGGCGAGATTCCCAACGCGAGGAGGTCAGGTTTCTCATTGCGAGTGGTCGCGTATGCTCGCGACCGCTCGCGATGAGAAACTACCAGTTCGCGTTGAGAAAGCTGAAGCTCGAGTAAAAATCTACTCGAGCAGCAGAAAACTACAGCTCGTACTGTGCAAGATTCCATTTTCAATGATTGCACAGTGCCGGTTGCTTGTCCGCACTGTGCAATCATTGAAAACGACATCTGGCACAGTGCGAACAAGGTACTACGCAGTTCGCAAAGTGCTACGCGTAGCTCGCGTAGTGCGAACTTCACTTTGCGTAGCTTCGCGAAGTGCTACTTCGCGAACTACGCCCAGGCCTAGTCAAAACGTAAGATATTGGACACAGCTCATGGTGGATTGCAATGACATGTCTCCCCTTTCATCTCATCCAGGAGGCGACCAAATGTGCATTGTCCCTTCACAGTGCTGGCAGACATGGAGAATGAGGACGTCATACGGAAATTCTGTCTGGATCGACCCACCCTACAAGACCTAGGTGCTCTGTTGGAGTCCCACCTGTGGCTCGCAGAACGTATCCGACTACTTTGACACCAACGTGTAAGGTGATGGAGGCCCTGCATTTGTCTGCTATTGGTTCATTCCAGTACACGGTGTCCACCGCAGGTGGGATGTCGCAACCTATGTTCAGCATGGTGCTACGTGATGTCCTGTCCGCTATGATGACCTACAAGGACAGATACATCCATTTCCCCAGGAGGCATGAATTGGCGGCTTTGAAAGGTGATTTTTATACCCTTAGGCACTTCACTAATGTTGTTGGTGCCATTGACTGCACACATGTTGGCCTGGTCCCACCACAGGCACGTGAGAACATCTACAGGAATAGGAAACATTTCCATTCCATCAATGTGCAAGTGGCGTGCCAGGCAGATATGATTATCTCACACATCTGTGCCAAATTTCCCGACTCTGCCCATGACTCGCACATCCTGCGTAACAGCATTGTGCCACAGCTGATGGCAAATCTGCTTCCGGAGCATGCATGGATTGTGGGTGAGTACGCAGAGTCAAGTAGTTGTATGCTGTATGTGTGACATGCTGTACTCTGCCACAGTTATATCACAAAATCGGTATGTGTATCTCACACCTAGGTGACTCTGTATATCCCAACCGGCCTTGGTTGCTGAGCCCACTGTGGAATCCCAGGACCCCGGCTGAAGTCCGCTACAATGATGCCCATTGGAGGACACGTTGTGTGGTGGAGCGTACTTTTGGTCTCCTGAAGTCACGATTTCGCTGCCTGGACAAGACCGTAGGTGCACTGATGTATTCGCCCAAAAAGGTGTGTCAGATTGTAGTTGAATGCTGCATGATCCACAACCTGGCCTTGCGCAAGGAGATCCCCCTGCTCCTGGATGCTGATGAGCAGCCGAGGGCCCCACCTGCAAACCCACACATGTCCAGTGATCAGGATAGTGGAGAGGAGGAAGGTGTCGACCGGCGTCAACAGCTCATCAACCACTACTTCCCTTGAAGGTGAGTGAAAATGTACAACGGGGCCATTGTCTGCTGATGTTGTTGTTGGTGAAAAGGCCTAGGATAGCTTTGTAAGTGCTGCCTGTTGTTGGCTCTGTGCTGGCTGTGAATGTTTCTGGGACATGATAGTTATGCACAGCTACAGGATGTCTATGTCGGTACTGTTGCTCATTGTAATGTGTGCAGATTGGAGTACCTGGATGACAAGTGTTTTGTAATGCTGTGATGCCACCGCCTGACAAGTCATTATTGTTATCTTGTGTTTTCCTAGGTCCCTTCAGCCTCTCATTGCCTACAAACAATCCGTACTCCTTGTACATTGTAATCATGGCCAACATTGCTCATCCTGTGATAAACATGGAGCAGACACGAAAACATAGGTGTGTAAGGAGTGTTTATTTACAATGGGTGTATGTGACAGGGAAGTGAATATTTACAAAAAGGTGAATAGGGAATCAATGAGTTGTCAGTGATGGAAGATGAGACAATCGAGTAGTCACCACATTGATGTGGTGACCCAGTCCAACAGACGGATGCTATTAACCTGGCAGTGTGGGGAAGGACAGTCAACAAAGTCAATGCAATAGTGAAGAGGGGTGCCATCATGGCTGGCTCCTTGACTGGTGTTTGGCTGGTGCTTTGCCATGGGATCCTCCCTGGGATTTCTTTGGACGGCACCTTGATCGTATGGCAGGGGGGCCTCTGCTGTAGGGTAAGTGGGGTCTGGGGACTACCCCTGTCTGTGGCCACAGGGGAGGTTGGGGAACTATCATCCTGCAGGCCACTGGAGGGAGTTGGAGCTGTTGTTTAGGCCGCAGGCCTGTCTCTCAGAACCGCCACAAGTTGGCCCAAGAGATCCACGATTTGGCCCATGCTGGTGTCTATGGACCTCAAGAGCAGGCGGAGCGCAAGGGAATCTTCCCGAGCCTGGCCCGTTTGTCCGTGGGCTCGTTCATCGGCCCAAGTACTCTGGCAATGTTGGTCAGGGTTTTGGTCCCAGTGTCCGGTTGTGTTTGACTCCCACTTGCCCTCCCACCTGCCCTGCTGTCACGGGCCTGTGGCATCACCACTCTACGCACCCACCTACTCTCCCTGCCCTCCTGAGTTGGTGGGGTGGGGTGGTCATCCTCTGAGGCAGGGAGAGTGTTGCAGGCAGCACTGGTGGTGGTGGTGATGGTGGAGGCCGCACAGGTCGTTACAACGGTCCCTGTGGAATGATAATGTGTATTCTGATATTGGCACTATGCGTAATAGCAATGTAAAGGTTAATGTGTTGTCAGAAGGCAAAGAAACCACCAATACCAATGATTAAGTATATCACAAATAGATTTTATAATGTAGAACAAAGGAACTGATATATACGAAATCAGAAAATGGGAACCAAAAATAGTGGTGCTAAATTGTGACAGTATTTTACAAGGTTTCCACATTAAAAAAGTCGACCATTAAATGTATACAAGTTGAGCAGCAGCTATATACAATGATATGCGCTTGCTAATGGCTCGATTTTGCTTTGTGTCGACGATGATTTTACCCTCTGTGCAGTGTGGGGTCTCATCAGGACCTAGGTTTGTAGGGACATCTACGATGAAAAGAAAAATATCAGCATAAGGCCCATATACCGACACAAATGCGACTGAAAGGAGAAAAATTACATTGTAATTACCTGATACTAAGGCCGCGCAGCCACGTGAGGAGTGTGTGCCACACATGAGTGGAAGAATAGAAAAAAATACTCACAATGGGACCCAGCCGGGTACTGATTGTGGAAAAAGAAAAGGGGAGATACGATTTTGAAAAATAGAATGGTCCTGTCCTGATTGCATGTAGATGACTTTAAGAAATGAGGCGCTTACCCCAATAGTGAGATGAAGGGAGGGGCTGCTCGTCAAAGATAGCACAGAGTTGCGATGAGAAAATGGTCCACTATAGCGACGGTAGGCCTCTAGTGTGAAGGGGAACTCTATAAGACATGAGAACGCAATAAATTGTGTGTGTCAACAATGGTCATGAAATATTCACCAGGCGGTATTAATTACCTGATGGCAATATGAACAGGCCTGCAAGGCTCTTGCGTCACCAGATGAGGCGAGGGATATTTACTTATTTACTTGATTGCCCTAGGGGGGTCAGGGATGTATGATTAGTATGCATCCTGTAAGGTACCCGATAATACAGTCGTGCATGCCTAACATTAGGGAAAATAGGACTTAACGATAGGTACTAAAGAGCCAAAGTGCCACCATCGGTGTTGCTGATATTTTCAGAAAAGGGGACCTGTGAGTGACAGGAACCGGCATTAATTTGCTGACACGCAACTGAGCGGGCGCCAACATAATAGCTGATATTTACAAAAACAGGTCTTGTGGTAGCCAGGAACAGTGACTAATCTAACATTGCGCGTCGGAGCACGATCGAGCAAATTGCTGTCAATAGCTCCCCTTAAATGGTCAGAGTTCCTCCTGGGCTCGGGACGATGCACCGGCAAACAGCAAAGCTGCATGAGTCAGCTTTGCCTGGGTTCGATAGCAATGAGCGTTTGTCTGAGACGCCTCTAAATACAGCAGGATCCTGCCGAAACCAGAATGGACCACATGCATCTATGTAGATTGCCGCGAGGCGGTGCCATCCGATTTTCGGTGAACGATAGAAACCATAGAAGAAAGACCTGAGTGGAGGAAGAGTGAATCAACTAAGATAAAGGAAAAAAGAAAAAAAGAAAAAAGGAAAGCGTGTGGCATATAGCGGGATTGTAGGCCCCGAGGGGCTAAAGTAGATGAATAACCGCAGGGATATTGCAATTGCATTTTGTAGAAGGAGATGAAAGGCTAAAATCAGTCTTAATTCTCTTGTGAGGGAAATCACGTGTTGCCTGTAAATAGCAAAAAATGTTATAGTGTTTACAGTTACTCACACATCTAGATTTGCATGTGTGTGGGGGCAGTGATATGGACACGTGTACTGCCTAGACAGGAAATGGCTCTAACATAGCCCAAAGACGTTCGCCTATGGTATTAATTCACTTAACATACCATTGTTATGGTGTGGTTTTGCCATACATTAGCCACCGAGTTTAAATTGAACATATATTTATAATTCATCGTATTTATATATGGTCACATTCCAACATATGTAATGTCTGTCTTAAAAATTGCTGACCGAGAACTAATCAACTTAAGACCGTATTTGTTAAATGAAAACCGGCGATGAACCATGCAGATTTCTTGTTTAAGCTAACAAATGTCAGCTGTGGTCACAGAATTAGTATCGTTCTTGCACTCGCTACACAACTGGAACTAATTGGGTGTATGGGCAGTCATTTTGACAATTAAAAACATTTACAAACCGTAATAAATGATGCGGACACAAATTTTTCTAAGGCATAGCCCACAGAGGTCAGACAATAAACAGAGTTAAAATTCACAGACCCATTATTGTTGTACCATTACATAACAACAGGGGCTACTCATATACTCACATTTCATCCTATGCCATGTACATCATAGAGGTGCTAGTGTGCCAGTGTAGTCACGAAACCACGCCATTCTTCAGCAGAGTTGAGCGCCTCCTCTATAGATTTGGTTCCTTCTATCCAGCAACATTCAAGTCGTTGTAGGATTTGCGAAATGTCTCCACCCCTTTCGGGGATGGTGGCAATATCAATTTCTTGCCATTTGATGTCATCTGCAGTGTGATTTTTGTCATCAAAGTGGGAGACCAAGGAGGGTTTGATAACTGATCTAAGTAAATGACTCCTGTGTTGTACAATCGTAGCTTTCACTGGTTGCTGGGTTTGTCCAACATATGGAAGACCACATGGGCACCATACACAATACACCACGCTGCGCGTATTACAATTGGCAAAGAATTCCAATGTATGCTTGACATTTGCATATTCAAATGTTTTGGTGTTAGATGTTAAAGGACATGAAACACAGTTCCCACATTTGTGATGCCTTCTGATTTCTGGTAAACCCCGTGTGGACTGTAGTGTGTTGGGTCAGCACGTGTTGGTCTCAGTAGATGATCTAACTAGGTGGTATTTTATGTTTTTGCCACGTTTGTAGGCAAACATGGCTGTTTTAATACTTGGGTCAATGCTTTTAATAATGTCCCAATTAGTGGTTATAAGGTTGCGGACTTTGATCGTGTGTGTGCCAAATGTAGTGACACAAATGAGTCTGTCTACTGACGATTTTTCTTTAGTTATTAGAAGTTCCTCCCTGGGGCAAAACCAGGCATGTTTCATGGATTTTCAGACCAATCTGTTGGGGTATCCTCTGATAACTAGCTTAGCTTACAGTATTTCTGCTTCACGCATGTAGTCCTCCTTGAACCTACAATTTCTGCGCAAGCGCAAGAATTGTCCGAAGGGTAGCACCATCACGTAGGGACCATGGATGGTGGCTTCTATATGAGAGAAACTTATTTCTCTCAGTCGGTTATCTATGTAGGGAAGACCCCATCAAATCAGTCACTTCTGGTCCTGTAAAGAATGTCTGTCAGAAGAACTGCTGTGCTGCTACAAGAATTGTCACTCTGCTGGAGTGCTGTTCTAGAAGAACTCCTTTCGTGATGTACTGTCATGCTGCCTGCTGCTCTTTTACCCTGCTGAGGGAGAGATGCACTCTGCTTTGAACCCAGAGTGATCTCCAAGGGCTGGTTGGCTTGCTTCCTATCGCTTGAAATTCAGGGATAACAAAGTCTCATCACCTGCTCCTGGTCCATTGGAAGTGAACCCAGATGCTTGCTCCAGTCAAATCGACACATCTTCAGTCTGCGTGTAGAAGAACTGGAGTAATAACCATGTTGTGAGGACAGAATCGGCGCATTGCAGTCAGACCAGTGCATCGCCTTAATGAAGCGATGCATAGGAGCCAACACATTACCACTGCTGCAGTGTGGGAAGATCAACTCATCCCCTCGACTGCATGGAGAAACCTGGTGCATGTCTTTGGAACCTACGCCTCTCGGCTCAGCGCATCACCTTTGGAACAACACATCGCCGCCACTGCGTGAAGAAAATCAACGAATAACCCCGACTGCGGGATCGACATCAATGCATCACTCAGCTACACCCCACATCTCGGTGTTGTGACCAGGATCAAGGTACTGTGTTCAGAAGGCCTGCGTGGTACCTGTATTCGGTCTGTGCTCCATTGCGGGTGGTCAGAACTCTTGATCTTGCCATGTTCCAGCGTGACCAGATAACCCCTGTAGGGGCTTATTGCTTCCAAGCGCTATTTTTACATTAATTCTTTAGAAATTCGTATCTTGCTTCTACTCATTGGAAATTTGTCGCTTTGGTCTTGTTTTATTTATAACAATCATATTTATTCTTCTAATATGCTGTGTAGTCTTTTTGTGATGTTTTAATTGTGTTACTGTGTGTTGTCTTGTGTTGCACAAATACTTTACACATTGCATCCTAAAATAAGCCTGCCTGCTCAGTGCCAAGCTGCCAGAAGGGAGCAAAGGATAATTTATAGTGTGTGACTGGCTTAAAGTGACTGGGATTGTGGTCCCTACTTGGACAGGGTGTATACCTCTGCCAACTAGAGACCCAATTTCTAACAGTTTTCTTATGGAAGGAGGAATTGCGAAAATGCAAATTGCGAAGCCTGACAGATAGATTTTTGGAATTTTAAATTTATTCCATTATTTGAAGCATTTCTTGAAAAGATCACATGCCCCCTAACAAAGCAGTTGTAAACTAAATTTAGATATGGTATTTCACTGATCAATAGCTTTTGTATTCGTCGGGAGAGAAATATTGTTCTAGTATTACATGTTTTTCTTTCAAAAAAGAGTCTGAACCCTTGCATCATTTGTGCTTCATTTGCCATACTTATATAATGCCTACTCAGAGATGGATTAAACCAATTTGTCATCTAGGGATTAGACGATGCAAAACTACACTGAGAATTTTGAGAACTAATACTGTCAATGCAATCACTTCCAGCGTTGCAAAATGTGTGTCCTCTGTGTAGGTAATAAAATACATTTTTATCTTGTAATGTAGAGCATGCTTTATGATTCAAAATGACTTGCTAGTATTTATCTCTGAAGTTTTTAAGTCTAATATTTTAGAATATATTTTTAATGATTTGAATGCACTTTAGAATTTCTTTTCTGTGCAATGTTTTAAACCGATTTGCTAAATTTGACCAAGTTGAGATGAATTGCCATTTTTATAAATTTGTGCTGAATCTAATTTAGTTGTTATTTTAATATAATTAATTAAACATTTTGTATCTGTTTGTGTGTTTTTAAAAATGTTACGTCTGAAACAAACTAATAAACTACTTACTACTTACTCAGACAATCCGGTGGTGTATAAACTCACCACAGTTACAGTTGCAAAATGCATCTTTGCACATTTCAAACTCTGATCTTGCAGCGGCTTCCTATGATGTTTCAGGCAAACTGTGCTTCACATTCCTTATAGCTTTTTTGTGGCTCATTCCCTCAGGATGTCCTGAAAACATTTTACAGTAAACTCAGGTGCCCTCCTATTCTGAGACCTGTTCCTATTTTCGAAACAGCGGAGTAGGTTCCTCTTCCTAGAGGGTGGAGAACAGCAGAAGGACAGGTTCTACAGTCTACGTCTAACACCAGCCTGAAAGGCGCTCACCAAGATCAATGTTCCTGGCAAATGTCTTCCTGGGGTGATGTTGAGCCTCCTCAAAATCCAAATGAATTAAAAGACACTGTCTTGAAATAGCTAGAACATTATACTGACTTCGGACACTCAGGTGGGAAGCTAAAGCCTACAGAATATTTAGTCACTCTTCCAATCACCAGGGAATGAATGAATCAGGATTTTCCACCTTCCTTCGGCAAGGCACAGGACGACTGCTTCAAACTTTTCATTTACAAACATGAGTTGCGCCTAGCCTCGTTCAAAGTCATCTGATTGCCTAGTGATACCCAGCACATCACTGGAAAAGAAGACCTGCGCTTTTTTAAGTGCAGGCAGAAACTCATTTGAATGGGAGCAGATGATTTCCCAGGCTCACCAAACCAGTGGCGTCACTAGGGAGGTGCGGGGGGTGCGGACCGCACCGGGTGACACCCTCACGGGGGGTGACACCAAAGGGCCGGTCCGGTCGGTGTGGTGTGGTGTGGTGCAGAGAGAAATTTAAACCAGAAACCCAACGACACAACCTAACTATTCAGCAGGAGGTGCCTATGCACAGCGCGCACTGTCTCCTCCTCCGCCGCGTCTGCGCGCCTCGGCAGTGACGTCATCACTAGAGGGGTGCAGTCGGCGATGTTGTTTTGGAATACGGGAATCCGAATCCCGCATGCGCATTGGGCCCCAAGTGCGCGTGACTTGGCATCACGAGGGACGAGGAGGTGAGGAGGTCTTGTCTCGTCTCAGGTCGCCACTATAATTTAATTTTATTCCAAGGACAAGAGCGGAGCCTGGTTTAAGGCTAGCCGCCGACCGAGGTAGTCCCCCCCCCCGTCTGCCACCAACTCAGCAGGTGAGTGGCCTATTGCGTATTGCTAGCCTATTCACAGTGCCACACCGGATGCCAAGTTCCGTAGGGCGCCATTTGTATGGAACCGAGTGCCGGGCCCGTTACTAATTTTCATTTTCACAGGTCAGGTTCCTGGAAACTAAAGAAGTCAAACAACACTGCTCACACGCTGGCGGTGCGCATTGACAGCAAGCAGGCCCGGTTCTAGAGGGTGGTCAGGGTGGGCCAGGCCCACCCAAACATGAGCCTGGCCCACCCAAACATGAGCCTTGGCCCTCGCAGTGAGGATATGAAGGCCAATAGAAAATGGGCACTTTAATTTAAAACGTTCTTCCGAACGTTGTTTTTCTTCACATTCTGGGAGATGCGTTATTGGGCCTAGGCTCGGGTGGGCTGTGTGTGCAAGTACAATAGGGTCATGGCAAAGGGAACAAATGCTTTATTTGACACCGAGTAACTTTTGCCTACCGTCCTGTGCTGCTGCGTGGATATTTCCATTTTTGTTCAGCATTTGAGAAAAGAAGTTTGTTTGTTTATTCTGATTCACCGTTCCTGACTCCTGCAGCTGCTTATCAGATCAGGCTGTGACACAAGGAGTAGGTCAGAGAATGTGTTACTGTTTGTTTTTATTTTAAAAATCTGCACAGGCCCAGCAAGGCACATCATTATCATGGCCATGGATGCAAGGCATCAATAAAACATGTCCAGAGAACTGGTGATTAATGATCCTGCTGGAGAGCAGTCCTTTGCCTGTTGGTAGTTTTGAAATGCAGATAAACTGTATTTTATTTGGATAGCTCAGTGGGTTACTGCCTTTGTCACAGAGATTCTTGTGTTACTTGCAGTTCAAAAGTTACAATCCTAACATAGGACAGTGGCTATGAACTGTCATCAAAGAGCTGCAGACAAACATGAATGCTATAGTTAGAACTTCACTTTTTTGTGTTACTATAAAGTTAGAAATTCCCCAGTCTTTCATTATTTGAATGTTGCTAAAAAGAGTTTGGGCCGATATACATTTTTATTAGTAAAGCCAAGCCCCCACCACTACGGTATGCTTTAAATCCTGAGTTTGTGCTTCCCCAGCCCAAACCCTCTTTAAATTTACTGCCCACCAGTATGGATGACATGTGATTCCTACATCTTGTAATCCTCATTGGCTCATGTGACATTCCCTGTAGACGGAATTACATACTAGCGATAAAACCGGCCCTGTCATTGCCTTTCTGTTTTTATTTAATTAGCAATCAGGTCATTAGGGCAACTGTGGAACATATTTTAAAGTGCGTGCTAATTATATTTACTGATATATTTAATGTTTTAAGTTTGAAGGTGATTTTGCTAATGTTTTTTACGGGAATAATGAAAGTAGAGCTGGATGGGGCTGAAATGGGGCTGGGGCCCGAAGGTCAGCTGTGAGATAAGGTACACAGGAGCGGGATGGTCGAAAAGTGGATAATCGGGCCTGGAAGTACTTGTGTTAAAACCTGGCCTGTTGGAATTTGAGGGTTTGCACTTACAAACGTTACTAAGGATTTTGTATGGTCCCGTTATTGCCAACTGTGTCCACTGGCGGACTCGGAGCGGAGGAGGTCCATGCGGTAAGTCGTGAGGGGGTGACACCAGGAGTTACCCACACCGGGTGACACCAACCCTAGTGACGCCACTGCACCAAACTACAGCAAGTACTAAAACATCTATGTTGTCATGTCCACATAAGTATATAGACAAGCTGCAGAGGGACCCCGATTGGTGCAGTTACGCAAACACTCACACACATAAGCACACTTTCTGTTTCCTAAATCAATGCCATTCACACTGCATAGCGACAGAGTCATTAGGGACCAAATGGAGTACAGCAAATAAGAGATCTAACGCTCTCTTACATCTAGCAAAACAAGATGCATAAGTATAATTAAATATTTGTTCACATACCCCACACACTATAAACCAAAGATCAGTGCTACATAATGAAAATAGAGAACATTCATTTGTGTTGAATGGTGCGCATGACCAGCAAGGGTGACACAAGAGGCAGAATGTCTATTCACAAATATGTCCATAAGAAGGAATAACTGGCCACAAAAGGCAGACTAGCGACAAAGTTCTCCATGATCAGTTTCCCATCACCATAGTACTTGTGGCATTATAGTTTATCACCTGCTAGGATTCACTCTGCAGGGTGCAGTAGATTTATCCCTCCACCGACAGCACCCACACAGCCACAACCAGCCATTCAAGTTTGCCAGGACTAGAGCCCGGGAAAGAGTCCATAGACTAAAGGATCCAGCATTTTACTGTTGGTGTTCTTTCATTTTCTTGCCAAGTCGTAGATGGTGTTGACTAATTGAAAGACTCTTGGACAGCTTGCATAAAGGGGGGTAAATTTAACATCTGGCAAATACTTCCTTAGTTTGCTGTTGCTGGCTGTCTTCTTGAACTGACTATCCGATTTGGTGGTATCAAAAAATGACCTCTCCTTTGAATTCCAAGCCTTTCACAATGCTCTCAGCTGCTTCCTTTATGGAAACTTCATCCTCCTCACCAAGTGAAAGGATGATGGGGTCTATTTCATCGTACTCCTGAAGCACCCAGGTAAAATCTTTGCAAGATCCAAGTAGTAGGTGAACTGTCTTCTGGGTTAAATGGAAAGTGCTGTGCCATCTTTCTTTGCCTGGTAGACTTTGTGGATGAGCCCTGGAAAGACATGTCCATCCTGGATGTTGAGGTTATTGTGCGGTCTGAAGACATTGGAGGGAATTGATAGAATGCTCAGCACTCTTAAAATTTGTAGGAGTACAATATACTCGAGAATAATCTGTACTCACATATATCCTGTTGTTTTGCTGTAATCCATGTGATTAGAATGAAGTTTGTATCGCTATATAAGGACATTAGAATGACATCTGTAAAGTCGTATATGAGAATGATTAGGATTTTGCACATGATTAGAGAAACAATGTATTCAGGCATGAGTATTACACATTTTATGCAATATAGAATGTATTCACTTCTGAATAAGCGGTTCAAATAATGACTCGTGAAATGTGTGTGTATTAAGGGATGTTCTTAGGTTAGCCAATCTTGTAGGCCTAACTTTCGTTTCTCTAAGTTTCGTTTCTCCTTGTCTGCTCTCAAGTTATAAGTTAATTAGAATTTATGTATGAGTAGAGAGTTTCTTTCTCGCCCTACTGCAGGTTCAGAAATTCAACCTTGTTATTTAAGATTTAAGAAGATACATGGGGAGGAGAGAAATGTCTTTGAAGAGACTGTACAGATAGAAGGGATGAAGCTTTCCATGATGGATGAAACATGGGAACCATGGTAGTTGGATGAAGCCTAAATTAATTAGAGTTTAGTGGGAAGTTACCCAAAGGAGGTGTTAACGGAATAGATTACCATGTGACCTGTTAGGCGTGTAACTTTGTCTTTTTGTGTTAGGAACAGGGACAGATTCGGGGGACTTCTGCTTTGGACTGAGAAAAGGAAGCATCTTAGAATGAGAGCCATAGCTTTATGCTACTAGATCCATTTAACGTGAGTGTGCTTTTTAGGAAGTCTTCACGAGCTGAAACCTTTTTGAAGGGAAACTAACTGAGAAGTTAAGTAGGGATGTCACTCTAGAATTAGAGTTTGGACAGATTATTCTCTTAATTCCTGAAATACAAATGTAAAGGGATTTGGACACAACGTCTATACTTCGTTATGTTCTTTGAAAGTTATTATTCTGTGCCTATTGTGCCGAATGAATTATATTCGCAGACTTGGCTCTGTATTGGTATTCATGTATCTCTATACTCTTGTATTGAGGTGTGTCTATGTCCTACTCTTTTTGGCCTTATAATAAATTGCCAAACTTGAATCGAGAGTCTGTGATCCTTTAGACAAATGGAAAAGGACAATGTATAATCTGTAAGATTTGTTGTCTCCACTCCACACTTTCTTAGCAGGCAATAAAGACCATCGGCCGGAGAAAATCTAGAACATGGAATCCGACCCCATCAGAATCACAGAGGTGAACTTGCAGCACGCTTTTGAAAGTACTCCCTGTTCTGCACATCTATCATGCTCTTAGCATAAGAATATCCGAAGTTTGACTCATGTGGTGGGCCATTGTGAATCATGGTCTCATCAATAGGGTAGCTGGTTTTATCTGGGAAGATGCAGGTGGACAGGCAGGAGATCACCTTCTGTACTTTGAGTTCATATGCCGAATGAAGAACATTATCATTGTTATGAACGTTGTTCCTCCAGAAGTCCAGGTTGTACTTCATGTTCCTGAAGTGGCCACCCACCATCGGAACCAGTTGGATGACATGGGTGGGTTTGTGCTTGTCGAACAGTGCCTTGGTTTCTCCTGCATTCCTTAGGTCAGCATCTTTGAAGGTGAGAGACATCCATTCCTAATCCGGCCAACCTTCCCCCTAAGCCATCAATCTCTCTATGGCTTTCCCCACCGGCCCAAATCCACAAGTCACAAGAAAGTGCTTGGATTTCACTTCTGTGGGGGCAGCCATGACTTACAATGCTCAACAAGCACAGGTACCTCCTCCCCTGCCCTTCCTTGCAATGTGCTCATTAAACAACAGAAACATGTTGCGACAATAGATAGGAAGGTTTCAATTAAGAATCTGTTGTTAGATGTGAACATGAGGTATGAATAAATACATTAATAACCCATCTGTTACACAATTGTATTGCCTACTACACTGAATTAAGAGAAGGGTGAGGAAAAAATACAACCAGAAAGAATAGAACGTATTCCTCTCTATAAACCTGCAGGACACAAGTACAAGGCCATATCTTCACCTCCTAAGAGTTCCATAGAAACCCACTGTGTATTATGAAATTAAATCATGGTGAGAAGCAGAATCCATGATCCAGTATGCCTCTTTAATTGTGTAGGTTACACTGTCCGATTAATGGTAATACACTGTGGTGTAATTTAGAAATGATCTTTCTGGTTGCCTTGTTGTGGGCACATTGATATTTGAGTGTTTGACTGCACATGCTGACAGTGCTCAGGACAGCCATGACAGAGATTTTAAATTACACATCAGTGGAACCATGTCCCACCATTGTGCACAAATCAAACACAGCAGCAATAACTGGCCTTGGATGTTGGAGTTCTGTGATGAGTCATCTTTGGGGTGGTGCTCGGGACGCACTGAAGTTGAGGGAACAGTTACCACTTCCTGAGTTTCCTGTGTGTTACCTGTCCCTACACAGCCTTTGAATGACTTGAGGAGACAGCATTTGAAGCAATACCCTCTGGATTGAAGAAAGGTACCAAATTGTTTGTATTTGAAGTGGTAGAGTTGCATGTAGCTCTATAAATCTAAAGTGTTATACATGCATGGGCATGGAAATATTTCACCTCCAATATGTTTTGTGCTCAATGGCATGTACTCTGTGCTTGTTTAACAATGCTTCATGCTTTTGGATGAAACTGTTTAAATTATCACAGTTAAAAACAGCAGTTTGAATGGGCCATCGCTACTTATTTTTTTGACAAAGTGCATTTATGTTGGTAGTGGCTGGCTCTGTGTGGCAGGTATTTCTTAAAGGATGTTCCAGTGGAGTGCAGAGAAGATGGGCGAAACTACCACGCAGTAGATAAGCAATTATACAAATGGTAAATGCGGTTGATGGATAATTCTGGATTATACGCAATTTAAAACAGTAAATTAGAACCATATTGCATAGTTTTGGGGCTAAGTAAAACTGGTAATTTATTTGAAGTCTCAGTGTGGTTGGGGTGGTGGGCTGATGTGTTCTAGTGGTTATTCACTAGACGTTTTTGTTAATTGGTGGGGTCAATTGGAATTGTGCAAACAATGGATATGGACCTACAGTTAATATTTTCTTACCAATAAAATCCTCAGTGATTCAATTGAAGCTGACTCATCTGGGTAGTGACACGAGGGAGCGGGAGATTGCTACCTAGCAGCTTAAGCTCCTTTATGAAAAGATAGAAAGGGAGAGTCTCCTGTGCATGATTTGCCCTCGGAGGTGAAAAGGAGTCAACACACACATACACATATACACACATACATATATAAACATATATATACATATATACACACATAATACACACACACACTTTCTTATGCATTAACCAGCCAATATCTCCTTGGGCTTTGGAAACTGTGGCATGTAGGTCATACACAGAACACACACTATACATCCTGAGTTCAGTTCAGTTCAATAAGCTTTTATTTTACTTTAGATAAAAATAACACCAGTGTACAGGTCCTAAAATAGCAGCTCTATGACAAAATAAGCATACTATGTTCAAATATATCAGCTGTTAATTTGGATTTTAAAACAAACAGTTAAAACAATCAATTAAGAAATAAGGCAAAAAATACATCTGGTCTCCCTAATTCATAAAAAGAATTCCTAATGGATTGGAGCCACGGGAATTGTGCTGCATTGCAAACTGATAGGCAATCCGGCAGTATGAGCCAATTAAAATGTAAGTCCTCTTTAAACCATATGGAACACCACGGTAAAAATGGGAGACTATGTATAAAATTCTGCAATAAAAGACATGCCCAATTTTTAAACAATAATTTCTGCAGAAATTCCCTGTCCCACTGCCTGTAAACTCCTCAAAAACGTGTTTTAATTCACCTGCACATGGTTAGTCGATGCATGCCCCCAATTCTCAAATCCAAAGGTGGCAGTTGAGATGCATTTATCCTTACATATATCACTGAAAAAACCATGGGTTTCACACACGTTATAGTTAGGAATTAGCATTTAAAAAACCTTAGAAATTCAGTGAAAAAACCATAGGTTTCACACACGTTATAGTTAGGAATTAGCATTTAAAAAACCTTAGAAATTCAGTGAAAAAACCATAGGTTTCACACATGTTATAGTTAGCTGGACATTTTACTCGTAAAAAACCAATGAAATTCCCCCGTTATAGTTAGTTCAGCTAACTATAACTCGCGCGCCCGCAATGCACTGCTGATGACGTCACATATTACATCACTCATGACATGGTCAGTGACATCACTCATGACATCACTGATGACATCTCAAATGACATCACTGATGACATCACTGATGACATCATCCAGTGAATGTGTGTTTTTCTGAAAATTAAATATGTTTTATATATGTATATCTCAAGGTTGATAGAAGAATAAATGGGTATATTACTGTCTAAATGGATGATTTCTTTTTGAAAAATTGATTGTGTAACTGACTGATTAAGTGTATCATAGTGAATACATGGCTTAGTGAGTAATATTTAAATATGTAAATATCTGTATCATTTTTTCACTTTGTGTATAAGTGGCTGCATGGGTTGGTGAGTAGCTACATGGGTGTCTATATAGGTTATTAGTTGTTTTTTTGAGTATTAGTCTGAGTGTCTGCATGGTTCGGTGGGGGGTATGACGTAGTGCATAGGTGCATGAATGAGTGACTCACTGTTTGTATGTGTTGAACAGAGCATGTGTGCAGGACTGCATGGGTGGATGAGTGTGTGTATGGGTGTGTTAGTGAGTGAATGACTGTCTCAATAGTGTCTTTATGAGTAACTACATATGTTTAAAACTAGTATATGTGACTATTGGTTTATATATGTGAGTATATGTGAGAGTGAGAGATTGAAAGAGTTCCTGTATGAATAAGTATGTATTTCTATAAGTGATTGTTTAAAAGACTAAGTATGTGTAAGTTTCCATAGAAGTAAGTGTGGTGGTGTGTGTATAACTGTATATGCAAGTAAATGTATGTTTGATTCTTTATTAGCATGAGTGACTATGTTTGTGAGTAGCTCTATGGATGAGTGGCATTGTGTAACAGGATGTATAGGTGTATGAGTACATATGATAAGTGAGTGCATGTATGAGTGACTGTATAGGACTGTTGGTGAATGAGTGGATGTGTATGTGGATCTTAGAATTACTGAAGAGGTTGTTGTAACTGTTATTGGTATGTCCATTGTTTTGAAAATTTTAGTCTCTATTTTTGAATGCGGGTATCAAAGGTTATATTAGGGGAAGAGGAGGTCTGCCACTCTATCACAAGGATGATGTCATCAGTGATGTCATCAGTGATGTCATTTGAGATGTCATCAGTGATGTCATGAGTGATGTCACTGACCATGTCATGAGTGATGTAATATGTGACGTCATCAGCAGTGCATTGCGGGCGCGCGAGTTATAGTTAGCTGAACTAACTATAACGGGGGAATTTCATTGGTTTTTTACGAGTAAAATGTCCAGCTAACTATAACATGTGTGAAACCTATGGTTTTTTCACTGAATTTCTAAGGTTTTTTAAATGCTAATTCCTAACTATAACGTGTGTGAAACCTATGGTTTTTTCACTGAATTTCTAAGGTTTTTTAAATGCTAATTCCTAACTATAACGTGTGTGAAACCCATGGTTTTTTCAGTGAATTTGCAAGGTTTTTTAAATGCTAATTGTTTTTTTTTTCTTCTATTTTTTTTAACATATTTTTATTTTATTTTTCTTACCTTTTATAAAGACTATGGTTAAATTTTTAAAATTCTTTAATATGTTTTTTTTTAAATATATTTTTTAAAATAAACATGTAAAATTTATTTGCAGTACTTTTTTTATTTTTTTTATTATTTTTTTAGTATGCGTACCGTAAGCTTACGGTAAGCGTACGGTTTACGCAACGCCCGTAATTTTTCTACGCTGCTTGCGTATAGTTACGCAATTTGCGTAGCCGCGCGTACTCCGCGTGGGACGCGTGCGCGCGTACGCTACACGCGCACGTTACGCGGAAGTGTCGGGTAGTGTCTGTTATGCGCATGCGCGCAAGCGCGTGTCTTTTTTACGCGCATGCGCACTTTTGACGTAAGCGTACCGTAAGCGCACCGTAAGCGTACGGTAGGTCATGTGATCATGAAACACAACTTTTGATTGGTTGAAACTACTTTCAGTTCTAGAACTCTCCTACACCACACCCATTCCCCTCATTTCTGCTTGTGATCCCTTAGGAGAAGGAGCTGGGTTGTCTTTGTGATACGATGGCAGAACAGCAGAGCTCTTCTGAGAGTGAGGCTAGCACTAGCAGCACTGTTTTGAGGCAGAGAGCGAGGAAACAAAAGCCCTCTTATGTATGGGATTATTTTACTTTTCCTGAAGGCCAGCAAAAGGTGAATGCACCCTTAGTAACTTGCAAGCTGTGTCAGCGTGTACTTTCAAGAGGTAATCCTGACAGGAAGTATTCCTTTGGGAATCATACCATGAAGAGACACCTCAAGGATGTACACAGAAGGACACATGGTCATCTTTTTGGAGGTAACTCTTCAGAAAGACAAGCAAGTACATCCACAGCAGCTCAGCCTGGACCATCATCTGCAGAGCTGACTCCTTCTTCTGCAGGTCAGGTGAGCCCTTCATCTGTGGGCGGAGCATCTCCTTTTGCTGGCCCTCTGGAAATGAACCCTCGATTTCGGAGGGTTGATATTCGATGCGCCTTTTGTCAAGATCTAATTTGCCATAGGGAGACCAGTGTTTCCCTAGTGAACAACAAAATAGATCAGCACACTTGTCGCTTTGAATAATTTTCCCATTCTTTCTTTCCTCTGTCCCTGCATGAACACAACGGTTCTTTTAAGAGCCAACCTTATCTTTCATCTTTTTTTTACATATGTTTTTAAAAACTTTTATTTTTTTTTTTTTTACCGTACGCGTACGGTGCGCGTACTTTTTTTTTTTTTTTTTTTAAAAACACTAAAAATCAATTATCACATTACACTCCAGCAAGGGCAACCAGCCTTAGTGATGCTGAATGTATTTGCATTCCAGACTGAAACCTGAAAACCCCACTCGCTTGTAAATACTGTGCATGATTATACATGGCAAGCAGCTGGGTGTGTGCTAAGAGTCTGCTTCTTCCCCCAAAAAATCGCTCCCCCTTTTTCCTACTAATGCAACTGTGAAATCACCAGAAAAAAACGCAATAAATCTCTGCCTGTAATTCCTATTTCCACACAGAGTCATGTTTTCACATTAGTCCCAAAACGAAATTTCTTTGCCAATTTGAATGCACACTTACTGCTCTTTTTTTTTGGCAAGTGAAAATCACTTTTACAGACTGACACATTATGAAACCACTTTTTTGATTTTTTTAAATGCACATGTCCAAACTGCTTTTTCAGACCACCACCATGTGTAACCTGGGTGGCTGCCTACATTCCAGCAAGGGCAACCAGCCTTAGTGATGCTGAATGTATTTGCATTACAGACTGAAACCTGAAAACCCCACTCGCTTGTAAATACTGTGCATGATTATACATGGCAAGCAGATGGGTGTGTGCTAAGAGTCTGCTTCTTCCCCAAAAAAATCACTCCCCCTTTTTCCTACTAATGCAACTGTGAAATCACCAGAAAAAAACGCAATAAATCTCTGCCTGTAATTCCTATTTCCACACAGAGTCATGTTTTCACATTAGTCCCAAAACGAAATTTCTTTGCCAATTTGAATGCACACTTACTGCTCTTTTTTTTTGGCAAGTGAAAATCACTTTTACAGACTGACACATTATGAAACCACTTTTTTGATTTTTTTAAATGCACATGTCCAAACTGCTTTTTCAGACCACCACCATGTGTTACCTGGGTGGCTGCCTACATTCCAGCAAGGGCAACCAGCCTTAGTGATGCTGAATGTATTTGCATTAACAGACTGAAACCTGAAAACCCCACTCGCTTGTAAATACTGTGCATGATTATACATGGCAAGCAGATGGGTGTGTGCTAAGAGTCTGCTTCTTCCCCCAAAAAATCGCTCCCCCTTTTTCCTACTAATGCAACTGTGAAATCACCAGAAAAAAAACGCAATAAATCTCTGCCTGTAATTCCTATTTCCACACAGAGTCATGTTTTCACATTAGTCACAAAACGAAATTTCTTTGCCAATTTGAAAGCACACTTACTGCTCTTTTTTTTTGGCAAGTGAAAATCACTTTTACAGACTGACACATTATGAAACCACTTTTTTGATTTTTTTAAATGCACATGTCCAAACTGCTTTTTCAGACCACCACCATATGTTACCTGGGTGGCTGCCTACATTCCAGCAAGGGCAACCAGCCTTAGTGATGCTGAATGTATTTGCATTAACAGACTGAAACCTGAAAACCCCACTCGCTTGTAAATACTGTGCATGATTATACATGGCAAGCAGATGGGTGTGTGCTAAGAGTCTGCTTCTTCCCCCCAAAAATCGCTCCCCCTTTTTCCTACTAATGCAACTGTGAAATCACCAGAAAAAAACGCAATAAATCTCTGCCTGTAATTCCTATTTCCACACAGAGTCATGTTTTCACATTAGTCCCAAAACGAAATTTCTTTGCCAATTTGAAAGCACACTTACTGCTCTTTTTTTTTGGCAAGTGAAAATCACTTTTACAGACTGACACATTATGAAACCACTTTTTTGATTTTTTTAAATGCACATGTCCAAACTGCTTTTTCAGACCACCACCATGTGTAACCTGGGTGGCTGCCTACATTCCAGCAAGGGCAACCAGCCTTAGTGATGCTGAATGTATTTGCATTACTGAGTCCAACCTCAAACCCTTAAACTATTCTTTTTTTTTCCAGTACACCTTAATTTATCGTGAAAACATAGTCCATATTATTTTACATGTTCCTCACATTTAAATTTCTCCCAAAACAGAAAATGATAAACGCAACTTCAACAAAAAGAATTTCCATTTCTATTATTCATTTCTTAATTTACCATATACATCTCCTCTCAAACTCTAACCTCACCTTTAAAATTAGTTAGTTGTGAAAGAAATGTGGCACTCAAACAGCAGATTATCAGAGCCAGGATCTCTGTTCTGTTCACCTCTCTCCTCTCAGCAGAACCAGATAATGGCAAACTTTCCCTCTATTTTTCCACACATATACATGTAAGTTTCAAATCTCAGTGCTTCCCCCTTTTTTTCAAATGTAATCACACATTTCTATTGGTTGAAAACCAACCCTTTTCCAAAAGTACCCTGCCCCCAACTTGACTTCTGCCTAGTACCCTTCCCCCAACTTGACTTCTGCCTGCTACCATAGCAACAGCTCATGGAACACTGCTGTGTGGAGTTAGGTCAGAAGTTCGCCACACAATGTTTCAATTCCACAGAGCAAGAGTGCTTGACTTTTCAAACCTAACAGCAAATCCATAGTACTGTTCTTTGGTAACACATTTTTTTGTACCAATACAAAACATGCTTCTATTAGTTTACACATACAGCCTAGTTTTTATTCTAGAATGGTATGAAACAGCCAATCAGTTCTTTTTGTTTTGAAAAAAATATGTATGCCTCCATTTCCAAACTGTCTTTCTTTTCATATTGCCATTCTACTGAAAGACACCTCCTGAGTGCATCCAGTTCTCCTTTGAAGATGTTCACAGTGTGGATTGTAGGGCACAGCTATGTCTTCTGGAGTGAAAAGTTTGCAGAGAAAACAGATATGGTGAGAGACCTTGCTTTGCCAAATGTAGACATTAAATGGATTGGTCAGAGAGGGTTAAAGTGGCACCAATTGATGCCATTGGTGAAATCCTTCATGCAAATCCAACACCCTGACCTCATAATAGTGCACTGTGGTGGCAATGACCTAGGCACTTTGACTGGGGTAGGTCTGGAAATGCTTATGAAGGACACCTTTGCACAACTGTTTTCACTTTTCCCTAAAACTGCCTTTGTGTTTTCCAACATATGCCAAAGGCAAAAATGGAACTGGTCCAATCATTTCTGTCCGCAGATTGACAAAGCAAGAAAGCACGTCAACAAATCTGTTTCTGCTTTCCTCGTGACTATGGTATGGGTGCCATTTACCACAACAACTTGCGTTATGACATGCAAGACATTTATAGAGGAGATGGTGTGCACTTCAATGATGAAGGGAACAGAGTCTTCCTCTTGAACCTTAGACTCTGCATCGGTACTTACTTGTAGGTACCACTAAAAAATCATTTCATAAACACAACGGCTCTTTTTAGAGCCCCCTAATATCTAAACACTTAAATCTGAATTTCATTTATTTTTTTATTTTTTTTTCTACCGTACGCTTACCGTAAGCTTACCGTACGCGTACCCCGTGATTTTTTTAAAAATCAATAAATGTTTTCTTTGTACTTTTCAGTCCTTCTTTGACCCCCTCACAAATGTAAGGGGGTCTGTAACTCTCCTCATTGCCCCCTTTTCTTGTTTTCACTCTTTTTTTTCTGAGTGAAACACACAAAATGGCGGCGGCCGCTTCCTGGTTTCGGCCGATTCGAATGTTTACTAAGATCTAACAGCCAATCAGAATCGCGCTCGCGCACGCCACCGTACGCGTACCGTAAGCTTACCGCAAGCGTACGGTAAGCGTACCGTAAGCGGGCTCAGATATATATATTGATTTAAAGGCTATTTTCTCAGAATCTACTGAACAGATTTACACCAAACCTACAAAAGGCACTTCCTTGACATAGGGACTACCTCTCTGCCAAATTTCTAGTAATTCTGTTCAGCCGTTCGGGCTGTAGCTCGTTCTAAAGGTCCTATGGAAAAATGCATGGGAAAAACGCGTTTTGGGACCCCCCTTTTATCTCAGCCCCCGCTTGACGTATCCCCCCGAGACTTTCAGGGTAGGAGCGGAGCGTAGCGCCCCACCTATTTTGAGAAATTCGCGAGGATTCATCGACCGGCGCCAAAGTTATTCAAAATAGAATGTTGCGGATTTCCTATGGAAAAGGGGTCCTAACTATAACTACCTACTGGCGACCGCCAGTAGGTAATATATATATATATATAGCATGAGTTTTGGGGTCTTATGCTGAATATGGCTGGCAACATCATGTAGCCCAGAATTGGTCCTTTGTAGAACTGTCCCATTCTGCTTATTTAGAGGTTTCCAGCTAAGACCCAAGTTGAGTAACAATCTCAAGTAAGAAAATGTTTTCACTCTTGTTAAAACCCGCCCCAGGGCTGTCAGACTATAGGATTTTGTGTTCCTAGGGCCTACCACAATCAAATTTGATTTTTTTAAATTAGTAGATATTTCCAAAAGTATTCATAAAAATAATAAATGATTCTAGGGGCGGCATCGACCTGGTCCTAAGGGATAATCTGTGGAGGGTGCTGGGGTCTTATGTTATACCAGGTCATCTCTTGAACATCTTGAAAACTTTAAACTCAAAAACCTATGCACAGGTCAGGTGGAATGCAAAAGGGGATCGTACACCCAGGATAAAAACATAAATTGGAGAGTCAGTAAAGGTTGTGTGCTTGCCCCCACGCTCTTTAGTTTCTATACCAATGGAGTGGTAGAATGATTGGCAAACTGTAATCATGATGCGACCAAATCTGCGGGCATTAACATGTCTATCATCATGCTTGCCGGCGCTATGCTCCTATTATGCTAAACCCCGTGTGAACTCCAGATATTGCTGGATCGCTTTGCATTGTTCTGCTTCGATAAAGGCCTTGAGATAAATCCCACCAAGTCGAAATTTATAGCAATCATCCCTCACCGCTTGTTAGAAAGTCATCATTTTGCCCTGTTCACCCCCATTTTCTGCTGAATGATACTAGTGGTAACTGACTCTGACTGTACCCCGGTCTTTGCTAACCAGGCTCAGGGCTATGTCCTAAAAGGTACATGTCATAGGGTACACTTAAATATGGCAATGACAAATCCTTTAACTCCCTAATAGATAATAGGGTAAGGGGGTACAATCTACCTGTAAGTACCTAATATATGATAGGGCATAGAGGTTTAGAGGCCCAGATTTTCTGCACTTGCATATGAGCACTGCTGTGTGCTGGCTGTCGTTCTAAAGGCAGTCCTGCCTTGCAGTCTGTCTTTAAAATTAAATTCTCACAATTGGTATTGACATACTTTATACGTCCCCAGTATGTAATAGGGTTAGGGGGTTCACGCTATTTAAAAGTCCCTAGTATATAATAGGGTATGGAAGTTTAGAGGTCCTGTAGATTTCCTGCTGGTGCGTGTGTGCCCTGCTGAGTATCTGCTCTCATTTTAAGGGCAGTATAGCTTTGCCGATTGTCTTTGAAACTAATTGGATGCAAATTTGGTTTTAGTGGTATGGGCAATTTAAAGGTAATAATCTACCCTAATTTTACATATTAGGCACCCCCAAAGTCTCCCCTAGAAGTCCTGGGGAAGAGGGACCTGTAACTTTAAGCAGAGACCTCGTATAATATGTTTTGTATGCCCTGGTGAGGAAAAAACTGCCTATTTTATGTTTTCCCCATTGTAGATACTTAGCTCCATAGGCTAACTATTGCTAGGAAAGGTGTTATATCATAATTCAAAGACTTAGAAGATTGGTCTTGAAAAATTCGATAACTTGCCACTGATGAATTTATCATTACTAGTATAGAAGAGTTATAGAACTTTCTATTCTGCAAGCCAAAATCCAGACTTCTAGTAGTGTCTGCATATTGGTCAGCCTTAACAGGCTTAGCCAGACTGCTCTGATTACGTGATAAGTGGCCTGGTCAGAGCAGACGTTATCTCATGGTGAGAGTTCTGCAGCTGCAAAGATCTGTGCAGACAGGGGTATGGGTAATAAAACATGAACTTCCAAAAAAGTAGACCAGCAAGGAATGCCAGCCAGGCCCACCCCCTCCTTCTGTTAGATGGCAGGGCCAAGAATGGAATTTGCAGGGTCTGGAGGGGATGGATTCAGGTAAATGAGCCACACCAGTTGCTTGGTTTAGCCAGCTCTTACTCCTCTGGAGAGAATTCATCCATGTTGGATTTTAGAAGTGCAGTGCTTTGTGGGACAAGAAGATGGCACACTTTGGAGGAAGTTGTAATGCTGTTGTGTGGCACCCAGTATCTCATTGGACTGACGTGCCCCTCTGCTTGTCACCCCAGACCACTGAATAAGTATATGGGAGCTTCATAGCGTCTCAGATCTGCTGCCTGAAACTGCAAGGAGAAGGACTGCCCTGATAGAATCTGGATTTGCACCCAAAGGCCAGCACTTCGACTGACTGTGCCTGCTGCACAATCTGGTACTGCAGCCCTGGGGACTATACATTGATTCCAGAGGGATTATGGAGTGGAATTTCTGCAAGTTACAGGTTAACAGAGCCCAACTGCATCATCTACACCAGGAGACCCGATCCTGGAGTGCGTCCAATGGACTCTTAAGGATTTGGCCAGCTGCATTGTGGGAATTGTGGTCCAGACATCCCAGAGACCATGTAGAAGATTCCAGACCTTTGGATTGGTGTTTTGGAGATGTAGAGCCTACAAGGATACCTGCAGGAAGCATCTCCTGAAGTTTGGAGAACTTTGGAGTACTTTTGTGAAAAAGTTCCATGAGGGAACCTTATGTCGAGAGTCATTCCAACTACTTTCAACCACGACTCAGCCTGGATTTCAGGTTTGTCCCGCTGAGAGCTCCAGAGCTCTTGACTTCCAGGATTTGAACCGGGTGTCACAGAAAGTTAAGCCAGTGAATAGTCACCAAAACCAGCCTGCTGTGGAGGGTCGATCGACGTTTGAAGAAAAAGCACCAGAAAAGTTTCAAGTGTGCAGGTAAAATTTTGACCAGGGCCTCCTGCTTAGTGTGTCCGACCAGGGTTTCATCGTGGTTGGCCTCAAACTTTGACTTTGTCCCAGTCAAGTGTGACCAGATCTCCCAGAGTGGCACTATATGTTTTTAAGCATTATAAAGTGGTTAATCTTTAAAAATTCATATCTTCGGTTCCCTACCTTGAATATTTGTCATTTTAGTGTCATTTTAAAGATAATTTTTTTTCCTATTTTTATAAAGTGGTTTGGGATTTATATTGTGTGTTGTGTCTTACTTATTTGATATATCGGTATTTTTAAATGCGTTAAATACCTGTCTCCTAAGTTAAGACTGACTGCTTGTTGTCAGTTACCAGATGTTGAGCAATGGACTCATTTACTAAGACCTTTACTGGACCTTATGCTGGGTTGGTGACCTTATTGCCAGTGGTAAGTGCATGAGTATCCCTACCAATAACCCACTTTCCAACACTGCTCCTTTAGAGACAGGATTTGTATAGAAGGGGTGTATCTGGAGCAAGTAAAATGTTTTGATTATGTTGGAGTAATGTTGACTGATATGTGCTGGGTACCACAATTGAGTAAAAGTAGAAACTCCCAGGAGCTGCTCATATCAGGGAAAAGAGGTGGGCAGGGGGGCTGATGGAAGACAAGAGAGACAAACTCCAAAAATAATAAATAACTTACCTGCCGCCCTTCAGCATCGCATCCCACTCTTCTGCTCCTCTTCACTGCAGGCAGGCACAGGCTCCCAGACTGCCCTACAGCCAATTCTGAAGCTGCTCTCATGCATGACATCAGCTTCAGGATTGGCCTGAGCACCATTGATTTGTGCTCCAGGACAGACTGGAAGCCTGTGTCTGCTCTCTCCTACCCCAGCAATGCAGCTGGGGCTGGAGAAAGCTGCACTGCGCATGTGGGTTTGACCGGCCTGAGACGACTGTCCAAACCCACACGTGCAGTAGAGGCAGTGTTCAACACTCCCTCTCCAGCCTGTCACCATCCTTGCCCCACCGTCAAGACTGCCACAAGAAATAGAAAACAATATTAAACCCGTTTTACTATTGTTTTATCTTTCCTGTTGTTAAGGATGCTGGAGGAGGAGCGATGTTGGAACTACCCTAATCCAAAGGGCATTGGCCATAGGAAGAAAATACAAGACCACATCCTGTGAAGCTGTTACACCAGCCCTCCAAGTATACAGGGCCACATACGGTGCTCAACTTTGGGGATGTGCTGATGTGCCCATGCTTGGTCACACCGAAAATCAATTTATTAGGACCCTTTTTTATTTGCCTGCAAGTACGGCTCTCTTACCCCTATGCCTTGACTTATCACTAAGGACTAAAGAGAATTGACCAAGTGATTCTACTAAAACTCATGAAATACTGGGTGCGGTTTTGAACGACCCTGGAACTGGACTTCTGTAGAAAAGCTGTTGTGGAGTTAGTTACTATTGATAAAGGAGTTCACACCCCATGGCTTAGGAAAATAAAATGGCCTCCTCTCCTAGGTAGTCCCCCTCGCCCAGTAGGATCTGTAAAAAGTCTAGGGGTTATATTCAGCAACGATTTGTCTTTGAAACTCCAGATCAACGCAGTGGTCTCTGCCTGCTTTTTCCACCTACGCAGAATCCGTAAGATCTGTAGATTCCTGACTGCCGAGGCCCTGACCCTAGTCACCATGGTCCTGGTTACCTCCCGAATTGATTATGCCAACTCACTCTATGTCTGTATTCTGGCATATCAACTTCATCGTTTACAACTGGTACAAAACCAAGCAGCTAGGCTTATCCACCACCAACCCAGACATCAACATGTCAGTCCTTTGTTGAGGACCCTCCACTGGCTCCCGGTGGCTAAACGCTGTGCCTTCAAGCTGGGCTGCACCATCTTTAAAGCCCTCGCCGGGAATGGCCCAGCATTCATCTACTCAAGGATTCAGCTCTATACCCCATCTCACGGTGGTCTCAGATCCTCAGTCCCGGCCCCTCAATTCTGGAGTTCACTCCCTGCTGGACTGGGGTCAGTAACCTCCTACGCCCAGCTCAGAACACTACTCAAGACCTTGTTGTTCTCTCAGGCATACGAGTAAAGCATCTGTTTTTGCGTCACTGACTCCCTCCCGCTCTCAGCGCCATGAAACCGCTTGGTGTACTTGCGCTTAATAAGTAACTTTAACATAACATAACATAACATAACATAACAAAATCTCTGTGTGAGCTTGTTAAAATAGAGGAAGTTTGGCATTCTCCTGCCCAAATGACAAAAGGCATTACCTCTAAATTTAAGCAAGCCTATTGGGATTTTATGCTGGCAGATCGCCAGAAAGACCAAAAGGCGGGGAGTATTACTGAGAAATTCCTCACTTGTGAATGTTCTTTTAGTTTTGAATCCTATCGTGATAGGATTCGGCCCCCTCAGGCAAGAAGTCTATATATAAAGTGTAAGATTGGCACTCTACTGCTAAAATCTTCTGCTTGCAAATGGGATAAAAGTGGCTCTGTGTCTTCCCACAGTCCATTTTGCTTGCAGTTGGAAGATTCAGTCAACCGAAACCATTTGTTTTGCCCAATCTATGCTCTGCCTAGTAAAAAAAATGGATCATTCTGGTGTGCAAGTTAATGGGCTTGGTAAATTATTGGGATGCCTCCAGGATAATTAGGTGTGACACAAAAAGGTATATTGTGTTCACAATTTCCAGATTTCTTATGTGGGCTTGGAGGATTAGATCAAACAAGCTTCTTGTTTAACCTAGCCGGCAGATTCTTTGATTGTGAAGTAGGTGATTATAACACAAGTTGTTTTTTGCACCCACAATAATACTGTTGCCAGTAACTTTTTAAAATATACAAGAAATTGTGCTCTGTACTATTTTAATATGACAAGTAATTTTTATGCTTGAATGTATTTATGTATGGATTATGATTGCACATTGCCAGGCCTCTGCACTCGTCACTTCAAAATGCTTATGATTGCTTTGCCTAATAGGGTGAAGTAGAACCCCATGAAATTGACAAGTGCCTGATCCATCCCCATAAACACCAGCTTCACCCAGACCTTATCTCTAAATCCTGAGTTATTTCAACACTTTTCACACCATCTTTTTTTTGTTGAGTCAACATAAGTGGTTGTCTCAGACCCATGCCTTTCTAATATTAATAGGCCACACCCTTGAGTACACAACACACACACTATAGGGAAATTAAGTGTGATAGTAATTGGAAACTGCGCAAATTGTATAGAGAGTTCTAGAGCATTACATCTACAAGTGTACAATGAGAAACCATAGGCCCTGCAAACCTAATCCACTGTCCTCAATTTTTTGTTTCCCATTCGCCTACTAGGAAGTAACTGTAGCTACCTAAGCTATAGATGTCTTGCATTTTCTAAGAACAAAGACAGACTGAGTTTCTGCTGTCAAACAATATAGCAGAATATGGAGCATCTCTGATAGCCTAACAGTTTCTTGCGTTCACTTGGTCGAAACCATAGGGATGGCCAAAATGCCAAACAGGTAAGTGTGGCACATTTCCAAACCATTCTGGGGCATCTGTTGCTTAGTGAGTACAAACTACTAAGTCTGTGCATATGATCATATTGAAAATTATGGTTAGACCCATACACTCTGCTTAGGATTTAGGATTATATGTTGTTGTTGGACTTGGCCCTCTCTGCAGGGTACCCCCCAAGCGTTTTGCCTTTTTCACTGCACATTTTTCTGAATTCGTTTTTGTTAGCTTTGGGACTCTGTGCACTTTACATCTGCTAACCAGTGCTAAAATGCTTGTGCTCTCTCCCTAAAACATGGTTGAACTGATTTATACCAAATTGGCTTATTTAATTTACCTGTAAGTCCCTTGTAGAGTGATATAAAATATACCAAGGGCCTGTAAATTAAATGCTACTAGTGGGCCTGCAGCGCTTATTGTGCCACCCACTTAAGTACCATTCTAAAACATGATCAAGGCCTGCATTGCAGCCTGAATGAAGTGTTAAATTGCCATCTTTACTTTGCATTTAAACCCCTTAGCCAAGCCTCAAACTCCCTTTTTATTACATAAAAGTCCCCCCTAAGATAGGTCCTAGGTAGCCCACAGGGCAGGGTGCTGCATAACTGCATAAACAAAAGTACTTTTAGGTTATATATGCCCTGACAGTGAAAAGCTCCTAAATTCGTTTTTCACTGCTGTGGGATGACATTGGAGATTCCTTATTACATGATAATAAAAAATCATTTCCAAATTGGAGCAGGTAGCTATTTTATGTTTGATGGTTATGAAATTGAAATAATAACCCCTCTTTAATGTAAAGTCAGATTTTACTTAACAGTTTTGAGAATGCTGCTTTTCGAAAGATGGCATTTTCCTCCCTCAGTCCTTTTGTGCCTGAATCCTGTCTTGGGTCACATGACTGGGTGTTCAATTACTCCCAGACAGTCACACAATAGAGGGATTAGGTTGCCTCAATACTGGCAGGATAGGTGGTGGAGCTGAGCCCAGCCCCACTTACAACTGGAAAAGGTGTGATCTACCGCCGCACAAAGGACCTAACAACCCAGCATTGTCATTGCAACCAAGCTTGGCACAGGGCAGGGGAGGCAGGAAATTCTATGCACTTGAAAAAGCAACCTTTCTAGAAGCTTCTCCCAGCTTCCAGAAGAAGGGCACCAGGGTATAAAAATAGTACCTTCAGACCCTCACTTCTGGACCTGTGGAAGGACTGATAGGACTGCCTGTGGCTGAGACCTGTTGTGCACTCTAGAAGACTGCTTCGATTTACCTGGAAGAACTGCTGTACTGCCTGGAGTCTGCCTTGAACCCTCAGAGGTAGCCTTGCTGTTGAACCCTACATCTTCACCTGAACCCAAGACTACCAAAGTGACTCTAAGAGCTAGTTTGCTGGTTTCCTGTTCAGAGCCACAGGGACACAAAAGACTCCGACCATCTTTAACCCGCTCCGGGACCCAGCCTGAGTGAGTCCGGAGTCCCCATGAGGTGTAGCATCTCTCCTGGACTCTTGGTTGCAGTTCTAAATGTGCACAGATGGCCAAATCCCAATACTAAGGGCTTAGAAAAATGTTGGCCAGAAGCTGCTCTGAGAACCTAGAGGAGTCCTGGACCACACTGCTCATCTACCCGACCGAGGTACATCGCCAGTCGAATTTACTTTGCAGTTTCTCCTGCTACATTCGTCTCCGCAGCACCAAATCTTTTTCAGTGGTCCTTCGCCAAAGGGGTATCCAGCCTCATGGAACTGTCTTCAGCTACAGAACTCTGCCTCATCCTGCTGGAGGATTTCAACTTTCATTTCAGAGACTAAGTCAGAACGTAAAAATCTTCACTACAGCTTGGACCCAAGGCTATCCACCGATGACGCTATCTCCTCTGACACCATCTGCAGGTTTTCCTGCTGAACTTTACCCTCTTATACACTTCTTCTCAAACAAAATTTCTTCTAAGTCCAAAGGAAAGGGCTTGCCATACCCAATCCACTTCTTGTACCTGAACTGCACTCCATTGAGGTTGGCCATATTTTTTTTACTTTGACCTAGTCTTGCACAGCTAGATATCTACACTTGGCACTTTGACCTTTTAGGCGCTAGTTTTCACAAAAATGTTTACCAATTTATAACTCTAGTTCTACTCTTAGGATTTTTGTCGTTTTGGTGTCAAGTATTTTACAAAAATGTACTCTATTTTTCAACATTGGTTCGGGTGCTTTTTGTGTTGTGTTTTCACTCTATTAGTGTTTGTGTGCTGCTTAAATACTTTAGACATTGACTTTAAGTTAAGCCTGGCTGTTTTGTGTGCCAAGCTACCCAGGGTTAAGCACAGGTTAATTTAGAGACGTGTTGTGTTCTTCACCCTGCAAGGGATTGTGGTTGTTGCTGGACTAGGGTTCACACCCCAGTCAACCAACAACCCCATTTCTTAAAGCTGATAACTAGTGAAGATTCACAAAAGCAATAAATCAATGCACATACTGCAGTGATAAAAGAAACGCAAACCGTTTTCCTATTAAGTTAGACATCAATCCCTCCATGTTAAACTAATCACCCAGGCTCACATAAAATGTCCTGGAAGAAGAGCAGATTAAATGACAAGGCAGAAAAACCTGGTTTGCATAGCCATGAGATCTGACCTCTGTATTCTGCAGGTACGATTCCTGGCAGAGGCAAACATTTGAGATTTGAAGCTGCTGATCAGAACTTGATCTTATCAGCAGGTGTTTCCATGGTGATGGAAATAAACGGAGGATTTAAGGATTAAGGGAGCGGCTTGTGGATTGCTGAAAAGAATGAAAATATATTAAAAAGGCATCTTTCCAATAGTGGCTCATTGATTTTATATTGCCTGAATCGTAACGTTTGCAAGAAAGGAACGTAGCTATGAAGCTGCTTTCCAAACGAAGCAATCCTTACAAACTTTAACATATCCGTTCCAATGGTAGTTTGACTAATAATGCCTAGTGGATGAATTGCGCAGATCAAAGCGGAATAAAGCTATTTATCAATGTAAAGGAAAATGTATTAGAAAGCACATGCATTTATTTCCCAGTAAAGGCAATGTGGAAGTGGCGGGCAGTTAAAATTACATCAAGTGCAAAACTTTCGGGAAATGAAAATGAGAGTTTGAAGTGAGCGTGTTGTTTTTCTTTTAAGAGTCCATGGAATTCAAACAAGTCACCCAGCAACTGCAAATACATGTTTTCTTGACCACCTAATTATGAGGCGGGAAACATGATACTTAGGGGCCCATTAAGATGTATGGCGGATCGCATCCGCCCTACATCCTTCCCTGCCTGCCACCCATTCCCCCCACCATATTAGTATGGTGGGGGGGACCCCGGCGGACGGAAAGACCATCTGCCGGATTTCCGCCGGTCAACTCGTCGACCGGGCGGAAAAAGGCCATAACATGGAGGAGGTGTCTGTCAGACACCACCATCCATATTATGATAAGTGCGGAAATGAGCCTTTCGATGGTGGCGTTGCCGCCATGGAAAGGCTTGCGGTCTTTGCTGTTGGGGGCTGTAGCGGGCCCCCAGGGTGTTGGGGGGTGGGGGTGCACATGGGGGGTAGCTATGGAGCCCCCCTCATTGCCATGCACGACGTGGCAGGCACCACATGGTGCCTGCCATGTAGTGCATGGCAATGCCGTGCACAGTCCATTTACACTGCGAGTGGGTCTGCAGCCAGCAGATCCACCCGCAATGTAAAGGGGCCAGGATTCGCCCGCCAGTGTGGCGGGCGCATCCTAATTTACATGACGGGACCGCCGCAACTTCGGCGGTCGGTCCCTGGCTCCCTTACGGTGGCGGGCGGACATCGTAATGGACCCCTTAGCTTTTACTTTTTCTTAAGCGTAACACTTTGAGGAAACCTCAGAGCGATTTGGGAGGAAGAATGATAAAACCTCATTGGGATAGAAATCAGCCAACCAGTCAAAGAAAGGCTAGAATAAGAGGGGGAGAACCTGTATTATTCTATATATTTTTTAATGATGGCGAACCCTTGGAGGCGAACCAACAACCTTCTGGCTTTTGCTGGATGATGACTCTATGGCTGATCTTATGCTTCTGACTGGTAGTGTGAGTGTGGCACAAACATTGGTGGAGGTGTTTTCAGCCACCAATACCCAATTCCAGAATGCTTCTGGAGTCAACTTGAATTATATTCATTGCAGTCCATTATCTGTCAACATACTCATATGCTGCCACCTGGATCCATCAAAAGCATTGTTCAAACAGTGAACTGTAATTTCCCCGCGAGTATGGTTAACGCCATTTTTCCTAGTTTGATCATAGGCAACTTGAAATATAACACATAGTTTTTCATGTCTGAGGGACACTATACATGATGTAACTGCGGTTTTACCTTGATGAATTTTGCCATTGAGCGATTTTGTAAAGATTTTAATTAACTTATACAATAAAATTACTTACTTATATCTGAGGGCCATGATGTATGACACAGTTACAAAAAAATGTAATGTATAAAGAATGCAGCCTTTGAATTCTGCAGTCAAAAACCTCTAATATGCAGAATAGGTAATGTTTTTAGTGACAATTGATCATTGGCCAGTGTCACACTTCAGTTCACCTTTGTGATGTACAATGAACACATGGGGAGTGAAAGGGACAGGCCCATAAGTTCTGGATCTATTCTAGAGTCCCGATCTGATAGCACTTTTTGGCTGCATGTAAGCCTAAAGGGGAGTAAAGTAGTTATTGTTACTAGTCAATTCAACAGTAAATTCTCTTGGCACATAGTAACCACAGACAACTACGTAAGGTTTGTTAGATTATAACAGTGCTAAAAATAACTGGACATGAAGACACCTCAAAATGAGAGTATAAAAGTACATCGGAATCAGCATAAAGCCAAATCTATGAACCCAGTGTGAGCGATGTAACATAAACAAAACAATTAATTCAAGAAATAGGATGCAGAGGATCAGAAAGCATGAGTACAATTGTCCCTGCATCGAGGGTTAATGAATATAAAGCATCAATCTGTCCCTACTCTACCACTATATTGGCATCCCTACTTAAGCATCTTCTGTGTCAAGAAACAAAGGTGTCAGTCTTTGGAGTCTCCTAAAGAAGTCTCTCCACAATAATGGGCCAGGTAGCATAAAGCTACTGAGACAGAGCTTGTTCTAAGATGCTCTCTCTCCGAAGGCAGAGAAGAAGTGGGCACTTTCCCTACTCTCACATCACATTATTACAGGCATTCTTCCAAAGAGTCTTTGCAGGTCACGCCATCCGCTCTGAACACAAGGATAGAAGTGTTCCTGAACTGCAACATGTTGACATTGATTACCAGGCCTTCTCCACTGTGAAAACACAACAATTTCCCTTATCAGCTTTAGTTTACGATGTATCTCCTTCTCTCCTTGCATGGCTATTAACACAAAGACATTGTTCTAACTAACAAGGGTGCTTCTTCCACCTGCAACACAAAACATGAGAAAGAACAAAATCCACAGCACATGTGAATTCTGCTATTTATTCTAAAGCGAGAGCTTCCACAGAAATGCATTTCAGCCTTCAAAATTCAGCTAACATAAGAGAAATGGACCGTGAGTTTTACAAAATTGCATAGAATATAAGGCACTTTCAGTTAATATTCCTACCTACATATAAAATGACACATTAATAAACACATTTATTAAATGAATGATTAGCAACTGCAGAACACAAGTTCTTCATGTTAATGTTTTCTACTAGTTACATTCACCTTCTATGTTAATTTTCAATGTTAGTATTCAATGGCCTAAAAACATCTTATTTCACGTTATTCGTTATTACATTTCGAATCCTAACAATTCACATTAATAGAACAAAGGATTATATGCAGGTGTGCTCTACATGTGTGATTATAATGCACTCCTACAAATAAAACGAGATTTCCGATACATCAGGAGTATGTTAAAGGGATCACTTTTTGAAAACATTTCATATGTGGCCAAAAAATAAGATATCGGAGTAAGGATTAAAGAGACAACTTTTTAGTCTGGTGTGTAATTGAACCTGATGAGCGATATTAGAAACGGTGTGATGTATCTCAGAGTAATGTAAAACTGTAACTTTAAGGGGCTGTTTTATCAAGGTTTAAGGAAAAATTTCTTGCAGGAAAAGAAGGAAAATCTTTTCTTTTTTATAAAACCCTCACCCACCCGGGTTTCCCCTTGGTGGTATGCTTCATCATAGGGCTCCTCCCTGTCCTCATCAGTGAATGTGTTGTCGCCTTTCATTCTTACCTAGCAAGGGGGCCCGTGTATTCAAATCAATCTCCCGTCATTTCTGATCCCGCCTGTATTTCAAACGCGGGTCGAGGGTATTCAGTATTAAAAAGAGACGTGTATCTTACGTTATAAGAGCGCGCATGCAACTCTCGACAACCTACATAGAAAAGTCATATCGAATAAAGCCGCCATATTGGAATACGTTTTCAAACTAGGAATAGGCATATATAAAGGTGAGCCCTTCTTAATAATATATATTTATATATAGCGTCCAAAATATATGTGTGATAACTAATGTACTTCGTGATGAAAAAAGAAAATCTATAATGTTATTAATAATTTTATAATTGTTTTTTTTTTTTTTCCATTTCTAATATGATCTACAATCCTGATTATTTCATAACCGGCTAATACGATGTATGCCATGCATCGAATTCGTGCATAACAACAAGATTCAAAGTCCGTCGAAGAGCAAATGAGCGCGAAATTTTGACAATCATATAGGACTGAATCTGATTTACTATCCATCAATATAAATACGTCCCTGATAAGCATTGAGACATAAGCGAAACCACGATAATGAACAGATTTCCGAATCAGTCTAAAAAACCAGAACTATCCATATATAACTCACATTTTAAATAATCAACAGAGCAGGCAATTGTTATATAGATTTCAGAACAAGGATACTCAAAGCCGCTAACTACGAATGTGTAGCAGGAACTATCCATATATAACCTACATTTTAAACAATCAACAGAGCAGGCAATTGTTATATAAATTTCAGAACAAGGATACTCAAAGCAGCTAACTCCAAATGTGTAGCAGGGCAAAGCACATGCGTCACATCACATTGCCATTCTTCCAAAATGAATGACTGCACAAAACAAATAATGTATCATGTACATCACAGCACCCATTTCTTACAATTGGTCATGATAAATGACCTAAATGTAAGCTAAAATTTTACATTACTTGGAAGATGTCTAAGGGGGACATGCACAAACAGAAAAATGATGATGATAACAACAAAAGATGGTCTACAATGGTGATACTACAGTTATGTTTACACACGGTAGTGCATTTCATCATCAGTATTATGTCCCATCTCTATACATCTAAGGCGACATATCCACATGGCCTCTTTTTTACGGAGAGTTAATTCTCTATTTCCCCCACGGGGGTGAGAGGGAACATGATCGATACCATGGAACCATATCTTGCCATTATCCCCATGGTGCTCCCTCATATGGTATGCTATAGGGTATTTCAAATCATACTTTTTGAAAGCTCTTATGTGCTCCTGTATACGTAATTTAAGTGGTCGTACTGTACTGCCCACATATATCTTGTTGCACTCACAACCCAATACATAAACAATATGACTGGTTTTACAATTCATGAAGTGTCTTATGTCATATTCCTTCACTGTATTATAATGAAAATTTCTGATCTTATTTTTTCCAAAAGGGCAAACGTTACAACTAAGACATGTGTAAAAACCTTTGGGAGTTGTGGTAAATATTTCGTTACCGGTACTATTTTTTATGCGGTAAAGTCTTAGTGAGAATAACTCAGTAAAAATAAGAGGCAGAATCCGTGGTATTAGAGGTTTTAAAGGGCTTTATTCCTATACAAAGGAATCCAATTCGAATTGTGGGCCTTCTGTTCCATCACCACGAAAGTTCAGGAAGGAAGGGCGCATATATTATTGACAGTTAAGCAGTTTTATAGAAAATGCATTACATTGAAACAGATGCAAGAGGCGTTACAGCTGATAATACAGGAAAACTATGCATACGTAACTAATAGAGGCGTAAACATAGGTGTAACTAAAATACGTCATTAAACATGATGTCACAAGTGGGTGGATCCATAGAAGAATCCTGCAATGTCAGCAGAAATGTTTGGCAGAGATGCGCGCGCAGCCGCATGACGTGTGTTTGACGTGCAACTAGAGGGTGAAGGGGACTTGACATTTAGCTCTACATGTGGAGACAGAAGTCTGGGGTTATGTCAACCTAATCCCAAATCATATCTAGTATCCTATGTTTAAAGAACTGTGTTATCCAAAAGGAAAGGTCTCTAGGATAGAATCTATTCTATACTGACTGTTAGTGCGTGTACAAGCGTCTAAGTGTCTACACTAGATGCGAGGGGGTAGGAATATTCCATGGTAACGGAGGCTATGAATTACTTGCATGAGGACAGCGAGGCCTGGCCCCTTTGCACGGTAGCTAGAGGAATGTTTACCTAAACTACTAGACAGGAATGCATCGGATGAGGAGCGAAGGAGATAATCTCGAAGGTGAAATACAGTTTTTGGCAGGCAATAGGCTGGATCAGGCACCGTTAGCCGCGCAGGGAGTAGGACAAAGTTCATGGATACAGATGCTGGCTCGGACTGGAGCTTTCAGAGGCAGAAGGCAGGGAAAGGCTTGCTGACAGAATTCAGGGCCTACTCGCCTGAATCTGTAAAATGTGGAAAGTGAACCACATAAAGTCGGTGGCCTTTCATACTTAGGAATGGAATATCTGACCCATTCATGGCGGATCTGAAAGAGGACATGTTGACGGTGGACACACATATATTTGCGTCTTCAAAACTGGAGTAGGAGGGAACATACATGTACTTATAGCATGTACATGGAGCCGTTGGGGTCTACGATAGGGGACATAACTGATCACAAAATTCATATTTCCTCAGAGTAGTGGGAAGCCATGTTTTTGTAGTTATATATCTAGGATAACTAGGACACAATAAATCACGAAGTGTTTTCCCTCTCCGAAATGTTACCTTCAGTGTAGCTGTAACATATTCTCTCAAGTTAGGTGTCTCGTATAACAGTCCCCAATGTTTCTTAAGGATAGTAAACAGACTTGCACTGTTATTTGTATATTGTGTAATAAAGGCCAAACGTGACCCTTGTGTTCTTTTACTATTTACACTTGTATATTTTTGTAATGTGCTTGCTCTGGTAACCTTTTTAATTCTTGAAATCAGCCTTTCTCAAAATTTATTCACCATATCCCCGTTGTCTAAATCTTTTTTTTACTTCACTTATGTTAGTCCTGAATGACTGGTCCGAACTACAATTTCGGCGGACACGCACCATTTCTCCAAAAGGGATATTCTTAATCACTGATTTTGGATGTGAACTGGATGCATGCAATGTGCTATTGCATGACATGCTTTTACGAAAGATGGTACTATGTATCTCGTTGTTGTTAATGTAGAACAGAATATCCAAAAATTCAATGCTGCTTTGACTATACTTTAAAGTCAGATGTACATTATGGGGATTATCATTTAAAAAGGCATGAAACTCCATAAGCTGACTTGGAGTACCCTTCCACAACATGACAATACCATCAATATACCTCCCCCAGAAGGCAATCATGTCCATCCAGGGGGAGGCATATTTTCCCCAGGCATGCTCCCTCTCCCACAAGCCCATAAAAAGGCTGGCGTATGAGGGAGCGAACCTGCTCCCCATCGCAGTACCTTGAATTTGATGGAACCAGGTCCCCTCATGTAAGAAAAAATTATGTGATAAGATGATATCAATCATGTCCATCAACATTTCATTATACTCTGCATGGTCAGCCGTGCGTGCTGCCAGAAAAGAATGTACGGCTCTCATACCAAAATGTTTATGGATACACGTATACAATCCGGTCACGTCCATCGTAACAAATATCAAGTACTCTGACCATGATAAGCCATCACATTTTTCCAAAATGTCCCTGGAATCCTGTATAAATGCAGGCAAGTTAGTTACAAAGGGCTGAAGGAATCCGTCCACGTATTGAGAAAGTCGTTCAATGGGTGAGTCAATGCCCGATATGATTGGGCAGCATGGGGGAAAGGTACCCTCCTTATGGATTTTTGGGAGGATATAAATGCAAGGGACAAGAGGATTGTTTACAGTAAGATACCTGGATTCTGCTTCAGAAAGTAAACCACTCTCACCCCATCATATATCTTAGCATTTATATAGGTAACAATGGAGAGAATTGGGTTGCCAACAACTTGTTGGTAGCAACATGGATCCCAAAGTTGTCTTTTTATTTCTGCTGTGTAATCAGTGGTGTTCATAACAACCACATTCCCTCCCTTGTCCGCTTCCTTGATGGTAATGGAATTATCATTCCTAAGATCCTCCAAAGCCTGTCTTTCTTTTTTAGTCAAATTCTGCTGAAGTTGTGTATATTTCCCAGGTGCATAGATCAATGTATATAGATCCTTGGTGACTCTTTCTTTGAACAGATTTATGTTCCTATGCGTATTGTTAGGTATAAATTTAGATCGTGGTTTAAATAGTCACCCCCAAGTTTTACCTGATTTTCAGATCCTCTCTAATATCTTGTATGGAAAAATGTTCCTCCCCCGGAATAGATAACAACATCTGAAGATTGAACAAGTCTGAGACAGTATGTGTCACCATTTGTAGAGGTTGTGCATTTGAAAGAGTATTGATAGGAGTGTCATGAAAACGATCCTTTAATTTCAACAATCGCACAAACATAAACAGGTCGACCATCATTTCAACTAGATCTCCCCACTGAGAGGGACAGAAACTCAAACCCCTCCGCAACACATCAATTTCCACATTCGTTAAAGCACGATCAGATAAATTAACAATTGTCAAAGCATTTTGTTCCACATCATCCTGTCAATTACTTTCTATGTTTTCTGGGACCTGGTGTCCATTGCATGGGTTATTTATTTTCTTGTACCTTTTTGTCTGCCACTTCTTTCCTCCTCTCCTTGTTTTTGATCTTTTTTGACCATTTTGTTGCCCAACCTGATCCTTTCCATTTCTGATTAAAAAAAATTCTAGTCTATAGTTGACCTTGGTATGGACCAATATTTTAGACACATGCTTTTGGTAACATTAAATATGAATGTGTATCATTGGTGGATGTTGGCAAAAGTCTATTATCATACTATCAGACCTTTTTTCATTCTCGTATGAGTTTTGTCGAGCCCACTCTTTTGATATGAGTTACAGGGCTCGATATTGATACATGACCTTATTATGGTTGGTTTCCAACAGGTATTGTGTGTGATGGGCCCGATGTAGTTATCGATTTGAGGATTCGAGTTTGATTATCATATCACTATATATCATGTGAGAATGCAACCGACCTTTGAATGATAACGACAAATTCAATTCATAAGGTAGGCTTATTATTATATTCTTTGCAACTCATATGCAAAACGCATATATGAGCGTGATACTATAAGTTCCACTAAGTTATAACTTGTTCCCCGCTGTACTTTGTCTAAAATAGATTTAGAAGCACATGACGATAATATTATTCCTGAAAAGGACTATATTGCCTCAAGTATTACATTTTTCAGTCCGTGGAAATTTCAAATGGTATGTTTCTCTTTCTCTCTTTCTTTCCTTGTTTTTGTAGCAACAACTTCCAATGTATTATTATCTTTAGATTGTGGGCTAACTGTGAGGAGACAATCTAGTTAACATTAAATACATAATCTGTCCCCGTATTTGCCATGGTTACATTTGTTGATTGTTATTGTTTCCCTCTTTCTTCCTTTTTGGTATGAAACCATGTTTTGTGATACCATCGCCTTTGTTTTGGTATCTTTGATGGATGGTCATACATAGGGTAATTGTATTTGGAAAATATTAAAACGTTGTTTTTATGCATCTATATATGTCCAAATGTTATTTCATAAGTGTTTTTGTTGTCTATATGCATTTAACCATGTTGCATATGTTATACTCAAATGTGGTATGTAATGTTTGTATTTATACATATAATGTCTGTACTTATTTATGTTTTTACATGTAGTCTTTCATATATGTTTTAATTTTACAGCCCTGAATAAGTTCTACTTACAGGACGAAATGCGTTGGCTGTGATTCATTTAAAAAGAAGAATATAAATAAACAATAAAGAAGAAAATGTAATCACCAGATGGACTTAATATGGACTAAATGATTGTATATAATTGGAAAGTGGTGCAACTTTAATATAATCTATAAATACTATTGACCCTGAGGAAAGGTGTGGTGCCCTTGGACAGAGGGCATCGTTGAAGTTTGCACACAGAGTTTGGTGCCTATCGTAGCAAGCCGGTCCATTGTCCAATTAATGAGCTTCTTAAACTGTATTTACCAGATTTTAACTAATATAGTAGACACTCAGGGTCTGATTCACAAAGGTAAACTTACAAGTTTGAGTAAGTTTACTCATTTTCAGTATTCACCAAACTGCAATGTAATAGTTAGTTTACGACTGCGGAGACTTCATTATCTGGGTGGAGAACTTACAGGTCTACCTTTGTATGTGCGGAGTTATCCACCCTGACTGCAGAGTCTGCACAGTCGTAAACTTATTATTCAATTGCAGTCTGTGTGAATACTAAAAATGAGTAAACTTGCACAACGGTGTAAGTTTATCTTTTCTGAATTATCCACTCAATCATTGCTTTCACCTTCTGCCTCAAAAACCTAGTAAGTGATTAATCTGTGCCTGCACAGGAGGCCACAATGAAGGCAAAGAGACCACCAGCTATTAACTGTTTTATTCAAAGCAAATTCCATTGTGGTTCTCTACTCCTGAGGCAGTTTGTTTTACACCATGCCTCCTCTGTGCTCGGTTACCCTGCACTTTTCAATCCTCCCTTTTCCTGTCTCAGTGCTAGTTAGGTAGTCATTTCTGTCTACTCTCCAGATCAACAAGCATGATCATAGTGTCCCTCTGCTAATTGGCACCTCCTCTCTTCAAACAGAGTGACAGTATAGAGGGACTGTCCATGATAACTTTGAGGTGATTGCATTATTTAGGGTAAAGGGCCATGATCAGTCTCCAGCACCATTCCTCATAAGGCAATCATATTTCCTGAAGTACAATACATTTCCAGTGGCAGTACATCCCAGTCAGGAAGCTGTGTACATGCTTCCTTTTACTGCTGTCAGTCCTTTTCCACAAATGTAATGTCAGTCCATTTCTTTTGTCATCAGAATGCTATCTGTCAATCCTGCACTTGCAAATTGATTCCTATTTTGTGGCTTTCCATTCATGTTCTGGCATGCTTTGTCATTCTTGGTCATCTGCTCATACTATCTACATGTGTATACTTGTTTGATTTGTTTCTCTCAGGCATCATATCTACCAGAAATGTGGTTGTTTAATATGAGTGTTGTGGTAAAGTCTCAGGGTCCAGCCAAGTACAGTCTCAAGTTGGCATCAGCACATTTCGGCTTGATCAATCGCTCACTACAGTGTACTCATGAATCTTTCTACCAATCTGTTAGCTTGGGGCCTTTATGGTGTGATCTTTGTAAAATAATTGAAATATCATATGATGGAAAATGGCCCTCTCTACAGGGTCACCCCCAAACTTCCTCCTACTTTTTGATGACTTTGTGTTTGTTGGCTTTAGTACTCTGTACATTAACTGCTAACCAGTGCTAAAGTGCATGTACTCTCTCCTCTAAACATGGTAACATTGGCCCATACCCAATTGGCATATTTAATTTACTTACAAGTCCCTAGTAAAGTGTACTACATGTGCCCAGGACCTGTAATTTAAATGCTACTGGTGGGCCTGCAGAACTGCTTGTGCCAACCACTTAAGTAGCCCTCTAACCATGTCTCAGAGCTGCAATTGCAGAGGCTGTGAGTGCTGTTTATACTCCCATGTCGACCTGGCCAAATAAACCTTTTGCCAGGCCCAAACCTTCCCTTTTATACACAGAATTCACCCATAGGTAGACCCTAGATAACCCACAGGGCAGGGTGCAATGTATTTAAAAGGCAGACATGCACTATTACATTTTACATGCCATGGTAGTGAAAAACTCCCAATGTTGTTTTTCACAATTGCAAGGTCTCTCTCTCCCATTGATAACATTGGGATTACCTTATTAAATTTTTAAAGTGTAATTTCCAATTTGAAAGAGATAAGACCCTCAAGTCTGGTGTCTCTGGAATCCTAATTTCAAACACTAACTAATGGTGAAGTTAGATTTTAAATTACAACTCAGAAAATGGCACTTTTAGAAACTTGGTTTCTTCTTACTTTAGTCATTTGGTGCCTTCTGCCTGCCTCTGACCACTTGTCTATGGTAGGTGACAGCTGGGCTCTGTGTATTCCCCTAGACAGTCACATACAATGGGAGCTTAGGTATGACTTGATGGGCCATCGTTTGAGGATGGGAAGGAGGAGCTGGACACAGCCTTTCTTACACCTGAATAGCCTGGTCCTGTCCCCATAAAAGGGCTGCATACCCCCCTGTATTGAGTTGGGAGCCAGAACAGGAAGATAGGACCTCTGTGCACTTCAAAGACCTATCTTTGAAATCTTCCTCACTTCAAAGGCCCAACTGGGTATAAGTACTGGAGCTCTGACAGTACCACATCAGTACACTTCTGGGCCTGTGAAGATTCTGCCAGGAAGATGGACTGCTGTACTGCTGAAGGACTGCCACTCTGTTGGACTGCTTCTTTGCTGGACTTCTGTCTTGAAGTGCTGCCATGCTGCCTGCTGTTCCCTGCCTGCGTGAAAAGAACTGGAGCTGCATCACTTGAACCCCGAGTGATGCCAGGGGCTAGCTAGTTTCCTCCTGATCTGTAGTCTTAGGGACATAAAAGCCTTCTAACTGATCACCCTTATTGATGTTGAAGCAAAGATATATGCCTTCAATCTGTTGATAGATCTGGAAGCATAGATTTCCTCTGCAAACATCATTCCAAAAGGCTTCAGAGCATGCATTAATACAGCAACCAATCTCTTAGCAGTCAGCCTTCTCGTAGCAAAAGCTAAAGTCAAAGGTTCTAAACTCTACCCTTGTTTTGTGGATCTGAAAGCAGTCTTCAACAGGGTACCAAGGAATTGCCTCTGGGCAAAAATGACCAATTGGGGAATGCCATAAAAACTATTTGAAGCTGTTGTTAATTTGTACTCAGAAACTTGGGTACAAATCAATGTTGGCGATGGCTGCAGAGGCACCCTCAAGATCCCCACTCACACAGTTCTAAAGCAGGTATGTGTTGTAGACCCCTGCTTATTTAACAGTAACATGGCTGACCTCATCAATTAACTGAAGTGGTGTGTGATCCTCCCAAACTAGCTTATGAACCTCTGTGATGTCTTCAATATGATTTTGTTCTTTTAAGCCAAACTCCGATCGGCCTTCAGCGCCTTATCACCCAACTTGCAAAATACACCCAAATGCTGGGGTTGGAACTAAACCACCATTAAACAAAAGTGGCATGCTTTTCAATTGAATCGTAGAGAACTGCCCCTTACTTAACATGGAAAACCTAAGGCAAACCTTTAGAATTGGTTACATCTTACAAATACTTAGGTGTGCTTATGGATGCCCGACTAACCTTCAGAGAGCACCTCATCTTCATTCTTCAGTTTGCGTTTAAACTGCTACAGAAAAAGATACGCAGCACTTCACATCACTATTTGCTACAGTTCATCGTAGCAAAGTTTCTTCCATCACTCACGTATGACTCTGAACTACTAAAATGGAGCAATGCAACCACACTAAACCTGCTCCAATTGAAACTCTTCAAGTGACTCTTCCTCATTCTGCAACACATATCTTAATATCAGGTCAAATTGGAGTTTGGTCTGTTTCACCAAGGCCCAGTGAGGAGTGGAGCCCTCATCAAATTCTGTTGGAAGCCTAAATCAGCCCCACAAGACTCACTAGCCACTATGTGTTGGTCTGAAATGGGAAGTCAATCTGATCATAAAACCTTGTGGCCAACTGTCCTCCAGCAGGCCATACACACCCTATAATTCGACAAAGCATGGATCTTCAAAAATTGAATTTTCTGCGTTTAAAAACGTCATCAATAAGGCCACAATATAGCACTCATGGATCATCGATAAGCCAGAGCTTGCCCACAAATGACATGCATGGTCAGTTTTGCAATCTTACGCTCTTTGGGGACCGCAGCCATACTTGATGACACATATCTCAGCACCTATACAACAAGCCCTACTGCTACTCCAACTGGGCGAATTTCCATCAAAGGACCTGGCACATACCTGGAAGGAGGCCTGGATGGATAGTTACTGACGCTTATGCGGTCACAGTCAAGAAAGCATTCTTCAACTAATGTACATGTGCCCTGCTGCCCTACCCTCAGGTGGAAACTGCTACGCCCTGCATTGAGGGCTCTTAAAATTAAGTCCTGCCACCCAGCAGTAATGACACTTTGATGACCATAGCATCCAGCTATCATGTAAGACAGCCATTGTCTCTGCTCCAGGCATCAAGGCTGCTTCTACAGGAAAAACTGCATACTCTCATCCAAAATTCTAGCATTGGTGAATGATTTCAAGCTGGAAGCAGCTTTGGCTTAACAACAAGCAAGGCACAACAAACAGTATGAAACTATGCATTTTAGAATATGTCTGATTACATGCGAAAACAGTAACAACTTGCAGGAAGTCTGCTTTTTTTAACTTTAGATATTTTACGATGATGTGCATGTGAGGATTCCACCCACAGTCCTAATCGCAGTAAGGCATTAATATCTTATTTATCAAATGTACTTTTGATGACAAACATTACATGTTAATAAGCACCAGTCACTTATATTCACAGGCACTTTAAGCAGAGAGTTCTGCAATGTTCTGCAATGTTGAGACCCCCAACATCTTTTTTGTTTCGACTATGACATTCAGTACTACTATTCGCACATTCACTGCTGCCCTGTTTGAATGTTTTATTGTGACAACTTCTTTTAAGCTGATATTTGTGGTCCTCAAGGAGGTCAATGTTTTAATATAATCATCTATTTTAACTTTATCATTCGTCAATTTCATTTATTTTTCCCAGCATATACATTTGGTTTTATATTGCAGTGATTGTAATTAATTGGCAATAAATAATAATTAACATACTTCCAATTCTCTTGCTGCTGCACCTGGACTCTGCCATCTGTGAATCTGCCCTGCCAAGTGGTGCTACCCCACTCCTGGATCCTTAGAAGTAAGGCTAAAGGTGCTTGCTCCAGTGCAGCTCATACACCCCCGCTCAAACCAGTGCATCAGCACCATTACGAGGATCAGAACCAACAAATCGCAAACAGTGTAAAACAAACTGTTGTACATAGCTGTTTGCGATTTCCTAATAGCGAATTGCAAATATTTGCTATTAGGATATCGCAAAGTCTATGTACATCTGGCCTTTATTGCTTCTAAAGAGTTATTCTTTGCAAATTCATATCTCAAACTCTACTTATTGTGTTTTTGTCGTTTTGGTGTTGCTTCAATCCTTAAATTACATTCTATTTGTCTAACCCTGGTGCAGTATCTTTTTGTGTGGTGTTTTTGCTGTTTTACTGTTTGAATGGTTCTACAAATACTTTACACACTGCCTCTAGGTTAAACCTTACTGATCTGTGCCAAGCTATCAGATATTGAGCAAAGGTTAATTTAGGGCTGCCTGACCATTAGCCTGACTAGGATTGTGGCTGCTGTTTGACTAAGGGTGATCCCCACCCCGCCACTTCACCAACAACACAATTTCTAACACTGTACTTCACAAAGTTCTGGATTTCATAAGTACTTTATGGGGGCCCTTTATCTTTCTTGACACTAGCTAGAATTATCTTCCTGGCATTTGCATTTGTTTTTTGTTGCAGTCTTCAGTTTAGGGAATGGGAATATACATTCATCACCTCTAGAAGGTGGTTCTCTGATGTCACGAGTACAAAGAAGTCTAATTAAACCAATTCTCAACCTGCTCGTGGCTGTTCAGACATCTGCAACTGAACATGATTAGCCTCTTCCCTAGTGCATTCGGATATGTATTATTTTTTTAAGTCTCTTCTACAGTGTGTGAAGGTGTTGAAACTACCTTTTCTGTTTGAGTGCTTTCTTTGCAACTATCACTCCTGTGTGGTATTCATGAGACAAGCGTATGCATTGTCTTCTTAGATACTTGGGAATGATTATACAAGGCTCCCTTAGAGTGATGGCCCACAGATACTTCAATATAATCTAGCTTTGATATATAGTGAGCATACCCTGTGCTCGGGGTATAACCACCAGTATTAAGGAGATAATGTATGCCTCTGCTCATGAAGGTTACTATTCTTCTTTACTGGGTGAGTGTAGAGATTTGCCATTCTTCAGATTTTGGTATTTCCTAGACCTGTTGATTGTTGTAAAGTCATATTATTATTACTCAGTTGTACACTACCAAATGTAAATGTAATTGCATAGCTCATAGCTAGTCTATATCTATTCAGGAAATTCATACCTATTACCTAATTTCACTATCAACCTACATATCCCTACTGCTTTGTATACTAACAGCTGCTTTTGAAGATAATAGAATTCTAATTAAGGGCTTGCATCACAAAAGTGGTGCACATCAGCAAAAAAAAGTCTTTAGTGATTTGCTTTCCAGTGCAAAGCTTGTTTTGCGCTAAAAAGTAGTCTGAAAGTAATGCACACCAACATGAAGCACTCCTTAGCATTACTTAGCATTCAGGGGGCATAACATGGGTGGTGTATGGGCCTTCCAATGACCACCTATGGTTTTTGTTGCAAAACCCTATCTACTAACAATAATAGACAGAGTTTTGCTTCAAAAATCAATGCTTTAATTTCTCCTTTCTTTTGCAACTTTGCATGTTTGCTGTACTGTACGACACACATACAAAGTAGGAAAAGTTTTAAAAAGATGTGTAGACATAGTATTTTGTACTTTAAGGGAGCCCTTCCAGTACAAAACCTATGCTAGACTCATGCACACACCCTTGCTCTATGGCACAAAGCTGTGTGCCTGGTGCTTAGTGGCATAATTCTATGCCGGCGCTAGCGAGAAGGGTGGAGATTGCCATATATCTTTTAAATATAGTGCTCTCCTGCTCTTTTCCTATCACGCAACGCAGTGCATCATTTTTGGCTGCTGTGCAGCTTTGGGTGACTCTATGATAAATCTGGCTCTGAGTGTTCACAAAACTCACAGAATGCTCCTGCACTCAAAGCCATGCTTCTGGAGTTTCAACATGAAAATAAATGGTACAGTAATACCTATTCTTATCAAGGTATAATTGCTTCTTCCAAAACATACATTTGGTGTCATTAAAACTACCACCATGAAAAGCCAGCATTAGCATATTTATGTAACTCATTGAACTGAAATAGTGAATATGCAAATATATGTGTTGAAATGTGCCCTCTGTATGGTTTGTTATGCATAAAAAGAGAGTTACGTGTATTGCTATTGTTCCTTCTAGTTTGAAAAGCAAATGTTGAATGAAGTTTGTTCAGCTCATAATATGTGTTTTCCTGACATTGAAGGGACACCATTGTTAGTTTCAACCAGGAATGCCTATGTGACTACTGGTAGTGGCATGAGATACAGCAACCAAAAAGGTGAAATCTTGATTCCATCTGAAGATAATGTAGGAGTGCATCGTACTCACAAATAATCAGCATTCAATATATACTCTGCTGTAACTAATGCAATAAAAGAGTGGAGTAATGCATGTTGATAGTACTTTATTTGAAATATTCACGTTTAGAACATGATTATTAAAGTTACATATTTACGTGATGGGTGAAATTAACATAAAATGTCTTATTGTGAAAGATGTAAACCTGGAAGTATATAACTAGAGTTTTAGGTTCATACGTATAATCCGAATTAATCACGTGAAAGTATACTAATAATAACACTCTGTAGTTGTTGCATTGTATTTATGCATGTGCATTATACAAATGAGCACGTATTCATATCTCAGTGCACTAACCAAAGTCGTTAATTAAATTAAGGCTTAATGCATATGTTAGCTTGCTTTCATGTGCTATTTCATTAAAGCCTAATGTTTTCCGTTCAAGCTCACCTTGTAGTGTTATGTTTTGTCTATGTTCAGCCTTCGCTATGGAATGTTTTGTCTTATTCTGTTTCCACTGCAGGTGTGGATGGACTTCATTACTTAGAATCAGGGAGTTTTGTCTTAGTAGATAGTGAAGCATTAAAAGAAGGAGTTGGCCGAGGAAATCACTGCAATAAGCGAGGAGAGGGGTTCTCAAGGAGAGGAATGATCAAGGATGAAAAAAAAATCATTTGCTATTTAGCTGGGACAGGTGTTGAAGTATCCAGTCTTGCCAGAGCTATGGAAATTTCTCAAGGAGAAGCCACATGAGAGCTTCAAGTCTACGGCAGATGATAATATATGCTGTGTTTAGTGAGAGGAAGAGCGCATCTAAGGCTTCCTTTGAGAGCAAACCGATGCTTCTGCATGCGTGGCTTTAAGCTACTTGAGCAATCGTCGTCGGAGTAGGGTTTTCTACTAAAGACCCTAATGGCTGGCACCTTTCTTCTTACCTTATTTGATTAAAGCCTTACTCAAATGCTTGCGTTTACGCTTGCCCTTATTAAGGTAGTGTAGGGAGAGTTACTTTACTCATGCTCGTTAAAAGGAATCATCTGATGCAATTTAACCTTCATTTATCTTTCTTGATTGCCTGTACCATTATATTAGAGTTAATCATTTGCTTTGTAAAATAGACGGTAGATCTCTTAAGGAGACTTAGATTTACTTTAATTTTTAAATACTTTTTTACGATTTTGATTTAATTTTGAATTTATAATGAAACCTACTACACTCAGATCAAAGGGGCGAGTGACTTCATGTGTAGCCACATTGGTTGCGCTGGGTTAGGAATGAAAATTGGTGATTCGCTCCTTGTACCTCTCACTCTACTAGAATACCTGTCTCCTTTAGAGAGAATTGTGTAAATGGGCCTAAACATTAACACAACCTAGTACAACAAGAACTTGAGTCTGTCTCCAGATTATAATCTACATACAAATGAATTACCCTATTTCAATCAGATTCACCAAAAATGACACATATGATGTAACAATTGCTCTCTCAAAAAACATTGGGTAATTGTTCTTTTACTATTAGAAACCCCTACATGAAAAGAAATTGCTTCTTAAAGAACAGAAAGCCGTATACAAATGAAATACAAGCTGGCCAACACACTGAAAAGGGAACTTTTTAAGTGTGAGTGATCGTTAACACCTTAATACGTTATTATGCCTTCACTTGTGTTTCCAGAACATGCGGTGCACTCAGTGCCACGGAAATGCCTGACACCATTGTAACCTTGAATTGACATATGTATTTAGCACATGGAAGTTAAGATAGAATGGTGAGCCTCAAACATGTGAATCGGCAAATAAATATGTTGAAGCTCTGTCCTTGTCACGACCTCCTCATGTGCCCACTCTGTAGTGGGCATAGCATGCAGGCCTCCTGTTACTTTACCCCTGTGGCACTTTATAGGTGAAAAACACTTAGGCAAGTGAGTACCTAGGTACCAAACTCAATGATGATGCCGCCCAATGACACACCATAGTGGTGATCACTTTATGGTAGAGATTGTTAGAGGGTTTTAGATCGACAAAGGAGATACCCAGACACTTGAGAACCAGTTGCGCTCCCTCTCCTTTAATTATGCATACTATGAGTGTGGAAGCGGAGAGAACTCTACAAAAACTTCTCCTTCGCCCCTTAAGTTACAATCTAAAAATTACATGAGTGATCATTATACTTGTACACGAAAAGAACATTTTAACTTGCATAAAAATATCCTTATCTTATGGAAAATGTGTACATTGAGAATCTTATTATGTCCAAAAATCATATCATAATAAAACGTGGGAAATAGCTATAGTACGAACATTATGAAACACAGAAGAAATAAAATAAAAGACTATCACATCCTATTATGATGAAGAACATTTGCATAATTATCAAAGGTACATATTTTACAACTGATTCTTGATTAGATTTATCTCAGCTCACATTTGATATGTTCAGAATATATAGTAGGTAAACAATCAGTCTGTGCTATTAGAACTTTAATTTAACATCCTACTGTAGGAAATTGGGTGATCAATTTTGAAGGATGTGGGGCCTCCAGTAGTAATAGGCCCACAATTTCACCTTACTGGGAACCAAGCACCCCATTGTAGCCCTTTACTCTCTCAGGGTAGTGAAGCAGAGCAGTCCAAGGTCCATTCAGGGGAGGTGGTGTGCCTATTCACTGTCACTCAATAATAACACTGAATAAATGATTGTCTGTTCAGTGTTTTCTTCTGCAGAAGAAGGAAAAGTACATTTATTACACACACATACTACTAAATATGCATGGATTTACAAATATATACATTAGGCAGATGCAAAATGCCATAATTGACATTATGTAATCAACTTTGACCCCATGGAGGTCATACATTCTGACTTTAACCTGCCTTGTCTTTAGATTGATAGGTACTCTCAGTATTTCCAAGTCTTACAATACCAAACTATTGTCCTGTAGGGGTGACAAGATAATATTTGTTGACACATTAATTGAACTTCTACCCTCTGTATCATTAGATTCAAGAACAAAGTCCATTTATTTGCCACATGGATCTATGGTTGCATTTTATGTGATCAGAATGTGATGTTTTCTAATGACAGTTTTTATGACTACCTGCTATTATGTTTGGAAGTGTACAAAAAACACAAAAACACATGTTTTGTTAATTTTATAATGTTTTATTGACATAATGTTGGCAGGGATTATTAATCAAGATGAATAGGCTTTATTAACATTAATAAGTGCATTTACACATGGTTATGATTGATGATTGCATTTAAATGCAACATTATGGTGGTTTTAACATGTGGTTTGTAGATCTTGAACCTTTGGCCAAGCCAATAGACTTTTCCGATATATTTACCTAAATGCTAGGACGGTAGTTCAAGATGGCATCATCCAGGAGTCATTGCTCACATTTCTTCCTGGGGTCTTCTCCTTGTATCAATAATTAATCAAATATGAACTTCAGAGAGTCTGACAGTCTCTTTAGAGTATAAATGAGATTCTTTGTAATAGATGCATATCTGATAAAAAGCCATAATATTTGTACAATCAACAGCTACAAAACATACTCAATCATATTCACTTCTCAGTGATAAATAGTAGTTACTTTGTCTGTAAATAAATAATTGAGCAAAATCTATTCGCTATGTTCAATTATGTACGATCCATAAAGTGGTACGATTGACAGAAAAGGGTGAATTCCATAAGTTGTAACTCAGTGTCACACTCTGCACCAGTAAACACACAGGGAACTGATAGATGCATGGGATTTACTATGGAAGCAATCTTTTTATTCATTTTATCTAGGAAGAATTTAAGATTGGTTGTTTGGATTGATAAGTAGAAATGTGGCAAATAAATGGACTTTGTTCTTGAATCTAATGATGCAGAGGGTAGACGTTCAATTAATGTGTCAATAAATATTATCTTGCAACCCCTAGAGGACAATTGTTTGGTATAGTAAGACTTGAAAATACTGAGAGTACCTAACAATCTAAAGACAAGGCAGATCAAAGTCAAAATTATTGAAATGCTGGAATAGAACTCTCTTAAAAGTGAGAAATGCCAATTGGTGTCTATAAAAATTGTTAATGAAATGTTGAAATAGTTAGCTTGAAGAAAGGCTTGATCAGAAGATATGCAAAGAGGAAAATGTTGCAAAATCATTCTGTCTGAACTAGGGAGGCTACATATGGTATCACTAGAAGTATGTCCTCAGGAAATTAAGACATTGAAGTAGAATAAAATAAACTGTTGTTGTTGTGCACAATATGAGATGAAAGAGATATATGAAAGCCTAGTGGTAGTGGATGGCTACAGGGGGTTGAAAAAGCACAAAATACATATGAATGTCAAAGTCTACCACACAATATTTGGGAGGATCACACCAAGGGACTTCATTGGCACAACAAAGTGAAGTTTGATGAGCATCTATTGACACAGAACGAGAGTTTATTTCAACATGCTTCACGCTTTTATTTTTTTGTAAATCTGTTTGCATTGTTTTACAATAACAACAAGTACAAAGCCATGGAGAGAGGAGAGGGTGGGGAGAGAGAAAGAACCCCCAGTCCTGGGGACCTGATAATCAAATTACATTACTCAAAAGAATTGCTGTGTACATTGCAAGGCAGTAAACAGGATCAATACATGCTGGTATATACTTTTAACAGGTACAATTTCAGTTTGTGCGGACAAGGAGGGGCAGGGTCCTGATTACATGCGTAGTTGGAGGGGGAGGTTATGCATGTAGGTGGTTGGGGAAAGTTTGGGCACAACGATAAGGGGAGATAAAGCATGGTCTGGCGTTCCACTACCATAGTCCAGCCTTTATGATGTCGGGAGTTTTTAGATTCACACCATCATGAGGCAGCGCATGGTGGTGCCACTGTGGCACCGCCAGGCATATTACGAGTTTCAGGACCACCAGCAATGTTGTGAAGGTCTTTACTCCATGAAAAGGCTGGAGGTCTTGTAACATCCATGTGGATGCATACAGGGGGGCACAACATTTGCCCCTCTGAGTGCATGTACAGCAGTTCCTGCATGGTTTGGTCCTTCTAGTCCATGCCATGCAGGAACGGTTTTTGGCTTTCCCATTGTAGTGCCCATTTTCAGAGGCACTGCTGTGGGACTGGCCAAAGAAGCCTGCCAGACAAGAGGAAACTCGCAATTTGGCAGGTGGTGGGGACACTGGTTTGGCGGTGCAGGAGCGGGCTGCTGTCGTGGTGGTCTGCTCCCGCACCTCCAAAAGCGTAATCAGGTCATAAGAAATCTAATAAAACATTTTGTGTTCTAAATGCAGAACATGTTGTTTTATAGCAGTCCAAAAACTGGAGGCCTTGCTAGATTTTCACTACCAAGGTATATGACTGGTAAATGAAATATGCCTTAAATGATAGTCGTTTATGGTAATCTCAATCAATCAATCAATCAGGGAATTGTAAGCGCGTTACTCACCCGTGAGGGTTTCAAGGCGCTGAAGGGGGGGTTCGCAGATCTCTTTAGTCGAAGAGCCAGGTCTTGAGGGACTTCCTGAAGGTGTTCAGGGAGGGGGCATGTCTGATGTCTGCCGGTAGCTCGTTCCAGGTCTTGGCTGCAATGTGAGAGAAGGATCTTCCACCTGCTCTGGATGTGTGGATGCGCGGGGTTTCGGCCAGTGCGAGGTTGGAAGATCGGAGGTTTCTTTTGGGTACGTGGAAGTTGACTCTGTTGTTGAGGTATTTGGGTCTGTTTTTGTGTAGGCATTTGTAGGCGTGAGTGAGGATTTTGAAAGTGGCTCATTTGTCCATGGGGAGCCAGTGGAGACTTCGTAGGTGTTGACTGATGTGTTTGTGTCGGGGGATGCTGAGGACGATTCTGGTGGCAGTATTCTGTATTGTCTGGAGCTTGCGGAGTAGGGACTTGTTGATGCCGGCGTAGAGTGCGTTTCCATAGTCCAGTCTGCCGGTGATGAGTGCGTGGGTGACTGTCTTCCTTGACTCAGGAGGGATCCACTTGAAGGTCTTGCGGAGGATGCAGAGGGTGTTAAAGCAGCTGGAGGTAACGGCGTTGACCTGTCGGCTCATGGTGAGTGATGAGTCGAATACGATGCTGAGGTTCTTGGCGTGGTCTGAGGGGGTATGTGGGCTTCCGAGGGTGGTCAGCCACCAGGTGCTGTCCCATGCAGAAGGGGTGGTACCGAGGACGAGGACTTCTGTCTTCTCGGCATTGAGCTTCAGGCAGCTGTTGGTCATCCAGACTGCAATGTCTTGCATTCCTTTCTGGAAGTTGGGTTTGGCAGTGGTGGGGTCTTTGGTGAGTGAGAGGATGAGCTGGGTGTCGTTGGCGTAGGATACGATGTTGAGGCCGTGTTGTTGGACGATGGCTGTGAGGGGGGCCATGTAGATGTGGAAGAGGGTGGGGCTCAGGAATGAACCCTGTGGGACTCCGCAGGTGATTTTCGTGGGGTCGAAGAGGAAGGGTGGGAGTCTGATCCTTTGGCTTCCTCAGGTGAGGAATGATCAGGTCCAGTCCAGGGCTGTTCCTTGTATGCCTGCATCGTGTAGTCTAGCGACTAGTGTGCGGTGGGAGACGGTGACGAAGGTCGCTGATAGGTCGAGTAGGATGAGGGCTGTGGAGAGGACTTGGTCCAGGAGGGTGCAGATGTCATCTGTAGCGGTAAGTAGGGTGGTCTCTGTGCTGTGGTTGCTTCGGAATCCAGATTGGAACGGGTCGAGGACTGCGTTCTCTTCAATGAATCGTGACAGTTTCCTGTTTACTGTTATCTCTGCAACTGTGGCTGCAAAGTGGAGGAGCGAGATGGGGCGATAGTTCTTGAGGTCGGTGAGGTCAGCTGTGGTCTTCTTGAGCAGAGGTCTGACTTCTGCACGCTTCCAGTCATCTGGGAAGGTGCCTGTTTTGAAGGTGGTGTTGATGGTGCGTTATAGTTCGGGTGCGATGGCGGCCGCAGCTCTGTGGAAGATGTGAGGGGGCCAGGGGTCGATGGGGGCACCCAAATGGATACTTTTCATGGTCGAGGCGGTGTCTTCGGACGTGATCGGTGTCCAGTCGGAGATGGTGGACTGGCTGGTGTTTCTGGGGCGGGGGTCGTCTGTGGCACCTGGTGGATGGTCGATGAAGTTGTCATAGAAATCTTTTGATCTTGTGGTGGGAATAGAATCCAAGCATGTCGCAGAGGTCTTGGGATGGGGTGATGTCTGTGGCTTCGCTGCATGGGTTGGTGAATTCTTGAATGACACTGAAAAGTTCCTTGGAGTGGGTGGAGTTGGCCAGGATTGTGTTGTGGATGAAGTTCCTCTTGGTGGCTCTGATCTGGTTGTGGTAGTCCATCATGGCGTCCTTGTAGGCGGTGTGGTTTTCAGTTGACTTGGTGTTTCTCCAGTTCTTCTCCAGGCATCTGCAGGTGTGTCTGGCTTCTTGGAGAGCGGTGATGAACCAGGAGGCTTTCCTGGGGCGTTGTCTGTCGGGGTTGCTTAGCGGGGCGAGCTCGTCTGCACAGTCGGAGATCCAGGTGTGGAGTTCTCTGGCTGCGTCGTTTACGTCGGGTGCCCAGGTGTGGTTGTCTCGGGTGAGGGTGGAGTTAAGTTGCTTGTCGGTAACCTTGCTCCAGTTCCTTCGTGGTGGGCGTGGGGCTGGTTTGGGTGCCTTGGGTTTGTTGATGGCGAAGTGTACGCAGTGGTGGTCGGTCCATGGCGCCTGCATTGTGTGGCTGAATTGAATGCTGTTTCCTGCCGCGAAGATGGGGGTCGAGGGTGTGTCCTGCTCTGTGGGTCAGTGTGTTGACGAGTTGTTTAAGTCCGATGCTGGCAAGGTTGACATAAAGGATAGTGGAGTTGGGGTCGCTGGGGTTGTCGAGGTGAAAGTTCAGGTCTCCAATGAGTATGTAGTTTGTTGAGGCGATGGCGTGGGGTGCGATGAACTCGGTGATGGTGCTGGCGAAGGGTGTTCGGGGGCCGGGGGGTCTGTAAACGAGGGTTCCTCGGAGTGTGGCTTTGGGGGAGGTCTGGATCTGGAATTGCAGGTGTTCGGCGGAGGGGAAGATTTCGCTGGAGGTTGTGAGGCGGAGGGTGCTCTTGTGGACGATGGCGAGGCCCCCTCTTAGGAGGTTGGGGCGGTCTTTCCTCTGGATCTTGTTTCCGTCGTGGATGGCGGTGCTCATGTCGGGGTTGGCGGATGCGTTGTTCCAGGTCTCCATGAAGAAGGCGATGTCGGGCGAGAGAGAGTCGAGTAGGTTCGAGATTTCCATGGCGTGTTTGTGTATGGAGCGTACACTGAGGAAAATGCATTTTAGGGTGTAGCCTGTGCTGGCGTCAGCAGTGTTGGAGGCCGGGGTGGCTGTGAGGGTCTGGTGGCAGTGGAGGCAGGACAACTGGCCGTGGGTCGTGTTTGGCATTTTCTAAGTCTTCCAGGGTTGAGTGCGAGGAGGGTGGTGGTGTCGTAGCGATGGGTAGTGGGAGGTCTAGGGTTCCTGGCCGCGGTTGGGTCACGGACAGGCACAGACGGGCTTGCCTTTGCTGAGCCTTTGACGCGCCAGCGGTGCACCCACTGCGTGTAGCCTCTATTAAGTAGGGGAGGAGGGAGGGAGATGAAGCTGGGAAGTGGATGCAGGGGAATTCAGGGGGGAATTCCCAGGTGAATTTTGGGGAGGAGGGGCCGCAGGGGCAGCAGCAGCGAAAGGAACAGGCAGGCACGAGAAAATAAAAACAGTGGTGGAATTAGAGCAAGACACAGTTGGTCACAATAACAGTGGCACAACAGGGAACAATTAATAAAAAAAAGTCTGAGAAAGGTTACGTTGGTTGCAGGCAGTCTGGTCCCAGTTGGAGCGGGCAGCAGGAGCGGACAGCAGCCTTGAACCTCCCAAGGAGGAGGTCGGGTCTGGTGGCAAGAAACGGCAAAGCAGAGCTGCGGGGAGAGAGTGGACCTAGACTGAGTCTAAGTATGAAATGTGGATGATGTTTCATCAATAGCCCTTATTTTGAAGATGATATTCAATGAATAATTCAGTGTTTTAGTTGTGTTCTCTGCATTTTTTAACCCCAAATATCTTTCAAGTTCTACCTTTGTTACCTTAGAGCTGAGTGACTAAATTCTTCATGCAGCATTTGACTCACGTTTGGTTCTCACATTGTTCACTCATCATTGGAACCATATACCACAAATTGAATGTGTCATGGGACATTATTATGCTTCAGTGCATGGGTGTGGTGTACTGTTGTTGATAGGTCATGCCAAGAATTTACATGCAAGAGTATATTTAAGATGTGGGTATTGGGACTCACAAGGGATGTAGATGTTCTTGATCTGATCAATTGTTGAGAGAATGCCTATGCTCCTCTGGCATTTATTTATTGAAGATTCATGGGTGTAGTTTGGCAGGAAAAGCAAGCAGTATAAAGTGAAGTATCAATGCCCTTTCATGTTCTAATTAGTTCACTGCATGCTGCATAAGGAAAGGAAGAAATTTAAATGATGCCTTCATTAATCGTTTTATTTCAGGAAATTCATGTTAGAATGTGTAGTGCAGCCCGTTATTTGTGTCGCCTGATGTGACCCCAAGTTCTGGAACTAAAATATCATTGAAAAATGTCATAAAGATTAATAACTGATTCCTTGTATTACAAAGGTAGGATGCAGTACATCCTGCACTACTTCTTATGGGTTAGTTATGAAAACTGTGGAGCAGAATAAACAATTCCTTATTTTCACTATATGTACGTCAAGTTAGAGGCTGCCTGAATTCTGATAGAAGTGCTGCACAGTCCATATCGCACCTAAATAAATGTAAACCAACTATTTGTATCTATGCCTTGATAAATGCAATCAACATTACAGTGTATATGTAATTATGTCTTAAAGTATAAATCTGCCATCAGATTTAAGTTATCTATTTAACTGTATTTTTTTAAGACATGATATATGAAGTAAGCACATTGATAAAAATACCTATGCAATACACTTTGCATACAAGGCATATCTGAATACTTCATATCAGTTGCCTTTAATAAAACCCTGCGAGAGGAATGGCTTTGGTGAACATTAGTCAATAGTATAAGCCTTTTGATGAGTTGAAAAGTTAGCCAGGTAGTTAAAAGGAATGGCTCAGCACGAAAGAGGCTAGTCTGTGAACTGGTAATGTGTGCTTGAGCTCGTTGTAGTGGCTAAAGAAGATTCACTTTTGTGAGTGGAGGTCTTTCCACCATTTCACTTGTTTTAAGTTTTTAAGTACCCTGCCCAACCTTCCAGTGAGTACACGGAATTCCCATAAAGAGATCTGTATTCATTGCCAGTATATTTGCCAGTAAACTGACATGCAAAAACCTATCTTCTTTGAGGAGGTGGCTGAATCTAACTGAATGTAGAGTATTTTGAGAGAGTTCCATCAGAGTGTGCAAGTCTGACTTTGAAGTAGACTCAGCTAAAATGCTTAGAGATGGTTGCAATTATTATATGTAGAACAACGTTTTGCAATCTAAACATTGTAAAATGTAATGTTTGTTAACATTGCAAAAATTCACCTGTAGGCAAAACATGTCAGCAAAAACGTTTTGCAGTAGAGTGGTTTCAAAGAATATTCTTCTGCTAAAAGTAGGTTTTGCTTAGTTTTTTTCTTGCAAACCTGCACACAATTAAATATTTATTTAAATAACTTATTGTTTTGTGCAAGACAGACAAAAATGCATGAAAGAGTACTTTAGATAGGTTTAGGATGCATGAACAGATGTACAAATGCTGCCGAGATGAGAATTAAAAAAAACATAATCACACTACATAAATGTGGGTAGAATAACAGAGAGATATCCAACAAATGTACAAAATGAAACTCCAGGTGGCTTCTCTTCAAGTCATCCCAAGATGAACCTCCAAAGCAGAAGGTGTTGCTGAAATAACTCAACTTTCGAGTCCTTTTTGAAAATGTTATAGGATTATGTATTCTGCTATCTGGGGAAAGTGAGTTTTGGATTTATGGGGGCACTCTGCATAAGGATTGTTTCAATATGTGTTTCTTGAAGGGAAAAGTGTCAGGTAGAGAAGTATCAGAACTCCAGAGGTGGCATGGAGTGAGAAGATCAATTTTGAGTAAGACCATTTAAAGCACCAGATTGGATTGATTTGTGTATAATAAATGCAATTCTCAATACATTAATTGCCAAAATAGGGAACCATTTGATTGTGATCAGAATAAGACTCATGTGGTGAGTATTTCTCATACCAATCACTAGCCTGGCAATCAGTGTTGGACTGGCCTTTCAGGCAATCAGGCAGGTTGGTACTGTTAGATGGGCCAGGTTGTGAAGGCCAGTGTGAGGGCAGTTTTTCTGGTCCCATCACTGCCCAAGGAAAAAAAACAGCCCACACACTTCCCCTTCCAAGCTGCCCATCTAGCAGTGCCACATTACCAGACTGCCTAAAAAGCCAGTCTTTCACAGCTGGCAGGTGCATGTAGAGATTATTTGAGATGTGCCAGGTTTAGCTTGGGAATTCCTACAAGTACAGCGTTTACCATAGACAAGGCAAAGCAAAAGGGGGATGTTATCACTTCCCACAAATCCTCTACAGGCATGAAAGATTTTATTCATAGCAGAAGGTTAAACTAGAATGTTATGGCTTTGGACAAAGACTTGATCTGTGCTTGGAGATTCAAAATATTTGCCTAGATACATTCTTGGGAAATGTTTAACAATGGATGGTTTGTAGTCCAACACACCCAGTGTGCTGAGCCATGATTGGACAGAAATTGAGTCACTGGGTTTGAAGAATAGGAGGAAATCCAGGCTAGATTCACCAAGGGGTTGAAACCTGCGGACCTTAACTTTCTTTATTAGTATGGGGTGTTCGAAGAATATAAGAGAGAAGGCTTGATTTTTTACTTTCTTGTTAAAAGGAAGCCAACTTTTTGCAGCTCTTTGGATTGCTCATTTTCACAACAGTGGCAGAATTGGAAGCCTGTTTAAAAAATTCAAATTGTTGTTAGGAAGATATTTTGCTATATTATTCTTCATGCATTTTCCCCTCCTACTTAAATTTGTAAGGGTCTGTTTTATGAGAATAGGTGCAAAATGACTAGTGGGCAATGGGAGATTTTCACTACTCCTTAGATTTGTTTGAGAACCATCGCGTAGAACTCTTAGGGGTATATTTACAAGAATGCTGGTAAAGGGCATGCAGCAAGTTACCTTGCTGCGCTGTGCTGCCGTGCGTCACATGGAATGGGCAGGACTGCACCATATTTATCCAATACAGTGCATTCCTGTCCTTTTCCCCTGCGCTGGCACCGTTTCTGCAGCCTAGCACCAATGAAGGTGATGCAGCGTGGAATTTTAAATCCTCCCTTCGTCACAGATCAAATATCACACTAGCACATTCATTCAAAACATTCATTGGTGGGGCCCATAACACCAACACTCACACTTCATTGATCCGTTCTCACGGGAGAGATAAATTGTCCAAATGCTGACATGAAAGGAATACCTTTTCAACTAAGGAACCTAATTTACCTGAACCTACATTAAGTACCTTTATTAAACTCAGAACCTCAAGATATTCCCTCCATTTAATCGATGAATCAGTTAGTTGATTTTGGATATTTGGTGACACAATTCTTTAATCTACATTTAATCTTATTTTAATTTCTCTAAATAAATCACCCGACACATTTGTTTGTTAGAATAATAATTTCGTTTATCTAATCAATTTTAATTTCAACAAGTCAGAAACCAAATCACCGAACATCATATTTACCTAATCTGGCTATTAGACGTCCTCTAAGTCAATCTAGTCGTGGATAAGTCTTTAAATCATCAAGTCAGGCAGCAATTCAGTCTTTCAAAGATTCAGGATAACAGCTGTCCAGCAGTGTCACCGTCCTCTACGTCAGCATAACGTCAGGCAAAGAAACGTTTGCTCCAAGAGAAGGTTCCTAATTCGCTTTGTCTACCAACTTTTATAATGAAACTGATGTCAAAATGTAACAAAAATCAGTTTTAGGCAGTCCTGATTGGCTGGTTTGGGGTAATTCGGTAAAGTTCTCACATAGTCCGTTAGGTTAAGTCATCACACTTGCTGGTTCCGGTTTTAAAGACAGTCCTTTGTTTCGTGAATTTGACGATTCTCCCAGTGTGACCTTGATGGGTACATCTTGTCTGGGGTCAGGATGAGGCCACATGTTTCTGGCGGTGGCGCAGGCGCACTTCACCCGAAACCTCGTGAAACGGTAGTAGTGGCGTCATGTGTCTCAGTCAGACATCTTTTCTTAGGCCCAAATGGTCAACTTAAGCAAAACAAATACAAAACGTAATTAAAATATTGAAATGGCTGATAAAATGTTAAACCCTCACTAATTCCCCTATGTGTAAGTAATTATCTAGCATGATAGCAACATTCAAAGTGTTTATATTCACCCAACGATGTCATGTGGTGCAACTTACAATTACGTCACAAAAGCAACATATATCATGCAATGTTCTAATTTTCTACCTTTAGTATGCGTACATATATTAGTATACAGTTAGTTTAGCCATGCAAATCCCACGTGTAATTCTTTTGTTAATATAATTGGTGAGTTATCACTTCAAACAGATTAATAATATTACAATTAATAGATTATTCAGATTAATATAAACATGCAGAAATGGGGGGGGTATACAAAATGTTGTACTACCCGCTCCAGCAATCCCCCCTTTGGTGATTATATCATCACACCATCAAAATTGTGTATCCCTTTTACGGAATTTCAAAGTGATTTCTTGTTTTTATTCATAATTCAGTTTCCCCTGTCTCTTCTCTTTTTGCTGATTTGTACATACTCTCCTTAATTTTCTCCAATTCTATCTCATCAAATTCTTTTACGTCTTTTCTCCGTAAATTTTCTCTTTTTGACTTTTTCTGGTTTTTATTCTTTTTACAACAGATACACCCTAATCTTATCATTAATACTATAAAAATCACACATGTTAATGGAAATAATATCTTACCTAAAAAGGTACTACCTAAATTTACTAAGAAATCTTTAATAGCTGATACCCTCCTTTCAATCCTTTCCCATACACCTTCAACCTCCAGTGGTGCAATTTCGTCATGCAACTCTGTAATATTTTTAATATAAATGTTCAAATCTTTACTTTCGTCAGGAATGTAAGTACAACAATGTTGAACTTTCAGCATTCCACAGACTCCACCCTCTTTTGCCAATAAGATATCAAGGGCAAGTCAATTTTGCATTACCATAGCACGCATGGAAACCATTTCAGTGTTTACCAATAAAAATCCTCCAGCGGTGCTTGTTGACAAGCGATCCACTACTGTTGAAAGTCTTCTAATTTTTTTTGCATTCAGAGATATTCCCACTGCCGGTATCAATGCTCCAAAAATATCACCTACAATTTCTGCCCAAGATTCTCTCTTACTACGTACTAAATTACTACCTAAGTTAGGTACACCATCTTCTCCTCTATCCATGTGAAAAATCTTTGGAAAAACCAGGCCTACATAACATGTGCCATACCAATGGTCTGGCAAACGATAATATGCCCTGTTCCCACAAATAAAATATAGTCCAGGAAAAACTGGATCTTTTCCACCTTTGAATCCCCATCCACCCATGATTCGGTATGTATCATGGCACTCGCTATTCCCTACAAAATAATTATCATATGCAGGTTGATTCCTTCTAATGCACAATTTCCCTTTCTGAGGTCAATCTAAAGCCATAGTTGGACTCGTTTTCCTTTCAAGTGTTTTTCCATCTCTACATCCCATACTGTTTTCTCCACCTTTCCTTCTGAAACCTTTCTTTGCATTTTCAGTCTCCTTTCTTCAACCATATCTAAAAATGTATTTTCCTCTTTCTTTAAACTGCAAGTCAAATTGTTTTTAAATATGTATTCTAATGTTAGTTCTTTAGTTTCTAGGAAAAATTCACCTAACACCTTTGCAGGTTTTACCTTACTTAACTTGTTAATTGACGGTACTTGTGAAAATATAGTATCTACATCTGAAAAATAATATTCTAATTTTCCTGTCTGATAAAATAAACTAGCTATTACACTACATGTTATTCCATAAGTTACTGGAATGTGATGATAAGTCACTCCCTCCGATCCAGAAGCAGGTAATGGCATACAGACATAGCAGTCCCTTACATCCATTGTTTTTACATATTCATACAACAATTTCGAAAACACTTTATGTAAATAGTTTTTATCTATTCTAGTCAAAACTACTTTTTGAATCTTCCCTATATTAGTTACGTTTTCACTATGTCCTTCTAATGTATCTATAGTAACTTTAAATGAGATCAGGAGAGCAAGTAAACTCCATAGAAGCATTAGTAATCCTGTACAACAACAACACATTCTACACCATCTCTTCAAAAATTTACATCTACCTTTTCTACTATCTATGTTTGCCATCTTTGCTAAAATGGACTGTGTCTTTTGACTTAGCCTCTTCTACTTCACAACTAGTTTTCTAACCCAAGCACCTACTTGGTTCTACCAGTTTTTGTCTTTTTCTGTATTTTATTGTCTTTCTATCAGTTTTTTTCTTGTCTCATTCAGTATGGCATTTCATCATTTTTCACTTTTCCTTCGTGATCGATATGCAGAATGTCTTGAACATCCACTTCTTCTCCAATATCGGACAAGATAACTCTCAGGATTTCCGATTCTTCGTCTTCCTCAACCACTTCCGGTACAACCACCTCTGGATTTCCTTGGCTATCCGCCTCTTCTTTTACTTCCGGCAGGGCCACATACGTCCATTCTGGTGATTTATACTTCTGGTTAGGTTTTCTGGTTCTTTTGCACTCTTTAATTTCAGTGGTTTCTTCGTCGTTTGATTTCACCTGACTTGTCACTTCATTCACCTGTTCAGCTCTTGGTGAACTTACTCGTGTCAGTCGGTATCTCAACCTTTTTATTTTATTCGGCCAAAAATCTGCTCTTTTCAATCTACTTCCTTTATCATTCTTTTCAGTTCTCCAAGCTCTCTTTCTTAGAACTCGACCTTCAGGTATTTCATCTTCGCTTTCTTCTGACTGTGTTTCAACTTGCTTTTTACTTTCAACAGTTTCTTTTTCCACCACTTCTTTAGTTTTCCCTACTTCTGTTCCTCCTCGAACCTCCGTCACGCAATCTTCCTGCTGACTACTTGTCCCTGTTTCTAACTGGATGTTGGAGTTCCCTACACCTCCTCGGGAGTCTTCCGCAATAATCTTTCCCTCTCTCTCTGTATCTGGCACCTGTCCATCCAAACGTGTTGTTTCTGGTGGAATTTCTCTCAATATTTCATCTGGCACTTCCTTCTCATGAAACTCTTTTAATATCTCTTCACTGTCTTTTTCTTTGGTTTTCCCTTGTTTTTCCTTTGAACACATCGCTCTTTGTTCAGTCTCTGAGTCTGAACTGGTATCAGAAATCTGTAACCTTCTTCTCAAGGAAATACTTCTTGGAACATGTGTTAGACTTTGTTCTGCTTCCCCCCTTTCAGGGTTTTCTTTTGTTTTTGGCTCTTCGTCATCTGACTCAGTACTGGATTCTGATTCATCAAAATACTCCTTCTCCTTGCCGTCTATTGGATTCGGAATTCTCAATGTATGGCTTACATGGATCCAGTTTTTCAATCCAGCACACTTTACAGCTGTTGTTGTGGTCAAAATGACTTGTCTTGGTTTTCCCCACCTCGGGACCAAACAGTTTCTTCTTCTGTGTACTTTTATTCTCACCCAGTCCCCTGGGCTTAGATCATGGGCTGGCTTCTTTTCATGAGTGGTGGCATCCGCTCCAACCTGATGAAACACAGAATGAACTGCGTCTGCCAGGCTTTTACAGTATTCCAACACCATGTCATCAGTTATAGTCATCAGCTTGTTGACTGGTATAAACACGTGCCGCATGGCTCGTCCCATGATGATTTCATGGGGGCTTAACCCTGTAGTTCTATCTGGAATTGATCTAATAGTCATGAGTACCAGAGGCAAGACATCAGGCCATTTCATACCTGTGGCTAAACACATTTTCCCTATCCTGTTTTTGATAGTACCATTCATCTGTTCCACCAAACCAGAATCCTCTGGTCGGTAGGCACAATGTAGTTTTTGTTGTACATTCAATGCTTCACAAATCAGTTTTATGATCTCATGAAAATGTCCTCCTCGGTCCGATTCAATTGTCATTGGGAATCTAAATCTAGGGATGAATTCCCTCAAAAATAATTTTGCCACTGTCATCCCATCATTTCTTCTGGTTGGGAATGCTTCTACCCATCTAGAAAACAGACAGACCATAACCAAAACATACCTCAGTCTGTTACAGGGAGGCATTTCAATGAAATCCCCTTGCATTCTGGTAAAAGGCCCTCCTTTTCGACCTATTGTTACTAGACTCACTACTGTCTTTCTTCCTGGATTGTATTGTTGACATATTAGGCATCTCTGACAAAGACTTTCTGCTACAGGTCTGAATTTTGCATTGTACCAGGTTTGTTTAAATGACCTGACCATAGCATCTCTCCCTATGTATCCCTTTCCATGATACATCCGTGCCGTGCATGGCAGACATCATACTATCAGGCATGACTGGTCTTCCATCTCGATAGACCCATGCATGATCTTTCTCTCTGGGTGCACATCCTGCTTTTACCCACTGCTTCATTTCCTCTTCTTCTGCCTCTTCCGGCAATTGTCTTACTTCTTCCCATGTTCCCACAGTGTTAGTAAACATCAAAGAGCAAGGAATCACCTCTCTTTCCTTAGCCCGATTAATGGAATTCTGATTTCGTGCACAGTATTGTGCCATGTCATTCGCGTATTTGTTGCAGGTGGCGATATAATCACCACCTTGACTATGGGCGGCACACTTTACAACAGCCAATTGCCTAGGCAACTGTATCGCCTCAAGCAATTTTCCAACCACTTCAGCATTCTTAATGGGAGTTCCACTTGATGTCAAAAAGCCTCTTTGCAGCCATATTTGACCGAAGTCATGTACGACTCCGAATCCATACTGGCTGTCAGTCATCACAGTCACTCTCACACTCTTTCCAATCTTACATGCTCTAGTAAAAGCAACAAGTTCAGCTACTTGTGCCAATTTTACTCCTTTCAGATATGATGCTTCCATCACTGCTGCAACCGTACATACCGCATAGGCTGCACTTAACACTCCATCATCTGTTCTCAAACAAGACCCGTCCACAAACAGAACAAAATCACTTTCTGGTAAGGGTACATCTTTTATGTCAGGTCGAGGTTTTGTACAAGAAATCAAGTACATCCAGACAGTCATGATCTGCTTCATCTCTGACTTCCACATTCTCAGCATCAGGCAGTAATGTCGAAGGATTCACATTCAAACATCTCACAAGACTTACATTCGTGGCACCTAGTATAACTTTCTCATACTTGGTCAGCCTACTATGTGTCATATACTGAGTGCGACTCCCTGTTAAAAGGATTGCCACGTCATGAGGTACAAACACTTTCACAGGATATCCCATGACAATTCCCTCACTCTGTTCCAAACTTCGGCATGTAGCAGCTACTGCTTTCAAACACCCAGGTAAGGCTACAGCTACTGGGTCCAACATTGATGAAAAATATGCAATTGGTCTCCTCAGTTTTCCATGCTTCTGTATTAGCACAGAGAGCGCACATCCATTTCTCTCACTGCAATACAACTCAAACTCCTTTTCATAGTCAGGCATACCTAATGCAGGTGCTTCACACAACCCATCTCTCAATCTTTTAAATGCTGCCAATTCTTCTTTGTTCAAATCAATGGGATCTTTCACATCGCTTCTTGTCAGTCGTACCAAAGGTTTTGCAATCAACGAAAAATTGCTAATCCATTGACGACAATATGCAACCATTCCCAGAAACATTCTCACCTCTCTTTGGGTCATGGGTGCACTCATTCTTTTTCTGATTCTGATTCTATCTATTGTTATTTTGCTCAGTCCTTTTTCAATGTGATGTCCTAAATATTGTACTTCTTTCTTGCAAAATTGTAATTTTGATGGTGACACTTTAAGTCCTCCATCTGCCAAATGATTCAGCAATGCTATCGTGTCAAGCTCACAAGACTCACGGGTTTTCGACGCCACAAGAAGGTCGTCGATGTACTGGACTAATACAGAATTTTCGGGCATTTCTAGACTTTCCAAAGACTTCTTCAATAGCTGATTAAATATCGAGGGGCTTTCTGTATACCCCTGTTGAATTCGGCACCAAGCCAAAATACGCTCGCCGAAACGAAATGCAAAAATTTGCTGACTGTCATGGTGCAATGGGATGGAAAAGAAAGCATGGCATAGATCAATTACTGTATACCATTCTGCGTCATGGGGAATCTGATATAAAATCACAGATGGATTTGGTACAATGGGACAACATGACACAAAAATGTTGTTTATCTTTCTCAGATCTTTTACTATCCTGGACTTCCCACTAGGCTTTTTCAGTCCCATTATTGGTGAATTACATGGACTACTCATTATTTCTCTCAAACTACCTTGTTTTATCATTTTTTCAATCACAGGAGTCACTCCTTCAATTATTTCAGGTGTCGATTTATATTGAGGAACATTTGGATAACTTACTCCTTCTTTTACTGTTATTTTTACTGGATCTACATTTCTCATTAATCCCACGTCTTCTCCTGTGAAATCCCAAACTTCTGCCTTAACAGATTGTTTTAATTCTTTAGGTAATTCATCAGGGTTAAATACACCATAGGTTTCAATAACCTTATTCTCCCTGTTTGTCATTGTCATTTTATACAGCACATCTTCATCTGGGGTTTCAAATGCTATCCCATCCGGGGTACAAAATATAGTGCAGTTCATTTTGCACAACAAAGCTCTAGCTAATAGATTCACAGGACTCGTATCGCACACGACAAAGCGGTGCATTTCAGAAAATTTCCCTATGCTAACTTTCACTGGGTCTGTAAGGTAAGTTTTAATCTGCCTGTTGGATACACCAACTACTTGGATCTTTTCATCCGAGAGAGGAAGATTCTTAACATCAGCTGATCTGACTGTTGATCGAGAAGCACCAGTATCAACTAGGAAAGTAAGGCTTTCATCATTAATCTTTCCATCTACAAATGGGCCTGACTGGTCTACTTCTAGAGTTGCGCCAAGTACGCACTCTTCTTCCTCCCTTCGGCACCGTCAATAACTTTCTTCTGAATCACTCTCATCGCGTTGCAGTCAATACTGCGAAACAGCGCTAGCGCGCGGTGGTTTATTTACCTGTTCTCCATTGTAGAATCCCGTTTCACTACTATACCACTGGGAATTTTTGCTCAGTGGAAAAGGCGGTTTGGCACCTGATTCTGTTGGGTAACAACCTGCTGCTGTCGCTGCGGTTGACCACTCACCTCATTCTGCACCTGTGGATTCAATGATGCATTTTCATCGTTAGTACTTGGGGGAAATTTACCATCGGATTTCCAATGCCCTATTCTACCGTAATTATGACACGGGAATTTCTTCTTAGCTTCCTCTATATTTCCTTTACCTTTCCCAGGACTGAGTTTTTGTCTTGATCCTGTATTATTTGTTTGTTCTGCTAATTGAGCTTTCTGTCTCTCTGCTACCTTCGCTTGTGCCCACATAGCCTTTTCTTTCAATTTTCGCTGTTTAGCTTCAATCTCATCACTGAAATATTTAGCATGTCTCAGTACTTCGTCCATTTTCTTATTCTGCCCATCTACAGTATGCTGTTTTATCATCTCACTAATTTCTGGACGAAGACCATATACGAACCTGTATACAAAATGACTTAGATCCTTTTCACTCAGATTTTCATCTCCATTAAACTGTTTAATGGCCAAGGTCAGCCTCTCATAATATGCATATACTGACTCTTTGCTTTCCTGACGTGTTCTGTCAATTTTTACCCAATCTGTCTCTTTAGGTGGAACCTTATTTTTCAAAATGGCAATAACCTGTTCGTATTTCTTCATTACCTCGGGGTCTGGAGCCCCTGTTTTTGGATCCCTTGGGTATTCTTGTGTTGGACAATCTATCATGATTTTGCACTCTGTCCATAGATCTGCTGGTACTATTATGTCAAACAGGCTGTTTAGATCAATCCATAATACTTTGGACAATTTTACAAATCTGTCTACCTGTCTATACCACTTGATGGGTTTTTCACGTAGTCGAGGGAAGTCATTTGTGAATGACAAAATATCTTACCTAGTCCATGGGACATGTACATATCCTCCTCCGGGAATTTCTCTCATAGGGCATTCTGTTACTACCTTCTCTTTTTCTCTAACAGGGAAAGCTTAAAAGGTTTTATCTGAAGCATCATCTCGTTTTCGATACCATCTACTCTTCCATTTGTCCACATCTCCCCATTTCCTCAATAAAATAATTATTTCCCAAATCTGACTCATTCGTCCTGTGGTATTCATATTTTCAATGTCCTTTTTAGTGAAATCTATTCAATATGGTTTCTGTAGGGCTTTTACCTTTTCAATATCTATATCCATTTCATTTGCTACTTCTTCTAATCTTTCATGGAGACTTTTTGCTCTCCACGTTATGCTTTTACACAGGAATAACAACTCCTCATCCTGGCAGGTTTTTAACTTTTCCGTAGGGATAGTTCCTACAATTAACTCTTCCAGTACCATTCGTAGTTTGGCCACATCTATTGACTGAGATTCTTTGTCTTTCTTTTGCAGGCTTCTCATCCATTCACTTAATTCCTCTGTAGATGTTCCTACTGACTTCTCTACATTACCTTGTCCAGAATCCTTTTGTGTTTCTAATATTGACTCCACTGTTGTTATACGTCTTTCTGCACAATTCTGGCCTACAAACTGATTATTTGAAACATTTGGCTCAATCATACTTATTGTTTGTCTCCATGGATTGTCATTTTGACTCAGTTTCGGCTATTTAACCTGTATATTGCTTTTATAAGGGACCGTTAAACATTGTTCACCATCTTTTTGTTTATCGAAAATATGCATTACTGGACCTATCGTTACTGGAACTGTTACAGCTTCCAGATTTTTGGTTAATTCTCTTATTTTCTCTGTTAATTCTAAGGTTGTCTTTGCTAGTTCCACTGAATTTTCACCATTTATTCTACTTCCGGACTTCCTTTCTACCTCTCTAATGGAATGTTTTTTTTCAAAAATCCTGGAACTCTGGTTCCGATTTTATGATTCGTAAAGTTTTAATCTGCCTGTTGGATACACCAACTACTTGGATCTTTTCATCCGAGAGAGGAAGATTCTTAACATCAGCTGATCTGACTGTTGATCGAGAAGCACCAGTATCAACTAGGAAAGTAAGGCTTTCATCATTAATCTTTCCATCTACAAATGGGCCTGACTGGTCTACTTCTAGAGTTGCGCCAAGTACGCACTCTTCTTCCTCCCTTCGGCACCGTCAATAACTTTCTTCTGAATCACTCTCATCGAGTTGCAGTCAATACTGCGAAACAGCGCTAGCGCGCGGTGGTTTATTTACCTGTTCTCCATTGTAGAATCCCGTTTCACTACTATACCACTGGGAATTTTTGCTCAGTGGAAAAGGCGGTTTGGCACCTGATTCTGTTGGGTAACAACCTGCTGCTGTCGCTGCAGTTGACCACTCACCTCATTCTGCACCTGTGGATTCAATGATGCATTTTCATCGTTAGTACGTGGGGGAAATTTACCATTGGATTTCCAATGCCCTATTCTACCGTAATTATGACACGGGAATTTCTTCTTAGCTTCCTCTATATTTCCTTTACCTTTCCCAGGACTGAATTTTTGTCTTGATCCTGTATTATTCGTTTGTTCTGCTAATTGAGCTTCCTGTCTCTCTGCTACCTTCACTTGTGCCCACATAGCCTTTTCTTTCAATTTTCGCTGTTTAGCTTCAATCTCATCACTGAAATATTTAGCATGTCTCAGTACTTCGTCTATTTTCTTATTCTGCCAATCTACAGTATGCTGTTTTATCATCTCACTAATTTCTGGACGAAGACCATATACGAACCTGTATACAAAATGACTTAGATCCTTTTCACTCAGATTTTCATCTCCATTAAACTGTTTAAAGGTAAAGGTCAGCCTCTCATAATATGCATATACTGACTCTTTGCTTTCCTGACGTGTTCTGTCAATTTTTACCCAATCTGTCTCTTTAGGTGGAACCTTATTTTTCAAAATGGCAATCACCTGTTCGTATTTCTTCATTACCTCGGGGTCTGGAGCCCCTGTTTTTGGATCCCTTGGGTATTCTTGTGTTGGACAATCTATCATGATTTTGCACTCTGTCCATAGATCTGCTGGTACTATTATGTCAAACAGGCTGTTAGATCAATCCATAATACTTTGGACAATTTTACAAATCTGTCTACCTGTCTATACCACTCGATGGGTTTTTCACGTAGTCGAGGGAAGTCATTTGTGAATGACAAAATATCTTACCTAGTCCATGGGACATGTACATATCCTCCTCCTGGAATTTCTCTCATAGGGCATTCTGTTACTACCTTCTCTTTTTCTCTAACAGGGAAAGCTTAAAAGGTTTTATCTGAAGCATCATCTCGTTTTCGATACCATCTACTCTTCCATTTGTCCACATCTCCCCATTTCCTCAATAAAATAATTATTTCCCTAATCTGACTCATTCGTCCTGTGGTATTCATATTTTCAATGTCCTTTTTAGTAAAATCTATTCGATATGGTTTCTGTAGGGCTTTTACCTTTTCAATATCTATATCCATTTCATTTGCTACTTCTTCTAATCTTTCATGGAGACTTTTTGCTCTCCACGTTATGCTTTTACACAGGAATAACAACTTCTCATCCTGGTAGGTTTTTAACTTTTCCGTAGGGATAGTTCCTACAATTAACTCTTCCAGTACCATTCGTAGTTTGGCCACATCTATTGACTGAGATTCTTTGTCTTTCTTTTGCAGGCTTCTCATCCATTCACTTAATTCCTCTGTAGATGGTCCTACTGACTTCTCTACATTACCTTGTCCAGAATCCTTTTGTGTTTCTAATATTGACTCCACTGTTGTTATACGTCTTTCTGCACAATTCTGGCCTACAAACTGATTATTTGAAACATTTGGCTCAATCATACTTATTGTTTGTCTTGTGGAAATATGGATTTTCCTGGTCAGTTATGTCCCCTATCTTGGACCCCAACGGTTCTATGTACATGTTACAAGTACATGTATGTTCCCTCCAGTTCCAGTTATGAAGGCGCAAATACATGTGCGTCCACCGTTAACATGTCCTCTTTCAGATCCGCCATGAATGGGCCGGATATTCCATTCCTAAGTACGAAAGGCCACCGCCTTTATATGGTTCACTTATGCCATTTTACAGTCCAGGCAAGTAGGCCCTGATTCTGTCATCAAGCTTTTCTTGCTTTCTGTCTCTGAAGCTCCAGTCCGAGCCTGCATCTGTGACCATGAACTTTGTCTCATCCTCTGCGCAGCTCACGATGCCTGACATCAGCTTGCTGCCTGCCAAGAACTGTATTTCACCTTCGAAATTATCTGCTCCGCTCCCTGCCCAATGCATTCCTGTCTAGTAGTTTAAGTAAACATTCTGCCAGCTACCGAGCAAAGGCCCGGCTTCTCTGTCTTTATACAAGTAATTCATAGCCCTATTACCATGGAAGACTTCTGCCCTCGCATCTAGTGTAGACACTTAGACGCTTGTACACGCACTAACAGTCAGTATAGTCAGTATAGAATAAGATTCTACTCCAAGAAGGCCTCTCTTTTGGATAACATAGTTCTTTAAACATAGGATGTTAGATATGATTTGGGATTATGTTGACTTGACCCTCCAGACATCTGTCGCCACATGTAAAGCTAAATGTCAAGTCCCCTTCACCCCCTAGCTGCACGTCAATCACACGTCATGCTGCTGCGCGCGCATTTCTGCCAAGTAATTCTGCTGACATTGCGAAATTCTTTCATGGAACCACCCCATTATGACATCATACCTGATGACGTTCCTTTGTTACGCCCAATCACGCCCATTTTCATTACGCATGAATAATGTTATCTTCCTTATCAATTGTTACGCCTCTCGCATTTGCTTCACTGTAATGCCTATTGTATAAAAGTGAATAATTATCAATAATGTATGTACTTCACTTCCTGAACCTCCGTGGTGATGGAACCTGGAGGCCACGATTCCGAATCGTCCATTGAAATAAAAGCCCATTCCGAACCTCTAATACCACGGATTCTGCCTCTTATTTATTGAGCTATTTTTATTATGTTCCGTATCAAATTAAGTCCCGGTAATTAAATTATTTACCACATAAATGGCGCCCGAATAGGGACACTTTCTCATCTCACGCGCCGGCGGTGCGTTGCAGGCCCGGTCTCCTGCCACAGCTGGACGGACAACAACGCGTACCAGCAGGATTTCCTGTATCTCCCTCCGGTCAAGCGGGGGCGACTGAGGCTGCGATCAACACCCAGACGAGGCGGTGAGAAGTGCGAAGTATCCCGACCAGAGCCTAGCTGAGAGAGCAAGATCCGAGGTATACAGAGGCCCACCAGGTTTCCGATGTCCTGAAGTGTCCGAAGTTGTCGAGTCGAGTCCAGTCCGGTCCAGTTCAGTTCAGTTCCGTTCCGAGGCCTTCCGTTCCGAGCTACCCGGTGAGTACCATTACTGGGGAGGCGTTCTGGCGTGCACATAAGTTGTGCCGGTCCAGACGGGTTTGGGTACACAAATCCGGTCTGCACTGTTTTAGCAGTGTATCTGTACTGTTTAGCAGTATATCTAGTATATCAAGTATATAAATTCAGAATAATTTCCGTTAATGTCGAGAATTATGTTTTATCATTAAATTTTCTTAGATCATCATCATCATCGCTGCTCATTAAATATTAAATGTTAAATGTATTAATACGTCCTGCATATTGTGGTGTGAATGACTGTTCATTATCGTGGTTTATTGTATTAAGTTTGTTCAAGATCAAGTATCAGACCAGTTCTCAATATGCCGCTCTTTTCGAAACTAAGACAGATCACAACTAGAAAAGGGGTACTCGAAGAAGCTGTTCCCATTCCTCCTAGGGACACTCCAGGGTACTTCATGTATCATAAACACGGCCTAGACGCTATATTATTTCTTGATCTATGGGTAGACTACACTAAGGAATTACCAGAAAGTCAGAGGTGGCCCGCAGCTGGGACCTGGGATGCAGATTGCATCGTGAAAGTAGAGGAAGAATTATGGAAAAGGAAAGCCAGACAGTCACAGAAAGACGCCATTGAATTATGGCGTAAAGAATCGTATAGACGCACAGAAAAAGCACGTAGACAGGAAGAGAAGAGTAAAGAGAATTCAAATAAAGTTCGAGAAAATCTATTAATTGAAGAAGGTACACGAGTAAAATCAGAACAAGTAGACAGACAAAGAAATGCCCTTCTGAAGGGTATGTATCCCCTTCTGGCCGAAGGATTACCTAAGGCTACTCCGGGGATACCAAAAGACTTGCCACCCCCATTATTTCCAATAAAAGTACATCCTAAGGGGCATCCTAGAACAGCAGAAGATGTTTTCCTTTCCTCATATTTAGATGACGCAGCTCCCGAGTATGCTAACCCCGCCCCACATAGACCGTCGGCCGGGGAGGTTCAACGCCAAGATCCTGTATCTGTATCCTTACAGCATCAAATCCTGACACAAGTTCCGGCAAGCACGTCCGTTTCCACATCTGTTCCTACAGCTACTTCTATAGCTGTGTCGTCCACACCTATAGTTGCTGTATCGCGTTCTACGAATCCTTTCACGCCCGATACTCAAGACGGGGCTACTGGAGGTGCTACCAACATTTTTTCTACGCCACCCAGAATAAATAAACTTACCTTTCAAGAGTCAGCACATCCACGTACCCCCAAACTCATAAATGCCCGCACGCTTAAGGAACTTCTTATAGATTGTAGATATGACCCTGTGCCCGGCAAAGAGGACGAAATGATCCTGGCATCATTACGTATCAGACGAGCCGCGGTGTATTTAGGGAAGTTACCAGGAATGACTGTGCATCTAGATAATATATATCATTTTGTCCAAACAGGGCGAGATTCTGAAAGTATTAACAGAGCTATGGAATACCAGAAAGTGGAGATACAGGGGGAACTGTTACGTTTCCTCATAAATTGTGTGATCAGAAATCAAGACCGACCGGGGGTAGACCCGGAAACAATGGAAACTCTTACCAGATGGAGCCAAAATATATCAGAAGGGAGACATGATAGGCAAAAATGTATAATAGCCATGTGCAGAAAGATCCGTAAAGAAATAGAACGCCTACACGAAGAGAGATTAGCGGTAGACCAGTTTGAACAAAACGAGGAGGAGGAAGGATCAGGACTGTCCACAGGACAGTCAGAAACCATAGCCTATGTAGGTAGAGGAAGATCTTGTAATAGTACTAGATGCTTTACTGACCCGATACATCCGATATGTCCAGATAATAACAGGAATTTCCAAACACCTATAATAAATATGAGGTCCCCCGAGCATTCGTTCCAAGCCGCTGATAAATTACTCCGAGAACGAAGGGGCTATCATTTACTCGATTCTATGGATGAACAAGAATTAGCCAGGTCAGCCGTTCATTGGGTTGACAGTCCCGGAAAATATGGTGATGATACAGTAGCACACACATTTTTGAACCTCACCCCAGATGAACAGCGTTTAGCTGGGATTTATATGATTCAACAACTTCTTATACTATATAAAAGCCAACATTCAGATCCTGGTCCCTTACCTGATATATTGACTGAATTACTCACGAATAGATGGAAAGGTTCAGGTACTAAGTTAATTAAGGAAATACTAGAATCCAGAAGGCAGTACATTCTTTTTGTATGTCCAGAACATGATTCACTGCCCATCAAGGAAAGACCGATGTATTACATGGACAGACAGAATCCCTTACGAGAAGTACACCCAATAAAGGGCGAGGACAATCAGTTTAAACGTGTATATGTATATACGCCCATATCAAAAATAGAATTGTTAGAAATGAAGAAAGTGGTACCCAGTCATGACAAAGACCCAGCGGGTTTCCACCGAGAAATTAAGGACATGTTACTCATGGGAGAGTATACCTATCCCGACATTATGACAATATTAAAGGTATTAATGCCTGCTGGCATTTATGAAAAACTCAAGGAAAAAGAGTGGGAGGTAGGAGACCAAAAGATAGATTGGACAGCATTAGAAAATGAAGAAAAGGCCCGAGGTCCAGGTTCGGGGCTTGGGGACAAAACTAAAGCATTACCAGGTTTACTAGTACAGGTACTGCCACGTTTATTAACCACGAAAAAGGAAGACTGGGGTGCAATCTCAGCCTGTAAACAAAAGCAAGATGAAGACACTAGTGATTTCTATGCCCGATTCGAAAAATGTTTTGGTATAAATAGTGGTATAAAAGCAAGTAGCGAGTCATACCCACATCTGTTTGTGACAAAATTAGTTGAAAATTCTTTGCCCCAAGTGAAGAATAGAGTATTAAAATTCGAGAGTACCTGGCAAGGTAATACCCCATCACAAATGTTACAAATGCTACAGTACCATTACAATAGAATTAGAGAAGAACAAGAACATGAACAAAGACGCATGAAAGACACGAAAATGAAAATGCTAGTCTCCCAGACAGTTCCAGCTGAAGGTCATAAAAAGGGTACGACACAGTCCGGTGATTCAGCAGGACCTGTAAAAGGGACATGCAACTATTGTAAACAGCCAGGACATTACATACACGACTGCCCAGTCCTGAAGCGTAATATCGCCACAGGTATTACAAAAGAAAGACCACGGCCACCTAGACAGGATCAGAATGAACAAGGAGCACCGCAGCATGCACAGGCCATGCCAGCTCCACAACAGTCTATACAGTTTGTGCCAGCCGCACCAGCGTTGCCTGCTGCTGCCACACAAACCACGACACGACAGCTGTACCAGACCGCACAGTATGACTATCCTGATTATCAACGATATGCATGAACCAGCCTAGAGAGGGAAGTTGACTTACCCCTTATCGAGGTCCCTGTAGACCAAGAAGGACCTTATGTACATAGTGAATTATTAGGCCAAGATAGAAAATTTTTACTTGATACAGGGGCAAGTCGAACAACTATAAAACGTAGTGAAGTTCCAGGGGCACCCCTCTCAGGCTCACAGAATATTTCCCTTGGTTTTTCAGGAAAACCTATTGTTAATGAAGTATCACAGCCTCTTCCTCTTACGATAGGACCCTTGACCAGAACTACAGATTTATTGCTTACTAAATCATGTCCAGAAAACTTGTTAGGTATAAAAACACTGAAAGCTCTAGGAGCTATAATATGTTGTTCTCCGGAAGGAGTAAGATTGTTTTTACGTGATTTCAAAGGTCACTATGTGTCTCGAGATATGGATTCCCGACTGCAGACTTTACCGACACATTTATGGGCACAAGGCCCTACAGATGTTGGTTGCATGAACATTACACCCTATCGAGTCACACTAAAGGCAGGAGTGGTACTACCACGAATGCGACAATACAAGTTACCCCCAGATGCTGTAATGGCTTTACTGCAAATCATTGACGAGCTTATTGGCCAAGGAGTGGTTGTGGAGACCGACTCCAATGTATGTAATTCACCGATAATTCCGATTCTTAAACGAACTGATCCAAAGGCTCCCCCAGTATATCGATTGGTTATTGATCTGCGCGAATTAAATAAATGTATTGTACCACAATACCCCGTAGTTCCAGACATCTCTTCATTACTGACAGCTATTGATTCCGAAGCAACATTCTTTACTGTAATTGATCTCAAGAACGCCTTTTTTAGCGTCCCAATAGATCCGGAAAGCCAATACTTGTTCGGATTTAGTTTAAATGGACGTAGCTTTAAATTCACACGCGCACCTCAAGGATTTACAGAAAGCCCCAGCATCTATAGCCAAGCACTGAAACGAGAACTTGACAGTATACACATGCCAGTCAACACTGCTCTGCTTCAATATGTCGATGATCTGCTGATCACCGCCCGAAGCGAACCTGAATGTGAAAAAGCATCACTGACGGTTTTACAATTTCTAGCCAAAAAGGGGCACAAGGTGTCCCCTTCTAAGCTGCAATTCTGTGTCCAGCGAGTTGTTTACCTTGGTCACTCGCTGTCCAAGGAGGGAAGGCAGCTTACACCAGATCGCATTCAGTTAATAGCTAACATGCCAATACCCAAGACACAAAAGGAGGTGCGGGCTTTCATAGGCCTCACTTCATATTGTAGGCAGTGGATCCCTCAGTATGCATTTCTAGCAAAACCACTCATTCAATTAACAACACAGGAGGCAGCCACATCGACTGTCCTCCCTTGGACTCAGGAACACACACTAGCTTTTGAAAGCTTAAAGAAAGCTCTATGCCAAGCACCTGTTTTAGCAACACCATGTTACAGAAAACATTTTACACTCTTTGTTACAGAACGAGAAGGTACTGCCTTGTCAGTACTCACACAGGAACAAGCAGGATCACACAAACCGTGTGCTTATTTTTCTAGTACATTAGATCCCGTAGCTCAGGCTCTGCCTGCGTGCCTGAAATCAGTGGCAGCGACAGCTTTAGCAATCAGACAAAGCGATGCCATAGTGTTAGGACATCCATTGACAGTACAAGTACCACACGCAGTAGAGGTTCTTGTGAATCGAACGCAAACACAACACTTGACTATAGCGCGACTTACAGGTTACGAATTAACATTGTTTCAGCCACATATAGAAATCAGACGTTGTAACACATTGAATCCTGCCACACTTTTACCTGTAAATGGAACAGACCCACTAGCTCATGATTGTATTGAAGTTATTACAATAACGACGAAACCCAGACAAGACTTGACAGATGTCCCATTGTCAGATCCAGACCTGACGTTGTATGTAGATGGTTCATGTATGAGAACAAGTACAGGAGAGTTAGTGGCCGCTTACGCAGTCACAACAGACACTGAAATTATTGAAACCAAGTGTATAAATACCTTGTCCGCTCAAGCAGCAGAGCTCGTCGCTCTGACACAGGCCTGTATTCAAGCCACAAATAAAAGAGTCAACATATACACTGATTCACGTTATGCATTCGGAGTTGTACATGACTTCGGCGTGCTGTGGCGAGAGAGAGGTTATTTAACTTCTCACGGTGCCCACATTCAGCACGGACCCCTCATTCATGCCTTATTAGATGCAATACATTTACCCATTGCAATATCGATTATGAAATGCAAAGCTCATACGAAAATTACTGATATCATTTCTCAAGGCAATGATCTAGCTGACAGAACAGCTAAACAGACTGCTCAAACTCAAACATCCGATATGACAAAGACAATAGTCCAGACACCAACACATTGCATGATGGTTAAGGATCCCACTCTTGATGTAATTGACATACAGACACATGCCACTCCAGACGAAATAAGGAAATGGACTGAATTAGGAGGGATCCAAACGGGTCAAGGATGGATGACGAAAGAAAAATCTGTGTGGTTCCTTCCTGATTCAATGGTCCAAGTCATTATTAACACTGTCCATAGTCCAGCGCATCTAGGAGAGAAAGCTATGCTAGACAGCATTCAACACATTTGGTTCAACAAACATTTACGAGCAGCAGCGAAACAAAAAGTTCGTACCTGTATGATCTGTTGTCAGTTCAACCCAGGAAAAAGCATCCCCGTAGAGCAGGGTGGATTTCAGCCTCCTGATCACCCTTTTGAAATCCTCCAGATGGATTATATCCAGATGGAACGATGTCGAGGATTCAAATATGTTCTCGTAGTTGTCTGTGCTCTTTCCCGTTGGACAGAGGCATACCCGGTTTCAGATTACACTGCCCCGACTACTGCCAAACAGTTAGTTCGAGAATTCTTCCCACGATACGGTTTACCACGTGCTGTCTACTCAGATAACGGCCAGCCGTTCTCATCCGAACTAATGAAACACGTTTCACTTTTGTTAGGCTATCAGTGGAAATTCCACTGTGTCCGACACCCCGAGGCAGCAGGTCTCGTGGAAAGACATAATCAGACCCTGAAAATTAGATTGTCCAAAATATGCAGGGAGAAAGGTGTCGACTGGGTAGTAGCATTACCAGTTGCACTCTTTTACATGAGAATGGTAGCACACTCTCGAACAGGGCTATCCCCGTATGAGGTGATCTTTGGCAGACCACCAAATATGTGGGGGACGCCTATACCACGTAAAATAACTGATATTGACTGTAATATGCTGACAGATTATTTGGCTTCCTTGATGTCTGCACTACAATCTTGTCGTTCACAGGTAGCTGCAGCTTTTCCTGACAACACTGAGGTGAAACCCCATGACGTAATTCCGGGGGATCTCGTTTTAGTGAGGAACTTTGATCGAAAGACTCAGCTGGATCCTAGGTGGAGGTCGCCGCAATTGGTCTTGCTCACCACAAGGACAGCCGTGAAGATCGAAGGCAGAAAAGGCTGGGTACATTCAAGTCATATCAAGAAATTTTATGGACTACCATCAGATGTAAAAACTACACCTCGCGTGTCTTCACCCATTGACTCAAAACTTCCTTTGGTTGAATCAAATAGTCACGAACATTATAAACTAAAACTCAGATCTAATCAGTCGGGCAATTTGATTGTTTAAGTCCTCTCCAAGGTGAAGCGGTTGAATTTGTCTCTGACATGTATCCCTTAGATCTGAATAGAGGAAAAACCCGAAAAATGTTGAAACGACATGCATACTGTAAATCACTGCGTAGTCATTGCACAGTGACGTTATTAATTTTGTTTTTCTTAAGTCTTTTAATAATTATTGCAAGTATATTGTTGCACATATATTATCCTATTTCTAGACACGTTCATAATGTTACTGCTGAACATTCTTTTAGCGAATTACCTCCGCATGAATTGTCATACAGATTTGCGCTGCGCAATAACACTTTTATTAGTATGTTACATCATTCCCATCAGGTTAGCAATGCTACAAATTGTTGGATATGTGGCCGACTTCCTCCCTATCAGAACTATAAAGGAATTCTACCTCTTTTTCCATACCCGTTCACTCACAACGGCTCCTGTGGAGCATGGTTTAGCTTAATTAATTCCTTAGATTCAAATTCTGCAGTTTATCAAGACAAATGGGTATGGGGAAATCTGAACTTAGTTTTACTTAAAGTCTGCCACCCCAACAAGGAGGGACTTCCCAAAAGAACAGGAACTGATCTAGAAAATGAAGTATATGGATTAGGTAATTTTACGCTTAATCTCTTGATCTTGAACGTCGAATCCGAAGCTACTCCAAGTTTGCCCGCCATGTCAGTATTTCCAGTAAAAGGTGAATTATGTGTGAGAAAGAATGGTTCCATACATATGGGCCATAGTAGATGCACCACTGTAATAGAATTCAGTGATCAAGGCAAGTCGACATTTAGAGCTTCCCGCCATTCCTATTTTATATGTGGTCAGACGGCATATGTACGTTTGCCTCTAGATTGGGATGGTACCTGCTACATTGGATTCCTTTTGCCACCTGTTTTTCTAGCTCCTCCTGATTATCACAGAAATACTCATTTAGTACACAATAGAGAAAGGAGAGATCTCCCAATAGTCGATTACACTGAAACAGCATGGGAAAAATACACAGACTTCAATAAAGGTTTCTTTCCCTATATAGGTACAGTTACCAATAGTAAGCTGATACGTAGATTAACCAGAACCCTTGAAGCAGTAGTGAACAAAACTATTTCCGCCTTAGGCAATTTAACAGAAGAGCAGTCTGCTATGCGGATTGTTGTGCTTCAAAATCGTCTTGTCCTTGACGTCATCCTGGCTGATAGGGGCGGAGCTTGTAGGGTCATCGGATCAAGCTGTTGCATTTTCATACCAGAAAATTCGCCATCTGTATATAAAGCTATAACTCGCCTTCATAAGATTGTGAGCCAGATACACCAGAATCCAGGCACTTGGACTTGGTCCGGGTGGTTTTGGAGCGTGTTATCAGCCTGGGGATGGAGAGTTCTATCCTTCCTAGGTATTGGCCTTCTCATACTATTCAGTTGCTGCTTATGCCTGCAATGTGGACCAGCGATTTGTGGTCTGTGTGCCACATCGTGTATTCCACATCAAGATTTTCGTTCAAGATCCCGGAAGAAGAAAGAAGAACAAATGATGCTATATGAACAGATCAATGGATTGATGAAGATTGATATCTCTTGACGGGCAAGTAGGGGACAAGGAGGGAATGTGGAAATATGGATTTTCCTGGTCAGTTATGTCCCCTATCTTGGACCCCAACGGTTCTATGTACATGTTACAAGTACATGTATGTTCCCTCCAGTTCCAGTTATGAAGGCGCAAATACATGTGCGTCCACCGTTAACATGTCCTCTTTCAGATCCGCCATGAATGGGCCGGATATTCCATTCCTAAGTACGAAAGGCCACCGCCTTTATATGGTTCACTTATGCCATTTTACAGTCCAGGCAAGTAGGCCCTGATTCTGTCATCAAGCTTTTCTTGCTTTCTGTCTCTGAAGCTCCAGTCCGAGCCTGCATCTGTGACCATGAACTTTGTCTCATCCTCTGCGCAGCTCACGATGCCTGACATCAGCTTGCTGCCTGCCAAGAACTGTATTTCACCTTCGAAAATATCTGCTCCGCTCCCTGCCCAATGCATTCCTGTCTAGTAGTTTAAGTAAACATTCTGCCAGCTACCGAGCAAAGGCCCGGCTTCTCTGTCTTTATACAAGTAATTCATAGCCCTATTACCATGGAAGACTTCTGCCCTCGCATCTAGTGTAGACACTTAGACGCTTGTACACGCACTAACAGTCAGTATAGTCAGTATAGAATAAGATTCTACTCCAAGAAGGCCTCTCTTTTGGATAACATAGTTCTTTAAACATAGGATGTTAGATATGATTTGGGATTATGTTGACTTGACCCTCCAGACATCTGTCGCCACATGTAAAGCTAAATGTCAAGTCCCCTTCACCCCCTAGCTGCACGTAAATCACACGTCATGCTGCTGCGCGCGCATTTCTGCCAAGTAATTCTGCTGACATTGCGAAATTCTTTCATGGAACCACCCCATTATGACATCATACCTGATGACGTTCCTTTGTTACGCCCAATCACGCCCATTTTCATTACGCATGAATAATGTTATCTTCCTTATCAATTGTTACGCCTCTCGCATTTGCTTCACTGTAATGCCTATTGTATAAAAGTGAATAATTATCAATAATGTATGTACTTCACTTCCTGAACCTCCGTGGTGATGGAACCTGGAGGCCACGATTCCGAATCGTCCATTGAAATAAAAGCCCATTCCGAACCTCTAATACCACGGATTCTGCCTCTTATTTATTGAGCTATTTTTATTATGTTCCGTATCAAATTAAGTCCCGGTAATTAAATTATTTACCACAGTCTCCATGGATTGTCATTTTGACTCAGTTTCGGCTATTTAACCTGAGTATTGCTTTTATAAGGGACCGTTAAACATTGTTCACCATCTTTTGTTTATCGAAAATAGGCATTACTGGAACTATCGTTACTGGAACTGTTACAGCTTCCAGATTTTTGGTTAATTCTCTTATTTTCTCTGTTAATTCTAAGGTTGTCTTTGCTAGTCCCACTGAATTTTCACCATTTATTCTACTTCCGGACTTCCTTTCTACCTCTCTAATGGAATGGTTTTTTCAAAAATCCTGGAACTCTGGTTCCGATTTTATGATTCGTAAAGTTTTAATCTGCCTGTTGGATACACCAACTACTTGGATCTTTTCATCCGAGAGAGGAAGATTCTTAACATCAGCTGATCTGACTGTTGATCGAGAAGCACCAGTATCAACTAGGAAAGTAAGGCTTTCATCATTAATCTTTCCATCTACAAATGGGCCTGACTGGTCTACTTCTAGAGTTGCGCCAAGTACGCACTCTTCTTCCTCCCTTCGGCACCGTCAATAACTTTCTTCTGAATCACTCTCATCGCGTTGCAGTCAATACTGCGAAACAGCGCTAGCGCGCGGTGGTTTATTCACCTGTTCTCCATTGTAGAATCCCGTTTCACTACTATACCACTGAGAATTTTTTCTCAGTGGAAAAGGCGGTTTGGCACCTGATTCTGTTGGGTAACAACCTGCTGCTGTCGCTGCGGTTGACCACTCTCCTCATTCTGCACCTGTGGATTCAATGATGCATTTTCATCGTTAATACTTGGGGGAAATTTACCATCGGATTTCCAATGCCCTATTCTACCGTAATTATGACACGGGAATTTCTTCTTAGCTTCCTCTATATTTCCTTTACCTTTCCCAGGACTGAATTTTTGTCTTGATCCTGTATTATTCGTTTGTTCTGCTAATTGAGCTTCCTGTCTCTCTGCTACCTTCACTTGTGCCCACATAGCCTTTTCTTTCAATTTTCGCTGTTTAGCTTCAATCTCATCACTGAAATATTTAGCATGTCTCAGTACTTCGTCTATTTTCTTATTCTGCCAATCTACAGTATGCTGTTTTATCATCTCACTAATTTCTGGACGAAGACCATATACGAACCTGTATACAAAATGACTTAGATCCTTTTCACTCAGATTTTCATCTCCATTAAACTGTTTAAAGGTAAAGGTCAGCCTCTCATAATATGCATATACTGACTCTTTGCTTTCCTGACGTGTTCTGTCAATTTTTACCCAATCTGTCTCTTTAGGTGGAACCTTATTTTTCAAAATGGCAATAACTTGTTTGTATTTCTTCATTACCTCGGGGTCTGGAGCCCCTGTTTTTGGATCCCTTGGGTATTCTTGTGTTGGACAATCTATCATGATTTTGCACTCTGTCCATAGATCTGCTGGTACTATTATGTCAATCAGGCTGTTAGATCAATCCATAATACTTTGGACAATTTTACAAATCTGTCTACCTGTCTATACCACTCGACGGGTTTTTCACGTAGTCGAGGGAAGTCATTTGTGAATGAAAAAATATCTTACCTAGTCCATGGGACATGTACATATCCTCCTCCTGGAATTTCTCTCATAGGGTATTCTGTTACTACCTTCTCTTTTTCTCTAACAGGGAAAGCTTAAAAGGTTTTATCTGAAGCATCATCTCGTTTTCGATACCATCTACTCTTCCATTTGTCCACATCTCCCCATTTCCTCAATAAAATAATTATTTCCCTATTCTGACTCATTCGTCCTGTGGTATTCATATTTTCAATGTCCTTTTTAGTCAAATCTATTCGATATGGTTTCTGTAGGGCTTTTACCTTTTCAATATCTATATCCATTTCATTTGCTACTTCTTCTAATCTTTCATGGAGACTTTTTGCTCTCCACGTTATGCTTTAACACAGGAATAACAACTCCTCATTCTGGTAGGTTTTTAACTTTTCCGTAGGGATAGTTCCTACAATTAACTCTTCCAGTACCATTCGTAGTTTGGCCACATCTATTGACTGAGATTCTTTGTCTTTCTTTTGCAGGTTTCTCATCCATTCACTTAATTCCTCTGCAGATGGTCATACTGACTTCTCTACATTACCTTGTCCAAAATCCTTTTGTGTTTCTAATATTGACTCCACTGTTGTTATACGTCTTTCTGCACAATTCTGGCCTACAAACTGATTATTTGAAACATTTGGCTCAATCATACTTATTGTTTGTCTCCATGGATTGTCATTTTGACTCAGTTTCGGCTATTTAACCTGTATATTGCTTTTATAAGGGACCATTAAACATTGTTCACCATCTTTTTGTTTATCGAAAATAGGCATTACTGGACCTATCGTTACTGGAACTGTTACAGCTTCCAGATTTTTGGTTAATTCTCTTATTTTCTCTGTTAATTCTAAGGTTGTCTTTGCTAGTCCCACTGAATTTTCACCATTTATTCTACTTCCGGACTTCCTTTCTACCTCTCTAATGGAATGGTTTTTTCAAAAATCCTGGAACTCTGGTTCCGATTTTATGATTCGTAAAGTTTTAATCTGCCTGTTGGATACACCAACTACTTGGATCTTTTCATCCGAGAGAGGAAGATTCTTAACATCAGCTGATCTGTCTGTTGATCGAGAAGCACCAGTATCAACTAGGAAAGTAAGGCTTTCATCATTAATCTTTCCATCTACAAATGGGCCTGACTGGTCTACTTCTAGAGTTGCGCCAAGTACGCACGCTTCTTCCTCCCTTCGGCACCGTCAATTACTTTCTTCTGAATCACTCTCATCACGTTGCAGTCAATACTGCGAAACAGCGCTTGCGCGCGGTGGTTTATTTACCTGTTCTCCATTGTAGAATCCCGTTTCACTACTATACCACTGGGAATTTTTGCTCAGTGGAAAAGGCGGTTTGGCACCTGATTCTGTTGGGTAACAACCTGCTGCTGTCGCTGCGGTTGACCACTCACCTCATTCTGCACCTGTGGATTCAATGATGCATTTTCATCGTTAGTACTTGGGGGAAATTTACCATCGGATTTCCAATGCCCTATTCTACCGTAATTATGACACCGGAATTTCTTCTTAGCTTCCTCTATATTTCCTTTACCTTTCCCAGGAATTAATTTTTGTCTTGATCCTGTATTATTCGTTTGTTCTGCTTATTGAGCTTCCTGTCTCTCTGCTACCTTCACTTGTGCCCACATAGCCTTTTCTTTCAATTTTCACTGTTTAGCTTCAATCTCATCACTGAAATATTTAGCATGTCTCAGTACTTCGTCTATTTTCTTATTCTGCCAATCTACAGTATGCTGTTTTATCATCTCACTAATTTCTGGACGAAGACCATATACGAACCAGTATACAAAATGACTTAGATCCTTTTCACTCAGATTTTCATCTCCATTAAACTGTTTAATGGCCAAGGTCAGCCTCTCATAATATGCATATACTGACTCTTTGCTTTCCTGACGTGTTCTGTCAATTTACCCAATCTGTCTCTTTAGGTGGAACCTTATTTTTCAAAATGGCAATAACCTGTTCGTATTTCTTCATTACCTCGGGGTCTGGAGCTCCTGTTTTTGGATCCCTTGGGTATTCTTGTGTTGGACAATCTATCATGATTTTGCACTCTGTCCATAGATCTGCTGGTACTATTATGTCAAACAGGCTGTTTATATCAATCCATAATACTTTGGACAATTTTACAAATCTGTCTACCTGTCTATACCACTTGATGGGTTTTTCACGTAGTCGAGGGAAGTCATTTGTGAATGACAAAATATCTTACCTAGTCCATGGGACATGTACATATCCTCCTCCTGGAATTTCTCTCATAGGGCATTCTGTTACTACCTTCTCTTTTTCTCTAACAGGGAAAGCTTAAAAGGTTTTATCTGTAGCATCATCTCGTTTTCGATACCATCTACTCTTCCATTTGTCCACATCTCCCCATTTCCTCAATAAAATAATTATTTCCCTAATCTGACTCATTCGTCCTGTGGTATTCATATTTTCAATGTCCTTTTTAGTCAAATCTATTCGATATGGTTTCTGTAGGGCTTTTACCTTTTCAGTATCTATATCCATTTCATTTGCTACTTCTAATCTTTCATGGAGAATTTTTGCTCTCCACGTTATGCTTTTGCACAGGAATAACAACTCCTCATCCTGGTAGGTTTTTAACTTTTCCGTAGGGATAGTTCCTACAATTAACTCTTCCAGTACCATTCGTAGTTTGGCCACATCTATTGACTGAGATTCTTTGTCTTTCTTTTGCAGGCTTCTCATCCATTCACTTAATTCCTCTGTAGATGGTCCTACTGACTTCTCTACATTACCTTGTCCAGAATCCTTTTGTGTTTCTAATATTGACTCCACTGTTGTTATACGTCTTTCTGCACAATTCTGGCCTACAAAATGATTATTTGAAACATTTGGCTCAATCATACTTATTGTTTGTCTCCATGGATTGTCATTTTGACTCAGTTTCGGCTATTTAACCTGTATATTGCTTTTATAAGGGACCGTTAAACATTGTTCACCATCTTTTTGTTTATCGAAAATAGGCATTACTGGAACTATCGTTACTGGAACTGTTACAGCTTCCAGATTTTTGGTTAATTCTCTTATTTTCTCTGTTAATTCTAAGGTTGTCTTTGCTAGTTCCACTGAATTTTCACCATTTATTCTACTTCCGGACTTCCTTTCTACCTCTCTAATGGAATGGTTTTTTCAAAAATCCTGGAACTCTGGTTCCGATTTTATGATTCGTAAAGTTTTAATCTGCCTGTTGGATACACCAACTACTTGGATCTTTTCATCCGAGAGAGGAAGATTCTTAATATCAGCTGATCTGACTGTTGATCGAGAAGCACCAGTATCAACTAGGAAAGTAAGGCTTTCATCAATAATCTTTCCATCTACAAATGGGCCTGACTGGTCTACTTCTAGAGTTGCGCCAAGTACGCACTCTTCTTCCTCCCTTCGGCACCGTCAATAACTTTCTTCTGAATCACTCTCATCGAGTTGCAGTAATACTGCGAAACAGCGCTAGCGCGCGGTGGTTTATTTACCTGTTCTCCATTGTAGAATCCCGTTTCACTACTATACCACTGGGAATTTTTGCTCAGTGGAAAAGGCGGTTTGGCACCTGATTCTGTTGGGTAACAACCTGCTGCTGTCGCTGCAGTTGACCACTCACCTCATTCTGCAGCTGTGGATTCAATGATGCATTTTCATCGTTAGTACTTGGGGGAAATTTACCATTGGATTTCCAATGCCCTATTCTACCGTAATTATGACACGGGAATTTCTTCTTAGCTTCCTCTGTATTTCCTTTACCTTTCCCAGGACTGAATTTTTGTCTTGATCCTGTATTATTCGTTTGTTCTGCTAATTGAGCTTCCTGTCTCTCTGCTACCTTCACTTGTGCCCACATAGCCTTTTCTTTCAATTTTCGCTGTTTAGCTTCAATCTCATCACTGAAATATTTAGCATGTCTCAGTACTTCGTCTATTTTCTTATTCTGCCAATCTACAGTATGCTGTTTTATCATCTCACTAATTTCTGGACGAAGACCATATACGAACCTGTATACAAAATGACTTAGATCCTTTTCACTCAGATTTTCATCTCCATTAAACTGTTTAAAGGTAAAGGTCAGCCTCTCATAATATGCATATACTGACTCTTTGCTTTCCTGACGTGTTCTGTCAATTTTTACCCAATCTGTCTCTTTAGGTGGAACCTTATTTTTCAAAATGGCAATAACCTGTTCGTATTTCTTCATTACCTCGGGGTCTGGAGCCCCTGTTTTTGGATCCCTTGGGTATTCTTGTGTTGGACAATCTATCATGATTTTGCACTCTGTCCATAGATCTGGTGGTACTATTATGTCAAACAGGCTGTTAGATCAATCCATAATACTTTGGACAATTTTACAAATCTGTCTACCTGTCTATACCACTCGATGGGTTTTTCACGTAGTCGAGGGAAGTCATTTGTGAATGACAAAATATCTTACCTAGTCCATGGGACATGTACATATCCTCCTCCTGGAATTTCTCTCATAGGGCATTCTGTTACTACCTTCTCTTTTTCTCTAACAGGGAAAGCTTAAAAGGTTTTATCTGAAGCATCATCTCGTTTTCGATATTATCTACTCTTCCATTTGTCCACATCTCCCCATTTCCTCAATAAAATAATTATTTCCCTAATCTGACTCATTCGTCCTGTGGTATTCATATTTTCAATGTCCTTTTTAGTAAAATCTATTCGATATGGTTTCTGTAGGGCTTTTACCTTTTCAATATCTATATCCATTTCATTTGCTACTTCTTCTAATCTTTCATGGAGACTTTTTGCTCTCCACGTTATGCTTTTACACAGGAATAACAACTCCTCATCCTAGTAGGTTTTTAACTTTTCCGTAGGGATAGTTCCTACAATTAACTCTTCCAGTACCATTCGTAGTTTGGCCACATCTATTGACTGAGATTCTTTGTCTTTCTTTTGCAGGCTTCTCATCCATTCACTTAATTCCTCTGTAGATGGTCCTACTGACTTCTCTACATTACCTTGTCCAGAATCCTTTTGTGTTTCTAATATTGACTCCACTGTTGTTATACGTCTTTCTGCACAATTCTGGCCTACAAACTGATTATTTGAAACATTTGGCTCAATCATACTTATTGTTTGTCTCCATGGATTGTCATTTTGACTCCGTTTCGGCTATTTAACCTGTATATTGCTTTTATAAGGGACCGTTAAACATTGTTCACCATCTTTTTGTTTATCGAAAATAGGCATTACTGGACCTATCGTTACTGGAACTGTTACAGCTTCCAGATTTTTGGTTAATTCTCTGTTAATTCTAAGGTTGTCTTTGCTAGTTCCACTGAATTTTCACCATTTATTCTTCTTCCGGACTTCCTTTCTACCTCTCTAATGGAATGGTTTTTTCAAAAATCCTGGAACTCTGGTTCCGATTTTATGATTCGTAAAGTTTTAATCTGCCTGTTGGATACACCAGCTACTTGGATCTTTTCATCCGAGAGAGGAAGATTCTTAACATCAGCTGATCTGTCTGTTGATCGAGAAGCACCAGTATCAACTAGGAAAGTAAGGCTTTCATCATTAATCTTTCCATCTACAAATGGGCCTGACTGGTCTACTTCTAGAGTTGCGCCAAGTACGCACGCTTCTTCCTCCCTTCGGCACCGTCAATAACTTTCTTCTGAATCACTCTCATCACGTTGCAGTCAATACTGCGCAACAGCGCTTGCGCGCGGTGGTTTATTTACCTGTTCTCCATTGTAGAATCCCGTTTCACTACTATACCACTGGGAATTTTTCCTCAGTCGAAAAGGCGGTTTGGCACCTGATTCTGTTGGGTAACAACCTGCTGCTGTCGCTGCGGTTGACCACTCACCTCATTCTGCACCTGTGGATTCAATGATGCATTTTCATCGTTAGTACTTGGGGGAAATTTACCATCGGATTTCCAATGCCCTATTCTACCGTAATTATGACACCGGAATTTCTTCTTAGCTTCCTCTATATTTCCTTTACCTTTCCCAGGACTGAATTTTTGTCTTGATCCTGTATTATTCGTTTGTTCTGCTAATTGAGCTTCCTGTCTCTCTGCTACCTTCACTTGTGCCCACATAGCCTTTTCTTTCAATTTTCGCTGTTTAGCTTCAATCTCATCACTGAAATATTTAGCATGTCTCAGTACTTCGTCTATTTTCTTATTCTGCCAATCTACAGTATGCTGTTTTATCATCTCACTAATTTCTGGACGAAGACCATATACGAACCAGTATACAAAATGACTTAGATCCTTTTCACTCAGATTTTCATCTCCATTAAACTGTTTAATGGCCAAGGTCAGCCTCTCATAATATGCATATACTGACTATTTGCTTTCCTGACGTGTTCTGTCAATTTTTACCCAATCTGTCTCTTTAGGTGGAACCTTATTTTTCAAAATGGCAATAACCTGTTCGTATTTCTTCATTACCTCGGGGTCTGGAGCCCCTGTTTTTGGATCCCTTGGGTATTCTTGTGTTGGACAATCTATCATGATTTTGCACTCTGTCCATAGATCTGCTGGTACTATTATGTCAAACAGGCTGTTTAGATCAATCCATAATACTTTGGACAATTTTACAAATCTGTCTACCTGTCTATACCACTTGATGGGTTTTTCACGTAGTCGAGGGAAGTCATTTGTGAATGACAAAATATCTTACCTAGTCCATGGGACATGTACATATCCTCCTCCTGGAATTTCTCTCATAGGGCATTCTGTTACTACCTTCTCTTTTTCTCTAACAGGGAAAGATTAAAAGGTTTTATCTGTAGCATCATCTCGTTTTCGATACCATCTACTGTTCCATTTGTCCACATCTCCCCATTTCCTCAATAAAATAATTATTTCCCTAATCTGACTCATTCGTCCTGTGGTATTCATATTTTCAATGTCTTTTTTAGTCAAATCTATTCGATATGGTTTCTGTAGGGCTTTTACCTTTTCAGTATCTATATCCATTTCATTTGCTACTTCTTCTAATCTTTCATGGAGACTTTTTGCTCTCCACGTTATGCTTTTGCACAGGAATAACAACTCCTCATCCTGGTAGGTTTTTAACTTTTCCGTAGGGATAGTTCCTACAATTAACTCTTCCAGTACCATTCGTAGTTTGGCCACATCTATTGACTGAGATTCTTTGTCTTTCTTTTGCAGGCTTCTCATCCATTCACTCAATTCCTCTGTAGATGGTCCTACTGACTTCTCTACATTACCTTGTCCAGAATCCTTTTGTGTTTCTAATATTGACTCCACTGTTGTTATACGTCTTTCTGCACAATTCTGGCCTACAAACTGATTATTTGAAACATTTGGCTCAATCATACTTATTGTTTGTCTCCATGGATTGTCATTTTGACTCAGTTTCGGCTATTCAACCTGTATATTGCTTTTATAAGGGACCGTTAAACATTGTTCACCATCTTTTTGTTTATCGAAAATAGGCATTACTGGACCTATCGTTACTGGAACTGTTACAGCTTCCAGATTTTTGGTTAATTCTCTTATTTTCTCTGTTAATTCTAAGGTTGTCTTTGCTAGTTCCACTGAATTTTCACCATTTATTCTACTTCCGGACTTCCTTTCTACCTCTCTAATGGAATTGTTTTTTCAAAAATCCTGGAACTCTGGTTCCGATTTTATGATTCGTAAAGTTTCTTTCATTGGGGCACTTGGTGTTAATATTTTTGGTTCTGGCCAATATGGGGGTGGATTTTTATAGAACATGTCATTAAGAACATCGTCCTCTGATTCATTCACTCCATACCCTCTCGTTTCCACATTATGTCTCTTTTCTGTGCATTTTCTTCCTTCATTTTCTCCTGCAGTTCTTACGGGAAACAAACCCTCAGTCATACTCGCATTCCGCCACCTTCTCATTCGATCAACATGTTTCTCATGTCCGTTTGACCTACCAAACATGTATCTATACCTTCCGCCACTTCTCTGTCTTTCTTGGTCATGCATCTTATCTTCCCATTCTGTCAATGCTTCAAATTGTGTCGGTCTAGGTCTTGGTTCTAAATTCATCATTTTCTCTCTTAAATTTCTCAAAACTGCCAAATTAAATGAACCATGTTCTGGAAAAGCCAAAACTCTGTCATTCTCAGTATACTTGACCCAATTGTCTAACCAAATGCAGGTGTGATATCCATATTTCGCAACCATAAAGGATGCAGGGGTTTCGGTGGAGGAAGTAATTGTCCTTCCCTAGTTACAATCGGTTTGTCCTTCTTAAACCACTTTTTAATTCTGCCGATCCAGGACTTCTTCTCCTTTTCCGGCGAATCGTAATACATTTTCCCTGTCTTTTCGTGTCTCACTAGTTTCTTCTCTTGACCGTACCGCTTTTCTGTCCAATTGTAGTGCGACTCACACTAACGCACCAATCCGGAACGTCTACGTCACTCTGTAATTCTCCAATCCCAGCGCGACTCACACTAACGCACCAATCCGGAGCGTCTACGTCACTCTGTAATTCTCCATTCCCAGCGCGACTCACACTAACGCACCAATCAGGAGCGTTCTACGTTTCCGACTGACTGGCCAATCCCAGCGTGGTCGTTCTGACGTCGGCAGCCGCTGCCGCAACTCCTGCTCCTGTCTACCCTTCCTTTACAAAATTCACTCGGTAAGTTTTCTTTAAAATTTACAATTCTGTTAGTAACAACACAAAAACACCACCATTGTCCGCTTCGCTAACCAAGGAATAGCAATAGACCTTTCTCTCGAGAATTCCATCTTTCCCGAGAGCAGCGCTTACCTCTGCCCTACTACGGAATCGTTACTTCCGTTGATAAAGTAGCACATCCCTCTACCTTACCCTTCTAACAAGCATTAGCTAGACACTTGGTTGGAGACCCAATGCTCCTGAGAAATAAACTAGAGTTTCACAATTAACCCGAATGCCTTCACATTCACGCACTTTCACACAAGAAAATGTAGTACATTCACAAAGAATCATGTCTTTCCCGAGAACAGCGAACAGTCTGTCCTACTACAGAATTATGACATACGTTGATAAAGTAGCACATCCCTCTACTTTACCCTTCTAACAGGCTTAGGGAGCACCTATTACCTTTCTAGTGATAAACGTTATCGGAATGCCATTTGGACTCCTGGTACCTAAGACTAAAACTTCACAGGTGACCTTCGCTACCATACACTTCTTTCATACAGGAGATATTTCTAATGGCAACACGCGACGATGCCACCGGATCGAACCCAGACAATGCGTCGTGCATCTTCAATCGTTACACGTTTTTCCCCGTGTACCTACAGGGCAACAACAATTCTGTCTTTCCCGAGAGCAGCGCTTACCTCTGCTCTACTACGGAATCGTTACAAACTTCCGACTTCCTACATCCCAGAAGCCGTGCAAACAACATAGAACTTGACGCGACTCAACATAGAGTGTTAATACATAAACCAATATCAATCAAAAATCAATAATCAATAAGCGATTTACAAGCTATATTCACCAAACCAAAACAATAACAACCATCATACTGCTACCAGAAAAACTGATGCAGCGTGGAATTTTAAATCCTCCCTCCGTCACAGATCAAATATCACACTAGCACATTCACTCAATACATTCATGGGTGGGGCCCATAACACCAACACTCACACTTCATTGATCCGTTCTCACGGGAGAGATAAATTGTCCAAACGCTGACATGAAAGGAATACCTTTTCAACTAAGGAACCTGATTTACCTGAACCTACATTAAGTACCTTTATTAAACTCAGAACCTCGAGATATTCCCTCCATTTAATCGATGAATCAGTTAGTTGATTTTGGATATTTGGTGACACAATTCTTTAATCTACATTTAGGGCCTCATGTAGGTAAATAAATTTTACCGGTTCATAAATACCGAGCCGTACCGAATCGGTAAATTAGAACCGGTAAGTTATATGTAGGTAAAAATTCGGTAACAGTTACCGATTCGGTAACATTCGGTAAATACGAATCGGAATTCACCGAATCGGTAAATACCGAGGTGGTATCCACCGAATCGGTAAATACCGAGGTGGTATCCACCGAATCGGTAAATACCGAGGTGGTATTTAGCGAATCGGAAAATACCGAGGACACTACCACCTTCCCTTAACTAAGTAGCCAATATCATAATCATGTCATTATAGAAGGTCTCTCAGGCTTGAATAGGGGACCCCATACCTCAAAGATCAGCTTAGTGAAATCACATCACAGGAGCATCAGGAGTCTCCTCGCAGGAAGGCTCGTCTTCGGTCTGAATAATAAACATGACGTCTGGGATATGAAAAGCACCAACTGTCAGGCATGTGCAGCTGCGCGTGTGCCATGGCTAAATCGTGGGTCGAACAACCTAGAGTGGAAAACATGCATTGTGTAAAATTCCAGACTGTGTGTCACAGCATGTACAGACCAAGGTCGCTGCGCAGAGCTTGGGATGGGAACAACAGAATGCACTCGTCTGAAGGAAGTCTCGAGTCAGCAGTTTATTCAAGAAAGAACATGTAAACGCAGTGTCGTGTGCAAAGACACAAATATGGCTACATAACATTCAACGTGGTAATGCCAACTGAACAATGCATGTACGTATTCAGGGAGAACTCACTACACGCCCCCTTGAGCGAAGCAATATGTAATAGTCAAGAAAAGAGAGAACGCAGAGTTCAGTTTCGTCAGAGCAGAACAGGGCGTAACCAATGCAGCGCCAAAGTCCTACAGTCCAATTAATTGCAGCATACAATTCCAAAAAACACAATGCAAGTATAGTAAAAAACTCAAGCAGACCATCAGGAAGAGAAAAACGAGAATTAAAAGAAATAAATGTTGCGCCAGGGTGCTGTCCAGTAGCACAGGCGCAATGGACGACAATCCAGTTAATCCATGAATGTATAGGCAGCATATGTGGCCACGGCTTCCAACAAGCAATCGTTTTCAGGGCCACTAAAAGTCTCAGCCATCCAATTGAGTAAAGAAAAGGAACATACGTGTTCTCCAACCAACGGAGCCTCTAGCACAATCAGAGGGCACCCGGAATGTTCCTCCAAATAGCTCATGGACAAGAAGTCGTAGGCTGCCGCTGAGATGTCCCAATTACCCAGGATACCATGCGCCGCTCCACACGCCATGATCCGGACACCAGAACAGGACAACTCGTGAGACACTAAGGGCCGCATCAGTCGATCGAAATCCGGCACCGGAGACACCATGTTGGTCAAGCACAAATCCAGAGGCCATTCAAAGGGACAATCCAGGCAGTGTAATACAGGTTGTACGCAGGTGAAGTAGGAATACCTGAAGGATAATCCATAAGCCAGGCTCAAAGTCGCCAATGGCAAAGTACCATAGAAGTCAAGCATCCTATCACGAAGAAGATGCAGATGGGACAGGTGCTCGTGTGGCACAGAAGGAGCAGCCATTCCGTAGTATGAAAAGTAAAAGCAGCACACCTGCCACCAGCGCCAGAAGCAGCGGAACACCTCCAAAGATGCTCGAGAACAGTGAATGAACAAATGCCGGAATTACACCAAAAATTGTTTGGAAAGAGGTCACGAGACCCGAGCCCCACATGTTAGAAAAAAATGAGCCAGGCCGGTCGTGGACGAGGCATTGATAATACTTTGGATCAAAGAGCCGAAATGCAGGGGGAGGTCAGTATTCAGAGGCGCCTGTTCCTCAGTGCGCGTAGTAGCAACGTGAAGGACAAATATTTCACGAGAGGAAGTCAAAGGCACCTCTTTGTGGGACAATGGCGCTCTATTCTGCTCAACTTGTTGGACTCTGCTTTCAAGGTTGGAATCGAAGGCCAGATGGAAACATCCCGCCGCCCATGCGGGGGTGGAAAAAGAACAGTATTGCAGCAGACAACTTCATGCGAGACAGTTATGTACGGGAGTACCACTCACATCCCGCAGCAAACTTCATTAATCATTATTAAATGAATACCGTTTGCAAGCACAGTGAAAGAAGGTGTAATCACAGGCACTGGGATACCTCGTAGGACGCACGCCAAAATCGGGGCTTGTACATTGCATGCGCCGTGTACTTGCATGTGCCTATTGTCTCATGTATGAATCCTAGAAGTGAGAGTGCTAGAGCTAATATCTATAACGGCTTAGGCCTTCTCCATGTTTGCTTGGTCAATAGCTCTCAGTCTGGAAGCCGCCTCACTGTGCGACAACTTGCAGACCTCGTTGTAAATAGCATACGCGCACCTTTTGGTTCTGCCACCCACGGGACCATTCACAATATCATTCCATTCGGTATGCACATTGATGGAGTGGGTGGACTTCCTGATCCTGTAGATGTGCTCTGTGTCAGCTGGTGGACAGAGTGGGATGTGTGTCCCATCAATGCAGCCAATATAATGGGGGAAGAAATTCCTGAAGGAACGGGACAGGCAACTCTGGGATACACCACCCACCGCAGCTGTCACCACCTGAGAAATGCCGGATGCCAGCAGATGTGGGCTGCAGAGCACCTGCACATGTGGGGGTATGGCGTGCGCCCTTCTTATTGGCTGGTCCAGGAGTGGGTGCGGGTCCCTGATTGAGTCCATGATGGTTTCGGGGTGTAGCCTGTACCTCTCATGTATCTCTGCATCAGTCAGCTGGAATAGTGTGATGCGCTGTCTGTGGATGCGTTCCTTCCGTCGCCAAACCCTCAGTCCTGCTGCCTGTAGACGTAGGCGCATTGCAATGACGTACATAGCTGCCAGGGTGTCCACGCTGTTGCATTTTGGGATTGCTTAGCTGCACTGTTGTTGGTTACCACCTGCTTTCAATCCGTGTTAATTACCGACTCTTATTTACCGATTTTCTTGGATTTCTTAATTACCGAGTGCTCCTACATGTCATTTTAACTTTTTACCACTTCATATTTACCACTTCATATTTACCGATTCGTTAATTATGTATTCGGTAAATATTAATCGGTATTTTAGCATTCGGTAACTATGAATCGGTATTTACCGCCTCATATTTACCGAAAAGTGGTTTTTGGACTCCTACATCTCACTTGTCTGAATACCGGTCGGTAACGGCATATTTACCGAAAATCGGCCGTTACCGACCGGTATTTCGCTACCTACATGAGGCCCTTAATCTTTTTTTATTTCTCTAAATAAATCATCCGGCACATTTGTTCATTAGAATAACAATTTTGTTTATCTAATACATTTTAATTTCAATAAGTCATAAACCAAATCACCGAACATCATATTTACCTAATCTGGCTATTAGACGTCCTCTAAGTCAATCTAGTCATGGAAAAGTCTTTAAATCATCAAGTCAGGCAGCAATTCAGTCTTTCAAAGATTCAGGATAACAGCTGTCCAGCAGTGTCACCGTCCTCTCTGTCAGCATAACGTCAGGCAAAGAAAAGTGTGCTCCAAGAGAAGGTTCCTAATTCGCTTTGTCTGCCAACTTTTATAATGAAACTAACGTCAAAATGTAACAAAAATCAGTTTTAGGCAGTCCTGATTGGCTGGTTTGGGGTCATTCGGTAAAGTTCTCACTAGGTCCGTTAGGTTAAGTCATCACACTTGCTGGTTCCGGTTTTAAAGACAGTCCTTTGTTTCGTGAATTTGGCGATTCTCCCAGTGTGACCTTGATGGGTACATCTTGTCTGGGGTCAGGACGAGGCCACTTGTTGCTGGCGGTGGCGCAGGCGCACTTCACCTGAAACCTCGTGAAACGGTAGTAGTCGCGTCGTGTGTCTCAGTCAGCCATCTTTTCTTAGGCCCAAATGGTCAACTTAAGCAAAACAAATACAAAACGTAATTAAAATATTGAAATGGCTAATAAAATGTTAAACCCTCACTAATTCCCCTATGTGTAAGTAATTATCTAGCATGATAGAAACATTCAAAGCGTTTATATTCACCCAACGATGTAATCTGGTGCAATTTACAATTACGTCACAAAAGCAACATATATCATGCAATATTCTAATTTTCTACCATTAGTATGCGTACATATATTAGTATACAGTTAGTTTAGCCATGCAAATGCAAATCCCACGTGTAATTCTTTCGTTAATATAATTTGTGAGTTATCACTTCAAACAGATTAATAATATTTCAATTAATAGATTATTCGGATTAATATAAACATGCAGAAATGGGGGGGTATACAAAATGTTGTACTACCCACTGCAGCAAAGGCACCCGTGCACCATGGTGCAAGGATGCCTGAGCTACATGCAAGATTGATTTTGTGCAGGATGGGGCCTATTTCTGCACAAAAACAATCCATAGAGTTCTTTTCCCCTTTCTAAAAAGTGCAAGAAATGTAGAAAAATAAAGTTATTTTTCCTAGTTAAACATCACTTCAGGAGGTGTAGGGTTTGGCGCTTCCTCAATTTTACATGCTCTTGTAAATCTAGGGAAGTGTCAAAATCCATGTGTGTTGCGTAGGAAAACCCACCACAACACCCAGAGAATGCCTTCCGAGCACAAAGTAAGGCAACGCAGTGATTTGCGCTGCCATGCCTTACTCAATATCTATGAGGCCATTCAAAGCCATGCATAGTGGCATTGCGGATATGATTTGGATGTTATCGCCGCTGATCCATCATAAAAAGTGGCGCAATGGGGCTCGTCAATGTATGCTTAGTTTTCTCAGTTATTGGAGGGTTAGTTCTTTATAAATGTTTTCTGTCATGGTCTCTGTGTTCCGAACTGCTACCCAAGAGACCAAGGCAGTGGGAAAATGGATTATCCAATGATTAAGGTGATATAAATGTAAATGTAGTGCATTTATATAGTGCTCCGCACACCCCCGAAAGGGTCTCTCAGGTGCTGTGCACATACCGCTGTGGAACCCTTCCTGGCCCTTCCCTGTGAAGTGCCCACTCCTGGGCACCCCCAAGGTGAAGCCAGGCATCCTAGTGCTGTTGGGGCGATTAAGCAAGCCATTGCCCAGAGTTGCAGAGTGTGACCCATGATTAGAATAGGAAGCGAGAATTATCGGGTCTGGGGAAATTGAGCCCAAGACCCGCCGAGGCAGGAATTGAACTCTGGTCCGGGTCAGACCTCTGCATCAGGGTCTGCTGCTCTAACCATTGAGCCACATTTCCCCCATTAAGTACCAATTGTCAACAAACACCTCGCCATGGCATGGTGTAATTCACGTCAGGCACTGTGTTACGGTATGGCAGAGTTCACATTGAGCTCTGTCTTTGATAATTAGCTCTGGAGAATGTAAAGCACATTTACCATCAGATAATCCATTTTCCTATTCCCATGTTCTCCCCAAGGATACTTTCAAGAAGTGATAGTGACTGGCCGCTACCAATGCAGGAACTTTTCCTCTCAATTTGTATACCTGTGGTCCTTCCCATTGAGTCCATTTAAAAAAGTAGATATTCGCAAACATTTGATAAATGACAGGGTGGTGGTACATTGTGGACTAGCACTTAAGAGATGTAAAAATCTAGATGTTGCTATTTTACAATACCGTACAAAGGTGTGATTCGAACTGTAGATGTTTAGATAATGTGAATCATTGTACTAGTTGCAATGTGTTTTGTGATGCGAAGTAATTAATAAATGATCTAAGTAGTTTGGACCAAGAATCACTCGTGTGGTCTACCTTACTCAAATCATTCAAATGTCGATGGGAAAAGTGGGTATTTTTGTTAAATTTAATAACCTGATGGGTCTTCCCACGACTGTACCTTCTTCGGCCTGACCACTTCTCACACACATTTCAAATTTACAGCACTCTAATGTGTCGAAGATCTCAATTATAGGCTACAGAGCAAATATCTTTTCACACTACATGCATCACAATATGCTTAAATATAATATGACTCGGAATGAGAAAATACATATAGTAATATCCTTAAGCACTTAAATGATTTTGATACACGTCTCAAACATAACATTTTTAAAGTACATTTGTGTGTGACAAATGATTTATTGTACATGAGGAGCATTCTGAAACTGTTTAAAGAACTCTGGAATTCTTAAAAGTACTTATTTGTGTTGACAATGTTAACAATCTCACGTTGAAATTAAACCATTGAATACATATATTTTTCTCACTTGCTGGTTGTCCAAAATGGCTTACATTTTTTCTAGTCGAAACTGATCATCTAGTATCAAGTACAATACCAAAGTCCAAATGCATGATAGTCAGCCTCAGGAGAGAGGCGTTTGATGTGATCGAATGTGACTAGACTAGTGGCTTGTTGTGTGTCTCCTCTGTTTCTGAATCTGGTGAGTTAATCAGGCATGGCCTGGCAGAGTGCACAAACAACACAGTTCATCATTTGGTAGATTGGTTAAGAAATCCAATTCTTCGGAAATGCGAGCCAGAGTTGACTTAAAACAGACAGATCACTACTGTGCCACTCTCTGCACATGATGTTGTGCTAAAAAATGTCTTTCAATGGAATAGAAAGTTAATCAGTGCTGAGAAAATATTGCTTTTTAACCAAGGGCATCACCACTGAATGTTTTTCCAAAATGCATCCAGATACATAAGGAAGACTATGTTTACTTTGATGAATAAACTTCACAAGAGACTGTTTTGGCCACCGTTGGCACTAAAAATAGAAACGTCACTTCATCCAAAATGCTGCTTCTTCTGTGGGTTAATCACCTACGTGTGTTATACCAATCAGTGGGTGATTTTACTCCAGTCGTTTTAACTTATTCTTATGAAGGCCAAATGCAGTCACTCCAGACGAAGTGCCTCGCCTTAAAACTCTCAGGGTCCCTTGCTTGCAGTTTTTTGTGAATGCATTGTGGCTGCAGATTTTTCAGAAAAGCCTCTAATATTTTCTGTCTGAATAATTGTCAACTTTTTTTCTTATGTTAGCTCACGAGCAGAGTTATTGGCAAAGACTCTCTCAGTTGATCTGTCAAAAAGAGAGCATTCTCCCGAGGAGACACGTGGCCTCTCACAAGAGCTGTTCAGAATTACATATTTCTATGGCGCTGATGGTGATGATTAGACGCTCAATGGAATGGAACTCATCACCAGTCAACTGCACCACTGTGGATGTTATGTTCGCAAACCAATTGATTGTATCAAACTGTGCGCCAAATATACACATGTTTAACACAGTGCAGCGCAGGTACCAAATTTGCAGCACTGTGTTGGCCAAGGGGATAAAAACACCACAGTGCCGTATCTGTTAAGACTGGGCTGCTGCTGCTGTCTTTCCCTGTGCTAGCACTCTTAAAGGCTGCCTTGCATTGTGCACCACCTCGCATAGGTCAGTGTATGCTATCTAAAGTGCTTAATTTATGGCTGTGTTTGCCGGTGCCCGCACAGTACTTATTTAACACTGGCACACATTTTAACACTTCTCCACATGTTGGTGCTGTCTGTCAGTATTTTCACAGAGCACTTCAGGAGAGTGTTTAACAATTCAATAGGTATAAATGCAAAGCAATCTTAGCGATTTCCGGGCAGTTCTAATAGCTGTGGGTCAACTGGAGTAGTTCAAATTGTCACATTTGCAATGGTTAATAGGTAGCACTGGTACTAGAATGTGGCAGGGCTGGCGAGGACAGCGTTTGGTGCAAGCTGCAATGGTGTCCTCAGATATATCTTGGGCCCTGATACTTATTTTTCTACAAGCACAGTACTGGCTGTCTAGCATAGGATCTGTACAATGCAAATCCCTATGTCTAGACAAACATGGAAGATTCCCTTGCCCTTGACGAGTGCTATGAACTCCAGCACATATGCCATGCGAGGATTTTTGTTTTAACAAATGAGTTTCAAAGAGGTGTTCGTTTTTCATGCAAAGCCTAGCCCAGTCTGGCTTTCTTAGTAGATTGGGCTTTGCGTCAAAAACTATGGGTGCTTGCACTCTAATGCCACAGTAGCACCCTTCACCCCAACACAAAGTGACACAGAGAAAAATTAAATCTTGACCTGTGAGTCAATCCTTATTGTGCTGAAAAATGCTGCACTTAAGTACTTCCGGGTGTCTTGTTTATTTGGTAGAGGAGCTTTATTCTGTCACAGGGGCAGTTGTTATTTTGAATATCAGAACTGAAGACCACTGCAAGAGCCTTTGCTGATTGTGAGTGTGGCAGGAATGCAACTAGGCACCAGGGTCGGACTGGGAACACAAGCGAGCCCTGGCAATTAAGTCGGACTGAACTGCCGCGTGGGAGTGTTGGGGGAGGGCTAGTTGGAAGCACTGATGCCTCTGCTTTTGGTACAGGGGGCTGATATTGCAGCACTGCTGCAAAACCAGCCCCCTGTACCAAGAATGGCCCCCACCCTTCCGGCCCACTGGGAAAACGCCCGGTGCCCGCTACGGCCAATCCGGCCCTGCTAGGCACCTTTCTTTTTTACCACCATTCCATGGGGCATATTATCAAGCCAGGCAATAAAGAAAACTGCCGCTATAACGGCGATAATGGGCTTGATAATATGCTCTATGGAATTCCAATTGAAGCCCATGTTAGACGTCCTTCACATTTAACATGGGCTTCAATTGGAATTCCATAGAGCATATTATCAAGCCCATTATCGCCGTTTTAGCGGCAGTTTTCTGCCGCTAAAGCGGCGATAATTTTATCGCCTGGCTTGATAATATGCCCCTTAGTGATTCGGACTCAGCCTCGGCCTGAGCTCTAATGAGTACTCCTCTCTCTGTACCCGATGCATTGGAACTCTGTAGCAGGTAAATAGGATTGTACTGTTTGATCAAACAGCAATCGGTCTCTATTGTGCCCTGGTTGCTTCTTACTTCTTATGCCACACTTAACAAATTTAAAATTAACGTTGGCAAGGCATCAATTCTAACTTTTTGGAAATAAGGTATTAAAAGCTACTGTAGATTTGATCAGAAATGCCCAGAAACTGTGCGGTCTGTTGGAAGGGTGGGAACCATTGGAAATTGGTGGGGCACCCACCTGCCAATCTTTTGGTTCCTCTACCCCAGTTCTAATCTATATGTGTTTTTTACACCACAGCAGGGAATATAAATGTGGCCAAATTCCACGAGCTATTTACAGCAACTGTACTATTTAAGGCACATTCCCCCATTTATTACTACAGTACAAAGAGCAAATGCATCTTTATAAACACGATAGAGTAACAATAACCTGAGGAAAACACTTTTCAAGACCTCAGGGATTTAATATAACAATTACTGTACACAGGGAAACAGCTCTCCTAGGAGTCATAAGGTCTCTCTGATGTGAGTTACCATGCACACAGATTTTCCGTCATTGCATTCTTGGTTAGACACCTTTTGTTAATGGAATAAGCCACCTATGAAGATAAACTGAGAATAATATGTTCTTTATTGCTACTGTTGAGGGAGGGAAAGGGCATCAAATCGCACTCAAGGCTTCTTCACAGGAGTAATGGCCCCTTACCAGACTCAACAATGGCAATAAGTAGCATATTACACTCTGTACATCTGCTTATAATGGAAATTCGTCTTAGCTTTATTCATATACTTGATAAAACCAGCAAATGGAGGGATCCATCTGTACAGGGCATTTTAGGTCGAGTCTGTTCCAAGAATAACTAATGTTTGACTCGTCTACTCTTCGTCCAAATCCAGGTCACGTGGAATCCAAGCCAATGAACACAGACCACCAGCCCCGATTGTTTAAAGCACTGGCGTAACGAAAATTGAGGGGGCCTCCCTGCAAGGTACGTAGAGGAGCCCCCTCTGGACTCAATCAAGAGCTCTCCGGCCAGAGTGCAGTCCCGATGGGGCCCCCTGGAGCTTGGGGTCCCCCACACGGGGTCTGCGGGGGCCTGTATTACGCCCCTGGTTTAAACCTTTTAATTATCTAAAAACTAAACTGCTCATCATTCATCTGCGTGGTCGAATATTCCACAAAGTGCTAAGTTTTGTCAGAACTGAAAACTCAGCTTGTAGGAAAAAATACTGTTTTGCTCAAAAGCATTTCACACACTTCCATAATGAAAGAAGAGAGCTCCGCGGTGCGGGTTACGTTTGTTATTCTCTTTGAGAGCAATCAGAAATCCAGACAAAAAATGATTAATCCAGTCTGTTCCTTGCTCTCCACTTACAGTTGATGGCACTTGTAATCAGTTCTTTTCCCTTCAGAGATCCCGGTATGCTGTTAAAAATAGAGACAGTAAGACATTATACAGTGCGTGCTTCACTTGTAAATAATTAGCCTGCATCACAATTTTTTCCATGCAGCAGCAGCGTTTGTGGAGTGTTTCGTTTTTACATGAAATGTCTTCCTCGCTTTTAAAGTCTGAACACTTTTCCCTTCCCGTTGCTTTCTTGCATGAATAAGTTGCATGAGCTCTCAATGAAAAATGTTATCGGTATTGTTTTTTCGGAATATTCAGATCCAACACCATTAAATAATGGACTTGTGACATAGCTGCCAACACACACGGTGCCACATGATATCGGCTTCCTTCACATGGTCACCCGGTGAAGAGCCAATTTCACACTGTGTATCAAAAGGTGAACAGAACCCCCCTGCATAGAGTGAGTGTCCAGCTTGTGTTTGGTGCCTCTGCATGCTGGTGTCCAGTGGGGGGTGTAAACACTCCCAGGCCATTACAGCAGAGTGAAAAGCTTTTTCGGTCTGTTGCGGGGATGTGGGGAAGAGGCAGAAGCCCCACCCTCCACCCTCCTTCCCACAGTGAAAGCTGGTTAGGCGTTGGCTGGTCTGATATAAGGTGTGTGACATTGCCACATTGTGTAAAGTAACTTACCTTCAGGTGTTCATCGTGGGAAATGGAACTAAGGGGCATATCATCAAGACAATTATCACCATTTTTGGCCGGAAAGCGGCGATAATTTTATCGCACTATTAGCAAGGTCATGCTATCGCGTGAATCCATGCCTCACTGCCCTTTCCCTTAACGCCCAGCTTTGCATCCCCAAAATAACGTGAGAAATGTCGCTAACCGACATTTCTTCAATTATTTAGCCTCACGCTAACCTGCAGAGCGATAAGAAAAGTAGCGCTAACCGCGCTTATCGCTACTTTTCTTACGCCTGCTTTTCATCTGACTTAGCCATCATATCCAATGGAAGGTGGATATGATGGCTAAGTCTGCCCTGCCCTATCATCAAGCTCGCGCCAAACGTGTGATTAACGCTGGATTTCCAGCGATAATCGCACATTTGGCAGCTTGTGCATGGAATTCGCTTTGGAGATAAGCGTTGCTGATAGCACGCTATCTCGGTGATAGAATTCAGCGTTAGCCGGCGATAATTATCCTCACGCTAAGCGCGCTTAGCGATAATTGTCCTCGGCTGATATGCCCCTAAGTATTATGTTAAACTAGGATGTCTAGAAAAAGAAAGAGGAACATTTGGTAGATTGCAGGGGAGTGAAAATGGAGAAGGAGAACTAGGAGGCACTGTTTTGGTCTAATGATGGCTGGACTCTACCATTTCTACACCATGTGCATTAAACCAGAAAGGTCCCTGGGACCAGATCTTCCATTATGGTGCTGAACCTCCTGGGTTCTATCAGAGGCTTTTCCATTGTATCCATGTCAAGCCTTAGAGTTTGTAGCATTCAGAAGAATCCTTGCTTCTTTTCTCCTCTTATTTCACCACTGAGCAGGGGCGCCGTTTCCATTTGTGGTTTCCATTTGTGCAGCAGGTGCAGGGCACAGAGGCGCCTGTTGAATCTTCTTCATTATTCATGTTTTTTGCAATTTAATCAGTAGCCATGTGGAAATTTGTTCCTTGCACTAGAGCCCATGACACACTGACTAGGCCACTGCCATTGAGACCATTATTTGTGTTTATACGAAGCGCACCGATGCAGCTTCTGGCTTCGTGTTGCTCCTTACAAAAATTAGGAAATTGTAAATAATAAGAGAGGATTTATTGTGAACAGCTCTTCAGCATTGATCTGTCCAAGCAACCCTCCTTGAGATGGCAGACTGTCTGACAAAGACCTGCAGTAAAGTGTATGAAGATCAATGGGGATACAAATAGGCATCCTGCAGTGATGGAGCAGAGGAGAGAAACTTGCCACTTTTGCAAAGTGACAATGACAAAAATGCATCTGGCTAGGCACAGCAAACTTAAATCATCAATATCCTTCTGGGATCAATAATAAGATGCAGTTGAAAGGCAAGCAGCTAAAATCAGCATTAAAAGGAGCTTCCCTATATACTACCTCTTTCTTTCATGTGGTCTACTTGTCCATGGTTTTGGGTGTTTTGTCTAAGACGGATGTATCAGTTGTGTGTCATGGGTGTGAGTGAGGAAGTTTAAGATGTGAGCTTGTATGACTTATGCCAGCGGGATAATGCAAGTATTGAAGAGTGTTGGGCTGAGCGATGAGCCTTGTAAGACTTCTCCAATCAGATCTTGTGCTTCAGAGGCATAGGGGGACAAGTTGATGGTTTGGGTTCATCTGGTGAGGAAGGAGCAGATCCATTCAATGGCAAGTCCTTAGAGGTCTGCATTGTGGAGTCCCTGAATGAGGATGGGATGGGAGACAGTGTTGAAGGCTGTTTACACATTTAGAAGGATGAGGGCAGTGGTTTCCCCCCCGTTAATGATCATCCAGATGTCATTCATACCTGCTATAAGGGCAGTTTCTGGGCTGTGGTTGGGTCTGAATCCTGATTTGTTGTGTCAAGAAGCTAGTGATTGGAAAGGTGAATGGGGAGGTGCTTGTTGATGGCTTTTTCCAGGATTTTGTCGGTGTAGGAAAGAAGATATATCAGTTGTTAATTGGCAAGTTTGGTCAGGTCAGACAATGATTTCTTTAGGAGGGTCTTGATGGCAGTGTGTTTCCTTGATTCCAGGAAGGTGATTGTACTGATGGAGGTGTTTAGTATAGGGGTGAGGGCCTCACTGATACTGACTGCTGCTTCGTTGAAGGTGTGTTGGGCGGCCGGGGTCTACGGGGGCCCTGTGATGAATACAAGCCCCAGCTAGGCCCGCAAGAGACAAGGGTTCGCTCTTCTGTAACGAAATCTATAAGGAAGTTGGCACGGAAACTGCAAAGTACAAAAACAATGTTTATTAACCCTTAAGGGTGGTCCTACAATCCACACAACACTCTTCAGTATTGCAAGGAGTAGCACACAGAACTTGCGTACACAGTCCCCTTTTATACACAACAGAGGGGCTCATGAGTGGGTGGATAGTACATGAAGTCGAAGAACATTACCATTTAGGGTCATTCTCGATTCTAAATCAATACATGGGCGGAGCTAACACACTCCTTGAGCCCGCGAAAACACATGGTCAAGCAAAGCTAATTATAACAGATGTGGTCAAGTCTGGGCATGCGCCAGATGGACAAGAGAGAGCTATTTATAACTGTTGCTAGGCAGATTACAAGAGCAACTAACACAGAGGCCGGACTCTCCTCGTGGTGAACACGTGGCAGCATGTCAATACAAAATGGAGTCCGGACTTCGGCCAACATATGAGGAAAACACGATAAAAGGGAAACACTAATGTTTTCAGTAAATGCTTAATCACATTCTGCCTTAATTTACGACAGACGACCCTTTCAGCATTTACTGAAGACATCTGGCTTCCAAGAATAATCATCGTATATGTCAATTATCATCATTCCTTTAACCTCTTTAGCTAGACCCTTCTGGCGGGCAACTTCGGCAATAGCTTTCTTATCTGGAATGCAGAATGAAATGCATACAGAACAACATAATGGTCCACATTGAATACACACACAGAGAAAGAACAGAATTGCTATAATAATGCAGAGACCAGTTAGGACCTTCCATCCCCAGGCGGTAATTAACGCCCAAAACCATCCAGAAAAGGACCAAGTGCCGTTTTCTGTATGGATCTCAGCTGCAATTTTATGCAGTTTATTGATGGCATTATAAACTGATGGCGTATGATCAGGGATAAACACACAACAGCTACTTCCAATAATTTTACATGCTCCTCCTCTGTCAGCTAGCATAACGTCTAATACCATACGATTCTGTAATGCAACAATTCTAGTAACTTGCAATTCCTCCGTAAGATTCCCAAGAGCAGCAGCAGTCTGATTTGTCACAGCTTCTACCACTCTCGTCAATCTTCGGATCTTCCTACTGTTCAGGGCAGCTCCAACAAAGAAAAACAGTCCTAAGTTAAAATCAATATACTGCTGCAGACTGGTATCAGTCTGATCTACATCGTCAATTGATAAAGTACGTTTATACCTATTTACAGTCACATTATTCAATAATTTCAGATCCTTATGATAAGATGCGGGAGCTAGGAATACAGGAGGTAATAAGAATGATACATAGCATACCCCGGACCACCCTGCCGGCAAACGGTAATAACCTTTATTTCCACATACAAAATAGGTATTATGAGATGCTAGAAAGGTGCTGTTATTCAGTCCGTCGATATTCAGAACAGTTAAACAATCACTGACACCAACAGGGATGAAACCCACACTCTGGACACACAGGTCCGCTTGGGCTTGTGCCACTTGGATCACGAACTTGTCCTTCCCCATAGTGTCTCTAGTGTTCGTGAAGATATAGGTAATGGATTCATTGTCTGGTCGGTACTCTTCCCATTCCCAAATTGTTCCATTCGCTTGTGGATATCCATTCTTATCCTGATGGCATTCTTTATTAAGTCTGAAAAGCAATCGTCCCACTGTCGGTTTTCGAGTAGCAAACAACAGAGTGTACCATGCTCTACAAGAGCCGTTATGAGAGAAAGGAAGTGGTATGAATGGCGTACCTCCTTTCTTCTGATGGGCTGGCATCATCCCACATATCCAACAGTTCGTAGCATTTGTAGCAACGTGGGTGTGATGCAGCATCTGAATGAAAGTGTTATTCAAATAGGATTGTCGATGCTTCAACTCTTGATATGGCAATGTGTAAAAGTAGTGCTCCGCAGGCACTGGAGTCGTCAACACAAGTGTCTCTCGGGCTGGAGTTGCCTCCTCCACAAACCATGTGGTTATACCAACGATAGCTACTGTTAGCATGAACCCCAACGCACAAAAAATCTTCTTCTTCTCCATGTCAAAGGAAACAATACCCTAATATCTTCCTGAAACTAAAAGTCTGTCAGAACTCTTCCCCTTGGGCAGCGGTTGATTTCTTCACCAACGGGCCAAGACGGGTGTCGCTACACTAATGCAGGGCTGATCCCCCCCCCTTGCCTCAGCGGCTCTCCGTTTCACTAACCCAAGGGCCGTCCTGACAGTATGTCCCAGTACTGAAGATCTCACTTCCTTGGTCGCAGATGATATCGCCTTCCTCCAGAAGTCGTGTGGTCCGAAAAGAGCTCCTCAGTGTCGTTTGGCCTCGCAACACGGCCTGTCTCTGCTGCTAGGACTTCTCGTTGATCGGTCAGCACGGCAGACTCCACCAATCCGGGCGGTACCTTTCGACAGTGCAAGGAATGGATCCAATTCTTCCTGTTCGAGACTCGCACTGCCGTCCTCGTCGCCAGAAGGACTTGCTCAGGTCCGATCCATCTCGGCTCCAAACTGTTCGATCTATCGAAGACCTTTATCATCACATGGTCTCCGGGCCGGAGACCATGTCCTTCGCCAGTAGACCGATCAGGGAGCGCCTCTCGGACCTGTTGATGAATAGAAACCAAGTTATCCGTTAACTGTGCCAGATAATCACCCATCATCACACAAGGTACATCATACACAGCCTTAGGCCTTGGTGGACCCCAAATGTTCATTGGTCGTCCAAATACAATCTCATAGGGCGTAAGGCCGGTTCGAGAGTGTGGCACCGACCTAATTGACAATAACGCCAGTGGCAAGGCGTCTGGCCAAGTCAAAGATGTTGAAGCTTGAATTTTGGCGATCTTAAGCTTCAGTGTACCATTATACTTCTCGACTAGTCCTGCAGACTGAGGGTGGAACACGGCATGGAACTTCTGAGTGATGCCTAGGCCCTTCAGAACATACTTTATAACATCCGCTACAAAGTGAGGGCCATTATCACTCCACAGAAGTCTACAGACGCCGTATCGGGGGAAAAACTCTTTCAGCAATAGCTTCGCTGTAGTCATTGCAGTATTGTCTTTCGCAGGGTACCCCTCAACCCACTTACTGAAGGCGCAAACCACTACTAGAACATACTTCAAATTGTTACAGCGCTCAAGCTGGATGTAATCCATCTGCAGAACCTCAAAGGGTGCAGTGGGTGTCGCAAATCCTCCTGCTGGAGTTCGAGTGCCTTTCCCTGGGTTATACCTCAGGCAGATCATACAGGTCTGCACCACCCTCTTTGCTGTGCTAGCAATCTCTGGATGCTCCCAGACTTGGGTAAGCAATTTCACAATTGCGGAAGCTCCAACATGTGCTAGCCCATGTGCCATCTGAACCATAGGTTGTACAAAGGCCGTGGGTAATTTCCATCTATCCATCTGCTTATTTCTCCAGCAACCCTCGTCATCCAGTTCTCCTTCGCTAACCCATTGTTCCCGCTCTTTGTCAGAAGCGGTCTTTTGTATTTCTCGCACTTGCTCCTTCGCATCATGCCATCTCTCCACCTGTGACTTCACTACATACATGGCAGTAGTGCCGGGCTGCATCGCAGTCTCCCGTGCTACTCGATCCGCTAACGCATTCCCTTCTCCAACCTTATCAACCACTTTCCTATGGGCGCTACACTTAACAATGGCGATTTTCTTTGGGTATGTCAATGCAGTTAAAAGGTTGTGAACTAACTCCCCATGCATTATCTGTACCCCATGTGACGTTAGAAACCCTCTCTCCTTCCAGAGTAGGCCGAAATCGTGCGCTACTCCGAAGGCATAGCGGCTGTCTGTGTAAACATTCACACACAATCCTGTACTGAGCTCACACGCTCGTGTCAACGCTATCAGTTCCGCCGCTTGGGCTGATTTCTGTGGTATGCGTGCTGTCTCCACTATTGTTTGTAGTGTGGTAATTGCATATGCTGCTGAAGTCGTACCATCTGGTAGCTTCAGGCATGATCCATCTACCCACAACTCTCCATCTACATCTGAAAAGGGCGTATCCTGGAGATCAATACGACCCTTTGTCTGTTCCTCAGTCACAAGAATACAATCATGCGCTTTCCGTGCCTCAGGCTGGGTCTCGGGGTATGGCAACAATGTGGCCGGGTTTAATGTCACGCACCTTTTTAACGTAATGTGAGGAGCTAAAAGCGTCAACTCATATCCCGTTAAACGGGCACTGGTCAAATGCTGCGTCTTTGTTTGATTAAGCAGGGCATCAACAGCGTGGGGAACTAACACCAACAGTTTATGGGACAATACAATTCCTTCACTCTGCCGTATTGACACAGCTGTCGCCGCAACCGAGCGAAAACACCCTGGTAATGCTCGGGCGACAGGATCAAGCACAGCCGAAAAGTATGCACAAGGGCGCTGCTTATCGCCGTGCATCTGCACTAAGACTGATAATGCACATCCATCTTTCTCATGCACATACAACGAAAAGGGTTTTGCATAATCAGGGGTCCCTAACACTGGTGCTGAACAAAGGGCCTGTCTTAATTGCTGAAAAGCAGCGTCACATTCATCTGACCAGGGGATCGGGATGGGCGTGTCTTTTGTCAAGAGCGCTAGTAATGGCTTAGCTATGTGTGAAAACCCCAATATCCACTGTCTACAAAAAGAAACAAGACCCAAAAATGCACGCACATCCTTCTGCGTGGATGGCCTTGGTGTGTCCAAAATTACTTGGATACGATCTGGTATGAGTGCACGCCCCTCCTTAGACAAAAGGTGACCCAAATAAGTCACCTTTGGTCTACAGAATTGCAATTTCTTCCTAGAGACCTTGTGATTGTGGGATGCTAAAAAGGAAAGTAAGGCTATCGTGCTTTTCTCGCACAACTCCAGGGTGTCAGCCGCCAACAGGATGTCATCGACATATTGAATGAGGGCGACCCCCTCGAGTAAGGCAAAGGAGTCCAACTGTCGCTTCAAAGCCTGACTGTAAATACTAGGGCTTTCTGTATAACCTTGGGGAATTCTACAAAAACGATAAGATCTATTGTTTAATGTGAACCCAAAAAGAAATCGGCTATCAGGGTGAATGGGAATAGAAAAGAAGGCATTTTTCAAATCAATCACTGAGAACACGGTCGCCGTAGGCGGGACCAGGGTGAGCAACGTCGTGATATCGGAAACCACCGGGTACTGAGGTATCACGATCTTGTTCACCTCCCTCAAATCAATTATGAACCGATAAACTTTTGCATCCGTGTCCTTTTTCAGAATAGGGAGAATCGGACTGTTACAGATATTATAGGGGACTTCTTCCACTACCCCCACTGCGATCAAGTCTTGCACAATCTGTATGAGAGCTTCCTCGCCCTCCTGGGAAATACGATACTGGGGGAGGCGTGGTAGTACCGCCCCCTCCTGGACACTAATGTGGACCGGAGGAATCACCATTTGTCCCACATCCGTGTCCGACGTTGCCCATAAAGTTTGGGGGAGGGTAGCCAACAACGCATCCTCTGAGATCGGACACATCCGCCCAGATCGGGGGTAGTTGTCATTTAAAATCACCCTCACACCCTCAGGGGAACAGCGAATTGTAGCCCTAAAATGCTTTAACATATCAAGGCCCATAATGTTATCCGGTGTGTACGGAGCAAGCAGAAACGGACAAGGCGCAGAAAAACAATCAACTTTAAATGCAAGGGGCTGTGAAAGAGGGCTTCGGGAAAGTGTACCGTCAAACCCTACCGATGTAACTATTGAGCCGGATGGGGGAGCCCCCGGAACCAAGTACCTAGACAATGCACTACGTGTCGCTCCTGTATCCACTAGGAACTGATCAGTAGAACCTAAAACCTCAGCCGATACATAAGGACCCGTCTGATCGACCGGCACCTCAACTGATTCGGACCCCCATCCTACGCATTCCTATGCATGCTGAGAATCGTGATATCCCAATCGATCGCTGTCCGATACATGATACTGGTGCTGGCGATCGAAAACATTGGAGCTATCTCGGTGCTGTCCGGCAGTATCGAAACGGGCATTATCGTTGGAATTCCCTCTAAAGTTCGAGAAGCCCCCTCTACCTCTCTGGCCACCCGGAGTGTGCCCCTGCCGCGAAGCGCGCAACGCTGGGCACTCCCTGGCCCAATGGCCCAACTGTTTACAGTACGCACATTGGTTCTTATTCAAATCAGGTCGGCCCGAAGGGGGACCATAAAATCCGCTCCTTCCCCTATTGTTATTACCCCGGCGGGGCGGGCCATATACTTGTGCTAACATAACTTTCGTTTTGAGATCTTTCGACTTCTTCTCCTCCTGGCCCTTCGCCTCGTGCTCTTGACGCTCATAATACTGGGCGATGGTCAGAAGGGCCGTCGGTGTCGCGGAGGACCAAGAACTCTCACTCGCTTTTAACCGGGCCGCAACTGCCGGCAGCAGATTAGCCACATATTTGTCCGCAAAAAGGTGGCGGCCTGTGTCGTCGGTGAGCGACTGGCCACTAAAATCATGGAACGTTTCTTCAAAGCGCGTGAAGAAATCTGCCACTGACTCATCAACTTTCTGCTTACATGCCGCCAACATATTCCAGTCAATCTTCTTGGGGGGGATTATTGTTTTTAATTTAGCCACGATAGCAGCAGGGAGATCTAGAATATTCCGGGGAGGTTTCTGTGCGGGTTTCCGCTCCCTATCCTCATCCTCAAGGTCAGACCACCGGGCCTTAAAAGCAACTATATCATCCACCTTTCGGACAGATCGCCACGTGTCCGGTGGTAGAATAAGGCCAAAGAACAGATCTATATCCGCTAAGGTCATAATGCAAGAATTCAAGGCCCCCTCGACTTCTTCATAGAAGGCCGCTGGATTCTTGCGGGGGTCAGGCAATGCATTCTTTAACGCCATAACATCGGCTCTATGCCATGGAGTATAAACCCAATTATACACGAAATATCCCTTAGCATCGACGGAGTTGATATCGGAGCTAGTCCCCGCTCCCTTAGGAGGAACATACAAAGGCGCCGCCTCTCGCATTGGTTTAGCATGCACTATGTCATCCTTATCTGACTGGGAGGCGGATGGGTGGCCCTCTGCTGCAACCGAATCCGACTGCTTCTCCGTTTCCGCTCGTTGGCGTGCTTTCTCTCGGAGGGCCAGTACCTCGTCCCGCAAGGCGAACAGCCGCCGAGCCGCCTCAGGAGCCTTAGAGGGAGAAAAAGCACCGTTACGTATTGCTCTGGCATCCGAAGACACTTCGTCAGGCTCAAAAACATGAGAATATTTTCGGAAAGCATTAATCACTTCATCCGCGAAATGACCCAGAAAATACACTTTATCTCTCTCCTGCCATGGCCCCCAAATTTGAAATAAGTCCTCCTGGGATACCTTGCCTTTCAGCGCACGGAAGGAAATTTGCCGAAGCTCAGCCATTTGCTCGGCTGGTAACATGGACCGCGTGTCTACCTTACCCGAAGCCGGGTCAGAATCTTGCGTCCGCGGAGCAGATGCGCCAACATAAGGGGGTGGAGAGCGATCTAGTAAATAAAAATCGTCATCAGGATTATTAAGGACAGGATAAAGTGGCTGGCGAACAACATATTGACCAGAAACTTGCAGCCTACGCTCTTTCTCTTGTCTATCCGTCTGTTCTTTGTCCTCCCGACGCTTTGCTTCTTGTGCTCGCACATGATCATTCTTTCGTTGCTCTTTATCAAACAGCGCTTTCTCACGTTTCTCTCGCTCACGCACTTCCTTCACCCATAACCGCACACACTCAAACATATCCTGACGAGCACGACGCTTACACATACACTGTTCCACATACTCAATCTTACGCATATCAAACGATCCATACAAAGGCCATCGCAACTCAGGATCCTTCTTGGTATATTTCCTCCACAATGTGCTGTACATTATGGAAGAAAGACCATGCTTCACGTACATATCCCTATTAGGAGTCCCCTCTGGGGGAGCTGGAGCAGATTCCTCGAGGTTCAACCGGTTACCCAGACAGCAGCACCACTTACGGAGTGCGCTAAAAGCAGGCATGTTAGGAATAATGCAAAATATGCAGTATTATCAAGAAAAATGGCACTTAATCGTTGCGCCGTTCCAAGTTTACACAGCTCCGGAGAAATTTCTCCACATTACCTGCCTATATGTGTTGCAACGCATATATGTTCACAAAGACAAATTCAAAATATGACTAGTCACCATCAATCAAACTCAAATAGCCAGATCAGGCTTCAAAACTCGGAGCAAGTACCGTACAACGGTTCTTACCAATCAAGAGTCCAGGTTCCAACTGCCAAGCTCCACAATCGCCCAAACGGCTCTCACGGCAGGACCGACAGAAGAGGTCTCAGTCGATGACCGGCGCCACCCAGATGGTCAGCTCGGAAGGGAAGGAAGAAAAACCTCGGGATGCCAAGGCTAAGACGCCGCTGGCAGTGATCACGTCCCCGGCCAAACTCCTCACCTTCGTCGCGACCAGTCCTTCGAGCATCCGAGTCGCCGATGAGCCCCACGTGACGGGCGCCAATTGATGAATACAAGCCCCAGCTAGGCCCGCAAGAGACAAGGGTTCGCTCTTCTGTAACGAAATCTATAAGGAAGTTGGCACGGAAACTGCAAAGTACAAAAACAATGTTTATTAACCCTTAAGGGTGGTCCTACAATCCACACAACACTCTTCAGTATTGCAAGGAGTAGCACACAGAACTTGCGTACACAGTCCCCTTTTATACACAACAGAGGGGCTCATGAGTGGGTGGATAGTACATGAAGTCGAAGAACATTACCATTTAGGGTCATTCTCGATTCTAAATCAATACATGGGCGGAGCTAACACACTCCTTGAGCCCGCGAAAACACATGGTCAAGCAAAGCTAATTATAACAGATGTGGTCAAGTCTGGGCATGCGCCAGATGGACAAGAGAGAGCTATTTATAACTGTTGCTAGGCAGATTACAAGAGCAACTAACACAGAGGCCGGACTCTCCTCGTGGTGAACACGTGGCAGCATGTCAATACAAAATGGAGTCCGGACTTCGGCCAACATATGAGGAAAACACGATAAAAGGGAAACACTAATGTTTTCAGTAAATGCTTAATCACATTCTGCCTTAATTTACGACACCTGGAAAGAATGGTCTTCATGATTCTTAAGGTTTCCTATGTGCTAATGCTAACCATGTGGTGATAGTGTTGAATTCCATTGTCATTGGGAGACTTCCGGAGAGGACCAGAGAGTCCAGTTGCGGGGAAGGGTGCTGTACATAGTTGCAATTTTACTGCAGAAGTTCAAGAGGTTGTTGCACATGTCTTGTGATGGGTTGATGTTTTTGGTGAAAGCTGTGGGTGGTGTGAAGTCTTTGACAATTGGGAAGATTTCTTTGCTGCTGTTGGCGCTGGTACTTTTTTTGTTTGACTAGGGAGAGAGTGAACCTCACCACTTACATGCTAATGTAATGCATTGGACTGTGTTTGACCCACGAACTTGCACGCTGTTGCTTGCTCCCTTGCCTCCAGCCCCTGGCCATTGAACTTCATCCCCTGACCGGTATGCCTTTGCCCAGCCTGGCAGCTCACCTCACACCATCCCTGGCTGTTAGCTCCACTCGCCACTGTCAGCTATCAGGTGCCTTGTAGCGCACGCAGAGCAATGCGAGCAGGGAGTGTCGAGGTACAAAGTGGGTCTGGGATAACGTCCCTCACGCACCTGAGGCACGCCAGTTGGTTCTTCCCTGGCCCCCACCTCCCTCAGCCACCAGCTTCCAGGCCTTGGACCGAGAGAGTAGAGACACAACCGCACTCCAATGCAATGTAATCCAACAATAATTATTTAACACTGTTGAGAAGTAAAACAAGAATTTGCGAGGAAAGCGAGCAGTGCAGGTAGAGTGGGCTATGTCATATGGTAGTGGTTGAACCCTGAGGTCCACAGAAGCGGCCTGTAAGGGCAGGTGTGGCTTGCGGGCCGGGTGTGCGCCCCAGTGTGCAGCACCTGCCTCCCTTAATTTTAGGAGTTACTAGAATACAAGTGCCCTGCAACATTCCTTCCTGACCGTTCGAACACCTGGTAAGCCGAAAGCAGTCCGGGGAGCAAGGAGTCGAAGGTTCGCATCAAGGAGCAGAGCTGCCAGGACCACAACCGAAAAGCAGCCCCGCATAACCCCACGTAATATTTGAGGGAAAGGCTGCACCAACTGAGTGTCGCACAGGGCTGCGGCATGACAAAGGGCAGTAGCGGCTCGGAGGGCTGAAGGGTCCGCCGCAGCAGAGCGTGCACTCTGGAAAGGCCCTGTGGTTCGGAAAGCTTGAGGGGGTCGGCTGCAGCAGAGTGTGTGCTCTAGAGGGTCCAGCAAGTTCTGCAGAGCCATCCTGGTTGGAGTCCAGTACGGATTGTCGGCACTCCGCATTAATCTTGGAAAGGCTCACAGGACATACCAAGCTGCCCTCTGCTAAAGCACTACCTGTGCCTTTTTTGTTCATCTGTCCTCCCCTGCTGTACCAGCCTGTATAGGTCCAGGCAGTGGGAGGAGACAGGAGAAAGACCAAATCTGATAAGGACAAGGACAGGGAGAGTGTACCAAGGCAGAGCAGGCCTTTGCCTTTTTTTTCCGGCTGACAATTTGTTCTTTGTGACGTGTTGTTGCCTGGCTGCTTTATTTGGCTTTCCCGCTACCGGTTAAACTTTTTTTTGTGTAATCCCATCGAAGGCTGCCTCAGGTTTTCTTGGCCCGAGTTGGTTGAGGCGAGTCCAGCCTAATCCAAGTCCTGCAAAGCCTATTAAGGATTGGTAGGGAGAGGCGAGGATAGGAGCGTGGGATCGAGCGTGGCTTTGGTAGCCACCGCACGCAGAGTATGAGCCCGGGCTCCCCAGGAGGCTGCCTAACCAGGGCTGAGTACAGCTTGTGGGTAGCCTGGTGTGCTCCCGCTCGGTCCACTGTCTCTCAGTCCCACAACCCCCCACTGCCTCAGTACTTCAGTGTTCTACCTTAAGGAGGTCAGATACAACAATTTCTAAAGCTCTTAATAGTTACAGTTTATCTACAGCTACAGTCTATAGCCCTCAGCTGTGGATTCACAACTTTAGACACTGTGGAGTTCCTCTTGATCAGAGTGAGTGAGACTTAAACTAAGAATAGTCTATTAAACTGAGGATGCCCGATCCACTAGGTGCTTACAATCTGGTCCCTTAATTACATCTGCTGGGCCAGGGCCAGGATTTGAGCCTGTCTCTGGTTTGATTGGAAATACACCTGGTTACTCTATTTCGCCTAACTGTTTTAAAACCATTAAGCGAAAGAAGCCACAAAACCATCTGTCCCTTCTAAAATCTCATCCAACAACATTCGCCATGTTCACAAAGTGCTTGAGGAGCTAAACATCATGGTCTAGTGAAGGGAAAGTAACTCCTGGAAAGGTTAATGCGAATGAGTTGGGCACGGATAAGACTATTTTGCAATTGTTAGTTCTGGAGCAGAGCAAGCTTACTGTACAGATCCTGGTTGAACCCTCTGTTGTAAAAACTAAAAAGGCCTGTGACCTCACACTAAAGAGTTACATCTGGTCCCTGCTAAATAACCCCAGAACCACTTGGAGTCAATTTTTAACACACTGCTTGAATGCACTAGAAGCCCACAATATATGGTCCAGCTTGCTCCCTGAAGGTGTGGCTGCAAAAGTATTGACCAAACAAGCAAAGATCATGTCAGTGGAACATGATGCACTTGCTGTGAAAAATCTCTCCTATGGTAGCTGGGCATCAAAACTCTATGCTCGTGAAACCCCACCATACTATCTATCATCCACCATGAAGCCAGCAGTGAAACCTCATTTATTGAGACTATGTTTTGGCCTAATCCCCCTGATGGTGTATAAGTATGGCCAGAGGTACAAGAAAGACAAGCCCTCGAAATGCCATTTCTGAGGCAATGGGGAAGAATCCTTAATTTACGTTTTATGCATTTGTAGGATCTTGCACCCCTTGCGAACTTTTTGGCTGCGTCCAATCTGGCTCATCCTCAATGTGCAGACATGCCAAGAGGCCCTTGAGGAGTGCATGAAGGGTGACTCTGCTCAGATGGCCACCCGTTTTGTAAAATTCATGTCTGAAATCAAATCTATTTAACCTGTAGATGATCGCTATGAATTTTAGCCAGGTCATTTATGAATTTTCTTCTAATATGAACTACTTTTTAACAGAGAATGGAAATTGTTTTTAATATCTTTTTTTAAGAATTGCAATGATTTTAATGAATTGTGCAACAAATAATGTATCTATCTGTCCTCTGTTGTAAATCAACCTATCGAGCTTAGCAAACAATGCCTATTAAATATACTGGTTGAAGACTATTTTGAAAAATAAAGACGTTGGTAAAAAGCCGCTACCTGAATCTGCAGTTTTGCTGAAGCCAATGGGCTTGATCGTAATATCTGACACTGCAAATGTGCCACAGTCTATATCGGGATTGACTCCTCTTCGGGAGTTGCCTCAGATGCCCCAGAAATGCTCACTGTGAGGTTGAAAGTAGTTTTGACTTTGGGGACTTCGAGGATATCACACTACCGGATATTGCGATACTTACGGAGAAAAACCAAGTAATGGAGGCCAATTTAAACTCACCGACTGCTCAAGATCCAGCTGCAAGACTGTCAATGGACTGTCCTACTAGTTGCTCACGGATGCCAGCTTTGTATAGCAGTACTCCGACAAGTGTTTTTCTCTCAATCATTGGGGCTTTCGGATTTCAGAGACGTCCCTAAGTAAAGGGGCACACGATATTTGGCAACTAATGAATGTGGGGGCGAATGAGAATGGAGATGTAAATGCAAACGGGAGGGAGAGAAAATTCTGATATATTAAGGGTCTTAGAGAGGATTCTCTCAACAATTTTAACTTTTCTAGAAAAATGTACTGTAAATTCTGATCATATGTTGGATGTGCTGTCCCCGATCTTGGTGGGTGTGCAGCTTCTTACTTCCTCTGGTACGTCCTTAGGACATGTGGGAAATGGCACTAATTTCAACACCCAGGCTATTCAGACAAATATACTGGCAAGGGAAATGGAAGTCCAAGTGGGACTTTCTGGTGGCTCAGAAGCCCCCTCAGCTGGGCGGACTGGGGATATTAAAGCAGTAAATAATATGTGTTTTACTGCCCATCATAATTAGCCGTCTGTGGATAATGTCCCGACAGGTGTCGTAAGTGAAAATGTTAGGGGTTCAGTACCCTCAATTTTTAAAAAAGGACACCCTAATAGTTTGAGTGATCCTGCCTGTACAACCACTCCCTCTTCTATGAAACTGTACTTGACCCCCCTTGGGGAGGGTGCCTTTCAATCCGAATGCAATGGGGTAAAAGCGAGGAAGGGAAAAAAGAAAAAATCCTGGCGTATTACAAAACGAAATCCAAAAAAGTTGAGGTTCTCTGAGGCCACAGAAGGACTTGAAAATGGTATTTTGTCCCAAAAAAGAAAAGAGTTCCAGGCTGTTGGGTCCTATGGTGGTCAATAATTGGACTGCCTGGATGAGAATCTGCTTCCTTTCTCCTCAATTATGAGAGAAGTGTCCACACTGGGGAATTATGATAAATGGAGAGGCATACGAATGGGAAGAGAGTAGGCTATAATGGAACAGGCTACAGTGAAGGGGAGGATTGGGAGCCGAAGGGGAGACTCAAAAGCCAGAATCAGTCCAGGCTGTTAAGGAGAATATGGGAGAAGAAATAACTAATACCTTGTTAGAGGCAGGGCAGATAATGGCTAGCTCTCTTCCCTAATCTTTCGCTTACTGAGCATTTCCATGGTCAGAATGTGCATAATCATGGAAGTCTCTTTTTTCCCTTTTTCCTCCTCTTCTTCACTCTCTGAAAACACAGAGGAGCTGGGGGTAGAACAAAAGTTTACTGATAATGTTCCAGTAAGGTTCAAGCCAGGACAAGTAGCTAATTCCCTGATGTTTGCTTCCCTATTTGACAGGGAACTGGGCCCACTCAATAGAAGCTGCCTACTGCAGCTACTATCTGAAATTGAGGACCTGAGATAAAGAACAAGTGGAGGTTAAGAGCGGGTCTTCTTGGTACATTGAAATGCCCTCCCAACCTCCAAAGTTACCTTTAGCTCAGGCATAATTTCAATGTTAGTCTTGGCGAACGTTGATCACTTTAGGAAAAATGGGATTGACGTATTCTTGTATGATGGGTCAGTAGCTGTTTAGTCTGAATCTACCAGAAGAGACCACCAGGCTTTACGCAGGGTGACAACGAATTGCAGGGGGTTTGTAAACTCTAAAGAGACTGTTATTATCTCGGTTGCTAATAACTCAGGGAAAAGAGTGTTTAATATTGTGGGACATGATGATTAAAGGGCTATCAAATCTAGTGGGGATGCTGAGTTGGCACAATGGAGTTGGATGGCTGGATCATTGAATGCTCCTAAAGGAAATAAAAATATCCCCATGCTGCACAGGTAGCCCCCAGAGAAAAAGCCTGTCCTGGAATGTGGCAGGTGTAGGAAGTCCCAGTTTTCAATTGAGTTCGCTTATGATTTATAATCCATGGATAATTTGCCTGCAGGAAACATGGAGATTTCAGTTTTGGGAATTTGTTTGCTTTTTGTTCCACTGCAAAACCCTCAGCAAAAGGTTGCGCAAGTGGTGGCCTAGCAATGCTACTTAGTAACAGCATACATTGGAACCCATTGGTTTTTATTCATCCACTCTGCATGGGTAATGTAACACAAGGTCAGGACTCTACCCTCTTATTGTCAAACGTATACATCCCTCCAGGTAGGGCGTCCGATTCTCTTGTCGTCTCGATTTTTTCTTTTGAGCAAAGAATCATCATTTCTGGAGGCTGCACATCGATAATTGTAGTAGGTGATTTTAAAGCCAAAATCTCAAGTTGTGCTTTGCTGGCCTTAAGCAATTGAGAATTGGAAGATGAATGGTTTATTCATGAAATACTATTACCAGCTGATACTCGCTCAGATAGGAGAGGATTGAGTCTCTTGGATTGTCTGAGAACCAATTACTTTGTTTTATTGAATGTGAGATTTCCAGATGACGCCCCTACCTCCCCTACTTTTCATGCTGCCCGGGGGCAGTCACTAATCGATTATATGTTGGTATCATACCAACTTTGTGGAGCACGTTTATGACACTGTGGATGGATCTGAGTGACCATAGTATTTTATCAGTGGATGTGAAACTGTAATTTAAGATGCTTGATCATTGGAATCCGAGAAAGGAAACTATTACATGCAAGAGAACAAATGTGTGCACCTTTTGGTCAAATACTAATCTGATTTGCTTAGGGGGCTATGTTAAAAATGCAAGCTCAGATCCTGATCAGGAGAACCCCATTAGTTGGTATGAGAAGCACTTAGATCTATTTAGATTGTGTGGGAGTAAAAATGTCCCAGTTTCATCGACCATCCAGTGGTTTATTCGGAACAATTTATGCAGGCATCATTGTCCAGGCAAAGGAAAATCAATAGGTTAAAGTGGGTAAGAACTAGACTTAAGGTCTCCAAACGTAGGAGGGTGGAGGATTCTAAACGGATCAAATTGAGAGAGGTAGCACAGTCTAGTGACTCACATAAATATTGGGCACTCATCGCTGAATTCTGTGATAGTAGAACTAATTTTAATATTTGATGCAGAATGGACCCTATACATCTCACAGCTGTATGCACTAAATACTAGGAACAGTTTCAATTTGGAGCCAATTTCTGAGTCCTCCCTAGAGAATATCTATGGTGCTCCTTCTTGCAAGGAAATAGAGAGTTTTATTAAAGGGGCTAGGTACTCTGGTTTGATGGGCCCAGACGATCTTCCAATAGCTGACAATAAATAAGATAGCTCGGCATGGGCTCAGTTCCTTTTCCTGTTTTTTTCTCACTGGTATGCTCACGCAATAATTACGTCCTCTTGGAGAGGAAGCATAATGGTTCCATTATATAAAAAGGGCCCCAAGTTTTAGGCAGATTTCGTTACTAGATGCAACCGGAAAACTGTTTGCCAAAAGCATACTCCTTCACCTTCAGGATTGGGCTTTTGGTAATGATCTAGTCTCCGTACAACAAGCAGGTTTTCGTGCTCACAGTGGCACTATGGATAACATCTCTGTCCTACAAACCCTGATTAAAAAATATCCTATAGGTTGGGGAATGGCCTTATACGTTGCCTACATAGATTTTTCCACAGCTTTTGACTGGGTGGACCGGGGGAAACTGTGGAGGAAACTGGTCGCAGTGGGGATCCCGGGGCATCTGTTAAGATTGAGCATCGCAGGGCATTCCTCTACATGGACACAGGTGTTGCTTGGTGGTAATGAGGGCCTGTCAAGCAAAGTGGTAACCCACAATGGGTTGAATGAATCAGGGGTGCCTATTAGCCCCTCTCCTTTTTTCCTTGTACATCAATGATCGCCCCTTGGGCTTTGTAGAGGTATTGAATTGAGCTGTCTGCTTTACGCAGATGATGCCATCCTACTGGATTTAGGATTTAGGTACAATAGGTTTGCAAAGGCGACTTAATGAGCTAGGTCACTATTCTGATGATAACGTTTAAAAAATAAATATTTTAAACAGTAAATTCATGTTCTTTAGGTCTTGGGGATGTAGGGTCAGGAAAAATATGAATTGTTTTTTAGGTAAAAATAAACTTGAGGTTGTGACGCAATACCCGTATCTGGGTAGAATTTTCTTGAGTAAGTGCTCCAGCTATGATCATATTGACCAGTGCAGACGTAAAGCTATTTCGCAGGCCTCCGCACTTTGTAGGTTTTATAAATGCTGTGTGCAAAGACACTTGACACATGTTCTATCTGTTTATAAAACCAAAATCCTGCCATCGTTGAGTTATGCTTGCGAGTCATTGTATACTCAGCAATGGGATTCTTTTGAAAAGGTGGAAGGGCTCCTTTAGCGCTAAATCTGCATTTGAATTGTGCAGCAAGCATAGCGGCACTTCGGCTTGAGTTTGAGCTTCTCTCGACTTATGTGCTTGCCATGGCAGCATGTTTAAGGTAGGGAAACGTTTTATTGGAAAACAATGCAACTTCTATTTGGGCTGCACTAAGATATTAAATGTTTGACTGCCTGAAAGGGAAAAGCATCGATTTTAGAAATTATGAGAAAGCTTTAGACTTATTTGAAATTGAGTGGAGTGCTACATGTTCTCAACCAAAAACTGGAGTGAAAGTTTTAATCCAAAAAACTTTTTACGAAGTCAGTTGGAAGAGAAAGTGTTCACTACACTCCAGAAACGATATAATAGTGGAGAGTTGTAGGTATAAAAACCCCCAAACATATGTTGTAAGGAACCATGGAGTGTGTAGACCATTTTAGCTGCTAAGCATAAATCTGCTACCCTTGCGAATTATAACAGGGGCCTAGGAGGGATTACCTAGGAAGGAAAGAATTTGTGATTTATGTGGAAATTGGGTGCAAGATTTGAACCATGTATTATTTGTCTGTCCCTCATTACAACCCCTATGACGTCACCTATCAAGAACTGTATTTTTATAATTTAATATTACTACCACAGAGGAGGCTCAGAATTGCCTATTAACCCTCCCCCCCCCCCTCTGAATTAGTATGTGTTAAAACTTTGAGCTTTTTAAACAATTATTACATATTTTCTAGATAGGTGTCTATTGATGTGCTTAGATTCGGTATGCCAACTACGATTCTGATTGGTAGATTATTTTACACATTATAATCTGAAATCTAGGGCAAGATGTAAAACCAAGTGTTATTTGGCCATGCTCCACATCATGTTTAAGATCTGATCGGCAAAAGGGCCCTTGCTGATTAGCATATTGTATTTTTATTGTAAACTGTTTTTAAAGATATTTGAACTGTTGTTTGGATATTCAAAGGGATGAAGTCTTAAGGAGTTTTGCAGAATTTTTAAATTGGGTGGGTAAAGATTTTTATATATGTGCACATGCACTTTATATATTGGGCTGTGTGATTATATGGAGTTACGTTTGGCATTAAAGACCCACTTGTATAGGGAAATTATAATTGTCATGTCTTCGATTGCGCTTTATTCTGTTATCAAGAATACCATGATACAATACATTGTAAATTTCTTTCTCTTTTGTACATTTTTATGTGGAACTCATTGGAGTTCCGAATCATAAATACACATATTGAACAGACTAGGGTCTTCTTCTCGATTCCTCAGATGAGTTGCTGGTACTTCCTCTAGGCAGGTTTGAAGGCATTTTTTTCCAATACCCCTGTGCTGGTTCTCCATTTCTGTACCAGTTGTTTGCAGTGTTGCTTGGTCATTTTGAGGTCTTCTGTGTACCAGTTGACTTGTTCTGGTTATTGCTGTGTTGCTTTATTTCATGGGGCCAAAGTGTTGACCAAGTTTATGATTAACTTGCTGATGTCCCCGATGTTGCATGTCAGGAAGTCTGTGGGTTCCGGTTCATCTCATGCGGCGTGGCGGCATCCAGTCTACCACTGCTAAGTTGTTCCAGTGTCAGTATGCTTGGGCTCTTCTGGATTGAAGGATTTCGATTGTAAAACTGAGTATGTATGGTCTGTCAAGGAGATGGGTCTTAGGGTGTTGCTCATCGAAAGATGTGAAGATGGGGTCTTGGATTTTTACGACGATGTGGGTAGGATCTGTGATTCATAGGGTTAGTCCCAGGTTCCTGAGGTTGTCAAGAAGGTTAGCTGTGATTCAGTCTACAAGATGGAAATTGAGGTCTGCCAGGAGGATCATGATGCTGGTGTCATGGGCAGGGGTGTGATAAAGTCTGTGATGTTGTTGGCAAAGTTGGATCAGGAGGCTAGGGTGCAGTTGACTAGGGTCCCACCCAGGGTGTAATTTGCTGTGATTTGAAAGTCAGATACTCCATGTAGTTTGTTTCAGCTTTTGTATAGGCAGTGCAGAAGAAGTTGTCTTTGCAATTCCTCCTCTGGGCCTGTTTTGGTGGTCTTGCCTGGAGACCTTGCATCTGGCAACGATGGGATTGGCGCTGTCTGGTGCAGAAGCTATGTTCAACAATGTTTCTATGAGGAAAAGGATGTTAAGGTGGCATCTTCGAGCAAGTCCCAGATCTCCATGGTATGCTTTCTAAGTGAGCAGGTGTTGAGGAGCATGTATGCTATTGGTGCGTGGGGGGTGGTGTGTTTGTTGGTAGGTGTTTGAGTATGTAGTGGATATTTATTTGGCTGGGGTTATGGGCGTGGTAGTGCAGGTGAAATGGCAGGAGTGGGTGAAAGCTCCTTCCATGATGTGTGGTGTGGCACACCAGCATAGGGTGGTGGGGCATCCGGGGTTTAAGGTACAAAGGAGAATGATGGGGTAGTAGTGGGTTGGGGGGCAGGGTTTCTGACGCTGGGTCTGGTCCAGGTGCATAAGGCACAGATGCACCAGCGGCGTGCCTACTGCCTGTGTCTGAGATGCTGCCTTCATTAAGTAGGTCCTGGAATTTGAGAGGAGAGCAGGGGGCAGTTGCTGGGTTGAGGAGGGGATAGTTGTGAAGGAGAGAGGCACGAATGAGCAGGTAAGGAATGGAGGAGAAGGGAAATGGCACAAAGGGGGCAGGAAAGGTGTGCAGAGAAGCTGGAGAGATGGAGAAGGTCAAAAAAAGAGTGCAAAAAATTGGTACAAAGAGGCAAAAAGTGAGAAAGAAACGGCACAGAAAAGTGAAAAAGAGAATGACAAAGGCACAAAGAGGCAAAAGGAGGCAGAGAAATGGCACCAAGAGGCAAAACTAGTGAGAAAAACAGCACAGAAAATTTACAGAGAGTGAGAAAAGAGTGAAAGAAATGAGACAAAGAGGCAAAAAGAGTGAGAGAAATGGCACAGAAAAGTCACAGAGTGGGAGGAAAAGGCACAAAGAGACAATGCACAAAGAATGAGCGAGAAGGGACAAAGAGTGATTAACAAAGCCACAGTAATAGTCAGTGAAAAGACAGAAAGAGTGTGGGAAAAGTCCAAGAGAGAATGAGAAGAGAGTAAGAGAAATGGCACAAAGAGCAAGAGAAAAGGCACAGAAAAGTCACACAGAGAGTAAGAAAAGAATGAGAGAAATGGTACAAAGAGGTGAAAAGAGAGAGAGAAATGGCACAGAAAAGTCACAGTAAGAGTGAGAGGAAAAATCACAAAAAGAAAAGGGGCAAAGAGTGAGAAACAAGGTGCAACAAACTCTCAGTAAGAGTGATAGAAAAAGGCAGAAAGAATGAGAGAAGTGTCACAGAAAGTGAGAGACTGTACTGGGAGAGAGAGCAAGAGAGTGAGATAGAGGTAGGAAGGGTATCTCGAAGTGCTGGAGCCGGGTCTGCAAGGACTTTGATGGGTCAGAAGACTGGTTGCATGAAAGTCCAGGGAGGGCTGGGCCTACACATCTGCTTAAAAGCATAGAACTCTGGATGTTAAAATATTGTGCAGGGTACCGATCCCGGAAGTTCTCCATGTGCCTCAAAGTATGGGTCTGCCCTCTAGCTGGATGGCAGCCTTATTCCATGTGGCACATGGAAGTGTAGTCATGCATGGCGATGTAGGAGCCTGTGAGATTAATTTCAGATCCTTACCATGGTCTGGATAATAGGGTTGGAGGTCAACACGGAGTGGGATTTATGCTGATAAAGGAGGTCTAGGTCGAAGTTGCTATGGGCTATGTTTATTCCAGTTGAACCCAGAAAGGTCTAGGCCGAGATTGCTATGTGCTACTTCTCTTCCAGATGAACACAGAAAGGGAGGTCAGCCATTTTATTTCACATTGACTATAAATGGGACAGGTGTATGGCAGTGCAGCAGTGTTCAATGAAGGGCAGACCCAGGCCCCACTCAGCCAATGGCTGATCAATCTAGAGGCTTTCAGGCGTGGTCTCATGTTGCCTCAAACACAGGATGAGATACATTTGTCAATGGAGCGATGAATGGGGTGTGTAGTGTGGCTAGCACATAAGTGAATCATGTAGCAGCCATAATTTCCACCGCTTGTAATCACCCTCACATGGATAGGTTAAGATGATTCCATTTTGGGAAATACATATTACTTTTTGCTATCAGTGAGTCTATATGAATAGAAACCGTCCCTTTTAGGACTCTGGTGATCAGGATACCTAGCTCCTTAAGCTGGAGCGGAGTCCACTGGAAAGCGTAGTCAGCTATGAGCAGTTTCTGGGCTGTGGTTGGGTCTGAATCCTGATTTGTGGTGTCAAGAAGCTAGTGATTGGAAAGGTGAATGGGGAGGTGCTTGTTGATGGCTTATCCAGGACTTTGGCGGTGTAGGAAAGAAGATATATCAGTTGTTAATTGGAAAGTTTGGTCAGGTCAGACAATGGTTTCTTTAGGAGGGTCTTGATGGCAGTGTGTTTCCTTGATTCCAGGAAGGTGATTGTACTGATGGAGGTGTTTAGTATAGGGGTGAGGGCCTCACTGATACTAACTGCTGCTTCGTCGAAGGTGTGTTGGGCGGCCGGGGTCTACAGGGGCCCTGGAAAGAATGGTCTTCATGATTCTTAAGGTTTCCTATGTGCTAATGCTAACCATGTGGTGATAGTGTTGAATTCCATTGTCATTGGGAGACTTCCGGAGAGGACCAGAGAGTCCAGTTGCGGGGAAGGGTGCTGTACATAGTTGCAATTTTACTGCAGAAGTTCAAGAGGTTGTTGCACATGTCTTGTGATGGGTTGATGTTTTTGGTGAAAGCTGTGGGTGGTGTGAAGTCTTTGACAATTGGGAAGATTTCTTTGCTGCTGTTGGAGCTGGAACTTTTTTTGTTTGACTAGGGAGAGAGTGAACCTCGCCACTTACATGCTAACGTAATGCATTGGACTGTGTTTGACCCACGAACTTGCACGCTGTTGCTTGCTCCCTTGCCTCCAGCCCCTGGCCATTCAACTTCATCCCCTGACCGGTATGCCTTTGCCCAGCCTGGCAGCTCACCTCACACCATCCCTGGCTGTTAGCTCCACTCGCCACTGTCAGCTATCAGGTGCCTTGTAGCGCACGCAGAGCAATGCGAGCAGGGAGTGTCGAGGTACAAAGTGGGTCTGGGATAACGTCCTTCACGCACCTGAGGCGCGACAGTTGGTTCTTCCCTGGCCCCCACCTCCCTCAGCCACCAGCTTCCAGGCTTTGGACCGAGAGAGTAGAGACACAACCGCACTCCAATGCAATGTAATCCAACAATAATTATTTAACACTGTTGAGAAGTAAAACAAGAATTTGCGAGGAAAGCGAACAGTGCAGGTAGAGTGGGCTATGTCATATGGTAGTGGTTGATCCCTGAGGTCCACAGAAGCGGCCTGTAAGGGCAGGTGTGGCTTGCGGGCCAGGTGTGCTCCCCCAGTGTGCAGCACCTTCCTCCCTTAATTTTAGGAGTTACTAGAATACAAGTGCCCTGCAACATTCCTTCCTGACCGTTCGAACACCTGGTAACCCGGAAGCAGTCCGGGGAGCAAGGAGTCGAAGATTCGCATCAAGGAGCAGAGCTGCCAGGACTGCAACCGAAAAGCAGCCCCGCATAACCCCACATAATATTTGAGGGAAAGGCTGTGCTGACTGAGTGCCGCACAGGGCTGCGGCATGACAAGGGGCAGTAGCGGATCGGAGGGCTGAGGGGTCCGCCGTAGCAGAGCGTGCACTCTGGAAAGGCCCTGTGGTTCGGAAAGCTTGAGGGGGTCGGCTGCGGCAGAGTGTGTGCTCCAGAGGGTCCAGCAAGTTCTGCAGAGCCATCCTGGTTGGAGTCCAGTACGGATTGTCGGCACCCCACATTAATCTTGGAAAGGCTCACAGGACATACCAAGCTGCCCTCTGCTAAAGCACTACCTGTGCCTTTTTTGTTCATCTGTCCTCCCCTGCTGTACCAGCCTGTATAGGTCCAGGCAGTGGGAGGAGACAGGAGAGAGACCAAATCTGATAAGGACAAGGACAGGGAGAGTCTACCAAGGCAGAGCAGGCCTTTGCCTTTTTTTTCCGGCTGACAATTTGTTCTTTGTGACGTGTTGTTGGCCTGGCTGCTTTATTTGGCTTTCCCGCTACCGGTTAAACTTTTTTTTGTGTAATCCCATTGAAGGCTGCCTCAGGTTGTCTCGGCCCGAGTTGGTTGAGGTGAGTCCAGCCTAATCCAAGTCCTACCAAGCCTATTAAGGATTGGTAGGGGGAGGCGAGGATAGGAGCGTGGGATCGAGCGTGGCGTTGGTAGCCACCGCACTCAGAGTATGAGCCCGGGCTCCCCAGGAGGCTGCCTAACCAGAGCTGAGTACAGCTTGAGTGTAGCCTGGTGTGCTCCCGCTCGGTCCACTGTCTCTCAGTCCCACAACCCCCCACTGCCTCAGTACCTCAGTGTTCTACCTTAAGGAGGTCCGATACAACAATTTCTAAAGCTCTTAATAGTTACAGCTTATCTACAGCTACAGTCTGTAGCCCGCAGCTGGGGATTCACAACTTTAGACACTGTGGAGTTCCTCTTGATCAGGGTGAGTGAGACTTAGACTAAGAATAGTCTATTAAACTGAGGATGCCCGATCCACTAGGTGCTTACAATCTGGCCCCTAATTACATCTGCTGGGCCAGGGCCAGGATTTGAGCCTGTCTCTGGTTTGATTGGAAATACACCTGGTTACTCTATTTTGCCTAACCATTTTAAAACCATTAAGCGAAAGAAGCTACAAAACCATCTGTTCCTTCTAAAATCTCATCCAACAATATTCGCCATGTTCACCAAGTGCTTGAGGAGTAAACATCATGGTCTAGTGAAGGGAAAGTAACTCCTGGAAAGGTTAATGCGAATGAGTTGGGCACGGATAAGACTATTTTGCAATTGTTAGTTCTGGAGCAGAGCAAGCTTACTGTACAGATGCTGGTTGAACCCTCTGTTGTAAAAACTAAAAAGGCCTGTGACCTCACAATAAAGAGTTACATCTGGTCCCTGCTAAATAACCCTACAACCACTTGGAGTCAATTTTTAACACACTGCTTGAATGCACTAGAAGCCCACAATATATGGTCCAGCTTGCTCCCTGAAGGTGTGGCTGCAAAAGTATTGACCAAACAAGCAAAGATCATGTCAGTGGAACATGATGCACTTGCTGTGAAAAATCTCTCCTATGGTAGCTGGGCGTCAAAACTCTATGCTCGTGAAACCCCACCATACTATCTATCACCCACCATGAAGCCAGCAGTGAAACCTCATTTATTGAGACTATGTTTTGGCCTAATCCCCCTGATGGTGTATGAGTATGGCCAGAGGTACAAGAAAGACAAGTACTCTCAATGCCATTTCTGAGGCAACGGGGAAGAATCCTTAATTCACGTTTTATGCATTTGTAGGATCTTGCACCCCTTGCAAACTTTTTGGCTGCGTCCAATCTGGCTCATCCTCAATGTGCAGACATGCCTAGAGGCCCTTGAGGAGTGCATGAAGGGTGACTCTGCTCAGATGGCCACCCGTTTTGTAAAATTCATGTCTGAAATCAAATCTATTTAACCTGTAGATGATCGCTATGAATTTTAGCCAGGTCATTTATGAATTTTCTTCTAATATGAACTACTATTTAACAGAGAATGGAAATTGTTTTTAATATCTTTTTGTAAGAATTGCAATGATTTTAATTAATTGTGCAACAAAAAATGTATCTATCTGTCCTCTGTTGTAAATCAACCTATCGAGCTTAGCAAACAATGCCTATTAAATATACTGGTTGAAGACTATTTTGAAAACTAAAGACATTGGTAAAAAGCCACTACCTGAATCTGCAGTTTTGCTGAAGCCAATGGGCTTGATCGTAATATCTGACACTGCAAATGTGCCACAGTCTAAATCGGGATTGACTCCTCTTCGGGAGTTGCCTCAGATGCCTCAGAAATGCTCACTGTGAGGTTGATAGTAGTTTTGAATTTGGGGACTTCGAGGATATCACACTACCGATTATTGCGATACTTACGGAGAAAAATGAAGTAATGGAGGCCAATTTAAACTCACCGACTGCTCAAGATCCTGCTGCAAGACTGTCAATGGACTGTCCTATTAGTTGCTCACGGATGCCAGCATTGTATAGCAGTACTCTGACAAGTGTTTTTCTCTCAATCATTGGGGCTTTCGGATTTCAGAGACGTCCCTAAGTAAAGGGGCACACAATATTTGGCAACTAATGAATGTGGGGGCGAATGAGAATGAAGATGTAAATGCAAACAGGAGGGAGAGAAAATTCTGATATATTAAGGGTCTTAGAGAGGATTCTCTCATCAATTTTAACTTTTCTCGAAAAATGTACTGTAAATTCTGATCATATGTTGGATGTGCTGTCCCCAATCTTGGTGGGTGTGCAGCTTCTTACTTCCTCTGGTACGTCCTTAGGACAGGCGGAAAATGGCACTAATTTCAACACCCAGGCTATTCAGACTAATATACTGGCAAGGGAAATGGAAGTCCAAGTAGGAATTTCTGGTGGCTCAGAAGCCCCCTCAGCTGGTCGGACTGGGGATATTAAAGCAGTAAATAATATGTGTTGTACTGCCCCTCATAATTAGCCGTCTGTGGATAATGTCTCGACAGGTGTCGTAAGTGAAAATGTAAGGGGTTCAGCACCCTCAATCTTTCCAATTTTTAAAAAGGACACCCTAGTAGTTTGAGTGATCCTGCCTGTACAACCACTCCCTCTTCAATGAAACTGTCCTTGACCCCCCCTTGGGGAGGGTGCCTTTCAATCCGAATGCAATGGGGTAAAAGCGAGGAAGGGAAAAAAGAAAAAATCCTGGCGTATTACAAAACGAAATCCAAAAAAGTTGAGGTTCTCTGAGGCCACAGAAGGACTTGAAAATGGTATTTTGTCCCAAAAAAGAAAAGAGTTCCAGGCTGTTGGGTCCTATGGTGGTCAAGAATTGGACTGTCTGGATGAGAATCTGTTTCCTTTCTCCTCAATTATGAGAGAAGTGTCCACACTGGGGGATTATGATAAATGGAGAGGAATAAGAATGGGAGGATAGTAGGCTATAATGGAACAGGCTACAGTGAAGGGGAGGATTGGGAGTCGAAGGGGAGACTCAAAAGCCAGAATCAGTCCAGGCTGTTAAGGAGAATATGGGAGAAGAAATAACTAATACCTCGGTAGAGGCAGGGCAGATAATGGCTAGCTCTCTCTCTAATCTTTCGCTTACTGAGTATTTCCATGCTCAGAATGTGCATAATCATGGAAGCATCTTTTTTCCCTTTTTCCTCCTCTCCTTCACTCTCTGAAAACACAGAGGAGCTGGGGGTAGAACAAAAGTATACTGATAATGTTCCAGTAAGGTGCAAGCCAGGACAAGTAGCTAATGCCCTGATGTTTGCTTCCCTATTTGACAGGGAACTGGGCCCACTCAATAGAAGCTGCCTACTGCAGCTACTATCTGAAATTGAGGACCTGAGATAAAGAACAAGTGGAGGTTAAGAGCGGGTCTTCTTGGTACATTGAAATGCCCTCCCAACCTCCAAAGTTACCTTTAGCTCAGGCATAATTTCAATGTTAGTATTGGCGACCGTTGATCTCTTTAGGAAAATTGGGATTGACGTATTCTTGTATGATGGGTCAGTAGCTGTTTAGTCTGAATCTACCAGAAGAGACCACCAGGCTGTACGCAGGGTGACAACGAATTGGAGGGGGTTTGTAAACTCGAAAGAGACTGTCATTATCTCAGTTGCTAATAACTCAGGGAAAAGAGTGTTTAATATTGTGGGACATGATGATTAAAGGGCTATCAAATCTAGCGGGGATGCTGAGTTGGCACAATGGAGTTGGATGGCTGGATCATTGAATGCTCCTAAAGGAAATAAAAATCTCCCCATGCTGCACAGGTAGCCCCCAGAGAAAAAGCCTGTCCTGGAATGTGGCAGGTGTAGGAAGTCCCAGTTTTAAATTGAGTTTGCTTATGATTTATTTCCATGGATAATTTGCCTGCAGGAAACATGGAGTTGTGCAGATTTCAGTTTTGGGAATTTGTTTGCTTTTTGTTGCACTGCAAAACCCTCAGTAAAAGGTCGCGCACGTGGTGGCCTAGCAATGCTACTTAGTAACAGCATAAATTGGAACCCATTGGTTTGTATTCATCCACTCTGCATGGGTAATGTAACACAAGGTCAGGACTCTACCTTCTTATTGTCAAACGTATACATCCCTCCAGGTAGGGTGTCCAATTCTCTTGTCGTCTCGATTTTTTCTTTTGAGCAAAGAATCATCATTTCTGGAGAGTGCACATCGTTAATTGTAGTAGGTGATTTTAATGCCAAAATCTCAAGTTGTGCTTTGCTGGCCTTAAGCAATCGAGAATTGGAAGATGAATGGTTTATTCATGAAATAATATTACCAGCTTATACTCGATCAGATAGGAGAGGATTGAGTCTCTTGGATTGTCTGAGAACCAATGACTTGTTTTATTGAATGTGAGATTTCCAGATGACGCCCCTGCCTCCCCTACTTTTCATGCTGCCCGGGGGCAGTCACTAATCGATTATATGATGGTATCATACCAACTTTGTGGAGCACGTTTATGACACTGTGGATGGTTCTGAGTGACCATAGTATTTTATCAGTGGATGTGAAACTGTAATTTAAGATGCTTGATCATTGGAATCCGAGAAAGGAAACTATTACATGCAAGAGAACAAATGTGTGCACCTTTTGGTCAAATACAAATCTGATTTGCTTAGGGGGCTATGTTAAAAATGCGAGCTCAGATCCTGATCAGGAGAACCCCTTTAGTTGGTATGAGAAGCACTTAGATCTATTTAGATTGTGTGGGAGTAAAAATGTCCCAGTTTCATCGACCATCCAGTGGTTTAATTGGAACAATTTATGCAGGCATCATTGTCCAGGCAAAGGGAAATCAATAGGATAAAGTGGGTAGGAACTAGACATAAGGTCTCCAAACGTAGGAGGTTGGAGGATTCTAAATAGATCGAATTGAGAGAGGTAGCACAGTCTGGTGACTCACATAAATATTGGGCACTCATCGCTGAATTCTGTGATAGTAGAACTAAGGCAGAAGCCATTTTAATCCTTGATGCAGAATGGACCCTATACATCTCACAGCTGTATGCACTAAATACTAGGAACAGTTTCAATTTGGAGCCAATTTCTGAGTCCTCCCTAGAGAATATCTATGGTCCTCCTTCTTGCAAGGAAATAGAGAGTTTTATTAAAGGGACTAGGTACTCTGGTTTGATGGGTCCAGACGATCTTCCAATAGCTGACAATAAACAAGATAGCTCGGCATGGGCTCAGTTCCTTTACCCGTTTTTTTCTCACTGTTATGCTCACGCAATCATTACGTCCTCTTGGAGAGGAAGCATAGTGGTTCCATTATATAAAAAGGGCCCCAAGACTTCTCCTGCCAGTTTTAGGCAGATTTTGTTACTAGATGCAACCGGAAAACTGTTTGCCAAAAGCATACGCCTTCACCTTCAGGATTGGGCTTTTGGTAATGATCTAGTCTCCGTAGAACAAGCAGGTTTTCGTGCTCACAGTGGCACTATGGATAACATATCTGTCCTACAAACCCTGATTGAAAAATATCCTATAGGTAGGGGGATGGCCTTATACGTTGCCTTCATAGATTTCTCCACAGCTTTTGACTGGGTGGACCGGGGGAAACTGTGGAGGAAACTGGTCGCAGTGGGGATCCAGGGGCATGTGTTAACATTGAGCATCACAGGGCATTCCTCTACATGGACACATGTGTTGCTTGGTGGAAATGAGGGTCTGTCAAGCAAAGTGGTAACCCACAATGGGTTGAATGAATCAGGGTGCCTATTAGCCTATTAGCCCCTCTCCTTTTTTCCTTATACATCAATGATCTCCCCTTGGGCTTTGTAGAGGTGATTCTAGACCAAAACTAGGCCCTATGGAATTGAGCTGTCTGCTTTACGCAGATGATGCCATCCTACTGGATTCAGGATTTAGGTACAATAGGTTTGCAAAGGCGACTTAATGAGCTAGGTCACTATTCTGATGATAACGTTTAAAAAATAAATATTCTAAACAGTAAATTCATGTTCTTTAGGTCTTGGGGATGTAGGGTCAGGAAAAATATGAATTGTTTTTTAGGTAAAAATAAACTTGAGGTTGTGACGCAATACCCGTATCTGGGTAGAATTTTCTTGAGTAAGTGCTCCAGCAATGATCATATTGACCAGTGCAGATGTAAAGCTATTTCACAGGCCTCTGCACTGTAGGTTTTATAAATGCTGTGGGCAAAGACACTTCACACATGTTCTATCTGTTTATAAAACCAAAAACCTGCCATCGTTGAGTTATGCTTGCGTGTCATTGTATACTCAGCAATGGGATTCTTTTGAAAAGGTGGAAGGGATCATTTAGCGCTAAATCTGTCATTTGAATTGTGCAGCAAGCATAGCGGCACTTCGGCTTGAGTTTGAGCTTCTCTCGACTTATGTGCTTGCTATGGCAGCATGTTTAAGGTGGGGAAACATTTTATTGGAAAACAATGCAACTTCTATTTGGGCTGCAATAAGACATTACATTTTTGACTGTCTGAAAGGGAAAAGCATCGTTTTTAGAAATTATGAGAAAGCTTTAGACTTATTTGTAATTGAGTGGAGTGCTACATGTTCTCAACCAAAAACTGGAGTGAAAGTTTTAATCCAAAAAACTTTTTACGAAGTCAGTTGGAAGAGAAAGTGTTCACTACACTCCAGAAACGATATAATAGTGGAGAGTTGTAGGTATAAAACCCCCCAAACATATGTTGTATGGAACCTCCCCCTTGGAGTGTGTAGACCATTTTATCTGCTAAGCATGAATCTGCTGCCCTTGCGAATTATAACAGGGGCCTAGGAGGGATTACCTAGGAAGGAAAGAATTTGTGACTTATGTGGAAATTGGGTGCAAGATTTGAACCATGTATTATTTGTCTGTCCCTCATTACAACCACTATGACGTCACCTATCAAGACCTGTATTTTTATAATTTAATATTACTACCACAGAGGAGGCTCAGAATTGCCTATTAACCCCCCCCCCCTCTGAATTAGTATGTGTTAAAACTTTGATCTTTTTTAAACAATTCTTACATATTTTCTAGATAGGTGTCTATTGACGTGCTTAGATTCGGTATGCCAACTACGATTCTGATTGGTAGATTATTTTGCACATTATAATCAGAAATTTAGGGCAAGATGTAAAACCAAGTGTTATTTGGCCATGCTCCACATCATGTTTAAGATCTGATAGGCAAAAGGGCCCTTGCTGCTTAGCATATTGTATTTTTATTGTAAACTGTTTTTAAAGATATTTGAACTGTTGTTTGGATATTCAAAGGGATGAAGTCTTAATGAGTTTTGCAGAATTTTTAAATTGGGTGGGTAAAGATTTTTATATATGTGCACATGCACTTTATATATTGGGCTGTGAGATTATATGGAGTTACATTTGGTATTAAAGCCCCACTTGTATAGGGAAATTATAATTGCCATGTCTTCGATTGCGCTTTATTCTGTTATCAAGTTTACCATGATACAATACATTGTAAATTTCTTTCTCTTTTGTACATTTTTATGTGGAACTCATTGGAGTTCCGAATCATAAATACACATATTGAACAGACTAGGGTCTTCCTCTCGATTCCTCAGATGAGTTGCTGGTACTTCTTCTAGGCAGGTTTGAAGGCATTTTTTTCCAATACCCATTTGCTGGTTCTCCATTTCTGTACCAGTTGTTTGCAGTGTTGCTTGGTCATTTTGAGGTCTTCTGTGTACCAGTTGACTTGTTCTGGTTATTGCTGTGTTGCTTTATTTCATGGGGCCAAAGTGTTGACCAAGTTTATGATTAACTTGTTGATGTCCCCGATGTTGCATGTCAGGAAGTCTGTGGGTTCCAGTTCATCTCATGCGGTGTGGGGGCATCCAGTCTACCACTGCTAAGTTGTTCCAGTGTCAGTATGCTTGGGCTCTTCTGGATTGATGGATTTCGATTGTAAAACTGAGTATGTATGGTCTGTCAAGGAGATGGGTCTTAGGGTGTTGCTCATCGAAAGTTGTGAAGATGGGGTCTTGGAATTTTACGACGATGTGGGTAGGATCTGTGATGCGTAGGGTTAGTCCCAGGTTCCTGAGGTTGTCAAGAAGGTTAGCTGTGATTCAGTCTACAAGATGGAAATTGAGGTCTGCCAGGAGGATCATGATGCTGGTGTCATGGGCAGGGGTGTGATAAAGTCTGTGATGTTGTTGGCAAAGTTGGATCAGGAGGCTAGGGCGCAGTTGACTAGGGTCCCACCCAGGGTGTAATTTGCTGTGATTTGAAAGTCAGATACTCCATGTAGTTTGTTTCAGCTTTGGTATAGGCAGTGCAGAAGAAGTTGTCTTTGCAATTCCTCCTCTGGGCCTGTTTTGGTGGTCTTGGCTGGAGACCTTGCATCTGGCAAGGATGGGATTGGCGCTGTCTGGTGCAGAAGCTATGTTAAACAATGTTTCTATGAGGAAAAGGATATTAAGGTGGCATCTTGGAGCAAGTCCCAGATCTCCATGGTATGCTTGCTAAGTGAGCAGGTGTTGAGGAGCATGTATGCTATTGGTGTGTGGGGGGGGTGGTGTGTTTGTTGGTAGGTGTTTGAGCATGTAGTGGATATTTATTTGGCTGGGGTTATGGGCATGGTAGTGCAGGTGAAATGGCAGAAGGAGTGAGTGAAAGCTCCTTCCATGGTGTGTGGTGTGGCACACCAGCATAGGGTGGTGGGGCATCCAGGGTTTAAGGTACAAAGGAGAATGATGGGGTAGTAGTGGGTTGGGGGGCAGGGTTTCTGACGCTGGGTCTGGTCCAGGTGCATAAGGCACAGATGCACCAGCGGCGTGCCTACTGCCTGTGTCCGAGATGCTGCCTTCATTAAGTAGGTCCTGGAATTTGAGAGGAGCGCAGGGGGCAGTTGCTGGGTTGAGGAGGGGATAGTTGTGAAGGAGAGAGGCACGAAGGAGCAGGTAAGGAATGGAGGAGAAGGGAGATGGCACAAAGGGGGCAGGAAAAGGTGTGCAGAGAAGCTGGAGAGATGGAGAAGGTCAAAAAAAGAGTGCAAAAATTGGTACAAAGAGGCAAAAAGTGAGAAAGATACGGCACAGAAAAGTGAAAAAGAGAATGACAAAGGCACAAAGAGGCAAAAGGAGGCAGAGAAATGGCACCAAGAGGCAAAACTAGTGAGAAAAACAGCACAAAAAATTTACAGAGAGTGAGAAAAGAGTGAAAGAAATGACACAAAGAGGCAAAAAGAGTGAGAGAAATGGCACAGAAAAGTTACAGAGTGGGAGGAAAAGGCACAAAGAGACAATGCACAAAGAATGAGCGAGAAGGGACAAAGAGTGATTAACAAAGCCACAGTAATAAACAGTGAAAAGACAGAAAGAGTGTGAGAAAAGTCCAAGAGAGAATGAGAAGAGAGTAAGAGAAATGGCACAAAGAGCAAGAGAAAAGGCACAGAAAAGTCACAGAGAGAGTAAGAAAAGAATGAGAGAAATGGTACAAAGAGGTGAAAAGTGAGAGAGTAATGGCACAGAAAAGTCACAGTAAGAGTGAGAGGAAAAATTACAAAAAGAAAAGGGGCAAAGAGTGAGAAACAACGTGCAACAAACTCTCAGTAAGAGTGATCGAAAAAGGCAGAAAGAATGAGAGAAGTGTCACAGAAAGTGAGAGACTGTACTGGGAGAGAGAGCAAGAGAGTGAGATAGAGGTAGGAAGGGTATCTTGAAGTGCTGGAGCCGGGTCTGCAAGGACTTTGATGGGTTAGAAGACTGGTTGCATGAAAGTCCAGGGAGGGCTGGGCCTACACATCTGCTTAAAAGCATAGAACTCTGGATGTTAAAATATTGTGCAGGGTACCGATCCCGGAAGTTCTCCATGTGCCTCAAAGTATGGGTCTGCCCTCTAGCTGGATGGCAGCCTTATTCCATGTGGCACATGGAAGTGTAGTCATGCATGGCCATGTAGGAGCCTGTGGGATTGATTTCAGATCCTCAGTCCTCACCATGGTCTGGATAATAGGGTTGGAGGTCAACACGGAGTGGGATTTATGCTGATAATGGAGGTCTAGGTCGAGATTGCTATGCGCTACTTCTCTTCCAGATGAACACAGAAAGGGAGGTCAGCCATTTTATTTCACATTGACTATAAATGGGACAGGTGTAACGCAGTGCAGCAGTGTTCAATGAAGGACAGACCCAGGCCCCACTCAGCCAATGGCTGATCAATCTAGAGGCTTTCAGGCGTGGTCTCATGTTGCTTCAAACACAGGATGAGATACATTTGTCAATGGAGCGATGAATGGGGTGTGTAGTGTGGCTAGCACATAAGTGAATCATGTAGCAGCCATAATTTCCACCGCTTGTAATCACCCTCACATGGATAGGTTAAGATGATTCCATTTTGAGAAATACATATTACTTTTTGCTATCAGTGAGTCTATATGAATAGAAACCATCCCTTTTAGGACTCTGTTGATCAGGATTCCTAGCTCCTTAAGCTGGAGCGGAGTCCACTGGAACGGGTAGTCAGCTATGGTCGCTCTAGTCATGACTAACAACACATGCAAGGCTTCACTCTTGTCCCAGTTGATATTATAGCCCGAAATGTCAGAGAAGCCTGCAATAAGGGACAGTAGGTTCAGGAGGGAGCCATGGAGGTTAGTGAGTGCAAGCAAAATATATGCATACAGAAATAGTTTTGACTATCCAACCGGGGTGGGGTTAACCACGATCCATGGGGATAGGAGGATACCAGTAGCCAAGGGTTCCAGTGCCAGGAAGAACAACAGTACCCAAAGTATCCCTGTTTACTGAGAAGGGGTTAGTTAAGAAGCCACCACAATTGACCTGTGCAGTTGGTGTGGCATATAACCAAGAGGCATTCCCAATAAAGACCTTCCCTTTTCACAGACTTGGCAAAGTACGAAAGACATAGCTCCATTTGAGGCGATTGAATGGCATTTTGGCAAACAGTGAGAAGGACAAAGGTGCTTATTGTATGTCCCTGGACTAACTCAGAAGAAAGGCAGCAGACCGCCGTGATCAAGGGATGATCGTCTCATGACAAACCCCACCTGAGAACAATGGATCAGGGGTGGAATAACTTGCTTAAGGCGAGCTGCTTAGATGCTGCACATCTAAGCCTGTGTTCAGAAGAGATATTGGGCAGTAGTTGGTGCAGGGCGGTCTCTACCTGGTTTAGGAAGGACAGTAATCACAGCTTTGTTAGACAAGTGCAACAAAGACTCAGTCTGTTGTGCTTCTTGAAAGGCTACCTGAAGCTGATCCACAGCTCCTCTTTGAGCCACCAGTAAAGTTCATATAACTCATCATCCCCCAGAGTCTTAGTATAAAGGAGATGAGAAATGGCAAGAGTAATTTCATCCATGGAGAACCCATTCTCCGGGAGCCTTTTTCAATGAGATGGGTAAGAGTCAGTTTGTCAAAGAATGCTTTCTCATTGTCCTCACCACCCTCTAATTCTGAGCTTTAGAGCTCCATAAAGTAGGCCCCAAATGTGCCGGCAATGCTCTGTGAGGATCTGAGCTTTTGCACCGTTTCATCCCTTAAGGATGGGATAGCCACTACATCCTCACGTTGTCTGAGATAGGCAACTAGGAGTCTCCCCACCATTTCCTCCCTGTTCATAATGGCGGGCTTTTAATTTATATATCACAATTTCAGCTTGTGATGTGCAGTGAGAGTAAGGCCTCTTTGTGTATGCCTGGGCATTATCTTTAGTGTCATGCTCTAGGGACACCTGCGACTGTGCCGTGAGTTTGCCTGCCAGTACCGCATCTCTAATCAGATGGCCTTAGAGGGTAGCCTAGGTGCTGTCCACAGGAGTTGGACTGATTTGTATGGATCGAGTGCAAAAGGTAGGTGGACATGTGTAACTTTAAACTGGTCTTCTCCTGGGATGTTTTAAAGCATTTGGTGTTAAGGCATCAGGGTTTTTGTTTTAGTTTCTAGAGGTTACAGTCAATGTCCAAGCAGACTGGAGCGTGGTCCATCAGCAAACCCAGGAAGATGAATGATGCAATCTAGATCTGTTGGGGATACTGGACGGGAGGTGAGGAAGTTGTTCAGTCAGGACTGGGTGTCATAGACTGCAAAGACAAATGAGAATTCCCCCTCAGATGGGTGGACTAGATGCCAAATGTCCAACAGACATTGGTTCTCACAAATGTCACATAGGAGAGCCTTGTCCCGGTTGGTATGAGTTTCAGTGGTACCCATACGTTCTAGAACTACATCTAGCGCCATGTTCCAGTTTTCTTCCAAGATTATGTGAGACGTGAAGCTCTGTGTTTGGCCTATTGAGGCTGGAGAAAAAGCTATACATAGAGCCATAAGGACATGGGCTTAGCCCATGCTCATTACTTTAGTATCAATCTTAAGCATGGCAAACATGTACCGTACCTCCAATTCTGTCAAAGTTTGTAGGACTGTACAGGAAAAGGATTTTGGATAAGAATAGTTACTCCACATTTCTTGGAGACAGATGTGGTATCAGAGGAGGGTGCCGGCGTGGGTCCAGTAGAGGCTTGACAGCTATATATAAATTTCCCCACCCAGTCCTTTTTAAATTTCTCTGATTCTTTTGCCAAAAGGTACATCTCCTGTAGGAGGCCGATGCCAGCAGTTTTAATGGGAACTAGTATGATAAGATCATTTTAAGTTTGATATAAGATGTCAGACCATTAACATTGCGTGTAACAAGAGTAAGGGGTTTAACAGTCATATTGGAGGATGGTGATGTACTCTGCAGACAATTTACAGGGCGGGGGGTATATGGAAAGGTGAAGGTGAGGCATACCCCAGTCATGTGGACAGTGGAATATGTAGAGCCTAGGGAGAGATAGGAGAGTAGTAATGGGGTGTACAATGAAGGGTAAAAAAGGTGAATAACCTTATGGTTCTAGGGAATATGGGAACACAGTGTATGCTGTGGTAATATGCAGGAAGTGCAGTGATTTCAATAGCAGCCTTTATGGTAATGTAGGGGGATACTTAGGTAGGGATTGGCACGGATGCTCTGTAGAGAACAGACAACACCAGGTTGACACCATTCTAAGGGCTACAAGACAGCATAGGGCATTCGCAGTGGCCAGACCCCAAAAAGATACTGCCATCCCAATGATGTATGGAGTATGATGGGGGCGCTAGAGAGCACGCGGCCAAGATGGTTGCGTCCGAGTGAGGCTCCTGAGCAACGGAGCCGTTCTCCTGCGGTTATCCTGCCCGGAGTGTGCTGCGGGGCCGCCACGACTACCTGTCCCTGCCCGTGGGCTCCCGGCACCCGGTGGATTGAGCGGTGGCAGCGGGGGCGGCCTCAGCCTGCGTGCCGCCCCCCTTGGGGATTTGACCGATGGACAGCGCAGGGAGTCCTGGAAGCGGCGTTCGGCCGCGCGCATCACCCCACGCCGCGGCCTGCCACGAGGCGGCTGGGCCGCACGCCCTGCAGCGGACCGGCAACGAGAGGACTGGGGACCTGTGAGGGGGTCCCCCCGGGGCGACGGCGCGCTTGACACCTGCTACGCTGCCGGCGCTGTGCTGACACCCCCCACGCCGTGACTCTGCCAGTCTCAGGACATCGGGGGCCTATCGTGGTGGACGGAGGAGGACGGCATTGTGGCCGGAGGCGCTGGGAGGGGATGTGACGCCTGCACCGCCCGGTGGCCTGGTGAGTGACCTGCTACGGAGGACCCTTCTCTAGGCGTGGGGCCGGGGACGGGCCCATGGCGAGCGTCCGACTGCTGTCCCCCGGAGGCGAGGCGGACACCTGTAATGGCGGAGGCGACCCTGGCGGCCTCGGTGTGACCCTGCTGCCCACGCCGGTGGATCGGGGCTGGAGCGAGGCTCCTAGGGGACTGACCACTGATCTGCTGCTGGACACGGGGAGGCGGCTGCTTCGAATCCGGCGGAGTGCGACCTGGCGCACTTTGACTACTGGTTGTCTGCAGTTTGCGGTGCGCTTCCCCTGCTGGCGACGCTGCCCTGCGCCCTGACACCCTTGGTGCTGGACTGACTCGTGGCGGCGGGGCTGGGACCCCCTTTGCTAACGGCGCCTGGCAGTGATTGGAGCCCCGGCCGGCCTCGTGCATCGCAGAGCCCTCTGAATGCCATCGGCGCAGCAACTGGCCATGGGGCGACTCCGGAACAAGCAGGCCGAGAACAGACTGAGGGTGGACGGCCCTGCTGCGACGGCGGAGCGCCCTGTAGTGATCGCGGCGCCATCCGCATCGACCCTGGAGGCCAAAATGGACGCCATGTTGGCGGCGGTCGACCGCCTGAGTAACACACTGGAACAAACCCGTACCTCACTGGAGTCCCGAATCGACAAAGTCACGGTGGACTTCACCCTGCTCCACGCCGATCATCGCCGGCTGGCGGACACTGTTGCCGGCCACGGCCAGGCGCTACAAGATGTGCAGCTGATAGTGCGCAATCACTCCGCCACCTTGCAGGATCTGATCGACCGCGTTAACACCCTCGAAGATCGCGCGGAGGATGCGGAGGGCCGCTCTCGGCGCCAGAACATACGCGTCGTGGGCCTGGTGGAGGGCGAGGAGGGACGGCGACCCGAGCAGTTTGTTGAGGACTGGTTACGAGGTATCCTGCCCACAGGAACGCTCTCCCCGCAGTTCGTGGTGGAAAGGGCGCACAGGGTGCCGATGCGGAGGCCTGTCCCCGGAGCCCGGCCACGTCCGTTCCTATTTCGCCTCCTCAACTACCGGGACCGGGACGTGATTCTCCGGGAGACGCGGAAGATGGGAGCCCTTTCAATAGGGGGTGGCCCGGTGATGCTGTTCCCGGACTACACTGCGACTGTCCAGAAGCGGAGGAGCAACTACATGGAGGTGAAACGCCGTCTCCGGGAGCTGCACGTCCCATACTCGCTGCTGTTCCCCTCACGCCTCCGGGTGGTCACGAAAGATGGGACGCGATTTTTCGATGCCCCGTCCGATGTCTGGGACTGGCTGGAGGAAACGGGCCAACATGGTGGCCCCCGACCCGTGGAGCCGGGGCCTACGGGGCGCAGAGAGAAGAGGCTGAGACGGCGGCGACAGAGGGACCGCCGCGGTGGGATGGGGCCGAGTCCCCCGGCTGCGCCAAGTCCGGAGAGGATGCGTGCGGAGCGGCTGGAGGCTCTGGAGGCGGTGGCCACCCTGGGGTCTGTGAGCAGCCAGGGGGACGTGGCGGCTCGCATTCACAGTGACACTGAGACTGACCTGTCCTCCTCCCCGTCCATCCTGATTCCGGAGGACCAGGTGTTGCCGGAGGTGACCCCACAGACAGCCGACCTTCTGGGGTGAACTCTTGCTGGTTTGCACTGTGTCCGCTGCAGGTACCCTGGGGGTCGGGCGGGTTGCTCTGTGCTGCTTCCCGGGGGGAGGGGGGGAGGCCTGCTGCCTCTGCTGTCCCCTGGCCTGTGACTTCCGGGGCCCTGTTCATTTCTGTGAGCGGGATGGGGGTTGCGGGGATTGAGGGGTAGAGTGGGTTCCCCTACACACGGGCCGGGGACCGGGGTTTCGAGCTTCTTCTGGTTGCGGGGGAGCGGGGTGACAGCGGTCCCTACACGCACTCCCCTGGGACACGACTGGGTGAAAGGCAGCCCTGCAGACACACGAGGCCCTGACGGGGGTAACACGGGGCTCTTGCAAGCCAGGCACAACGGTATTGCTCTCTAGCCCCTCGTCAACCCAGCCCTGACTAGGCAGTTCACAGGCAATTGAGCCTTACATGTTTGGACGAATACCCGGTTCCGGGGTTCGCCCCTGTGGTTATGGAGTTCCTCTTATTCATACTGTTTTTAACTTTGTCTCTTTACACTCTGCAGTGTTCTGCAGCTTTCTCACACATCATGTTCTTGCAGCAGGAGATCTGGGTGGCGGTCCCTCTGGTCTTTCTTCCCCCTCCCCTTCCCCGGCTGGCCCGCTTCGGCCAGTGAACCTAGTGTTGTCCGCGCTCTACCCCAATGGCTGACACTGCAGTAATCACCTGGAACATTAGGGGCATGCACACACCAACCCGCCGATATTCTGTTTTTGCCTATCTCCAAAGGCACAAGATAGGGGTGGCCCTTCTCCAAGAGACACATATGACCCAGCTAGAACTAGACAGACTGCGCGCTCGCTGGAGGGGACAGCTTTTCGGGACTACATACTCTGCGCATGCTCGGGGTACACTAGTTTGGGTACGGGCAGGCACACCCTTCATATGCTCCGAGACAGTGCTCGACCCTGACGGTCGATACACTCTGGTGCGGGGGCGACTCAATGGGCACCCTGTGCTCCTGGGTTCTATCTACGCCCCGAACGTTGACCAACCGTCGTTCCTTGATCGCCTCTCGGTGGCCCTGACCCCGTATGTGGGTATCCCCTGGTTGCTGGGTGGGGACTTTAATGCCGTACTGGACACGAGCCTGGATAGATCCTATCCACCACTCCGCAGTACACAGGCGGTCTCGAATGCGAGGAGCCTCACTGATTGGCTGTCGCAGTGGGCCCTTCATGACATCTGGCGCACCTTACATCCCGCTGACCGGCTCTATTCCTATTACTCTGCGGTACATGATCTTCACGTCCGCCTTGACAGGGTGGTGAGCTCCCCGTCGCTGGACCCTTTGATCGTCCAGGCGGATTACTTGGGCCGGACTCACTCTGACCACAACCCTCTTCGACTACGTGTCCGCTGGGACCCGGGGAGACCACCCATCCCCACGTGGCGCTTGCAACCGGCTGCTCTTGAGGATGCGGAGTTCCGAGCCTCGCTCGGCACGGCGGTCGAGCAGTTCTTTGATCTCAATGAGGGCACAGCGGGGAGCGCGTTGACGGAGTGGGATGCGCACAAGGCAACCATGCGGGGACACTGTCTGGGGGCCACAGGAAATATCCGCAAGCAACTTACATTGCTACTCACCGCTTTGGACACCCGGCTACTGGCATGCGAACGTCATGGCGAGGGTGGTGGGCGTGACTCGATCAGGCTGGCCCGGCTTCGGGCACGCCACGCTGCGCTGTTGGAGCGGCTGCGCTGCCACAACTACGCTGCCCATTCGGCACGGGTCCACGCCACATCGGACAGGGCAGGGCGATTGCTGACCTGGCTGATCCGACAGGAATCGAGCCATGCGCCAATAGCCTCCCTTCGCGGACCGGACGGCACGCTGGTACACACGCAGTGGGAGATCCACCAGACGCTCACGGCACATTACAAAGACCTGTATACCTCGGCGGGACGACGGCCGGCACAGGAGCTGGATCTGTTCTTGGGGGCTGCCGGCCTCCCCACAGTTCCGGACGCCCACCAGGAAACACTGGAGGGTCCCCTCACTCTGGAGGAAATAGGGGATGCAGTGGCCTCATTGGCCTCTGGCAGGGCGCCCGGACCGGATGGTCTCCCGGCAGAATACTACAAAGCATACCGGGAGTCTCTGGTGCCCCGTCTGCACGCGTTATATCTCACAGCCCTCGAGGAGGCCACCCTGCCTGCCTCCATGAGGGAAGCCTACCTGATCTCTTTCCCCAAGCCGGGGCGCGATCCCACTCATCTAGGGTCCTATCGCCCCCTCGCCCTCCTCAACACCGACTACAAGATCCTGGCCAAGGTCCTAGCGGAACGGTTGGCCCCTACCGTGCCTGTGCTGGTACACAGGGACCAGAATGGGTTTGTCCCGAAACGCAGTACCTCGCTGTTCTGCTTGGGTCTTCGGATCAGATAGAACCCGCTCAACAGAGCCTCTCTAACCCAAACCAGAACGTTACCCCCTCCCTAGGGCCGATTTACACCTAAATAACCACATATATGTACCACCTAAGGACAGGGAATTCCTACTATATATACCAAGACCTACAAGTCACAGCCTCGCGGTCCCAAACGGACCCAGGACTTCCTGCCCAGACGGCAGCCACAGACTTCCTGCCCAGACGGCAGTCACAGCCTCGCGGTCCCAAACAGACCCAGGACTTCCTGCCCAGACGGCATCCACAGACTTCCTGCCCAGACGGCAGTCACAGCCTCGCGGTCCCAAACGGACCCAGGACTTCCTGCCCAGACGGCAGCCACAGCCTCGCGGTCCCAAACGGACCCAGGACTTCCTGCCCAGACGGCAGCCACAGCCTCGCGGTCCCAAACGGACCCAGGACTTCCTGCCCAGACGGCAGCCACAGCCTCGCGGTCCCAAACGGACCCAGGACTTCCTGCCCAGACGGCAGCCACAGCCTCGCGGTCCCAAACGGACCCAGGACTTCCTGCCCAGACGGCAGCCACAGCCTCGCGGTCCCAAACGGACCCAGGACTTCCTGCCCAGACGGCAGCCTTAGCACGAGTTCATCCTATAATTACCACGACACGCAACAAGGGAATCAGTGTTACTATATATCAGATCACACAAAGACAGCTAGTTGAGCACAACTTGTTCCCCAGTTCGAAGGGCTCCTTTCTCCCTTATTCAGTTACCACCTACCTGATCAGGATTAACATCTGTTCATGTCAAGTCACAGCTGACTAGAAGAATAGGTTACCCTCTTACACAAGAACACGTAGCACATATTGCTTTACTACAAACTGAATACTTTATTTAGTTATTACATGCACACTCACGGAACATAATACATATCACATAACCTGCAAAGAAAAGTGAAAGATTAAGTTGTACACTCTAATAGTAAGGGGTTGACATCACCTTGGTCGTATGTAGCCTGCACTCAATGGTCATCTAGGTTCCCTTCTCGTCTGCGCCTCGGCTTCGCCTGGAAGTCACACCTCCGCAATCACGGGTTTACTCCCGTCTCCCTCTCCGAGTCACTGGGACCTCTTCCTCATCGGCTACTCTCTTCTCTTTGGAATATCTATTTCTCGGTTTTTCTCCACCTCCAAGTTTGTCATCTGTCTTCCCCGGAATAAGTAGCAGCTTTACTACTAACGGCCAGGTGCCGCCTATGGACTAGAAGCAAGTGCCAGCATCTGCCTCAGACTTTCACTAATATAGAGGTGCATTTTCTCATGGAAAATTCCAGCCCGTAACCTGCCGCCCACCAAATTCTTGTACCTCCCCGTGCCAAGGACACGTTCCCAGCCGGCCGGCCTGATGTAGTGTCTTCGGCATGAAGAAAAATACAATCCTTCGATAAGGGCCGGCCTGAACCGGTTCTCTCCAAGCGAATAACACCTCATAACTAAAACATCCCCTTTACCCTAGAAAACATCTCAAGCTGCCGGAGCAGAAAGAAAGATGGAGTCTCTCCCGTTTGAGGCCTACCAGGCCTGCATTCAGCACGGCTCCATGAAATACCCTCACTACAGGACAGGTTATCCCTAATACTAACGAATCTATCCCCTAGGCTATATGTGCAAGCCCTGATCTATGGGGAAGAGCACAGAATCATGTCGAAGTGCCTAGTAAATAGGCTCCATTCACTACTCTAACCCTTAGACTTGAATGGAAAGAGACTGAAGTCACCTAAATCACCCTTCAACACGATAAGACCGGAAAAATCGAGCAGTACACTCGCTTAATCTTCGCCGGTTCTTCCGTGTAGCCGTACACGGTGCGCAGCACTGGCCACGGGCGGGCTGTCTAGTGTTAGACCTCGAGAAAGCCTTCGATAGCTTGGAATGGGGCTACCTGGTGGCAACCCTATCACATTACGGTCTAGGCCTTGGATTTCTGCAAATGGCGGCGCTCCTCTATAGGAACCCTGTGGTCCGGGTGAGAACTGGCCCATACGTTTCTGAGGCCATCTCGGTTGGCCGAGGTACCAGGCAGGGATGCCCCCTTTCACCCCTCCTTTTCGCGCTTGCCATCGAGCCCTTGGCAGCCACCCTGCGGAGGGTGCTGACGGATGGCATTCCAATGGGCGACGCCACCCACCAGGTTTCCCTGTACGCGGATGACCTCCTGATCTTCGTGCGGGATGTGGCGAATATCTCAGGGGACCTTGAACGGGTTCTCACGGAGTTTGCAACGCTCTCCGGGTTAAGGGTGAATGCAGCCAAGTCGTGTCTCTACCCGTTCCGGGATGATACACTAGACCCCCGGTTTCAACTGGGAGGTGTGCCTGTCCGGTGGCAGCCAGACACCTTCCGTTACCTGGGCATTCAGGTGTATCGGCGATCCGCCGACTTGGTGGAGGGTAACTTGGGCAGGGCGGTAACGGCGATCAGGGCCCAGATGCGTTTCTGGGGCACCCTTCCCCTTGCGGTCACTGGTCGCATTGCACTGATCAAAATGGTGGCCCTGCCCAGACTCCTCTACTACTTTGCTAACCTGCCGACCTATATCCCGGCGTCCTTCTTCGCCGCCCTGGAGCGCTCCCTTCGGGATTTCGTGTGGGGCACCGCACGACACAGAGTGGCGCTCTCTAAGTTATACCTCCCCACGGGTCAGGGGGGACTCGCGATGCCCTGTTTTGCACACTATTACCTAGCAGCACAGCTACAATGGGTGGCCAGGTGGCTAGCCGACCGGGAAAGGGACGACACGGCGTCCGTGGAGCCGCCGCTCCCCCTGACGGATATCATCGCGCTGTTCCATCCGACGGCCAGAGTGACCAAGCCAGGGCCCCTTCTAGTGGCGGTGGCCTGTCGGTGCTATCGGCGAGCCCTCTACCTGACACGGTCACACACCCCATACGCCCCTGCCATGCTGATTGAGGGTTCACCCAGCGGTCGAGGGATATTGCGCTCGGCAGAACTTGCCGACTGGCACGCGGCGGATATTTGCACGCTGGGGGACCTCTACCGCGACGGTACGCTTATACCGTTCGCCCAGCTGGCGGAGGAGACGGGGTTACCGGCCGGTCAGTTCCTCCGTCACCGCTCGCTAGTCGCGACGCTGACGAGTCGGTGGGGTGCTCTTCAAGAGGAACCGGCGCAACACCTCATGATGCAGTACCTCCACGTCATGGGACGGGGCGGCCACATGATTCGCTGGTTCGCGGCCTCCCTGCGCGTGATGGTGGCGGCGGACCTGTCTCCGCTACGGGGTAAATGGGAAGTGGACTTGGACCGTCCCCTGACCGACAAGGAATGGAGGGATACGCTACGGGGGCCTACGCGGATCCCCAGGAATCTGCGGTTTCGCCAAATCCAGTACTTCATACTACACAGAGCATATCTCACTCCCGACTCCATTAATCGCTATTTCCACCGGGCGGACGCTGAATGCCCACGCTGCAGGGCTCTGGATGCTGGACTAGTGCACATGTTATGGAGCTGCCCAGCGCTCGACTCATACTGGCGTACGGTGCATGGAGCGCTACGCACTTGCGCCGGTCCGCTGGCGCAGCGAGGGGAACCACCTTTACAACGCAACTTTTACAACGCTATGCTATTACAACGCATTTTTTACAACGCAAAAACTTTTACAACGCCTGCTTTTACAACGCGTGCCATTATATGGTAAGTACCTTTACAACGCATATACCTTTACAACGCATTATTTGAAAATGCCTTTACAACGCATGCATTTACAATGCATGCATTTACAACGCAAGATGTTATATGGTAAGTACTTTTACAACGCATATACTATTACAACGCATTTTTTTTTGTTGCTGTTTCAATTGAAAAAAATATATATCTTGTATAATTATTTTTTTTAAAACAATTGTAATTGTAAAAAAGTGAGTAGTTTATCAAAATATTAATACTTGAGTATTTTGTCTAGTAGAAATGTTTGGTTGGATAGCAGTTAAATTAATACTTGAGTATTTTAATATTTATACTTGGCTATTTTGGCTAGTAGGAATGTTTTGTTGGATAGTTAAATTATTACTAGAGTTTTTTAATATTATTACTTGAAATTTAATACTTAGTTAATTTAATAGTTGAGTATTTCTCAAAATTGAATGAGTTTCTTTAACTTTAATTTTATATATATATACCAGTGATTAGTGAGTATTTTTTTAAATAAATAAACAATTTAGAAGTATTCTAAATTTAAAGAGTATTTAATATTTTACTTTAAATATATATGAGTGAGTAACTAAATTTTAATACTTGAGTATTTTTAAAAATATTACACGAGTGTTTATCTAAAATTTAAGTCATCACATATGTAAATACTAGAGTATTTTTAAATTCCAAAAATAGAAAACTTTATTTTTAAAGAAATGGAACAGTATTTTTGGATTCATTTTTATAAAAGTAAGATAAATTTAAAAAAAAAAAAAAAAAACTACTTTAAAGATTAAAAGAGTAATAAATTAACCAATTTAAAAAAAAAAATAGTTTGAAATATTTAAAAACAATAATTACTTACTTGTTTAAAAAAAATTCCCACGCTTTTCCATTGTAGTCTATGAGCGTCTTTGTCCTTTATTTATTTTGGCAGCCTCAGAATATACAACCCGCGGAACAAGAAAAGAAGGTTCAGAAAGTGAAGAAAGAGAAAGTTTTGAAGGGAAAAGACAATAGAGTCGAGGTAAGGAACACATATAGTAAATTTACATTTATTTAATTATAATTTTGGAGATTAAATAACTATTTTAAAAATAATGACAGGAAACAATTATTGTTTTCACATTTTTAATTTATTGAAAAATCATGAAAAAATAAAGCATATTTTTATTAATTTTTGCAATGTATGTAACTTTTTTATAACAAAATATAAATATTTTATTTACATATTTAAACATTTATTTACAGATTATTTTAAAAAAGTAGTCCGCTATTAACTGAGATGCACGCGATGACGTAAGGACGTGAGCGTCGACGTAATACGCCATTTTGCAGAGCATCGGAGGAGGAAGCAGCAGGAAGCTGATCTGCGGGCAGGTAGGAAATATTTTCATTTGTAATTGTACAATAAACCTTTAAAAGGGATACATATATAGTCAGGAAAGAGTAAGGGGAGGTTGCGGGAAAACTAATTGATTACTTAATTGTTTATAAACATGTCCACATTAATGTCATTAATGTATGCCTATGTCGGGTCGCTGAAAGTTATTTATTTAGTTATAAAAAGTATGTAACTCTTTAAAAATTAAAAGTTACTGTTCAGACAGTTGATTTGTTTATTTAGGAAGGAAAAAAAGTACTGTCGATCTTCATTTCAAATTACAAAAATTTTTCATACTTATAACTGTTGAAAATTCAAGATTGTTATAAAAATGATGATTAAACTGCAAATTGCATTTCGGAATATGGTTTGATTTGTATATTCTAAATCTGTTTGAGATTTGGTGATTGGTTTTGACGGTAATTAAATTGGTATTTTTCGGAAATTTTATTAATGGAGTTCCAAAAAAGAAAAATTGTTTAAATACTATAGAACAGTACATTTGTATACATTGGTATTTTTTGGTGGAAATGAAGATTTGTTTTAAAAAAAAAATACCCCGACTTGTTTGTTTGAAAAAATTTTTAGAAAATAACTTGGTATGCCAATTGAATTTTGAAAATTAGTTAAATTTAAAGTAAAGCAGGAAAGTAAGTAAATTCATTGTTTTAAAAAGAAAGAATGTTAGAAAGATTTTCCAGGTAGTCTATAGCCACACACAACGAAAATTGTTGTAGAATTGCCAATAGTCTCTCAGACATTTCCCTTGTTTTGACTGTTACTCGTGGGTTTAGACTACCTGCGAGTGTTTGTGCTATTCTCATTTCTTGGAAACTTTGCTCCTTCTTCAAAGTTTCCAAAAATGAGTAGAAGTTAGGGTGTGGTTTACCAATTGTATGATTGAAGGAGTTATGCCATCCCTCAATGGCATTGTTTGTTTTGGCTTCTCCCTCTAAACAACTCGTGTAGCAGTTCCACCACTCCACATGGAATCGTGGCTTCCTCCTGCGACCCGATCTGCTTAGGTGTCCAATCCATGTGTTCTCAAAATAATTTAGAATGGGTGCCAATTTTTCTTCGTTACTCGTATAATAAACAGATTCTATAATTGCAGTGTAGTACTCGTCCACACTATCGGGAGGAACAAAACAAAGTGCAGTTAATTTTTTAAGTTCAAATTGTAGTTTGCTATCCCGAGAATATTCTGCAACTAGGGATGTTTTCTGTAATTTACGCCAAAATGCCTGCGAAAAATGGAAAAAACATCCCTGAATTTGGGTATCCGCGTACGTTTTAGTGATCACATTGATCATGCTCAATTCGAAATCAATAATTATTTTTCGAGGACTTGCAGATGTTTTACTTTTAATCACTGATAAAAGTTCAGTGTATGTTGCAGAAGTCTTATCAGGTAGCAAACTATACACTAAGGGAATTACACTATTGTTAATTTTAGCATGTATAGTGTAAATTTGAGTGAAAGGATGGGGTGTACTTTTAAACGTCCCATCCATCATCCAAATTTCACTACTTTCTAACTTAGCAAGGTTACGAGGGGTACTAAAAATTAAAATACGTTTCTGAGGGTTTTCGTTGTCATGCAGAAGGAAAGGTTCGTCAGAAAAAGAAATAGAAAGATCATGAGGAATTCTAATGTCAGAGAAAGTATGTGGTGTAGACAATTGAATGTTACTTGCCTGCTTTTGTCTCTGAATAATTCTTCTCAAATTGGGTATTATAGGCATGTTACTAGCAACATGACTGGGGACATGCTGTGCAACCTCTCGTAAAATTGATCCTGTAGAATCATTGGAGGTGCTTGCAATAGCTTTCATCTCATTTATTGTCTCTCTGATTTCTACATCCATTGCAGAGGCAGAGTGGTTATGTTCTGTTGTTTTCACAACCAAATTATCAACAGTAACCGCTCTGCCACTGCAATGGGTAGTGTAGTATTGCACACACCTCCAATGATTTCTAGTTAAACTTATTCTTTCCTTACTATATATGTATCCACCATGGTTTAACACATTTTTGCCCTTCCTGGATTTTATAAAGTTGGCAGCTCCAAGGCTAGACATTATCTGAAAAAAGGAGAAAAGACACAAAAATTAGCCTGAAAAAATTAATTAATTACTTAAAACATAACATTTACACCATCCATTACTTTCCCTACTGCTGCACCTTCCTGGAGTTAGAATAGTAAATTGTTACCCCTTCACCATCCAACACTTTCCCTACTGCTGTACCTTCCTGGAGTTAGAATAGTAAATTGCACCCCTTCACCATCAAACACTTTCCCTACTGCTGCACCTTCCTGGAGTTAGAATAGTAAATTGTTACCCCTACACTATCCAACACTTTCCCTACTGATGCACCTTCCTGGAGTTAGAATAGTAAATTGTTACCCCTACACTATCCAACACATTCCCTACTGATGCACCTTTCTGGAGTTAGAATAGTAAATTGTTACCCCTACACTTTCCAACACTTTGCCTACTGCTGCACCTTCCTGGAGTTAGAATAGTACATTGTTACCCCTACACTATCCAACACTTTCCCTACTGCTGCACCTTCCTGGAGTTAGAATAGTAAATTGCACCCCTTCACCATCCAACACTTTCCCTACTGCTGCACCTTCCTGGAGTTAGAATAGTAAATTGTTACCCCTACACTATCCAACACTTTCCCTACTGATGCACCTTCCTGGAGTTAGAATAGAAAATTGTTACCCCTACACTATCCAACACATTCCCTACTGATGCACCTTCCTGGAGTTAGAATAGTAAATTGTTACCCCTACACTATCCAACACTTTCCCTACTGCTGCACCTTCCTGGAGTTAGAATAGTAAATTGTTACCCCTACACTATCCAACACTTTCCCTACTGCTGCACCTTCCTGGAGTTAGAATAGTAAATTGTTACCCCTACACTATCCAACACTTTCCCTACTGCTGCACCTTCCTGGAGTTAGAATAGTAAATTGTTACCCCTACACTATCCAACACTTTCCCTACTGCTGCACCTTCCTGGAGTTAGAATAGTAAATTGTTACCCCTACACTATCCAACACATTCCCTAATGATGCACCTTTCTGGAGTTAGAATAGTAAATTGCACCCCTTCACCATCCAACACTTTCCCTACTGCTGCACCTTCCTGGAGTTAGATTAGTAAATTGTTACCCCTACACTATCCAACACTTTCCCTACTGCTGCACCTTCCTGGAGTTAGAATAGTAAATTGCACCCCTTCACCATCCAACACTTTCCCTACTGCTGCACCTTCCTGGAGTTAGAATAGTAAATTGTTACCCCTACACTATCCAACACTTTCCCTACTGATGCACCTTCCTGGAGTTAGAATAGTAAATTGTTACCCCTACACTATCCAACACTTTCCCTACTGATGCACCTTCCTGGAGTTAGAATATTAAATTGTTACCCCTACACTATCCAACACATTCCCTACTGATGCACCTTTCTGGAGTTGGAATAGTAAATTGTTACCCCTACACTTTCCAACACTTTGCCTACTGCTGCACCTTCCTGGAGTTAGAATAGTACATTGTTACCCCTACACTATCCAACACTTTCCCTACTGCTGCACCTTCCTGGAGTTAGAATAGTAAATTGCACCCCTTCACCATCCAACACTTTCCCTACTGCTGCACCTTCCTGGAGTTAGAATAGTAAATTGTTACCCCTACACTATCCAACACATTCCCTAATGATGCACCTTTCTGGAGTTAGAATAGTAAATTGCACCCCTTCACCATCCAACACTTTCCCTACTGCTGCACCTTCCTGGAGTTAGATTAGTAAATTGTTACCCCTACACTATCCAACACTTTCCCTACTGCTGCACCTTCCTGGAGTTAGAATAGTAAATTGCACCCCTTCACCATCCAACACTTTCCCTACTGCTGCACCTTCCTGGAGTTAGAATAGTAAATTGTTACCCCTACACTATCCAACACTTTCCCTACTGATGCACCTTCCTGGAGTTAGAATAGTAAATTGTTACCCCTACACTATCCAACACATTCCCTACTGATGCACCTTTCTGGAGTTAGAATAGTAAATTGTTACCCCTACACTTTCCAACACTTTCCCTACTGCTGCACCTTCCTGGAGTTAGAATAGTAAATTGTTACCCCTACACTATCCAACACTTTCCCTACTGCTGCACCTTCCTGGAGTTAGAATAGTAAATTGCACCCCTTCACCATCCAACACTTTCCCTACTGCTGCACCTTCCTGGAGTTTGAATAGTAAATTGTTACCCCTACACTATCCAACACTTTCCCTACTGCTGCACCTTCCATGAGTTAGAATAGTAAATAGTTACCCCTACAGCATGGTACATTTTTAAAACTGCTGCACTTTAGAATGTTGGTTAAAAATACCTTTTTCTTTCGAATTTGCTTTTCTTGCTGACTCTTGTTCAGTGGCAATGGTGTGTAGGCTGGAGTAGACACTTAAGAGGTGATTGGTTTTCGAATTGAACAATGAGTGTCTGGAAAATTGATAAAAGCAAAAAATTAGAATACAGAACGATGTTGAGAAATGCGTTTTTAGAAATTAATTTCCAAAAATTGCACATTTGATATAAGTTGCAGCACATAACACTTTCCGTAATGCTGCACCATCCTTTAGTCATGAAATAAAAATCTGAAATGTGGAAATGTAAGCATAATTATATTGGTTTTTTTAGGAAAACTTTAGCAATGTGATAGTTAGTCTAATATATTGAAGGTTAAGAAACCATGCTGTAAATAAATACCTTGTTTTGTAGAACTTGCTTTTCTGGATGAGGTTGCTGAAGATGTTTCGGCTTTTTCCCTCAAGATTTAAAGTCTGTGGTGGAAATAATTTTTCTGTTGCGATTCAAAATTGTTATCTTTGGAAAAAAAAAAAAAGAAGATAAAAAAATAATTAACGGGGATTTGAAATGTTAAATATGAGTATCTTTAAAATAATACTGACAAAAAATGTAATTATTACTACATGACACTGTACTAATCAATGCACCTTACTCCAGTTGAAATAGAGATATTTACCCCTACACTACACAAAAATATCCCGAATGTTGCACCTTCCTAGGGTAGAAATAGTATATTGTTTCTCTAAAATATCCATTATTTTTCTAATTAGGTACGTTAGAGGAGGAATAATTGCAAAAGGATGGATTACACATGTATAGTAATAATAATACAGAAAAAGTAACATACCTTTTCCAGTTGTTTTTTTTTCTCGTGCCTTTAAGCTAATGCTTGCAGCAGGTTAAAGTTTTTTGGTTGAACAGATGTTCTCTGGAGAAAAAAAAAAAAAAAAATTATTGTTCCTTTGCCAACGTTGGATGGAAAAAAAATTCAATTTATAAGCCATTTGATGTATGAAAAAGGAGTATGAGTAACAATTGGTGAAAGTAAACATACTACACATTTGAAGCATTTTTCAAAAAAAAAATACAAGGTAAATCCGATCCTATTACTAAATTTCTAAAATGCTGAACATTCAAGGACTTTGAATAGAAATAGTTGCCCTAGTAATATGAAACGCTTTTTCAGATGTAGTACCTAACTGAAGTCTTATTAGTAATTGTTACTCCAGCATCATGGTAATTTTTCCTTTATTATGTGGTGAGATTGAGATTGAAAAAAAAAACCATCTTTGCCATACATGATTGTAGGTAATTATAATAAATACATTTTACAAGTAAAACCAGTATACATAAATAACATTTACCTTAACAATTGTGTATGTCAGTCGTTAAAGTGGTGGTGATGCCCAAATAGGTACAGCAATTGTGGAATCTCAATATCTTCCGAGTTTTTGCTTTTGGAAAATGAAATACTTGTTTTAAGTTTGTGTTTAATTTTAGTGATAATACATTGGAAACAGTACATTTGTAAAGTTATTATTATTAATTTTAATTAATTTTTTTTGGGGTTATGAAAATATTTTTTCCTCAAAACCAACGTTTAAAAATATAATAATGACTTACTAGTAGTTGTTCTGTTGTTATGCTTTCACGAGTGAATTCCGTGCTCTCTCTGAGGAGGTCGCAGTGCAGGTGACAGAGGGTCAGCTTTTCACGTCTGGTCTCTCTGCTAGTTGATAATCAACTGAGTGCAAAATGGTGTCTTCCATGTATTTATAAGTTTTACTCTGTGTCACTATTAATTTTTTTAAAATCTGCGTTCGTTGTGTTTTTTTAAATGCTTTGTTTTACTGTGGAAAATGATAATTTAAAAATGCTTTTTTACAAATATTGTTTTCATTCATTTGCTCCGTTTTGGCATCCATTTTGGAACATGTCTTTTGGTATTGTTTACATAGAAACTGTGGTAGGACAAGTTTTACAAGTGAGATGGTTAAAATGGCGCCTATGTGTATGTGTCTTCTGTTTTACTCTGTTTACTTACTTTCCGATGTAATCATGATAAAAATGTGTATGTACTGTTGTTAAATCTATCGTTCTTTTTGTAAAACTTAGAAATGCGTGAAAACGGATTTTTTTGGGGAATTTTGAGTATTAATTTTAATACTCGAGTATTAATTTACATACTCGAGTATTAATTTGGTAATGCGTTTCAGTAGATTTACGCTCAGTTGTTCTCCACATTTTAATACACTTCCCCACCCTAAAACCCCTAATTTCCCTGCATCCCGTGCCAGATTTTATTGTACTTTTAATTAAAAAAAAAAAAAAATCGCGTTGTAATGGTATGCGTTGTAAGAGATTTCGTTGTAACAGCACTTTTCAGTATTTTGATAGGTTTTGCGTTGTAAGAGTATTCGTTGTAAAGTAATGCGTTGTAGTAGTACTAGCGTTATAAAAAATGCGTTGTAAAGGTATGCGTTGTAATAGCATGCGTTGTAACGTCATACATCCCGCAGCGAGATTGGCCCGCCTGTCTGTTACACTTGTTTCGTAGGACTCCCCCCACGAAGGTTGCCTGTCGCTTCCTCGATCTGGGCCTGATTGTGGCGAAGCGGTTAATTACCAAGCGCTGGAAGGCGCCTGAACCCCCTCGGGTGCAGGCGTGGCGTAGTTCCTTGCTAGTGTGGGCGGGGGCGGAGGGCACAGCTCTCTTGCGGGAGGAAACGCTAGGCCTCAGACTCACACCCATAGCGAGTCAGTGGGACGTACACGTGCAGGTCCTGATGCGGCTGGATGGGGATGCCCTGAGACTCTGTGGGACACATACTGCGGTGCCACTTCCTGGTGGGGAGGGGAATGGAGGTGAGCCTGGGCGACCCACTCCGGGGACTGACGGGGAGGTCCCAATCGAACCAGGGGGATGTGCGGACACCGACATTTGCCCCTCATAGTATGACCTGTCGCGGGGGATGGGGGGGCCGGGGTTTGGGGGGGTTGGGACCGGGGGGGGGGTATCCTGAGGGTCGTATGGTCTAAGATCGAACCTGCTGCTGTTGTCTCTGATGGACTGCTTTGGTTAATCTATCTTCTTTGTTCTAAGTTCGGCTGTTACATGAATCTGTTCAACTGCGGGCGGTGGCCCTGATACCTACTTGATTGCATCAATCCACGCCTCGTAGTGGCGCTGGATCTTACGAATCACCACGTTCACAATTAGCGGATACTCCTCTGAGTACCGGACTCATTGCCTGTGGGATATTACATTCATGATGTATGTTATGTCTATATCAACAAATGCTAATAAACAGATTTCATAATAATGATGTATGGAGTATGATAGGAACTCTGGAACTGGAATGGTGGGGCCTTGTAACATTTTGCGACTGTCACCGTAGAGAGGCGGGAAAAGTAGGCGATGGACGGAAGGTTACTCCCATAAGTATTTCCATCTGCTACTGGTTCCAGGGGGTGGAATCAGGAAATCCAGAGCATAGAAGCAATCATTAGAAACATGTCACCTTCTATAGGATACTTTAGGAAGGGCAATATTACTACACCAGTGCACATCAACATGGATGTGATAAGGTAGACCCCAGAAGAGCATATATATAATGGGTTAGCAGGTGAAGTAAAGGGTGCAAAGGCCCGAGAACCTGCAAGTGTATGTCCTGTAACAGTGAGGAGCTGTGGGCAGAGAGCAGGAGAATACCCATGAAGAATAAGGAAATCATGGAGTAGAGGGTCGATAGTAACCTGCATGGAACATTAGACAGTTACAAATTGCAAAAGAGATCCTGCAGAGGCCATAGCATCACAGTAAGCAGACAGCAGTAATAAGGTAGAGAATTACAATAGCAGGTGGGGGGGCATCCTGAAGCACCTTAATACTCATTTGTCCTGGGAGGAGGGAGTGTAAGAGTGAGGGTGTGGGCCAGTGGCATCATCCGGGGTGGGGGGTATACGTTTCAAGGACAAGCACGATTTGCCTCTCAGGTCAACCTACAGACCTATCAAATTGATTCTGGGGTGATCGATTGAATAAACGGTCCCATTGGCTCAGGCTGTCACCCCTAAGCGGAGATCTGGTGTTTGAGGGAAAGGAGACATAGTGTGCATGTTCAAGGTGTTTAGGGAGTCCAAAAAGTGAGCCATGCCTGTCAGATTGAAAAAGTCCTTCGATCAACCATCCATCATGATCCACATGGAGGTGGGTTCCAGGAGCCCATTTTTAATGTCCCATTTTTTGAGTTGCCTTTGTAGAGCTCCTTCTTCTTGGCATTGGTTTCCGAGGACAAATATGGGGTGATATTTATCCTGCATCCATTAATCTCATAAGGGCTATGTTTGTGTACCATAGAAAGGATTGGCAGATATGTGCTTGGCATGGGAAGCAGGCTACTCAGGGTTGAGATCTGTTGGCTTGAGCTTGAGCCCTGCTGCTGTCCTCTCCTGTCCTTCAGGAGAAGTGAGGTGGGGGAGGGGTTGCAGCATGCACAAGCTCCACGGACCATTGACGCACATTCTCCAAGGGGGGGGTCTTTGGGGCATGGGACCAGTATCACAGTGTGCCCAGGCATCATTAGGTAGGTTCCAGCAGCTTTTGATCATGAAGAGGGGTGACAAAATAAGGCAGTACAGACCATGGCTTTCACCACAGCTGTGCAGAGATACAGAGAGAGGTGGTCCCCTTGGTCCACGGCACGACTCCTGGCTACTTATAATGAATTTTCACTGTGTACTGACTATGCCTCAATTAATTTGGTAAAATCTAATGAATTAAATTTGAACATGAAGTAACCTATTTATATCTGAAATGTGAACAACATACTGAGTTTAAAAACAGTGGTTATTTGTACACGTCTGAATTTGGGGTTGCCCACACTATCATGTGATTCAGAGTGCATTTTGCAAAATTTGTTCGTTCTTGCACAATACATTATATATTTGGAAGCCACAAATGCAGAGAAATTCATTTGGTAATAACAAAATTACTACTATTCTGTATTGCCAGATGTCTCCTGATAAAAATTGTACCTGTGAGACAAAACTCCCTAAAACATTACCTGAAGACATCGTAATTCACTCATTATTACAATGTGAGTAGCTACAGAATTTTAGCCCCAATGAAGCCACCACCATGAGAAAACCAACATACGTACAATTTCTGAAAACTAGACACCCAGGGAAGTCCACAGTGGCCTGGTTTACATGGATCTTCCTATCTTTTCTTACCCATAATAATGTTCATATCCCCTATTTGTGTGGGCGGGCTACCACCTGTGATAAGAAAAGCCCCAAAAATGTAAGATGCATCCTCACACACACTAAGCGCGGTACTCCTAAGGCTGAAATCAACACCATAGACTGCACCATATCAGCCTGGCAAGAGCTTGGTAGGCTGGCAGCGAAGTTACCGTTTTATGCGTCCCTGCACATCACGTGGCACTGTCGGTCACACAAGAGCCAGGGGCTGTCCGAGCACTCCAGCTGGCAGGCTTAGATAGACTGCAGGATCTGTTCCCAGAAGGTACCTTTTTAACGCTAGAGGGACTGCACCTTATAAAAAACAAATCACCGCTTTTACCTATCCTAGACTAAGAGAAGCGGTAAAGGCACATTACCCAACTTTCCCACAGGAACCACAAACATTACACACTTTACATACACTACTATTGAGCCCAACAAGACACAAACTTGTCACTAGAATCTATTGCGCTGCCAGGGACGAATGTCAGCCGGGCACTGATAGTAGCTTAGCTAGATGGGATGCAAAACTACCACCCCAAATAACTCAGAAAGATTGGGAATATACCTGCCAGCTCATCGAGGCCCTCACCCCTGATGGAAAATAACGTATCATACATTTTAAATACTTGCATCAAACGTACTACACACCGGTCCGCCTATGGAAATATGGTCTTAGGGAATCAGATGAATGTAAGCGATGTGGCACCATGGGAGCCCATTTCATGCACCTCGCATGGCACTGTGGGCGGGTGCAGGAATTCTGGGGGGATGTGATCGATAAGCTAAAAGCTATGACAACTGTTGAACTACCGTGTTGCCCTAAAACATGTCTGTTATGTATCGTACCTAAACTTAAAGGTGTTACTGGTAGATTTATAAAATCACATTAAATATGGCAAAAAAGCAGGTGGCGATATGTTGGGAGAGCAAGGCACCCCCTAAGGCTGAGATGTGGATTAAGGACTTTGTCTACTCCAAAGACAATTTGACACTGTATGCTGAGGAGCTGCTGCCGCCCTCAAGACCAAAAGACATTTATACACCGCTACTGGACTACCTGAGAACACGGGACACACAACAGCTCGCCACAGACTAAAGCCCTGTACAGTCCCATGGAACAATACGAACTATCCAAAACTGTAAACATACACCTTCACCTGCCGACGCGGGGCGATCATGTATCTGTACGTGCACCAAGCCACTCGCTGTTATTATGTCATAATTGTATCATGTTGTTAAAACTCAATAAAAATCTTTTTTTTAAAAGCCCCAAAAATGTAGGAAATCTGTTGGAATGCTGGGTGGTAGGAAATCTGTGCATTCCGGAGCATTCTCTCACATAAATGTGAGGAAAATGTGTGTTTTCAGCTAAAGTTTGAGTTGACACAATCCCAAGCAGAACCGACTCATCACCTCTGCTATGAGGGTTCCACCAGTGCAAGGACTCTAAACCAGCATCGCAGCCAACATCGGAAACCACCGGTGTGTGAAGGTTCATTGACATAGGCCCTCGCATCGCAAGTCTCTCATCGACGGCAGCCTCAACAGCAACGCAGGTTTTCGTATTGCATCCTAGCAGCTCTGTGGAACTGACGCATACCCTCGACGGCGTGATGCATCCTCAATGCCAGACTTTGCATCATAAGCCTCATTGATGGGATCCTTAATGAAGATGCAGGACCTTGCATCGCAGCTTTGCAGCTCCTTAGAACATGCACATAGCCTCAGCTGCACAGCGCATCCTGAGCGGGACCTCACAACTCTTTGCAGCCAGTATTTAGGATACTCTTGTCTAGCAAGCCTAACTGGGTCCATGTAGCCAGCATGCGCTTTATCACAGTCGGCATGAACATGTGACTTTGTCCCATTCTGGCATGAGCAGATATCCAAGTTTTGCTTTCTGCTGCTATATTTACAAAAATCTTTAAAACTGGCGCAAGCAGATATCCAAGTTGTTCTTTTTGGCGCTATATTTATTGAAATCTTTAAACTTGCATAACTCTGGTTCTACTGATTTGATTTTCGTCGTTTTGGTCTTGTTTGATTTAATAAAATGTACTCTAGTGTTCTAAGTTGGTGTTGGGTTTTATTGTATTGTCATTTTACTTTATTACTGTTTGAAGTGCTGTATTAATACTTTGTGCATTGCCTCTAAGTTCAGCCTGACTGCTGTGTGCCAATCTATCGTAGGGTTGAGCACAGGTCAATTTGAGGTTTGCTTTGCCTCACCCTGGCAAGGATTGTGGTTGCTGCTTGAGTAGTGCTTCACACACCCAATCAGTAATCAAATTTCTCACATAGGTGATCAATGGTGAGGATTGCGACTTGTGTTTGGGCAGTGCCATACAGTACAGTAATTTTGGACTACAAATCCCAGATAAATAATCTGAGACCAATTTGAGTTTAAAATGTTTAGCTGATCAGCCTTTTTGCTTTTTCCGAATTCTCCCAAATCCTACTTGAAAGTTGTCCATAAAACCACGCCTGCAAGGATGGAGTATGATATGGCCAACATGGAGGCCTACACAGTAGCCCAACTCAAGAAGTTCTGCAAGTACACAGGACTTCCATCCAAGAGGAAAACAAGGAAAGTGGGGCTCCAAAAGGCGCTGAGGGCCTGGGTGGAAGTCTACCAGTCATAGTTACAGCAACAGAAGGAGATGATGATGTGGAAAGGCAAGGAGAGGAAACCAGTCCTGAGAGGTATATCTCTGCTGAGGAGACTGATTTGCCTCCTGAGTTGGAACTCCCTACCTGAGCAGCGACTCATGTGTCTTCTAAAGGCCTGCCCCAGAGAAGCTGGTGGACAGGCAGGCAGGAAGGGAGCTCAGGCTGGAGATGGCCAAACTCAGAATGAAGGAAAGGTAACTGGCCATGGAGGATAAACTGGCCATAGAGTGACTGGCTCATTAAAGGAGCCTCGGAGAGCTGGAGCTAAAAGCCAGGCAGGCAGAGACCAGCAATGTTGCTGGAAGAGTACCTACAGTGCCCTCTGGGGACAAGAGGGTCCATATTACTACAGGTCTGGTGCATGACTTTGTTGTGGGGGATGACATTGGCAAGTGGTTTGAGCTTTATGCCGTGGTTTTAAAATGCATAGGATCCCTGAGGGGAATAGGGGGTAGCCTCTTGAAACATATCCCTAGCAAGGGGAGAGGGAAACCTCTAGAAGCTTCACCCACTTCAAAGGAAGGCCCAAGTATAAATATTGGACCTTAGATACCAACTCTTAAGAACACATCTGGACCTGCAGGTAATCTGCCCGGAAGAAGGACTGCTGCTGAAAAGACTGCCACTCTGCTGGACTACTGCTCTGAAAGACTACTTCCCTGCTGTTTGAGTCGGCAGAATACTGCAGAGTTATATAAAAGATTCCGCAGAGTTCTGACAATGGGTGGAAAATAAGCATGTTGTGCTGCGCCTCCTTTCAATTTAGTCCTGGTAGCACAAGCAGCACTGACATAGCAGTGGCAACAGCACCATATGCTGTGCAAGAGTGTGCAGCCATTAGAGTTGATTTTACTGGCGCTTGAGTGGAAAATCTACTGGAGCTGCAGCAAATCAACTCGAGAAGCAGCCCTCTACTGCAAACTCTCACAACTGCCAGCATTCAAACACCAAAATCTCGTGATTAGCAAAATTTACCTAGAACTCAGTTTTAAGAGTAACTCGGAGTCACCAAATTCTGCTAATTCCACGGGCGAGATGAAACAGGCCTCCCACCCCTAGTGCTGAGCTCCTGCCTGCTGCTCTCTTGCCTGGGTGAGAAGGACTAGACCAGCATCTGTTTAACCCAGGACCCAAAAGTGACTCCATGGGATAGTTGGTTGGCCTTCTGACTAGAGCCTGAGGGACAGGAGGCTCCAACAATCTTGAACCCAGCACCTGGATTCTGCCATCTGTGAGTCATACCCTGCCAAGTGGTGCCACCTCAGTCCAAGACCCTAGAAAACAGGCTTGGAGGTGCTCTCACAGTCCATCTGCGAAACCAGCAGAATCAATGCATCACCTCTAAGGCGTAACATAATCCTGCGCAGAACCTAAACATTGCTTCTGCTGTGAGGGTTCTCCCTGCACAAGAACTCCACTTTGACCTCGCTGCCCACATTGGAAACTGCCGCTGTGGGAAGCTCCACAGAGGCGGGCCATACTATTGCAAATTTCTCATCAACGGCCTCGTTGACTATGCAGATTCTCGCATCACAGCTTTGCAGCTCTTCAGAACTGACACATTGCCTTGACTGCGCAATGCATCCTCGAAGTCAGACTTCTCATTCCAAGCCATGGTCAACAGGATCCTCAATGATGATGCAGGATTACACAGCGCAGCTTCTCAGAACCGATTCATCACATTGGCTGCATAACGCATCTTCGTGGCGGAACCTCACAATGCTCCTCAATCAGGATTTGAGGTACTCTTAGCCGATTCGCACTCCATCTTGGTTAGCCTGAATTTGTAACTTTGTCCCGGTTCAGCATGATCAGATATCCACAGCTGGCACTTTATTTACCGAAATCTTTAAACCTTCATATCTCCAGTTCTACTAATTGGATTTTTTTCATTTTGGTCTTTTTTCATTAATAAAAATGTACTCTAGTGTTCTAAAGTGGTGTGGGATTTTCCTTGTGTTGTGTTTTCACTTTACTACTGTCTAAAAATGCTGCATAAATACTTTACACATTACCCCTAATTTAAGCCTGACTGCTCTGTGCCAAGCTACCAGAGGTTTTAGCACAGGTTAATTTGGGGTTTGCTTGTGCCTCGCCCTAACAAGGATTGTGGTTGCTGCATGAGGAGGGCTAAACCCCCCCAATCAATAACCCAGTTTCTCACAGTACAGTAAATGCTTTGCACATTTTCTTAAGTTATGCATGCCTGCATTAGCTACCAGTGGTTGAGCCCAGGTTTAGTACTCAAACCTTTATTGGACCTAACATGAATAGTGACATTATTACTTGTAGTGGACAAACATCCACCCCAACTAATAACCCACGTTCTCCTATAGACTTATACTGATTGGTTTTAGCACTACCAGAAGTGTTAGGTTTTACAAACCATGCACACACAATGCCATTCATGCCATGAGCCACAGGCATGATACAATACAGCATAATACATCTTCGACCGCTGACATTAGGGCCCATCATATTCATGCGACAAAGGACTGAATAACCCATCTCATCCCATATAACCCAGCAATTGATCATCTTGAAAAATACCTATTCAATATTTGCCCTCTGGCAGCTGCTGAAGGCATTTACATGTTTAGACAACTCTGAAATCATGTTTGTGTTGTGTGACCATATTTTCTATTAATAGAAATGAACGTATGTGAACTGTGCTAGCATATCAAGCATGTAGTTCTCGTTAAGTTCAGCTTACAAAGACCATAGAAGCAACATTACATCGCACAGACTTGCACCCACTCTGTGATTAATGGGACAAGGTAGGATCTGACTGAATAGAGTGGCAAAGCAACACAGTGAAGCACCCACACCTGCATTAAATCAATGTGAATGGCATCTCATCTTCACATTGATGGAGATCTGGGCTGTTCACGGCTGGTAATAGGTAGTCCATGCTTCATCTAAACATTGATCATAATGTATTCAAATCATATATTTCTAATACGTGGATGACCGAAAATGTTTATCGTTGAGGCTGCAATTTGTTGAGGGTTGGGGACAAGCACTATTTGAAATATTTGACCTGCTGCTTCTAAAATGTCATCAGAGAAGTTCTTAGAAAAGTCACGGTGTGCCCAGAATATAAAGTGAGTGGCTCAGCAGCGATCACCAAGGAAGCCATGATTGAGATCTAGCAAGAGTTAGTGATGCTGGTATTTTGAATGCTAAATGAGTAGAGCCAGACAGTTTTCTACCAATTTAATATTCAATATCCCAGAAATCCCTCAATTTTTCTCCAGATCGAGGCCAGTGGGCCCTATGCTGTCATCCATGTGGACGCTTTGGTAGATGCAGCAAAAATGAACACCTGAGAGAGTGCCAATATTACCATGCAGAGTTACAAGGGACAGCTGATCATCTATCAAGGGACATAACATTGCGTCTTCGTTACCATCCAGGAGTAAGGAGGCAACAATAGTGTCCATGTGGAGACAAAGTGATGACACTGTATTGTGATGGGACTCTCTTCGTGGAAAATCGCTGATGCATCATCAAATTCTTGTGACTGCTATCTTAAATGCGGGATTCCCCCTCACAATGTTTACTGCTATAGTAGTTTCTAATGCATCACTGGAACAGGTGCCAGCAAGAGCACACAGGCTCTGCACATGATGTATCTTAGTACATGCTTATGCAAGGTTAAGTGTTGATGTATCCCTAAATATCATTCTTTGTGTGTGTGTGTGTGTTTACGAGTGTGCGCTCGTGCGCACGTGTACATTGACATAAAGCTGCAATCACATAAAATAGCAGTTTTCTGACTCATCACTAATACCACTAGCAACATCACTAATAAGAGCATTAGCATTATGTAAGCAACCACAAAATGCTGTGGGTTGATCCAAGACTCGACAGACAGACAATCTCACAAATGGCTAATAAAGTAAAACCAGGGAAGAGTATAGCTGAAGGCCGCTCACCAAAAGCCCACTCTCCCTCTGTACTTTTCTTTGTACTTTTTAGAAGTATTGTTAACATGACCACTGGCAGGCAGCTAATTCCTGCAGATAGACCTAAAACATAATACCATGGAAGCATGAACTAAAAGCAAGTGTTTGCAGATGAATGATGAATTCATAAACACACAGGTCATTAGTTATAGGAAACATTAGACATGCATGTCAATTGCAATACTAGAACAGCTCACCCGAAAAGTCTCAATTATTGATTTAAATTTTACAGCACAATACTTCACTGGAGATGCAGAGTGCTGATACAACCGTGATTTTTCATGCACAGATGCTATGCTTTAAAGAATGAAGCATTAACACACTGGAAAGGAAAGCATGTATTTAACCACATACAGGTTCTTGAGAAGAAGGCACAAGCCTTTTTTCCCTTCTGCCATATTATTTTTCACTACCAACACAATACGCAAGCATATGCTGTGGAGGGTGCACTATTTTGTCATCATGTTACTACCGAGTATGAAAGAAATGGGTAGGAAAAAATGTCAATGCAAAGTATATGAATACAAGATAAATCACTCCTCGCCTACATTTCAAATGTCATTTCTGCTACCTTGAATTTAGGAAGGTGGTACCTACTGGGCTCACGTTAATTGTCTAGCTGATGTCTTTTATCAAATAGACAAATCAAACTAAGGTCAGCATTTCATAGCAATATGGTGGCGATAGCACGATTCATTCCTAAAAGCTGTAATGCCATCAACAGTTCCAACAACACAGCTGCATTTCTTATGCTCTCAAGTGAAGGTAAAACATTTTCTTCCAGGACTTCCTGTACTGCAAGAACATTCAAATAATTGGGGTCCATCTTTAGTTCACATAAAGCTCCAGTCACATGAAGTAACATCTTTCACTTATCAAGCGTGGGAGCTATCTAGAAATACAATTCTGCCTTTTTCCAGCATTGAGACTGTCTTTATTTCTTGTGGTAATCATCTTTTTTTTAGTTTAACAAAGGCTTTATTAAATTGAAATACACATGTATAGAAATATCTGGTGCTTGGATTGAAAAAAACAGATAACAAAAATAAAATAAAACAGAAAAGATAAAATTATAATAATAACTAAAGATACAAAGAGGAAATTGTAAAATAAACTAATTAGAATAACAGCATAATTCTGCACTTATCATATAAAAATGTTTGTATTTTGTATTTTAAGAAAAAATGTAAAAGAAGGACGAAAACAGAAGAAGCTAGAGGAGAGAAGAAAGAAAGAAAAAAGAATAAAAAGGAAGAATACAACAATACATATTACATATCTGTAGATGTATCACATATTAAACTTTATATCATATAAGAGCTTGTTATATATAGTAACGTCTTGTCTTATAATAACATATCTCATTTTAAGTAACCAATAAGCGGAGCCCACAAGAGGTCCTTATATATCATCTGCAATGTAGAGGTAGCTGAAGCTGTACAAAGCCTACGATGAGAGCAAATAAGATTTCACCAACTAGGAATATTGATATTCTTGGCATTCTTCCAATTTGATGTGATGACTAGAAAAGCAATAGAAATAGAAATTTACCTAATTTAGAGCATACTGGCCAAGAGCGTGAGGAGCTTCCCTGAAAAGTATGTTTGATATCAAAGGGGAAATTAATAGAACAAATAGTGGAAAAAGTTCTACAGACCTGCAACCAAATAGCATTGGTTGGCGGACAGTGAACAAACATATGTAGATATGTACCAGGGAGTGTTTTACAAGACCAACACATATTTGAAATATTTTGGTTATATTTTTGCAAAGAAAGTGGGGTTTTGTGTAGCCAATTATAAAAATAATAAAGGTTTGTGTGGTGGCATTATTCGAAGTGCAGTGTATTTTGCTCCAAATAAACCCCCAAAGCATTAAAGTAAAGGATTGCTGAAGATCAGATTCCCACAATGCTTCAATCTTAGTGACTGTGGAGATAGCTTGAAAAAGATCATCTTTGAGGGACTCATATTTAATGGCATAAGTAGAAGTAAGAGCATATTTTGATGGATTTACGGAAAAATGAAGAGGAGTCATATCACATAGTAATTGTTTAACTTGAATTACACCTTTCAGAATCCATTGTTTCCAAAGTATAGTTCGATTCGAAGTTTTGAGAGATTTATTATGCCATAAAGAAGATTGCAAAACTTATTGTATTGTGGATAAGGGCTTTGTATGAATACAAGAAGAAACCATACTGGAATATTTATTAGGTGGAGAACAAAATGCTCGAGGAGGTTTCTAAAAATATGGTAAAGAATAAAAAGGAAAAGGTAATACAAGTGAATGCTCTAGTCGATGCCAAAAATTATTTGGTGAAGAATCAGTGTCCTCTATACATGGTAGAACTTCTTTTAAAATAAAGGCATTATGGTATTGCTGAAAATTTGGAAAACGTACTCCCCCTAACTCTTTAGGATTACGAATAGAAACCAAAGAAATGCACACTCTTTTACCATTCCATAAAAACGTAGCAATCGATTTATTCAATGGCTTAAAAAATGTTAAAGATAACTTAATAGACAACATGGACAAATAAAATTAATGACAGGTAATGACATCATCTTTATAGTGGCCAACCTACCCCACCAGGACAAATATAATGGGGACCATTTCTCCGTCATTTGAAGGATCTTATGATGAACATCTTCTAAGTTTATCTGAATTGTCTTTGCCATGGAAGTAGAATATTTATTTCCAAACACTTGATAATTTGTGGAGACCTCTTAAGCCATGTGCCATCAAACATAGCCTTCAGACAATACTTATTAAAAGGGATTATCTCTGATTTTGAAAAGTTCAATTTATATCCAGATAACCTGAAGTACGATGTTAAAATATTAGAAAAAGACAGAATTGATGTTTCCAGTTCAGAGGCATAAAGGATCATATCATCAGCGTATGCTGCGAACTAATTCTCAGTATCCTTATATCTAATTTTGTAGTGTGTGCAAAAAGGGTTCTACGGATAAAATAAAAAGCAAAGGATATAAAGGACATCCCTGTCTGGCACCACATAAAAGGGGAAAATATGAAGACTGGGAACCATTTAAAAAAACAGATGTCATCGTGGAGGAATATAAAATAGATTTATACGTGAGAAAAGTTGGGCTAAAACCATGCCATTTTAAAGCCTGCATCATAAACTTCCAGTTGACACGGTCAAAAGCCTTTTCGGCATAGCTATGGTAGCCATAGGTGCATTGTCAAAAGAAGCCACATGTAGAATATCCAGAAACAACCTAGAATTGTCAGTCATGTGTCTTCCCTTAACATATCCAGTCTGCTCAAGCTCAATTGATAGAATCTTGGCGAAAAGTTTGCAATCTAAGATTAATAAGGGAGATGGGTCTATAATTGGCACATAAGGAATGATCTTTATCCTTTTTAGGGATCAAACAAATCATAGCCTTAAACAAAAGTCCCCTTAGCTTCTTCTTGTGATATAAAACACTGATATAAAGCAAGTAAGTGTGGTAGAAAAGATGTGAAAAACAGGAGTAAAATTCAACAGGAAAACCGTCCGGGTCTGGTGCTTTTTCCTTGGGAAGTGCATTAAGAGCAGATTTTAGTTCAGTAATTTAAATATTCTTTTCCAGAAAAGAAAGATCCTGTATCTGTTGCTGTCTTGGTGGGAGAGAATGAAAATAGGAATCTAGTGCCTCAGCTGTGGGGAAGTGGTCTGGTGTGTAAAGATTGGTATTCAAATCATTGTTTTTAAAATGAGGACACCTGCTTTCAACCATAACATTTACTGTTTCAGACTTTTGAGATTTAACTTTCAGGTAGTAGGAGAGTAGTCTGCCAGCCTTATTTCATTCACCGTAAAAGTTGGAATTAATTTTTAACAGTGTTCCAGCAGCTTCCTCTGTTGACCTTTTATTGAACTCACATTTAGCATTCATTAAACTCTGTAGCACAATATCATTCTTTGTAGTGAAAAATTAATGTTTTAATTGCTTAATGGACTGAAGCAGTATTGAGGATTCCTTATTAGCCATTTTCCTTTTAGTCAGGACAAAGTTAATTATATGTCCTCAGGCAGAAGCATTGGAAGAATCCCAAACAATATGGAACGGAGTCTCTAGTCTGACATTATGCAAAAAGTATTCTTGTGTAAAACATTCAAAATGTTGTACAAATTCCTTACCCTTCAATAAGCTATTATTGAAGCGCCATCTATTAGACTTAGAGGACTCTGGTAATAAATCCAAATTTATTATAACTGGTGCATGATCTGAAATTAATATTGACCCAATGTCAGCATGTGAAAATGTAGCAACTAGGGGAGGTAATAAGTAGTCAATTCTGGATTGGGACTTATGAGTTGGTGAGTAAACTATGTATTCCAATGTGTCCGGATAGTATAACCTCCGGGTATCAACTAATTCTCTGGAGTGAATAAAATGTGTAAATGTTTTCTACATCTTATTAGGAACATATTTAACTTTAGACTTTCTTTCTAGAAAAGTATCAACAATTTGATTAAGATCACTGCCAACTATTACATTTCCATTTGAACAGGAACGTATATACAAGTAAGACCATAAATATTCAGTATAGAAATAGGCGTGCGAAAGATGGTGGCATGTATTAAAACTCATCGACCCTCTGCATCTTTTTCCTCTTTCTCTATTACCAAGGGAAGGGATTTGTAAACCAGAATAATAACCCCATTTTTATGTTCAAGGGATGGAGAGCAAAAAATGTGACCGACCCAATTTTTAGACAATGAGTTTAAATCTTTGTCAAGTAAGTGGGTTTTTTCAGTAATAGAGCAATATTACATTTAAGCCGAGCTAAATGGGTCAGAACGTTTTTGATAGGATTACGCAAGTCCTTGACATTCCAAGAAATAACCTTAAGGGAGTTTACTATTGTGGTACCTTAACATACATACTGAACCAAAGTGTCTATAACAAGAAATCATAACTTCAAGACAACTGAATATAATGGGGACCATTTCTCCGTCATTTGAAGGATCTTATGATGAACATCTTCTAAGTTTATCTGAATTGTCTTTGCCATGGAAGTAGAATATTTATTCCCAAACACTTGATAATTTGTGGAGACCTCTTAAGCCCTGTGCCATCAAACATAGCCGTCAGACAATACTTATTAAAAGGGATTATCTCTGATTTATCTTGGATAGCTAAATCATGAAATGATCTAACTATCATATTCAATTTAGAACTATAGTGGATAATGAGACCAAAGAAAATGATTAAGAAAAAGAAACAAGACTGGAAAGAAAAGGGGGAAAGTAAATGAAAGTTAAGAAAGGATCAGTAATACTGATAGAAACAATAAAGATGACAAAAAGCCAAGAGACCAAGGACGGACAGATTGAATAACTATAGCGATGGAGACAATTATTATAATAAAGAAGAATATGAAGAAAAAACAAAGAAGAAAAACAAGAAGATAATATTATTGCAGCAATTTTATGTGGCTAGGACCAACTATACAAGACTACAAATGAGTCAACAAAAGGAGCACATGGGATATAAATGATCAATAAATACAACTTACCAAACACAAGGATAGAATGGAAACAGTAGGTCTAGAAAGGGAAGTACTTGGGGAACAACACACCAGAGAAAGGAGACCAGATTAGATAACAGACAGCTGAAGAGAGGAATAGATAAATAGCAAGGTTAAATAAGTAGATCAATTGACTATAAATAGCAATAAACAAACATCATTTGAACATGCTACCATTTATGACAACGCAATCAATTAATTAAGTCAAATGTATACTCAGTTCAGAGACAAGAACCAAAAGCATATGACTATGACAGGTGAAGTAAGACTTAACAAACAAAAATACATTTTCCAAGATCCATTGCTTCACCCTTGTGTTGGAGAATACATTTCCATAGGTCTTCTGGACAGTCAAAAGAAAAAGTGTGGTCCTTATATGTGACTTTAAAGAAACATGGGTGCACAAGTCCATATCTTGCATTCATTGATCGTAGAGTTGGCCGGAAGGATAAAAAATTCATTCCAATGAGAGGCAATTGAACGTGCTACATCTTTGGAAATGAAGACCCTCTGACCAGACCATAGCATTTGTTTCCTTTGCTTAGCCGCAGATAACACCGTAAGCAGCTCAGTATACTCTAGAAAAAGAACAATTATTCCTCCAGGGCAGCCAGAGCTTGAAATACTTACAGGTTTGGGACCAATGTTGTCAGCACGTTGTAAGTTGAGATGTGTTTCTTCCTTAAGGCCCATCAGCTTGGGGATGTGTACCCCAAGAAAGGCAAGCATGTCTGACACTTCTGTTCTGTCTGGCATGCCATAAATTCTGAGATTTTTAGGCCTGTTCTAGTTTTCTAAATCTTCGTCTGTTGCTTTAAGAGCGCTATCTCCTTAGTCATGCCATCAATTCTAGCAGCCGCTTCCTGCACTTTAATAATCCACTGTTCAACACCTGACACCCTGGACTCCAGCGTAGACAACTTTTCTTCAATACTTTGAAGTGTAAAGTTAGTCTCCATGACAAAGGGTTTCAGATGCTTGATCTCCTCCATAAGGTCCTTCAAAGTCAAAGGTAGAGGAGACTTTGTAGGGGAACCAGGATCTTTTTTCTGCCTCTTGGGAGGAGCATTTGAGTCTTTACGAGATATGGGCATGACTGTAGACGGGGTGACAGGCTTCAGATTGGAAGAGGGAGAAGACTCCATAAGCATGTGAAAATTATTACAATAAAGGCCGTGAAGAAAACCTAATGCCACACACAGGGAAATATCTGAAGTATGTATGTTATTCAAAAATAGCAAGTATGGCACCAAATAGTTAAAGGCTGAGCAGAGTAAACTATTGTAGGAGTGGGCATCAAAAATAGTCCAAACTATCAATCCACCTCTCAAAAAAGAAATATTTATATGTGACAGAAATTGATCACATAAGCATATTATCTAACTAGCATGTCAGCTCTCACTTAAATGGCACTGTTAAAACAGGCAATTAAGTATTCAAATGCTTGCTCTCAAAACTTTATTTCCAAAAATATTCTAGCTGGCAGGAATTGAATACTCTGCCATGACTGTATTATACAATAAACTGCAAAAGTGTCAAATATGCATTAAATTAAATTTCTAAAGCTTTCCTGCTTCTTATTTAACTTTGGGAGCCATACGTAGTTTAGCGCAACCCGGCATTCAAAGCCGGGTTGTGCTCTGCATCTTAACAAAATAGCGTCCGCAACCGCCAATTCTGAGGGAGCAACAAGGTAAATGGCTTTAATATAGCCAAAAAAGAAAAAATACCTTGTCGCCCAGTGTTCCTGCATCTGTTACGTTCCAGCAGACACATCCCAAACAAACACCGCTGCCCGTGGCGACGACATGCCTCAGAATCCGAGAGGAGCCTCAAAGTCCTGCGGTCATCTTGTGGACTGCTCAGCCACGCCCTGTGGTAATAATCTTGAGTCAGAGACTTCACCATTCTTGTGTGCTCTGGCCAGAAGCAGCTCTAACATTTACATGTCATTTTGGAAGTGCATCTAGAAGCTATTTTTATGTTAAGTGGACTCGCTGCCCAAATTCATGTCCCTCCTTCTGGATTTCTGAGTTGTCCTTTGACACAATATTCATACTGCTTGGAGTCTATAATCTCCAGCTGAGTGTCTTCCTGATCCCTTCATATTGTAATAGGTCCTTGAGACAGATGGGCAATAGGAAGGGAATTTAGCAGGAGCCCACACCTCATATCAAACATACACCACACTTCAAGCTAATTAACACAACATTTTGCAGTATGACAAGGAGCTGAGGTCTCAATCACCATATCAAATGGAAAAACTGGATGCTCTTCAATGTGTACAAACCTGGTTCAAGACCAATCAGAATACTATAGTCAGTCTTATGATTGCTGGAATAGTATTCTTGGCACATCCACATGACCATGCACTTTCCAGGAATACTCGTCAATCAAGTCTCTCGAACTCCATACGTCACTTGTTATTATCTGCAGCCCAGACAGTAAAATTCAGCCTCATCTACAGACCCACAGCTCCTTCTTCAATAATTAAGTCTTAAGTCTCATTAATAAAGGGAATTATATTCAGAACTCATAAGAATAAACTATCTCTAAGCACTACTCACCACTTCACTTCCATTCACAGTAGTTGGAGGAAAAGGAAATCAATCAGAGACTCAGCTAAACAGACGATTCTTGACATTCAAGTATTTTTGGGAAAATTGTAATTGATTCCAGCTTAAAAAAGAAGAACATTCCATCCCAGAGTGGTGTTTACTCTTAAACACATTTTTCCAATTCTATCTTTTCACATGATCAAAAGAGAAAGCAGACCAAAATACATTGGTTGAGCATATGGGACAAGAAGATTTCTTTCTCTTCTGCTTTTTAAAATAATTCTTTATTGAAGTATTCAAATATTGACATACAGCATGCCTGAATAACATTTGTATTGCATATACAACATAACTTACAAATGGCAATTACAATCATTAGGTAAACATAGTGATTTCTGCAGCATTCAGAATGTAACTACTACAAATGAAAGCGAATACTTACAACCAACAACCTATCCAGGTAGAGATAACTAGGAAAGGGAGGCAAGGCAAATTTGGTAGGTGAGTGAAGAGAGAGGGTTGAAATTTAACTCGGGTCATGTGAGATGAACTAAGGGGTGTGTGCAGGTAGATGGACTAGAGCTGGGAGCAATGAGGACCTTCATGAAGGCATCAAATAAAAACATTGGATTGAAAGCCATTTTCAAATGGCCAAAGAAACTGAGCCAACTCTGGCCAATGGAAGCGGCCACTTCTTGAGGGTGGGGTTTCAAAGCTTAGCAAACGACTCTTCATCTGACATTGCAAAGTAAATAATAATAACAATAATAATAATCATCATAATAATAATAATAAAGAGGATGAAGTGAGGCGCAAAAATCAGATAGATGGTTGTGACATGGGAAAATTCCCGAATGAGATGCAGTCCTTCCAAGGGTTCAGGTTGAGTTAGTCCATTGATTGCATTTTGACCTAAAACACCAAATCAACAATCTAAAAGTAAATACAAATGTAGGAGTTTCAAAAGAGGGCCCCAACAATCCTAAATAATCTACATTTGATACTAAACCCTGTGAAAGAATTATTTTTTTCAAAGTCAGTTTACTAGTTTTAAGAGTGAGTCTCCATGTGTCAGAACTACACTTATCATCAGTGTCTGAAAACTTATATTTGGTCACTGACAAAGAGGACGTAACCCAACTTCGTCCATGTGGCAGCGCTGCAGTCAATGTCAGATGTATCACAAAATAAGGCCAGATTGGCAGAGGGCTTACTTCTGTTCCTGCTGTGTGAGTTCATTGTTCTCCATATCGTTGACTAGTAGAACTGAGGACTAATGTTTGGCCACAGAAAATACTGCAAGTCTCACTCCGGTTGCTTTTTATCTCAAGCAAACCTTATCTTGCTGCAGCCAGGCCATCTGAAGCCTGAATTAGTCTATGAAAAAGAAAAGGGCTACGGGCTCTACCCCAATATCCAGTAATACCAAATTTGAAGAAAGTGAATGCGGTGGTTAGGAGTAGCACCTAACTAGGTAAGAGCTAGGGTTAGGCGGAATGTGACATTCTGGATTGCAGACTTTTGGCCACTCTGCGTTACTCTTTAATGCAGAGTTCTGGCCAAATTCCACCAAGTGACAGAATTTTCTCCTGTGAGGCTCCAGAAAATGCGACCTGGCAATCGTGAGCGAGATCTGGCGTCACCTAGCGTGATTTCTAACATGGGCGGTCATGGGAAGTTGCGAGCGGATCGGGGTCAAAGGGTTGTCAAAGATTTTCTACTCTAGCGGCAGCAAAATCAACTGGAATGGCCACACACTCTTGTGCAAAGCATGGTGCAGCTCATGCTGACACTGGTGTAAATTGTAGCGCGAACAATGCAAGCTGCTTTTTTTCTGCCCATTGGCAGAAACTCAGCAGAATCTCGTTGAGTTTTTGGGTAAGTTCTGCCCACCACTAGGAAGAGCCCTCGAACCCTAGATATTCATATAATGTATGTGGCAAGGATGCTGGAAAAAAAGAATGAAATAAGGAGAATTTTTTTTTTTTAAAGGCACTATCAACCAAGTTAGAAAACAATCAATTAAATAAGTGCGCAGAATTAGTTATTTAGAAACATTTATTTAACTATATGTTCCTCAAAGACTGATGTTATATTCACATCTCAGTCCTGTGTTACATTTGATATACAACCTTTTCAGCATTAAAACAGAGTAGTATTTGCGATAGATACACAAAATTGAGCTGTGTGTAGGAGACGACAAGAACTCAGCCAACACGTGTTTAACCCTATGGTAGTGGACAAGCCTATGGCTTTAGAATATATTAAGTGCAGCTCTGGTATAATCCCAGAATTCACTCATAATAATGCTATTGGTCAGTTTTTGAGCATGTCCGCAGGCAACAAATTAGTATCATGTGGTTGTAATGTGACCATGTTGGTTCTGCAATCTCCGTATAAGAAGTAAGGGAGCGGGGCCATCACTGGCAAGATGACCTGAACAAGGAGGTAGTAGCATGCAGTCTGTGATCTAAAGTCTGAGTAGGATGAAATACTAATATTATAAGATCTTAAAGTAATTCAGTTACAACCTAGCTTCTCTCTGCTTTTGGTCAGGAAGGTGCACAAGTCTGACCATTCGTCCTCAGACTAGGTGGATGATGGAGTTTTTTGCCAGTGTAAATGTGCACTCTTCTCAGCCTTGCAGAAATAAATTGATAAAACAACCTTGTATAAGCCTGATATGATGCCTCAGTCTTAGCCCATTGCAAATACCCATACATGTAGTAGAGGCACAAATCATATGTGGCGCACAAAGCTTATTGTTAAATAAGTGTGCAAGGTGTCTATAGAACTACAATTAAGTTGTTGAATTAATTGAATTATTCACATAGAGTGGCAAATGGTTTCAGACGGGCACCATCAATCATATAATCAGTTACTGGAAGTGCAGCTGGGATTCATTCCGACTAGCTGTGGATATTACCACCAATCAAGAATTATTATCATACTGCGGTTCTTCATTCTGTCAAAATCTACACAGTTTCAGTATCTTATGCAAGGGTGACTATGCAAACCTGCCACCAGAGATTGTTGCTTCTTCAAGACTCCAGATTGTAAGCCTTAGGTGTTTGTTGGTTCAGACAAATTACTTCATACGATTCCTTTTGAATGGTGAATTGATGCAGACAGACATTCTAGTGCAGTAAAACTAGAAGCAGTATATTTTCCTCAGTTAAATAGGCCCTCGATCTGCAAACTTTTTTGTTTTGAGAAAACAAGCTCCCGAAGTAGGAGTATGTTATTCTTTAAAAAACAAATTATTCTGACGCCAAGGGTATCTTTCTCTCCATGCGCTGGAGCTATTCTAAATTTTCTTTGCACCTGTCCACCATGCTTTGCAGGGGCAAGGAAACGTTTTGGTGGTCAAACTGTCCACAATAGACCTTGTGCTCACTGTGGTGAATGAACTGCCACCTCACAGTTTTCTGACGAAGCCATCTAATAATCCACTGATGGTAACCCAGTAGATCCACCACCTCGAAGTGGAATGGGTGAACCACATGTTTGGTGGGATGGGGAGACAACTGTGTTATGCAATTCCCTTCATGCCACCAAATCCTGAGTTTCTATGATCCAATCTTCAGCCAACTGTAAACTGTAAACTAAATGTATCTATGTGTTTCAAAACAATTGTACTGCAGTGCTCTTTAGATGTCTCTACTGAAATGGTGGGGGGATCTGACTCTTTCAATGAGGTATTCTTGAGTCACCTACTCCAATCTGGCCTTAAAATATTAAAGACAATCCACTTACAAACGATAGACAAAGGAAGACAGTACCTTCAGTAGTGATTACAGCATGGACCAGAGAACAATCTACAAGAACTGGCCAAACTACCAGGCACTATTTTCCCAACTGAAGCCAAAATCTCCATGAACAAATGCAATTTTAACATCAGCTGCTTGGCTCTCTAGATGCTTCACGAATTCTGTTGCCAGGCAACTTCACTTTTTTACATCCTGCTGGACAAGAAAAATTCCATAAATATAACTAAATTGCTTAATGTATATCCAAGTGTAATATCTGCTATTGTTCATAAATGAATAATCAAACCTAAATTGTCAGCTTCGGCAGATCACATAGAACAGAAGCTAGATTCTCAACTATTTTTATTCCATTAGACAATAAGCTGACTGCACTAACTGTAAAATTCAGGAAATCAAGCACTTTATATGTTCTTTGAGCTGTTTTCTCTGTATTTTTCTGTCACTTATTTAAGCAGTGCCACCAAAATCTATGTACATTTATCATTTGCACTATAACAATGCAAATTTCAAATCAGAGCATTTAAACACATTTGCTACTTACATTGTGGCTCTCAGATTTTGGGACTTTTCTAAAAAGTGTACATCACACTGGGCAATGTTTGAAATGGCATATATATTCGATTTTGGGTTATGTAATATCAATAATTTTCATTTCCAGAATGTGTAGTCCTACAAAATGATTGCTAGATAAATATGATTTCCTATTGTCATCAATCTCTGACACTTGTGTACTTGAGTATTTTTTGTTAGACTATCTATTAATTTTATTAAAAGCATCTTTTAGGCCTAATGTACTCTGGTGCGTTGATGGCGAACAAATACCCATAATGTACTAAAAATTGGGCATGGCAGTCCTGCATAAAAATTGACAGTGCTGCATTGATTACAGTGGAAAAAACTGCAATGCCATACTTAGAAAAAGTTGCATGCTGATGATATCATTAGACATACTTTTGCGAAAATGTGCATTAACATGACACAGAGTATTGCACCACAGCCAAATATGAGCCAGCAGTATCTGAATGTAAGATTTGTACTTGAGGCACACCCTCCAGTGCAAACCTCTACATTCAGACTACAATATAAGGTTTGCAAAATATACAATTTGCCATGATTCATATATGATATGCATGTAAACATTACAGAATATTCCACTTCCCCATTGGTTGTGTCTGACTTTATGTGAAGATAGGATTCCACGAAAATCAATTATTCTACTTTAGTAGCTCATGCTCTTTGGGGTAACATAAGGCTGTTCATGTGGTTTCCATTCAGATGTACTTCAGATACCCCTTGCCAAAAATCAGCAGAGGTTACCATTAAGCCATGTAAAGGCATTACCTACTGCACTCTCACAAACTTCCGATGTAAACATTAATTTGCATACTAAAGTTGATTGGTGCTACCATTTGTGCCTCTTTGTGTTGCAAAGTGACGCTTTGCATTATGTTTGTGCCTGTGCTTATCAACAGACAATCTGGGCCAATGTGTTTCTTCTACTTCTGGATGAGCTAGAATATCTCTCAGTAGTGCTTTAGTCCTTGTGAGCTAAATACTCCATGTGCTTCTTGATTGATCTCTATCCACATGGTGTCTATTATTTTATAAAAACAAAATAATCTTTCCACAAGAGTATCTGCACTTATAATTCTACCTTACATTATGGTATAGCCCAAATCCTCCTCTTTTTCTCCCTTGTATGATCTAGGGTCACCGAAGCATCTTGGTACTTAAACTCAGCTGCTTAGTACTGTAGATAAGAAAAAATAAACTGACTAAAATAATTATGTTTTGAGGTTTTCTTAAAAACATAAAGAACACCCTGCAAATATAATAAGAGAGGCAATGTGTTCCAGACTTTGGCTGCGGCTAACGTAGTACAGTTAGTTATTAGTTGGGGAGAATGTGAGTACTTCCCAAGTAATAAGTCCAAAATCCTGTCAGGTCCAACACGCATTTCAATAAATTAACCTGGGCTCAACCCATAGTATCTATGGCACAGAGCAGACAGGCTTAACATAAGGAGAAATGCGCATTTAGCAGTACCAAAACAATGGGATAAAATCAACATAAAAGGCAATAAAAATCCCTCAACCAATTTCTGAAAATTGAGAACATTTTATGAAGAAATATAACACCAAAACCACCATGTGGTTGACCTGGACCTAGGTATAATTAATACTCCAGCAGATCAGGTTGAAGATGAGGTCCTGGTGGTTTGGCCAGAAAATCTCCAAACGGAAAAATTTGAATTTCGCATCCACAAACTCCTCTCATAAGATCGATCACTTTTGTGCCTTTTCTCAGTCAAGATTTTAATCTTTGGGTTTAGCTTATTTTGTGGAGCTAAAAATCATCCAGCGGGTCAAGTGTGGAAGCTATAACCAAAAGGTTCTTCTCAAAACTGGACACTTTTGCAGAATTTCCTCAGGTCTTGGAAGTACAAATTGTTCCCAGCTTTTCAAACTTTCTAGAGCAGTTTCTCTTGGTTTCTTTTAAGGCTCCTAGGACCTCAAGGACAACCCTTAGGGGCCAGGCCTAAATCCAGCAGATGCCGCCAGTAGGGTCCAGTGCAGGTACAGTTGCTATTGGTCAGCAGGTCACTCCAGAAATAATGCCTCTTGCAGCTTGTTAGCCACTCAATACATCAGCCAACTGACCTATTAATCAATCAATTATGGAATTGCCAAGCACACTATTAGCCTGTGAGGGTCTCAAGGCGCTGGGGCGGGGGGGATAAGCAGGCCTGGTCAGTCGAAGAGCCAGGTCTTGAGGGTCTTCCTGAAGATTTCCCTGAGAGGGGGCAATTCTGATGGCGATCGGGAGCTCGTTCCAGGTCTTGGCTGCGATGTAGGAGAAGGCCCTTCCACCTGTTCTGGCTCTGCGGATGTGTGGGGTTTCGGCGAGGGTGAGGTCAGCAGATCGGAGGTTTCTCTTGGGTACGTGGTTAGAGATTCTCTCGTTGAGGTATTGGGTCCGGTGTTGTGGAGGCATTTGTAGACATGGGTGAGTGTCTTGAAGGTTACTCTCTTCTCGACAGGGGCGTCTCACAGGTGTTGGGTGATGTGTTCTTGTCGAGGGATGCTGAGGACGAGCCTGGCTGCGGTGTTCTGTATGGTCTGGAGTTTGCAGAGCAGATACTTGTTGATTCCGGCATCGAGGGTATTTCTGTAGTTCAGTCTGCTTGTTATGAGTGCGTGGGTGATGGTCTTTATTGATTCGGGGAGATCTATTTGAAGGTCTTGCAAAGGATTCGGAGGGTGTTGAAGCAGGTGGAGGCGATGTTGTTGATCTGTCGGGTCATGGAGAGGGAAGAGGCGAGTACGATGCAGAAGTTCAGGGCGTGGGCCGTGGGTGCCATTAAATAGGGAAGGGGAGAGAAGTGCAGCTGGGAGGCAGGAGTGGGAACGGCAGGGGGAGGGGCCGTGGGGGAGCAGTGACGGGAAATGGGCAGCAAGAAACAGGCATGGAGGAGAAAACAAGGGCACAGGCACAGAAAACAAATGAAAAGGGCAGAAATGAGAGTCACAGACAAACAGGCACAAAAATTAGAATAAGATTACAATGAGAGACAGACAAAATTCACAAAGACAAAATGGGCACAACGACACAGACAGACAACAGTGGAACAGCAAAGGACCAAGACTCTCCCACTGGACCACCAGGGGTGAGATGCAGGCAGGAGCCTGCGGGTGGAGGAGGGCTTCGAATACCTACCTGAGAGAGAGGTGTCTGGGGCAGTGGCAGGCAAGGCTACAGTGGAGCTGCTTGGGCGGAGAGTGGGACTCTGTCCAGGAGGTTGCAGGTCCTGCTCGTACACCCGAGCAGCAGCCGCCATGAAATAGGGACGGGGCAGGAAGCGCAACTGAGAGGTGGGAGCAGGAACGGCAGGGGAGAGGAGCCGATGGGGGAGCAGTGGCGGGAAAAGGGCAGCGAAAAACAATAATGGAGGAGAAAACAAGGGCACAAGCACAAAAAACGAATGAAAAGGGTAAAAACAAAGTCACAGACAAAAGGCACAAAAATTACAATAAAATTACAATGAGAGACAGACAAAAGACACAAAGACAAAATAGGCACAACAACGCAGACAGACAACATTGGAACAGCAGAAGAGCAAGGCTCTCCCACTGGACCACCAGGGATGAGGCGCAGGCAGGAGCCTGCGGGTGGAGGAGGGCCTCGAACACCTACCTGGGAGAGAGGTGTCTGGGACAGCGGCAGGCGAGGCTACAGTGGAGCTGCTTGGGTGGAGAGCGGGACTCTGGCCAGTGGTACCTTGTCAATCCTGGGTACCATTGGGAACAATATCAAACATATAAGTCTCCACACAGATCACAGACAGCTAGTCCGGTCTTCTTCTACCACAGGTTCAGGTGTGGTCTGATAAGATGGGGGAGGTCACTTTCTTAAAACTCACTAGCCAGTTGCTGGGTGTGATATTTGGACACTCCTACCCAATGAGAGAAAAGTTCCCAAGGACAACTCTTCTCACTTTTAAATCATATCACATTTCACTTACTGCTAACTATTTCACTATTCTGAGGTAAATCCCACATGGCAGAACCCTTCTGACCTTGAAGGTGGTTGGTGTCCCAGCCAGGAGTGTGTCTAGGGAAATGAGCAGTCCCCTCTCCCTCAATTGTCCCAAACTGGGTCTGCGATCTGCTCCCTCTACCATTGGGTTTATGCCATTAATGAAAAAGTATTGAAAGGGGGCCACCACTGATAGACTAATAATAATTAGCCTACTAAAACTTCAGGCAGGCAAAGTCTAACATTCTCAAAAGTTACTTTTCCTGTAATTTATCAAAAATCTAGCTTCACTTTTGATTTGAACTTTTAATATATATTACAAATATTGGTTGAATCATTTCCTTAGCTTATCCCAAATTGGAGTTATCAAAAATAGTATTTTTTTGCACTTTAGCTTTCCTCACAGGAACAGTCAGAGCCCTGTACATTGAAATTAGCTTTTTAGCGGCTAGTCAGGATAGGAACATCTGACTCTTCTGGCACTTCCAACATTTTAGACACTACAGCTACACATGCTTGTGTTTTCCTTTCATGGCTGAAACGCACTTATCTGGTTCCTACTTGGATGAATATTTGGATAATATTTTCCTTGGTTTTCCTTCTTTCTTTGGGTTGGATTTGTGACTGTTTTCTTTTTGCTAATAAATGGACAATACCTTCCAGAAAGCTCTGTCACAGAACTGGTGGATGAGGAGTTGATGCCTCATTCCTCCTCACAGAAAGTAAGGAGGGACCTGTCCCTTGTGAACATTTTGGCTGTCCCAGTAACTGATGGAATTGTTTGGGATAAGGTCAACTATAATATTTTGGTCCTACTGAAATATTGCAGATTCCTTATATATTTAAAGTAACAATAAATTATGTTATTATGCCTGGGTTACACTCTGATGACAGGAATATCGAAACTGTTAACCCCTTGCTCTTGGATATGTAATATTATACTGTTTTTTGAAAGTCAAGATTTGTACCTTTACGCACATCTTTATTTGTCATGGAGCTAGTATTCAATCAACACTTTTTAATTATACACAATGAGACAATTGTCCAACTCCCCGGAAGGGAGTTCTAAAAAATATAGAGATGAGTTCCCATATTTTTCTGGCCATGATACATTAGACCCAATGTCTTTTTATTTTAAACGTGTCTCCACACCACAAAACAAATACATGTTGACACAAGCCAGATTCATATATACAGAGTTGTTTGTCACACAATTAGCCTTGAAAGACTATAAGTATTAGAAGGATACCATTAAAGTAAAATCAATTTGTGGTACCAAACATTGGTAAGTTCAGGGAACAGACACCTTATTTAGAGCATACTTGATTCCAACACAAATGATTTTTCTGAATGACACAGTTCAACAGACTACATGTCTGACTAAAATTAAAGATATGTATTCACTTAGTATTCCTTCCATTGCCCGAATTCATGATTAGCAACATTTAACACATAATAGCGAAGAACAATTCAGTGGTATGGTGCAGGATGGTACATTTAACTCCACACTTTTAGGTCCTAACAGGTGGTTATTGTGGCCAATGGACGCAAATGGTTGTCATGCTTGTTTTTAGAATTCCACCTATTCGATAGGAAAATTGTACCAACAATGGTTGGAACATTACACGCTGTCCGCAGTAAAATAACATCTCTTCCTTCTATTTGATGACATGGATCTGCCTGATTTCTTGTTGGGTCCCAAGTTTCAACATTCTAAAAGATTCATTTATGCCTCTTACAATGAAATCTGGAAATTGTCACAGATGGAGACAGCTGTACGTTTAGAGCAAATTGCCCAAGATAATTTGGACAAAGTACTTGCTACTGCTTATAATAACATTAATACATTGTCTTCTCACATTTATAGTTTGAATACTATTGTGTTGTCGGCAATTGATATTAATCAAAAGGATATGTTTTTATTATACCATGTGCAAAGTCATCTTAGATCAATTATTTTATTTAATTGGACACTTTAGGTACTAAAATCGGGCTGAGTGCTGTGGTGTTATTTGAGCTCTTCGCAGCTATTCTTGCCTTTTTACCTAACACGTAACAGCGACTCATGGCAAAAAAGATGCCACTTACACAATGTTACACATCAAGATGTTAGAAATGTCGTGATGGGAAGGCAAAGCCAGACCGATGAAGGGCCCGCGATCAACATCTCCCAAGGGCGAGACTGCCAGGAGTCCAGAGGCGGTAAGCCTGCAAAAATCGGAAGGAGACGATTGCCCGGCATGGTTTAAACCCCCCAATCAGAGTGGGGCAAAGGTTTAGAGTTAACAGGGGGCAAGGTGCAACACCTGGGCATACCTTGACCTCTCCACGTTGAGATTGTTGTCGCTGGTATCATCTCTTTGAGCTGCTGGGGGATCTCTGTGGGCCATCGACCGAAGAGATGAATCCTAACTGCCGAGATAGGGAAGCAGCTACAAAATAAATTGAAAGACACACAATTGATGGACGGAATGCAGACCAAATCAAAACATTCACCCCCATTCAAGAGATCTGGGTTAAATCCATCATTCTTTTGCTCACCATGTCACCCCAGTTTAGACCTGGCCATATGCAAATCTGTCTTGACCCTGTGCCTCATGGGAACAGTCCAGCCCAAATTTCCAAGCCATGGAAGAGATGAATCCTAGCTGCCGAGATAGGGAAGCAGCTACAAAATTAATTGAGGCATCTGGGACAGCACCGCTGTTCTGTTTGGGATATCCGAGTACACCGGCCTGGAGGACAAGCATATCAGGACTCTCCCCCACCTCCCCCCGATTCCCCACTCAGCATTGACAGGGACTGATCAACGGGCAGCATTTTCGGGATCTGCCAGTGTCATGAGTAGCAGGGCGGCTGGAGGTAGCTGGCGGAAGCTTGGACTCTGCAGGTGCACATCCTACAGGGAGGAGGTGAGGTGGGGCATCAGATTCCCAGCAGCTGCACACAAGGAGCATGGTGTTTGGGAAGAACACTCAGCGCTGAGGCGGCCATCCAAGTATCAGTCCACAAGATGCCTCTTACACAATGTTGCACATTGATAAGTTAGAACAACTGCCTTTAACTGTAGCTGAAACCACTTCAGCACTATGGTTAATAAATGGCGTAATATCATTGCCGTTTTCAACATTCCATTTTACACCAAGCATGAAACATTTCCCAGTAGGCAGGCATGAAACCCTGAGAGGGAGCTTTAGTCATGAGTTGTGGTCACTTCTCTTGATTACCGATGTGTAAGGGCGGACACAGAGGTGTTTATTACTGTAAATGAATGTGGTTCTTCTTTTGGTCACTCACTTGTTTATAAACAAATTACAGTTCATGGAGCTTCTAATACTTTGGTAGCGAATTTGGCTGTTATTTAAAAGGAGTATTAGCCCCTTCAATTCCCCCCCTTATTATCTTACTTTCTAATGGAAATTGTTTAATGTTAAATGAGCAGGATTGTTGTGGGATGAGAGCAGGTGTTCCATACGCCCTTTCTGTTTCTCAGATAGTGACTTGGGGAAACATCTATTACAATGCAGGCATTACAACGTAGTGCCTTTACAATGCAGTCAGTACCACAACTGTGATGATACCACGAGTTACATTACAATGCAAGCAATTACAACAACTTGCTTTAGGGAATGTGGTATTGGACTGGTGTTGAATCTGAAGTCTAACACCTTCCCTACTGATATACGGACTGGAGTTGGAATAGTAATGTAAACTAATCCAAAGTTCAGCTCTTCCCTAAAGCAAGTCGTTGTAATGACTTGCATTGTAATAGAACTTGTGGTAACGACACAGTCGTGGAATTGACTGTGTTGTTTTGGCATGAGTGGTAACGGATGCTATTCAGTGACTTGCTGTGATAATTTGCTCTTCTCACCAACGTGCAATGTTTCTGATATTAATTTGCGGCCTTCCATTCCAGCTTTCAAGGCTGATTTCAACAAGCTAAGTATAGACTCAAAGCCTTATTGTATCAAAGGACGTGGTACTTACATCTGCTCGAGAAACCTCTGAACTGCAGGTTACAAGGATGTCTAGCGAAATACAGTCGCTTTTAGGCACTAACCTCCCACAGTGTTTTGGTGAACTTTTTAATGCTTCCAATACTGCCAGAATAGCTCCCTTTTTTAGAGCAATCAGTACCTTCTAGAAACTCTTTGAAGTGATACCAGATTTTATACATTCTCTATTTTCCAGTGTTTTTGGAGGGCTAGCCGTGGTGCTAATTCTTATTGCCAGTGTTTTGGTTCTATTTTTGCTGCTCCACAATGGCTGTTCCATATCAAAGCCTACTGTTAAAGGAATTACCACCAGTCCAGCTGTGCTGTGAATGCATGATATGATTCTTTGGAGTTCCTCTGCTCCAGGAACTGTATACTGACTGGTAGTTGTCTTTCAGACCAGCCTGGTTTACCTGCCTGCAACCCATGTTTCATTGTCTGTGGTGTCACTTCGAGTGGGCACTCGATATTTGTCTTGCAATGCAATTGACTGTTCCTATGGACATGGACCTGTTTATGAGGCCCATAGAGAAACATTTTCGGAGTTGTCCTATGAGCTTGCAGTTGCTTCAAGAAGCATGGTATGAGCTGCTCTCTTCCTGGGAGATGGATGCTTCAGCTCCTAGGCTTTTGAACTTTGGCTCTAATAACATGGATGGAAGACAGGAGAATACTTTCTCAGTATCGGCTGATAATGAGGCTCATATTTATTCTTTGGTCTTTTGATTGCGGAATCATCGTCTGCGGATGCTGAATCTATTCTGGATGTAATAAACATTAACATTATGGATGATATCTGGGGAGCCTTCAGTTAAAGTTAATTTGGGCCCTTTCTAAATGTTTATAAATTGGTTCCATATTCATTTTCATTATTTCTACATTTTGAAATAATAGCATTGCTTTGAATTTGCTTGGCTTGTGATTTTTAAATATTTTGTTAATAGCTGAGTTTCTGTCATGACCACGGAGGGGGTGTAGTGATTTTCCTTCTAGGCCCACATTGGCTCTCCATTAGGTTAGCATTTACACTTTTTTGGCTGGTTCTGCTCTGCATAGCCATATATAATACATTTGTTTTCCCAACATTTTTCCTCGGAATACTCTGTACATGTTGCTTGTTATTGAGGGTTGCTTCTTGGGATTCAGCCTATACATCTTGTACAAGGTTGCTCAGATTACATAACAACATAGCGTACTGTTTTCTCTGCTTGTTCTACACAAGCTTCTAACATTTAGATATAACACTGTTGAACAGCTGCATCTTTCAACACAATAGTTTTGATCATATAACCTGTGTCTCATCCCTCTATGGGGAAGAGAGGAACGTGCCTGCCAAGAGGACTGTTCTGGCACAAAATCAGTGCTTGACATGGAGCCCTGTGTAAACTGAGTTTATACTCAAGATGCGGACTACCTTACTGAATGCTTCAGATAGGGAATTTGAGGAGAATCCCAGAGATCACCTATAAATCCCTGTGCTCATACAGTCAGGGTACATTAGCCAGCTAGACAATTTGCCATGGTTGGGATGTTTGTCCTATATATTGTGTTAGTAATGCTAATTACTTAGTGTAGATGGAATCTGCCTAATTATCACAGCACATTTGCTACATAATAGACTACGATAGTTTCAATAAATGTTTTTTAAACTTTCTGTGTGTCTTTCTTATGTTTAACACGGGCATTTGTGAGTGTGGGAGGAGCCAAAGTTGTAGGATCTGTTTCCATGGTTCCCTTGGGGACTAGAGTGCCATGTTTGAGCTTTCAAACATCACTGCTGCCCATGCCAGGTTAGGAGTTCAGGTGAGTTACCGTGAGCTAGCCAAGATTTTAGCTGACAGGTACTGACATTGCAGAGAGACTCAGTCCCTACACTTTGGTATCCTGTCGACCTGATATACAGTCCTGCTTTACCTGCAGGATCCATGCAAAGTAGGCATGCCCTCTTCACTACCCTCACCTGCACGAATAAGTCTGATAAGATCTGACTTAAAATGCCTTTCCTGAGCACAGATGAATGAAGAGGGATGCATTCGAACTCCAGAAGTTCACCAACAGATAGATTATCATGCTACAGACTAGTGCTAGCATTGAGCCCTATCTGCAGTTTACAGCCAATCACTGGGAAAGGGCCTTGTTGGTGAGGTTCAGACTGGGCACATTATGCAATTTGCTCTGCTTGCGTCTGGGGCAGTATGGGGGGTTTGTCCCCATGTATGACCATGTGACAATGTTTCCCCCGGTCTCTACTTAATTATATCTTTTTCTGCAAATATTATGTTATGTACACCAAGAGACTCATTACGATGAGGCTCAGAAAGACTCCGACCACAGGTCGGAAACTTTCAAAGCCTCATTGCGGTTCCATTTCCATACGCCGCATTACAATGCTTGTGGTTGAAGTTGAAACCGGCCGGTCATTCCGGCTGGATTACGACCGGCTCGAGGAGTCCCTTGGCCATTTGGAGACAGGCACCAATCCCAATGGACGGTGTTTCCACCATCGAGATTATGTTGCCAGGCTTCTGACAGGCTTTCCATTCTAGGCTTTTCGACAAGGAAAGCCTGTCGGAAAGTGAGTTTGGGGGCCCCTTGCAAGGCTCCCTTCTCCTTGAGGTCTCCGGTTGGAGGCCAAGGTGCCCCCTTTTAATCCCTGTACCATGTGCCTGCTATGCAGTGCAGGGATTAACAGAATCTCCCATTTATCCATGGGAGTTGTGCTATGGCTGGTTTATGGCCACAGCACAAGCTCCCATAGAGAAATGGGAGTATGCGACCACACCATGTGCAGTCACATGTCTGGACCGCTGACCCAAGGTTGGTCCTGAGACCGCAATGGTGTCGCTTGGAGGTGACTCAGAAAGGACACCGTAATTGAGCCCCAAGTATTTTTAATACCCTTATTGAAAGCCTATCATATTAGCGTATATTGACCGTCCCTTATCTTTTTAATGTCACAACAAGGTCCGTCCATGTGCGCTACTGTGGGATCCTTTTTCAAATGTTGTTTGTTGTTGCAATAGTATGCACTTTTAATGTTGTTTTTGTATGTATTTTAACTGCAATTTGGCTGTTTATAATGATTATAATGCATACTTTCATGATTAACTACTTTTAATAGGATACGTTTCTGTTTTATTTGTTTGTTGATAGAGAAGACTCATTAACACTTACACCTTACTGAGAAAGTGAAAAAACAAGGAAGTTGCCCGAAGTCACTTCAGGTTCATTAATAATATTAAAAACATCACACACTTCAACACCATACCATCTATTTGCAAAGAAATAATTTAGTTTGAATTGTTAGGGTATACACATCTTTAAAATTTCCTCAGCAAGCATAATCTATGTTTCTGCATCAATCTTTAAGGAGATTTGATTAAACTTGCTTTTCAGTACTTGCAATGCTTATGAGGTCCCGTTCCCATAATATAAATATTGGCCTTTCTCTCCATATCTTTTAGAAAGCAATTCTAGTGTCTGACCGGTAAAAGAGCCATGTGATTGCATTTCCAGTATTCTATTTCAATTTTTTTTCAGCATTACTCCAATACGCAGTTGACTAAGGAAGATTTTAAATGCTCTTGTAAGCAAGATCATTTTTAAAAGTTTATTTTACATATTTCCTACCATTATCATATTATTGTTCCATATAACCAACTCGGGTGCGCTGACATTCCTGACACTTCTTGGCACTTCAGTTACACCAGAATGTGTTTAATTCAATTCAATTTGAAGACCTTTATTTTGGCGCAAGGCCATGAAAAACACATAAACAATAATAAAACAAGAATAATCAAAATTCAATAAATGCATGATTTTAAAAATAGAATGCACCTAAAAAAAAGGCTTTGAAAAGGATAATCATATGTACAGTAATGGCTGTTAGACTTAAGAAAATACAGACGCAATTCATGAATGCAATTTAAAAAAGAAAGGAAGGCTCCGAAATGAAAAAAAGAGGACAATTAAAAAAATGTAAAATATTTTTTTTTTTGCATTTGTACACATTAACACAGGAATGCCAGTTTAATTGCCATTGGGAACACAGAATTTAGCCATGATTTTCCACATAAACAATAGGTAACAGGAGAGTGTAAAAAACAATGGTTTACTGAGATTGGCTTTTAGCAGGGCCAGACTGGCCGTAGCGGGCACTGGGCGTTTCCCCCGTGGGTTTGCCAGAGTGGGGTCCATTTTTGTTACCGGAGGTCGACAATATCGGCCCCCTGTAACAAAATCGTCTGAAATCGGCCCCAGCAAACTACTCGGCTGCAACCCCCTGCCCGCCCCAGGGGGGCCAGGCTGAGCAGTTTGCCAGGGCCGGTTTCTGTTCCTAGTCCGGCCCTTGTTTTTAGTATCCTTACGGCAGACTTGTGCTCCCTGACACCAAAATTCTGGCAAAGTGGAAGGATCCAGCACCACCTACAAGTTGAGTAGGCCGGACCAAAAAAATGACATGTTCTAAAATCTTCTTGGTTGCCCTCACGCCGGGCACTGCCATTTGTCCACCGTAGGGAATTTAGTCCATTTGGCAGTAAATAAATGAAGAGGGAGCATCCAGTAACGGGACAACAAAACAGATGCCACACTTGTGGAGGAGGGGGGTCGATCTCATCCATGAAATCTTCGCTGACATATGAACTTTTCACCAAAATAAAGGCATCAGTCAAAGAGCTGTGCCTAGTCATGGAGAACATTAAAGAACTGCAGTGCTACCAATATGCTAATTTAAAGTTTCACTTAGAGATTAGCTTCTCTCAGGGCACTCCACAAAGATAACAACTCATCTCTCCCAAATTGACTTTAATAAACTTGATCCAGGGTATATTGCCAGAGCCCACAAGCTTAAGTGTTTCTTCGAGGCCATCTTGATATAGGAGGAGCTCTGTGGTAACCCAGATCCTCCTCTAGAATAGATTGGACAGAGGCCTATTTTATCTGCAAGGGATCTCACCCCAAGATCAAGCCTGAGGGGCAGCAATGGCGTGCTTATGAGGACGCCCAGTAATATTCGCATAAATCGGTTTTCCACCAACAATAAATTTGAAACCTCCAGATGACCCACAGTTCTGCACAGTATGTAGCCATCCCCACGGCTTGATGTTGGAATACCTGTAATGCTGGCTGCGCATGTTGGAACGCAGAATTATTAGCCAATTTAGCAATGCTTCCTACTACTTGCTCTAGTCTTAGTCTGCACTGCATAATATGTGGCTGCCCCCCACCCTGTTCTGTCAATATAATTGCCCAGGTAAGTAAATGTTTGCACTCTCTCAAGAGGTTTCCCTGCTAATGTAAGGTTTGCCCTGGTCGAGCAACCTGGGTTCAATACCATGAACTTGATCTTGGACACATTTATTTCAAGACCCCCTACTTTGCAAAACATTTTTAATCAATCCACTAGGTTTTGGAAGCCCATGGAAGATTTTGAGAGGAGAAGGGTGTCGTCGACGAACATGAGGGCTTGAATCCATATGTTTGCCAGCTTAGGAGCATCATTATCACCCTATTAAAAAATGCTTCATAAGGCCATTGATATAAGATGACAATAGCGTGTGGGCAAGTACATACCCCTGCCTAACCCCCTACTGATGAGAAATTGCTCAGTTAACTCACCAGCCTGCCCACACCTAACCTGAGCATAGTCATTGTTGTGCAGCCTCACTATACTATATTGTAAGTAGCTGGGTACCCCCAACTCCAGCAGCACTCGCCCTAAGATTGACCTGAGGACTATATCAAAGGCGGAACAAAAGTACACAAAGACAATGTACAGATGTCCCCCCTAGAGTGACATCTTTCTAGCATAACATCAGGAGTCGGAAAACCTGATCAATCGTCCTAGTGACCTCCCTTAATCCTGCTTGCAATGGGGACAATATGTTATTGTCTGTCATCCAGTCCTGCAGTCTGCCAAATATGATTTTGCTAAATTGCTTTTGAGAGCTGTCGAGCAGACTACTCGGTCTATAATTAATTGGCAATTTGAGCAGGTCCTTTTTGTAAATGGTGCCAATTTAAGACCCGGCCATCGTTGGAGGCAAAGGTGCCCCTTTCAGGTATGCTGTAAACAGCGGTGAAATTTAGGCTCCCAAAATGTCAACCTCACTCTGGAAAAAATACCCTAGGATTTTTTCCAGTCCTGGTGCATTACTAGGGACAATGCCCTTAATTGCTGCACAAATTTCTGTTACAGGTATTTTAAAACAGGTATGATCATGCCTGGATACACTTCACCCGACTGCACATACAAATCGGTGAAGTGTGCTACCCCTTCATTGGCTGAAATGTTGTTTGCTATAGTACCAAGCCTCTCCCTGGTGCCAAAGGACATTACGTTCCAAAAGGCACAAAGATCCCTTTGCTTGGCAGAAGTTAAGAAGCTCTCCCACCTTCCCTGTTCCCATTATTTTCTAGCAACAGCAAGAGCCTTTTTATGGGCAGCCTTTGATAACTGAATCCAGGCCCTATTTTGCTTTCGTACTGCTACAACTAAATTGGATTTAGCCTCTCTACACTGCCTATTATACCAGGACAGAAGGTGCTTTCTCTCCACCACTTGCCTGTCCGTAATAAGAAACAAACTTCTTAGTTTTTCAAAAATCCCTATATGGATCTCAGATACTTTCCCCAAGAATATACCTTGGTTCCCAGTCAGATACAATGACATCACTCCATCCATCTCATCGGCCACCAAGCTGTACATCTGACTTAGAGTCTCCTGTGAGATCGTCATGCTACTCCATTTGACCATGCGCTTATTGCTGGCGATTCCCAATCTTCTATTCAAAGGCTCTCAAGTGATATCTAGTGGCCCTTTGATGTTTAGCCTGAGAGCCTAGGCATTGTGATCACTGTCCTGGTGGGGCATTATCACGTTGTCCTCCAAATGGGGCCACAATTTGAGGTCCAACAAAAATAGTCTATTAGGCTAGTAGAACTAATGCTGTTGAAAGTATGCTATCCTGCCCTGTCGGAGTTGGATCTGCCATTACAGGCTCGTAGCCCCTGGTTTAAAACTAATGCATTTATTTGTATTGCAGTGGCTGTCCATTTCCTAATAGGCTCAATCTCTAAAGCTTTAATTTGTCCTCATCAAGCAAGTGGGCATAGTCCCTGTGTTCAAAGACTTGAATTGACCATTAAAATCCCCCCCTACAATTTTCCTGGCACTAATAGGCAGTGAGGCTAGATGAACATTAAGTTGCTTTAGGAGAGTGGGTTTCTTGGTAGGCTTGGTAGACCTACAATTAACATTATATAGAGGGTTTCGCCATTAGGGAGTAACAGGTGAATGCATAATAAGTCTGGGCAATCCACCTCCACCTTTCTCAACACAATCTCCACTGTTGTCCTCACCCATGTAGTGAGCCCCCCTGAGGGTCTTCACTACCCTAAGGATAAGGCTTCCTTTGAGAAATTAACATAGCCTACATGGTGTAGGGGTTGAAGGGACCAAGTCTCTTTTGAAAATCAAACTGCTCAATGAGCATGCACCACTCTGGGTGATCTAAATTTGAGGCTTAACCTGCCACATTTCAAGAGATAAAATTAGTCCGGCTTCATGTGTCAACTACTAAAACCTCCCCCTCCATGCTGCACTTTTGCTTGTGCATAGCTTGGCAGAGCACTGCATCAGTTCCTAGTGAATTGTCTGACTTAGGCTTGGCATTCATGTCTCCCATGGAATAAGGGCTGCCTAGTCTAATATTGTAGCCAGCTGAGACAATATGCTGGCTTTCATTTTTACCTAAATGCTGGTCTCCCAGAACAGCATATGCATAACAGCTGTCTGTCCCTCCAGTTTGGATGTAATTAGGATTCTCAGGGGTCGATTCCGATCCGGGTCGGACAGCTCTCCGAGAGCTCTCCGTAGCTTTACCGTGCGACCGACACGTACCCGTAGCCGGTCCGTCCTGTAGATGAAGTACGATGCGCATAACTGCCAAAAACACGACCGACACGTAGGCTGTGATTCAAGCTCCATTCTCCGTCCGAGCCATAACTCCGAACGCCGAACCGAGTCGCCCGGAAGCAGTATCCACAGCAGTTTCCGCCCTGACAAGTATGATGCGTACTTCCTATGCACCAGACGGGTCACCATGTACGGCACGTCACAGCATCCGGGAAACAAGCATATCAGCTACGATTCGCGCCACAACTCAATCCACAACTACGAGATGGACCAGCTTGCAGCGGGTACGAGACGGAGCAACAAGCAGCGTGTACAACACGAACACATCATGAATCCCATCGCGCAGGTCATACCAGTACTCTACATCTATGACCGGATCAGGAACCGACGCTGATGGCGCAGGCGGTAAGTCAGACACCTACCACACAAACGACATATACCCGCAAAAAGGCATACACACACAGGGGATCCACATCCTGGCCACTAACAACAGCCCACCATAGGGGTTGCATGGCCAGCACCACTACCACCCCCACCCATAGGGCTTATGTTGCCCAGCACTCCTGCCACCCCATCCATAGGGGACCTTGTGCCCATCATCCCTGCCACCCCCAGCCATAGGGCATATGTTGCCCATCACTACTGCCACCCCCAGCCATTTCGGACCTGTTGACCATCACCCATGCCACCCCCACTCATAGGGGACCTGTTGCCCATCACCCCTGCCACCCACAGCCATAGGGCATATGTTGCACATCACTACTGCCACCCCCAGCCATAGAGGACCTGTTGACCATCACAGCTGCCACCCCTACTCATAGGGGACCTGTTGCCCATCCCTATTGCCACCCCCACTAATAGGGCTTATGTTACCCAGCACTCCTGCCACCCCGACCCATAGGGGACCTGGTGCCCATCACCCATGCCACCCGACTCTTAGGGCTTATGTTGCCCATCACCCCTGCCACCCCCAGCCATAGGGCATATGTTGCCCATCACTACTGCCACCCCCAGCCATAGGGCATATGTTGCCCATCACTACTGCCACCCCCACTCATAGGGGACCTGTTGCCCATCACTACTGCCCCCCCTCTCATAGGGCATATGTTGGCCATCACCCCTGCCACCCCCAGCCATAGAATGGGTGATGCGCCGCACATCCATCATACTCCAACATTAGGTATGTCAGCAAAATACATCCCCCCTAACATCATGACAACAGTGTGTAGTCTGTGACAAATGCCCACAACAGTGATTATGACTTCGAACATACAATGTAACTAACAGCACATGTGTGACCAACAAATGAGTGTGCCCTACACAAGGCAAGCATAACTATAGCACTGTGTCAATGTAAAAAGAACACCCCCTCACTGTGTAGAACAAAAGTTAAGTGTGGGCTTCCAAACTGCAGCAGATGTTGAGCATTGTGGTGATGGGGTCTAAACCCCCCCTCATCACAGTGACCAAAAGGTAAGTGTCATCATGGTCAAAGCTGCAAATAACAAACAGCATGTATGATCCCTGCTCCCAACACATTAAACACTTCGGGGGCAAACTAGTGGTTGTGTCCCATACCCACAGAGATGTGGTGAGGCTAGCAGTGCTTTGAAAACCTAACACACTCTCAGCCATGTGCAGACAAGCACCACCCATGGGGGCTGACAATGAATACAATGTACAATGACACAAAAGCAGAAGTGACCATCACAAAGCATACACACATCTCGAAAATAGACACACTAATCAAAACAACCTGTGGAGACTGTAGGTGTCAGCTCACAAACTCACATTCAATACCAGTAATGGCACCTAACAACCAGGATGAATGTGCACAATAATGTGATATGACTCACAGGGACAGCAGGGAAAATCACAGAAACAGCATCCAGACAAAGGCCCACAACAGCAATACCAATGCACTGATGCAGATGCACAAACACAAACAGGCAACCACACACTGCACATCTGACACAACATGTGTGTGTGTCTCAGTATCCCCAGGCAACTACACAACACATGAGGGGGGCTGAACCACAGTGACACAGATGTGGACACAGTGCCATACAAAAGTAAAACATCATTGGGACACCCTTAGTGGGCAATCAGGCATTGTGAGATGAGAGGGAGCACAACAGACACATGTGACACAAGCTTGAATGAACACCAACTAACACAGCAAGAGACTGACACACAACAGCACTACCCCCAGTGACCAGACATTGGGGTGACACAAGCATGCATGACACCTCCACTGTGATGACAAAGGCAGATGTCATACAAACTGGGAAACCCAGATATGTGTCCTGTTCCACAAACGTACGTCACACCTACACCTACACAAATCACTCAGCATGGCCCCTCATCCATGGACAAACAGGAGCTAGGGGACCATCCATGCAAACATTTACATCAGTCCACCCTCAACACCACACACCCTGAACTGCAACAATGTGCATCTGTGAAGCCCACATGGACAGGTGACATTGCACATGCACCCATGACAAACTCAGGAATTTTGGGAAGAACTAAGGTGCACAGACTCATCGCACAATGACAGTTTACAACCCTGGTGAATGATAGACAAATTGCACAGTATGCGGTACATGGCCATGACGTCAAAGCTCACGTAACCTTCAGAATACCTGTCACAGTCCCAGGATAATGGGGAAGCCATGGAGAACCACAAGGCACACATGCCGACACCTGCCAACATTGCAGCCCTGCACCCGACAAGTGGGAGCAGTCACACACACATACACATGTCTCAATCACTGAAAGATACCACCTAGGGACAACTACATGATATTGTGAATAAACATGTGTCTTGGGGAACCCTGAATGTGTCCCATCTGCGTCTGACAACATCATCACCACTCAGGACTGACAAATCCCAATGATGATACACCAATTAACAGTAGTGTGTCATGCACCCACACATCTGGTAGCCCATGGCAAAGTAGTGGGATGAACACAGTACCACTCAGCAAGCATCAACAACAGGAACATATCAAGGGAACACTGCCTGTGTATGAAAAGGGATGTGGACACACACACATGCTAATACAACACACACCATGGGCCCAGGCTATGTCACGGGACAACACACTTACTTGAGGGGACCCAACTCCTGTGGAAGCCCAGCTGTGCCAACCATATTCACAGCACGTCTCACTCATGTCAGCAGAACACTTGGTCAGTCAGCCATCAGTTACCACACAATGAAGGCTCTGGTCACAACAGCCTGGGTACGTGAGTCTCCCCTAAGTCATCTGCACATACTCAAAACATATGTCTAGCAAGTTGCACAGAGGACCCAATTGCTCCTATACCAATGATGCCCACACCTGTAGGTCCAGTGGTGATGCGCACAAAGTCTGTGAAATTGACAAATTGGACAATGGGAAGCACATCATATGTGCATGGGTTCAAGCCAGAGATGTGACCATGCAAATGAAATGTTCACAGAGATGTCCACAAATAGTTGATCATGACACACCCAGGTAGCTGCAAAAGATGACATGGATACCCACCAGAATAGGATACATGTCTCATGGCCCACAGGGGGTACCTTACAGCAACACATCAGTATTCAACATTGGAAACCAAGCATCACAGGTGCAAGGGCATGTTAAACATCATCAACATAATGTACAGCTAAATCAAGTTCACAGGGATAAAGAAAAAAGCTTTATTCAGCATATTAAAAGTTAAACGTTGGTTCAAACAAAAGGCCAATGGCCAGTCAATGTCCCAATGCCAAGGAGTGAAGTAGAGTGATAACTGTCACACTTTGCTTGCCTGCACTGCTAAGGACCGGGGTCATCCGCTCGGAGTGGCATGCATGGGGGCAGGCCAGGCACCGCAGGGACAGGATCAGGGCGCAGCAGAAGGAGGCAGTGAAGGGGTGGTGGATGCGGGCGAGACACTTGCAACGGCAGTGGAGCTAACTGAAGTGGTGGGTGCTGTCACAACTGTGGTGCACAAGTCAGATGGGGTGGGTGACGGCACAACTCCAGTGGGCAGGTCAGATGGAGTGGATTGGGGCACCACTGCAGTGCCCAAGTCAGACGGGGTGGTCATGTACTCCAATGCAGTGCCTACATCCATGGGAGCGGAATGGGGGGCAGGTGAGGTCGGCAGGGCAGGGAGGGACACGGTCCCCACATCAGTGGCACTAACCGTCTGACCAGGTGTGGAGGAGCAAGTGCCAGGGGGCGAGGGCCTTAGCATTTTGGGCATGGTGTATCTGTGGGTGGGGGAACCCGGGGCAGGGAGTGGCGTGGGAACCTCAGGAGTGGTGGCCTGGGGGATGGAGGATGGAGACTTTGCATTGGAGCTGCGTGTTGCTCGTCTTGCGCTGGGGGGACTTGTGGGTGGGGGTCTCTGTCTGACTGTGCCTGCGGGAGGGTGTCCGGGTGTGAGGGGCACTCCCCTCTGTGTGTGGGGACTTCCACTTCCCTTTGTGATCAGGATCTGCTGATTCGGTGGGGAAGAGGCCAAGGTCACAGAGGAAGAGCTTCTGGGGAGATGGGGTTGCAGGTGATGCAAGGGAAGGGTGCTGGGAGGGAGAGGTCTCGGAGGATTGCGGAGTGGTTACGGATGACTGTGTGTTTGTCTGCAAACCAGCCCCTGTGAGTGTGTCTTCAGTCCCCTGCGCTTGCTTGTGTGCACGTCTAGACCTTGGTTTGGGTGTTTGTGTGCTCGGGACAGGTAGGCTGCTAGGAATAGTGGGTGGTGCAGGGGTAGGAGGAGTGCGGGACTGTTGGAGGAGGGACACTGCTGCCTTCAGGGAGGAGGCCACGGACTGATTGGTCCTCTGTAGGGCAGACATGCCCGAGGAAATGCCCTGCATGAATGACACCAGTTGTGTCAACAGACCTGTGTGTGCATGGAGGACCTTCAGCATCGACGCCTGCCCTACATGGATCTGTCAAAGTGAGTCCACAGACTCCTCACTTAGGGGAACAGGGGACACAGGGGCAGGGGGTGCGGTGCCGGGCATGAAGGAGACATTCTCACGAACACGGGAGCCCACAGGGACCTCTGGGATGAGAGCCGATGGGAGGGGGGTGGTGGTGGTGGTGGGGGTTGCGGTGGCAGGGACAGCCTCACTAGCTGGGGTATGGTGGCTGCTGACACCCGCCTCCACCAGGGAGTCATCCTCAGAGATGCTGTGGCCCTCAGCTGGGGGGATGGTGCTGACGACTCCTCTTTGTGGCTCCACTCGCCATCCGTGCCACTGGGTCCACCGAATCCTCTCCCTCTGTCCCTGTAAGGCTCTGTGGCTCCTCCTGGTCCGTGGAGCTGTCCTCTCCTGTGACCGTGGATGTATCTGGATAGAAATAGTAAGCAAGAGAACAACATCAGTCACCTGCACCGACTGCACACAACACAGTGAGTACATCACATAACAGGGCAAGCCCTGGCATCATCAGCTGAACACAGCTCAAACTGCCAACACTGTTTAGGATAAGACAATTGTTATTCTCAACATCAACCATGGCACACATAGCCCTCCTTGACTTTCACACATATGTCTGTTGCATGTTGGATGCTAACAGCCCAATGTGCCAACATGCACCACCCACACATTAGTTGTACATGCAAGTGAACATGTAGGAGTATGTCACTATACACACAGCACATCTCTTGCTACTGAATCAGTACAGGTGTCCCGATGAAGGGATGGGCAGAGACTCATTTCACATGCTTGTGATGCATGCCAGCAAGACACACTATGATGTCCTCATGTCCTGATGGGCAATGCCACAATGGTGTTCATGGTGCACACTTGAACACAATGCAGGATCACCCATAGCAAGTTAAATGCCATGGCATTGGGATGCCCTGAAAGTCAGTCAACACTGTCTCCTGTCACAGGGGCAGGGCATCCAGACAACAGCAATATGCACTGACTCACAATCCTAGCTCAGGGGTAAAGCTAACTCTGCAGATGACCGGAGCACTTGCCCATCCCATGCAAACAACATGTCCAGGAGCCAGAAGACCCCACATCATGCAAATCAGACATCTGAGTCTCTGCAAACACAAATCCCTGTACATTAACACGTCACAGTCTGCCATGCATGTAACCCAGCTGCCCGAAGGACACAGTTGCATACACCATTGTGCGCTGTCAGATGATCACACACCTATATGTCACACAGGTCTTGTCTCTCACAGTCACATCTCAGATGTCATGCTGACCCTCTGAATCATGGACACCCTAGTTGTATATAACAACAAGCCACGCCCTAATGACACGGAGGCAGACACCTGAGGGCACATGTCAATAAGCACAACCTGTAATTTCATACACAGGAGTGGGATTACAGAGTGTTTCTAAATGCCCTTGAGGCGGCATGACTGGCAAGGTCTAAGTGAAACCGTGTTTGGCCCTGGACAGTAGTCTGGTGGCTAAGCAAGTGTGACATACTCGATATACATGCTCCTGAAGCCCAACAATTGGAGTCCCCTGCTGCATGGGTTTGTTTGGAATACCCCAGCCACATGTTGCGAGTCAGACCAGCAATTGGAACACATTTCAAGGGCACACACATATCACATGTCAGATCTCAGGCATTGTGTAAACAATTGACCCACCCATGAAACATACAACAGAGTCACGGAAACAGATGCTGACCGGTAGATGAAGCATAGCTGACTGCAGGGACACAGTGCCCTAGTGACACAAGCAAAAGACTGTGGGGGCCACATCTGTGGAACAAATGAGGAGGGTGCATCACACAATTGGGGGACATGAGTATTGGACTACAAGACCTACGTAATGTGGAAGTGTGACCAGGCCAAAAGACTGCTATTAGCATGTCAGGCATAGTACACAGATCAGGCATGGACTTACCCCCTTCCTGCTGCTGTCTGGCCTTTAGCTGCCTATCCAGGTCTGGGAAGACCACTGCCAGTATCCGGAGCATGTGGTGAGTCAGGGTCCGGTGTCCGCCCCTCCTGCGTGGAGGTGACAGCTTCAGCTGGACTCTAGCTATCCTCCGGGTCCAGCCACGAAGGTCCTGCCACCTCTTCTGGCAGTTGCGGATCCGGCGCTTGTAGACCCCCACCGAACGAACAGCCCGGGCGATGGTCAGCCAGATCTCCTGCTTCTGGTGGGCATCAACCTGTGAGGATGACAAAGTGAAAAGTACCTTAACACACATGCCCCAGATTTGTGCAGCACACATTTGTAGATACATGTCATCATCACAAAGGGAAATTAATTACACAGGTAGTGCCGCCATGGGGAAGGACAAATCACCTACATGTCTGACATGTTAACAATGCCTGGATAGTTTAAGCTTGCACTAATGCACTTCAGCAGCAGGAAACCTATTCAGTACATGTACCTACACACCTTCGGGGATGAAAGTAGTCAGTGAGAATGCTTGCCACTGGTGTACACACTGCTAGTACTACTAGTCAGACAACATGCATAATTAGGAAGGCAGTGGACTGCACACTCACCTGCTCTCCTGGTTTCCCATAGAGCTTGCTGTACTGTGGAAGGAGCCCATCCAGCAGGGCCTGGTTCTCCTCCTCAGTGAAGGCTGGGGCCCTCTCCAGAGTACGTACCATAGCAGGAGCCAGAGGATGCAGAGACAGCAGCAGTGGTAGCAGGGATGTGGTCCAGTAGCATGTAGTGCAGGCAAATGAGCTCCCTGGGGGCCAGCCAGCCTTATATCTGTGCTGCAGAGGCAGACTCTGTGCCATGTGTCCCAAGTGAAAGTTCCCACACGGTTGCATTCTATGAATCTGGCCAATCCATTTAAATGTACGACTCGTACACGCCTTCCGCATCGTTCAAATCTTCACCTTCATGGAACACTTGAAATTACAACATTGTTGTAGGCATCCAACTGAATTTCCAGTGCACAACCCGTACAAGTTTTGAATCCGCATCCGTCTCCATGACAGTCCGGAGCCAATAGGTACGCCCGACTCGTTCAACTGACTGTACAACGCGTAGTTTGAATATACACATGCACCCGTCTCTACACGATTCAATGGCCAAGGCGTACACCTGACTCGGACCATGCCTGTCCGGCGCATATGCATGATAGTCACCCGCGTCGGATCTCATTGCATTCAATGACAAAGCGTACGCACGGCTCGGACATGACCCGTGCAGTGCGTACGCATTGTCACCCGCGTCGGACCTCATTGCATTCAATGACAAAGCGTACGCACGGCTCGGACATTACCCGTGCAATGCGTACGTATTGTCACCCACGACGGACCTCATTGCATTCAATGACAAAGCGTACGCATGGCTCGGACATGACCCGTGCAATGCGTACGCATTGTCACCCGCGTCGGACCTCATTGCATTCAATGACAAAGCGTACGCACGGCTCGGTCATGACCAGTGCAATGCGTACGCATTGTCAGCCGCGTCGGACATCATTGGTGTGACTATTATATGGATGCAACACACATTTACTGGCCAGGGACACCTGTGCACACTTACCACACTACAGCTTTGGCCACACAGTGTCCCATGGCATGCAAGGCTGCATTCCCTGGGTGTTTGTGGGGGGGCACATCTGGTTTTTTGGCTGGCACTTTGTGCAGCCACTCCCAGGCTGTGTACGTGTACATGGGGGCAGAATCCTTTGTGTGTTGTGCACATTACCACTGTGATGTGCAATTGTACAGTAATGGGCATGAGTCACAGACACAGTGTCAGGATGAATATGTATAGGACATGTCACATACACCCTGAGTCCTGGGGGTGATGGCATGTACGTCACAGTGAGACCTGTAGCCACAATACTGATGTGCACCCACAGTCTGTGTGCATGTTGTGTCTCAGATGTGTCTGATCAAATGTGCCCAATGGGTGACAGTCTCCACATCCATGTGGTATATGCATCATCCTTGATGGGGTGTGTGTCTAAGAGACGTACATGTAAGGCCGGCAGGAACAACAGTGGCCACTACCTGTGGGACTTACGCTTGCCTTGTGGTGTGCACGTGATATGCCATGTCCATTGCTGTGTCGATGTGGCAATACAGGGACCCTGGGTTTCTGCATGGCAAAGATCTGTGATGCCTGGGAGACACGAGGCCTCACTTGTCACTGTGGTGTGTGTTTGGAACGTTGCAGCAGCACATGGGTTGGGTGACACAGCCAGATGATTGGACATTGCACTACATGGGACTCATGTGGAAATGCGGAATTGAGATGTGAGGTGGTGGTCATGTAGGTGACATATGTGTCCATGCCCAACAGCACACACCTCAGTACATTGTGTAATGTCATGATCCAGCATGTGATATTGATCGTGGTCATGGCCACATGGGTGGATGAACTGACAATCTTCCTTTGTGCATCTCTGTACTGCAGGGCACCAGCTGTCCATCGGCCGTTCCTAGACCTTGCAACCATGCAGGAACGCGACTGCATCAGACGGTACCGCTTCACCAGGCCACTGATTGCGGAGTTGGTGGAGCAGTTGGTGCCACATCTGCTACCTGGCCGGACATACCCTACAGCCCTGACCCCAGAGGTGAAGGTGATGGCAGCCCTGCACTTCTTTGCTACTGGTACCTTCCAGTACACTGTGGCTACTGCTGGTGGGATGTCACAAACGATGTTTAGTCGGGTGCTACGCGATGTCTTGGAGGGGATGTTGCATTTCCTAGACCTGTATATCAAGTTCCCGAGCCCAGCTGAACTCCCTGAAATAAAGGATGCCTTTTATACACTGGGGAGGATGCCGAATGTCATTGGATCTATTGATGGGACGCATGTTGCCCTGATACCACCACAGGCACATGAGCAGGCCTACCGTAACAGGAAGCACTACCATTCGATCAATGCTCTGGTGGTCTGTCTTGCTGACATGTCGATCACATGGTTCTGCGCATGATGCCTACATTATGAGGAGTAGTCGCATTGCAACGCTGATGTCACATATGCCAGCTCAGCATGCCTGGCCTGTCGGTGTGTACTGACTGTTTCTCATTGTGTGTCTTTGTCGATGTTGTATTCTGCACTCCTACAAAACTCAGCTACTTGTTCATTTTTGTGTGTGTAGGTGACTCCGGATACCCCAACATGCCATGGTTGCTGACACCCCTCAGGAACCCTGTGACACCAGCTGAGATGAGCTACAATTAGGCACATGGTCGGAGCGGGAGGATGATTGAGCAGACACTCGGCCTCCTGAAAAGCCACTTTCGCTGCCTGGACAAGACCGGAGGGGCCCCCCCATATGAGCCTGCAAAGGTGTGCAAAATAATCTTTGTCTGCTGCATGCTACACAACATGGCAGTGTGGAAGGAGGTGCCTCTCATCCAGGATGACGATGACGATGGCCAAGCTCCGGCACCTGTGGAGGTTCCCGGCCTGGGCCAAGATGCCAGTGATGATGAGGATGAGGGTGACGTCCGCTCACAGCTCATCAACAACTTCTTCACCTGAATGTGAGTTTCCAGGGTTGTTATGTGAATGAATGGAGGTAAATCTTTATCGCACACACATAACGTATTAATAAAGATAAAGAAGGAAAAAAGGCTAACACTACATGCATAGAGGAGACCGGTACATCATCGATTATTCGTAAAATGGCTGATTAATCCACAACAGATTGTAAAGGGTTTCCATCAAATTAGACTCAATGATCAGTCTAAGTCATTGAGTCTAATTTGATGGAAACCCTTTACAATCTGTTGTGGATTAATCAGCCATTTTACGAATAATCGATGATGTACCGGTCTCCTCTATGCATGTAGTGTTAGCCTTTTTTCCTTCTTTATCTTTATTAATACGTTATGTGTGTGCGATAAAGATATTTTGAGATCTTGTTGACTCAGTATCGACAGTGTAGCCTCTCAAATTTGGCTGTTAGACCCCCTGTGTTTCGTGTGTTATACATTCAGTTGGTGCTGGGGATAAAATCAGGTGTGGGTCTTTAAAAAATATATATCCCTTGGACCCTATTTTAAATGGTTTTGTTTAATCTGTTCTGGAGCAGCTGTCTGGCTGTGGGTTTGACTATATAACCATACGATTAGATGGTTCTTTGACAGTTACCAGCTGTAGAACTGTTACATATCATTGAGAGTCGGTCGACCCCCGACCTTAGTGGTGATTGAGACTCGATTTCTCAGTTGTTCGCCTTTGACACCCTTTTCACAAACTAGTTTTTTCACAAACTAGTTTTACCAACACTAAAATGGCAGAAATTAGTGGTATTGCGTATGATGATGCCATATATCATTCTATATTGGATAGTATGCCCAGCGTCTTGAACATACCTTCAACAGCCATTCCTAGTACAGGAGATGATTGGGCCAAAGTTATGGTTTTAAAAAAGACACATGCCCGAACCTTGGTCCATGGAATAACCATGGCAGAATATCTGAGGGCTAGTTGCGCCCCGCCTGGTCTAGTGGTCTCCAATGCTCCTCGACTATTCTTACAGGATAAGATCTTCCTGAAGGATTGGTCGCTTATAGCATGGAGATGTACTAGAGACTGGCTAATATTGATTATTAGCACAGCAAAAAGAATAGCCAATACCATCTTGGTTGAAATACAGGTTTTAGAAGCAGCAATAAGAACAACAGTAACACCGATTCTGTTTAAAAAACAGCAGGACGAATCGAACAAAAACTCAGGTGAATTCAAGGAGACTATTCTGCAAACAAAATTAGATAAATTCAAAAAAGATTTGAGTAAATGGAAGCATGAACGTGTGTACCCCTATACGAGCGATACGTACACACCACCTGTATACAGAAACAATGGAAAACGTTATGGGTCTAACTACTCTAGTTCAGGGTCTGACAGTAGTGATCCAGACAACACCAACACGGGCGCTCCTAGCTTTCCACAACGTGGGAGAGGTAGGGGGAACAGACCCTAGTCATATGGCAATCAACATATTGATTCATACCAGCAATGGTGGCCACCCACCCCTTGGGGTTTTCCACCGAACCAACAGCCTTACCCTATACCTCCACCTCCGCCGAATTTCCAAGGGTTTCCAAATGCCTACAATTCTCAACATTTTTTAGGGTTTGGCCCACGCCGACCAAGAGGCAAAAGGCGAGCAGCACAAAACACAGTTGTACAATGGGAAGACCAGACAAGCCCACATGCAGGTACACGGAGCCAAACTGCCAAGAACCAGAAAGCAGGCCCATCAAACAATCCCTCGTAGTCAACTTATCTAACAAGATACTAACTCCACTTGAAGAACAAGTACTGAATAAAGGCTTGGGTTTCGTCATGACGAATCATGGGGACCCATTCACTTTCCAATGCGAATTGAGTCAGTTTTTCAGGAAACTTAGATTACACTATCTCTTCAAGGATCAGATTAATGTTGATTGCGACACAAACACCGGTCTTAGACCAAAATCTAAATTCCAGCCACCTATTCACACGGTTCCTCCACAGGTCTTAGCCTTTGAGCAAGCTGTTGCGGGTGATATTGCTTCACTGTGGAGCACAACAGTCAGGTCATTTAACAACCTTACCAAATCAGAACAAATGACACTGAAATCACTTTCAGAGGATCATTTAATAACTATAAAGCCTGCAGATAAGGGCGGCTCTATAGTTATTTTAAATACCACGGATTACCGGACTGAGTGCTATAGACAACTAAACAATAGACAGGCATACTCTCCCTTGTCTACAGATCCTACAGAAGAGGTGACTAAACAGATACAGGATATGGTTGAAGAAGCTTTATCTGAGGGGTGGATCACTCAAAGTGAGGCGACTTATTTGGTTGCTAAACACCCAACCACTCCTTATTTCTACCTTTTACCAAAGGTACACAAACCACAGAGGCCACCGCCTGGTAGGCCTATTATTTCAGGAATAGGGTCTCTCCTGGAGCCATTGTCAACTTTTGTCGATCATTTTCTGCGGCCAATTGTACAGAAAATGCCTACATATGTGCAGGACACTAAAGATGTCTTGCGTGTCCTTCCAGAAATTGATTATGATATTGAAAGAGACCTCCTGGTCTCTTTCGATGTAGAATCACTGTATACTTCTATCCCTCAGGATGAGACTTTGGAAGTCGTAACATCCATCCTGAGGGATAGTATATGTGAAACTATCACCCCTGTACCATTTATAATGGCTTTGGCAACTATAGCCATGAAAATGAATTTTTTCAAGTATGAGGACAAGCTGTTTCTCCAGATCTCGGGTACGAGTATGGGCAGCATTTTCGCGCCGAGTCTGGCGAATTTATACGTGCACCAGTTCGAACAACAACACGTACTGACACCCACCAACCCCTTCCACACCTCTATTAGGTGGTGGAAGCGTTATATTGACGACGTGTTGGTGGTGTGGAGAGGCACGGTGGATTCCGTTAATGAATTCCACCAATGGCTAAACAGTAGAAACCAGTTTCTTAAATTCACCATGGAAACAAATAAGAAAAGAATTGCATTCCTAGATCTGTCGATCTATGTCACTACTGCAGGATTGCAGAGTGAACTGTACAAGAAACCTATGGCGCGGAACTCACTTCTCCTTTACGAGAGATACCACCCGAAGTCCCTGCGCCAGAATCTACCATATGGCCAGTTCCTACGGGTTCGCAGGAACTGCTCCAATAGAGAGGACTTTGAGGTGCATGCTAGGAATCTTTGTGGAAAATTACGGGACAGACGCTATCCTAATTCACTCATAAAAAGATCAAAAAAGAGAGCAGTTAACAACAATAGGGAGGCCCTCCTGGAAGCTCCAATCCCTAAACCACCTCTGACTAGACTCACTTTCGTGAGCACCTTCAATACTAGAAGCAATGCCATCCAGAAGATTGTCAAAAGACACTGGCGCCTTCTGAACCATGGGAGAGAGAAAATTGCGCAACCCTTGTTTGCGTTCAAAAGGGCAAGCAGCATCCGGGATCGACTTGTTCACACACGCCCAAAAGAGCTCCCTAGGAAACTTGGTGGAACACTGTGGAACCTTCCACCAGCTGTCAGGCATCACCCTTGCGGCATTTGCTCAGTCTGCCCTCAGACCAAACATACGAAGGAGATAGATATAGGCACCACGAGACCTTGGTTGCAGAGTAACTATAGTAATTGCAATAGTACCAATCTGATTTATATGCTGACATGTCCTTGCTCCACACGATATGTGGGTATGACGACCCGCAAAGTCCGCACCAGGATGTTGGAACACAAGAGTTCTTTTCGTTGCAAGAAAAACAACACTAAACTTACGAGACATTTCCTGGAGCATGCACATCTAGAAACGGATTTCCAATGGACTGTCCTGGAGAAGCCATATATACCCAGTCACATAAGTGATGTGTCGGGTTACCTTTTTAGAAAAGAGCAAAAATGGATTTATAAACTTCGGACAGATACAGAAGGATTAAATGATAATATTCCTTGGACCTCCCTGTAGCCTTGGCACTAGTGAGTAATAACTGGGATATACTGACTGTAATAGGGTGGGTCTATATAAACATGTTGTACATATTGATTCATGCCTGAATTACTTTGCTCACACTCTTCTCATAATATCACAAATAGGTTTGATTATGGGAGTTTTCTGACATACACTGGAGGGTGACATATAGCTATGCACAACCATTAGGATGGTTCCCACATTTTAAGATTTTGGAGCATCTGCATAGTTATGCCCATTGAATACACTCTGAGGCCACTCTTGGCTTACTACCTAGAGCATTTGTGTTCCCAAAAACAACATTGGAATATCACGGACCAATAGGTTGCAGTCATTGCACTACAAAGATGTCCGAAATGACATCATTGGGCAGCTGTCATTGCCCAATGACTGGTACTTTTTCAATAACAACACATGGTCAATCGTGATTCTATGATATACAGGTTGGAGCCTTCAGAACTACAAAGATGGCCGATATGTTGTCATCGGGTAGTTCTGAGCGCATCTTCCCGCGTGATTTCGAGCGCTAAGTAGTGCGCTCTTGTTCCTAAGAAAACAAGCTCAAGCAGGCTTATTACAGAGAAAAATAGGCAGTGACTCACAACACTGGGGGCATTCTAACATCATATGCACGTGAGGAATAATGACTGTTTAATGATTACCAGATCATAGTGTTAGGAACTGCAAAGATGGCCGATATGACATCATATGGTAGTTCTGAGCACTTCCTCTCGCGAGATCTCGCGAGATTTCGAGCGTAAAGTAGTGCCCTTAGTTTTCTTTTGAAAATAAAGACCAATAAGGCTTACTTCACAATAAATGTCTGATAATAGTGTCCTTGCCATTAATATATACCAATTGAAGGGACACATGATAAGATCGCCACTATCTAGTATACATCCTAAAGGTGGAGGGATACTTCACTAACAAACCCTCACTAGACTATTTATACAAGCATCTCCTACAGATCGGTGCCTCCCCCAAGTCTCAGATGGGAGCTTGAGGTACCGACGGAAAGGTGAGCAGCTACCACAGAATATTTTTAGAATATTTTTAGCTATACTATGTTGTAAACTTTAGCAAATCACAGGTTTTGTAGATCAGTATGTTGTAAAATTCCTGAATGAGCATACAAGGGAGTTTTAATCTTCCTTAAAGTTTGGTGTCTTAGTCGAGTTTCTGGGTCATTTTGAGGCTTAGTACACTGAGTTTGGGGTGTTTATCTACCTCACATGTTTTGCCTCTAGATACAGGGCATTTGGTTATAGGAATGATCATAGGCAGGGTATAAAGCAAAAAAAATTCTTTATAGTACTTTGCCACATTCTTTTGTTTTCCCTATATCTTTGTAGTGCGGGGCCTCTTAGTACCTGAGCAGTGTCCAGGTGAGGTGAGGTCTATTGCCCTACCACAAAGGGTAAGCATAAAAATTAATTTTCTGACACACATTATTGGTTGGTTTGGTGACACACTATGCACATGAGACTGATGCATCGAATACAGTACTAATGATATAACGTTTTCCTTCACAGAATTCACAGTAATCATTGTGAATCGGAGGGTTAATGTCCATGGTTGTTACAAGTTGTACCGTTTCAAACCAGTTTTATTATAATTTGTTTTTGGTGATGGTGGTGAATTCTATATTTCACTATTAGGAGTGCAACTATTATACGAGCAGAGGCCCTGACGAATGCCAAGGGATTAAATACCCGTTAGGCAGAAACATGTTGGCCCTTATGTAGACAGATAATTGCCACTGTCTTCTTTTGCACTGTTCTATTTTTTAATTAGGAGGCGTGTCCAGTCCGTAGAATAAAGTATTTAGAAGGAGGACATTCCATCCTATTTTAAATCACTTTTTTGTTCGTTGCACTATTTCTTCTTACTTTACCATCAAAAGATCAGTCATCATGGACGGTTTGTGTATTTGGTGGACCAAATCCTGATACAACAATAAGGTGCGGAGCTGAGTGTCCCACTGATCAGGGGACCAGCCTCATTTGCACATGGGTTTGGCCAAATGATAGGACTGATCATTGAGTCTAATTTGATTGAAACCCTTTACAATCTGTTGTGGATTAATGAGCCAATTTACGAATAATCGATGATGTACCGGTCTCCTCTATGCATGTAGTTTTAGCCTTTTTTCCTTCTTTATCTTTATTAATACGTTATGTGTGTGCGATAAAGATATTTTGAGATCTTGTTGACTCAGTATCGACAGTGTAGCCTCTCAAAATTGGCTGTTAGACCCCCTGTGTTTCGTGTGTAATACATTCAGTTGGTGCTGGGGATAAAATCAGGTGTGGGTCTTTAAAAAATATATATCCCTTGGACCCTATTTTAAATGGTTTTGTTTAATCCAATGTATGGAGGTAGCCTGGAATGTGTTGTGCCAGCTCTGTTGCTGTCTGAGTGTGTCTGTGTGCTACTTGACTGGATGTGTGCTGTGATGTGTCCATTCAGGTTGTGTGTACTCCACAATAGGGTAGTACTGCTAACTAGTGTTTGTGTAGGTGTCTTGCAACATGTTTTGTGCATGTGTATTGCATTTCTCTCCTGTTCTTCTGTGCTTTTGACTGTGTCTTGTGTCTGTCCTTCCCAGGGTACTTTGCCTGTTGTTTGGTCAACACTGACCCCCAACACACAGAAGCCAACACCAGTGTGGAAGTTGACAATTCCCATCAACTGATGTACCACACATCCCTGGACTTCCATTCTCCAACACATTGAGAGCGTGTGTCCACTGTTACGTAGAATTACTGTGCAACTATTGTGGAATACACGTGTTGCTGATGTGTAATGAACCTGTGCTAGACTTTCTCATGTACGTTGTCTGTCTTCCCACATCTGAGTGACATCTGCTTACCTCACCTGAGGACTTGTTACCACTGACTGGGGTTGGTGTTATGTCTGTGCATGCCAATGCGTTTCAGGTCAACATCATTGTGTGTGATGAGTAACATGGCTATGGTGAGTATGTTTTGTGTTGCCATAGTGGTGTGTCTCCCTCACATGTGTCACATCACCATGACTCACCTTACGCTGGTCACATTGTTGCAGTATTTGGCATGCACTGTGTTGTGTAGCAGATCAACATCTCCCTTTACATGACAAGTTGGAATCACAACAGAGGCAAGTATGGTGTACTGGTGAGTTTATTTACAAACATGTGTGAGGGAAGTGCACAGGATGGTGGGTGGTGTACATTGGTTTGGGAATCTAAAGTTCACAATGGAGTTGGAAGTGCTGGTAGATGAAATGTCCAGAGTAAAGTCCACAGTCATCTGCTACATTGGCCCAACATGAACCCTCCATGTCACGTGGGCGACTTGTGTGCGATTGGACAAGGTGAACGGGTTGCGCACAAAGAACATTGTCCAGAACAGGTTTAGAGGCCCTGGGGGATGTGCCGAGACATCTGCCTCTCACATGTCCTTCTTCGCATGACCCCTCTTCTTCCTGGGGGGGATCCTCAGGTGCAGGCCTCTGCAGTGCAGGGGACTCTCCGCCGGAGTCCTCCTACCTCCCTGTGGCGCTGGCAGATGGTGTTGCGACAGATGTTGTGGCCACACAGGGGGGTGTGGACAGGTTGGTATTGATCTGGCGGAGGCATTGGAGTATGTCCCGATGCACCGCAGTGATGTCATCCCACTTGGCCTCCGTGCGGGCATGGTGGGCGACCTGCTCGTGTTGCATGTCCTTGAGGATCCCCACTACCTGGCCAAATCCTCCGGTGCTATCCTGGTACACATCTAAGATGCGTGCCAGGTGGGGGTCATCATGCAGTCCAGACCCCTCTGCAAGGCACGCCCTGTGCCTCCCACCCCTCCCAGCACCCCTCTCCACATGGGCAGGACCAGCTCAGGTGACACTGGGACCCCTTGGGTCGTGTTGCTGGTGATGTTTGCTATAGCTTCCGGGGGGTCCTGTGTCCCTGTGCTGTGGGTGTTGATTGGGCTTGGTCTGTCCGTGTTGGTGGGGGTGCCCTGTCGGTGTCCAGATGCTGAAGGCGTGGGTACAGGGGGTGCAGATGTTGATGCTGCTGGTGCTGCATGATGGCTCACACAGGAGGGGCCAGGTTGGTTGTCGTCATCCGAAGAGGACAGAGAGAGAGTCAGACCAGAGAGCTCAGTGTCCGCCAGAGTCTGGGACTGGGTATCCTATCATTTGGTGCTGGGTGCCCAGCCCCACCTGTGTTTGGAAGAGACACACAATGTGAGTTATGTTTCTACATGCATCGATGGTTCACAAATATGACATTTTCTACTTTTCGAACAGATGCCTGCATGTACACTGCTTTTTCCCTGCTTGTCACAGACAGAGTTTGATATTGTTGTTGGAAATTTGCCAGCATGGCTTGGTGCTCCCCACGACAGAGCCCAGTGTCAGACATCTTGTCAGTCCCTTCCCACTCCCTGTGAGGCGAGTATGGTTCAGTGTGAGCTTGCTGGGCTATGTGGGTGGGTGTAGATTGTCTGTGACTGCGACTCCCATCATACTCTTGGCTACACCCCCTTCCCAGCATGCCCATACTTCCTCCCTCTTGACTCTGCTTCCCTGTGAGGGGGTGTGACAGCTATGGCAAGATGGCTGACTGTGTAGTCCTGGTGTTTGTTGTTGGCCACTTGCCAGCATGGCCTTGTGCTCCCCACGACAGAGCCCAGTGTCAGACATCTTGTCAGTCCCTTCCCACTCCCTGTGAGGCGAGTATGGTTCAGTGTGAGCTTGCTGGGCCATGTGGGTGGGTGTAGATTGTCTGTGACTGTGATTCCCATCATACTCTTGGCTACACCCCCTTCCCAGCATGCCCATACTTCCTCCCTCTTGACTCTGCTTCCCTGTGAGGGGATGTGACAGCAGTGGCAAGATGGCTGACTGTGAAATCCTGGTGTTTGTTTGGCTACAAGTCCAAAGTGAGCCCCTGTGCTTCACACAGCAGCACCCAATATGGGGTATCTTTTGCTGATATTTCAGTGAGGTGTGTGTCAATGCATTGTACCGGTGAATTGTGTGTAGTTTGTGTTGAGGGGTGTGTGTCTCCACATGCTGGTAAGTATGGTCAGGGCTGTCAGTTCTCCTTCCCATCATGAAACGTGCTCCCATTGTAGGGCATGCAAGTTGTCTTTCAGGATGTCAGTCTGTGGTGTCCTGCTTGTGATTGGCACACAAGCCCTAGCAGGGCCTTGTGCTCCCCACAGCAGGACCCAGTGTCAGCCATCTTGTCAGTCATTTTCCACTCCCTGTGATGTGGGCATGTTTCAGGGAGGTCTTGATGGGTCAATCAGGAGGTGGAGCATTATCTGTGACTACAGGCCCCATCATGCTTTTGGTTACACTCACTTCACCTGCATCCCCACTAATTCTTACTGACAGTCAGCTGCACTGCGAGGTGGTGTTTGTGGTGGCAAACTGTCTGGCAGGGTCTATTTGGCTTTGTGCCACTGGCTTGCTCTATTTGTTTGTAGGTTGGTGCATGTCATGACACAGTTCCCAGTCACTATGAGATGGCAGGTATTGTGTTTGTCTGACTGGCATACACATCGTGTAGCTTTGCTTGTGGTGCATGGTTTCACTGTCCCCTTGCCACACAATCTTGGGTATGTTGTTTGTGTACTCACCAGGCTCTGGGATATCTGTTAGGCCATGGACGCTCTCTGGTGGTAGGATGTCCCGCACCTTCTCCTCCCAGGTCCTGAAGTAGACTGGTTTGGCAGGAGGGCCACCGCTGGTGCACTTACTCAGGGGGTGATCTTTTTCGATGAGTTTCTTGGCCCTCCTGCGCACGTCATACCACCTGTTCTGGATATCATCCTTTGTGCGCCTTGCTGGTGCTTGAGCGTTCACCTTGTCCACAATCCTCGCCCACATCTTGGTTTTCTGTGAGATGGGGGTCCTTTGGACCAATGTACCAAACAAATGTGGCTCTATGCTGGTGATCCCGTCTACCAGCACTTCTAACTCACTATCTGTGAACTTTGGATTCTTCTTTGGGGGCATGGTGATGGGTGGTGGTGGTGAGGAATGTGTGTGTGAGGGTGCAAGTGAGGGTGGTTTTGTGTTGGTTTTGCTGGGTGCATGTGTGTGTGCTTTTGTATGAGGTGCTGATGGTGTGTGAGTTGTGTGATGGGTGATTTGTGAGTGTGGTTGTGGTTGCTGTGTACTGGTGTTTGCTGCTGGCTGTGTCTCCTGTTTGCAAGGGATGATGGTAGTGATTGTAGTCCTTTATATAGTTGGAGTTGTGGGAGTGTCTTTGTCCCATGTTTTTTCCATGGGTATTTATTGTCTTTGTCATTGCTTGTTTGGTCCTCTTTTTGTCTTTTTTCCTTTGGGTTTTGTAGGCATGAAGGAGATGTTCATGTGACAAAAACGGACGCTGCTGTTGCCGCGTGCAGGCTTCTCTGCCTCTTTCACGCTGCCTATCTTCTGTGTTTGGTATGTGTCGGTCACGGCGGTCTCTATTGCTTGTGTGCCGGGTTGTCTGCGCGTGTCGGTCGTGTGGCTTGGTCTCCGTGCGAGTCGGTCTGGTTTTACACGCATTGCATCGTACTGCGCTAATCGTACATCGTGGGCACGGGTCGGTCGGGTTCCTTCCGGCTTCGTGTCGGTCAGTGAAAATCACGTCGGTTTTCCGTCCGGATCACTATTTTCCCTACGGCTCGGTCGTACAGCTTGTATTCCGTATGTGTTGGTTGTAATTCACTCGCGTTGCATCGTACTGCACGGGTCGTACGGCGCTGGTCCGTGTCGGTCGGTATTCGGTCCGGGTCCGTGTCGGTCGGTTCGTTTTGCAGGCGGAATCGGCCCCATAGTAGAATCAATTTTCTCCCAATAACATCCAGCACTTTCCCTTAGGCCAGCACAGGTCGGAGTAGGAATAGTAATGTTGCCCCAACACCATCTAACACTTTCCCTGAGGCAAGCATCTGTTGGAGTAGGAATAGTAAATGTGCCACCACTACCATCCAGCACTTTCCCTGAGGCCAGCACAGGTCAGAGTATGAATAGTACATTTGCCCACACCACCATCCAACACTTTCCCTGAGGCAAGCACCTGTTGGAGTAGAAATAGTAAATTTGACCCCACCACCATCCAACACTTTCCCTGTGGCAAGCACAGGTCAGAGTAGGAACAGTAAATTTGCCCCCATCCCCATCCAGCACTTTCCCTGAGGCAGTACAGGTCAGAGTAGGAATAGTAAATTTGCCTCCACCACCATCCAACACTTTCCCTGAGGCCAGAACACATGTTGGAGAAGGAATAGTAAATTTGGCCCCACCACCATGCAAAACTTTCCCTGAGGCAAGCACAGGTCGGAGTAGAAATAGTACATTTTGCCCCCACCACCATCTAGCACTTTCCCTGAGGCAAGCACAGGTGGGATTAGGAATAGTAATTTTGCCTCACCACCATCCAGTACTTTCCACCACCATTATCCAACTGTTTCCTGAGTTAAAACATGAAATAGTTAAATGAGTAATATTTTTAAAATAATTTTGATCTTTGTCTGCTAATGTTTTATTTCTGTGATCATTTAAGATTTCTATTTTTTTAACGTTCAGATTATTGTTAACATTTTACTTACATTTGATTCTGTAAATATTTGTTTCTTCCTGCTAGGTATTTGGATTTGTTGTATGTCCAAAATCTGTTAAAATCAGAAGTAAAATGTATTTTTTTCAACCTTATGGTTTTTTTTTAATTTGCATAATTTTTTTTCATTTTATCAATTAGGGGCTGATTACAATGGCGGGCGGACCGAGTCCACCTATCATCAATGTGGTGATTGGGACCTCCCACCTGTATGACGGTGGTCCCGCACGTGCAATGCGATGCGGCCGCCACTGCATGTTTACCATTGCGGCGGGTGCTGCTGGCTGCGGCACACAAAGCAATAGTAAAAATGCATGTAGTGCCTATCCCTGCACTACGTGGCAGGCACCACGCGGTGCCTGCCACTCAGTGCAAGGAATGCAGGGGGGTACCATGGGTACCCCACCAGTGCATCACCACAGCCCCCCAACACACTTGTCTTATTGTGGCGGGATGACCGCCGCGAAATGACTGATGGAAAGGGATATCCTAATCCCTACGGCAGGGCCTGCAAGGCACCGCTGCAATGAATCTTTATGTTTTGGTTCTGCAAGGCGGGCAGAAAAGGACCGCCTTGCGGAACAGTGACGGGCGGTCTTTGCGACTGCCATGCTTCATTGAGAATTCCCCCCACCATATTATGTTGTCAGATGGCAGAGGGCCCGCCACTGCACGGCTGGAGGTGGCGGGCTTCCGCCATTGTAATCGGCCCCTTACTTTTTAATGTTAAGATATTTTGTCGAATATCTGCTTTAGATTGCTGGCTGCTTTTCAAAATGTGTAAATCCTGTAAATTCATGTAAAATTATATTGTGAGTTTTTGTGATTTAAGTGGCAATATTTTATGCTGTTTTATTGAAAAGGTACACTTACTTCGGTGTGTAGATGGCAGTGTTCAATTTGTCAAAAGGCAATATTCTCCTGCTACTTGTGTTGTCACCTCAGAAGTCAGTTAACCACAGAGCACAAAATGGTGGTCGGCTACTTTTATACTTTTTTTAGGGTAAACAATAATTTAAAAGAAAATATATATTGGAAACAGTATTTTCGCACAATTCACAACCTGACAGCATGTTTATTTATTTTGTCATGTATAAAAAAGTTCATTCATGCGTTCCTTCTCGAAATATCAGCCATTTTGTGGAGTTGCTGGCACAGGCAGTGTAATAAAAAATAGTTGAAGGACTTATGATTTATGTTCTTTGAAGCATATTTTATGTTTAATCTGTTTTTGGCTCTGGGAGTAGTGTGTTTATTTTTTGTAAAATGTTTAAAATGTATGCTTCTTTTTCCCTGTCTTTTTTAAACCTTTTTTTAGAATTTTTTATTAATACTCAGGTATTTTTATGGAAAGGTACTTTAAAAAATACACAAGTATGAAAATGAATACCTGGGTATTAATAATCTCCCCCACCCAAAACCCCTATTTCCCCTGCATCCCGTTCCAGGGGAAGGTTAGAAAAAAAATACCAATTTATTTTAAAAATAAAAACTAAAAAAACGTATGCATTGTAATGGTATGCATAGTAATAGTATGCATTGTAATGGAATGCGTTTTAATGGTTGTTTTAATGTATCTCAATGTAATTGTGCTATAATGGTATGCGTTGTAAAAACATGCGATGTATTGGTATTTGCGTTGTACAACTGCGATGTAAAAGCATGCGTTATAATGGTATGCGTTGTAACGTCATATATTCCTGTATAAGGGACTTTCAGGCAAACTAAATATGCCAAGCAGGTGTAGACCAATCTTATCAAGTTTACAGGAGAGAACACATGCCCTTTAGCACTGATCAGAAGTGATAAAGTGTCCACAGTCATAAAACCAACAAACACAGGTCAGAAAAAACACAGGAGGAAGGCGAAATGTTTGGGAATAACTCTGCAAAAAGGGCCAGGTCCAACAGTAGGCTAGCTGGTAATAATGACGGGGCCCCTAAAGCCAAGGATAATTTTCTCTCCTCCACCTTGATCTCAGTTGACACAACCCCTATCGCCCTGTGCAGCATCTGCTAGATCAAGGTAGTTTTAGAGGGAGGAGCAGCATCCTGAGACCTTCGAGCACACTTATGCTTTTCCATAACGGCCTCGCTCAGGTACAGAATAGATGGTAATAAAGGGTAATACCGATCATAGGGTACTAATCTAGCAGTTGTTGTAGTACACTTGTTAAGATATGGAAAAAGAAAGAACAAAAGCCACTGAAATCATGTGGGCCATCAAACAATGAGTGGACACAGTGAGCTAGAGGATGCACAACAAAAGTGGGTTGAATGGCTGAAGAATGCTCAGAATCCTTCTTTGCCCTGATCAGCACCTTTTTATTTTAAACTTTGGATAGCTATAAACTCAGTTACAAAAACTGTCTTGAATCATGTGGTCAAGCACCTTGATCTTTGTTTCTTCCAACAAGTCATCTATTTCACTTAGCCATGAGATGTGGAAGCACTACTGTAATCTGACTTTCAGTTGTTCCTGAAAGAATGCAAACTCGTTCAGCTTGGTAATTATGAGCATGGTAATTATCAGGGTCAGGTTTTGTTCATGCTATCATGACGCACACATAGGGAATTACCCAGTGCTCCATCCTTCATTCCCTCTTCCAGTATTTCCTTCGTCAGCCAATCGTATCCTTTTAAATCAGATACATATATGATGAAATCTCTTTGTGAAGTATAATGCAATAGGTTTCAAGACTAGACAATAATCATTGTTGCGTCTATTGCTTCAGATAGCATTGGCTTCCAGACTCTTTCAGGAACACACTATTTACTGTGGTGCAGTGTCAACGTTGTTAAACATTTTCTATGGGACATAATTGGAATTCAGGTACACATAAATTGGCTTAGCAATGACTAAAATTTGAAAGATGACACTTTTCCACGTAATCAAAAAGAGGAGCTGATCCAATCTGACTAATTTTTTCTGTAATGTTCTGGATCACTTAATTAAACTGCATTCATGAAATATATTTCTGTAAAGTGTTGTTTTCATCATGATGACCGGAATGACTGACAACATACTTAAATTGACCCTTTCCTCCATCAATATGAAACTATCTGTCAATTAAACTTTTTCTGGCTTGGATCAGTTTACCTAAAATCCGGGAGACCATCCTGAAATGTTTGCAGGATAACAGACACTGATGTTCAAGGTCAGGACACTGTGAACAAGGTAACAATTGTGAGTAGTATATAGCTCTGGATCCCATTCCACAAAGCCATATGTTGTATGCTGCTTTTTGCATACCACTGATAGTGATTTAATTTCCAAGTTGAGCAACTTGGTGACGTGGTAAACCTTTTAGATGCCTGATTACCATGTGAAGAGATCAAATAACTGCCCATAACAGTGCAAAGCAGGCATAAAGCATTCATAAAGGATGTTGATCAAGGCCCTGGGGTGCAGACCAAACTTTATGGCTGTGAATGATTTATTCTGCAATACAGGCGGGGCTTCCGGGCCGGAGGCGGAGTTTCCGGGCCGGAGGCGGAGCTTCCGGCCCGGAGGTGGGGATTCCGGCCAGTGGCGGCCAGTGGCGGAGATTTAACCATGGCTGAAATCTCCACCTCCGGGCCGGAAGCTCCGCCTCCGGCCCGGAAACTCTGCCTCCAGCCCGGAAGCCCCGCCTCCGGGCCAGAATTTCCGGCCCGAGTGCGGACGTAAAGTTAGTAGTCGTAAATCCATTCTGTGAATACCAAAAGTAGTAAGTGCAGTCTGTGAATACCAAAAGTAGTAAGTGCATTCTGTGAATACCACAAAGTAGTAAGTTTAGGATTTAGTCTTAAATTAATTCTGTGAATCGGGCCCATTGTGTTTAACTTGGGTGCCTATCAATGCAAATGTCTTTTTAATGTGATATTGTGTTGCCTCATACTTTATAACAGCTTATTTTAGGTAGACCTTGCCTGATAGATCAGGTTACCACAAATCGCCAACTTGAGGCCGCATTCTCATCAGAGACCAAGTGCACAGAGTCCAGGTTAGGCACGAAGACCTGCAGGCTTACCATTTAATATTACCAGGTTTTTTCTTCAACTGTAATGGCCAGGTAAAAAGCCTCAAAGTATGTGTTCTTCTATTTTGTATTGTCAGTGAATGGATGAGTACCTGTAGCTTTTTCTGTGTGTACATGTAGATTAATGTGTGTTGTTTATATTTAAATAGGTACCTATGTGTGTGGTTACCCATGGCCTCATTTATATTTATTTAGTTTTTAAAATAACAAACTACTTTGTTTTGAATTTCAACATTTGTGTCTACAATGATTCTTAAGTCCAATTGAGCTACAAGATATGACTAAGAGATAGTAATTCTATGAGCAAGTGAATTAACTTACTTTAAACATATGGTTTCTATATGCAATGCAGTTTTTATAGCAGAACAATTCATTATTTGTGATCCAACCTTCTTGAGCTTGGTTTTATCTAGGCCATGTTAAGTCCTAGTTGAAGAGAGTAACTGACTTAGATACATTAACGTCAAGCTAAGTTGTTTGACCTGATGCACAAAGTTAAGTTTCACTTTTTAGTCATTTGTAATGTTGAGAAAATTTACCACTTTTTGTCTATTCACAAAATACATGTGTAAATCTACTTCAAAAGTGTAACTTGTACTTTAATTGTGTGAATAGCCAAAAAGTAGTACACTTACTCAAAAGTGTAAATTACTCCAAGGCATATGGCCCACAGGCTCTTCAATATGGTGCAGACATGTGAGTGACTCTTTTGGAGCACATTTACACTCAGATTTTGTGAAGAGCCAAAAAGTTGTAAACATACTCAAAATTCTAAGTTAATCAAAAGTGTAAGTGACATTCAGGCCCAACATAAATATTCTTTCATTGAGTTTCATCCAACATGAAGTTGTTTTATTGCAGTCCACAAATGTATTTGATTAGTGCCTGACCAGTTGAATGTCCCACAGTCATTGTTCTCCACAAGACTTTATTTCTCCAATTTGTTCGAAGGGCAATAAGTCACTAGCAAAATTCAAAGCAGGCTATAATTTGTTTGCATACTCATGCTCGTTTTGCAAATTGATGTCAAGTATTTGAGTTAAATTGTTTTTTTAATGAACTTCATTGTATTTTCCAAATAATCACATGAACCTCAACACAACAGTACATGAAACCAACCCACCCAATGCACAGATGACTTATGTATTTACATGGATCCTAAATATACTACATTTCCCCTTTATTTTCCCACATTCTCAATATTATTAGGCATTTTACTGATGCAGTTTGTCTCTGTATGTTCACCAGCATTCATTTCAAGTTTTATGCGATCTGTTATCAATTGAAACCATTAAGCAAGATCCTCCATCAATTTCTCATCCATTCTTTTCATATGCTGTTACAGCCCAATAAATAAAATCTTTTTTACAAGAATCAATTTTAAAGGGTCGGGGGAGATCCAATGGTTTGCTATTTGACAGAGCCAAATGGTTAAAGTAAAAACATATTTTCAATATGATTTCAAATTAATTCTGTGTTTCTCCAGTAAATGAAGACCTTGATTTGTGATTTTGTTTACTCTGAGTGGTTGAGTGAAAGGTTTTTGGAGAGTCTGGTAATATTCCAAAAAGATATAGTGAACGTTGTGATAATTTTACTTAGTCATCATATTTAGTAAAAAGTCAATAGCACACTGTGGGCCTGATTCACAAACTGCACTTTGCAGTACATTTTGTAATAATACAAATCCTACTACAAAGTGCTATTCACCAATTGCACTTTTGTAGTAACTTATACTTTTGTAGTAACTTATATGTGTAACTTACACTTTTGTAGTAACTTACACTTTTGCAGTACGTTTAGCACTACACATGACCAACCACTGATACTGCAATACCCTCCCAATGAAATAACAGAGGTAGACGCATAAAATATAACCCCATGGGAAATAATGTTAAATTAAACAAGATTATTTATATTAGCTACCCATTTAAATAAATATAAATGAATGTTTAAAAAATATATCACCATAGCATATATTTACTATTAAATTATTTTAAAAAAAACAGCGGATGGGCTTCCAGGGGGTGAAGCGCCGTCTTCGGGACCTGGGTCTTAAGTACTCGATGCTTTTTCCTGCTAGGCTCTGAGTGGAATACGAAGACCGGACTACCTTTTTTGACTGTCCTGCGACCGTGAGTGACTGGCTGGATTCTCTGCCGGGCCGGGGTGACCGGCCTGGGCCTTCTGGTGGTACCGAGAGTGGCGGGCCTCCTTCGGAGTGACTTTTGGTCCTTGACTTTGACATTTTGTTTTGTTCGGCTGGGTTCTACTTCTTTTGTACATTTTGTTTAACTATGATCTGTGTTGGGGGCGGGCAGGGACGGGTCCCTTTCCTCCTCCGGGGTCTTTTCGTAGAATGGGGTTTGTAGGGCGACAGGCACACTGCAAGTTGGGGTGGTTTTCTGGACCGCAGGGGTGCAGGGTGGGGGGAGTTGAATTTGGGGGGGGGTTGGTGGGTGGGTGGGGTTGTTTGGATTTGTGTTTTCTGTTTTCAAGGCGAGGTATGGGCTCTGCTTCAGTTTCTGGTGTCGCGCTATTTGCAGGGGGATCCTTGATCTACTGGAGGGGATGG